>NW_027362761.1:642564101-643814101 GCF_046119375.1 Phyllobates terribilis | reverse complement strand
TATTGTTCTCGGAATTCCGCTGAAGTTTAAAAATGCTTAAAATCTCTTCCATTGTTCTCGTAATTCTGCTCATGTTTAAAAATGCTTCGGAACTCTTCCATTGTTCTCGTAATTCCGCTGAAGTTTAAAAATGGTTCGGAACTCTTCCATTGTTCTCGGAATTCCGATGACGTTTTAAAATGCTTCGGTACTCTTCCATTGTTCTCGGAATTCCGCTGACGTTTAAAAATGCTTCGGAACTCTTCCATTGTTATCGGAATTCCGCTGAAGTTTAAAAATGCTTCGGAACTCTTCCATTGTTCTAGGAATTCTGCTGAAGTCTAAAAATTCATCTGAACTCTTCCATTATTCTCGGAATTCGTGTGAATTTTAAAAATGCTTCGTAACTCTTCTATTGTTCTCGGAATTCCGCTGAAGTTTAAAAATGCTTAAAATCTCTTACATTGTTCTCGGAATTCTGCTGAAGTTTAAAAATGCTTCGGAACTCTTCCATTTTTCTTGGAATTCTGCTGAAGTTTAAAAATACTTCAGAACTCTTCCATTGTTCTCAGAATTCCGCTGACGTTTAAAAATGCTTCGGTACTCTTCCATTGTTCTCGGAATTCCGCTGACATATAAAAATGCTTCGGAAATCTTGCATTGTTCTCGGCATTCCGCTGACATTTAAAAATGCTTCGGAACTCTTCAATTGTTCTCGGAATTCTGCTGAACTTTTAAAATGCTTTGGAACTCTTCCATTGCTCTCGGAATTCGGGTGAAGTTTAAAAATGCTTCGGAACTCTTCTATTGTTCTCGGAATTCCGCTGAAGTTTAAAAATGCTTAAAATCTCTTCCATTGTTCTCGTAATTCTGCTCATGTTTAAAAATGCTTCGGAACTCTTCCATTGTTCTCTTAATTCCGCTGAAGTTTAAAAATGCTTCGGAACTCTTCCATTGTTCTCGGAATTCCGCTGAGGTTTAAAAATGCTTCACAACTCTTCCATTGTTCTCGGAATTCCGCTGACTTTTAAAAATGCTTCGGAACTCTTCCATTGTTCTCCAAATTCCGCTGAAGTTTAAAAATGCTTCGGAACCCTTCCATTGTTCTCGGAATTCTGCTGAAGTTTAAAAATGCTTCAGAACTCTTCCATTGTTCTCAGAATTCCGCTGACGTTTAAAAATGCTTCGGAAATCTTCCATTGTTTTCAAAATTCCGCTGACGCTTAAAAATGCTTCAGAACTCTTCCATTGTTCTCGGAATTCCGCTGACGTTTAATAATGCTTCGCAACTCTTTCATTGTTCTCGGAATTCCGCTGACGTTTAAAAATGCTTCGGAACTCTTCCATTGTTTTCGGAATTCCGTTGAAGTTTAAAAATGCTTCGAAACTCTTCCATTGTTCTCGGAATTCTGCTGAAGTTTAAAAATGCTTCGAAACTCTTTCATTGTTCTCGGAACTCTGCTGAAGTTTAAAAATGCTTCAGAACTCTTCCATTGCTCTCGGAATTACACTGACGTTTAATAATGCTTCGCAACTCTTCCATTGTTCTCGGAATTCCGTTGAAGTTTAAAAATGCTTCGAAACTCTTCCATTGTTCTCGGAATTCTGCTGAAGTTTAAAAATGCTTCGGTACTCTTCCATTGTTCTCGGAATTCCGCTGACATATAAAAATGCTTCGGAAATCTTGCATTGTTCTCGGCATTCCGCTGACGTTTAAAAATGCTTCGGAACTCTTCAATTGTTCTCGGAATTCTGCTGAACTTTTAAAATGCTTTGGAACTCTTCCATTGCTCTCGGAATTCGGGTGAAGTTTAAAAATGCTTTGGAACTCTTCTATTGTTCTCGGAATTCCGCTGAAGTTTAAAAATGCTTAAAATCTCTTCCATTGTTCTCGTAATTCTGCTCATGTTTAAAAATGCTTCGGAACTCTTCCATTGTTCTCGTAATTCCGCTGAAGTTTAAAAATGGTTCGGAACTCTTCCATTGTTCTCGGAATTCCGATGACGTTTTAAAATGCTTCGGTACTCTTCCATTGTTCTCGGAATTCCGCTGACGTTTAAAAATGCTTCGGAACTCCTCCATTGTTATCGGAATTCTGCTGAAGTTTAAAAATGCTTCGGAACTCTTCCATTGTTCTAAGAATTCTGCTGAAGTCTAAAAATTCATGTGAACTCTTCCATTATTCTCGGAATTCGTGTGAATTTTAAAAATGCTTCGGAACTCTTCTATTGTTCTCGGAATTCCGCTGAAATTTAAAAATGCTTAAAATCTCTTACATTGTTCTCGGAATTCCGCTGAAGTTTAAAAATGCTTCGGAACTCTTCCATTGTTCTCGGAATTCTGCTGAAGTTTAAAAATGCTTCAGAACTCTTCCATTGTTCTCAGAATTCCGCTGACGTTTAAAAATGCTTCGGAAATCTTCCATTGTTTTCAAAATTCCGCTGACGTTTAAAAATGCTTCAGAACTTTTCCATTGTTCTCCGAATTCTGCTGACGTTTAAAAATGCTTCGGAACTCCTCCATTGTTATCGGAATTCTGCTGAAGTTTAAAAATGCTTCGGAACTCTTCCATTGTTCTAGGAATTCTGCTGAAGTCTAAAAATTCATGTGAAATCTTCCATTATTCTCGGAATTCGTGTGAATTTTAAAAATGCTTTGGAACTCTTCTATTGTTCTCGGAATTCCGCTGAAATTTAAAAATGCTTAAAATCTCTTACATTGTTCTCGGAATTCCGCTGAAGTTTAAAAATGCTTCGGAACTCTTCCATTGTTCTCGGAATTCCGCTGACATTTAAAAATGCTTCACAACTCTTCCATTGTTCTCGGAATTCCTCTGACTTTTAAAAATGCTTCGTAACTCTTCCATTGTTCTCAGAATTCCGCTGAAGTTTAAAAATGCTTCGGAACCCTTCCATTGTTCTCGGAATTCTGCTGAAGTTTAAAAATGCTTCGGAACTCTTCCATTGTTCTCAGAATTCTGCTGACGTTTAAAAATGCTTCGGAAATCTTCCATTGTTTTCAAAATTCCGCTGACGCTTAAAAATGCTTCAGAACTCTTCCATTGTTCTCGGAATTCCGCTGGCGTTTAATAATGCTTCGCAACTCTTTCATTGTTCTCGGAATTCCGCTGAAGTTTAAAAATGCTTCGGAACTCTTCCATTGTTCTCGGAATTCTGCTGACGTTTAAAAATGCTTCGGAACGCTTCCATTGTTCTCGGAATTCCGTTGAAGTTTAAAAATGCTTCGAAACTCTTCCATTGTTCTCGGAATTCTGCTGAAGTTTAAAAATGCTTTGAAACTCTTTCTTTGTTCTCGGAATTCTGCTGAAGTTTAAAAATGCTTAAAATCTCTTACATTGTTCTCGGAATTCCGCTGAAGTTTAAAAATGCTTCGGAACTCTTCCATTTTTCTCGGAAATCTGCTGAAGTTTAAAAATGCTTCAGAACTCTTCCATTGTTCTCAGAATTCTGCTGAAGTTTAAAAATGCTTCAGAACTCTTCCATTGTTCTCAGAATTCTGCTGACGTTTAAAAATGCTTCGGTACTCTTCCATTGTTCTGTGAATTCTGCTGAAGTTTAAAAATGCTTCGGTACTCTTCCATTGTTCTCGGAATTCCGCTGACATATAAAAATGCTTCGGAAATCTTGCATTGTTCTCGGCATTCCGCTGACATTTAAAAATGCTTCGGAACTCTTCAATTGTTCTCGGAATTCTGCTGAACTTTTAAAATGCTTTGGAACTCTTCCATTGTTCTCGGAATTCGGGTGAAGTTTAAAAATGCTTCGGAAATCTTCTATTGTTCTCGGAATTCCGCTGAAGTTTAAAAATGCTTAAAATCTCTTCCATTGTTCTCGTAATTCTGCACATGTTTAAAAATGCTTCGGAACTCTTCCATTGTTCTCGTAATTCCGCTGAAGTTTAAAAATGGTTCGGAACTCTTCCATTGTTCTCGGAATTCCGATGACGTTTTAAAATGCTTCGGTACTCTTCCATTGTTCTCGGAATTCCGCTGACGTTTAAAAATGCTTCGGAACTCTTCCATTGTTCTCGGAATTCCGCTGACGCTTAAAAATGCTTCACAACTCTTCCATTGTTCTCGGAATTCCGCTGACTTTTAAAAATGCTTTGGAACTCTTCCATTGTTCTCCAAATTCCGCTGAAGTTTAAAAATGCTTCGGAACCCTTCCATTGTTCTCGGAATTCTGCTGAAGTTTAAAAATGCTTCAGAACTCTTCCATTGTTCTCAGAATTCCGCTGACGTTTAAAAATGCTTCAGAAATCTTCCATTGTTTTCAAAATTCCGCTAAAGCTTAAAAATGCTTCAGAACTCTTCCATTGTTCTCGGAATCCCGCTGACGTTTAATAATGCTTCGCAACTCTTTCATTGTTCTCGGAATTCCGCTGACGTTTAAAAATGCTTCGGAACTCTTCCATTGTTCTCGGAATTCCGTTGAAGATTAAAAATGCTTCGAAACTCTTCCATTGTTCTCGGAATTCTGCTGAAGTTTAAAAATGCTTCGAAACTCTTTCATTGTTATCGGAATTCTGCTGAAGTTTAAAAATGCTTCAGAACTCTTCCATTGCTCTCGGAATTCCGCTGACGTTTAATAATGCTTCGCAACTCTTCCAGTGTTCTCGGAATTCCGTTGAAGTTTAAAAATGCTTCGAAACTCTTCCATTGTTCTCGGAATTCTGCTGAAGTTTAAAAATGCTTCGGTACTTTTCCATTGTTCTCGGAATTCCGCTGACATATAAAAATGCTTCGGAAATCTTGCATTGTTCTCGGCATTCCGCTGACATTTAAAAATGCTTCGGAACTCTTCAATTGTTCTTGGAATTCTGCTGAAGTTTAAAAATGCTTCAGAACTCTTCCATTGTTCTCAGAATTCCGCTGACGTTTAAAAATGCTTCAGAAATCTTCCATTGTTTTCAAAATTCCGCTGACGCTTAAAAATGCTTCAGAACTCTTCCATTGTTCTCGGAATTCCGCTGACGTTTAATAATGCTTCGCAACTCTTTCATTGTTCTCGGAATTCCGCTGACGTTTAAAAATGCTTCGGAACTCTTCCATTGTTCTCGGAATTCCGTTGAAGTTTAAAAATGCTTCGAAACTCTTCCATTGTTCTCGGAATTCTGCTGAAGTTTAAAAATGCTTCGGTACTCTTCCATTGTTCTCGGAATTCCGCTGACATATAAAAATGCTTCGGAAATCTTGCATTGTTCTCGGCATTCCGCTGACATTTAAAAATGCTTCGGAACTCTTCAATTGTTCTCGGAATTCTGCTGAACTTTTAAAATGCTTTGGAACTCTTCCATTGCTCTCGGAATTCGGGTGAAGTTTAAAAATGCTTAAAATCTCTTCCATTGTTCTCGTAATTCTGCTCATGTTTAAAAATGCTTCGGAACTCTTCCATTGTTCTCGTAATTCCGCTGAAGTTTAAAAATGGTTCGGAACTCTTCCATTGTTCTCGGAATTCCGATGACGTTTTAAAATGCTTCGGTACTCTTCCATTGTTCTCGGAATTCCGCTGACGTTTAAAAATGCTTCGGAACTCTTCCATTGTTATCGGAATTCCGCTGAAGTTTAAAAATGCTTCGGAACTCTTCCATTGTTCTAGGAATTCTGCTGAAGTCTAAAAATTCATCTGAACTCTTTCATTATTCTCGGAATTCGTGTGAATTTTAAAAATGCTTCGGAACTCTTCTATTGTTCTCGGAATTCCGCTGAAGTTTAAAAATGCTTAAAATCTCTTACATTGTTCTCGGAATTCCGCTGAAGTTTAAAAATGCTTCGGAACTCTTCCATTTTTCTCGGAAATCTGCTGACGTTTAAAAATGCTTCGGTACTCTTCCATTGTTCTGGGAATTCTGCTGAAGTTTAAAAATGCTTCGGTACTCTTCCATTGTTCTCGGAATTCCGCTGACATATAAAATGCTTCGGAAATCTTGCATTGTTCTCGGCATTCCGCTGACATTTAAAAATGCTTCGGAACTCTTCAATTGTTCTCGGAATTCTGCTGAACTTTTAAAATGCTTTGGAACTCTTCCATTGCTCTCGGAATTCGGGTGAAGTTTAAAAATGCTTCGGAACTCTTCTATTGTTCTCGGAATTCCGCTGAAGTTTAAAAATGCTTAAAATCTCTTCCATTGTTCTCGTAATTCTGCTCATGTTTAAAAATGCTTCGGAACTCTTCCATTGTTCTCGTAATTCCGCTGAAGTTTAAAAATGGTTCGGAACTCTTCCATTGTTCTCGGAATTCCGATGACGTTTTAAAATGCTTCGGTACTCTTCCATTGTTCTCGGAATTCCGCTGACGTTTAAAAATGCTTCGGAACTCTTCCATTGTTATCGGAATTCCGCTGAAGTTTAAAAATGCTTCGGAACTCTTCCATTGTTCTAGGAATTCTGCTGAAGTCTAAAAATTCATCTGAACTCTTCCATTATTCTCGGAATTCGTGTGAATTTTAAAAATGCTTCGTAACTCTTCTATTGTTCTCGGAATTCCGCTGAAGTTTAAAAATGCTTAAAATCTCTTACATTGTTCTCGGAATTCTGCTGAAGTTTAAAAATGCTTCAGAACTCTTCCATTGTTCTCAGAATTCCGCTGACGTTTAAAAATGCTTCGGTACTCTTCCATTGTTCTCGGAATTCCGCTGACGTTTAAAAATGCTTCGGTACTCTTCCATTGTTCTCGGAATTCCGCTGACATATAAAAATGCTTCGGAAATCTTGCATTGTTCTCGGCATTCCGCTGACATTTAAAAATGCTTCGGAACTCTTCAATTGTTCTCGGAATTCTGCTGAACTTTTAAAATGCTTTGGAACTCTTCCATTGCTCTCGGAATTCGGGTGAAGTTTAAAAATGCTTCGGAACTCTTCTATTGTTCTCGGAATTCCGCTGAAGTTTAAAAATGCTTAAAATCTCTTCCATTGTTCTCGTAATTCTGCTCATGTTTAAAAATGCTTCGGAACTCTTCCATTGTTCTCGTAATTCCGCTGAAGTTTAAAAATGCTTCGGAACTCTTCCATTGTTCTCGGAATTCCGCTGAGGTTTAAAAATGCTTCACAACTCTTCCATTGTTCTCGGAATTCCGCTGACTTTTAAAAATGCTTCGGAACTCTTCCATTGTTCTCCAAATTCCGCTGAAGTTTAAAAATGCTTCGGAACCCTTCCATTGTTCTCGGAATTCTGCTGAAGTTTAAAAATGCTTCAGAACTCTTCCATTGTTCTCAGAATTCCGCTGACGTTTAAAAATGCTTCGGAAATCTTCCATTGTTTTCAAAATTCCGCTGACGCTTAAAAATGCTTCAGAACTCTTCCATTGTTCTCGGAATTCCGCTGACGTTTAATAATGCTTCGCAACTCTTTCATTGTTCTCGGAATTCCGCTGACGTTTAAAAATGCTTCGGAACTCTTCCATTGTTTTCGGAATTCCGTTGAAGTTTAAAAATGCTTCGAAACTCTTCCATTGTTCTCGGAATTCTGCTGAAGTTTAAAAATGCTTCGAAACTCTTTCATTGTTCTCGGAACTCTGCTGAAGTTTAAAAATGCTTCAGAACTCTTCCATTGCTCTCGGAATTCCACTGACGTTTAATAATGCTTCGCAACTCTTCCATTGTTCTCGGAATTCCGTTGAAGTTTAAAAATGCTTCGAAACTCTTCCATTGTTCTCGGAATTCTGCTGAAGTTTAAAAATGCTTCGGTACTCTTCCATTGTTCTCGGAATTCCGCTGACATATAAAAATGCTTCGGAAATCTTGCATTGTTCTCGGCATTCCGCTGACGTTTAAAAATGCTTCGGAACTCTTCAATTGTTCTCGGAATTCTGCTGAACTTTTAAAATGCTTTGGAACTCTTCCATTGCTCTCGGAATTCGGGTGAAGTTTAAAAATGCTTTGGAACTCTTCTATTGTTCTCGGAATTCCGCTGAAGTTTAAAAATGCTTAAAATCTCTTCCATTGTTCTCGTAATTCTGCTCATGTTTAAAAATGCTTCGGAACTCTTCCATTGTTCTCGTAATTCCGCTGAAGTTTAAAAATGGTTCGGAACTCTTCCATTGTTCTCGGAATTCCGATGACGTTTTAAAATGCTTCGGTACTCTTCCATTGTTCTCGGAATTCCGCTGACGTTTAAAAATGCTTCGGAACTCTTCCATTGTTATCGGAATTCCGCTGAAGTTTAAAAATGCTTCGGAACTCTTCCATTGTTCTAAGAATTCTGCTGAAGTCTAAAAATTCATGTGAACTCTTCCATTATTCTCGAAATTCGTGTGAATTTTAAAAATGCTTCGGAACTCTTCTATTGTTCTCGGAATTCCGCTGAAATTTAAAAATGCTTAAAATCTCTTACATTGTTCTCGGAATTCCGCTGAAGTTTAAAAATGCTTCGGAACTCTTCCATTGTTCTCGGAATTCTGCTGAAGTTTAAAAATGCTTCAGAACTCTTCCATTGTTCTCAGAATTCCGCTGACGTTTAAAAATGCTTCGGAAATCTTCCATTGTTTTCAAAATTCCGCTGACGTTTAAAAATGCTTCAGAACTTTTCCATTGTTCTCCGAATTCTGCTGACGTTTAAAAATGCTTCGGAACTCCTCCATTGTTATCGGAATTCTGCTGAAGTTTAAAAATGCTTCGGAACTCTTCCATTGTTCTAGGAATTCTGCTGAAGTCTAAAAATTCATGTGAAATCTTCCATTATTCTCGGAATTCGTGTGAATTTTAAAAATGCTTTGGAACTCTTCTATTGTTCTCGGAATTCCGCTGAAATTTAAAAATGCTTAAAATCTCTTACATTGTTCTCGGAATTCCGCTGAAGTTTAAAAATGCTTCGGAACTCTTCCATTGTTCTCGGAATTCTGCTGAAGTTTAAAAATGCTTCAGAACTCTTCCATTGTTCTCAAAATTCCGCTGACGCTTAAAAATGCTTCAGAACTCTTCCATTGTTCTCGGAATTCCGCTGGCGTTTAATAATGCTTCGCAACTCTTTCATTGTTCTCGGAATTCCGCTGAAGTTTAAAAATGCTTCGGAACTCTTCCATTGTTCTCGGAATTCTGCTGACGTTTAAAAATGCTTCGGAACGCTTCCATTGTTCTCGGAATTCCGTTGAAGTTTAAAAATGCTTCGAAACTCTTCCATTGTTCTCGGAATTCTGCTGAAGTTTAAAAATGCTTTGAAACTCTTTCATTGTTCTCGGAATTCTGCTGAAGTTTAAAAATGCTTAAAATCTCTTACATTGTTCTCGGAATTCCGCTGAAGTTTAAAAATGCTTCGGAACTCTTCCATTTTTCTCGGAAATCTGCTGAAGTTTAAAAATGCTTCAGAACTCTTCCATTGTTCTCAGAATTCTGCTGAAGTTTAAAAATGCTTCAGAACTCTTCCATTGTTCTCAGAATTCTGCTGACGTTTAAAAATGCTTCGGTACTCTTCCATTGTTCTGTGAATTCTGCTGAAGTTTAAAAATGCTTCGGTACTCTTCCATTGTTCTCGGAATTCCGCTGACATATAAAAATGCTTCGGAAATCTTGCATTGTTCTCGGCATTCCGCTGACATTTAAAAATGCTTCGGAACTCTTCAATTGTTCTCGGAATTCTGCTGAACTTTTAAAATGCTTTGGAACTCTTCCATTGCTCTCGGAATTCGGGTGAAGTTTAAAAATGCTTCGGAAATCTTCTATTGTTCTCGGAATTCCGCTGAAGTTTAAAAATGCTTAAAATCTCTTCCATTGTTCTCGTAATTCTGCACATGTTTAAAAATGCTTCGGAACTCTTCCATTGTTCTCGTAATTCCGCTGAAGTTTAAAAATGGTTCGGAACTCTTCCATTGTTCTCGGAATTCCGATGACGTTTTAAAATGCTTCGGTACTCTTCCATTGTTCTCGGAATTCCGCTGACGTTTAAAAATGCTTCGGAACTCTTCCATTGTTCTCGGAATTCCGCTGACGCTTAAAAATGCTTCACAACTCTTCCATTGTTCTCGGAATTCCGCTGACTTTTAAAAATGCTTTGGAACTCTTCCATTGTTCTCCAAATTCCGCAGAAGTTTAAAAATGCTTCGGAACCCTTCCATTGTTCTCGGAATTCTGCTGAAGTTTAAAAATGCTTCAGAACTCTTCCATTGTTTTCAAAATTCCGCTGACGCTTAAAAATGCTTCAGAACTCTTCCATTGTTCTCGGAATTCCGCTGACGTTTAATAATGCTTCGCAACTCTTTCATTGTTCTCGGAATTCCGCTGACGTTTAAAAATGCTTCGGAACTCTTCCATTGTTCTCGGAATTCCGTTGAAGATTAAAAATGCTTCGAAACTCTTCCATTGTTCTCGGAATTCTGCTGAAGTTTAAAAATGCTTCGAAACTCTTTCATTGTTATCGGAATTCTGCTGAAGTTTAAAAATGCTTCAGAACTCTTCCATTGCTCTCGGAATTCCGCTGACGTTTAATAATGCTTCGCAACTCTTCCAGTGTTCTCGGAATTCCGTTGAAGTTTAAAAATGCTTCGAAACTCTTCCATTGTTCTCGGAATTCTGCTGAAGTTTAAAAATGCTTCGGTACTTTTCCATTGTTCTCGGAATTCCGCTGACATATAAAAATGCTTCGGAAATCTTGCATTGTTCTCGGCATTCCGCTGACATTTAAAAATGCTTCGGAACTCTTCAATTGTTCTCGGAATTCTGCTGAACTTTTAAAATGCTTTGGAACTCTTCCATTGCTCTCGGAATTCGGGTGAAGTTTAAAAATGCTTCGGAAATCTTCTATTGTTCTCGGAATTCCGCTGAAGTTTAAAAATGCTTAAAATCTCTTCCATTGTTCTCGTAATTCTGCTCATGTTTAAAAATGCTTCGGAACTCTTCCATTGTTCTCGTAATTCCGCTGAAGTTTAAAAATGGTTCGGAACTCTTCCATTGTTCTCGGAATTCCGATGACGTTTTAAAATGCTTCGGTACTCTTCCATTGTTCTCGGAATTCCGCTGACGTTTAAAAATGCTTCGGAACTCTTCCATTGTTATCGGAATTCCGCTGAAGTTTAAAAATGCTTCGGAACTCTTCCATTGTTCTAGGAATTCTGCTGAAGTCTAAAAATTCATCTGAACTCTTTCATTATTCTCGGAATTCGTGTGAATTTTAAAAATGCTTCGGAACTCTTCTATTGTTCTCGGAATTCCGCTGAAGTTTAAAAATGCTTAAAATCTCTTACATTGTTCTCGGAATTCCGCTGAAGTTTAAAAATGCTTCGGAACTCTTCCATTTTTCTCGGAAATCTGCTGAAGTTTAAAAATGCTTCAGAACTCTTCCATTGTTCTCAGAATTCTGCTGAAGTTTAAAAATGCTTCAGAACTCTTCCATTGTTCTCAGAATTCTGCTGACGTTTAAAAATGCTTCGGTACTCTTCCATTGTTCTGGGAATTCTGCTGAAGTTTAAAAATGCTTCGGTACTCTTCCATTGTTCTCGGAATTCCGCTGACATATAAAAATGCTTCGGAAATCTTGCATTGTTCTCGGCATTCTGCTGACATTTAAAAATGCTTCGGAACTCTTCAATTGTTCTCGGAATTCTGCTGAACTTTTAAAATGCTTTGGAACTCTTCCATTGCTCTCGGAATTCGGGTGAAGTTTAAAAATGCTTCGGAACTCTTCTATTGTTCTCGGAATTCCGCTGAAGTTTAAAAATGCTTAAAATCTCTTCCATTGTTCTCGTAATTCTGCTCATGTTTAAAAATGCTTCGGAACTCTTCCATTGTTCTCGTAATTCCGCTGAAGTTTAAAAATGGTTCGGAACTCTTCCATTGTTCTCGGAATTCCGATGACGTTTTAAAATGCTTCGGTACTCTTCCATTGTTCTCGGAATTCCGCTGACGTTTAAAAATGCTTCGGAACTCTTCCATTGTTATCGGAATTCCGCTGAAGTTTAAAAATGCTTCGGAACTCTTCCATTGTTCTAGGAATTCTGCTGAAGTCTAAAAATTCATCTGAACTCTTCCATTATTCTCGGAATTCGTGTGAATTTTAAAAATGCTTCGTAACTCTTCTATTGTTCTCGGAATTCCGCTGAAGTTTAAAAATGCTTAAAATCTCTTACATTGTTCTCGGAATTCTGCTGAAGTTTAAAAATGCTTCGGAACTCTTCCATTTTTCTTGGAATTCTGCTGAAGTTTAAAAATGCTTCAGAACTCTTCCATTGTTCTCAGAATTCCGCTGACGTTTAAAAATGCTTCGGTACTCTTCCATTGTTCTCGGAATTCCGCTGACGTTTAAAAATGCTTCGGTACTCTTCCATTGTTCTCGGAATTCCGCTGACATATAAAAATGCTTCGGAAATCTTGCATTGTTCTCGGCATTCCGCTGACATTTAAAAATGCTTCGGAACTCTTCAATTGTTCTCGGAATTCTGCTGAACTTTTAAAATGCTTTGGAACTCTTCCATTGCTCTCGGAATTCGGGTGAAGTTTAAAAATGCTTCGGAACTCTTCTATTGTTCTCGGAATTCCGCTGAAGTTTAAAAATGCTTAAAATCTCTTCCATTGTTCTCGTAATTCTGCTCATGTTTAAAAATGCTTCGGAACTCTTCCATTGTTCTCGTAATTCCGCTGAAGTTTAAAAATGCTTCGGAACTCTTCCATTGTTCTCGGAATTCCGCTGAGGTTTAAAAATGCTTCACAACTCTTCCATTGTTCTCGGAATTCCGCTGACTTTTAAAAATGCTTCGGAACTCTTCCATTGTTCTCCAAATTCCGCTGAAGTTTAAAAATGCTTCGGAACCCTTCCATTGTTCTCGGAATTCTGCTGAAGTTTAAAAATGCTTCAGAACTCTTCCATTGTTCTCAGAATTCCGCTGACGTTTAAAAATGCTTCGGAAATCTTCCATTGTTTTCAAAATTCCGCAGACGCTTAAAAATGCTTCAGAACTCTTCCATTGTTCTCGGAATTCCGCTGACGTTTAATAATGCTTCGCAACTCTTTCATTGTTCTCGGAATTCCGCTGACGTTTAAAAATGATTCGGAACTCTTCCATTGTTTTCGGAATTCCGTTGAAGTTTAAAAATGCTTCGAAACTCTTCCATTGTTCTCGGAATTCTGCTGAAGTTTAAAAATGCTTCGAAACTCTTTCATTGTTCTCGGAACTCTGCTGAAGTTTAAAAATGCTTCAGAACTCTTCCATTGCTCTCGGAATTCCACTGACGTTTAATAATGCTTCGCAACTCTTCCATTGTTCTCGGAATTCCGTTGAAGTTTAAAAATGCTTCGAAACTCTTCCATTGTTCTCGGAATTCTGCTGAAGTTTAAAAATGCTTCGGTACTCTTACATTGTTCTCGGAATTCCGCTGACATATAAAAATGCTTCGGAACTCTTCAATTGTTCTCGGAATTCTGCTGAACTTTTAAAATGCTTCAGAACTCTTCCATTGTTCTCGGAATTCCGCTGGCGTTTAATAATGCTTCGCAACTCTTTCATTGTTCTCGGAATTCCGCTGAAGTTTAAAAATGCTTCGGAACTCTTCCATTGTTCTCGGAATTCTGCTGACGTTTAAAAATGCTTCGGAACGCTTCCATTGTTCTCGGAATTCCGTTGAAGTTTAAAAATGCTTCGAAACTCTTCCATTGTTCTCGGAATTCTGCTGAAGTTTAAAAATGCTTTGAAACTCTTTCATTGTTCTCGGAATTCTGCTGAAGTTTAAAAATGCTTAAAATCTCTTACATTGTTCTCGGAATTCCGCTGAAGTTTAAAAATGCTTCGGAACTCTTCCATTTTTCTCGGAAATCTGCTGAAGTTTAAAAATGCTTCAGAACTCTTCCATTGTTCTCAGAATTCTGCTGAAGTTTAAAAATGCTTCAGAACTCTTCCATTGTTCTCAGAATTCTGCTGACGTTTAAAAATGCTTCGGTACTCTTCCATTGTTCTGTGAATTCTGCTGAAGTTTAAAAATGCTTCGGTACTCTTCCATTGTTCTCGGAATTCCGCTGACATATAAAAATGCTTCGGAAATCTTGCATTGTTCTCGGCATTCCGCTGACATTTAAAAATGCTTCGGAACTCTTCAATTGTTCTCGGAATTCTGCTGAACTTTTAAAATGCTTTGGAACTCTTCCATTGCTCTCGGAATTCGGGTGAAGTTTAAAAATGCTTCGGAAATCTTCTATTGTTCTCGGAATTCCGCTGAAGTTTAAAAATGCTTAAAATCTCTTCCATTGTTCTCGTAATTCTGCACATGTTTAAAAATGCTTCGGAACTCTTCCATTGTTCTCGTAATTCCGCTGAAGTTTAAAAATGGTTCGGAACTCTTCCATTGTTCTCGGAATTCCGATGACGTTTTAAAATGCTTCGGTACTCTTCCATTGTTCTCGGAATTCCGCTGACGTTTAAAAATGCTTCGGAACTCTTCCATTGTTCTCGGAATTCCGCTGACGCTTAAAAATGCTTCACAACTCTTCCATTGTTCTCGGAATTCCGCTGACTTTTAAAAATGCTTTGGAACTCTTCCATTGTTCTCCAAATTCCGCTGAAGTTTAAAAATGCTTCGGAACCCTTCCATTGTTCTCGGAATTCTGCTGAAGTTTAAAAATGCTTCAGAACTCTTCCATTGTTTTCAAAATTCCGCTGACGCTTAAAAATGCTTCAGAACTCTTCCATTGTTCTCGGAATTCCGCTGACGTTTAATAATGCTTCGCAACTCTTTCATTGTTCTCGGAATTCCGCTGACGTTTAAAAATGCTTCGGAACTCTTCCATTGTTCTCGGAATTCCGTTGAAGATTAAAAATGCTTCGAAACTCTTCCATTGTTCTCGGAATTCTGCTGAAGTTTAAAAATGCTTCGAAACTCTTTCATTGTTATCGGAATTCTGCTGAAGTTTAAAAATGCTTCAGAACTCTTCCATTGCTCTCGGAATTCCGCTGACGTTTAATAATGCTTCGCAACTCTTCCAGTGTTCTCGGAATTCCGTTGAAGTTTAAAAATGCTTCGAAACTCTTCCATTGTTCTCGGAATTCTGCTGAAGTTTAAAAATGCTTCGGTACTTTTCCATTGTTCTCGGAATTCCGCTGACATATAAAAATGCTTCGGAAATCTTGCATTGTTCTCGGCATTCCGCTGACATTTAAAAATGCTTCGGAACTCTTCAATTGTTCTCGGAATTCTGCTGAACTTTTAAAATGCTTTGGAACTCTTCCATTGCTCTCGGAATTCGGGTGAAGTTTAAAAATGCTTCGGAAATCTTCTATTGTTCTCGGAATTCCGCTGAAGTTTAAAAATGCTTAAAATCTCTTCCATTGTTCTCGTAATTCTGCTCATGTTTAAAAATGCTTCGGAACTCTTCCATTGTTCTCGTAATTCCGCTGAAGTTTAAAAATGGTTCGGAACTCTTCCATTGTTCTCGGAATTCCGATGACGTTTTAAAATGCTTCGGTACTCTTCCATTGTTCTCGGAATTCCGCTGACGTTTAAAAATGCTTCGGAACTCTTCCATTGTTATCGGAATTCCGCTGAAGTTTAAAAATGCTTCGGAACTCTTCCATTGTTCTAGGAATTCTGCTGAAGTCTAAAAATTCATCTGAACTCTTTCATTATTCTCGGAATTCGTGTGAATTTTAAAAATGCTTCGGAACTCTTCTATTGTTCTCGGAATTCCGCTGAAGTTTAAAAATGCTTAAAATCTCTTACATTGTTCTCGGAATTCCGCTGAAGTTTAAAAATGCTTCGGAACTCTTCCATTTTTCTCGGAAATCTGCTGAAGTTTAAAAATGCTTCAGAACTCTTCCATTGTTCTCAGAATTCTGCTGAAGTTTAAAAATGCTTCAGAACTCTTCCATTGTTCTCAGAATTCTGCTGACGTTTAAAAATGCTTCGGTACTCTTCCATTGTTCTGGGAATTCTGCTGAAGTTTAAAAATGCTTCGGTACTCTTCCATTGTTCTCGGAATTCCGCTGACATATAAAAATGCTTCGGAAATCTTGCATTGTTCTCGGCATTCTGCTGACATTTAAAAATGCTTCGGAACTCTTCAATTGTTCTCGGAATTCTGCTGAACTTTTAAAATGCTTTGGAACTCTTCCATTGCTCTCGGAATTCGGGTGAAGTTTAAAAATGCTTCGGAACTCTTCTATTGTTCTCGGAATTCCGCTGAAGTTTAAAAATGCTTAAAATCTCTTCCATTGTTCTCGTAATTCTGCTCATGTTTAAAAATGCTTCGGAACTCTTCCATTGTTCTCGTAATTCCGCTGAAGTTTAAAAATGGTTCGGAACTCTTCCATTGTTCTCGGAATTCCGATGACGTTTTAAAATGCTTCGGTACTCTTCCATTGTTCTCGGAATTCCGCTGACGTTTAAAAATGCTTCGGAACTCTTCCATTGTTATCGGAATTCCGCTGAAGTTTAAAAATGCTTCGGAACTCTTCCATTGTTCTAGGAATTCTGCTGAAGTCTAAAAATTCATCTGAACTCTTCCATTATTCTCGGAATTCGTGTGAATTTTAAAAATGCTTCGTAACTCTTCTATTGTTCTCGGAATTCCGCTGAAGTTTAAAAATGCTTAAAATCTCTTACATTGTTCTCGGAATTCTGCTGAAGTTTAAAAATGCTTCGGAACTCTTCCATTTTTCTTGGAATTCTGCTGAAGTTTAAAAATGCTTCAGAACTCTTCCATTGTTCTCAGAATTCCGCTGACGTTTAAAAATGCTTCGGTACTCTTCCATTGTTCTCGGAATTCCGCTGACGTTTAAAAATGCTTCGGTACTCTTCCATTGTTCTCGGAATTCCGCTGACATATAAAAATGCTTCGGAAATCTTGCATTGTTCTCGGCATTCCGCTGACATTTAAAAATGCTTCGGAACTCTTCAATTGTTCTCGGAATTCTGCTGAACTTTTAAAATGCTTTGGAACTCTTCCATTGCTCTCGGAATTCGGGTGAAGTTTAAAAATGCTTCGGAACTCTTCTATTGTTCTCGGAATTCCGCTGAAGTTTAAAAATGCTTAAAATCTCTTCCATTGTTCTCGTAATTCTGCTCATGTTTAAAAATGCTTCGGAACTCTTCCATTGTTCTCGTAATTCCGCTGAAGTTTAAAAATGCTTCGGAACTCTTCCATTGTTCTCGGAATTCCGCTGAGGTTTAAAAATGCTTCACAACTCTTCCATTGTTCTCGGAATTCCGCTGACTTTTAAAAATGCTTCGGAACTCTTCCATTGTTCTCCAAATTCCGCTGAAGTTTAAAAATGCTTCGGAACCCTTCCATTGTTCTCGGAATTCTGCTGAAGTTTAAAAATGCTTCAGAACTCTTCCATTGTTCTCAGAATTCCGCTGACGTTTAAAAATGCTTCGGAAATCTTCCATTGTTTTCAAAATTCCGCTGACGCTTAAAAATGCTTCAGAACTCTTCCATTGTTCTCGGAATTCCGCTGACGTTTAATAATGCTTCGCAACTCTTTCATTGTTCTCGGAATTCCGCTGACGTTTAATAATGCTTCGCAACTCTTTCATTGTTCTCGGAATTCCGCTGACGTTTAATAATGCTTCGAAACTCTTTCATTGTTCTCGGAACTCTGCTGAAGTTTAAAAATGCTTCAGAACTCTTCCATTGCTCTCGGAATTCCACTGACGTTTAATAATGCTTCGCAACTCTTCCATTGTTCTCGGAATTCCGTTGAAGTTTAAAAATGCTTCGAAACTCTTCCATTGTTCTCGGAATTCTGCTGAAGTTTAAAAATGCTTCGGTACTCTTCCATTGTTCTCGGAATTCCGCTGACATATAAAAATGCTTCGGAACTCTTCAATTGTTCTCGGAATTCTGCTGAACTTTTAAAATGCTTTGGCACTCTTCCATTGCTCTCGGAATTCGGGTGAAGTTTAAAAATGCTTTGGAACTCTTCTATTGTTCTCGGAATTCCGCTGAAGTTTAAAAATGCTTAAAATCTCTTCCATTGTTCTCGTAATTCTGCTCATGTTTAAAAATGCTTCGGAACTCTTCCATTGTTCTCGTAATTCCGCTGAAGTTTAAAAATGGTTCGGAACTCCTCCATTGTTATCGGAATTCTGCTGAAGTTTAAAAATGCTTCGGAACTCTTCCATTGTTCTAGGAATTCTGCTGAAGTCTAAAAATTCATGTGAAATCTTCCATTATTCTCGGAATTCGTGTGAATTTTAAAAATGCTTTGGAACTCTTCTATTGTTCTCGGAATTCCGCTGAAATTTAAAAATGCTTAAAATCTCTTACATTGTTCTCGGAATTCCGCTGAAGTTTAAAAATGCTTCGGAACTCTTCCATTGTTCTCGGAATTCTGCTGAAGTTTAAAAATGCTTCAGAACTCTTCCATTGTTCTCAGAATTCCGCTGACGTTTAAAAATGCTTCGGAAATCTTCCATTGTTTTCAAAATTCCGCTGACGTTTAAAAATGCTTCAGAACTTTTCCATTGTTCTCCGAATTCTGCTGACGTTTAAAAATGCTTCGGAACTCTTCCATTGTTCTCGGAATTCCGCTGACATTTAAAAATGCTTCACAACTCTTCCATTGTTCTCGGAATTCCTCTGACTTTTAAAAATGCTTCGTAACTCTTCCATTGTTCTCAGAATTCCGCTGAAGTTTAAAAATGCTTCGGAACCCTTCCATTGTTCTCGGAATTCTGCTGAAGTTTAAAAATGCTTCGGAACTCTTCCATTGTTCTCAGAATTCTGCTGACGTTTAAAAATGCTTCGGAAATCTTCCATTGTTTTCAAAATTCCGCTGACGCTTAAAAATGCTTCAGAACTCTTCCATTGTTCTCGGAATTCCGCTGGCGTTTAATAATGCTTCGCAACTCTTTCATTGTTCTCGGAATTCCGCTGAAGTTTAAAAATGCTTCGGAACTCTTCCATTGTTCTCGGAATTCTGCTGACGTTTAAAAATGCTTCGGAACGCTTCCATTGTTCTCGGAATTCCGTTGAAGTTTAAAAATGCTTCGAAACTCTTCCATTGTTCTCGGAATTCTGCTGAAGTTTAAAAATGCTTTGAAACTCTTTCATTGTTCTCGGAATTCTGCTGAAGTTTAAAAATGCTTAAAATCTCTTACATTGTTCTCGGAATTCCGCTGAAGTTTAAAAATGCTTCGGAACTCTTCCATTTTTCTCGGAAATCTGCTGAAGTTTAAAAATGCTTCAGAACTCTTCCATTGTTCTCAGAATTCTGCTGAAGTTTAAAAATGCTTCAGAACTCTTCCATTGTTCTCAGAATTCTGCTGACGTTTAAAAATGCTTCGGTACTCTTCCATTGTTCTGTGAATTCTGCTGAAGTTTAAAAATGCTTCGGTACTCTTCCATTGTTCTCGGAATTCCGCTGACATATAAAAATGCTTCGGAAATCTTGCATTGTTCTCGGCATTCCGCTGACATTTAAAAATGCTTTGGAACTCTTCAATTGTTCTCGGAATTCTGCTGAACTTTTAAAATGCTTTGGAACTCTTCCATTGCTCTCGGAATTCGGGTGAAGTTTAAAAATGCTTCGGAAATCTTCTATTGTTCTCGGAATTCCGCTGAAGTTTAAAAATGCTTAAAATCTCTTCCATTGTTCTCGTAATTCTGCACATGTTTAAAAATGCTTCGGAACTCTTCCATTGTTCTCGTAATTCCGCTGAAGTTTAAAAATGGTTCGGAACTCTTCCATTGTTCTCGGAATTCCGATGACGTTTTAAAATGCTTCGGTACTCTTCCATTGTTCTCGGAATTCCGCTGACGTTTAAAAATGCTTCGGAACTCTTCCATTGTTCTCGGAATTCCGCTGACGCTTAAAAATGCTTCACAACTCTTCCATTGTTCTCGGAATTCCGCTGACTTTTAAAAATGCTTTGGAACTCTTCCATTGTTCTCCAAATTCCGCTGAAGTTTAAAAATGCTTCGGAACCCTTCCATTGTTCTCGGAATTCTGCTGAAGTTTAAAAATGCTTCAGAACTCTTCCATTGTTCTCAGAATTCCGCTGACGTTTAAAAATGCTTCAGAAATCTTCCATTGTTTTCAAAATTCCGCTGACGCTTAAAAATGCTTCAGAACTCTTCCATTGTTCTCGGAATTCCGCTGACGTTTAATAATGCTTCGCAACTCTTCCATTGTTCTCGGAATTCCGTTGAAGATTAAAAATGCTTCGAAACTCTTCCATTGTTCTCGGAATTCTGCTGAAGTTTAAAAATGCTTCGAAACTCTTTCATTGTTATCGGAATTCTGCTGAAGTTTAAAAATGCTTCAGAACTCTTCCATTGCTCTCGGAATTCCGCTGACGTTTAATAATGCTTCGCAACTCTTCCAGTGTTCTCGGAATTCCGTTGAAGTTTAAAAATGCTTCGAAACTCTTCCATTGTTCTCAGAATTCTGCTGAAGTTTAAAAATGCTTCGGTACTTTTCCATTGTTCTCGGAATTCCGCTGACATATAAAAATGCTTCGGAAATCTTGCATTGTTCTCGGCATTCCGCTGACATTTAAAAATGCTTCGGAACTCTTCAATTGTTCTCGGAATTCTGCTGAACTTTTAAAATGCTTTGGAACTCTTCCATTGCTCTCGGAATTCGGGTGAAGTTTAAAAATGCTTCGGAAATCTTCTATTGTTCTCGGAATTCCGCTGAAGTTTAAAAATGCTTAAAATCTCTTCCATTGTTCTCGTAATTCTGCTCATGTTTAAAAATGCTTCGGAACTCTTCCATTGTTCTCGTAATTCCGCTGAAGTTTAAAAATGGTTCGGAACTCTTCCATTGTTCTCGGAATTCCGATGACGTTTTAAAATGCTTCGGTACTCTTCCATTGTTCTCGGAATTCCGCTGACGTTTAAAAATGCTTCGGAACTCTTCCATTGTTATCGGAATTCCGCTGAAGTTTAAAAATGCTTCGGAACTCTTCCATTGTTCTAGGAATTCTGCTGAAGTCTAAAAATTCATCTGAACTCTTCCATTATTCTCGGAATTCGTGTGAATTTTAAAAATGCTTCGTAACTCTTCTATTGTTCTCGGAATTCCGCTGAAGTTTAAAAATGCTTAAAATCTCTTACATTGTTCTCGGAATTCTGCTGAAGTTTAAAAATGCTTCGGAACTCTTCCATTTTTCTTGGAATTCTGCTGAAGTTTAAAAATGCTTCAGAACTCTTCCATTGTTCTCAGAATTCCGCTGACGTTTAAAAATGCTTCGGTACTCTTCCATTGTTCTCGGAATTCCGCTGACGTTTAAAAATGCTTCGGTACTCTTCCATTGTTCTCGGAATTCCGCTGACATATAAAAATGCTTCGGAAATCTTGCATTGTTCTCGGCATTCCGCTGACATTTAAAAATGCTTCGGAACTCTTCAATTGTTCTCGGAATTCTGCTGAACTTTTAAAATGCTTTGGAACTCTTCCATTGCTCTCGGAATTCGGGTGAAGTTTAAAAATGCTTCGGAACTCTTCTATTGTTCTCGGAATTCCGCTGAAGTTTAAAAATGCTTAAAATCTCTTCCATTGTTCTCGTAATTCTGCTCATGTTTAAAAATGCTTCGGAACTCTTCCATTGTTCTCGTAATTCCGCTGAAGTTTAAAAATGCTTCGGAACTCTTCCATTGTTCTTGGAATTCCGCTGAGGTTTAAAAATGCTTCACAACTCTTCCATTGTTCTCGGAATTCCGCTGACTTTTAAAAATGCTTCGGAACTCTTCCATTGTTCTCCAAATTCCGCTGAAGTTTAAAAATGCTTCGGAACCCTTCCATTGTTCTCGGAATTCTGCTGAAGTTTAAAAATGCTTCAGAACTCTTCCATTGTTCTCAGAATTCCGCTGACGTTTAAAAATGCTTCGGAACTCTTTCATTGTTCTCGGAATTCCGCTGACGTTTAAAAATGCTTCGGAACTCTTCCATTGTTTTCGGAATTCCGTTGAAGTTTAAAAATGCTTCGAAACTCTTCCATTGTTCTCGGAATTCTGCTGAAGTTTAAAAATGCTTCGAAACTCTTTCATTGTTCTCGGAACTCTGCTGAAGTTTAAAAATGCTTCAGAACTCTTCCATTGCTCTCGGAATTCCACTGACGTTTAATAATGCTTCGCAACTCTTCCATTGTTCTCGGAATTCCGTTGAAGTTTAAAAATGCTTCGAAACTCTTCCATTGTTCTCGGAATTCTGCTGAAGTTTAAAAATGCTTCGGTACTCTTCCATTGTTCTCGGAATTCCGCTGACATATAAAAATGCTTCGGAAATCTTGCATTGTTCTCGGCATTCCGCTGACGTTTAAAAATGCTTCGGAACTCTTCAATTGTTCTCGGAATTCTGCTGAACTTTTAAAATGCTTTGGAACTCTTCCATTGCTCTCGGAATTCGGGTGAAGTTTAAAAATGCTTTGGAACTCTTCTATTGTTCTCGGAATTCCGCTGAAGTTTAAAAATGCTTAAAATCTCTTCCATTGTTCTCGTAATTCTGCTCATGTTTAAAAATGCTTCGGAACTCTTCCATTGTTCTCGTAATTCCGCTGAAGTTTAAAAATGGTTCGGAACTCTTCCATTGTTCTCGGAATTCCGATGACGTTTTAAAATGCTTCGGTACTCTTCCATTGTTCTCGGAATTCCGCTGACGTTTAAAAATGCTTTGGAACTCTTCCATTGTTATCGGAATTCCGCTGAAGTTTAAAAATGCTTCGGAACTCTTCCATTGTTCTAGGAATTCTGCTGAAGTCTAAAAATTCATCTGAACTCTTCCATTATTCTCGGAATTCGTGTGAATTTTAAAAATGCTTCGTAACTCTTCTATTGTTCTCGGAATTCCGCTGAAGTTTAAAAATGCTTAAAATCTCTTACATTGTTCTCGGAATTCTGCTGAAGTTTAAAAATGCTTCGGAACTCTTCCATTTTTCTTGGAATTCTGCTGAACTTTTAAAATGCTTTGGAACTCTTCCATTGCTCTCGGAATTCGGGTGAAGTTTAAAAATGCTTTGGAACTCTTCTATTGTTCTCGGAATTCCGCTGAAGTTTAAAAATGCTTAAAATCTCTTCCATTGTTCTCGTAATTCTGCTCATGTTTAAAAATGCTTCGGAACTCTTCCATTGTTCTCGTAATTCCGCTGAAGTTTAAAAATGGTTCGGAACTCTTCCATTGTTCTCGGAATTCCGATGACGTTTTAAAATGCTTCGGTACTCTTCCATTGTTCTCGGAATTCCGCTGACGTTTAAAAATGCTTCGGAACTCTTCCATTGTTATCGGAATTCCGCTGAAGTTTAAAAATGCTTCGGAACTCTTCCATTGTTCTAGGAATTCTGCTGAAGTCTAAAAATTCATCTGAACTCTTCCATTATTCTCGGAATTCGTGTGAATTTTAAAAATGCTTCGTAACTCTTCTATTGTTCTCGGAATTCCGCTGAAGTTTAAAAATGCTTAAAATCTCTTACATTGTTCTCGGAATTCTGCTGAAGTTTAAAAATGCTTCGGAACTCTTCCATTTTTCTTGGAATTCTGCTGAAGTTTAAAAATGCTTCAGAACTCTTCCATTGTTCTCAGAATTCCGCTGACGTTTAAAAATGCTTCGGTACTCTTCCATTGTTCTCGGAATTCCGCTGACGTTTAAAAATGCTTCGGTACTCTTCCATTGTTCTCGGAATTCCGCTGACATATAAAAATGCTTCGGAAATCTTGCATTGTTCTCGGCATTCCGCTGACATTTAAAAATGCTTCGGAACTCTTCAATTGTTCTCGGAATTCTGCTGAACTTTTAAAATGCTTTGGAACTCTTCCATTGCTCTCGGAATTCGGGTGAAGTTTAAAAATGCTTCGGAACTCTTCTATTATTCTCGGAATTCCGCTGAAGTTTAAAAATGCTTAAAATCTCTTCCATTGTTCTCGTAATTCTGCTCATGTTTAAAAATGCTTCGGAACTCTTCCATTGTTCTCGTAATTCCGCTGAAGTTTAAAAATGCTTCGGAACTCTTCCATTGTTCTCGGAATTCCGCTGAGGTTTAAAAATGCTTCACAACTCTTCCATTGTTCTCGGAATTCCGCTGACTTTTAAAAATGCTTCGGAACTCTTCCATTGTTCTCCAAATTCCGCTGAAGTTTAAAAATGCTTCGGAACCCTTCCATTGTTCTCGGAATTCTGCTGAAGTTTAAAAATGCTTCAGAACTCTTCCATTGTTCTCAGAATTCCGCTGACGTTTAAAAATGCTTCGGAAATCTTCCATTGTTTTCAAAATTCCGCTGACGCTTAAAAATGCTTCAGAACTCTTCCATTGTTCTCGGAATTCCGCTGACGTTTAATAATGCTTCGCAACTCTTTCATTGTTCTCGGAATTCCGCTGACGTTTAAAAATGCTTCGGAACTCTTCCATTGTTTTCGGAATTCCGTTGAAGTTTAAAAATGCTTCGAAACTCTTCCATTGTTCTCGGAATTCTGCTGAAGTTTAAAAATGCTTCGAAACTCTTTCATTGTTCTCGGAACTCTGCTGAAGTTTAAAAATGCTTCAGAACTCTTCCATTGCTCTCGGAATTCCACTGACGTTTAATAATGCTTCGCAACTCTTCCATTGTTCTCGGAATTCCGTTGAAGTTTAAAAATGCTTCGAAACTCTTCCATTGTTCTCGGAATTCTGCTGAAGTTTAAAAATGCTTCGGTACTCTTCCATTGTTCTCGGAATTCCGCTGACATATAAAAATGCTTCGGAAATCTTGCATTGTTCTCGGCATTCCGCTGACGTTTAAAAATGCTTCGGAACTCTTCAATTGTTCTCGGAATTCTGCTGAACTTTTAAAATGCTTTGGAACTCTTCCATTGCTCTCGGAATTCGGGTGAAGTTTAAAAATGCTTTGGAACTCTTCTATTGTTCTCGGAATTCCGCTGAAGTTTAAAAATGCTTAAAATCTCTTCCATTGTTCTCGTAATTCTGCTCATGTTTAAAAATGCTTCGGAACTCTTCCATTGTTCTCGTAATTCCGCTGAAGTTTAAAAATGGTTCGGAACTCTTCCATTGTTCTCGGAATTCCGATGACGTTTTAAAATGCTTCGGTACTCTTCCATTGTTCTCGGAATTCCGCTGACGTTTAAAAATGCTTCGGAACTCCTCCATTGTTATCGGAATTCCGCTGAAGTTTAAAAATGCTTCGGAACTCTTCCATTGTTCTAGGAATTCTGCTGAAGTCTAAAAATTCATCTGAACTCTTTCATTATTCTCGGAATTCGTGTGAATTTTAAAAATGCTTCGGAACTCTTCTATTGTTCTCGGAATTCCGCTGAAGTTTAAAAATGCTTAAAATCTCTTACATTGTTCTCGGAATTCCGCTGAAGTTTAAAAATGCTTCGGAACTCTTCCATTTTTCTCGGAAATCTGCTGAAGTTTAAAAATGCTTCAGAACTCTTCCATTGTTCTCAGAATTCTGCTGAAGTTTAAAAATGCTTCAGAACTCTTCCATTGTTCTCAGAATTCTGCTGACGTTTAAAAATGCTTCGGTACTCTTCCATTGTTCTGGGAATTCTGCTGAAGTTTAAAAATGCTTCGGTACTCTTCCATTGTTCTCGGAATTCCGCTGACATATAAAAATGCTTCGGAAATCTTGCATTGTTCTCGGCATTCTGCTGACATTTAAAAATGCTTCGGAACTCTTCAATTGTTCTCGGAATTCTGCTGAACTTTTAAAATGCTTTGGAACTCTTCCATTGCTCTCGGAATTCGGGTGAAGTTTAAAATAGCTTCGGAACTCTTCTATTGTTCTCGGAATTCCGCTGAAGTTTAAAAATGCTTAAAATCTCTTCCATTGTTCTCGTAATTCTGCTCATGTTTAAAAATGCTTCGGAACTCTTCCATTGTTCTCGTAATTCCGCTGAAGTTTAAAAATGGTTCGGAACTCTTCCATTGTTCTCGGAATTCCGATGACGTTTTAAAATGCTTCGGTACTCTTCCATTGTTCTCGGAATTCCGCTGACGTTTAAAAATGCTTCGGAACTCTTCCATTGTTATCGGAATTCCGCTGAAGTTTAAAAATGCTTCGGAACTCTTCCATTGTTCTAGGAATTCTGCTGAAGTCTAAAAATTCATCTGAACTCTTCCATTATTCTCGGAATTCGTGTGAATTTTAAAAATGCTTCGTAACTCTTCTATTGTTCTCGGAATTCCGCTGAAGTTTAAAAATGCTTAAAATCTCTTACATTGTTCTCGGAATTCTGCTGAAGTTTAAAAATGCTTCGGAACTCTTCCATTTTTCTTGGAATTCTGCTGAAGTTTAAAAATGCTTCAGAACTCTTCCATTGTTCTCAGAATTCCGCTGACGTTTAAAAATGCTTCGGTACTCTTCCATTGTTCTCGGAATTCCGCTGACGTTTAAAAATGCTTCGGTACTCTTCCATTGTTCTCGGAATTCCGCTGACATATAAAAATGCTTCGGAAATCTTGCATTGTTCTCGGCATTCCGCTGACATTTAAAAATGCTTCGGAACTCTTCAATTGTTCTCGGAATTCTGCTGAACTTTTAAAATGCTTTGGAACTCTTCCATTGCTCTCGGAATTCGGGTGAAGTTTAAAAATGGTTCGGAACTCTTCTATTGTTCTCGGAATTCCGCTGAAGTTTAAAAATGCTTAAAATCTCTTCCATTGTTCTCGTAATTCTGCTCATGTTTAAAAATGCTTCGGAACTCTTCCATTGTTCTCGTAATTCCGCTGAAGTTTAAAAATGCTTCGGAACTCTTCCATTGTTCTCGGAATTCCGCTGAGGTTTAAAAATGCTTCACAACTCTTCCATTGTTCTCGGAATTCCGCTGACTTTTAAAAATGCTTCGGAACTCTTCCATTGTTCTCCAAATTCCGCTGAAGTTTAAAAATGCTTCGGAACCCTTCCATTGTTCTCGGAATTCTGCTGAAGTTTAAAAATGCTTCAGAACTCTTCCATTGTTCTCAGAATTCCGCTGACGTTTAAAAATGCTTCGGAAATCTTCCATTGTTTTCAAAATTCCGCTGACGCTTAAAAATGCTTCAGAACTCTTCCATTGTTCTCGGAATTCCGCTGACGTTTAATAATGCTTCGCAACTCTTTCATTGTTCTCGGAATTCCGCTGACGTTTAAAAATGCTTCGGAACTCTTCCATTGTTTTCGGAATTCCGTTGAAGTTTAAAAATGCTTCGAAACTCTTCCATTGTTCTCGGAATTCTGCTGAAGTTTAAAAATGCTTCGAAACTCTTTCATTGTTCTCGGAACTCTGCTGAAGTTTAAAAATGCTTCAGAACTCTTCCATTGCTCTCGGAATTCCACTGACGTTTAATAATGCTTCGCAACTCTTCCATTGTTCTCGGAATTCCGTTGAAGTTTAAAAATGCTTCGAAACTCTTCCATTGTTCTCGGAATTCTGCTGAAGTTTAAAAATGCTTCGGTACTCTTCCATTGTTCTCGGAATTCCGCTGACATATAAAAATGCTTCGGAACTCTTCAATTGTTCTCGGAATTCTGCTGAACTTTTAAAATGCTTTGGAACTCTTCCATTGCTCTCGGAATTCGGGTGAAGTTTAAAAATGCTTTGGAACTCTTCTATTGTTCTCGGAATTCCGCTGAAGTTTAAAAATGCTTAAAATCTCTTCCATTGTTCTCGTAATTCTGCTCATGTTTAAAAATGCTTCGGAACTCTTCCATTGTTCTCGTAATTCCGCTGAAGTTTAAAAATGGTTCGGAACTCTTCCATTGTTCTCAGAATTCCGATGACGTTTTAAAATGCTTCGGTACTCTTCCATTGTTCTCGGAATTCCGCTGACGTTTAAAAATGCTTCGGAACTCTTCCATTGTTCTCGGAATTCCGCTGAGGTTTAAAAATGCTTCACAACTCTTCCATTGTTCTCGGAATTCCGCTGACTTTTAAAAATGCTTCGGAACTCTTCCATTGTTCTCCAAATTCCGCTGAAGTTTAAAAATGCTTCGGAACCCTTCCATTGTTCTCGGAATTCTGCTGAAGTTTAAAAATGCTTCAGAACTCTTCCATTGTTCTCAGAATTCCGCTGACGTTTAAAAATGCTTCGGAAATCTTCCATTGTTTTCAAAATTCCGCTGACGCTTAAAAATGCTTCAGAACTCTTCCATTGTTCTCGGAATTCCGCTGACGTTTAATAATGCTTCGCAACTCTTTCATTGTTCTCGGAATTCCGCTGACGTTTAAAAATGCTTCGGAACTCTTCCATTGTTTTCGGAATTCCGTTGAAGTTTAAAAATGCTTCGAAACTCTTCCATTGTTCTCGGAATTCTGCTGAAGTTTAAAAATGCTTCGAAACTCTTTCATTGTTCTCGGAACTCTGCTGAAGTTTAAAAATGCTTCAGAACTCTTCCATTGCTCTCGGAATTCCACTGACGTTTAATAATGCTTCGCAACTCTTCCATTGTTCTCGGAATTCCGTTGAAGTTTAAAAATGCTTCGAAACTCTTCCATTGTTCTCGGAATTCTGCTGAAGTTTAAAAATGCTTCGGTACTCTTCCATTGTTCTCGGAATTCCGCTGACATATAAAAATGCTTCGGAAATCTTGCATTGTTCTCGGCATTCCGCTGACGTTTAAAAATGCTTCGGAACTCTTCAATTGTTCTCGGAATTCTGCTGAACTTTTAAAATGCTTTGGAACTCTTCCATTGCTCTCGGAATTCGGGTGAAGTTTAAAAATGCTTTGGAACTCTTCTATTGTTCTCGGAATTCCGCTGAAGTTTAAAAATGCTTAAAATCTCTTCCATTGTTCTCGTAATTCTGCTCATGTTTAAAAATGCTTCGGAACTCTTCCATTGTTCTCGTAATTCCGCTGAAGTTTAAAAATGGTTCGGAACTCTTCCATTGTTCTCGGAATTCCGATGACGTTTTAAAATGCTTCGGTACTCTTCCATTGTTCTCGGAATTCCGCTGACGTTTAAAAATGCTTCGGAACTCCTCCATTGTTATCGGAATTCCGCTGAAGTTTAAAAATGCTTCGGAACTCTTCCATTGTTCTAGGAATTCTGCTGAAGTCTAAAAATTCATCTGAACTCTTTCATTATTCTCGGAATTCGTGTGAATTTTAAAAATGCTTCGGAACTCTTCTATTGTTCTCGGAATTCCGCTGAAGTTTAAAAATGCTTAAAATCTCTTACATTGTTCTCGGAATTCCGCTGAAGTTTAAAAATGCTTCGGAACTCTTCCATTTTTCTCGGAAATCTGCTGAAGTTTAAAAATGCTTCAGAACTCTTCCATTGTTCTCAGAATTCTGCTGAAGTTTAAAAATGCTTCAGAACTCTTCCATTGTTCTCAGAATTCTGCTGACGTTTAAAAATGCTTCGGTACTCTTTCATTGTTCTCGGAATTCCGCTGACATATAAAAATGCTTCGGAAATCTTGCATTGTTCTCGGCATTCTGCTGACATTTAAAAATGCTTCGGAACTCTTCAATTGTTCTCGGAATTCTGCTGAACTTTTAAAATGCTTTGGAACTCTTCCATTGCTCTCGGAATTCGGGTGAAGTTTAAAATAGCTTCGGAACTCTTCTATTGTTCTCGGAATTCCGCTGAAGTTTAAAAATGCTTAAAATCTCTTCCATTGTTCTCGTAATTCTGCTCATGTTTAAAAATGCTTCGGAACTCTTCCATTGTTCTCGTAATTCCGCTGAAGTTTAAAAATGGTTCGGAACTCTTCCATTGTTCTCGGAATTCCGATGACGTTTTAAAATGCTTCGGTACTCTTCCATTGTTCTCGGAATTCCGCTGACGTTTAAAAATGCTTCGGAACTCTTCCATTGTTATCGGAATTCCGCTGAAGTTTAAAAATGCTTCGGAACTCTTCCATTGTTCTAGGAATTCTGCTGAAGTCTAAAAATTCATCTGAACTCTTCCATTATTCTCGGAATTCGTGTGAATTTTAAAAATGCTTCGTAACTCTTCTATTGTTCTCGGAATTCCGCTGAAGTTTAAAAATGCTTAAAATCTCTTACATTGTTCTCGGAATTCTGCTGAAGTTTAAAAATGCTTCGGAACTCTTCCATTTTTCTTGGAATTCTGCTGAAGTTTAAAAATGCTTCAGAACTCTTCCATTGTTCTCAGAATTCCGCTGACGTTTAAAAATGCTTCGGTACTCTTCCATTGTTCTCGGAATTCCGCTGACGTTTAAAAATGCTTCGGTACTCTTCCATTGTTCTCGGAATTCCGCTGACATATAAAAATGCTTCGGAAATCTTGCATTGTTCTCGGCATTCCGCTGACATTTAAAAATGCTTCGGAACTCTTCAATTGTTCTCGGAATTCTGCTGAACTTTTAAAATGCTTTGGAACTCTTCCATTGCTCTCGGAATTCGGGTGAAGTTTAAAAATGGTTCGGAACTCTTCTATTGTTCTCGGAATTCCGCTGAAGTTTAAAAATGCTTAAAATCTCTTCCATTGTTCTCGTAATTCTGCTCATGTTTAAAAATGCTTCGGAACTCTTCCATTGTTCTCGTAATTCCGCTGAAGTTTAAAAATGCTTCGGAACTCTTCCATTGTTCTCGGAATTCCGCTGAGGTTTAAAAATGCTTCACAACTCTTCCATTGTTCTCGGAATTCCGCTGACTTTTAAAAATGCTTCGGAACTCTTCCATTGTTCTCCAAATTCCGCTGAAGTTTAAAAATGCTTCGGAACCCTTCCATTGTTCTCGGAATTCTGCTGAAGTTTAAAAATGCTTCAGAACTCTTCCATTGTTCTCAGAATTCCGCTGACGTTTAAAAATGCTTCGGAAATCTTCCATTGTTTTCAAAATTCCGCTGACGCTTAAAAATGCTTCAGAACTCTTCCATTGTTCTCGGAATTCCGCTGACGTTTAATAATGCTTCGCAACTCTTTCATTGTTCTCGGAATTCCGCTGACGTTTAAAAATGCTTCGGAACTCTTCCATTGTTTTCGGAATTCCGTTGAAGTTTAAAAATGCTTCGAAACTCTTCCATTGTTCTCGGAATTCTGCTGAAGTTTAAAAATGCTTCGAAACTCTTTCATTGTTCTCGGAACTCTGCTGAAGTTTAAAAATGCTTCAGAACTCTTCCATTGCTCTCGGAATTCCACTGACGTTTAATAATGCTTCGCAACTCTTCCATTGTTCTCGGAATTCCGTTGAAGTTTAAAAATGCTTCGAAACTCTTCCATTGTTCTCGGAATTCTGCTGAAGTTTAAAAATGCTTCGGTACTCTTCCATTGTTCTCGGAATTCCGCTGACATATAAAAATGCTTCGGAACTCTTCAATTGTTCTCGGAATTCTGCTGAACTTTTAAAATGCTTTGGAACTCTTCCATTGCTCTCGGAATTCGGGTGAAGTTTAAAAATGCTTTGGAACTCTTCTATTGTTCTCGGAATTCCGCTGAAGTTTAAAAATGCTTAAAATCTCTTCCATTGTTCTCGTAATTCTGCTCATGTTTAAAAATGCTTCGGAACTCTTCCATTGTTCTCGTAATTCCGCTGAAGTTTAAAAATGGTTCGGAACTCTTCCATTGTTCTCAGAATTCCGATGACGTTTTAAAATGCTTCGGTACTCTTCCATTGTTCTCGGAATTCCGCTGACGTTTAAAAATGCTTCGGAACTCCTCCATTGTTATCGGAATTCTGCTGAAGTTTAAAAATGCTTCGGAACTCTTCCATTGTTCTAAGAATTCTGCTGAAGTCTAAAAATTCATGTGAACTCTTCCATTATTCTCGAAATTCGTGTGAATTTTAAAAATGCTTCGGAACTCTTCTATTGTTCTCGGAATTCCGCTGAAATTTAAAAATGCTTAAAATCTCTTACATTGTTCTCGGAATTCCGCTGAAGTTTAAAAATGCTTCGGAACTCTTCCATTGTTCTCGGAATTCTGCTGAAGTTTAAAAATGCTTCAGAACTCTTCCATTGTTCTCAGAATTCCGCTGACGTTTAAAAATGCTTCGGAAATCTTCCATTGTTTTCAAAATTCCGCTGACGTTTAAAAATGCTTCAGAACTTTTCCATTGTTCTCCGAATTCTGCTGACATTTAAAAATGCTTCGGAACTCCTCCATTGTTATCGGAATTCTGCTGAAGTTTAAAAATGCTTCGGAACTCTTCCATTGTTCTAGGAATTCTGCTGAAGTCTAAAAATTCATGTGAAATCTTCCATTATTCTCGGAATTCGTGTGAATTTTAAAAATGCTTTGGAACTCTTCTATTGTTCTCGGAATTCCGCTGAAATTTAAAAATGCTTAAAATCTCTTACATTGTTCTCGGAATTCCGCTGAAGTTTAAAAATGCTTCGGAACTCTTCCATTGTTCTCGGAATTCTGCTGAAGTTTAAAAATGCTTCAGAACTCTTCCATTGTTCTCAGAATTCCGCTGACGTTTAAAAATGCTTCGGAAATCTTCCATTGTTTTCAAAATTCCGCTGACGTTTAAAAATGCTTCAGAACTTTTCCATTGTTCTCCGAATTCTGCTGACGTTTAAAAATGCTTCGGAACTCTTCCATTGTTCTCGGAATTCCGCTGACATTTAAAAATGCTTCACAACTCTTCCATTGTTCTCGGAATTCCTCTGACTTTTAAAAATGCTTCGTAACTCTTCCATTGTTCTCAGAATTCCGCTGAAGTTTAAAAATGCTTCGGAACCCTTCCATTGTTCTCGGAATTCTGCTGAAGTTTAAAAATGCTTCGGAACTCTTCCATTGTTCTCAGAATTCTGCTGACGTTTAAAAATGCTTCGGAAATCTTCCATTGTTTTCAAAATTCCGCTGACGCTTAAAAATGCTTCAGAACTCTTCCATTGTTCTCGGAATTCCGCTGGCGTTTAATAATACTTCGCAACTCTTTCATTGTTCTCGGAATTCCGCTGAAGTTTAAAAATGCTTCGGAACTCTTCCATTGTTCTCGGAATTCTGCTGACGTTTAAAAATGCTTCGGAACGCTTCCATTGTTCTCGGAATTCCGTTGAAGTTTAAAAATGCTTCGAAACTCTTCCATTGTTCTCGGAATTCTGCTGAAGTTTAAAAATGCTTTGAAACTCTTTCATTGTTCTCGGAATTCTGCTGAAGTTTAAAAATGCTTAAAATCTCTTACATTGTTCTCGGAATTCCGCTGAAGTTTAAAAATGCTTCGGAACTCTTCCATTTTTCTCGGAAATCTGCTGAAGTTTAAAAATGCTTCAGAACTCTTCCATTGTTCTCAGAATTCTGCTGAAGTTTAAAAATGCTTCAGAACTCTTCCATTGTTCTCAGAATTCTGCTGACGTTTAAAAATGCTTTGGTACTCTTCCATTGTTCTGTGAATTCTGCTGAAGTTTAAAAATGCTTCGGTACTCTTCCTTTGTTCTCGGAATTCCGCTGACATATAAAAATGCTTCGGAAATCTTGCATTGTTCTCGGCATTCCGCTGACATTTAAAAATGCTTCGGAACTCTTCAATTGTTCTCGGAATTCTGCTGAACTTTTAAAATGCTTTGGAACTCTTCCATTGCTCTCGGAATTCGGGTGAAGTTTAAAAATGCTTCGGAAATCTTCTATTGTTCTCGGAATTCCGCTGAAGTTTAAAAATGCTTAAAATCTCTTCCATTGTTCTCGTAATTCTGCACATGTTTAAAAATGCTTCGGAACTCTTCCATTGTTCTCGTAATTCCGCTGAAGTTTAAAAATGGTTCGGAACTCTTCCATTGTTCTCGGAATTCCGATGACGTTTTAAAATGCTTCGGTACTCTTCCATTGTTCTCGGAATTCCGCTGACGTTTAAAAATGCTTCGGAACTCTTCCATTGTTCTCGGAATTCCGCTGACGCTTAAAAATGCTTCACAACTCTTCCATTGTTCTCGGAATTCCGCTGACTTTTAAAAATGCTTTGGAACTCTTCCATTGTTCTCCAAATTCCGCTGAAGTTTAAAAATGCTTCGGAACCCTTCCATTGTTCTCGGAATTCTGCTGAAGTTTAAAAATGCTTCAGAACTCTTCCATTGTTCTCAGAATTCCGCTGACGCTTAAAAATGCTTCAGAACTCTTCCATTGTTCTCGGAATTCCGCTGACGTTTAATAATGCTTCGCAACTCTTTCATTGTTCTCGGAATTCCGCTGACGTTTAAAAATGCTTCGGAACTCTTCCATTGTTCTCGGAATTCCGTTGAAGATTAAAAATGCTTCGAAACTCTTCCATTGTTCTCGGAATTCTGCTGAAGTTTAAAAATGCTTCGAAACTCTTTCATTGTTATCGGAATTCTGCTGAAGTTTAAAAATGCTTCAGAACTCTTCCATTGCTCTCGGAATTCCGCTGACGTTTAATAATGCTTCGCAACTCTTCCAGTGTTCTCGGAATTCCGTTGAAGTTTAAAAATGCTTCGAAACTCTTCCATTGTTCTCAGAATTCTGCTGAAGTTTAAAAATGCTTCGGTACTTTTCCATTGTTCTCGGAATTCCGCTGACATATAAAAATGCTTCGGAAATCTTGCATTGTTCTCGGCATTCCGCTGACATTTAAAAATGCTTCGGAACTCTTCAATTGTTCTCGGAATTCTGCTGAACTTTTAAAATGCTTTGGAACTCTTCCATTGCTCTCGGAATTCGGGTGAAGTTTAAAAATGCTTCGGAACTCTTCTATTGTTCTCGGAATTCCGCTGAAGTTTAAAAATGCTTAAAATCTCTTCCATTGTTCTCGTAATTCTGCTCATGTTTAAAAATGCTTCGGAACTCTTCCATTGTTCTCGTAATTCCGCTGAAGTTTAAAAATGGTTCGGAACTCTTCCATTGTTCTCGGAATTCCGATGACGTTTTAAAATGCTTCGGTACTCTTCCATTGTTCTCGGAATTCCGCTGACGTTTAAAAATGCTTCGGAACTCTTCCATTGTTATCGGAATTCCGCTGAAGTTTAAAAATGCTTCGGAACTCTTCCATTGTTCTAGGAATTCTGCTGAAGTCTAAAAATTCATCTGAACTCTTCCATTATTCTCGGAATTCGTGTGAATTTTAAAAATGCTTCGTAACTCTTCTATTGTTCTCGGAATTCCGCTGAAGTTTAAAAATGCTTAAAATCTCTTACATTGTTCTCGGAATTCTGCTGAAGTTTAAAAATGCTTCGGAACTCTTCCATTTTTCTTGGAATTCTGCTGAAGTTTAAAAATGCTTCAGAACTCTTCCATTGTTCTCAGAATTCCGCTGACGTTTAAAAATGCTTCGGTACTCTTCCATTGTTCTCGGAATTCCGCTGACGTTTAAAAATGCTTCGGTACTCTTCCATTGTTCTCGGAATTCCGCTGACATATAAAAATGCTTCGGAAATCTTGCATTGTTCTCGGCATTCCGCTGACATTTAAAAATGCTTCGGAACTCTTCAATTGTTCTCGGAATTCTGCTGAACTTTTAAAATGCTTTGGAACTCTTCCATTGCTCTCGGAATTCGGGTGAAGTTTAAAAATGGTTCGGAACTCTTCTATTGTTCTCGGAATTCCGCTGAAGTTTAAAAATGCTTAAAATCTCTTCCATTGTTCTCGTAATTCTGCTCATGTTTAAAAATGCTTCGGAACTCTTCCATTGTTCTCGTAATTCCGCTGAAGTTTAAAAATGCTTCGGAACTCTTCCATTGTTCTCGGAATTCCGCTGAGGTTTAAAAATGCTTCACAACTCTTCCATTGTTCTCGGAATTCCGCTGACTTTTAAAAATGCTTCGGAACTCTTCCATTGTTCTCCAAATTCCGCTGAAGTTTAAAAATGCTTCGGAACCCTTCCATTGTTCTCGGAATTCTGCTGAAGTTTAAAAATGCTTCAGAACTCTTCCATTGTTCTCAGAATTCCGCTGACGTTTAAAAATGCTTCGGAAATCTTCCATTGTTTTCAAAATTCCGCTGACGCTTAAAAATGCTTCAGAACTCTTCCATTGTTCTCGGAATTCCGCTGACGTTTAATAATGCTTCGCAACTCTTTCATTGTTCTCGGAATTCCGCTGACGTTTAAAAATGCTTCGGAACTCTTCCATTGTTTTCGGAATTCCGTTGAAGTTTAAAAATGCTTCGAAACTCTTCCATTGTTCTCGGAATTCTGCTGAAGTTTAAAAATGCTTCGAAACGCTTTCATTGTTCTCGGAACTCTGCTGAAGTTTAAAAATGCTTCAGAACTCTTCCATTGCTCTCGGAATTCCACTGACGTTTAATAATGCTTCGCAACTCTTCCATTGTTCTCGGAATTCCGTTGAAGTTTAAAAATGCTTCGAAACTCTTCCATTGTTCTCGGAATTCTGCTGAAGTTTAAAAATGCTTCGGTACTCTTCCATTGTTCTCGGAATTCCGCTGACATATAAAAATGCTTCGGAAATCTTGCATTGTTCTCGGCATTCCGCTGACGTTTAAAAATGCTTCGGAACTCTTCAATTGTTCTCGGAATTCTGCTGAACTTTTAAAATGCTTTGGAACTCTTCCATTGCTCTCGGAATTCGGGTGAAGTTTAAAAATGCTTTGGAACTCTTCTATTGTTCTCGGAATTCCGCTGAAGTTTAAAAATGCTTAAAATCTCTTCCATTGTTCTCGTAATTCTGCTCATGTTTAAAAATGCTTCGGAACTCTTCCATTGTTCTCGTAATTCCGCTGAAGTTTAAAAATGGTTCGGAACTCTTCCATTGTTCTCGGAATTCCGATGACGTTTTAAAATGCTTCGGTACTCTTCCATTGCTCTCGGAATTCGGGTGAAGTTTAAAAATGCTTTGGAACTCTTCTATTGTTCTCGGAATTCCGCTGAAGTTTAAAAATGCTTAAAATCTCTTCCATTGTTCTCGTAATTCTGCTCATGTTTAAAAATGCTTCGGAACTCTTCCATTGTTCTCGTAATTCCGCTGAAGTTTAAAAATGGTTCGGAACTCTTCCATTGTTCTCGGAATTCCGATGACGTTTTAAAATGCTTCGGTACTCTTCCATTGTTCTCGGAATTCCGCTGACGTTTAAAAATGCTTCGGAACTCCTCCATTGTTATCGGAATTCTGCTGAAGTTTAAAAATGCTTCGGAACTCTTCCATTGTTCTAAGAATTCTGCTGAAGTCTAAAAATTCATGTGAACTCTTCCATTATTCTCGAAATTCGTGTGAATTTTAAAAATGCTTCGGAACTCTTCTATTGTTCTCGGAATTCCGCTGAAATTTAAAAATGCTTAAAATCTCTTACATTGTTCTCGGAATTCCGCTGAAGTTTAAAAATGCTTCGGAACTCTTCCATTGTTCTCGGAATTCTGCTGAAGTTTAAAAATGCTTCAGAACTCTTCCATTGTTCTGAGAATTCCGCTGACGTTTAAAAATGCTTCGGAAATCTTCCATTGTTTTCAAAATTCCGCTGACGTTTAAAAATGCTTCAGAACTTTTCCATTGTTCTCCGAATTCTGCTGACGTTTAAAAATGCTTCGGAACTCCTCCATTGTTATCGGAATTCTGCTGAAGTTTAAAAATGCTTCGGAACTCTTCCATTGTTCTAGGAATTCTGCTGAAGTCTAAAAATTCATGTGAAATCTTCCATTATTCTCGGAATTCGTGTGAATTTTAAAAATGCTTTGGAACTCTTCTATTGTTCTCGGAATTCCGCTGAAATTTAAAAATGCTTAAAATCTCTTACATTGTTCTCGGAATTCCGCTGAAGTTTAAAAATGCTTCGGAACTCTTCCATTGTTCTCGGAATTCTGCTGAAGTTTAAAAATGCTTCAGAACTCTTCCATTGTTCTCAGAATTCCGCTGACGTTTAAAAATGCTTCGGAAATCTTCCATTGTTTTCAAAATTCCGCTGACGTTTAAAAATGCTTCAGAACTTTTCCATTGTTCTCCGAATTCTGCTGACGTTTAAAAATGCTTCGGAACTCTTCCATTGTTCTCGGAATTCCGCTGACATTTAAAAATGCTTCACAACTCTTCCATTGTTCTCGGAATTCCTCTGACTTTTAAAAATGCTTCGTAACTCTTCCATTGTTCTCAGAATTCCGCTGAAGTTTAAAAATGCTTCGGAACCCTTCCATTGTTCTCGGAATTCTGCTGAAGTTTAAAAATGCTTCGGAACTCTTCCATTGTTCTCAGAATTCTGCTGACGTTTAAAAATGCTTCGGAAATCTTCCATTGTTTTCAAAATTCCGCTGACGCTTAAAAATGCTTCAGAACTCTTCCATTGTTCTCGGAATTCCGCTGGCGTTTAATAATGCTTCGCAACTCTTTCATTGTTCTCGGAATTCCGCTGAAGTTTAAAAATGCTTCGGAACTCTTCCATTGTTCTCGGAATTCTGCTGACGTTTAAAAATGCTTCGGAACGCTTCCATTGTTCTCGGAATTCCGTTGAAGTTTAAAAATGCTTCGAAACTCTTCCATTGTTCTCGGAATTCTGCTGAAGTTTAAAAATGCTTTGAAACTCTTTCATTGTTCTCGGAATTCTGCTGAAGTTTAAAAATGCTTAAAATCTCTTACATTGTTCTCGGAATTCCGCTGAAGTTTAAAAATGCTTCGGAACTCTTCCATTTTTCTCGGAAATCTGCTGAAGTTTAAAAATGCTTCAGAACTCTTCCATTGTTCTCAGAATTCTGCTGAAGTTTAAAAATGCTTCAGAACTCTTCCATTGTTCTCAGAATTCTGCTGACGTTTAAAAATGCTTCGGTACTCTTCCATTGTTCTGTGAATTCTGCTGAAGTTTAAAAATGCTTCGGTACTCTTCCATTGTTCTCGGAATTCCGCTGACATATAAAAATGCTTCGGAAATCTTGCATTGTTCTCGGCATTCCGCTGACATTTAAAAATGCTTCGGAACTCTTCAATTGTTCTCGGAATTCTGCTGAACTTTTAAAATGCTTTGGAACTCTTCCATTGCTCTCGGAATTCGGGTGAAGTTTAAAAATGCTTCGGAAATCTTCTATTGTTCTCGGAATTCCGCTGAAGTTTAAAAATGCTTAAAATCTCTTCCATTGTTCTCGTAATTCTGCACATGTTTAAAAATGCTTCGGAACTCTTCCATTGTTCTCGTAATTCCGCTGAAGTTTAAAAATGGTTCGGAACTCTTCCATTGTTCTCGGAATTCCGATGACGTTTTAAAATGCTTCGGTACTCTTCCATTGTTCTCGGAATTCCGCTGACGTTTAAAAATGCTTTGGTACTCTTCCATTGTTCTCGGAATTCCGCTGACGCTTAAAAATGCTTCACAACTCTTCCATTGTTCTCGGAATTCCGCTGACTTTTAAAAATGCTTTGGAACTCTTCCATTGTTCTCCAAATTCCGCTGAAGTTTAAAAATGCTTCGGAACCCTTCCATTGTTCTCGGAATTCTGCTGAAGTTTAAAAATGCTTCAGAACTCTTCCATTGTTCTCAGAATTCCGCTGACGTTTAAAAATGCTTCAGAAATCTTCCATTGTTTTCAAAATTCCGCTGACGCTTAAAAATGCTTCAGAACTCTTCCATTGTTCTCGGAATTCCGCTGACGTTTAATAATGCTTCGCAACTCTTTCATTGTTCTCGGAATTCCGCTGACGTTTAAAAATGCTTCGGAACTCTTCCATTGTTCTCGGAATTCCGTTGAAGATTAAAAATGCTTCGAAACTCTTCCATTGTTCTCGGAATTCTGCTGAAGTTTAAAAATGCTTCGAAACTCTTTCATTGTTATCGGAATTCTGCTGAAGTTTAAAAATGCTTCAGAACTCTTCCATTGCTCTCGGAATTCCGCTGACGTTTAATAATGCTTCGCAACTCTTCCAGTGTTCTCGGAATTCCGTTGAAGTTTAAAAATGCTTCGAAACTCTTCCATTGTTCTCGGAATTCTGCTGAAGTTTAAAAATGCTTCGGTACTTTTCCATTGTTCTCGGAATTCCGCTGACATATAAAAATGCTTCGGAAATCTTGCATTGTACTCGGCATTCCGCTGACATTTAAAAATGCTTCGGAACTCTTCAATTGTTCTCGGAATTCTGCTGAACTTTTAAAATGCTTTGGAACTCTTCCATTGCTCTCGGAATTCGGGTGAAGTTTAAAAATGCTTCGGAAATCTTCTATTGTTCTCGGAATTCCGCTGAAGTTTAAAAATGCTTAAAATCTCTTCCATTGTTCTCGTAATTCTGCTCATGTTTAAAAATGCTTCGGAACTCTTCCATTGTTCTCGTAATTCCGCTGAAGTTTAAAAATGGTTCGGAACTCTTCCATTGTTCTCGGAATTCCGATGACGTTTTAAAATGCTTCGGTACTCTTCCATTGTTCTCGGAATTCCGCTGACGTTTAAAAATGCTTCGGAACTCTTCCATTGTTATCGGAATTCCGCTGAAGTTTAAAAATGCTTCGGAACTCTTCCATTGTTCTAGGAATTCTGCTGAAGTCTAAAAATTCATCTGAACTCTTTCATTATTCTCGGAATTCGTGTGAATTTTAAAAATGCTTCGGAACTCTTCTATTGTTCTCGGAATTCCGCTGAAGTTTAAAAATGCTTAAAATCTCTTACATTGTTCTCGGAATTCCGCTGAAGTTTAAAAATGCTTCGGAACTCTTCCATTTTTCTCGGAAATCTGCTGAAGTTTAAAAATGCTTCAGAACTCTTCCATTGTTCTCAGAATTCTGCTGAAGTTTAAAAATGCTTCAGAACTCTTCCATTGTTCTCAGAATTCTGCTGACGTTTAAAAATGCTTCGGTACTCTTCCATTGTTCTGGGAATTCTGCTGAAGTTTAAAAATGCTTCGGTACTCTTCCATTGTTCTCGGAATTCCGCTGACATATAAAAATGCTTCGGAAATCTTGCATTGTTCTCGGCATTCCGCTGACATTTAAAAATGCTTCGGAACTCTTCAATTGTTCTCGGAATTCTGCTGAACTTTTAAAATGCTTTGGAACTCTTCCATTGCTCTCGGAATTCGGGTGAAGTTTAAAAATGCTTCGGAACTCTTCTATTGTTCTCGGAATTCCGCTGAAGTTTAAAAATGCTTAAAATCTCTTCCATTGTTCTCGTAATTCTGCTCATGTTTAAAAATGCTTCGGAACTCTTCCATTGTTCTCGTAATTCCGCTGAAGTTTAAAAATGGTTCGGAACTCTTCCATTGTTCTCGGAATTCCGATGACGTTTTAAAATGCTTCGGTACTCTTCCATTGTTCTCGGAATTCCGCTGACGTTTAAAAATGCTTCGGAACTCTTCCATTGTTATCGGAATTCCGCTGAAGTTTAAAAATGCTTCGGAACTCTTCCATTGTTCTAGGAATTCTGCTGAAGTCTAAAAATTCATCTGAACTCTTCCATTATTCTCGGAATTCGTGTGAATTTTAAAAATGCTTCGTAACTCTTCTATTGTTCTCGGAATTCCGCTGAAGTTTAAAAATGCTTAAAATCTCTTACATTGTTCTCGGAATTCTGCTGAAGTTTAAAAATGCTTCGGAACTCTTCCATTTTTCTTGGAATTCTGCTGAAGTTTAAAAATGATTCAGAACTCTTCCATTGTTCTCAGAATTCCGCTGACGTTTAAAAATGCTTCGGTACTCTTCCATTGTTCTCGGAATTCCGCTGACGTTTAAAAATGCTTCGGTACTCTTCCATTGTTCTCGGAATTCCGCTGACATATAAAAATGCTTCGGAAATCTTGCATTGTTCTCGGCATTCCGCTGACATTTAAAAATGCTTCGGAACTCTTCAATTGTTCTCGGAATTCTGCTGAACTTTTAAAATGCTTTGGAACTCTTCCATTGCTCTCGGAATTCGGGTGAAGTTTAAAAATGCTTCGGAACTCTTCTATTGTTCTCGGAATTCCGCTGAAGTTTAAAAATGCTTAAAATCTCTTCCATTGTTCTCGTAATTCTGCTCATGTTTAAAAATGCTTCGGAACTCTTCCATTGTTCTCGTAATTCCGCTGAAGTTTAAAAATGCTTCGGAACTCTTCCATTGTTCTCGGAATTCCGCTGAGGTTTAAAAATGCTTCACAACTCTTCCATTGTTCTCGGAATTCCGCTGACTTTTAAAAATGCTTCGGAACTCTTCCATTGTTCTCCAAATTCCGCTGAAGTTTAAAAATGCTTCGGAACCCTTCCATTGTTCTCGGAATTCTGCTGAAGTTTAAAAATGCTTCAGAACTCTTCCATTGTTCTCAGAATTCCGCTGACGTTAAAAAATGCTTCGGAAATCTTCCATTGTTTTCAAAATTCCGCTGACGCTTAAAAATGCTTCAGAACTCTTCCATTGTTCTCGGAATTCCGCTGACGTTTAATAATGCTTCGCAACTCTTTCATTGTTCTCGGAATTCCGCTGACGTTTAAAAATGCTTCGGAACTCTTCCATTGTTTTCGGAATTCCGTTGAAGTTTAAAAATGCTTCGAAACTCTTCCATTGTTCTCGGAATTCTGCTGAAGTTTAAAAATGCTTCGAAACTCTTTCATTGTTCTCGGAACTCTGCTGAAGTTTAAAAATGCTTCAGAACTCTTCCATTGCTCTCGGAATTCCACTGACGTTTAATAATGCTTCGCAACTCTTCCATTGCTCTCGGAATTCGGGTGAAGTTTAAAAATGCTTTGGAACTCTTCTATTGTTCTCGGAATTCCGCTGAAGTTTAAAAATGCTTAAAATCTCTTCCATTGTTCTCGTAATTCTGCTCATGTTTAAAAATGCTTCGGAACTCTTCCATTGTTCTCGTAATTCCGCTGAAGTTTAAAAATGGTTCGGAACTCTTCCATTGTTCTCGGAATTCCGATGACGTTTTAAAATGCTTCGGTACTCTTCCATTGTTCTCGGAATTCCGCTGAAGTTTAAAAATGCTTAAAATCTTTTCCATTGTTCTCGTAATTCTGCTCATGTTTAAAAATGCTTCGGAACTCCTCCATTGTTATCGGAATTCTGCTGAAGTTTAAAAATGCTTCGGAACTCTTCCATTGTTCTAAGAATTCTGCTGAAGTCTAAAAATTCATGTGAACTCTTCCATTATTCTCGAAATTCGTGTGAATTTTAAAAATGCTTCGGAACTCTTCTATTGTTCTCGGAATTCCGCTGAAATTTAAAAATGCTTAAAATCTCTTACATTGTTCTCGGAATTCCGCTGAAGTTTAAAAATGCTTCGGAACTCTTCCATTGTTCTCGGAATTCTGCTGAAGTTTAAAAATGCTTCAGAACTCTTCCATTGTTCTCAGAATTCCGCTGACGTTTAAAAATGCTTCGGAAATCTTCCATTGTTTTCAAAATTCCGCTGACGTTTAAAAATGCTTCAGAACTTTTCCATTGTTCTCCGAATTCTGCTGACGTTTAAAAATGCTTCGGAACTCTTCCATTGTTCTCGGAATTCCGCTGACATTTAAAAATGCTTCACAACTCTTCCATTGTTCTCGGAATTCCTCTGACTTTTAAAAATGCTTCGTAACTCTTCCATTGTTCTCAGAATTCCGCTGAAGTTTAAAAATGCTTCGGAACCCTTCCATTGTTCTCGGAATTCTGCTGAAGTTTAAAAATGCTTCGGAACTCTTCCATTGTTCTCAGAATTCTGCTGACGTTTAAAAATGCTTCGGAAATCTTCCATTGTTTTCAAAATTCCGCTGACGCTTAAAAATGCTTCAGAACTCTTCCATTGTTCTCGGAATTCCGCTGGCGTTTAATAATGCTTCGCAACTCTTTCATTGTTCTCGGAATTCCGCTGAAGTTTAAAAATGCTTCGGAACTCTTCCATTGTTCTCGGAAGTCTGCTGACGTTTAAAAATGCTTCGGAACTCTTCCATTGTTCTCGGAATTCCGTTGAAGTTTAAAAATGCTTCGAAACTCTTCCATTGTTCTCGGAATTCTGCTGAAGTTTAAAAATGCTTCAGAACTCTTCCATTGTTCTCAGAATTCTGCTGAAGTTTAAAAATGCTTCAGAACTCTTCCATTGTTCTCAGAATTCTGCTGACGTTTAAAAATGCTTCGGTACTCTTCCATTGTTCTGTGAATTCTGCTGAAGTTTAAAAATGCTTCGGTACTCTTCCATTGTTCTCTGAATTCCGCTGACATATAAAAATGCTTCGGAAATCTTGCATTGTTCTCGGCATTCCGCTGACATTTAAAAATGCTTCGGAACTCTTCAATTGTTCTCGGAATTCTGCTGAACTTTTAAAATGCTTTGGAACTCTTCCATTGCTCTCGGAATTCGGGTGAAGTTTAAAAATGCTTCGGAAATCTTCTATTGTTCTCGGAATTCCGCTGAAGTTTAAAAATGCTTAAAATCTCTTCCATTGTTCTCGTAATTCTGCACATGTTTAAAAATGCTTCGGAACTCTTCCATTGTTCTCGTAATTCCGCTGAAGTTTAAAAATGGTTCGGAACTCTTCCATTGTTCTCGGAATTCCGATGACGTTTTAAAATGCTTCGGTACTCTTCCATTGTTCTCGGAATTCCGCTGACGTTTAAAAATGCTTCGGAACTCTTCCATTGTTATCGGAATTCCGCTGAAGTTTAAAAATGCTTCGGAACTCTTCCATTGTTCTAGGAATGCTGCTGAAGTCTAAAAATTCATCTGAACTCTTTCATTATTCTCGGAATTCGTGTGAATTTTAAAAATGCTTCGGAACTCTTCTATTGTTCTCGGAATTCCGCTGAAGTTTAAAAATGCTTAAAATCTCTTACATTGTTCTCGGAATTCCGCTGAAGTTTAAAAATGCTTCGGAACACTTCCATTTTTCTCGGAATTCTGCTGAACTTTAAAAATGCTTCAGAACTCTTCCATTGTTCTCAGAATTCTGCTGACGTTTAAAAATGCTTCGGTACTCTTCCATTGTTCTGGGAATTCTGCTGAAGTTTAAAAATGCTTCGGTACTCTTCCATTGTTCTCGGAATTCCGCTGACATATAAAAATGCTTCGGAAATCTTGCATTGTTCTCGGCATTCCGCTGACATTTAAAAATGCTTCGGAACTCTTCAATTGTTCTCGGAATTCTGCTGAACTTTTAAAATGCTTTGGAACTCTTCCATTGCTCTCGCAATTCGGGTGAAGTTTAAAAATGCTTCGGAACTCTTCTATTGTTCTCGGAATTCCGCTGAAGTTTAAAAATGCTTAAAATCTCTTCCATTGTTCTCGTAATTCTGCTGAAGTTTAAAAATGCTTCGGAACTCTTCCATTGTTCTCGGAATTCTGCTGAAGTTTAAAAATGCTTCAGAACTCTTCCATTGTTCTCAGAATTCCGCTGACGTTTAAAAATGCTTCGGAAATCTTCCATTGTTTTCAAAATTCCGCTGACGTTTAAAAATGCTTCAGAACTTTTCCATTGTTCTCTGAATTCTGCTGACGTTTAAAAATGCTTCGGAACTCTTCCATTGTTCTCGGAATTCCGCTGACATTTAAAAATGCTTCACAACTCTTCCATTGTTCTCGGAATTCCTCTGACTTTTAAAAATGCTTCGGAACTCTTCCATTGTTCTCCAAATTCCGCTGAAGTTTAAAAATGCTTCGGAACCCTTCCATTGTTCTCGGAATTCTGCTGAAGTTTAAAAATGCTTCGGAACTCTTCCATTGTTCTCAGAATTCTGCTGACGTTTAAAAATGCTTCGGAAATCTTCCATTGTTTTCAAAATTCCGCTGACGCTTAAAAATGCTTCAGAACTCTTCCATTGTTCTCGGAATTCCGCTGGCGTTTAATAATGCTTCGCAACTCTTTCATTGTTCTCGGAATTCCGCTGAAGTTTAAAAATGCTTCGGAACTCTTCCATTGTTCTCGGAATTCTGCTGACGTTTAAAAATGCTTCGGAACTCTTCCATTGTTCTCGGAATTCCGTTGAAGTTTAAAAATGCTTCGAAACTCTTCCATTGTTCTCGGAATTCTGCTGAAGTTTAAAAATGCTTCAGAACTCTTCCATTGTTCTCGGAATTCCGCTGACGTTTAATAATGCTTCGCAACTCTTTCATTGTTCTCGGAATTCCGCTGACGTTTAAAAATGCTTCGGAACTCTTCCATTGTTCTCGGAATTCCGTTGAAGTTTAAAAATGCTTCGAAACTCTTCCATTGTTCTCGGAATTCTGCTGAAGTTTAAAAATGCTTTGAAACTCTTTCATTGTTCTCGGAATTCTGCTGAAGTTTAAAAATGCTTCAGAACTCTTCCATTGCTCTCGGAATTCCGCTGACGTTTAATAATGCTTCGCAACTCTTCCATTGTTCTCGGAATTCCGTTGAAGTTTAAAAATGGTTCGAAACTCTTCCATTGTTCTGGGAATTCTGCTGAAGTTTAAAAATGCTTCGGTACTCTTCCATTGTTCTCGGAATTCCGCTGACATATAAAAATGCTTCGGAAATCTTGCATTGTTCTCGGCATTCCGCTGACATTTAAAAATGCTTCGGAACTCTTCAATTGTTCTCGGAATTCTGCTGAACTTTTAAAATGCTTTGGAACTCTTCCATTGCTCTCGGAATTCGGGTGAAGTTTAAAAATGCTTCGGAACTCTTCTATTGTTCTCGGAATTCCGCTGAAGTTTAAAAATGCTTAAAATCTCTTCCATTGTTCTCGTAATTCTGCTCATGTTTAAAAATGCTTCGGAACTCTTCCATTGTTCTCGTAATTCCGCTGAAGTTTAAAAATGGTTCGGAACTCTTCCATTGTTCTCGGAATTCCGATGACGTTTTAAAATGCTTCGGTACTCTTCCATTGTTCTCGGAATTCCGCTGACGTTTAAAAATGCTTCGGAACTCTTCCATTGTTATCGGAATTCCGCTGAAGTTTAAAAATGCTTCGGAACTCTTCCATTGTTCTAGGAATTCTGCTGAAGTCTAAAAATTCATCTGAACTCTTCCATTATTCTCGGAATTCGTGTGAATTTTAAAAATGCTTCGTAACTCTTCTATTGTTCTCGGAATTCCGCTGAAGTTTAAAAATGCTTAAAATCTCTTACATTGTTCTCGGAATTCTGCTGAAGTTTAAAAATGCTTCGGAACTCTTCCATTTTTCTTGGAATTCTGCTGAAGTTTAAAAATGCTTCAGAACTCTTCCATTGTTCTCAGAATTCCGCTGACGTTTAAAAATGCTTCGGTACTCTTCCATTGTTCTCGGAATTCCGCTGACGTTTAAAAATGCTTCGGTACTCTTCCATTGTTCTCGGAATTCCGCTGACATATAAAAATGCTTCGGAAATCTTGCATTGTTCTCGGCATTCCGCTGACATTTAAAAATGCTTCGGAACTCTTCAATTGTTCTCGGAATTCTGCTGAACTTTTAAAATGCTTTGGAACTCTTCCATTGCTCTCGGAATTCGGGTGAAGTTTAAAAATGCTTCGGAACTCTTCTATTGTTCTCGGAATTCCGCTGAAGTTTAAAAATGCTTAAAATCTCTTCCATTGTTCTCGTAATTCTGCTCATGTTTAAAAATGCTTCGGAACTCTTCCATTGTTCTCGTAATTCCGCTGAAGTTTAAAAATGCTTCGGAACTCTTCCATTGTTCTCGGAATTCCGCTGAGGTTTAAAAATGCTTCACAACTCTTCCATTGTTCTCGGAATTCCGCTGACTTTTAAAAATGCTTCGGAACTCTTCCATTGTTCTCCAAATTCCGCTGAAGTTTAAAAATGCTTCGGAACCCTTCCATTGTTCTCGGAATTCTGCTGAAGTTTAAAAATGCTTCAGAACTCTTCCATTGTTCTCAGAATTCCGCTGACGTTAAAAAATGCTTCGGAAATCTTCCATTGTTTTCAAAATTCCGCTGACGCTTAAAAATGCTTCAGAACTCTTCCATTGTTCTCGGAATTCCGCTGACGTTTAATAATGCTTCGCAACTCTTTCATTGTTCTCGGAATTCCGCTGACGTTTAAAAATGCTTCGGAACTCTTCCATTGTTTTCGGAATTCCGTTGAAGTTTAAAAATGCTTCGAAACTCTTCCATTGTTCTCGGAATTCTGCTGAAGTTTAAAAATGCTTCGAAACTCTTTCATTGTTCTCGGAACTCTGCTGAAGTTTAAAAATGCTTCAGAACTCTTCCATTGCTCTCGGAATTCCACTGACGTTTAATAATGCTTCGCAACTCTTCCATTGCTCTCGGAATTCGGGTGAAGTTTAAAAATGCTTTGGAACTCTTCTATTGTTCTCGGAATTCCGCTGAAGTTTAAAAATGCTTAAAATCTCTTCCATTGTTCTCGTAATTCTGCTCATGTTTAAAAATGCTTCGGAACTCCTCCATTGTTATCGGAATTCTGCTGAAGTTTAAAAATGCTTCGGAACTCTTCCATTGTTCTAAGAATTCTGCTGAAGTCTAAAAATTCATGTGAACTCTTCCATTATTCTCGAAATTCGTGTGAATTTTAAAAATGCTTCGGAACTCTTCTATTGTTCTCAGAATTCCGCTGAAATTTAAAAATGCTTAAAATCTCTTACATTGTTCTCGGAATTCCGCTGAAGTTTAAAAATGCTTCGGAACTCTTCCATTGTTCTCGGAATTCTGCTGAAGTTTAAAAATGCTTCAGAACTCTTCCATTGTTCTCAGAATTCCGCTGACGTTTAAAAATGCTTCGGAAATCTTCCATTGTTTTCAAAATTCCGCTGACGTTTAAAAATGCTTCAGAACTTTTCCATTGTTCTCCGAATTCTGCTGACGTTTAAAAATGCTTCGGAACTCCTCCATTGTTATCGGAATTCTGCTGAAGTTTAAAAATGCTTCGGAACTCTTCCATTGTTCTAGGAATTCTGCGGAAGTCTAAAAATTCATGTGAACTCTTCCATTATTCTCGGAATTCGTGTGAATTTTAAAAATGCTTTGGAACTCTTCTATTGTTCTCGGAATTCCGCTGAAATTTAAAAATGCTTAACATCTCTTACATTGTTCTCGGAATTCCGCTGAAGTTTAAAAATGCTTCGGAACTCTTCCATTGTTCTCGGAATTCTGCTGAAGTTTAAAAATGCTTCAGAACTCTTCCATTGTTCTCAGAATTCCGCTGACGTTTAAAAATGCTTCGGAAATCTTCCATTGTTTTCAAAATTCCGCTGACGTTTAAAAATGCTTCAGAACTTTTCCATTGTTCTCCGAATTCTGCTGACGTTTAAAAATGCTTCGGAACTCTTCCATTGTTCTCGGAATTCCGCTGACATTTAAAAATGCTTCACAACTCTTCCATTGTTCTCGGAATTCCTCTGACTTTTAAAAATGCTTCGTAACTCTTCCATTGTTCTCAGAATTCCGCTGAAGTTTAAAAATGCTTCGGAACCCTTCCATTGTTCTCGGAATTCTGCTGAAGTTTAAAAATGCTTCGGAACTCTTCCATTGTTCTCAGAATTCTGCTGACGTTTAAAAATGCTTCGGAAATCTTCCATTGTTTTCAAAATTCCGCTGACGCTTAAAAATGCTTCAGAACTCTTCCATTGTTCTCGGAATTCCGCTGGCGTTTAATAATGCTTCGCAACTCTTTCATTGTTCTCGGAATTCCGCTGAAGTTTAAAAATGCTTCGGAACTCTTCCATTGTTCTCGGAAGTCTGCTGACGTTTAAAAATGCTTCGGAACTCTTCCATTGTTCTCGGAATTCCGTTGAAGTTTAAAAATGCTTCGAAACTCTTCCATTGTTCTCGGAATTCTGCTGAAGTTTAAAAATGCTTCAGAACTCTTCCATTGTTCTCAGAATTCTGCTGAAGTTTAAAAATGCTTCAGAACTCTTCCATTGTTCTCAGAATTCTGCTGACGTTTAAAAATGCTTCGGTACTCTTCCATTGTTCTGTGAATTCTGCTGAAGTTTAAAAATGCTTCGGTACTCTTCCATTGTTCTCGGAATTCCGCTGACATATAAAAATGCTTCGGAAATCTTGCATTGTTCTCGGCATTCCGCTGACATTTAAAAATGCTTCGGAACTCTTCAATTGTTCTCGGAATTCTGCTGAACTTTTAAAATGCTTTGGAACTCTTCCATTGCTCTCGGAATTCGGGTGAAGTTTAAAAATGCTTCGGAAATCTTCTATTGTTCTCGGAATTCCGCTGAAGTTTAAAAATGCTTAAAATCTCTTCCATTGTTCTCGTAATTCTGCACATGTTTAAAAATGCTTCGGAACTCTTCCATTGTTCTCGTAATTCCGCTGAAGTTTAAAAATGGTTCGGAACTCTTCCATTGTTCTCGGAATTCCGATGACGTTTTAAAATGCTTCGGTACTCTTCCATTGTTCTCGGAATTCCGCTGACGTTTAAAAATGCTTCGGAACTCTTCCATTGTTATCGGAATTCCGCTGAAGTTTAAAAATGCTTCGGAACTCTTCCATTGTTCTAGGAATGCTGCTGAAGTCTAAAAATTCATCTGAACTCTTTCATTATTCTCGGAATTCGTGTGAATTTTAAAAATGCTTCGGAACTCTTCTATTGTTCTCGGAATTCCGCTGAAGTTTAAAAATGCTTAAAATCTCTTACATTGTTCTCGGAATTCCGCTGAAGTTTAAAAATGCTTCGGAACACTTCCATTTTTCTCGGAATTCTGCTGAACTTTAAAAATGCTTCAGAACTCTTCCATTGTTCTCAGAATTCTGCTGACGTTTAAAAATGCTTCGGTACTCTTCCATTGTTCTGGGAATTCTGCTGAAGTTTAAAAATGCTTCGGTACTCTTCCATTGTTCTCGGAATTCCGCTGACATATAAAAATGCTTCGGAAATCTTGCATTGTTCTCGGCATTCCGCTGACATTTAAAAATGCTTCGGAACTCTTCAATTGTTCTCGGAATTCTGCTGAACTTTTAAAATGCTTTGGAACTCTTCCATTGCTCTCGCAATTCGGGTGAAGTTTAAAAATGCTTCGGAACTCTTCTATTGTTCTCGGAATTCCGCTGAAGTTTAAAAATGCTTAAAATCTCTTCCATTGTTCTCGTAATTCTGCTCATGTTTAAAAATGCTTCGGAACTCTTCCATTGTTCTCGTAATTCCGCTGAAGTTTAAAAATGGTTCGGAACTCTTCCATTGTTATCGGAATTCCGATGACGTTTTAAAATGCTTCGGTACTCTTCCATTGTTCTCGGAATTCCGCTGACGTTTAAAAATGCTTCGGAACTCTTCCATTGTTATCGGAATTCCGCTGAAGTTTAAAAATGCTTCGGAACTCTTCCATTGTTCTAGGAATTCTGCTGAAGTCTAAAAATTCATCTGAACTCTTTCATTATTCTCAGAATTCGTGTGAATTTTAAAAATGCTTCGGAACTCTTCTATTGTTCTCGGAATTCCGCTGAAGTTTAAAAATGCTTAAAATCTCTTACATTGTTCTCGGAATTCTGCTGAAGTTTAAAAATGCTTTGGAACTCTTCCATTTTTCTTGGAATTCTGCTGAAGTTTAAAAATGCTTCAGAACTCTTCCATTGTTCTCAGAATTCCGCTGACGTTTAAAAATGCTTCGGTACTCTTCCATTGTTCTCGGAATTCTGCTGAAGTCTAAAAATTCATGTGAACTCTTCCATTATTCTCGGAATTCGTGTGAATTTTAAAAATGCTTCGGAACTCTTCTATTGTTCTCGGAATTCCGCTGAAATTTAAAAATGCTTAAAATCTCTTACATTGTTCTCGGAATTCCGCTGAAGTTTAAAAATGCTTCGGAACTCTTCCATTGTTCTCGGAATTCTGCTGAAGTTTAAAAATGCTTCAGAACTCTTCCATTGTTCTCAGAATTCCGCTGACGTTTAAAAATGCTTCGGAAATCTTCCATTGTTTTCAAAATTCCGCTGACGTTTAAAAATGCTTCAGAACTTTTCCATTGTTCTCTGAATTCTGCTGACGTTTAAAAATGCTTCGGAACTCTTCCATTGTTCTCGGAATTCCGCTGACATTTAAAAATGCTTCACAACTCTTCCATTGTTCTCGGAATTCCTCTGACTTTTAAAAATGCTTCGGAACTCTTCCATTGTTCTCCAAATTCCGCTGAAGTTTAAAAATGCTTCGGAACCCTTCCATTGTTCTCGGAATTCTGCTGAAGTTTAAAAATGCTTCGGAACTCTTCCATTGTTCTCAGAATTCTGCTGACGTTTAAAAATGCTTCGGAAATCTTCCATTGTTTTCAAAATTCCGCTGACGCTTAAAAATGCTTCAGAACTCTTCCATTGTTCTCGGAATTCCGCTGGCGTTTAATAATGCTTCGCAACTCTTTCATTGCTCTCGGAATTCCGCTGAAGTTTAAAAATGCTTCGGAACTCTTCCATTGTTCTCGGAATTCTGCTGACGTTTAAAAATGCTTCGGAACTCTTCCATTGTTCTCGGAATTCCGTTGAAGTTTAAAAATGCTTCGAAACTCTTCCATTGTTCTCGGAATTCTGCTGAAGTTTAAAAATGCTTTGAAACTCTTTCATTGTTCTCGGAATTCTGCTGAAGTTTAAAAATGCTTCAGAACTCTTCCATTGCTCTCGGAATTCCGCTGACGTTTAATAATGCTTCGCAACTCTTCCATTGTTCTCGGAATTCCGTTGAAGTTTAAAAATGGTTCGAAACTCTTCCATTGTTCTCGGAATTCTGCTGAAGTTTAAAAATGCTTCGGTACTCTTCCATTGTTCTCGGACTTCCGCTGACATATAAAAATGCTTCGGAAATCTTGCATTGTTCTCGGCATTCCGCTGACATTTAAAAATGCTTTGAAACTCTTTCATTGTTCTCGGAATTCCGCTGAAGTTTAAAAATGCTTTGGAACTCTTCCATTGTTCTAGGAATTCTGCTGAAGTCTAAAAATTCATCTGAACTCTTCCATTATTCTCGGAATTCGTGTGAATTTTAAAAATGCTTCGGAACTCTTCTATTGTTCTCGGAATTCCGCTGAAGTTTAAAAATTCTTAAAATCTCTTACATTGTTCTCGGAATTCCGCTGAAGTTTAAAAATGCTTCGGAACTCTTCCATTTTTCTCGGAATTCTGCTGAAGTTTAAAAATGCTTCAGAACTCTTCCATTGTTCTCAGAATTCTGCTGACGTTTAAAAATGCTTCGGTACTCTTCCATTGATCTGGGAATTCTGCTGAAGTTTAAAAATGCTTCGGTACTCTTCCATTGTTCTCGGAATTCCGCTGACATATAAAAATGCTTCGGAAATCTTGCATTGTTCTCGGCATTCCGCTGACATTTAAAAATGCTTCGGAACTCTTCAATTGTTCTCGGAATTCTGCTGAACTTTTAAAATGCTTTGGAACTCTTCCATTGCTCTCGGAATTCGGGTGAAGTTTAAAAATGCTTCGGAACTCTTCTATTGTTCTCGGAATTCCGCTGAAGTTTAAAAATGCTTAAAATCTCTTCCATTGTTCTCGTAATTCTGCTCATGTTTAAAAATGCTTCGGAACTCTTCCATTGTTCTCGTAATTCCGCTGAAGTTTAAAAATGGTTCGGAACTCTTCCATTGTTATCGGAATTCCGATGACGTTTTAAAATGCTTCGGTACTCTTCCATTGTTCTCGGAATTCCGCTGACGTTTAAAAATGCTTCGGAACTCTTCCATTGTTATCGGAATTCCGCTGAAGTTTAAAAATGCTTCGGAACTCTTCCATTGTTCTAGGAATTCTGCTGAAGTCTAAAAATTCATCTGAACTCTTTCATTATTCTCGGAATTCGTGTGAATTTTAAAAATGCTTCGGAACTCTTCTATTGTTCTCGGAATTCCGCTGAAGTTTAAAAATGCTTAAAATCTCTTACATTGTTCTCGGAATTCTGCTGAAGTTTAAAAATGCTTCGGAACTCTTCCATTTTTCTTGGAATTCTGCTGAAGTTTAAAAATGCTTCAGAACTCTTCCATTGTTCTCAGAATTCCGCTGACGTTTAAAAATGCTTCGGTACTCTTCCATTGTTCTCGGAATTCTGCTGAAGTCTAAAAATTCATGTGAACTCTTCCATTATTCTCGGAATTCGTGTGAATTTTAAAAATGCTTCGGAACTCTTCTATTGTTCTCGGAATTCCGCTGAAATTTAAAAATGCTTAAAATCTCTTACATTGTTCTCGGAATTCCGCTGAAGTTTAAAAATGCTTCGGAACTCTTCCATTGTTCTCGGAATTCTGCTGAAGTTTAAAAATGCTTCAGAACTCTTCCATTGTTCTCAGAATTCCGCTGACGTTTAAAAATGCATCGGAAATCTTCCATTGTTTTCAAAATTCCGCTGACGTTTAAAAATGCTTCAGAACTTTTCCATTGTTCTCCGAATTCTGCTGACGTTTAAAAATGCTTCGGAACTCTTCCATTGTTCTCGGAATTCCTCTGACTTTTAAAAATGCTTCGGAACTCTTCCATTGTTCTCCAAATTCCGCTGAAGTTTAAAAATGCTTCGGAACCCTTCCATTGTTCTCGGAATTCTGCTGAAGTTTAAAAATGCTTCGGAACTCTTCCATTGTTCTCAGAATTCTGCTGACGTTTAAAAATTCTTCGGAAATCTTCCATTGTTTTCAAAATTCCGCTGACGCTTAAAAATGCTTCAGAACTCTTCCATTGTTCTCGGAATTCCGCTGGCGTTTAATAATGCTTCGCAACTCTTTCATTGTTCTCGGAATTCCGCTGAAGTTTAAAAATGCTTCGGAACTCTTCCATTGTTCTCGGAATTCTGCTGACGTTTAAAAATGCTTCGGAACTCTTCCATTGTTCTCGGAATTCCGTTGAAGTTTAAAAATGCTTCGAAACTCTTCCATTGTTCTCGGAATTCTGCTGAAGTTTAAAAATGCTTCAGAACTCTTCCATTGTTCTCGGAATTCCGCTGACGTTTAATAATGCTTCGCAACTCTTTCATTGTTCTCGGAATTCCGCTGACGTTTAAAAATGCTTCGGAACTCTTCCATTGTTCTCGGAATTCTGCTGACGTTTAAAAATGCTTCGGAACTCTTCCATTGTTCTCGGAATTCCGTTGAAGTTTAAAAATGCTTCGAAACTCTTCCATTGTTCTCGGAATTCTGCTGAAGTTTAAAAATGCTTCAGAACTCTTCCATTGTTCTCGGAATTCCGCTGACGTTTAATAATGCTTCGCAACTCTTTCATTGTTCTCGGAATTCCGCTGACGTTTAAAAATGCTTCGGAACTCTTCCATTGTTCTCGGAATTCCGTTGAAGTTTAAAAATGCTTCGAAACTCTTCCATTGTTCTCGGAATTCTGCTGAAGTTTAAAAATGCTTCAGAACTCTTCCATTGTTCTCGGAATTCCGCTGACGTTTAATAATGCTTCGCAACTCTTTCATTGTTCTCGGAATTCCGCTGACGTTTAAAAATGCTTCGGAACTCTTCCATTGTTCTCGGAATTCCGTTGAAGTTTAAAAATGCTTCGAAACTCTTCCATTGTTCTCGGAATTCTGCTGAAGTTTAAAAATGCTTTGAAACTCTTTCATTGTTCTCGGAATTCTGCTGAAGTTTAAAAATGCTTCAGAACTCTTCCATTGCTCTCGGAATTCCGCTGACGTTTAATAATGCTTCGCAACTCTTCCATTGTTCTCGGAATTCCGTTGAAGTTTAAAAATGGTTCGAAACTCTTCCATTGTTCTCGGAATTCTGCTGAAGTTTAAAAATGCTTCGGTACTCTTCCATTGTTCTCGGACTTCCGCTGACATATAAAAATGCTTCGGAAATCTTGCATTGTTCTCGGCATTCCGCTGACATTTAAAAATGCTTTGAAACTCTTTCATTGTTCTCGGAATTCCGCTGAAGTTTAAAAATGCTTCGGAACTCTTCCATTGTTCTAGGAATTCTGCTGAAGTCTAAAAATTCATCTGAACTCTTCCATTATTCTCGGAATTCGTGTGAATTTTAAAAATGCTTCGGAACTCTTCTATTGTTCTCGGAATTCCGCTGAAGTTTAAAAATTCTTAAAATCTCTTACATTGTTCTCGGAATTCCGCTGAAGTTTAAAAATGCTTCGGAACTCTTCCATTTTTCTCGGAATTCTGCTGAAGTTTAAAAATGCTTCAGAACTCTTCCATTGTTCTCAGAATTCTGCTGACGTTTAAAAATGCTTCGGTACTCTTCCATTGTTCTGGGAATTCTGCTGAAGTTTAAAAATGCTTCAGTACTCTTCCATTGTTCTCGGAATTCCGCTGACATATAAAAATGCTTCAGAAATCTTGCATTGTTCTCGGCATTCCGCTGACGTTTAAAAATGCTTCGGAACTCTTCAATTGTTCTCGGAATTCCGCTAACGTTTAAAAATGCTTCGGAACTCTTCCATTGTTCTCAGAATTCCGTTGAAGTTTAAAAATGCTTCGAAACTCTTCCATTGTTCTCGGAATTCTGCTGAAGTTTAAAAATGCTTCGAAACTCTTTCATTGTTCTCGGAATTCTGCTGAAGTTTAAAAATGCTTCAGAACTCTTCCATTGCTCTCGGAATTCCGCTGACGTTTAATAATGCTTCGCAACTCTTCCATTGTTCTCGGAATTCCGCTGACATATAAAAATGCTTCGGAACTCTTCCATTGTTCTAGGAATTCTGCTGAAGTCTAAAGATTCATCTGAACTCTTTCATTATTCTCGGAATTCGTGTGAATTTTAAAAATGCTTCGGAACTCTTCTATTGTTCTCGGAATTCTGCTGAAGTTTAAAAATGCTTCGGAACTCTTCCATTGTTATCGGAATTCCGCTGAAGTTTAAAAATGCTTCGGAACTCTTCCATTGTTCTAGGAATTCTGCTGAAGTCTAAAGATTCATCTGAACTCTTTCATTATTCTCGGAATTCGTGTGAATTTTAAAAATGCTTCGGAACTCTTCTATTGTTCTCGGAATTCTGCTGAAGTTTAAAAATGCTTCGGAACTCTTCCATTTTTCTTGGAATTCTTCTGAAGTTTAAAAATGCTTCAGAACTCTTCCATTGTTCTCAGAATTCCGCTGACGTTTAAAAATGCTTCGGTACTCTTCCATTGTTCTCGGAATTCCGCTGACGTTTAAAAATGCTTCGGTACTCTTCCATTGTTCTCGGAATTCCGCTGACATATAAAAATGCTTCGGAAATCTTGCATTGTTCTCGGCATTCCGCTGACATTTAAAAATGCTTCGGAACTCTTCAATTGTTCTCGGAATTCTGCTGAACTTTTAAAATGCTTTGGAACTCTTCCATTGCTCTCGGAATTCGGGTGAAGTTTAAAAATGCTTCGGAACTCTTCTATTGTTCTCGGAATTCCGCTGAAGTTTAAAAATGCTTAAAATGTCTTCCATTGTTCTCGTAATTCTGCTCATGTTTAAAAATGCTTCGGAACTCTTCCATTGTTCTCGTAATTCCGCTGAAGTTTAAAAATGCTTCGGAACTCTTCCATTGTTCTCGGAATTCCGCTGACGTTTAAAAATGCTTAAAATCTCTTACATTGTTCTCGGAATTCTGCTGAAGTTTAAAAATGCTTCGGAACTCTTCCATTTTTCTTGGAATTCTGCTGAAGTTTAAAAATGCTTCAGAACTCTTCCATTGTTCTCAGAATTCCGCTGACGTTTAAAAATGCTTCGGTACTCTTCCATTGTTCTCGGAATTCTGCTGAAGTCTAAAAATTCATGTGAACTCTTCCATTATTCTCGGAATTCGTGTGAATTTTAAAAATGCTTCGGAACTCTTCTATTGTTCTCGGAATTCCGCTGAAATTTAAAAATGCTTAAAATCTCTTACATTGTTCTCGGAATTCCGCTGAAGTTTAAAAATGCTTCGGAACTCTTCCATTGTTCTCAGAATTCTGCTGAAGTTTAAAAATGCTTCAGAACTCTTCCATTGTTCTCAGAATTCCGCTGACGTTTAAAAATGCTTCGGAAATCTTCCATTGTTTTCAAAATTCCGCTGACGTTTAAAAATGCTTCAGAACTTTTCCATTGTTCTCCGAATTCTGCTGACGTTTAAAAATGCTTCGGAACTCTTCCATTGTTCTCGGAATTCCGCTGACATTTAAAAATGCTTCACAACTCTTCCATTGTTCTCGGAATTCCTCTGACTTTTAAAAATGCTTCGGAACTCTTCCATTGTTCTCCAAATTCCGCTGAAGTTTAAAAATGCTTCGGAACCCTTCCATTGTTCTCGGAATTCTGCTGACGCTTAAAAATGCTTCAGAACTCTTCCATTGTTCTCGGAATTCCGCTGGCGTTTAATAATGCTTCGCAACTCTTTCATTGTTCTCGGAATTCCGTTGAAGTTTAGAAATGCTTCGAAACTCTTCCATTGTTCTCGGAATTCTGCTGAAGTTTAAAAATGCTTTGAAACTCTTTCATTGTTCTCGGAATTCTGCTGAAGTTTAAAAATGCTTCAGAACTTTTCCATTGCTCTCGGAATTCCGCTGACGTTTAATAATGCTTCGCAACTCTTCCATTGTTCTCGGAATTCCGTTGAAGTTTAAAAATGGTTCGAAACTCTTCCATTGTTCTCGGAATTCTGCTGAAGTTTAAAAATGCTTCGGTACTCTTCCATTGTTCTCGGACTTCCGCTGACATATAAAAATGCTTCGGAAATCTTGCATTGTTCTCGGCATTCCGCTGACATTTAAAAATGCTTTGAAACTCTTTCATTGTTCTCGGAATTCCGCTGAAGTTTAAAAATGCTTCGGAACTCTTCCATTGTTCTAGGAATTCTGCTGAAGTCTAAAAATTCATCTGAACTCTTCCATTATTCTCGGAATTCTTGTGAATTTTAAAAATGCTTCGTAACTCTTCTATTGTTCTCGGAATTCCGCTGAAGTTTAAAAATGCTTAAAATCTCTTACATTGTTCTCGGAATTCCGCTGAAGTTTAAAAATGCTTCGGAACTCTTCCATTGTTCTCGGAATTCTGCTGAAGTTTAAAAATGCTTCAGAACTCTTCCATTGTTCTCAGAATTCCGCTGACGTTTAAAAATGCTTCGGTACTCTTCCATTGTTCTCGGAATTCCGCTGACATATAAAAATGCTTCTGAAATCTTGCATTGTTCTCGGCATTCCGCTGACGTTTAAAAATGCTTCGGAACTCTTCAATTGTTCTCGGAATTCCGCTGACGTTTAAAAATGCTTCGGAACTCTACCATTGTTCTCAGAATTCCGTTGAAGTTTAAAAATGCTTCGAAACTCTTCCATTGTTCTCGGAATTCTGCTGAAGTTTAAAAATGCTTCGAAACTCTTTCATTGTTCTCGGAACTCTGCTGAAGTTTAAAAATGCTTCAGAACTCTTCCATTGCTCTCGGAATTCCGCTGACGTTTAATAATGCTTCGCAACTCTTCCATTGTTCTCGGAATTCCGCTGACATATAAAAATGCTTCGGAAATCTTGCATTGTTCTCGGCATTCCGCTGACATTTAAAAATGCTTCGGAACTCTTCAATTGTTCTCGGAATTCTGCTGAACTTTTAAAATGCTTTGGAACTCTTCCATTGCTCTCGGAATTCGGGTGAAGTTTAAAAATGCTTCGGAAATCTTCTATTGTTCTCGGAATTCCGCTGAAGTTTAAAAATGCTTAAAATCTCTTCCATTGTTCTCGTAATTCTGCTCATGTTTAAAAATGCTTCGGAACTCATCCATTGTTCTCGTAATTCCGCTGAAGTTTAAAAATGGTTCGGAACTCTTCCATTGTTCTCGGAATTCCGATGACGTTTTAAAATGCTTCGGTACTCTTCCATTGTTCTCGGAATTCCGCTGACGTTTAAAAATGCTTCGGAACTCTTCCATTTTTCTCGGAATTCTGCTGAAGTTTAAAAATGCTTCAGAACTCTTCCATTGTTCTCAGAATTCTGCTGACGTTTAAAAATGCTTCGGTACTCTTCCATTGTTCTGGGAATTCTGCTGAAGTTTAAAAATGCTTCAGTACTCTTCCATTGTTCTTGGAATTCCGCTGACATATAAAAATGCTTCGGAAATCTTGCATTGTTCTCGGCATTCCGCTGACATTTAAAAATGCTTCGGAACTCTTCAATTGTTCTCGGAATTCTGCTGAACTTTTAAAATGCTTTGGAACTCTTCCATTGCACTCGGAATTCGGGTGAAGTTTAAAAATGCTTCGGAACTCTTCTATTGTTCTCGGAATTCCGCTGAAGTTTAAAAATGCTTAAAATCTCTTCCATTGTTCTCGTAATTCTGCTCATGTTTAAAAATGCTTCGGAACTCATCCATTGTTCTCGTAATTCCACTGAAGTTTAAAAATGGTTCGGAACTCTTCCATTGTTCTCGGAATTCCGATGACGTTTTAAAATGCTTCGGTACTCTTCCATTGTTCTCGGAATTCCGCTGACGTTTAAAAATGCTTCGGAACTCTTCCATTGTTATCGGAATTCCGCTGAAGTTTAAAAATGCTTCGGAACTCTTCCATTGTTCTAGGAATGCTGCTGAAGTCTAAAAATTCATCTGAACTCTTTCATTATTCTCGGAATTCGTGTGAATTTTAAAAATGCTTCGGAACTCTTCTATTGTTCTCGGAATTCCGCTGAAGTTTAAAAATTCTTAAAATCTCTTACATTGTTCTCGGAATTCCGCTGAAGTTTAAAAATGCTTCGGAACTCTTCCATTTTTCTCGGAATTCTGCTGAAGTTTAAAAATGCTTCAGAACTCTTCCATTGTTCTCAGAATTCTGCTGACGTTTAAAAATGCTTCGGTACTCTTCCATTGTTCTGGGAATTCTGCTGAAGTTTAAAAATGCTTCGGTACTCTTCCATTGTTCTCGGAATTCCGCTGACATATAAAAATGCTTCGGAAATCTTGCATTGTTCTCGGCATTCCGCTGACATTTAAAAATGCTTCGGAACTCTTCAATTGTTCTCGGAATTCTGCTGAACTTTTAAAATGCTTTGGAACTCTTCCATTGCTCTCGGAATTCGGGTGAAGTTTAAAAATGCTTCGGAACTCTTCTATTGTTCTCGGAATTCCGCTGAAGTTTAAAAATGCTTAAAATCTCTTCCATTGTTCTCGTAATTCTGCTCATGTTTAAAAATGCTTCGGAACTCTTCCATTGTTATCGGAATTCCGATGACGTTTTAAAATGCTTCGGTACTCTTCCATTGTTCTCGGAATTCCGCTGACGTTTAAAAATGCTTTGGAACTCTTCCATTGCTCTCGGAATTCGGGTGAAGTTTAAAAATGCTTCGGAACTCTTCTATTGTTCTCGGAATTCCGCTGAAGTTTAAAAATGCTTAAAATCTCTTCCATTGTTATCGGAATTCCGCTGAAGTTTAAAAATGCTTCGGAACTCTTCCATTGTTATCGGAATTCCGATGACGTTTTAAAATGCTTCGGTACTCTTCCATTGTTCTCGGAATTCCGCTGACGTTTAAAAATGCTTCGGAACTCTTCCATTGTTATCGGAATTCCGCTGAAGTTTAAAAATGCTTCGGAACTCTTCCATTGTTCTAGGAATTCTGCTGAAGTCTAAAAATTCATCTGAACTCTTTCATTATTCTCGGAATTCGTGTGAATTTTAAAAATGCTTCGGAACTCTTCTATCGTTCTCGGAATTCCGCTGAAGTTTAAAAATGCTTAAAATCTCTTACATTGTTCTCGGAATTCTGCTGAAGTTTAAAAATGCTTCGGAACTCTTCCATTTTTCTTGGAATTCTTCTGAAGTTTAAAAATGCTTCAGAACTCTTCCACTGTTCTCAGAATTCCGCTGACGTTTAAAAATGCTTCGGTACTCTTCCATTGTTCTCGGAATTCCGCTGACGTTTAAAAATGCTTCGGTACTCTTCCATTGTTCTCGGAATTCCGCTGACATATAAAAATGCTTCGGAAATCTTGCATTGTTCTCGGCATTCCGCTGACATTTAAAAATGATTCGGAACTCTTCAATTGTTCTCGGAATTCTGCTGAACTTTTAAAATGCTTTGGAACTCTTCCATTGCTCTCGGAATTCGGGTGAAGTTTAAAAATGCTTCGGAACTCTTCTATTGTTCTCGGAATTCCGCTGAAGTTTAAAAATGCTTAAAATCTCTTCCATTGTTCTCGTAATTCTGCTCATGTTTAAAAATGCTTCGGAACTCTTCCATTGTTCTCGTAATTCCGCTGAAGTTTAAAAATGCTTCGGAACTCTTCCATTGTTCTCGGAATTCCGCTGACGTTTAAAAATGCTTCACAACTCTTCCATTGTTCTCGGAATTCCGCTGACTTTTAAAAATGCTTCGGAACTCTTCCATTGTTCTCCAAATTTCGCTGAAGTTTAAAAATGCTTCGGAACCCTTCCATTGTTCTCGGAATTCTGCTGAAGTTTAAAAATGCTTCAGAACTCTTCCATTGTTCTCAGAATTCCGCTGACGTTTAAAAATGCTTCGGAAATCTTCCATTGTTCTCGGAATTCCGCTGACGCTTAAAAATGCTTCAGAACTCTTCCATTGTTCTCCAAATTCCGCTGACGTTTAAAAATGCTTCGGAACTCTTCCATTGTTTTCGGAATTCCGTTGAAGTTTAAAAATGCTTCGAAACTCTTCCATTGTTCTCGGAATTCTGCTGAAGTTTAAAAATGCTTCGAAACTCTTTCATTGTTCTCGGAATTCTGCTGAAGTTTAAAAATGCTTCAGAACTCTTCCATTGCTCTCGGAATTCCACTGACGTTTAATAATGCTTCGCAACTCTTCCATTGTTCTCGGAATTCCGTTGAAGTTTAAAAATGCTTCGAAACTCTTCCATTGTTCTCGGAATTCTGCTGAAGTTTAAAAATGCTTCGGAACTCTTCTATTGTTCTCGGAATTCCGCTGAAATTTAAAAATGCTTAAAATCTCTTACATTGTTCTCGGAATTCCGCTGAAGTTTAAAAATGCTTCGGAACTCTTCCATTGTTCTCAGAATTCTGCTGAAGTTTAAAAATGCTTCAGAACTCTTCCATTGTTCTCAGAATTCCGCTGACGTTTAAAAATGCTTCGGAAATCTTCCATTGTTTTCAAAATTCCGCTGACGTTTAAAAATGCTTCAGAACTTTTCCATTGTTCTCCGAATTCTGCTGACGTTTAAAAATGCTTCGGAACTCTTCCATTGTTCTCGGAATTCCGCTGACATTTAAAAATGCTTCACAACTCTTCCATTGTTCTCGGAATTCCTCTGACTTTTAAAAATGCTTCGGAACTCTTCCATTGTTCTCCAAATTCCGCTGAAGTTTAAAAATGCTTCGGAACCCTTCCATTGTTCTCGGAATTCTGCTGACGCTTAAAAATGCTTCAGAACTCTTCCATTGTTCTCGGAATTCCGCTGGCGTTTAATAATGCTTCGCAACTCTTTCATTGTTCTCGGAATTCCGCTGAAGTTTAAAAATGCTTCGGAACTCTTCCATTGTTCTCGGAATTCCGTTGAAGTTTAAAAATGCTTCGAAACTCTTCCATTGTTCTCGGAATTCTGCTGAAGTTTAAAAATGCTTCGAAACTCTTCCATTGTTCTCGGAATTCTGCTGAAGTTTAAAAATGCTTCAGAACTCTTCCATTGTTCTCGGAATTCCGCTGACGTTTAATAATGCTTCGCAACTCTTTCATTGTTCTCGGAATTCCGTTGAAGTTTAGAAATGCTTCGAAACTCTTCCATTGTTCTCGGAATTCTGCTGAAGTTTAAAAATGCTTTGAAACTCTTTCATTGTTCTCGGAATTCTGCTGAAGTTTAAAAATGCTTCAGAACTTTTCCATTGCTCTCGGAATTCCGCTGACGTTTAATAATGCTTCGCAACTCTTCCATTGTTCTCGGAATTCCGTTGAAGTTTAAAAATGGTTCGAAACTCTTCCATTGTTCTCGGAATTCTGCTGAAGTTTAAAAATGCTTCGGTACTCTTCCATTGTTCTCGGACTTCCGCTGACATATAAAAATGCTTCGGAAATCTTGCATTGTTCTCGGCATTCCGCTGACATTTAAAAATGCTTTGAAACTCTTTCATTGTTCTCGGAATTCCGCTGAAGTTTAAAAATGCTTCGGAACTCTTCCATTGTTCTAGGAATTCTGCTGAAGTCTAAAAATTCATCTGAACTCTTCCATTATTCTCGGAATTCTTGTGAATTTTAAAAATGCTTCGTAACTCTTCTATTGTTCTCGGAATTCCGCTGAAGTTTAAAAATGCTTAAAATCTCTTACATTGTTCTCGGAATTCCGCTGAAGTTTAAAAATGCTTCGGAACTCTTCCATTGTTCTCGGAATTCTGCTGAAGTTTAAAAATGCTTCAGAACTCTTCCATTGTTCTCAGAATTCCGCTGACGTTTAAAAATGCTTCGGTACTCTTCCATTGTTCTCGGAATTCCGCTGACATATAAAAATGCTTCTGAAATCTTGCATTGTTCTCGGCATTCCGCTGACGTTTAAAAATGCTTCGGAACTCTTCAATTGTTCTCGGAATTCCGCTGACGTTTAAAAATGCTTCGGAACTCTACCATTGTTCTCAGAATTCCGTTGAAGTTTAAAAATGCTTCGAAACTCTTCCATTGTTCTCGGAATTCTGCTGAAGTTTAAAAATGCTTCGAAACTCTTTCATTGTTCTCGGAACTCTGCTGAAGTTTAAAAATGCTTCAGAACTCTTCCATTGCTCTCGGAATTCCGCTGACGTTTAATAATGCTTCGCAACTCTTCCATTGTTCTCGGAATTCCGCTGACATATAAAAATGCTTCGGAAATCTTGCATTGTTCTCGGCATTCCGCTGACATTTAAAAATGCTTCGGAACTCTTCAATTGTTCTCGGAATTCTGCTGAACTTTTAAAATGCTTTGGAACTCTTCCATTGCTCTCGGAATTCGGGTGAAGTTTAAAAATGCTTCGGAAATCTTCTATTGTTCTCGGAATTCCGCTGAAGTTTAAAAATGCTTAAAATCTCTTCCATTGTTCTCGTAATTCTGCTCATGTTTAAAAATGCTTCGGAACTCATCCATTGTTCTCGTAATTCCGCTGAAGTTTAAAAATGGTTCGGAACTCTTCCATTGTTCTCGGAATTCCGATGACGTTTTAAAATGCTTCGGTACTCTTCCATTGTTCTCGGAATTCCGCTGACGTTTAAAAATGCTTCGGAACTCTTCCATTTTTCTCGGAATTCTGCTGAAGTTTAAAAATGCTTCAGAACTCTTCCATTGTTCTCAGAATTCTGCTGACGTTTAAAAATGCTTCGGTACTCTTCCATTGTTCTGGGAATTCTGCTGAAGTTTAAAAATGCTTCAGTACTCTTCCATTGTTCTTGGAATTCCGCTGACATATAAAAATGCTTCGGAAATCTTGCATTGTTCTCGGCATTCCGCTGACATTTAAAAATGCTTCGGAACTCTTCAATTGTTCTCGGAATTCTGCTGAACTTTTAAAATGCTTTGGAACTCTTCCATTGCACTCGGAATTCGGGTGAAGTTTAAAAATGCTTCGGAACTCTTCTATTGTTCTCGGAATTCCGCTGAAGTTTAAAAATGCTTAAAATCTCTTCCATTGTTCTCGTAATTCTGCTCATGTTTAAAAATGCTTCGGAACTCATCCATTGTTCTCGTAATTCCACTGAAGTTTAAAAATGGTTCGGAACTCTTCCATTGTTCTCGGAATTCCGATGACGTTTTAAAATGCTTCGGTACTCTTCCATTGTTCTCGGAATTCCGCTGACGTTTAAAAATGCTTCGGAACTCTTCCATTGTTATCGGAATTCCGCTGAAGTTTAAAAATGCTTCGGAACTCTTCCATTGTTCTAGGAATGCTGCTGAAGTCTAAAAATTCATCTGAACTCTTTCATTATTCTCGGAATTCGTGTGAATTTTAAAAATGCTTCGGAACTCTTCTATTGTTCTCGGAATTCCGCTGAAGTTTAAAAATTCTTAAAATCTCTTACATTGTTCTCGGAATTCCGCTGAAGTTTAAAAATGCTTCGGAACTCTTCCATTTTTCTCGGAATTCTGCTGAAGTTTAAAAATGCTTCAGAACTCTTCCATTGTTCTCAGAATTCTGCTGACGTTTAAAAATGCTTCGGTACTCTTCCATTGTTCTGGGAATTCTGCTGAAGTTTAAAAATGCTTCGGTACTCTTCCATTGTTCTCGGAATTCCGCTGACATATAAAAATGCTTCGGAAATCTTGCATTGTTCTCGGCATTCCGCTGACATTTAAAAATGCTTCGGAACTCTTCAATTGTTCTCGGAATTCTGCTGAACTTTTAAAATGCTTTGGAACTCTTCCATTGCTCTCGGAATTCGGGTGAAGTTTAAAAATGCTTCGGAACTCTTCTATTGTTCTCGGAATTCCGCTGAAGTTTAAAAATGCTTAAAATCTCTTCCATTGTTCTCGTAATTCTGCTCATGTTTAAAAATGCTTCGGAACTCTTCCATTGTTATCGGAATTCCGATGACGTTTTAAAATGCTTCGGTACTCTTCCATTGTTCTCGGAATTCCGCTGACGTTTAAAAATGCTTTGGAACTCTTCCATTGCTCTCGGAATTCGGGTGAAGTTTAAAAATGCTTCGGAACTCTTCTATTGTTCTCGGAATTCCGCTGAAGTTTAAAAATGCTTAAAATCTCTTCCATTGTTATCGGAATTCCGCTGAAGTTTAAAAATGCTTCGGAACTCTTCCATTGTTATCGGAATTCCGATGACGTTTTAAAATGCTTCGGTACTCTTCCATTGTTCTCGGAATTCCGCTGACGTTTAAAAATGCTTCGGAACTCTTCCATTGTTATCGGAATTCCGCTGAAGTTTAAAAATGCTTCGGAACTCTTCCATTGTTCTAGGAATTCTGCTGAAGTCTAAAAATTCATCTGAACTCTTTCATTATTCTCGGAATTCGTGTGAATTTTAAAAATGCTTCGGAACTCTTCTATCGTTCTCGGAATTCCGCTGAAGTTTAAAAATGCTTAAAATCTCTTACATTGTTCTCGGAATTCTGCTGAAGTTTAAAAATGCTTCGGAACTCTTCCATTTTTCTTGGAATTCTTCTGAAGTTTAAAAATGCTTCAGAACTCTTCCACTGTTCTCAGAATTCCGCTGACGTTTAAAAATGCTTCGGTACTCTTCCATTGTTCTCGGAATTCCGCTGACGTTTAAAAATGCTTCGGTACTCTTCCATTGTTCTCGGAATTCCGCTGACATATAAAAATGCTTCGGAAATCTTGCATTGTTCTCGGCATTCCGCTGACATTTAAAAATGATTCGGAACTCTTCAATTGTTCTCGGAATTCTGCTGAACTTTTAAAATGCTTTGGAACTCTTCCATTGCTCTCGGAATTCGGGTGAAGTTTAAAAATGCTTCGGAACTCTTCTATTGTTCTCGGAATTCCGCTGAAGTTTAAAAATGCTTAAAATCTCTTCCATTGTTCTCGTAATTCTGCTCATGTTTAAAAATGCTTCGGAACTCTTCCATTGTTCTCGTAATTCCGCTGAAGTTTAAAAATGCTTCGGAACTCTTCCATTGTTCTCGGAATTCCGCTGACGTTTAAAAATGCTTCACAACTCTTCCATTGTTCTCGGAATTCCGCTGACTTTTAAAAATGCTTCGGAACTCTTCCATTGTTCTCCAAATTTCGCTGAAGTTTAAAAATGCTTCGGAACCCTTCCATTGTTCTCGGAATTCTGCTGAAGTTTAAAAATGCTTCAGAACTCTTCCATTGTTCTCAGAATTCCGCTGACGTTTAAAAATGCTTCGGAAATCTTCCATTGTTTTCAAAATTCCGCTGACGCTTAAAAATGCTTCAGAACTCTTCCATTGTTCTCGGAATTCCGCTGACGTTTAATAATGCTTCGCAACTCTTTCATTGTTCTCGGAATTCCGCTGACGTTTAAAAATGCTTCGGAACTCTTCCATTGTTTTCGGAATTCCGTTGAAGTTTAAAAATGCTTCGAAACTCTTCCATTGTTCTCGGAATTCTGCTGAAGTTTAAAAATGCTTCGAAACTCTTTCATTGTTCTCGGAATTCTGCTGAAGTTTAAAAATGCTTCAGAACTCTTCCATTGCTCTCGGAATTCCACTGACGTTTAATAATGCTTCGCAACTCTTCCATTGTTCTCGGAATTCCGTTGAAGTTTAAAAATGCTTCGAAACTCTTCCATTGTTCTCGGAATTCTGCTGAAGTTTGAAAATGCTTCGGTACTCTTCCATTGTTCTCGGAATTCCGCTGACATATAAAAATGCTTCGGAAATCTTGCATTGTTCTCGGCATTCCGCTGACGTTTAAAAATGCTTCGGAACTCTTCAATTGTTTTCGGAATTCTGCTGAACTTTTAAAATGCTTTGGAACTCTTCCATTGCTCTCGGAATTCGGGTGAAGTTTAAAAATGCTTTGGAACTCTTGTATTGTTCTCGGAATTCCGCTGAAGTTTAAAAATGCTTAAAATCTCTTCCATTGTTCTCGTAATTCTGCTCATGTTTAAAAATGCTTCGGAACTCTTCCATTGTTCTCGTAATTCCGCTGAAGTTTAAAAATGGTTCGGAACTCTTCCATTGTTCTCGGAATTCCGATGACGTTTTAAAATGCTTCGGTACTCTTCCATTGTTCTCGGAATTCCGCTGACGTTTAAAAATGCTTCGGAACTCCTCCATTGTTATCGGAATTCTGCTGAAGTTTAAAAATGCTTCGGAACTCTTCCATTGTTCTAAGAATTCTGCTGAAGTCTAAAAATTCATGTGAACTCTTCCATTATTCTCGGAATTCGTGTGAATTTTAAAAATGCTTCGGAACTCTTCTATTGTTCTCGGAATTCCGCTGAAATTTAAAAATGCTTAAAATCTCTTACATTGTTCTCGGAATTCTGCTGAAGTTTAAAAATGCTTCAGAACTCTTCCATTGTTCTCAGAATTCCGCTGACGTTTAAAAATGCTTCGGAAATCTTCCATTGTTTTCAAAATTCCGCTGACGTTTAAAAATGCTTCAGAACTTTTCCATTGTTCTCCGAATTCTGCTGACGTTTAAAAATGCTTCGGAACTCCTCCATTGTTATCGGAATTCTGCTGAAGTTTAAAAATGCTTCGGAACTCTTCCATTGTTCTAGGAATTCTGCTGAAGTCTAAAAATTCATGTGAACTCTTACATTATTCTCGGAATTCGTGTGAATTTTAAAAATGCTTCGGAACTCTTCTATTGTTCTCGGAATTCCGCTGAAATTTAAAAATGCTTAAAATCTCTTACATTGTTCTCGGAATTCCGCTGAAGTTTAAAAATGCTTCGGAACTCTTCCATTGTTCTCGGAATTCTGCTGAAGTTTAAAAATGCTTCAGAACTCTTCCATTGTTCTCAGAATTCCGCTGACGTTTAAAAATGCTTCGGAAATCTTCCATTGTTTTCAAAATTCCGCTGACGTTTAAAAATGCTTCAGAACTTTTCCATTGTTCTCCGAATTCTTCTGAAGTTTAAAAATGCTTCGGAACTCTTCCATTGTTCTCGGAATTCCGCTGACATTTAAAAATGCTTCACAACTCTTCCATTGTTCTCGGAATTCCTCTGACTTTTAAAAATGCTTCGGAACTCTTCCATTGTTCTCCAAATTCCGCTGAAGTTTAAAAATGCTTCGGAACCCTTCCATTGTTCTCGGAATTCTGCTGAAGTTTAAAAATGCTTCGGAACTCTTCCATTGTTCTCAGAATTCTGCTGACGTTTAAAAATGCTTCGGAAATCTTCCATTGTTTTCAAAATTCCGCTGACGCTTAAAAATGCTTCAGAACTCTTCCATTGTTCTCGGAATTCCGCTGGCGTTTAATAATGCTTCGCAACTCTTTCATTGTTCTCGGAATTCCGCTGAAGTTTAAAAATGCTTCGGAACTCTTCCATTGTTCTCGGAATTCTGCTGATGTTTAAAAATGCTTCGGAACTCTTCCATTGTTCTCGGAATTCCGTTGAAGTTTAAAAATGCTTCGAAACTCTTCCATTGTTCTCGGAATTCTGCTGAAGTTTAAAAATGCTTCAGAACTCTTCCATTGTTCTCGGAATTCCGCTGACGTTTAATAATGCTTCGCAACTCTTTCATTGTTCTCGGAATTCCGCTGACGTTTAAAAATGCTTCGGAACTCTTCCATTGTTCTCGGAATTCCGTTGAAGTTTAAAAATTCTTCGAAACTCTTCCATTGTTCTCGGAATTCTGCTGAAGTTTAAAAATGCTTTGAAACTCTTTCATTGTTCTCAGAATTCTGCTGAAGTTTAAAAATGCTTCAGAACTCTTCCATTGCTCTCGGAATTCCGCTGACGTTTAATAATGCTTCGCAACTCTTCCATTGTTCTCGGAATTCCGTTGAAGTTTAAAAATGGTTCGAAACTCTTCCATTGTTCTCGGAATTCTGCTGAAGTTTAAAAATGCTTCGGTACTCTTCCATTGTTCTCGGAATTCCGCTGACATATAAAAATGCTTCGGAAATCTTGCATTGTTCTCGGCATTCCGCTGACATTTAAAAATGCTTTGAAACTCTTTCATTGTTCTCGGCATTCCGCTGACATTTAAAAATGCTTTGAAACTCTTTCATTGTTCTCGGAATTCCGCTGAATTTTAAAAATGCTTCGTAACTCTTCCATTGTTCTCGGAATTCCGCTGAAGTTTAAAAATGCTTAAAATCTCTTCCATTGTTCTCGTAATTCTGCTCATGTTTAAAAATGCTTCGGAACTCTTCCATTGTTCTCGTAATTCCGCTGAAGTTTAAAAATGGTTCGGAACTCTTCCATTGTTCTCGGAATTCCGATGACGTTTTAAAATGCTTCGGTACTCTTCCATTGTTCTCGGAATTCCGCTGACGTTTAAAAATGCTTCGGAACTCTTCCATTGTTATCGGAATTCCGCTGAAGTTTAAAAATGCTTCGGAACTCTTCCATTGTTCTAGGAATGCTGCTGAAGTCTAAAAATTCATCTGAACTCTTTCATTATTCTCGGAATTCGTGTGAATTTTAAAAATGCTTCGGAACTCTTCTATTGTTCTCGGAATTCCGCTGAAGTTTAAAAATGCTTAAAATCTCTTACATTGTTCTCGGAATTCCGCTGAAGTTTAAAAATGCTTCGGAACTCTTCCATTTTTCTCGGAATTCTGCTGAAGTTTAAAAATGCTTCAGAACTCTTCCATTGCTCTCGGAATTCCGCTGACGTTTAATAATGCTTCGCAACTCTTCCATTGTTCTCGGAATTCCGCTGACATATAAAAATGCTTCGGAAATCTAGCATTGTTCTCGGCATTCCGCTGACATTTAAAAATGCTTCGGAACTCTTCAATTGTTCTCGGAATTCTGCTGAACTTTTAAAATGCTTTGGAACTCTTCCATTGCTCTCGGAATTCGGGTGAAGTTTAAAAATGCTTCGGAACTCTTCTATTGTTCTCGGAATTCCGCTGAAGTTTAAAAATGCTTAAAATCTCTTAAATTGTTCTCGTAATTCTGCTGACTTTTAAAAATGCTTCGGAACTCTTCCATTGTTCTCGTAATTCCGCTGAAGTTTAAAAATGCTTCGGAACTCTTCCATTGTTATCGGAATTCCGCTGAAGTTTAAAAATGCTTCGGAACTCTTCCATTGTTATCGGAATTCCGATGACGTTTTAAAATGCTTCGGTACTCTTCCATTGTTCTCGGAATTCCGCTGACGTTTAAAAATGCTTCGGAACTCTTCCATTGTTATCGGAATTCCGCTGAAGTTTAAAAATGCTTCGGAACTCTTCCATTGTTCTAGGAATTCTGCTGAAGTCTAAAAATTCATCTGAACTCTTTCATTATTCTCGGAATTCGTGTGAATTTTAAAAATGCTTCGGAACTCTTCTATCGTTCTCGGAATTCCGCTGAAGTTTAAAAATGCTTAAAATCTCTTACATTGTTCTCGGAATTCTGCTGAAGTTTAAAAATGCTTCGGAACTCTTCCATTTTTCTTGGAATTCTTCTGAAGTTTAAAAATGCTTCAGAACTCTTCCACTGTTCTCAGAATTCCGCTGACGTTTAAAAATGCTTCGGTACTCTTCCATTGTTCTCGGAATTCCGCTGACGTTTAAAAATGCTTCGGTACTCTTCCATTGTTCTCGGAATTCCGCTGACATATAAAAATGCTTCGGAAATCTTGCATTGTTCTCGGCATTCCGCTGACATTTAAAAATGATTCGGAACTCTTCAATTGTTCTCGGAATTCTGCTGAACTTTTAAAATGCTTTGGAACTCTTCCATTGCTCTCGGAATTCGGGTGAAGTTTAAAAATGCTTCGGAACTCTTCTATTGTTCTCGGAATTCCGCTGAAGTTTAAAAATGCTTAAAATCTCTTCCATTGTTCTCGTAATTCTGCTCATGTTTAAAAATGCTTCGGAACTCTTCCATTGTTCTCGTAATTCCGCTGAAGTTTAAAAATGCTTCGGAACTCTTCCATTGTTCTCGGAATTCCGCTGACGTTTAAAAATGCTTCACAACTCTTCCATTGTTCTCGGAATTCCGCTGACTTTTAAAAATGCTTCGGAACTCTTCCATTGTTCTCCAAATTTCGCTGAAGTTTAAAAATGCTTCGGAACCCTTCCATTGTTCTCGGAATTCTGCTGAAGTTTAAAAATGCTTCAGAACTCTTCCATTGTTCTCAGAATTCCGCTGACGTTTAAAAATGCTTCGGAAATCTTCCATTGTTTTCAAAATTCCGCTGACGCTTAAAAATGCTTCAGAACTCTTCCATTGTTCTCGGAATTCCGCTGACGTTTAATAATGCTTCGCAACTCTTTCATTGTTCTCGGAATTCCGCTGACGTTTAAAAATGCTTCGGAACTCTTCCATTGTTTTCGGAATTCCGTTGAAGTTTAAAAATGCTTCGAAACTCTTCCATTGTTCTCGGAATTCTGCTGAAGTTTAAAAATGCTTCGAAACTCTTTCATTGTTCTCGGAATTCTGCTGAAGTTTAAAAATGCTTCAGAACTCTTTCATTGCTCTCGGAATTCCACTGACGTTTAATAATGCTTCGCAACTCTTCCATTGTTCTCGGAATTCCGTTGAAGTTTAAAAATGCTTCGAAACTCTTCCATTGTTCTCGGAATTCTGCTGAAGTTTAAAAATGCTTCGGTACTCTTCCATTGTTCTCGGAATTCCGCTGACATATAAAAATGCTTCGGAAATCTTGCATTGTTCTCGGCATTCCGCTGACGTTTAAAAATGCTTCGGAACTCTTCAATTGTTTTCGGAATTCTGCTGAACTTTTAAAATGCTTTGGAACTCTTCCATTGCTCTCGGAATTCGGGTGAAGTTTAAAAATGCTTTGGAACTCTTGTATTGTTCTCGGAATTCCGCTGAAGTTTAAAAATGCTTAAAATCTCTTCCATTGTTCTCGTAATTCTGCTCATGTTTAAAAATGCTTCGGAACTCTTCCATTGTTCTCGTAATTCCGCTGAAGTTTAAAAATGGTTCGGAACTCTTCCATTGTTCTCGGAATTCCGATGACGTTTTAAAATGCTTCGGTACTCTTCCATTGTTCTCGGAATTCCGCTGACGTTTAAAAATGCTTCGGAACTCCTCCATTGTTATCGGAATTCTGCTGAAGTTTAAAAATGCTTCGGAACTCTTCCATTGTTCTAAGAATTCTGCTGAAGTCTAAAAATTCATGTGAACTCTTCCATTATTCTCGGAATTCGTGTGAATTTTAAAAATGCTTCGGAACTCTTCTATTGTTCTCGGAATTCCGCTGAAATTTAAAAATGCTTAAAATCTCTTACATTGTTCTCGGAATTCTGCTGAAGTTTAAAAATGCTTCAGAACTCTTCCATTGTTCTCAGAATTCCGCTGACGTTTAAAAATGCTTCGGAAATCTTCCATTGTTTTCAAAATTCCGCTGACGTTTAAAAATGCTTCAGAACTTTTCCATTGTTCTCCGAATTCTGCTGACGTTTAAAAATGCTTCGGAACTCCTCCATTGTTATCGGAATTCTGCTGAAGTTTAAAAATGCTTCGGAACTCTTCCATTGTTCTAGGAATTCTGCTGAAGTCTAAAAATTCATGTGAACTCTTACATTATTCTCGGAATTCGTGTGAATTTTAAAAATGCTTCGGAACTCTTCTATTGTTCTCGGAATTCCGCTGAAATTTAAAAATGCTTAAAATCTCTTACATTGTTCTCGGAATTCCGCTGAAGTTTAAAAATGCTTCGGAACTCTTCCATTGTTCTCAGAATTCCGCTGACGTTTAAAAATGCTTCGGAAATCTTCCATTGTTTTCAAAATTCCGCTGACGTTTAAAAATGCTTCAGAACTTTTCCATTGTTCTCCGAATTCTGCTGAAGTTTAAAAATGCTTCGGAACTCTTCCATTGTTCTCAGAATTCTGCTGACGTTTAAAAATGCTTCGGAAATCTTCCATTGTTTTCAAAATTCCGCTGACGCTTAAAAATGCTTCAGAACTCTTCCATTGTTCTCGGAATTCCGCTGGCGTTTAATAATGCTTCGCAACTCTTTCATTGTTCTCGGAATTCCGCTGAAGTTTAAAAATGCTTCGGAACTCTTCCATTGTTCTCGGAATTCTGCTGACGTTTAAAAATGCTTCGGAACTCTTCCATTGTTCTCGGAATTCCGTTGAAGTTTAAAAATGCTTCGAAACTCTTCCATTGTTCTCGGAATTCTGCTGAAGTTTAAAAATGCTTCAGAACTCTTCCATTGTTCTCGGAATTCCGCTGACGTTTAATAATGCTTCGCAACTCTTTCATTGTTCTCGGAATTCCGCTGACGTTTAAAAATGCTTCGGAACTCTTCCATTGTTCTCGGAATTCCGTTGAAGTTTAAAAATTCTTCGAAACTCTTCCATTGTTCTCGGAATTCTGCTGAAGTTTAAAAATGCTTTGAAACTCTTTCATTGTTCTCAGAATTCTGCTGAAGTTTAAAAATGCTTCAGAACTCTTCCATTGCTCTCGGAATTCCGCTGACGTTTAATAATGCTTCGCAACTCTTCCATTGTTCTCGGAATTCCGTTGAAGTTTAAAAATGGTTCGAAACTCTTCCATTGTTCTCGGAATTCTGCTGAAGTTTAAAAATGCTTCGGTACTCTTCCATTGTTCTCGGAATTCCGCTGACATATAAAAATGCTTCGGAAATCTTGCATTGTTCTCGGCATTCCGCTGACATTTAAAAATGCTTTGAAACTCTTTCATTGTTCTCGGAATTCCGCTGAAGTTTAAAAATGCTTCGGAACTCTTCCATTGTTCTAGGAATTCTGCTGAAGTCTAAAAATTCATCTGAACTCTTCCATTATTCTCGGAATTCTTGTGAATTTTAAAAATGCTTCGTAACTCTTCCATTGTTCTCGGAATTCCGCTGAAGTTTAAAAATGCTTAAAATCTCTTCCATTGTTCTCGTAATTCTGCTCATGTTTAAAAATGCTTCGGAACTCTTCCATTGTTCTCGTAATTCCGCTGAAGTTTAAAAATGGTTCGGAACTCTTCCATTGTTCTCGGAATTCCGATGACGTTTTAAAATGCTTCGGTACTCTTCCATTGTTCTCGGAATTCCGCTGACGTTTAAAAATGCTTCGGAACTCTTCCATTGTTATCGGAATTCCGCTGAAGTTTAAAAATGCTTCGGAACTCTTCCATTGTTCTAGGAATGCTGCTGAAGTCTAAAAATTCATCTGAACTCTTTCATTATTCTCGGAATTCGTGTGAATTTTAAAAATGCTTCGGAACTCTTCTATTGTTCTCGGAATTCCGCTGAAGTTTAAAAATGCTTAAAATCTCTTACATTGTTCTCGGAATTCCGCTGAAGTTTAAAAATGCTTCGGAACTCTTCCATTTTTCTCGGAATTCTGCTGAAGTTTAAAAATGCTTCAGAACTCTTCCATTGCTCTCGGAATTCCGCTGACGTTTAATAATGCTTCGCAACTCTTCCATTGTTCTCGGAATTCCGCTGACATATAAAAATGCTTCGGAAATCTAGCATTGTTCTCGGCATTCCGCTGACATTTAAAAATGCTTCGGAACTCTTCAATTGTTCTCGGAATTCTGCTGAACTTTTAAAATGCTTTGGAACTCTTCCATTGCTCTCGGAATTCGGGTGAAGTTTAAAAATGCTTCGGAAATCTTCTATTGTTCTCGGAATTCCGCTGAAGTTTAAAAATGCTTAAAATCTCTTCCATTGTTCTCGTAATTCTGCTCATGTTTAAAGATGCTTCGGAACTCTTCCATTGTTCTCGTAATTCCGCTGAAGTTTAAAAATGGTTCGGAACTCTTCCATTGTTCTCGGAATTCTGATGACGTTTTAAAATGCTTCGGTACTCTTCCATTGTTCTCGGAATTCCGCTGACGTTTAAAAATGCTTCGGAACTCTTCCATTGTTCTCGTAATTCCGCTGAAGTTTAAAAATGGTTCGGAACTCTTCCATTGTTCTAGGAATGCTGCTGAAGTCTAAAAATTCATCTGAACTCTTTCATTATTCTCGGAATTCGTGTGAATTTTAAAAATGCTTCGGAACTCTTCTATTGTTCTCGGAATTCCGCTGAAGTTTAAAAATGCTTCGGAACTCTTCCATTTTTCTCGGAATTCTGCTGAAGTTTAAAAATGCTTCAGAACTCTTCCATTGTTCTCAGAATTCTGCTGACGTTTAAAAATGCTTCGGTACTCTTCCATTGTTCTGGGAATTCTGCTGAAGTTTAAAAATGCTTCGGTACTCTTCCATTGTTCTCGGAATTCCGCTGACATATAAAAATGCTTCGGAAATCTTGCATTGTTCTCGGCATTCCGCTGACATTTAAAAATGCTTCGGAACTCTTCAATTGTTCTCGGAATTCTGCTGAACTTTTAAAATGCTTTGGAACTCTTCCATTGCTCTCGGAATTCGGGTGAAGTTTAAAAATGCTTCAGAACTCTTCTATTGTTCTCGGAATTCCGCTGAAGTTTAAAAATGCTTAAAATCTTTTCCATTGTTCTCGTAATTCTGCTCATGTTTAAAAATGCTTCGGAACTCCTCCATTGTTATCGGAATTCTGCTGAAGTTTAAAAATGCTTCGGAACTCTTCCATTGTTCTAAGAATTCCGCTGAAGTCTAAAAATTCATCTGAACTCTTTCATTATTCTCGGAATTCGTGTGAATTTTAAAAATGCTTCGGAACTCTTCTATCGTTCTCGGAATTCCGCTGAAGTTTAAAAATGCTTAAAATCTCTTACATTGTTCTCGGAATTCTGCTGAAGTTTAAAAATGCTTCGGAACTCTTCCATTTTTCTTGGAATTCTTCTGAAGTTTAAAAATGCTTCAGAACTCTTCCACTGTTCTCAGAATTCCGCTGACGTTTAAAAATGCTTCGGTACTCTTCCATTGTTCTCGGAATTCCGCTGACGTTTAAAAATGCTTCGGTACTCTTCCATTGTTCTCGGAATTCCGCTGACATATAAAAATGCTTCGGAAATCTTGCATTGTTCTCGGCATTCCGCTGACATTTAAAAATGATTCGGAACTCTTCAATTGTTCTCGGAATTCTGCTGAACTTTTAAAATGCTTTGGAACTCTTCCATTGCTCTCGGAATTCGGGTGAAGTTTAAAAATGCTTCGGAACTCTTCTATTGTTCTCGGAATTCCGCTGAAGTTTAAAAATGCTTAAAATCTCTTCCATTGTTCTCGTAATTCTGCTCATGTTTAAAAATGCTTCGGAACTCTTCCATTGTTCTCGTAATTCCGCTGAAGTTTAAAAATGCTTCGGAACTCTTCCATTGTTCTCGGAATTCCGCTGACGTTTAAAAATGCTTCACAACTCTTCCATTGTTCTCGGAATTCCGCTGACTTTTAAAAATGCTTCGGAACTCTTCCATTGTTCTCCAAATTTCGCTGAAGTTTAAAAATGCTTCGGAACCCTTCCATTGTTCTCGGAATTCTGCTGAAGTTTAAAAATGCTTCAGAACTCTTCCATTGTTCTCAGAATTCCGCTGACGTTTAAAAATGCTTCGGAAATCTTCCATTGTTTTCAAAATTCCGCTGACGCTTAAAAATGCTTCAGAACTCTTCCATTGTTCTCGGAATTCCGCTGACGTTTAATAATGCTTCGCAACTCTTTCATTGTTCTCGGAATTCCGCTGACGTTTAAAAATGCTTCGGAACTCTTCCATTGTTTTCGGAATTCCGTTGAAGTTTAAAAATGCTTCGAAACTCTTCCATTGTTCTCGGAATTCTGCTGAAGTTTAAAAATGCTTCGAAACTCTTTCATTGTTCTCGGAATTCTGCTGAAGTTTAAAAATGCTTCAGAACTCTTCCATTGCTCTCGGAATTCCACTGACGTTTAATAATGCTTCGCAACTCTTCCATTGTTCTCGGAATTCCGTTGAAGTTTAAAAATGCTTCGAAACTCTTCCATTGTTCTCGGAATTCTGCTGAAGTTTAAAAATGCTTCGGTACTCTTCCATTGTTCTCGGAATTCCGCTGACATATAAAAATGCTTCGGAAATCTTGCATTGTTCTCGGCATTCCGCTGACGTTTAAAAATGCTTCGGAACTCTTCAATTGTTTTCGGAATTCTGCTGAACTTTTAAAATGCTTTGGAACTCTTCCATTGCTCTCGGAATTCGGGTGAAGTTTAAAAATGCTTTGGAACTCTTGTATTGTTCTCGGAATTCCGCTGAAGTTTAAAAATGCTTAAAATCTCTTCCATTGTTCTCGTAATTCTGCTCATGTTTAAAAATGCTTCGGAACTCTTCCATTGTTCTCGTAATTCCGCTGAAGTTTAAAAATGGTTCGGAACTCTTCCATTGTTCTCGGAATTCCGATGACGTTTTAAAATGCTTCGGTACTCTTCCATTGTTCTCGGAATTCCGCTGACGTTTAAAAATGCTTCGGAACTCCTCCATTGTTATCGGAATTCTGCTGAAGTTTAAAAATGCTTCGGAACTCTTCCATTGTTCTAAGAATTCTGCTGAAGTCTAAAAATTCATGTGAACTCTTCCATTATTCTCGGAATTCGTGTGAATTTTAAAAATGCTTCGGAACTCTTCTATTGTTCTCGGAATTCCGCTGAAATTTAAAAATGCTTAAAATCTCTTACATTGTTCTCGGAATTCTGCTGAAGTTTAAAAATGCTTCAGAACTCTTCCATTGTTCTCAGAATTCCGCTGACGTTTAAAAATGCTTCGGAAATCTTCCATTGTTTTCAAAATTCCGCTGACGTTTAAAAATGCTTCAGAACTTTTCCATTGTTCTCCGAATTCTGCTGACGTTTAAAAATGCTTCGGAACTCCTCCATTGTTATCGGAATTCTGCTGAAGTTTAAAAATGCTTCGGAACTCTTCCATTGTTCTAGGAATTCTGCTGAAGTCTAAAATTCATGTGAACTCTTACATTATTCTCGGAATTCGTGTGAATTTTAAAAATGCTTCGGAACTCTTCTATTGTTCTCGGAATTCCGCTGAAATTTAAAAATGCTTAAAATCTCTTACATTGTTCTCGGAATTCCGCTGAAGTTTAAAAATGCTTCGGAACTCTTCCATTGTTCTCGGAATTCTGCTGAAGTTTAAAAATGCTTCAGAACTCTTCCATTGTTCTCAGAATTCCGCTGACGTTTAAAAATGCTTCGGAAATCTTCCATTGTTTTCAAAATTCCGCTGACGTTTAAAAATGCTTCAGAACTTTTCCATTGTTCTCCGAATTCTGCTGAAGTTTAAAAATGCTTCGGAACTCTTCCATTGTTCTCGGAATTCCGCTGACATTTAAAAATGCTTCACAACTCTTCCATTGTTCTCGGAATTCCTCTGACTTTTAAAAATGCTTCGGAACTCTTCCATTGTTCTCCAAATTCCGCTGAAGTTTAAAAATGCTTCGAAACCCTTCCATTGTTCTCGGAATTCTGCTGAAGTTTAAAAATGCTTCGGAACTCTTCCATTGTTCTCAGAATTCTGCTGACGTTTAAAAATGCTTCGGAAATCTTCCATTGTTTTCAAAATTCCGCTGACGCTTAAAAATGCTTCAGAACTCTTCCATTGTTCTCGGAATTCCGCTGGCGTTTAATAATGCTTCGCAACTCTTTCATTGTTCTCGGAATTCCGCTGAAGTTTAAAAATGCTTCGGAACTCTTCCATTGTTCTCGGAATTCTGCTGACGTTTAAAAATGCTTCGGAACTCTTCCATTGTTCTCGGAATTCCGTTGAAGTTTAAAAATGCTTCGAAACTCTTCCATTGTTCTCGGAATTCTGCTGAAGTTTAAAAATGCTTCAGAACTCTTCCATTGTTCTCGGAATTCCGCTGACGTTTAATAATGCTTCGCAACTCTTTCATTGTTCTCGGAATTCCGCTGACGTTTAAAAATGCTTCGGAACTCTTCCATTGTTCTCGGAATTCCGTTGAAGTTTAAAAATTCTTCGAAACTCTTCCATTGTTCTCGGAATTCTGCTGAAGTTTAAAAATGCTTTGAAACTCTTTCATTGTTCTCAGAATTCTGCTGAAGTTTAAAAATGCTTCAGAACTCTTCCATTGCTCTCGGAATTCCGCTGACGTTTAATAATGCTTCGCAACTCTTCCATTGTTCTCGGAATTCCGTTGAAGTTTAAAAATGGTTCGAAACTCTTCCATTGTTCTCGGAATTCTGCTGAAGTTTAAAAATGCTTCGGTACTCTTCCATTGTTCTCGGAATTCCGCTGACATATAAAAATGCTTCGGAAATCTTGCATTGTTCTCGGCATTCCGCTGACATTTAAAAATGCTTTGAAACTCTTTCATTGTTCTCGGAATTCCGCTGAAGTTTAAAAATGCTTCGGAACTCTTCCATTGTTCTAGGAATTCTGCTGAAGTCTAAAAATTCATCTGAACTCTTCCATTATTCTCGGAATTCTTGTGAATTTTAAAAATGCTTCGTAACTCTTCCATTGTTCTCGGAATTCCGCTGAAGTTTAAAAATGCTTAAAATCTCTTCCATTGTTCTCGTAATTCTGCTCATGTTTAAAAATGCTTCGGAACTCTTCCATTGTTCTCGTAATTCCGCTGAAGTTTAAAAATGGTTCGGAACTCTTCCATTGTTCTCGGAATTCCGATGACGTTTTAAAATGCTTCGGTACTCTTCCATTGTTCTCGGAATTCCGCTGACGTTTAAAAATGCTTCGGAACTCTTCCATTGTTATCGGAATTCCGCTGAAGTTTAAAAATGCTTCGGAACTCTTCCATTGTTCTAGGAATGCTGCTGAAGTCTAAAAATTCATCTGAACTCTTTCATTATTCTCGGAATTCGTGTGAATTTTAAAAATGCTTCGGAACTCTTCTATTGTTCTCGGAATTCCGCTGAAGTTTAAAAATGCTTAAAATCTCTTACATTGTTCTCGGAATTCCGCTGAAGTTTAAAAATGCTTCGGAACTCTTCCATTTTTCTCGGAATTCTGCTGAAGTTTAAAAATGCTTCAGAACTCTTCCATTGCTCTCGGAATTCCGCTGACGTTTAATAATGCTTCGCAACTCTTCCATTGTTCTCGGAATTCCGCTGACATATAAAAATGCTTCGGAAATCTAGCATTGTTCTCGGCATTCCGCTGACATTTAAAAATGCTTCGGAACTCTTCAATTGTTCTCGGAATTCTGCTGAACTTTTAAAATGCTTTGGAACTCTTCCATTGCTCTCGGAATTCGGGTGAAGTTTAAAAATGCTTCGGAAATCTTCTATTGTTCTCGGAATTCCGCTGAAGTTTAAAAATGCTTAAAATCTCTTCCATTGTTCTCGTAATTCTGCTCATGTTTAAAAATGCTTCGGAACTCTTCCATTGTTCTCGTAATTCCGCTGAAGTTTAAAAATGGTTCGGAACTCTTCCATTGTTCTCGGAATTCTGATGACGTTTTAAAATGCTTCGGTACTCTTCCATTATTCTCGGAATTCCGCTGACGTTTAAAAATGCTTCGGAACTCTTCCATTGTTATCGGAATTCCGCTGAAGTTTAAAAATGCTTCGGAACTCTTCCATTGTTCTAGGAATGCTGCTGAAGTCTAAAAATTCATCTGAACTCTTTCATTATTCTCGGAATTCGTGTGAATTTTAAAAATGCTTCGGAACTCTTCTATTGTTCTCGGAATTCCGCTGAAGTTTAAAAATGCTTAAAATCTCTTACATTGTTCTCGGAATTCCGCTGAAGTTTAAAAATGCTTCGGAACTCTTCCATTTTTCTCGGAATTCTGCTGAAGTTTAAAAATGCTTCAGAACTCTTCCATTGTTCTCAGAATTCTGCTGACGTTTAAAAATGCTTCGGTACTCTTCCATTGTTCTGGGAATTCTGCTGAAGTTTAAAAATGCTTCGGTACTCTTCCATTGTTCTCGGAATTCCGCTGACATATAAAAATGCTTCGGAAATCTTGCATTGTTCTCGGCATTCCGCTGACATTTAAAAATGCTTCGGAACTCTTCAATTGTTCTCGGAATTCTGCTGAACTTTTAAAATGCTTTGGAACTCTTCCATTGCTCTCGGAATTCGGGTGAAGTTTAAAAATGCTTCAGAACTCTTCTATTGTTCTCGGAATTCCGCTGAAGTTTAAAAATGCTTAAAATCTTTTCCATTGTTCTCGTAATTCTGCTCATGTTTAAAAATGCTTCGGAACTCCTCCATTGTTATCGGAATTCTGCTGAAGTTTAAAAATGCTTCGGAACTCTTCCATTGTTCTAAGAATTCCGCTGAAGTCTAAAAATTCATCTGAACTCTTTCATTATTCTCGGAATTCGTGTGAATTTTAAAAATGCTTCGGAACTCTTCTATCGTTCTCGGAATTCCGCTGAAGTTTAAAAATGCTTAAAATCTCTTACATTGTTCTCGGAATTCTGCTGAAGTTTAAAAATGCTTCGGAACTCTTCCATTTTTCTTGGAATTCTTCTGAAGTTTAAAAATGCTTCAGAACTCTTCCACTGTTCTCAGAATTCCGCTGACGTTTAAAAATGCTTCGGTACTCTTCCATTGTTCTCGGAATTCCGCTGACGTTTAAAAATGCTTCGGTACTCTTCCATTGTTCTCGGAATTCCGCTGACATATAAAAATGCTTCGGAAATCTTGCATTGTTCTCGGCATTCCGCTGACATTTAAAAATGATTCGGAACTCTTCAATTGTTCTCGGAATTCTGCTGAACTTTTAAAATGCTTTGGAACTCTTCCATTGCTCTCGGAATTCGGGTGAAGTTTAAAAATGCTTCGGAACTCTTCTATTGTTCTCGGAATTCCGCTGAAGTTTAAAAATGCTTAAAATCTCTTCCATTGTTCTCGTAATTCTGCTCATGTTTAAAAATGCTTCGGAACTCTTCCATTGTTCTCGTAATTCCGCTGAAGTTTAAAAATGCTTCGGAACTCTTCCATTGTTCTCGGAATTCCGCTGACGTTTAAAAATGCTTCACAACTCTTCCATTGTTCTCGGAATTCCGCTGACTTTTAAAAATGCTTCGGAACTCTTCCATTGTTCTCCAAATTTCGCTGAAGTTTAAAAATGCTTCGGAACCCTTCCATTGTTCTCGGAATTCTGCTGAAGTTTAAAAATGCTTCAGAACTCTTCCATTGTTCTCAGAATTCCGCTGACGTTTAAAAATGCTTCGGAAATCTTCCATTGTTTTCAAAATTCCGCTGACGCTTAAAAATGCTTCAGAACTCTTCCATTGTTCTCGGAATTCCGCTGACGTTTAATAATGCTTCGCAACTCTTTCATTGTTCTCGGAATTCCGCTGACGTTTAAAAATGCTTCGGAACTCTTCCATTGTTTTCGGAATTCCGTTGAAGTTTAAAAATGCTTCGAAACTCTTCCATTGTTCTCGGAATTCTGCTGAAGTTTAAAAATGCTTCGAAACTCTTTCATTGTTCTCGGAATTCTGCTGAAGTTTAAAAATGCTTCAGAACTCTTCCATTGCTCTCGGAATTCCACTGACGTTTAATAATGCTTCGCAACTCTTCCATTGTTCTCGGAATTCCGTTGAAGTTTAAAAATGCTTCGAAACTCTTCCATTGTTCTCGGAATTCTGCTGAAGTTTAAAAATGCTTCGGTACTCTTCCATTGTTCTCGGAATTCCGCTGACATATAAAAATGCTTCGGAAATCTTGCATTGTTCTCGGCATTCCGCTGACGTTTAAAAATGCTTCGGAACTCTTCAATTGTTTTCGGAATTCTGCTGAACTTTTAAAATGCTTTGGAACTCTTCCATTGCTCTCGGAATTCGGGTGAAGTTTAAAAATGCTTTGGAACTCTTGTATTGTTCTCGGAATTCCGCTGAAGTTTAAAAATGCTTAAAATCTCTTCCATTGTTCTCGTAATTCTGCTCATGTTTAAAAATGCTTCGGAACTCTTCCATTGTTCTCGTAATTCCGCTGAAGTTTAAAAATGGTTCGGAACTCTTCCATTGTTCTCGGAATTCCGATGACGTTTTAAAATGCTTCGGTACTCTTCCATTGTTCTCGGAATTCCGCTGACGTTTAAAAATGCTTCGGAACTCCTCCATTGTTATCGGAATTCTGCTGAAGTTTAAAAATGCTTCGGAACTCTTCCATTGTTCTAAGAATTCTGCTGAAGTCTAAAAATTCATGTGAACTCTTCCATTATTCTCGGAATTCGTGTGAATTTTAAAAATGCTTCGGAACTCTTCTATTGTTCTCGGAATTCCGCTGAAATTTAAAAATGCTTAAAATCTCTTACATTGTTCTCGGAATTCTGCTGAAGTTTAAAAATGCTTCAGAACTCTTCCATTGTTCTCAGAATTCCGCTGACGTTTAAAAATGCTTCGGAAATCTTCCATTGTTTTCAAAATTCCGCTGACGTTTAAAAATGCTTCAGAACTTTTCCATTGTTCTCCGAATTCTGCTGACGTTTAAAAATGCTTCGGAACTCCTCCATTGTTATCGGAATTCTGCTGAAGTTTAAAAATGCTTCGGAACTCTTCCATTGTTCTAGGAATTCTGCTGAAGTCTAAAAATTCATGTGAACTCTTACATTATTCTCGGAATTCGTGTGAATTTTAAAAATGCTTCGGAACTCTTCTATTGTTCTCGGAATTCCGCTGAAATTTAAAAATGCTTAAAATCTCTTACATTGTTCTCGGAATTCCGCTGAAGTTTAAAAATGCTTCGGAACTCTTCCATTGTTCTCGGAATTCTGCTGAAGTTTAAAAATGCTTCAGAACTCTTCCATTGTTCTCAGAATTCCGCTGACGTTTAAAAATGCTTCGGAAATCTTCCATTGTTTTCAAAATTCCGCTGACGTTTAAAAATGCTTCAGAACTTTTCCATTGTTCTCCGAATTCTGCTGAAGTTTAAAAATGCTTCGGAACTCTTCCATTGTTCTCGGAATTCCGCTGACATTTAAAAATGCTTCACAACTCTTCCATTGTTCTCGGAATTCCTCTGACTTTTAAAAATGCTTCGGAACTCTTCCATTGTTCTCCAAATTCCGCTGAAGTTTAAAAATGCTTCGGAACCCTTCCATTGTTCTCGGAATTCTGCTGAAGTTTAAAAATGCTTCGGAACTCTTCCATTGTTCTCAGAATTCTGCTGACGTTTAAAAATGCTTCGGAAATCTTCCATTGTTTTCAAAATTCCGCTGACGCTTAAAAATGCTTCAGAACTCTTCCATTGTTCTCGGAATTCCGCTGGCGTTTAATAATGCTTCGCAACTCTTTCATTGTTCTCGGAATTCCGCTGAAGTTTAAAAATGCTTCGGAACTCTTCCATTGTTCTCGGAATTCTGCTGACGTTTAAAAATGCTTCGGAACTCTTCCATTGTTCTCGGAATTCCGTTGAAGTTTAAAAATGCTTCGAAACTCTTCCATTGTTCTCGGAATTCTGCTGAAGTTTAAAAATGCTTCAGAACTCTTCCATTGTTCTCGGAATTCCGCTGACGTTTAATAATGCTTCGCAACTCTTTCATTGTTCTCGGAATTCCGCTGACGTTTAAAAATGCTTCGGAACTCTTCCATTGTTCTCGGAATTCCGTTGAAGTTTAAAAATTCTTCGAAACTCTTCCATTGTTCTCGGAATTCTGCTGAAGTTTAAAAATGCTTTGAAACTCTTTCATTGTTCTCGGAATTCTGCTGAAGTTTAAAAATGCTTCAGAACTCTTCCATTGCTCTCGGAATTCCGCTGACGTTTAATAATGCTTCGCAACTCTTCCATTGTTCTCGGAATTCCGTTGAAGTTTAAAAATGGTTCGAAACTCTTCCATTGTTCTCGGAATTCTGCTGAAGTTTAAAAATGCTTCGGTACTCTTCCATTGTTCTCGGAATTCCGCTGACATATAAAAATGCTTCGGAAATCTTGCATTGTTCTCGGCATTCCGCTGACATTTAAAAATGCTTTGAAACTCTTTCATTGTTCTCGGAATTCCGCTGAAGTTTAAAAATGCTTCGGAACTCTTCCATTGTTCTAGGAATTCTGCTGAAGTCTAAAAATTCATCTGAACTCTTCCATTATTCTCGGAATTCTTGTGAATTTTAAAAATGCTTCGTAACTCTTCCATTGTTCTCGGAATTCCGCTGAAGTTTAAAAATGCTTAAAATCTCTTCCATTGTTCTCGTAATTCTGCTCATGTTTAAAAATGCTTCGGAACTCTTCCATTGTTCTCGTAATTCCGCTGAAGTTTAAAAATGGTTCGGAACTCTTCCATTGTTCTCGGAATTCCGATGACGTTTTAAAATGCTTCGGTACTCTTCCATTGTTCTCGGAATTCCGCTGACGTTTAAAAATGCTTCGGAACTCTTCCATTGTTATCGGAATTCCGCTGAAGTTTAAAAATGCTTCGGAACTCTTCCATTGTTCTAGGAATGCTGCTGAAGTCTAAAAATTCATCTGAACTCTTTCATTATTCTCGGAATTCGTGTGAATTTTAAAAATGCTTCGGAACTCTTCTATTGTTCTCGGAATTCCGCTGAAGTTTAAAAATGCTTAAAATCTCTTACATTGTTCTCGGAATTCCGCTGAAGTTTAAAAATGCTTCGGAACTCTTCCATTTTTCTCGGAATTCTGCTGAAGTTTAAAAATGCTTCAGAACTCTTCCATTGCTCTCGGAATTCCGCTGACGTTTAATAATGCTTCGCAACTCTTCCATTGTTCTCGGAATTCCGCTGACATATAAAAATGCTTCGGAAATCTAGCATTGTTCTCGGCATTCCGCTGACATTTAAAAATGCTTCGGAACTCTTCAATTGTTCTCGGAATTCTGCTGAACTTTTAAAATGCTTTGGAACTCTTCCATTGCTCTCGGAATTCGGGTGAAGTTTAAAAATGCTTCGGAAATCTTCTATTGTTCTCGGAATTCCGCTGAAGTTTAAAAATGCTTAAAATCTCTTCCATTGTTCTCGTAATTCTGCTCATGTTTAAAAATGCTTCGGAACTCTTCCATTGTTCTCGTAATTCCGCTGAAGTTTAAAAATGGTTCGGAACTCTTCCATTGTTCTCGGAATTCTGATGACGTTTTAAAATGCTTCGGTACTCTTCCATTGTTCTCGGAATTCCGCTGACGTTTAAAAATGCTTCGGAACTCTTCCATTGTTATCGGAATTCCGCTGAAGTTTAAAAATGCTTCGGAACTCTTCCATTGTTCTAGGAATGCTGCTGAAGTCTAAAAATTCATCTGAACTCTTTCATTATTCTCGGAATTCGTGTGAATTTTAAAAATGCTTCGGAACTCTTCTATTGTTCTCGGAATTCCGCTGAAGTTTAAAAATGCTTAAAATCTCTTACATTGTTCTCGGAATTCCGCTGAAGTTTAAAAATGCTTCGGAACTCTTCCATTTTTCTCGGAATTCTGCTGAAGTTTAAAAATGCTTCAGAACTCTTCCATTGTTCTCAGAATTCTGCTGACGTTTAAAAATGCTTCGGTACTCTTCCATTGTTCTGGGAATTCTGCTGAAGTTTAAAAATGCTTCGGTACTCTTCCATTGTTCTCGGAATTCCGCTGACATATAAAAATGCTTCGGAAATCTTGCATTGTTCTCGGCATTCCGCTGACATTTAAAAATGCTTCGGAACTCTTCAATTGTTCTCGGAATTCTGCTGAACTTTTAAAATGCTTTGGAACTCTTCCATTGCTCTCGGAATTCGGGTGAAGTTTAAAAATGCTTCAGAACTCTTCTATTGTTCTCGGAATTCCGCTGAAGTTTAAAAATGCTTAAAATCTTTTCCATTGTTCTCGTAATTCTGCTCATGTTTAAAAATGCTTCGGAACTCCTCCATTGTTATCGGAATTCTGCTGAAGTTTAAAAATGCTTCGGAACTCTTCCATTGTTCTAAGAATTCTGCTGAAGTCTAAAAATTCATGTGAACTCTTCCATTATTCTCGGAATTCGTGTGAATTTTAAAAATGCTTCGGAACTCTTCTATTGTTCTCGGAATTCCGCTGAAATTTAAAAATGCTTAAAATCTCTTACATTGTTCTCGGAATTCCGCTGAAGTTTAAAAATGCATCGGAACTCTTCCATTGTTCTCGGAATTCTGCTGAAGTTTAAAAATGCTTCAGAACTCTTCCATTGTTCTCAGAATTCCGCTGACGTTTAAAAATGCTTCGGAAATCTTCCATTGTTTTCAAAATTCCGCTGACGTTTAAAAATGCTTCAGAACTTTTCCATTGTTCTCCGAATTCTGCTGACGTTTAAAAATGCTTCGGAACTCCTCCATTGTTATCGGAATTCTGCTGAAGTTTAAAAATGCTTCGGAACTCTTCCATTGTTCTAGGAATTCTGCTGAAGTCTAAAAATTCATGTGAACTCTTACATTATTCTCGGAATTCGTGTGAATTTTAAAAATGCTTCGGAACTCTTCTATTGTTCTCGGAATTCCGCTGAAATTTAAAAATGCTTAAAATCTCTTACATTGTTCTCGGAATTCCGCTGAAGTTTAAAAATGCTTCGGAACTCTTCCATTGTTCTCGGAATTCTGCTGAAGTTTAAAAATGCTTCAGAACTCTTCCATTGCTCTCGGAATTCCGCTGACGTTTAATAATGCTTCGCAACTCTTCCATTGTTCTCGGAATTCCGCTGACATATAAAAATGCTTCGGAAATCTAGCATTGTTCTCGGCATTCCGCTGACATTTAAAAATGCTTCGGAACTCTTCAATTGTTCTCGGAATTCTGCTGAACTTTTAAAATGCTTTGGAACTCTTCCATTGCTCTCGGAATTCGGGTGAAGTTTAAAAATGCTTCGGAAATCTTCTATTGTTCTCGGAATTCCGCTGAAGTTTAAAAATGCTTAAAATCTCTTCCATTGTTCTCGTAATTCTGCTCATGTTTAAAAATGCTTCGGAACTCTTCCATTGTTCTCGTAATTCCGCTGAAGTTTAAAAATGGTTCGGAACTCTTCCATTGTTCTCGGAATTCTGATGACGTTTTAAAATGCTTCGGTACTCTTCCATTGTTCTCGGAATTCCGCTGACGTTTAAAAATGCTTCGGAACTCTTCCATTGTTATCGGAATTCCGCTGAAGTTTAAAAATGCTTCGGAACTCTTCCATTGTTCTAGGAATGCTGCTGAAGTCTAAAAATTCATCTGAACTCTTTCATTATTCTCGGAATTCGTGTGAATTTTAAAAATGCTTCGGAACTCTTCTATTGTTCTCGGAATTCCGCTGAAGTTTAAAAATGCTTAAAATCTCTTACATTGTTCTCGGAATTCCGCTGAAGTTTAAAAATGCTTCGGAACTCTTCCATTTTTCTCGGAATTCTGCTGAAGTTTAAAAATGCTTCAGAACTCTTCCATTGTTCTCAGAATTCTGCTGACGTTTAAAAATGCTTCGGTACTCTTCCATTGTTCTGGGAATTCTGCTGAAGTTTAAAAATGCTTCGGTACTCTTCCATTGTTCTCGGAATTCCGCTGACATATAAAAATGCTTCGGAAATCTTGCATTGTTCTCGGCATTCCGCTGACATTTAAAAATGCTTCGGAACTCTTCAATTGTTCTCGGAATTCTGCTGAACTTTTAAAATGCTTTGGAACTCTTCCATTGCTCTCGGAATTCGGGTGAAGTTTAAAAATGCTTCAGAACTCTTCTATTGTTCTCGGAATTCCGCTGAAGTTTAAAAATGCTTAAAATCTTTTCCATTGTTCTCGTAATTCTGCTCATGTTTAAAAATGCTTCGGAACTCCTCCATTGTTATCGGAATTCTGCTGAAGTTTAAAAATGCTTCGGAACTCTTCCATTGTTCTAAGAATTCTGCTGAAGTCTAAAAATTCATGTGAACTCTTCCATTATTCTCGGAATTCGTGTGAATTTTAAAAATGCTTCGGAACTCTTCTATTGTTCTCGGAATTCCGCTGAAATTTAAAAATGCATAAAATCTCTTACATTGTTCTCGGAATTCCGCTGAAGTTTAAAAATGCTTCGGAACTCTTCCATTGTTCTCGGAATTCTGCTGAAGTTTAAAAATGCTTCAGAACTCTTCCATTGTTCTCAGAATTCCGCTGACGTTTAAAAATGCTTCGGAAATCTTCCATTGTTTTCAAAATTCCGCTGACGTTTAAAAATGCTTCAGAACTTTTCCATTGTTCTCCGAATTCTGCTGACGTTTAAAAATGCTTCGGAACTCCTCCATTGTTATCGGAATTCTGCTGAAGTTTAAAAATGCTTCGGAACTCTTCCATTGTTCTAGGAATTCTGCTGAAGTCTAAAAATTCATGTGAACTCTTACATTATTCTCGGAATTCGTGTGAATTTTAAAAATGCTTCGGAACTCTTCTATTGTTCTCGGAATTCCGCTGAAATTTAAAAATGCTTAAAATCTCTTACATTGTTCTCGGAATTCCGCTGAAGTTTAAAAATGCTTCGGAACTCTTCCATTGTTCTCGGAATTCTGCTGAAGTTTAAAAATGCTTCAGAACTCTTCCATTGTTCTCAGAATTCCGCTGACGTTTAAAAATGCTTCGGAAATCTTCCATTGTTTTCAAAATTCCGCTGACGTTTAAAAATGCTTCAGAACTTTTCCATTGTTCTCCGAATTCTGCTGACGTTTAGAAATGCTTCGGAACTCTTCCATTGTTCTAGGAATTCCGCTGACATTTAAAAATGCTTCACAACTCTTCCATTGTTCTCGGAATTCCTCTGACTTTTAAAAATGCTTCGGAACTCTTCCATTGTTCTCCAAATTCCGCTGAAGTTTAAAAATGCTTCGGAACCCTTCCATTGTTCTCGGAATTCTGCTGAAGTTTAAAAATGCTTCGGAACTCTTCCATTGTTCTCAGAATTCTGCTGACGTTTAAAAATGCTTCGGAAATCTTCCATTGTTTTCAAAATTCCGCTGACGCTTAAAAATGCTTCATAACTCTTCCATTGTTCTCGGAATTCCGCTGGCGTTTAATAATGCTTCGCAACTCTTTCATTGTTCTCGGAATTCCGCTGAAGTTTAAAAATGCTTCGGAACTCTTCCATTGTTCTCGGAATTCTGCTGACGTTTAAAAATGCTTCGGAACTCTTCCATTGTTCTCGGAATTCCGTTGAAGTTTAAAAATGCTTCGAAACTCTTCCATTGTTCTCGGAATTCTGCTGAAGTTTAAAAATGCTTCAGAACTCTTCCATTGTTCTCGGAATTCCGCTGACGTTTAATAATGCTTCGCAACTCTTTCATTGTTCTCGGAATTCCGCTGACGTTTAAAAATGCTTCGGAACTCTTCCATTGTTCTCGGAATTCCGTTGAAGTTTAAAAATGCTTCGAAACTCTTCCATTGTTCTCGGAATTCTGCTGAAGTTTAAAAATGCTTTGAAACTCTTCCATTGCTCTCGGAATTCCGCTGACGTTTAATAATGCTTCGCAACTCTTCCATTGTTCTCGGAATTCCGTTGAAGTTTAAAAATGCTTCGGTACTCTTCTATTGTTCTCGGAATTCCGCTGAAGTTTAAAAATGCTTAAAATCTCTTACATTGTTCTCGGAATTCCGCTGAAGTTTAAAAATGCTTCGGAACTCTTCCATTGTTCTCGGAATTCTGCTGAAGTTTAAAAATGCTTCAGAACTCTTCCATTGTTCTCAGAATTCTGCTGACGTTTAAAAATGCTTCGGTACTCTTCCATTGTTCTCGGAATTCCGCTGACGTTTAAAAATGCTTCGGTACTCTTCCATTGTTCTCGGAATTCCGCTGACATATAAAAATGCTTCTGAAATCTTGCATTGTTCTCGGCATTCCGCTGACGTTTAAAAATGCTTCGGTACTCTTCCATTGTTCTCGGAATTCCGCTGACATATAAAAATGCTTCGGAAATCTTGCATTGTTCTCGGCATTCCGCTGACATTTAAAAATGCTTCGGAACTCTTCAATTGTTCTCGGAATTCTGCTGAACTTTTAAAATGCTTTGGAACTCTTCCATTGCTCTCGGAATTCGGGTGAAGTTTAAAAATGCTTCGGAACTCTTCTATTGTTCTCGGAATTCCGCTGAAGTTTAAAAATGCTTAAAATCTCTTCCATTGTTCTCGTAATTCTGCTCATGTTTAAAAATGCTTCGGAACTCTTCCATTGTTCTCGTAATTCCGCTGAAGTTTAAAAATGGTTCGGAACTCTTCCATTGTTCTCGGAATTCCGATGACGTTTTAAAATGCTTCGGTACTCTTCCATTGTTCTCGGAATTCCGCTGACGTTTAAAAATGCTTCGGAACTCTTCCATTGTTATCGGAATTCCGCTGAAGTTTAAAAATGCTTCGGAACTCTTCCATTGTTCTAGGAATTCTGCTGAAGTATAAAAATTCATCTGAACTCTTCCATTATTCTCGGAATTCGTGTGAATTTTAAAAATGCTTCGTAACTCTTCTATTGTTCTCGGAATTCCGCTGAAGTTTAAAAATGCTTAAAATCTCTTACATTGTTCTCGGAATTCCGCTGAAGTTTAAAAATGCTTCGGAACTCTTCCATTGTTCTCGGAATTCTGCTGAAGTTTAAAAATGCTTCAGAACTCTTCCATTGTTCTCAGAATTCCGCTGATGTTTAAAAATGCTTCGGTACTCTTCCATTGTTCTCGGAATTCCGCTGACATATAAAAATGCTTCGGAAATCTTGCATTGTTCTCGGCATTCCGCTGACATTTAAAAATGCTTTGAAACTCTTTCATTGTTCTCGGAATTCCGCTGAAGTTTAAAAATGCTTCGGAACTCTTCCATTGTTCTAGGAATTCTGCTGAAGTCTAAAAATTCATCTGAACTCTTCCATTATTCTCGGAATTCTTGTGAATTTTAAAAATGCTTCGTAACTCTTCTATTGTTCTCGGAATTCCGCTGAAGTTTAAAAATGCTTAAAATCTCTTACATTGTTCTCGGAATTCCGCTGAAGTTTAAAAATGCTTCGGAACTCTTTCATTGTTCTCGGAATTCTGCTGAAGTTTAAAAATGCTTAAAATCTCTTCCATTGTTCTCGTAATTCTGCTCATGTTTAAAAATGCTTCGGAACTCTTCCATTGTTCTCGTAATTCCGCTGAAGTTTAAAAATGGTTCGGAACTCTTCCATTGTTCTCGGAATTCCGATGACGTTTTAAAATGCTTCGGTACTCTTCCATTGTTCTCGGAATTCCGCTGACGTTTAAAAATGCTTCGGAACTCTTCCATTGTTATCGGAATTCCGCTGAAGTTTAAAAATGCTTCGGAACTCTTCCATTGTTCTAGGAATGCTGCTGAAGTCTAAAAATTCATCTGAACTCTTTCATTATTCTCGGAATTCGTGTGAATTTTAAAAATGCTTCGGAACTCTTCTATTGTTCTCGGAATTCCGCTGAAGTTTAAAAATGCTTAAAATCTCTTACATTGTTCTCGGAATTCCGCTGAAGTTTAAAAATGCTTCGGAACTCTTCCATTTTTCTCGGAATTCTGCTGAAGTTTAAAAATGCTTCAGAACTCTTCCATTGTTCTCAGAATTCTGCTGACGTTTAAAAATGCTTCGGTACTCTTCCATTGTTCTGGGAATTCTGCTGAAGTTTAAAAATGCTTCGGTACTCTTCCATTGTTCTCGGAATTCCGCTGACATATAAAAATGCTTCGGAAATCTTGCATTGTTCTCGGCATTCCGCTGACATTTAAAAATGCTTCGGAACTCTTCAATTGTTCTCGGAATTCTGCAGAACTTTTAAAATGCTTTGGAACTCTTCCATTGCTCTCGGAATTCGGGTGAAGTTTAAAAATGCTTCGGAACTCTTCTATTGTTCTCGGAATTCCGCTGAAGTTTAAAAATGCTTAAAATCTTTTCCATTGTTCTCGTAATTCTGCTCATGTTTAAAAATGCTTCGGAACTCCTCCATTGTTATCGGAATTCTGCTGAAGTTTAAAAATGCTTCGGAACTCTTCCATTGTTCTAAGAATTCTGCTGAAGTCTAAAAATTCATGTGAACTCTTCCATTATTCTCGGAATTCGTGTGAATTTTAAAAATGCTTCGGAACTCTTCCATTGTTCTAGGAATTCTGCTGAAGTCTAAAAATTCATGTGAACTCTTACATTATTCTCGGAATTCGTGTGAATTTTAAAAATGCTTCGGAACTCTTCTATTGTTCTCGGAATTCCGCTGAAATTTAAAAATGCTTAAAATCTCTTACATTGTTCTCGGAATTCCGCTGAAGTTTAAAAATGCTTCGGAACTCTTCCATTGTTCTCGGAATTCTGCTGAAGTTTAAAAATGCTTCAGAACTCTTCCATTGTTCTCAGAATTCCGCTGACGTTTAAAAATGCTTCGGAAATCTTCCATTGTTTTCAAAATTCCGCTGACGTTTAAAAATGCTTCAGAACTTTTCCATTGTTCTCCGAATTCTGCTGACGTTTAAAAATGCTTCGGAACTCTTCCATTGTTCTAGGAATTCCGCTGACATTTAAAAATGCTTCACAACTCTTCCATTGTTCTCGGAATTCCTCTGACTTTTAAAAATGCTTTGGAACTCTTCCATTGTTCTCCAAATTCCGCTGAAGTTTAAAAATGCTTCGGAACCCTTCCATTGTTCTCGGAATTCTGCTGAAGTTTAAAAATGCTTCGGAACTCTTCCATTGTTCTCAGAATTCTGCTGACGTTTAAAAATGCTTCGGAAATCTTACATTGTTTTCAAAATTCCGCTGACGCTTAAAAATGCTTCAGAACTCTTCCATTGTTCTCGGAATTCCGCTGGCGTTTAATAATGCTTCGCAACTCTTTCATTGTTCTCGGAATTCCGCTGAAGTTTAAAAATGCTTCGGAACTCTTCCATTGTTCTCGGAATTCTGCTGACGTTTAAAAATGCTTCGGAACTCTTCCATTGTTCTCGGAATTCCGTTGAAGTTTAAAAATGCTTCGAAACTCTTCCATTGTTCTCGGAATTCTGCTGAAGTTTAAAAATGCTTCAGAACTCTTCCATTGTTCTCGGAATTCCGCTGACGTTTAATAATGCTTCGCAACTCTTTCATTGTTCTCGGAATTCCGCTGACGTTTAAAAATGCTTCGGAACTCTTCCATTGTTCTCGGAATTCCGTTGAAGTTTAAAAATGCTTCGAAACTCTTCCATTGTTCTCGGAATTCTGCTGAAGTTTAAAAATGCTTTGAAACTCTTTCATTGTTCTCGGAATTCTGCTGAAGTTTAAAAATGCTTCAGAACTCTTCCATTGCTCTCGGAATTCCGCTGACGTTTAATAATGCTTCGCAACTCTTCCATTGTTCTCGGAATTCCGTTGAAGTTTAAAAATGCTTCGGTACTCTTCTATTGTTCTCGGAATTCCGCTGAAGTTTAAAAATGCTTAAAATCTCTTACATTGTTCTCGGAATTCCGCTGAAGTTTAAAAATGCTTCGGAACTCTTCCATTGTTCTCGGAATTCTGCTGAAGTTTAAAAATGCTTCAGAACTCTTCCATTGTTCTCAGAATTCTGCTGACGTTTAAAAATGCTTCGGTACTCTTCCATTGTTCTCGGAATTCCGCTGACATATAAAAATGCTTCTGAAATCTTGCATTGTTCTCGGCATTCCGCTGACGTTTAAAAATGCTTCGGTACTCTTCCATTGTTATCGGAAATCCGCTGAAGTTTAAAAATGCTTCGGAACTCTTCCATTTTTCTCGGAATTCTGCTGAAGTTTAAAAATGCTTCAGAACTCTTCCATTTTTCTCAGAATTCTGCTGACGTTTAAAAATGCTTCGGTACTCTTCCATTGTTCTGGGAATTCTGCTGAAGTTTAAAAAAGCTTCGGTACTCTTCCATTGTTCTCGGAATTCCGCTGACATATAAAAATGCTTCGGAAATCTTGCATTGTTCTCGGCATTCCGCTGACATTTAAAAATGCTTCGGAACTCTTCAATTGTTCTCGGAATTCTGCTGAACTTTTAAAATGCTTTGGAACTCTTCCATTGCTCTCGGAATTCGGGTGAAGTTTAAAAATGCTTCGGAACTCTTCTATTGTTCTCGGAATTCCGCTGAAGTTTAAAAATGCTTAAAATCTCTTCCATTGTTCTCGTAATTCTGCTCATGTTTAAAAATGCTTCGGAACTCTTCCATTGTTCTCGTAATTCCGCTGAAGTTTAAAAATGGTTCGGAACTCTTCCATTGTTCTCGGAATTCCGATGACGTTTTAAAATGCTTCGGTACTCTTCCATTGTTCTCGGAATTCCGCTGACGTTTAAAAATGCTTCGGAACTCTTCCATTGTTATCGGAATTCCGCTGAAGTTTAAAAATGCTTCGGAACTCTTCCATTGTTCTAGGAATTCTGCTGAAGTCTAAAAATTCATCTGAACTCTTCCATTATTCTCGGAATTCGTGTGAATTTTAAAAATGCTTCGTAACTCTTCTATTGTTCTCGGAATTCCGCTGAAGTTTAAAAATGCTTAAAATCTCTTACATTGTTCTCGGAATTCCGCTGAAGTTTAAAAATGCTTCGGAACTCTTCCATTGTTCTCGGAATTCTGCTGAAGTTTAAAAATGCTTCAGAACTCTTCCATTGTTCTCGGAATTCCGCTGACATATAAAAATGCTTCGGAAATCTTGCATTGTTCTCGGCATTCCGCTGACATTTAAAAATGCTTTGAAACTCTTTCATTGTTCTCGGAATTCCGCTGAAGTTTAAAAATGCTTCGGAACTCTTCCATTGTTCTAGGAATTCTGCTGAAGTCTAAAAATTCATCTGAACTCTTCCATTATTCTCGGAATTCTTGTGAATTTTAAAAATGCTTCGTAACTCTTCTATTGTTCTCGGAATTCCGCTGAAGTTTAAAAATGCTTAAAATCTCTTACATTGTTCTCGGAATTCCGCTGAAGTTTAAAAATGCTTCGGAACTCTTCCATTGTTCTCGGAATTCTGCTGAAGTTTAAAAATGCTTCAGAACTCTTCCATTGTTCTCAGAATTCCGCTGACGTTTAAAAATGCTTCGGTACTCTTCCATTGTTCTCGGAATTCCGCTGACGTTTAAAAATGCTTCGGTACTCTTCCATTGTTCTCGGAATTCCGCTGACATATAAAAATGCTTCTGAAATCTTACATTGTTCTCGGCATTCCGCTGACGTTTAAAAATGCTTCGGAACTCTTCAATTCTTCTCGGAATTCCGCTGACGTTTAAAAATGCTTCGGAACTCTTCCATTGTTCTCAGAATTCCGTTGAAGTTTAAAAATGCTTCGAAACTCTTCCATTGTTCTCGGAATTCTGCTGAAGTTTAAAAATGCTTCGAAACTCTTTCATTGTTCTCGGAATTCTGCTGAAGTTTAAAAATGCTTCAGAACTCTTCCATTGCTCTCGGAATTCCGCTGACGTTTAATAATGCTTCGCAACTCTTCCATTGTTCTCGGAATTCCGCTGACATATAAAAATGCTTCGGAAATCTTGCATTGTTCTCGGCATTCCGCTGACATTTAAAAATGCTTCGGAACTCTTCAATTGTTCTCGGAATTCTGCTGAACTTTTAAAATGCTTTGGAACTCTTCCATTGCTCTCGGAATTCGGGTGAAGTTTAAAAATGCTTCGGAAATCTTCTATTGTTCTCGGAATTCCGCTGACGTTTAAAAATGCTTCGGAACTCTTCCATTGTTATCGGAATTCCGCTGAAGTTTAAAAATGCTTCGGAACTCTTCCATTGTTCTAGGAATTCTGCTGAAGTCTAAAAATTCATCTGAACTCTTTCATTATTCTCGGAATTCGTGTGAATTTTAAAAATGCTTCGGAACTCTTCTATTGTTATCGGAATTCCGCTGAAGTTTAAAAATGCTTCGGTACTCTTCCATTGTTCTCGGAATTCCGCTGACATATAAAAATGCTTCGGAAATCTTGCATTGTTCTCGGCATTCCGCTGACATTTAAAAATGCTTCGGAACTCTTCAATTGTTCTCGGAATTCTGCTGAACTTTTAAAATGCTTTGGAACTCTTCCATTGCTCTCGGAATTCGGGTGAAGTTTAAAAATGCTTCAGAACTCTTCTATTGTTCTCGGAATTCCGCTGAAGTTTAAAAATGCTTAAAATCTTTTCCATTGTTCTCGTAATTCTGCTCATGTTTAAAAATGCTTCGGAACTCCTCCATTGTTATCGGAATTCTGCTGAAGTTTAAAAATGCTTCGGAACTCTTCCATTGTTCTAAGAATTCCGCTGAAGTCTAAAAATTCATCTGAACTCTTTCATTATTCTCGGAATTCGTGTGAATTTTAAAAATGCTTCGGAACTCTTCTATCGTTCTCGGAATTCCGCTGAAGTTTAAAAATGCTTAAAATCTCTTACATTGTTCTCGGAATTCTGCTGAAGTTTAAAAATGCTTCGGAACTCTTCCATTTTTCTTGGAATTCTTCTGAAGTTTAAAAATGCTTCAGAACTCTTCCACTGTTCTCAGAATTCCGCTGACGTTTAAAAATGCTTCGGTACTCTTCCATTGTTCTCGGAATTCCGCTGACGTTTAAAAATGCTTCGGTACTCTTCCATTGTTCTCGGAATTCCGCTGACATATAAAAATGCTTCGGAAATCTTGCATTGTTCTCGGCATTCCGCTGACATTTAAAAATGATTCGGAACTCTTCAATTGTTCTCGGAATTCTGCTGAACTTTTAAAATGCTTTGGAACTCTTCCATTGCTCTCGGAATTCGGGTGAAGTTTAAAAATGCTTCGGAACTCTTCTATTGTTCTCGGAATTCCGCTGAAGTTTAAAAATGCTTAAAATCTCTTCCATTGTTCTCGTAATTCTGCTCATGTTTAAAAATGCTTCGGAACTCTTCCATTGTTCTCGTAATTCCGCTGAAGTTTAAAAATGCTTCGGAACTCTTCCATTGTTCTCGGAATTCCGCTGACGTTTAAAAATGCTTCACAACTCTTCCATTGTTCTCGGAATTCCGCTGACTTTTAAAAATGCTTCGGAACTCTTCCATTGTTCTCCAAATTTCGCTGAAGTTTAAAAATGCTTCGGAACCCTTCCATTGTTCTCGGAATTCTGCTGAAGTTTAAAAATGCTTCAGAACTCTTCCATTGTTCTCAGAATTCCGCTGACGTTTAAAAATGCTTCGGAAATCTTCCATTGTTTTCAAAATTCCGCTGACGCTTAAAAATGCTTCAGAACTCTTCCATTGTTCTCGGAATTCCGCTGACGTTTAATAATGCTTCGCAACTCTTTCATTGTTCTCGGAATTCCGCTGACGTTTAAAAATGCTTCGGAACTCTTCCATTGTTTTCGGAATTCCGTTGAAGTTTAAAAATGCTTCGAAACTCTTCCATTGTTCTCGGAATTCTGCTGAAGTTTAAAAATGCTTCGAAACTCTTTCATTGTTCTCGGAATTCTGCTGAAGTTTAAAAATGCTTCAGAACTCTTCCATTGCTCTCGGAATTCCACTGACGTTTAATAATGCTTCGCAACTCTTCCATTGTTCTCGGAATTCCGTTGAAGTTTAAAAATGCTTCGAAACTCTTCCATTGTTCTCGGAATTCTGCTGAAGTTTAAAAATGCTTCGGTACTCTTCCATTGTTCTCGGAATTCCGCTGACATATAAAAATGCTTCGGAAATCTTGCATTGTTCTCGGCATTCCGCTGACGTTTAAAAATGCTTCGGAACTCTTCAATTGTTTTCGGAATTCTGCTGAACTTTTAAAATGCTTTGGAACTCTTCCATTGCTCTCGGAATTCGGGTGAAGTTTAAAAATGCTTTGGAACTCTTGTATTGTTCTCGGAATTCCGCTGAAGTTTAAAAATGCTTAAAATCTCTTCCATTGTTCTCGTAATTCTGCTCATGTTTAAAAATGCTTCGGAACTCTTCCATTGTTCTCGTAATTCCGCTGAAGTTTAAAAATGGTTCGGAACTCTTCCATTGTTCTCGGAATTCCGATGACGTTTTAAAATGCTTCGGTACTCTTCCATTGTTCTCGGAATTCCGCTGACGTTTAAAAATGCTTCGGAACTCCTCCATTGTTATCGGAATTCTGCTGAAGTTTAAAAATGCTTCGGAACTCTTCCATTGTTCTAAGAATTCTGCTGAAGTCTAAAAATTCATGTGAACTCTTCCATTATTCTCGGAATTCGTGTGAATTTTAAAAATGCTTCGGAACTCTTCTATTGTTCTCGGAATTCCGCTGAAATTTAAAAATGCTTAAAATCTCTTACATTGTTCTCGGAATTCTGCTGAAGTTTAAAAATGCTTCAGAACTCTTCCATTGTTCTCAGAATTCCGCTGACGTTTAAAAATGCTTCGGAAATCTTCCATTGTTTTCAAAATTCCGCTGACGTTTAAAAATGCTTCAGAACTTTTCCATTGTTCTCCGAATTCTGCTGACGTTTAAAAATGCTTCGGAACTCCTCCATTGTTATCGGAATTCTGCTGAAGTTTAAAAATGCTTCGGAACTCTTCCATTGTTCTAGGAATTCTGCTGAAGTCTAAAAATTCATGTGAACTCTTACATTGTTCTCGGAATTCCGCTGAAGTTTAAAAATGCTTCGGAACTCTTCCATTGTTCTCGGAATTCTGCTGAAGTTTAAAAATGCTTCAGAACTCTTCCATTGTTCTCAGAATTCCGCTGACGTTTAAAAATGCTTCGGAAATCTTCCATTGTTTTCAAAATTCCGCTGACGTTTAAAAATGCTTCAGAACTTTTCCATTGTTCTCCGAATTCTGCTGAAGTTTAAAAATGCTTCGGAACTCTTCCATTGTTCTCGGAATTCCGCTGACATTTAAAAATGCTTCACAACTCTTCCATTGTTCTCGGAATTCCTCTGACTTTTAAAAATGCTTCGGAACTCTTCCATTGTTCTCCAAATTCCGCTGAAGTTTAAAAATGCTTCGGAACCCTTCCATTGTTCTCGGAATTCTGCTGAAGTTTAAAAATGCTTCGGAACTCTTCCATTGTTCTCAGAATTCTGCTGACGTTTAAAAATGCTTCGGAAATCTTCCATTGTTTTCAAAATTCCGCTGACGCTTAAAAATGCTTCAGAACTCTTCCATTGTTCTCGGAATTCCGCTGGCGTTTAATAATGCTTCGCAACTCTTTCATTGTTCTCGGAATTCCGCTGAAGTTTAAAAATGCTTCGGAACTCTTCCATTGTTCTCGGAATTCTGCTGACGTTTAAAAATGCTTCGGAACTCTTCCATTGTTCTCGGAATTCCGTTGAAGTTTAAAAATGCTTCGAAACTCTTCCATTGTTCTCGGAATTCTGCTGAAGTTTAAAAATGCTTCAGAACTCTTCCATTGTTCTCGGAATTCCGCTGACGTTTAATAATGCTTCGCAACTCTTTCATTGTTCTCGGAATTCCGCTGACGTTTAAAAATGCTTCGGAACTCTTCCATTGTTCTCGGAATTCCGTTGAAGTTTAAAAATTCTTCGAAACTCTTCCATTGTTCTCGGAATTCTGCTGAAGTTTAAAAATGCTTTGAAACTCTTTCATTGTTCTCGGAATTCTGCTGAAGTTTAAAAATGCTTCAGAACTCTTCCATTGCTCTCGGAATTCCGCTGACGTTTAATAATGCTTCGCAACTCTTCCATTGTTCTCGGAATTCCGTTGAAGTTTAAAAATGGTTCGAAACTCTTCCATTGTTCTCGGAATTCTGCTGAAGTTTAAAAATGCTTCGGTACTCTTCCATTGTTCTCGGAATTACGCTGACATATAAAAATGCTTCGGAAATCTTGCATTGTTCTCGGCATTCCGCTGACATTTAAAAATGCTTTGAAACTCTTTCATTGTTCTCGGAATTCCGCTGAAGTTTAAAAATGCTTCGGAACTCTTCCATTGTTCTAGGAATTCTGCTGAAGTCTAAAAATTCATCTGAACTCTTCCATTATTCTCGGAATTCTTGTGAATTTTAAAAATGCTTCGTAACTCTTCCATTGTTCTCGGAATTCCGCTGAAGTTTAAAAATGCTTAAAATCTCTTCCATTGTTCTCGTAATTCTGCTCATGTTTAAAAATGCTTCGGAACTCTTCCATTGTTCTCGTAATTCCGCTGAAGTTTAAAAATGGTTCGGAACTCTTCCATTGTTCTCGGAATTCCGATGACATTTTAAAATGCTTCGGTACTCTTCCATTGTTCTCGGAATTCCGCTGACGTTTAAAAATGCTTCGGAACTCTTCCATTGTTATCGGAATTCCGCTGAAGTTTAAAAATGCTTCGGAACTCTTCCATTGTTCTAGGAATGCTGCTGAAGTCTAAAAATTCATCTGAACTCTTTCATTATTCTCGGAATTCGTGTGAATTTTAAAAATGCTTCGGAACTCTTCTATTGTTCTCGGAATTCCGCTGAAGTTTAAAAATGCTTAAAATCTCTTACATTGTTCTCGGAATTCCGCTGAAGTTTAAAAATGCTTCGGAACTCTTCCATTTTTCTCGGAATTCTGCTGAAGTTTAAAAATGCTTCAGAACTCTTCCATTGCTCTCGGAATTCCGCTGACGTTTAATAATGCTTCGCAACTCTTCCATTGTTCTCGGAATTCCGCTGACATATAAAAATGCTTCGGAAATCTAGCATTGTTCTCGGCATTCCGCTGACATTTAAAAATGCTTCGGAACTCTTCAATTGTTCTCGGAATTCTGCTGAACTTTTAAAATGCTTTGGAACTCTTCCATTGCTCTCGGAATTCGGGTGAAGTTTAAAAATGCTTCGGAAATCTTCTATTGTTCTCGGAATTCCGCTGAAGTTTAAAAATGCTTAAAATCTCTTCCATTGTTCTCGTAATTCTGCTCATGTTTAAAAATGCTTCGGAACTCTTCCATTGTTCTCGTAATTCCGCTGAAGTTTAAAAATGGTTCGGAACTCTTCCATTGTTCTCGGAATTCTGATGACGTTTTAAAATGCTTCGGTACTCTTCCATTGTTCTCGGAATTCCGCTGACGTTTAAAAATGCTTCGGAACTCTTCCATTGTTATCGGAATTCCGCTGAAGTTTAAAAATGCTTCGGAACTCTTCCATTGTTCTAGGAATGCTGCTGAAGTCTAAAAATTCATCTGAACTCTTTCATTATTCTCGGAATTCGTGTGAATTTTAAAAATGCTTCGGAACTCTTCTATTGTTCTCGGAATTCCGCTGAAGTTTAAAAATGCTTAAAATCTCTTACATTGTTCTCGGAATTCCGCTGAAGTTTAAAAATGCTTCGGAACTCTTCCATTGTTCTCAGAATTCTGCTGACGTTTAAAAATGCTTCGGTACTCTTCCATTGTTCTGGGAATTCTGCTGAAGTTTAAAAATGCTTCGGTACTCTTCCATTGTTCTCGGAATTCCGCTGACATATAAAAATGCTTCGGAAATCTTGCATTGTTCTCGGCATTCCGCTGACATTTAAAAATGCTTCGGAACTCTTCAATTGTTCTCGGAATTCTGCTGAACTTTTAAAATGCTTTGGAACTCTTCCATTGCTCTCGGAATTCGGGTGAAGTTTAAAAATGCTTCAGAACTCTTCTATTGTTCTCGGAATTCCGCTGAAGTTTAAAAATGCTTAAAATCTTTTCCATTGTTCTCGTAATTCTGCTCATGTTTAAAAATGCTTCGGAACTCCTCCATTGTTATCGGAATTCTGCTGAAGTTTAAAAATGCTTCGGAACTCTTCCATTGTTCTAAGAATTCTGCTGAAGTCTAAAAATTCATGTGAACTCTTCCATTATTCTCGGAATTCGTGTGAATTTTAAAAATGCTTCGGAACTCTTCTATTGTTCTCGGAATTCCGCTGAAATTTAAAAATGCTTAAAATCTCTTACATTGTTCTCGGAATTCCGCTGAAGTTTAAAAATGCATCGGAACTCTTCCATTGTTCTCGGAATTCTGCTGAAGTTTAAAAATGCTTCAGAACTCTTCCATTGTTCTCAGAATTCCGCTGACGTTTAAAAATGCTTCGGAAATCTTCCATTGTTTTCAAAATTCCGCTGACGTTTAAAAATGCTTCAGAACTTTTCCATTGTTCTCCGAATTCTGCTGACGTTTAAAAATGCTTCGGAACTCCTCCATTGTTATCGGAATTCTGCTGAAGTTTAAAAATGCTTCGGAACTCTTCCATTGTTCTAGGAATTCTGCTGAAGTCTAAAAATTCATGTGAACTCTTACATTATTCTCGGAATTCGTGTGAATTTTAAAAATGCTTCGGAACTCTTCTATTGTTCTCGGAATTCCGCTGAAATTTAAAAATGCTTAAAATCTCTTACATTGTTCTCGGAATTCCGCTGAAGTTTAAAAATGGTTCGGAACTCTTCCATTGTTCTCGGAATTCTGATGACGTTTTAAAATGCTTCGGTACTCTTCCATTGTTCTCGGAATTCCGCTGACGTTTAAAAATGCTTCGGAACTCTTCCATTGTTATCGGAATTCCGCTGAAGTTTAAAAATGCTTCGGAACTCTTCCATTGTTCTAGGAATGCTGCTGAAGTCTAAAAATTCATCTGAACTCTTTCATTATTCTCGGAATTCGTGTGAATTTTAAAAATGCTTCGGAACTCTTCTATTGTTCTCGGAATTCCGCTGAAGTTTAAAAATGCTTAAAATCTCTTACATTGTTCTCGGAATTCCGCTGAAGTTTAAAAATGCTTCGGAACTCTTCCATTTTTCTCGGAATTCTGCTGAAGTTTAAAAATGCTTCAGAACTCTTCCATTGTTCTCAGAATTCTGCTGACGTTTAAAAATGCTTCGGTACTCTTCCATTGTTCTGGGAATTCTGCTGAAGTTTAAAAATGCTTCGGTACTCTTCCATTGTTCTCGGAATTCCGCTGACATATAAAAATGCTTCGGAAATCTTGCATTGTTCTCGGCATTCCGCTGACATTTAAAAATGCTTCGGAACTCTTCAATTGTTCTCGGAATTCTGCTGAACTTTTAAAATGCTTTGGAACTCTTCCATTGCTCTCGGAATTCGGGTGAAGTTTAAAAATGCTTCAGAACTCTTCTATTGTTCTCGGAATTCCGCTGAAGTTTAAAAATGCTTAAAATCTTTTCCATTGTTCTCGTAATTCTGCTCATGTTTAAAAATGCTTCGGAACTCCTCCATTGTTATCGGAATTCTGCTGAAGTTTAAAAATGCTTCGGAACTCTTCCATTGTTCTAAGAATTCTGCTGAAGTCTAAAAATTCATGTGAACTCTTCCATTATTCTCGGAATTCGTGTGAATTTTAAAAATGCTTCGGAACTCTTCTATTGTTCTCGGAATTCCGCTGAAATTTAAAAATGCTTAAAATCTCTTACATTGTTCTCGGAATTCCGCTGAAGTTTAAAAATGCTTCGGAACTCTTCCATTGTTCTCGGAATTCTGCTGAAGTTTAAAAATGCTTCAGAACTCTTCCATTGTTCTCAGAATTCCGCTGACGTTTAAAAATGCTTCGGAAATCTTCCATTGTTTTCAAAATTCCGCTGACGTTTAAAAATGCTTCAGAACTTTTCCATTGTTCTCCGAATTCTGCTGACGTTTAAAAATGCTTCGGAACTCCTCCATTGTTATCGGAATTCTGCTGAAGTTTAAAAATGCTTCGGAACTCTTCCATTGTTCTAGGAATTCTGCTGAAGTCTAAAAATTCATGTGAACTCTTACATTATTCTCGGAATTCGTGTGAATTTTAAAAATGCTTCGGAACTCTTCTATTGTTCTCGGAATTCCGCTGAAATTTAAAAATGCTTAAAATCTCTTACATTGTTCTCGGAATTCCGCTGAAGTTTAAAAATGCTTCGGAACTCTTCCATTGTTCTCGGAATTCTGCTGAAGTTTAAAAATGCTTCAGAACTCTTCCATTGTTCTCAGAATTCCGCTGACGTTTAAAAATGCTTCGGAAATCTTCCATTGTTTTCAAAATTCCGCTGACGTTTAAAAATGCTTCAGAACTTTTCCATTGTTCTCCGAATTCTGCTGACGTTTAAAAATGCTTCGGAACTCTTCCATTGTTCTAGGAATTCCGCTGACATTTAAAAATGCTTCACAACTCTTCCATTGTTCTCGGAATTCCTCTGACTTTTAAAAATGCTTCGGAACTCTTCCATTGTTCTCCAAATTCCGCTGAAGTTTAAAAATGCTTCGGAACCCTTCCATTGTTCTCGGAATTCTGCTGAAGTTTAAAAATGCTTCGGAACTCTTCCATTGTTCTCAGAATTCTGCTGACGTTTAAAAATGCTTCGGAAATCTTCCATTGTTTTCAAAATTCCGCTGACGCTTAAAAATGCTTCATAACTCTTCCATTGTTCTCGGAATTCCGCTGGCGTTTAATAATGCTTCGCAACTCTTTCATTGTTCTCGGAATTCCGCTGAAGTTTAAAAATGCTTCGGAACTCTTCCATTGTTCTCGGAATTCTGCTGACGTTTAAAAATGCTTCGGAACTCTTCCATTGTTCTCGGAATTCCGTTGAAGTTTAAAAATGCTTCGAAACTCTTCCATTGTTCTCGGAATTCTGCTGAAGTTTAAAAATGCTTCAGAACTCTTCCATTGTTCTCGGAATTCCGCTGACGTTTAATAATGCTTCGCAACTCTTTCATTGTTCTCGGAATTCCGCTGACGTTTAAAAATGCTTCGGAACTCTTCCATTGTTCTCGGAATTCCGTTGAAGTTTAAAAATGCTTCGAAACTCTTCCATTGTTCTCGGAATTCTGCTGAAGTTTAAAAATGCTTTGAAACTCTTCCATTGCTCTCGGAATTCCGCTGACGTTTAATAATGCTTCGCAACTCTTCCATTGTTCTCGGAATTCCGTTGAAGTTTAAAAATGCTTCGGTACTCTTCTATTGTTCTCGGAATTCCGCTGAAGTTTAAAAATGCTTAAAATCTCTTACATTGTTCTCGGAATTCCGCTGAAGTTTAAAAATGCTTCGGAACTCTTCCATTGTTCTCGGAATTCTGCTGAAGTTTAAAAATGCTTCAGAACTCTTCCATTGTTCTCAGAATTCTGCTGACGTTTAAAAATGCTTCGGTACTCTTCCATTGTTCTCGGAATTCCGCTGACGTTTAAAAATGCTTCGGTACTCTTCCATTGTTCTCGGAATTCCGCTGACATATAAAAATGCTTCTGAAATCTTGCATTGTTCTCGGCATTCCGCTGACGTTTAAAAATGCTTCGGTACTCTTCCATTGTTCTCGGAATTCCGCTGACATATAAAAATGCTTCGGAAATCTTGCATTGTTCTCGGCATTCCGCTGACATTTAAAAATGCTTCGGAAATCTTGCATTGTTCTCGGAATTCCGCTGAAATTTAAAAATGCTTAAAATCTCTTACATTGTTCTCGGAATTCCGCTGAAGTTTAAAAATGGTTCGGAACTCTTCCATTGTTCTCGGAATTCTGATGACGTTTTAAAATGCTTCGGTACTCTTCCATTGTTCTCGGAATTCCGCTGACGTTTAAAAATGCTTCGGAACTCTTCCATTGTTATCGGAATTCCGCTGAAGTTTAAAAATGCTTCGGAACTCTTCCATTGTTCTAGGAATGCTGCTGAAGTCTAAAAATTCATCTGAACTCTTTCATTATTCTCGGAATTCGTGTGAATTTTAAAAATGCTTCGGAACTCTTCTATTGTTCTCGGAATTCCGCTGAAGTTTAAAAATGCTTAAAATCTCTTACATTGTTCTCGGAATTCCGCTGAAGTTTAAAAATGCTTCGGAACTCTTCCATTTTTCTCGGAATTCTGCTGAAGTTTAAAAATGCTTCAGAACTCTTCCATTGTTCTCAGAATTCTGCTGACGTTTAAAAATGCTTCGGTACTCTTCCATTGTTCTGGGAATTCTGCTGAAGTTTAAAAATGCTTCGGTACTCTTCCATTGTTCTCGGAATTCCGCTGACATATAAAAATGCTTCGGAAATCTTGCATTGTTCTCGGCATTCCGCTGACATTTAAAAATGCTTCGGAACTCTTCAATTGTTCTCGGAATTCTGCTGAACTTTTAAAATGCTTTGGAACTCTTCCATTGCTCTCGGAATTCGGGTGAAGTTTAAAAATGCTTCAGAACTCTTCTATTGTTCTCGGAATTCCGCTGAAGTTTAAAAATGCTTAAAATCTTTTCCATTGTTCTCGTAATTCTGCTCATGTTTAAAAATGCTTCGGAACTCCTCCATTGTTCTCGGAATTCTGCTGAAGTTTAAAAATGCTTCGGAACTCTTCCATTGTTCTAGGAATTCTGCTGAAGTCTAAAAATTCATGTGAACTCTTACATTATTCTCGGAATTCGTGTGAATTTTAAAAATGCTTCGGAACTCTTCTATTGTTCTCGGAATTCCGCTGAAATTTAAAAATGCTTAAAATCTCTTACATTGTTCTCGGAATTCCGCTGAAGTTTAAAAATGCTTCGGAACTCTTCCATTGTTCTCGGAATTCTGCTGAAGTTTAAAAATGCTTCAGAACTCTTCCATTGTTCTCAGAATTCCGCTGACGTTTAAAAATGCTTCGGAAATCTTCCATTGTTTTCAAAATTCCGCTGACGTTTAAAAATGCTTCAGAACTTTTCCATTGTTCTCCGAATTCTGCTGACGTTTAAAAATGCTTCGGAACTCCTCCATTGTTATCGGAATTCTGCTGAAGTTTAAAAATGCTTCGGAACTCTTCCATTGTTCTAGGAATTCTGCTGAAGTCTAAAAATTCATGTGAACTCTTACATTATTCTCGGAATTCGTGTGAATTTTAAAAATGCTTCGGAACTCTTCTATTGTTCTCGGAATTCCGCTGAAATTTAAAAATGCTTAAAATCTCTTACATTGTTCTCGGAATTCCGCTGAAGTTTAAAAATGCTTCGGAACTCTTCCATTGTTCTCGGAATTCTGCTGAAGTTTAAAAATGCTTCAGAACTCTTCCATTGTTCTCAGAATTCCGCTGACGTTTAAAAATGCTTCGGAAATCTTCCATTGTTTTCAAAATTCCGCTGACGTTTAAAAATGCTTCAGAACTTTTCCATTGTTCTCCGAATTCTGCTGACGTTTAAAAATGCTTCGGAACTCTTCCATTGTTCTAGGAATTCCGCTGACATTTAAAAATGCTTCACAACTCTTCCATTGTTCTCGGAATTCCTCTGACTTTTAAAAATGCTTCGGAACTCTTCCATTGTTCTCCAAATTCCGCTGAAGTTTAAAAATGCTTCGGAACCCTTCCATTGTTCTCGGAATTCTGCTGAAGTTTAAAAATGCTTCGGAACTCTTCCATTGTTCTCAGAATTCTGCTGACGTTTAAAAATGCTTCGGAAATCTTCCATTGTTTTCAAAATTCCGCTGACGCTTAAAAATGCTTCATAACTCTTCCATTGTTCTCGGAATTCCGCTGGCGTTTAATAATGCTTCGCAACTCTTTCATTGTTCTCGGAATTCCGCTGAAGTTTAAAAATGCTTCGGAACTCTTCCATTGTTCTCGGAATTCTGCTGACGTTTAAAAATGCTTCGGAACTCTTCCATTGTTCTCGGAATTCCGTTGAAGTTTAAAAATGCTTCGAAACTCTTCCATTGTTCTCGGAATTCTGCTGAAGTTTAAAAATGCTTCAGAACTCTTCCATTGTTCTCGGAATTCCGCTGACGTTTAATAATGCTTCGCAACTCTTTCATTGTTCTCGGAATTCCGCTGACGTTTAAAAATGCTTCGGAACTCTTCCATTGTTCTCGGAATTCCGTTGAAGTTTAAAAATGCTTCGAAACTCTTCCATTGTTCTCGGAATTCTGCTGAAGTTTAAAAATGCTTTGAAACTCTTCCATTGCTCTCGGAATTCCGCTGACGTTTAATAATGCTTCGCAACTCTTCCATTGTTCTCGGAATTCCGTTGAAGTTTAAAAATGCTTCGGTACTCTTCTATTGTTCTCGGAATTCCGCTGAAGTTTAAAAATGCTTAAAATCTCTTACATTGTTCTCGGAATTCCGCTGAAGTTTAAAAATGCTTCGGAACTCTTCCATTGTTCTCGGAATTCTGCTGAAGTTTAAAAATGCTTCAGAACTCTTCCATTGTTCTCAGAATTCTGCTGACGTTTAAAAATGCTTCGGTACTCTTCCATTGTTCTCGGAATTCCGCTGACGTTTAAAAATGCTTCGGTACTCTTCCATTGTTCTCGGAATTCCGCTGACATATAAAAATGCTTCTGAAATCTTGCATTGTTCTCGGCATTCCGCTGACGTTTAAAAATGCTTCGGTACTCTTCCATTGTTCTCGGAATTCCGCTGACATATAAAAATGCTTCGGAAATCTTGCATTGTTCTCGGCATTCCGCTGACATTTAAAAATGCTTCGGAACTCTTCAATTGTTCTCGGAATTCTGCTGAACTTTTAAAATGCTTTGGAACTCTTCCATTGCTCTCGGAATTCGGGTGAAGTTTAAAAATGCTTCGGAACTCTTCTATTGTTCTCGGAATTCCGCTGAAGTTTAAAAATGCTTAAAATCTCTTCCATTGTTCTCGTAATTCTGCTCATGTTTAAAAATGCTTCGGAACTCTTCCATTGTTCTCGTAATTCCGCTGAAGTTTAAAAATGGTTCGGAACTCTTCCATTGTTCTCGGAATTCCGATGACGTTTTAAAATGCTTCGGTACTCTTCCATTGTTCTCGGAATTCCGCTGACGTTTAAAAATGCTTCGGAACTCTTCCATTGTTATCGGAATTCCGCTGAAGTTTAAAAATGCTTCGGAACTCTTCCATTGTTCTAGGAATTCTGCTGAAGTATAAAAATTCATCTGAACTCTTCCATTATTCTCGGAATTCGTGTGAATTTTAAAAATGCTTCGTAACTCTTCTATTGTTCTCGGAATTCCGCTGAAGTTTAAAAATGCTTAAAATCTCTTACATTGTTCTCGGAATTCCGCTGAAGTTTAAAAATGCTTCGGAACTCTTCCATTGTTCTCGGAATTCTGCTGAAGTTTAAAAATGCTTCAGAACTCTTCCATTGTTCTCAGAATTCCGCTGATGTTTAAAAATGCTTCGGTACTCTTCCATTGTTCTCGGAATTCCGCTGACATATAAAAATGCTTCGGAAATCTTGCATTGTTCTCGGCATTCCGCTGACATTTAAAAATGCTTTGAAACTCTTTCATTGTTCTCGGAATTCCGCTGAAGTTTAAAAATGCTTCGGAACTCTTCCATTGTTCTAGGAATTCTGCTGAAGTCTAAAAATTCATCTGAACTCTTCCATTATTCTCGGAATTCTTGTGAATTTTAAAAATGCTTCGTAACTCTTCTATTGTTCTCGGAATTCCGCTGAAGTTTAAAAATGCTTAAAATCTCTTACATTGTTCTCGGAATTCCGCTGAAGTTTAAAAATGCTTCGGAACTCTTTCATTGTTCTCGGAATTCTGCTGAAGTTTAAAAATGCTTAAAATCTCTTCCATTGTTCTCGTAATTCTGCTCATGTTTAAAAATGCTTCGGAACTCTTCCATTGTTCTCGTAATTCCGCTGAAGTTTAAAAATGGTTCGGAACTCTTCCATTGTTCTCGGAATTCCGATGACGTTTTAAAATGCTTCGGTACTCTTCCATTGTTCTCGGAATTCCGCTGACGTTTAAAAATGCTTCGGAACTCTTCCATTGTTATCGGAATTCCGCTGAAGTTTAAAAATGCTTCGGAACTCTTCCATTGTTCTAGGAATGCTGCTGAAGTCTAAAAATTCATCTGAACTCTTTCATTATTCTCGGAATTCGTGTGAATTTTAAAAATGCTTCGGAACTCTTCTATTGTTCTCGGAATTCCGCTGAAGTTTAAAAATGCTTAAAATCTCTTACATTGTTCTCGGAATTCCGCTGAAGTTTAAAAATGCTTCGGAACTCTTCCATTTTTCTCGGAATTCTGCTGAAGTTTAAAAATGCTTCAGAACTCTTCCATTGTTCTCAGAATTCTGCTGACGTTTAAAAATGCTTCGGTACTCTTCCATTGTTCTGGGAATTCTGCTGAAGTTTAAAAATGCTTCGGTACTCTTCCATTGTTCTCGGAATTCCGCTGACATATAAAAATGCTTCGGAAATCTTGCATTGTTCTCGGCATTCCGCTGACATTTAAAAATGCTTCGGAACTCTTCAATTGTTCTCGGAATTCTGCAGAACTTTTAAAATGCTTTGGAACTCTTCCATTGCTCTCGGAATTCGGGTGAAGTTTAAAAATGCTTCGGAACTCTTCTATTGTTCTCGGAATTCCGCTGAAGTTTAAAAATGCTTAAAATCTTTTCCATTGTTCTCGTAATTCTGCTCATGTTTAAAAATGCTTCGGAACTCCTCCATTGTTATCGGAATTCTGCTGAAGTTTAAAAATGCTTCGGAACTCTTCCATTGTTCTAAGAATTCTGCTGAAGTCTAAAAATTCATGTGAACTCTTCCATTATTCTCGGAATTCGTGTGAATTTTAAAAATGCTTCGGAACTCTTCCATTGTTCTAGGAATTCTGCTGAAGTCTAAAAATTCATGTGAACTCTTACATTATTCTCGGAATTCGTGTGAATTTTAAAAATGCTTCGGAACTCTTCTATTGTTCTCGGAATTCCGCTGAAATTTAAAAATGCTTAAAATCTCTTACATTGTTCTCGGAATTCCGCTGAAGTTTAAAAATGCTTCGGAACTCTTCCATTGTTCTCGGAATTCTGCTGAAGTTTAAAAATGCTTCAGAACTCTTCCATTGTTCTCAGAATTCCGCTGACGTTTAAAAATGCTTCGGAAATCTTCCATTGTTTTCAAAATTCCGCTGACGTTTAAAAATGCTTCAGAACTTTTCCATTGTTCTCCGAATTCTGCTGACGTTTAAAAATGCTTCGGAACTCTTCCATTGTTCTAGGAATTCCGCTGACATTTAAAAATGCTTCACAACTCTTCCATTGTTCTCGGAATTCCTCTGACTTTTAAAAATGCTTTGGAACTCTTCCATTGTTCTCCAAATTCCGCTGAAGTTTAAAAATGCTTCGGAACCCTTCCATTGTTCTCGGAATTCTGCTGAAGTTTAAAAATGCTTCGGAACTCTTCCATTGTTCTCAGAATTCTGCTGACGTTTAAAAATGCTTCGGAAATCTTACATTGTTTTCAAAATTCCGCTGACGCTTAAAAATGCTTCAGAACTCTTCCATTGTTCTCGGAATTCCGCTGGCGTTTAATAATGCTTCGCAACTCTTTCATTGTTCTCGGAATTCCGCTGAAGTTTAAAAATGCTTCGGAACTCTTCCATTGTTCTCGGAATTCTGCTGACGTTTAAAAATGCTTCGGAACTCTTCCATTGTTCTCGGAATTCCGTTGAAGTTTAAAAATGCTTCGAAACTCTTCCATTGTTCTCGGAATTCTGCTGAAGTTTAAAAATGCTTCAGAACTCTTCCATTGTTCTCGGAATTCCGCTGACGTTTAATAATGCTTCGCAACTCTTTCATTGTTCTCGGAATTCCGCTGACGTTTAAAAATGCTTCGGAACTCTTCCATTGTTCTCGGAATTCCGTTGAAGTTTAAAAATGCTTCGAAACTCTTCCATTGTTCTCGGAATTCTGCTGAAGTTTAAAAATGCTTTGAAACTCTTTCATTGTTCTCGGAATTCTGCTGAAGTTTAAAAATGCTTCAGAACTCTTCCATTGCTCTCGGAATTCCGCTGACGTTTAATAATGCTTCGCAACTCTTCCATTGTTCTCGGAATTCCGTTGAAGTTTAAAAATGCTTCGGTACTCTTCTATTGTTCTCGGAATTCCGCTGAAGTTTAAAAATGCTTAAAATCTCTTACATTGTTCTCGGAATTCCGCTGAAGTTTAAAAATGCTTCGGAACTCTTCCATTGTTCTCGGAATTCTGCTGAAGTTTAAAAATGCTTCAGAACTCTTCCATTGTTCTCAGAATTCTGCTGACGTTTAAAAATGCTTCGGTACTCTTCCATTGTTCTCGGAATTCCGCTGACATATAAAAATGCTTCTGAAATCTTGCATTGTTCTCGGCATTCCGCTGACGTTTAAAAATGCTTCGGTACTCTTCCATTGTTATCGGAAATCCGCTGAAGTTTAAAAATGCTTCGGAACTCTTCCATTTTTCTCGGAATTCTGCTGAAGTTTAAAAATGCTTCAGAACTCTTCCATTTTTCTCAGAATTCTGCTGACGTTTAAAAATGCTTCGGTACTCTTCCATTGTTCTGGGAATTCTGCTGAAGTTTAAAAAAGCTTCGGTACTCTTCCATTGTTCTCGGAATTCCGCTGACATATAGAAATGCTTCGGAAATCTTGCATTGTTCTCGGCATTCCGCTGACATTTAAAAATGCTTCGGAACTCTTCAATTGTTCTCGGAATTCTGCTGAACTTTTAAAATGCTTTGGAACTCTTCCATTGCTCTCGGAATTCGGGTGAAGTTTAAAAATGCTTCGGAACTCTTCTATTGTTCTCGGAATTCCGCTGAAGTTTAAAAATGCTTAAAATCTCTTCCATTGTTCTCGTAATTCTGCTCATGTTTAAAAATGCTTCGGAACTCTTCCATTGTTCTCGTAATTCCGCTGAAGTTTAAAAATGGTTCGGAACTCTTCCATTGTTCTCGGAATTCCGATGACGTTTTAAAATGCTTCGGTACTCTTCCATTGTTCTCGGAATTCCGCTGACGTTTAAAAATGCTTCGGAACTCTTCCATTGTTATCGGAATTCCGCTGAAGTTTAAAAATGCTTCGGAACTCTTCCATTGTTCTAGGAATTCTGCTGAAGTCTAAAAATTCATCTGAACTCTTCCATTATTCTCGGAATTCGTGTGAATTTTAAAAATGCTTCGTAACTCTTCTATTGTTCTCGGAATTCCGCTGAAGTTTAAAAATGCTTAAAATCTCTTACATTGTTCTCGGAATTCCGCTGAAGTTTAAAAATGCTTCGGAACTCTTCCATTGTTCTCGGAATTCTGCTGAAGTTTAAAAATGCTTCAGAACTCTTCCATTGTTCTCGGAATTCCGCTGACATATAAAAATGCTTCGGAAATCTTGCATTGTTCTCGGCATTCCGCTGACATTTAAAAATGCTTTGAAACTCTTTCATTGTTCTCGGAATTCCGCTGAAGTTTAAAAATGCTTCGGAACTCTTCCATTGTTCTAGGAATTCTGCTGAAGTCTAAAAATTCATCTGAACTCTTCCATTATTCTCGGAATTCTTGTGAATTTTAAAAATGCTTCGTAACTCTTCTATTGTTCTCGGAATTCCGCTGAAGTTTAAAAATGCTTAAAATCTCTTACATTGTTCTCGGAATTCCGCTGAAGTTTAAAAATGCTTCGGAACTCTTCCATTGTTCTCGGAATTCTGCTGAAGTTTAAAAATGCTTCAGAACTCTTCCATTGTTCTCAGAATTCCGCTGACGTTTAAAAATGCTTCGGTACTCTTCCATTGTTCTCGGAATTCCGCTGACGTTTAAAAATGCTTCGGTACTCTTCCATTGTTCTCGGAATTCCGCTGACATATAAAAATGCTTCTGAAATCTTACATTGTTCTCGGCATTCCGCTGACGTTTAAAAATGCTTCGGAACTCTTCAATTCTTCTCGGAATTCCGCTGACGTTTAAAAATGCTTCGGAACTCTTCCATTGTTCTCAGAATTCCGTTGAAGTTTAAAAATGCTTCGAAACTCTTCCATTGTTCTCGGAATTCTGCTGAAGTTTAAAAATGCTTCGAAACTCTTTCATTGTTCTCGGAATTCTGCTGAAGTTTAAAAATGCTTCAGAACTCTTCCATTGCTCTCGGAATTCCGCTGACGTTTAATAATGCTTCGCAACTCTTCCATTGTTCTCGGAATTCCGCTGACATATAAAAATGCTTCGGAAATCTTGCATTGTTCTCGGCATTCCGCTGACATTTAAAAATGCTTCGGAACTCTTCAATTGTTCTCGGAATTCTGCTGAACTTTTAAAATGCTTTGGAACTCTTCCATTGCTCTCGGAATTCGGGTGAAGTCTAAAAATTCATCTGAACTCTTTCATTATTCTCGGAATTCGTGTGAATTTTAAAAATGCTTCGGAACTCTTCTATTGTTCTCGGAATTCCGCTGAAGTTTAAAAATGCTTAAAATCTCTTACATTGTTCTCGGAATTCCGCTGAAGTTTAAAAATGCTTCGGAACTCTTCCATTTTTCTCAGAATTCTGCTGACGTTTAAAAATGCTTCGGTACTCTTCCATTGTTCTCGGAATTCCGCTGACATATAAAAATGCTTCTGAAATCTTGCATTGTTCTCGGCATTCCGCTGACGTTTAAAAATGCTTCGGAACTCTTCAATTGTTCTCGGAATTCCGCTGACGTTTAAAAATGCTTCGGAACTCTTCCATTGTTCTCAGAATTCCGTTGAAGTTTAAAAATGCTTCGAAACTCTTCCATTGTTCTCGGAATTCTGCTGAAGTTTAAAAATGCTTCAGAACTCTTCCATTGTTCTCGGAATTCCGCTGACGTTTAATAATGCTTCGCAACTCTTTCATTGTTCTCGGAATTCCGCTGACGTTTAAAAATGCTTCGGAACTCTTCCATTGTTCTCGGAATTCCGTTGAAGTTTAAAAATGCTTCGAAACTCTTCCATTGTTCTCGGAATTCTGCTGAAGTTTAAAAATGCTTTGAAACTCTTTCATTGTTCTCGGAATTCTGCTGAAGTTTAAAAATGCTTCAGAACTCTTCCATTGCTCTCGGAATTCCGCTGACGTTTAATAATGCTTCGCAACTCTTCCATTGTTCTCGGAATTCCGTTGAAGTTTAAAAATGCTTCGGTACTCTTCTATTGTTCTCGGAATTCCGCTGAAGTTTAAAAATGCTTAAAATCTCTTACATTGTTCTCGGAATTCCGCTGAAGTTTAAAAATGCTTCGGAACTCTTCCATTGTTCTCGGAATTCTGCTGAAGTTTAAAAATGCTTCAGAACTCTTCCATTGTTCTCAGAATTCTGCTGACGTTTAAAAATGCTTCGGTACTCTTCCATTGTTCTCGGAATTCCGCTGACGTTTAAAAATGCTTCGGTACTCTTCCATTGTTCTCGGAATTCCGCTGACATATAAAAATGCTTCTGAAATCTTGCATTGTTCTCGGCATTCCGCTGACGTTTAAAAATGCTTCGGTACTCTTCCATTGTTATCGGAATTCCGCTGAAGTTTAAAAATGCTTCGGAACTCTTCCATTTTTCTCGGAATTCTGCTGAAGTTTAAAAATGCTTCAGAACTCTTCCATTTTTCTCAGAATTCTGCTGACGTTTAAAATTGCTTCGGTACTCTTCCATTGTTCTGGGAATTCTGCTGAAGTTTAAAAAAGCTTCGGTACTCTTCCATTGTTCTCGGAATTCCGCTGACATATAAAAATGCTTTGGAAATCTTGCATTGTTCTCGGCATTCCGCTGACATTTAAAAATGCTTCGGAACTCTTCAATTGTTCTCGGAATTCTGCTGAACTTTTAAAATGCTTTGGAACTCTTCCATTGCTCTCGGAATTCGGGTGAAGTTTAAAAATGCTTCGGAACTCTTCTATTGTTCTCGGAATTCCGCTGAAGTTTAAAAATGCTTAAAATCTCTTCCATTGTTCTCGTAATTCTGCTCATGTTTAAAAATGCTTCGGAACTCTTCCATTGTTCTCGTAATTCCGCTGAAGTTTAAAAATGGTTCGGAACTCTTCCATTGTTCTCGGAATTCCGATGACGTTTTAAAATGCTTCGGTACTCTTCCATTGTTCTCGGAATTCCGCTGACGTTTAAAAATGCTTCGGAACTCTTCCATTGTTATCGGAATTCCGCTGAAGTTTAAAAATGCTTCGGAACTCTTCCATTGTTCTAGGAATTCTGCTGAAGTCTAAAAATTCATCTGAACTCTTCCATTATTCTCGGAATTCGTGTGAATTTTAAAAATGCTTCGTAACTCTTCTATTGTTCTCGGAATTCCGCTGAAGTTTAAAAATGCTTAAAATCTCTTACATTGTTCTCGGAATTCCGCTGAAGTTTAAAAATGCTTCGGAACTCTTCCATTGTTCTCGGAATTCTGCTGAAGTTTAAAAATGCTTCAGAACTCTTCCATTGTTCTCAGAATTCCGCTGATGTTTAAAAATGCTTCGGTACTCTTCCATTGTTCTCGGAATTCCGCTGACATATAAAAATGCTTCGGAAATCTTGCATTGTTCTCGGCATTCCGCTGACATTTAAAAATGCTTTGAAACTCTTTCATTGTTCTCGGAATTCCGCTGAAGTTTAAAAATGCTTCGGAACTCTTCCATTGTTCTAGGAATTCTGCTGAATTCTAAAAATTCATCTGAACTCTTCCATTATTCTCGGAATTCTTGTGAATTTTAAAAATGCTTCGTAACTCTTCTATTGTTCTCGGAATTCCGCTGAAGTTTAAAAATGCTTAAAATCTCTTACATTGTTCTCGGAATTCCGCTGAAGTTTAAAAATGCTTCGGAACTCTTCCATTGTTCTCGGAATTCTGCTGAAGTTTAAAAATGCTTCAGAACTCTTCCATTGTTCTCAGAATTCCGCTGACGTTTAAAAATGCTTCGGTACTCTTCCATTGTTCTCGGAATTCCGCTGACGTTTAAAAATGCTTCGGTACTCTTCCATTGTTCTCGGAATTCCGCTGACATATAAAAATGCTTCTGAAATCTTACATTGTTCTCGGCATTCCGCTGACGTTTAAAAATGCTTCGGAACTCTTCAATTGTTCTCGGAATTCCGCTGACGTTTAAAAATGCTTCGGAACTCTTCCATTGTTCTCAGAATTCCGTTGAAGTTTAAAAATGCTTCGAAACTCTTCCATTGTTCTCGGAATTCTGCTGAAGTTTAAAAATGCTTCGAAACTCTTTCATTGTTCTCGGAATTCTGCTGAAGTTTAAAAATGCTTCAGAACTCTTCCATTGCTCTCGGAATTCCGCTGACGTTTAATAATGCTTCGCAACTCTTCCATTGTTCTCGGAATTCCGCTGACATATAAAAATGCTTCGGAAATCTTGCATTGTTCTCGGCATTCCGCTGACATTTAAAAATGCTTCGGAACTCTTCAATTGTTCTCGAAATTCTGCTGAACTTTTAAAATGCTTTGGAACTCTTCCATTGCTCTCGGAATTCGGGTGAAGTTTAAAAATGCTTCGGAAATCTTCTATTGTTCTCGGAATTCCGCTGAAGTTTAAAAATGCTTAAAATCTCTTCCATTGTTCTCGTAATTCTGCTCATGTTTAAAAATGCTTCGGAACTCTTCCATTGTTCTCATAATTCCGCTGAAGTTTAAAAATGGTTCGGAACTCTTCCATTGTTCTCGGAATTCCGATGACGTTTAAAAATGCTTCGGTACTCTTCCATTGTTCTCGGAATTCCGCTGACGTTTAAAAATGCTTCGGAACTCTTCCATTGTTATCGGAATTCCGCTGAAGTTTAAAAATGCTTCGGAACTCTTCCATTGTTCTAGGAATTCTGCTGAAGTCTAAAAATTCATCTGAACTCTTTCATTATTCTCGGAATTCGTGTGAATTTTAAAAATGCTTCGGAACTCTTCTATTGTTCTCGGAATTCCGCTGAAGTTTAAAAATGCTTAAAATCTCTTACATTGTTCTCGGAATTCCGCTGAAGTTTAAAAATGCTTCGGAACTCTTCCATTTTTCTCGGAATTCTGCTGAAGTTTAAAAATGCTTCAGAACTCTTCCATTTTTCTCAGAATTCTGCTGACGTTTAAAAATGCTTCGGTACTCTTCCATTGTTCTCGGAATTCCGCTGACATATAAAAATGCTTCTGAAATCTTGCATTGTTCTCGGCATTCCGCTGACGTTTAAAAATGCTTCGGAACTCCTCAATTGTTCTCGGAATTCCGCTGACGTTTAAAAATGCTTCGGAACTCTTCCATTGTTCTCAGAATTCCGTTGAAGTTTAAAAATGCTTCGAAACTCTTCCATTGTTCTCGGAATTCTGCTGAAGTTTAAAAATGCTTCGAAACTCTTTCATTGTTCTCGGAATTCTGCTGAAGTTTAAAAATGCTTCAGAACTCTTCCATTGCTCTCGGAATTCCGCTGACGTTTAATAATGCTTCGCAACTCTTCCATTGTTCTCGGAATTCCGCTGACATATAAAAATGCTTCGGAAATCTAGCATTGTTCTCGGCATTCCGCTGACATTTAAAAATGCTTCGGAACTCTTCAATTGTTCTCGGAATTCTGCTGAACTTTTAAAATGCTTTGGAACTCTTCCATTGCTCTCGGAATTCGGGTGAAGTTTAAAAATGCTTCGGAACTCTTCTATTGTTCTCGGAATTCCGCTGAAGTTTAAAAATGCTTAAAATCTTTTCCATTGTTCTCGTAATTCTGCTCATGTTTAAAAATGCTTCGGAACTCTTCCATTGTTCTCGTAATTCCGCTGAAGTTTAAAAATGGTTCGGAACTCTTCCATTGTTCTCGGAATTCCGATGACGTTTTAAAATGCTTCGGTACTCTTCCATTGTTCTCGGAATTCCGCTGACGTTTAAAAATGCTTCGGAACTCTTCCATTGTTATCGGAATTCCGCTGACATATAAAAATGCTTCGGAACTCTTCCATTGTTCTAGGAATGCTGCTGAAGTCTAAAAATTCATCTGAACTCTTTCATTATTCTCGGAATTCGTGTGAATTTTAAAAATGCTTCGGAACTCTTCTATTGTTCTCGGAATTCCGCTGAAGTTTAAAAATGCTTAAAATCTCTTACATTGTTCTCGGAATTCCGCTGAAGTTTAAAATTGCTTCGGAACTCTTCCATTTTTCTCGGAATTCTGCTGAAGTTTAAAAATGCTTCAGAACTCTTCCATTGCTCTCGGAATTCCGCTGACATTTAATAATGCTTCGCAACTCTTCCATTGTTCTCGGAATTCCGCTGACATATAAAAATGCTTCGGAAATCTAGCATTGTTCTCGGCATTCCGCTGACATTTAAAAATGCTTCGAACTCTTCAATTGTTCTCGGAATTCTGCTGAACTTTTAAAATGCTTTGGAACTCTTCCATTGCTCTCGGAATTCGGGTGAAGTTTAAAAATGCTTCGGAAATCTTCTATTGTTCTCGGAATTCCGCTGAAGTTTAAAAATGCTTAAAATCTCTTCCATTGTTCTCGTAATTCTGCTCATGTTTAAAAATGCTTCGGAACTCTTCCATTGTTCTCGTAATTCCGCTGAAGTTTAAAAATGGTTCGGAACTCTTCCATTGTTCTCGGAATTCCGCTGACGTTTAAAAATGCTTCGGAACTCTTCCATTGTTCTCAGAATTCTGCTGACGTTTAAAAATGCTTCGGAAATCTTCCATTGTTTTCAAAATTCCGCTGACGCTTAAAAATGCTTCAGAACTCTTCCATTGTTCTCGGAATTCCGCTGGCGTTTAATAATGCTTCGCAACTCTTTCATTGTTCTCGGAATTCCGCTGAAGTTTAAAAATGCTTCGGAACTCTTCCATTGTTCTCGGAATTCTGCTGACGTTTAAAAATGCTTCGGAACTCTTCCATTGTTCTCGGAATTCTGCTGAAGTTTAAAAATGCTTCAGAACTCTTCCATTGTTCTCAGAATTCCGCTGACGTTTAAAAATGCTTCGGAAATCTTCCATTGTTTTCAAAATTCCGCTGACGTTTAAAAATGCTTCAGAACTTTTCCATTGTTCTCCGAATTCTGCTGACGTTTAAAAATGCTTCGGAACTCCTCCATTGTTATCGGAATTCTGCTGAAGTTTAAAAATGCTTCGGAACTCTTCCATTGTTCTAGGAATTCTGCTGAAGTCTAAAAATTCATGTGAACTCTTACATTATTCTCGGAATTCGTGTGAATTTTAAAAATGCTTCGGAACTCTTCTATTGTTCTCGGAATTCCGCTGAAATTTAAAAATGCTTAAAATCTCTTACATTGTTCTCGGAATTCCGCTGAAGTTTAAAAATGCTTCGGAACTCTTCCATTGTTCTCGGAATTCTGCTGAAGTTTAAAAATGCTTCAGAACTCTTCCATTGTTCTCAGAATTCCGCTGACGTTTAAAAATGCTTCGGAAATCTTCCATTGTTTTCAAAATTCCGCTGACGTTTAAAAATGCTTCAGAACTTTTCCATTGTTCTCCGAATTCTGCTGACATTTAAAAATGCTTCGGAACTCTTCCATTGTTCTAGGAATTCCGCTGACATTTAAAAATGCTTCACAACTCTTCCATTGTTCTCGGAATTCCTCTGACTTTTAAAAATGCTTCGGAACTCTTCCATTGTTCTCCAAATTCCGCTGAAGTTTAAAAATGCTTCGGAACCCTTCCATTGTTCTCGGAATTCTGCTGAAGTTTAAAAATGCTTCGGAACTCTTCCATTGTTCTCAGAATTCTGCTGACGTTTAAAAATGCTTCGGAAATCTTCCATTGTTTTCAAAATTCCGCTGACGCTTAAAAATGCTTCAGAACTCTTCCATTGTTCTCGGAATTCCGCTGGCGTTTAATAATGCTTCGCAACTCTTTCATTGTTCTCGGAATTCCGCTGAAGTTTAAAAATGCTTCGGAACTCTTCCATTGTTCTCGGAATTCTGCTGACGTTTAAAAATGCTTCGGAACTCTTCCATTGTTCTCGGAATTCCGTTGAAGTTTAAAAATGCTTCGAAACTCTTCCATTGTTCTCGGAATTCTGCTGAAGTTTAAAAATGCTTCAGAACTCTTCCATTGTTCTCGGAATTCCGCTGACGTTTAATAATGCTTCGCAACTCTTTCATTGTTCTCGGAATTCCGCTGACGTTTAAAAATGCTTCGGAACTCTTCCATTGTTCTCGGAATTCCGTTGAAGTTTAAAAATGCTTCGAAACTCTTCCATTGTTCTCGGAATTCTGCTGAAGTTTAAAAATGCTTTGAAACTCTTTCATTGTTCTCGGAATTCTGCTGAAGTTTAAAAATGCTTCAGAACTCTTCCATTGCTCTCGGAATTCCGCTGACGTTTAATAATGCTTCGCAACTCTTCCATTGTTCTCGGAATTCCGTTGAAGTTTAAAAATGCTTCGGTACTCTTCTATTGTTCTCGGAATTCCGCTGAAGTTTAAAAATGCTTAAAATCTCTTACATTGTTCTCGGAATTCCGCTGAAGTTTAAAAATGCTTCGGAACTCTTCCATTGTTCTCGGAATTCTGCTGAAGTTTAAAAATGCTTCAGAACTCTTCCATTGTTCTCAGAATTCTGCTGACGTTTAAAAATGCTTCGGTACTCTTCCATTGTTCTCGGAATTCCGCTGACGTTTAAAAATGCTTCGGTACTCTTCCATTGTTCTCGGAATTCCGCTGACATATAAAAATGCTTCTGAAATCTTGCATTGTTCTCGGCATTCCGCTGACGTTTAAAAATGCTTCGGTACTCTTCCATTGTTCTCGGAATTCCGCTGACATATAAAAATGCTTCGGAAATCTTGCATTGTTCTCGGCATTCCGCTGACATTTAAAAATGCTTCGGAACTCTTCAATTGTTCTCGGAATTCTGCTGAACTTTTAAAATGCTTTGGAACTCTTCCATTGCTCTCGGAATTCGGGTGAAGTTTAAAAATGCTTCGGAACTCTTCTATTGTTCTCGGAATTCCGCTGAAGTTTAAAAATGCTTAAAATCTCTTCCATTGTTCTCGTAATTCTGCTCATGTTTAAAAATGCTTCGGAACTCTTCCATTGTTCTCGTAATTCCGCTGAAGTTTAAAAATGGTTCGGAACTCTTCCATTGTTCTCGGAATTCCGATGACGTTTTAAAATGCTTCGGTACTCTTCCATTGTTCTCGGAATTCCGCTGACGTTTAAAAATGCTTCGGAACTCTTCCATTGTTATCGGAATTCCGCTGAAGTTTAAAAATGCTTCGGAACTCTTCCATTGTTCTAGGAATTCTGCTGAAGTCTAAAAATTCATCTGAACTCTTCCATTATTCTCGGAATTCGTGTGAATTTTAAAAATGCTTCGTAACTCTTCTATTGTTCTCGGAATTCCGCTGAAGTTTAAAAATGCTTAAAATCTCTTACATTGTTCTCGGAATTCCGCTGAAGTTTAAAAATGCTTCGGAACTCTTCCATTGTTCTCGGAATTCTGCTGAAGTTTAAAAATGCTTCAGAACTCTTCCATTGTTCTCAGAATTCCGCTGATGTTTAAAAATGCTTCGGTACTCTTCCATTGTTCTCGGAATTCCGCTGACATATAAAAATGCTTCGGAAATCTTGCATTGTTCTCGGCATTCCGCTGACATTTAAAAATGCTTTGAAACTCTTTCATTGTTCTCGGAATTCCGCTGAAGTTTAAAAATGCTTCGGAACTCTTCCATTGTTCTAGGAATTCTGCTGAAGTCTAAAAATTCATCTGAACTCTTCCATTATTCTCGGAATTCTTGTGAATTTTAAAAATGCTTCGTAACTCTTCTATTGTTCTCGGAATTCCGCTGAAGTTTAAAAATGCTTAAAATCTCTTACATTGTTCTCGGAATTCCGCTGAAGTTTAAAAATGCTTCGGAACTCTTCCATTGTTCTCGGAATTCTGCTGAAGTTTAAAAATGCTTAAAATCTCTTCCATTGTTCTCGTAATTCTGCTCATGTTTAAAAATGCTTCGGAACTCTTCCATTGTTCTCGTAATTCCGCTGAAGTTTAAAAATGGTTCGGAACTCTTCCATTGTTCTCGGAATTCCGATGACGTTTTAAAATGCTTCGGTACTCTTCCATTGTTCTCGGAATTCCGCTGACGTTTAAAAATGCTTCGGAACTCTTCCATTGTTATCGGAATTCCGCTGAAGTTTAAAAATGCTTCGGAACTCTTCCATTGTTCTAGGAATGCTGCTGAAGTCTAAAAATTCATCTGAACTCTTTCATTATTCTCGGAATTCGTGTGAATTTTAAAAATGCTTCGGAACTCTTCTATTGTTCTCGGAATTCCGCTGAAGTTTAAAAATGCTTAAAATCTCTTACATTGTTCTCGGAATTCCGCTGAAGTTTAAAAATGCTTCGGAACTCTTCCATTTTTCTCGGAATTCTGCTGAAGTTTAAAAATGCTTCAGAACTCTTCCATTGTTCTCAGAATTCTGCTGACGTTTAAAAATGCTTCGGTACTCTTCCATTGTTCTGGGAATTCTGCTGAAGTTTAAAAATGCTTCGGTACTCTTCCATTGTTCTCGGAATTCCGCTGACATATAAAAATGCTTCGGAAATCTTGCATTGTTCTCGGCATTCCGCTGACATTTAAAAATGCTTCGGAACTCTTCAATTGTTCTCGGAATTCTGCAGAACTTTTAAAATGCTTTGGAACTCTTCCATTGCTCTCGGAATTCGGGTGAAGTTTAAAAATGCTTCGGAACTCTTCTATTGTTCTCGGAATTCCGCTGAAGTTTAAAAATGCTTAAAATCTTTTCCATTGTTCTCGTAATTCTGCTCATGTTTAAAAATGCTTCGGAACTCCTCCATTGTTATCGGAATTCTGCTGAAGTTTAAAAATGCTTCGGAACTCTTCCATTGTTCTAAGAATTCTGCTGAAGTCTAAAAATTCATGTGAACTCTTCCATTATTCTCGGAATTCGTGTGAATTTTAAAAATGCTTCGGAACTCTTCCATTGTTCTAGGAATTCTGCTGAAGTCTAAAAATTCATGTGAACTCTTACATTATTCTCGGAATTCGTGTGAATTTTAAAAATGCTTCGGAACTCTTCTATTGTTCTCGGAATTCCGCTGAAATTTAAAAATGCTTAAAATCTCTTACATTGTTCTCGGAATTCCGCTGAAGTTTAAAAATGCTTCGGAACTCTTCCATTGTTCTCGGAATTCTGCTGAAGTTTAAAAATGCTTCAGAACTCTTCCATTGTTCTCAGAATTCCGCTGACGTTTAAAAATGCTTCGGAAATCTTCCATTGTTTTCAAAATTCCGCTGACGTTTAAAAATGCTTCAGAACTTTTCCATTGTTCTCCGAATTCTGCTGACGTTTAAAAATGCTTCGGAACTCTTCCATTGTTCTAGGAATTCCGCTGACATTTAAAAATGCTTCACAACTCTTCCATTGTTCTCGGAATTCCTCTGACTTTTAAAAATGCTTTGGAACTCTTCCATTGTTCTCCAAATTCCGCTGAAGTTTAAAAATGCTTCGGAACCCTTCCATTGTTCTCGGAATTCTGCTGAAGTTTAAAAATGCTTCGGAACTCTTCCATTGTTCTCAGAATTCTGCTGACGTTTAAAAATGCTTCGGAAATCTTCCATTGTTTTCAAAATTCCGCTGACGCTTAAAAATGCTTCAGAACTCTTCCATTGTTCTCGGAATTCCACTGGCGTTTAATAATGCTTCGCAACTCTTTCATTGTTCTCGGAATTCCGCTGAAGTTTAAAAATGCTTCGGAACTCTTCCATTGTTCTCGGAATTCTGCTGACGTTTAAAAATGCTTCGGAACTCTTCCATTGTTCTCGGAATTCCGTTGAAGTTTAAAAATGCTTCGAAACTCTTCCATTGTTCTCGGAATTCTGCTGAAGTTTAAAAATGCTTCAGAACTCTTCCATTGTTCTCGGAATTCCGTTGAAGTTTAAAAATGCTTCGGTACTCTTCTATTGTTCTCGGAATTCCGCTGAAGTTTAAAAATGCTTAAAATCTCTTACATTGTTCTCGGAATTCCGCTGAAGTTTAAAAATGCTTCGGAACTCTTCCATTGTTCTCGGAATTCTGCTGAAGTTTAAAAATGCTTCAGAACTCTTCCATTGTTCTCAGAATTCTGCTGACGTTTAAAAATGCTTCGGTACTCTTCCATTGTTCTCGGAATTCCGCTGACGTTTAAAAATGCTTCGGTACTCTTCCATTGTTCTCGGAATTCCGCTGACATATAAAAATGCTTCTGAAATCTTGCATTGTTCTCGGCATTCCGCTGACGTTTAAAAATGCTTCGGTACTCTTCCATTGTTATCGGAATTCCGCTGAAGTTTAAAAATGCTTCGGAACTCTTCCATTTTTCTCGGAATTCTGCTGAAGTTTAAAAATGCTTCAGAACTCTTCCATTTTTCTCAGAATTCTGCTGACGTTTAAAAATGCTTCGGTACTCTTCCATTGTTCTGGGAATTCTGCTATAGTTTAAAAAAGCTTCGGTACTCTTCCATTGTTCTCGGAATTCCGCTGACATATAAAAATGCTTCGGAAATCTTGCATTGTTCTCGGCATTCCGCTGACATTTAAAAATGCTTCGGAACTCTTCAATTGTTCTCGGAATTCTGCTGAACTTTTAAAATGCTTTGGAACTCTTCCATTGCTCTCGGAATTCGGGTGAAGTTTAAAAATGCTTCGGAACTCTTCTATTGTTCTCGGAATTCCGCTGAAGTTTAAAAATGCTTAAAATCTCTTCCATTGTTCTCGTAATTCTGCTCATGTTTAAAAATGCTTCGGAACTCTTCCATTGTTCTCGTAATTCCGCTGAAGTTTAAAAATGGTTCGGAACTCTTCCATTGTTCTCGGAATTCCGATGACGTTTTAAAATGCTTCGGTACTCTTCCATTGTTCTCGGAATTCCGCTGACGTTTAAAAATGCTTCGGAACTCCTCCATTGTTATCGGAATTCTGCTGAAGTTTAAAAATGCTTCGGAACTCTTCCATTGTTCTAGGAATTCTGCTGAAGTCTAAAAATTCATGTGAACTCTTACATTATTCTCGGAATTCGTGTGAATTTTAAAAATGCTTCGGAACTCTTCTATTGTTCTCGGAATTCCGCTGAAATTTAAAAATGCTTAAAATCTCTTACATTGTTCTCGGAATTCCGCTGAAGTTTAAAAATGCTTCGGAACTCTTCCATTGTTCTCGGAATTCTGCTGAAGTTTAAAAATGCTTCAGAACTCTTCCATTGTTCTCAGAATTCCGCTGACGTTTAAAAATGCTTCGGAAATCTTCCATTGTTTTCAAAATTCCGCTGACGTTTAAAAATGCTTCAGAACTTTTCCATTGTTCTCCGAATTCTGCTGACGTTTAAAAATGCTTCGGAACTCTTCCATTGTTCTAGGAATTCCGCTGACATTTAAAAATGCTTCACAACTCTTCCATTGTTCTCGGAATTCCTCTGACTTTTAAAAATGCTTCGGAACTCTTCCATTGTTCTCCAAATTCCGCTGAAGTTTAAAAATGCTTCGGAACCCTTCCATTGTTCTCGGAATTCTGCTGAAGTTTAAAAATGCTTCGGAACTCTTCCATTGTTCTCAGAATTCTGCTGACGTTTAAAAATGCTTCGGAAATCTTCCATTGTTTTCAAAATTCCGCTGACGCTTAAAAATGCTTCAGAACTCTTCCATTGTTCTCGGAATTCCGCTGGCGTTTAATAATGCTTCGCAACTCTTTCATTGTTCTCGGAATTCCGCTGAAGTTTAAAAATGCTTCGGAACTCTTCCATTGTTCTCGGAATTCTGCTGACGTTTAAAAATGCTTCGGAACTCTTCCATTGTTCTCGGAATTCCGTTGAAGTTTAAAAATGCTTCGAAACTCTTCCATTGTTCTCGGAATTCTGCTGAAGTTTAAAAATGCTTCAGAACTCTTCCATTGTTCTCGGAATTCCGCTGACGTTTAATAATGCTTCGCAACTCTTTCATTGTTCTCGGAATTCCGCTGACGTTTAAAAATGCTTCGGAACTCTTCCATTGTTCTCGGAATTCCGTTGAAGTTTAAAAATGCTTCGAAACTCTTCCATTGTTCTCGGAATTCTGCTGAAGTTTAAAAATGCTTTGAAACTCTTTCATTGTTCTCGGAATTCTGCTGAAGTTTAAAAATGCTTCAGAACTCTTCCATTGCTCTCGGAATTCCGCTGACGTTTAATAATGCTTCGCAACTCTTCCATTGTTCTCGGAATTCCGTTGAAGTTTAAAAATGCTTCGGTACTCTTCTATTGTTCTCGGAATTCCGCTGAAGTTTAAAAATGCTTAAAATCTCTTACATTGTTCTCGGAATTCCGCTGAAGTTTAAAAATGCTTCGGAACTCTTCCATTGTTCTCGGAATTCTGCTGAAGTTTAAAAATGCTTCAGAACTCTTCCATTGTTCTCAGAATTCTGCTGACGTTTAAAAATGCTTCGGTACTCTTCCATTGTTCTCGGAATTCCGCTGACGTTTAAAAATGCTTCGGTACTCTTCCATTGTTCTCGGAATTCCGCTGACATATAAAAATGCTTCTGAAATCTTGCATTGTTCTCGGCATTCCGCTGACGTTTAAAAATGCTTCGGTACTCTTCCATTGTTCTCGGAATTCCGCTGACATATAAAAATGCTTCGGAAATCTTGCATTGTTCTCGGCATTCCGCTGACATTTAAAAATGCTTCGGAACTCTTCAATTGTTCTCGGAATTCTGCTGAACTTTTAAAATGCTTTGGAACTCTTCCATTGCTCTCGGAATTCGGGTGAAGTTTAAAAATGCTTCGGAACTCTTCTATTGTTCTCGGAATTCCGCTGAAGTTTAAAAATGCTTAAAATCTCTTCCATTGTTCTCGTAATTCTGCTCATGTTTAAAAATGCTTCGGAACTCTTCCATTGTTCTCGTAATTCCGCTGAAGTTTAAAAATGGTTCGGAACTCTTCCATTGTTCTCGGAATTCCGATGACGTTTTAAAATGCTTCGGTACTCTTCCATTGTTCTCGGAATTCCGCTGACGTTTAAAAATGCTTCGGAACTCTTCCATTGTTATCGGAATTCCGCTGAAGTTTAAAAATGCTTCGGAACTCTTCCATTGTTCTAGGAATTCTGCTGAAGTCTAAAAATTCATCTGAACTCTTCCATTATTCTCGGAATTCGTGTGAATTTTAAAAATGCTTCGTAACTCTTCTATTGTTCTCGGAATTCCGCTGAAGTTTAAAAATGCTTAAAATCTCTTACATTGTTCTCGGAATTCCGCTGAAGTTTAAAAATGCTTCGGAACTCTTCCATTGTTCTCGGAATTCTGCTGAAGTTTAAAAATGCTTCAGAACTCTTCCATTGTTCTCAGAATTCCGCTGATGTTTAAAAATGCTTCGGTACTCTTCCATTGTTCTCGGAATTCCGCTGACATATAAAAATGCTTCGGAAATCTTGCATTGTTCTCGGCATTCCGCTGACATTTAAAAATGCTTTGAAACTCTTTCATTGTTCTCGGAATTCCGCTGAAGTTTAAAAATGCTTCGGAACTCTTCCATTGTTCTAGGAATTCTGCTGAAGTCTAAAAATTCATCTGAACTCTTCCATTATTCTCGGAATTCTTGTGAATTTTAAAAATGCTTCGTAACTCTTCTATTGTTCTCGGAATTCCGCTGAAGTTTAAAAATGCTTAAAATCTCTTACATTGTTCTCGGAATTCCGCTGAAGTTTAAAAATGCTTCGGAACTCTTCCATTGTTCTCGGAATTCTGCTGAAGTTTAAAAATGCTTAAAATCTCTTCCATTGTTCTCGTAATTCTGCTCATGTTTAAAAATGCTTCGGAACTCTTCCATTGTTCTCGTAATTCCGCTGAAGTTTAAAAATGGTTCGGAACTCTTCCATTGTTCTCGGAATTCCGATGACGTTTTAAAATGCTTCGGTACTCTTCCATTGTTCTCGGAATTCCGCTGACGTTTAAAAATGCTTCGGAACTCTTCCATTGTTATCGGAATTCCGCTGAAGTTTAAAAATGCTTCGGAACTCTTCCATTGTTCTAGGAATGCTGCTGAAGTCTAAAAATTCATCTGAACTCTTTCATTATTCTCGGAATTCGTGTGAATTTTAAAAATGCTTCGGAACTCTTCTATTGTTCTCGGAATTCCGCTGAAGTTTAAAAATGCTTAAAATCTCTTACATTGTTCTCGGAATTCCGCTGAAGTTTAAAAATGCTTCGGAACTCTTCCATTTTTCTCGGAATTCTGCTGAAGTTTAAAAATGCTTCAGAACTCTTCCATTGTTCTCAGAATTCTGCTGACGTTTAAAAATGCTTCGGTACTCTTCCATTGTTCTGGGAATTCTGCTGAAGTTTAAAAATGCTTCGGTACTCTTCCATTGTTCTCGGAATTCCGCTGACATATAAAAATGCTTCGGAAATCTTGCATTGTTCTCGGCATTCCGCTGACATTTAAAAATGCTTCGGAACTCTTCAATTGTTCTCGGAATTCTGCAGAACTTTTAAAATGCTTTGGAACTCTTCCATTGCTCTCGGAATTCGGGTGAAGTTTAAAAATGCTTCGGAACTCTTCTATTGTTCTCGGAATTCCGCTGAAGTTTAAAAATGCTTAAAATCTTTTCCATTGTTCTCGTAATTCTGCTCATGTTTAAAAATGCTTCGGAACTCCTCCATTGTTATCGGAATTCTGCTGAAGTTTAAAAATGCTTCGGAACTCTTCCATTGTTCTAAGAATTCTGCTGAAGTCTAAAAATTCATGTGAACTCTTCCATTATTCTCGGAATTCGTGTGAATTTTAAAAATGCTTCGGAACTCTTCCATTGTTCTAGGAATTCTGCTGAAGTCTAAAAATTCATGTGAACTCTTACATTATTCTCGGAATTCGTGTGAATTTTAAAAATGCTTCGGAACTCTTCTATTGTTCTCGGAATTCCGCTGAAATTTAAAAATGCTTAAAATCTCTTACATTGTTCTCGGAATTCCGCTGAAGTTTAAAAATGCTTCGGAACTCTTCCATTGTTCTCGGAATTCTGCTGAAGTTTAAAAATGCTTCAGAACTCTTCCATTGTTCTCAGAATTCCGCTGACGTTTAAAAATGCTTCGGAAATCTTCCATTGTTTTCAAAATTCCGCTGACGTTTAAAAATGCTTCAGAACTTTTCCATTGTTCTCCGAATTCTGCTGACGTTTAAAAATGCTTCGGAACTCTTCCATTGTTCTAGGAATTCCGCTGACATTTAAAAATGCTTCACAACTCTTCCATTGTTCTCGGAATTCCTCTGACTTTTAAAAATGCTTTGGAACTCTTCCATTGTTCTCCAAATTCCGCTGAAGTTTAAAAATGCTTCGGAACCCTTCCATTGTTCTCGGAATTCTGCTGAAGTTTAAAAATGCTTCGGAACTCTTCCATTGTTCTCAGAATTCTGCTGACGTTTAAAAATGCTTCGGAAATCTTCCATTGTTTTCAAAATTCCGCTGACGCTTAAAAATGCTTCAGAACTCTTCCATTGTTCTCGGAATTCCACTGGCGTTTAATAATGCTTCGCAACTCTTTCATTGTTCTCGGAATTCCGCTGAAGTTTAAAAATGCTTCGGAACTCTTCCATTGTTCTCGGAATTCTGCTGACGTTTAAAAATGCTTCGGAACTCTTCCATTGTTCTCGGAATTCCGTTGAAGTTTAAAAATGCTTCGAAACTCTTCCATTGTTCTCGGAATTCTGCTGAAGTTTAAAAATGCTTCAGAACTCTTCCATTGTTCTCGGAATTCCGTTGAAGTTTAAAAATGCTTCGGTACTCTTCTATTGTTCTCGGAATTCCGCTGAAGTTTAAAAATGCTTAAAATCTCTTACATTGTTCTCGGAATTCCGCTGAAGTTTAAAAATGCTTCGGAACTCTTCCATTGTTCTCGGAATTCTGCTGAAGTTTAAAAATGCTTCAGAACTCTTCCATTGTTCTCAGAATTCTGCTGACGTTTAAAAATGCTTCGGTACTCTTCCATTGTTCTCGGAATTCCGCTGACGTTTAAAAATGCTTCGGTACTCTTCCATTGTTCTCGGAATTCCGCTGACATATAAAAATGCTTCTGAAATCTTGCATTGTTCTCGGCATTCCGCTGACGTTTAAAAATGCTTCGGTACTCTTCCATTGTTATCGGAATTCCGCTGAAGTTTAAAAATGCTTCGGAACTCTTCCATTTTTCTCGGAATTCTGCTGAAGTTTAAAAATGCTTCAGAACTCTTCCATTTTTCTCAGAATTCTGCTGACGTTTAAAAATGCTTCGGTACTCTTCCATTGTTCTGGGAATTCTGCTATAGTTTAAAAAAGCTTCGGTACTCTTCCATTGTTCTCGGAATTCCGCTGACATATAAAAATGCTTCGGAAATCTTGCATTGTTCTCGGCATTCCGCTGACATTTAAAAATGCTTCGGAACTCTTCAATTGTTCTCGGAATTCTGCTGAACTTTTAAAATGCTTTGGAACTCTTCCATTGCTCTCGGAATTCGGGTGAAGTTTAAAAATGCTTCGGAACTCTTCTATTGTTCTCGGAATTCCGCTGAAGTTTAAAAATGCTTAAAATCTCTTCCATTGTTCTCGTAATTCTGCTCATGTTTAAAAATGCTTCGGAACTCTTCCATTGTTCTCGTAATTCCGCTGAAGTTTAAAAATGGTTCGGAACTCTTCCATTGTTCTCGGAATTCCGATGACGTTTTAAAATGCTTCGGTACTCTTCCATTGTTCTCGGAATTCCGCTGACGTTTAAAAATGCTTCGGAACTCTTCCATTGTTATCGGAATTCCGCTGAAGTTTAAAAATGCTTCGGAACTCTTCCATTGTTCTAGGAATTCTGCTGAAGTCTAAAAATTCATCTGAACTCTTCCATTATTCTCGGAATTCGTGTGAATTTTAAAAATGCTTCGTAACTCTTCTATTGTTCTCGGAATTCCGCTGAAGTTTAAAAATGCTTAAAATCTCTTACATTGTTCTCGGAATTCCGCTGAAGTTTAAAAATGCTTCGGAACTCTTCCATTGTTCTCGGAATTCTGCTGAAGTTTAAAAATGCTTCAGAACTCTTCCATTGTTCTCAGAATTCCGCTGATGTTTAAAAATGCTTCGGTACTCTTCCATTGTTCTCGGAATTCCGCTGACATATAAAAATGCTTCGGAAATCTTGCATTGTTCTCGGCATTCCGCTGACATTTAAAAATGCTTTGAAACTCTTTCATTGTTCTCGGAATTCCGCTGAAGTTTAAAAATGCTTCGGAACTCTTCCATTGTTCTAGGAATTCTGCTGAAGTCTAAAAATTCATCTGAACTCTTCCATTATTCTCGGAATTCTTGTGAATTTTAAAAATGCTTCGTAACTCTTCTATTGTTCTCGGAATTCCGCTGAAGTTTAAAAATGCTTAAAATCTCTTACATTGTTCTCGGAATTCCGCTGAAGTTTAAAAATGCTTCGGAACTCTTCCATTGTTCTCGGAATTCTGCTGAAGTTTAAAAATGCTTAAAATCTCTTCCATTGTTCTCGTAATTCTGCTCATGTTTAAAAATGCTTCGGAACTCTTCCATTGTTCTCGTAATTCCGCTGAAGTTTAAAAATGGTTCGGAACTCTTCCATTGTTCTCGGAATTCCGATGACGTTTTAAAATGCTTCGGTACTCTTCCATTGTTCTCGGAATTCCGCTGACGTTTAAAAATGCTTCGGAACTCTTCCATTGTTATCGGAATTCCGCTGAAGTTTAAAAATGCTTCGGAACTCTTCCATTGTTCTAGGAATTCTGCTGAAGTCTAAAAATTCATCTGAACTCTTCCATTATTCTCGGAATTCGTGTGAATTTTAAAAATGCTTCGTAACTCTTCTATTGTTCTCGGAATTCCGCTGAAGTTTAAAAATGCTTAAAATCTCTTACATTGTTCTCGGAATTCCGCTGAAGTTTAAAAATGCTTCGGAACTCTTCCATTGTTCTCGGAATTCTGCTGAAGTTTAAAAATGCTTCAGAACTCTTCCATTGTTCTCAGAATTCCGCTGATGTTTAAAAATGCTTCGGTACTCTTCCATTGTTCTCGGAATTCCGCTGACATATAAAAATGCTTCGGAAATCTTGCATTGTTCTCGGCATTCCGCTGACATTTAAAAATGCTTTGAAACTCTTTCATTGTTCTCGGAATTCCGCTGAAGTTTAAAAATGCTTCGGAACTCTTCCATTGTTCTAGGAATTCTGCTGAAGTCTAAAAATTCATCTGAACTCTTCCATTATTCTCGGAATTCTTGTGAATTTTAAAAATGCTTCGTAACTCTTCTATTGTTCTCGGAATTCCGCTGAAGTTTAAAAATGCTTAAAATCTCTTACATTGTTCTCGGAATTCCGCTGAAGTTTAAAAATGCTTCGGAACTCTTCCATTGTTCTCGGAATTCTGCTGAAGTTTAAAAATGCTTAAAATCTCTTCCATTGTTCTCGTAATTCTGCTCATGTTTAAAAATGCTTCGGAACTCTTCCATTGTTCTCGTAATTCCGCTGAAGTTTAAAAATGGTTCGGAACTCTTCCATTGTTCTCGGAATTCCGATGACGTTTTAAAATGCTTCGGTACTCTTCCATTGTTCTCGGAATTCCGCTGACGTTTAAAAATGCTTCGGAACTCTTCCATTGTTATCGGAATTCCGCTGAAGTTTAAAAATGCTTCGGAACTCTTCCATTGTTCTAGGAATGCTGCTGAAGTCTAAAAATTCATCTGAACTCTTTCATTATTCTCGGAATTCGTGTGAATTTTAAAAATGCTTCGGAACTCTTCTATTGTTCTCGGAATTCCGCTGAAGTTTAAAAATGCTTAAAATCTCTTACATTGTTCTCGGAATTCCGCTGAAGTTTAAAAATGCTTCGGAACTCTTCCATTTTTCTCGGAATTCTGCTGAAGTTTAAAAATGCTTCAGAACTCTTCCATTGTTCTCAGAATTCTGCTGACGTTTAAAAATGCTTCGGTACTCTTCCATTGTTCTGGGAATTCTGCTGAAGTTTAAAAATGCTTCGGTACTCTTCCATTGTTCTCGGAATTCCGCTGACATATAAAAATGCTTCGGAAATCTTGCATTGTTCTCGGCATTCCGCTGACATTTAAAAATGCTTCGGAACTCTTCAATTGTTCTCGGAATTCTGCAGAACTTTTAAAATGCTTTGGAACTCTTCCATTGCTCTCGGAATTCGGGTGAAGTTTAAAAATGCTTCGGAACTCTTCTATTGTTCTCGGAATTCCGCTGAAGTTTAAAAATGCTTAAAATCTTTTCCATTGTTCTCGTAATTCTGCTCATGTTTAAAAATGCTTCGGAACTCCTCCATTGTTATCGGAATTCTGCTGAAGTTTAAAAATGCTTCGGAACTCTTCCATTGTTCTAAGAATTCTGCTGAAGTCTAAAAATTCATGTGAACTCTTCCATTATTCTCGGAATTCGTGTGAATTTTAAAAATGCTTCGGAACTCTTCCATTGTTCTAGGAATTCTGCTGAAGTCTAAAAATTCATGTGAACTCTTACATTATTCTCGGAATTCGTGTGAATTTTAAAAATGCTTCGGAACTCTTCTATTGTTCTCGGAATTCCGCTGAAATTTAAAAATGCTTAAAATCTCTTACATTGTTCTCGGAATTCCGCTGAAGTTTAAAAATGCTTCGGAACTCTTCCATTGTTCTCGGAATTCTGCTGAAGTTTAAAAATGCTTCAGAACTCTTCCATTGTTCTCAGAATTCCGCTGACGTTTAAAAATGCTTCGGAAATCTTCCATTGTTTTCAAAATTCCGCTGACGTTTAAAAATGCTTCAGAACTTTTCCATTGTTCTCCGAATTCTGCTGACGTTTAAAAATGCTTCGGAACTCTTCCATTGTTCTAGGAATTCCGCTGACATTTAAAAATGCTTCACAACTCTTCCATTGTTCTCGGAATTCCTCTGACTTTTAAAAATGCTTTGGAACTCTTCCATTGTTCTCCAAATTCCGCTGAAGTTTAAAAATGCTTCGGAACCCTTCCATTGTTCTCGGAATTCTGCTGAAGTTTAAAAATGCTTCGGAACTCTTCCATTGTTCTCAGAATTCTGCTGACGTTTAAAAATGCTTCGGAAATCTTCCATTGTTTTCAAAATTCCGCTGACGCTTAAAAATGCTTCAGAACTCTTCCATTGTTCTCGGAATTCCACTGGCGTTTAATAATGCTTCGCAACTCTTTCATTGTTCTCGGAATTCCGCTGAAGTTTAAAAATGCTTCGGAACTCTTCCATTGTTCTCGGAATTCTGCTGACGTTTAAAAATGCTTCGGAACTCTTCCATTGTTCTCGGAATTCCGTTGAAGTTTAAAAATGCTTCGAAACTCTTCCATTGTTCTCGGAATTCTGCTGAAGTTTAAAAATGCTTCAGAACTCTTCCATTGTTCTCGGAATTCCGTTGAAGTTTAAAAATGCTTCGGTACTCTTCTATTGTTCTCGGAATTCCGCTGAAGTTTAAAAATGCTTAAAATCTCTTACATTGTTCTCGGAATTCCGCTGAAGTTTAAAAATGCTTCGGAACTCTTCCATTGTTCTCGGAATTCTGCTGAAGTTTAAAAATGCTTCAGAGCTCTTCCATTGTTCTCAGAATTCTGCTGACGTTTAAAAATGCTTCGGTACTCTTCCATTGTTCTCGGAATTCCGCTGACGTTTAAAAATGCTTCGGTACTCTTCCATTGTTCTCGGAATTCCGCTGACATATAAAAATGCTTCTGAAATCTTGCATTGTTCTCGGCATTCCGCTGACGTTTAAAAATGCTTCGGTACTCTTCCATTGTTATCGGAATTCCGCTGAAGTTTAAAAATGCTTCGGAACTCTTCCATTTTTCTCGGAATTCTGCTGAAGTTTAAAAATGCTTCAGAACTCTTCCATTTTTCTCAGAATTCTGCTGACGTTTAAAAATGCTTCGGTACTCTTCCATTGTTCTGGGAATTCTGCTATAGTTTAAAAAAGCTTCGGTACTCTTCCATTGTTCTCGGAATTCCGCTGACATATAAAAATGCTTCGGAAATCTTGCATTGTTCTCGGCATTCCGCTGACATTTAAAAATGCTTCGGAACTCTTCAATTGTTCTCGGAATTCTGCTGAACTTTTAAAATGCTTTGGAACTCTTCCATTGCTCTCGGAATTCGGGTGAAGTTTAAAAATGCTTCGGAACTCTTCTATTGTTCTCGGAATTCCGCTGAAGTTTAAAAATGCTTAAAATCTCTTCCATTGTTCTCGTAATTCTGCTCATGTTTAAAAATGCTTCGGAACTCTTCCATTGTTCTCGTAATTCCGCTGAAGTTTAAAAATGGTTCGGAACTCTTCCATTGTTCTCGGAATTCCGATGACGTTTTAAAATGCTTCGGTACTCTTCCATTGTTCTCGGAATTCCGCTGACGTTTAAAAATGCTTCGGAACTCTTCCATTGTTATCGGAATTCCGCTGAAGTTTAAAAATGCTTCGGAACTCTTCCATTGTTCTAGGAATTCTGCTGAAGTCTAAAAATTCATCTGAACTCTTCCATTATTCTCGGAATTCGTGTGAATTTTAAAAATGCTTCGTAACTCTTCTATTGTTCTCGGAATTCCGCTGAAGTTTAAAAATGCTTAAAATCTCTTACATTGTTCTCGGAATTCCGCTGAAGTTTAAAAATGCTTCGGAACTCTTCCATTGTTCTCGGAATTCTGCTGAAGTTTAAAAATGCTTCAGAACTCTTCCATTGTTCTCAGAATTCCGCTGATGTTTAAAAATGCTTCGGTACTCTTCCATTGTTCTCGGAATTCCGCTGACATATAAAAATGCTTCGGAAATCTTGCATTGTTCTCGGCATTCCGCTGACATTTAAAAATGCTTTGAAACTCTTTCATTGTTCTCGGAATTCCGCTGAAGTTTAAAAATGCTTCGGAACTCTTCCATTGTTCTAGGAATTCTGCTGAAGTCTAAAAATTCATCTGAACTCTTCCATTATTCTCGGAATTCTTGTGAATTTTAAAAATGCTTCGTAACTCTTCTATTGTTCTCGGAATTCCGCTGAAGTTTAAAAATGCTTAAAATCTCTTACATTGTTCTCGGAATTCCGCTGAAGTTTAAAAATGCTTCGGAACTCTTCCATTGTTCTCGGAATTCTGCTGAAGTTTAAAAATGCTTAAAATCTCTTCCATTGTTCTCGTAATTCTGCTCATGTTTAAAAATGCTTCGGAACTCTTCCATTGTTCTCGTAATTCCGCTGAAGTTTAAAAATGGTTCGGAACTCTTCCATTGTTCTCGGAATTCCGATGACGTTTTAAAATGCTTCGGTACTCTTCCATTGTTCTCGGAATTCCGCTGACGTTTAAAAATGCTTCGGAACTCTTCCATTGTTATCGGAATTCCGCTGAAGTTTAAAAATGCTTCGGAACTCTTCCATTGTTCTAGGAATGCTGCTGAAGTCTAAAAATTCATCTGAACTCTTTCATTATTCTCGGAATTCGTGTGAATTTTAAAAATGCTTCGGAACTCTTCTATTGTTCTCGGAATTCCGCTGAAGTTTAAAAATGCTTAAAATCTCTTACATTGTTCTCGGAATTCCGCTGAAGTTTAAAAATGCTTCGGAACTCTTCCATTTTTCTCGGAATTCTGCTGAAGTTTAAAAATGCTTCAGAACTCTTCCATTGTTCTCAGAATTCTGCTGACGTTTAAAAATGCTTCGGTACTCTTCCATTGTTCTGGGAATTCTGCTGAAGTTTAAAAATGCTTCGGTACTCTTCCATTGTTCTCGGAATTCCGCTGACATATAAAAATGCTTCGGAAATCTTGCATTGTTCTCGGCATTCCGCTGACATTTAAAAATGCTTCGGAACTCTTCAATTGTTCTCGGAATTCTGCAGAACTTTTAAAATGCTTTGGAACTCTTCCATTGCTCTCGGAATTCGGGTGAAGTTTAAAAATGCTTCGGAACTCTTCTATTGTTCTCGGAATTCCGCTGAAGTTTAAAAATGCTTAAAATCTTTTCCATTGTTCTCGTAATTCTGCTCATGTTTAAAAATGCTTCGGAACTCCTCCATTGTTATCGGAATTCTGCTGAAGTTTAAAAATGCTTCGGAACTCTTCCATTGTTCTAAGAATTCTGCTGAAGTCTAAAAATTCATGTGAACTCTTCCATTATTCTCGGAATTCGTGTGAATTTTAAAAATGCTTCGGAACTCTTCCATTGTTCTAGGAATTCTGCTGAAGTCTAAAAATTCATGTGAACTCTTACATTATTCTCGGAATTCGTGTGAATTTTAAAAATGCTTCGGAACTCTTCTATTGTTCTCGGAATTCCGCTGAAATTTAAAAATGCTTAAAATCTCTTACATTGTTCTCGGAATTCCGCTGAAGTTTAAAAATGCTTCGGAACTCTTCCATTGTTCTCGGAATTCTGCTGAAGTTTAAAAATGCTTCAGAACTCTTCCATTGTTCTCAGAATTCCGCTGACGTTTAAAAATGCTTCGGAAATCTTCCATTGTTTTCAAAATTCCGCTGACGTTTAAAAATGCTTCAGAACTTTTCCATTGTTCTCCGAATTCTGCTGACGTTTAAAAATGCTTCGGAACTCTTCCATTGTTCTAGGAATTCCGCTGACATTTAAAAATGCTTCACAACTCTTCCATTGTTCTCGGAATTCCTCTGACTTTTAAAAATGCTTTGGAACTCTTCCATTGTTCTCCAAATTCCGCTGAAGTTTAAAAATGCTTCGGAACCCTTCCATTGTTCTCGGAATTCTGCTGAAGTTTAAAAATGCTTCGGAACTCTTCCATTGTTCTCAGAATTCTGCTGACGTTTAAAAATGCTTCGGAAATCTTCCATTGTTTTCAAAATTCCGCTGACGCTTAAAAATGCTTCAGAACTCTTCCATTGTTCTCGGAATTCCACTGGCGTTTAATAATGCTTCGCAACTCTTTCATTGTTCTCGGAATTCCGCTGAAGTTTAAAAATGCTTCGGAACTCTTCCATTGTTCTCGGAATTCTGCTGACGTTTAAAAATGCTTCGGAACTCTTCCATTGTTCTCGGAATTCCGTTGAAGTTTAAAAATGCTTCGAAACTCTTCCATTGTTCTCGGAATTCTGCTGAAGTTTAAAAATGCTTCAGAACTCTTCCATTGTTCTCGGAATTCCGCTGACGTTTAATAATGCTTCGCAACTCTTTCATTGTTCTCGGAATTCCGCTGACATTTAAAAATGCTTCGGAACTCTTCCATTGTTCTCGGAATTCCGTTGAAGTTTAAAAATGCTTCGAAACTCTTCCATTGTTCTCGGAATTCTGCTGAAGTTTAAAAATGCTTTGAAACTCTTTCATTGTTCTCGGAATTCTGCTGAAGTTTAAAAATGCTTCAGAACTCTTCCATTGCTCTCGGAATTCCGCTGACGTTTAATAATGCTTCGCAACTCTTCCATTGTTCTCGGAATTCCGTTGAAGTTTAAAAATGCTTCGGTACTCTTCTATTGTTCTCGGAATTCCGCTGAAGTTTAAAAATGCTTAAAATCTCTTACATTGTTCTCGGAATTCCGCTGAAGTTTAAAAATGCTTCGGAACTCTTCCATTGTTCTCGGAATTCTGCTGAAGTTTAAAAATGCTTCAGAACTCTTCCATTGTTCTCAGAATTCTGCTGACGTTTAAAAATGCTTCGGTACTCTTCCATTGTTCTCGGAATTCCGCTGACGTTTAAAAATGCTTCGGTACTCTTCCATTGTTCTCGGAATTCCGCTGACATATAAAAATGCTTCTGAAATCTTGCATTGTTCTCGGCATTCCGCTGACGTTTAAAAATGCTTCGGTACTCTTCCATTGTTATCGGAATTCCGCTGAAGTTTAAAAATGCTTCGGAACTCTTCCATTTTTCTCGGAATTCTGCTGAAGTTTAAAAATGCTTCAGAACTCTTCCATTTTTCTCAGAATTCCGCTGAAGTTTAAAAATGGTTCGGAACTCTTCCATTGTTCTCGGAATTCCGATGACGTTTTAAAATGCTTCGGTACTCTTCCATTGTTCTCGGAATTCCGCTGACGTTTAAAAATGCTTCGGAACTCTTCCATTGTTATCGGAATTCCGCTGAAGTTTAAAAATGCTTCGGAACTCTTCCATTGTTCTAGGAATTCTGCTGAACTTTTAAAATGCTTTGGAACTCTTCCATTGCTCTCGGAATTCGGGTGAAGTTTAAAAATGCTTCGGAACTCTTCTATTGTTCTCGGAATTCCGCTGAAGTTTAAAAATGCTTAAAATCTCTTCCATTGTTCTCGTAATTCTGCTCATGTTTAAAAATGCTTCGGAACTCTTCCATTGTTCTCGTAATTCCGCTGAAGTTTAAAAATGGTTCGGAACTCTTCCATTGTTCTCGGAATTCCGATGACGTTTTAAAATGCTTCGGTACTCTTCCATTGTTCTCGGAATTCCGCTGACATATAAAAATGCTTCGGAAATCTTGCATTGTTCTCGGCATTCCGCTGACATTTAAAAATGCTTTGAAACTCTTTCATTGTTCTCGGAATTCCGCTGAAGTTTAAAAATGCTTCGGAACTCTTCCATTGTTCTAGGAATTCTGCTGAAGTCTAAAAATTCATCTGAACTCTTCCATTATTCTCGGAATTCTTGTGAATTTTAAAAATGCTTAAAATCTCTTACATTGTTCTCGGAATTCCGCTGAAGTTTAAAAATGCTTCGGAACTCTTCCATTGTTCTCGGAATTCTGCTGAAGTTTAAAAATGCTTCAGAACTCTTCCATTGTTCTCAGAATTCCGCTGATGTTTAAAAATGCTTCGGTACTCTTCCATTGTTCTCGGAATTCCGCTGACATATAAAAATGCTTCGGAAATCTTGCATTGTTCTCGGCATTCCGCTGACATTTAAAAATGCTTTGAAACTCTTTCATTGTTCTCGGAATTCCGCTGAAGTTTAAAAATGCTTCGGAACTCTTCCATTGTTCTAGGAATTCTGCTGAAGTCTAAAAATTCATCTGAACTCTTCCATTATTCTCGGAATTCTTGTGAATTTTAAAAATGCTTCGTAACTCTTCTATTGTTCTCGGAATTCCGCTGAAGTTTAAAAATGCTTAAAATCTCTTACATTGTTCTCGGAATTCCGCTGAAGTTTAAAAATGCTTCGGAACTCTTCCATTGTTCTCGGAATTCTGCTGAAGTTTAAAAATGCTTAAAATCTCTTCCATTGTTCTCGTAATTCTGCTCATGTTTAAAAATGCTTCGGAACTCTTCCATTGTTCTCGTAATTCCGCTGAAGTTTAAAAATGGTTCGGAACTCTTCCATTGTTCTCGGAATTCCGATGACGTTTTAAAATGCTTCGGTACTCTTCCATTGTTCTCGGAATTCCGCTGACGTTTAAAAATGCTTCGGAACTCTTCCATTGTTATCGGAATTCCGCTGAAGTTTAAAAATGCTTCGGAACTCTTCCATTGTTCTAGGAATGCTGCTGAAGTCTAAAAATTCATCTGAACTCTTTCATTATTCTCGGAATTCGTGTGAATTTTAAAAATGCTTCGGAACTCTTCTATTGTTCTCGGAATTCCGCTGAAGTTTAAAAATGCTTAAAATCTCTTACATTGTTCTCGGAATTCCGCTGAAGTTTAAAAATGCTTCGGAACTCTTCCATTTTTCTCGGAATTCTGCTGAAGTTTAAAAATGCTTCAGAACTCTTCCATTGTTCTCAGAATTCTGCTGACGTTTAAAAATGCTTCGGTACTCTTCCATTGTTCTGGGAATTCTGCTGAAGTTTAAAAATGCTTCGGTACTCTTCCATTGTTCTCGGAATTCCGCTGACATATAAAAATGCTTCGGAAATCTTGCATTGTTCTCGGCATTCCGCTGACATTTAAAAATGCTTCGGAACTCTTCAATTGTTCTCGGAATTCTGCAGAACTTTTAAAATGCTTTGGAACTCTTCCATTGCTCTCGGAATTCGGGTGAAGTTTAAAAATGCTTCGGAACTCTTCTATTGTTCTCGGAATTCCGCTGAAGTTTAAAAATGCTTAAAATCTTTTCCATTGTTCTTGTAATTCTGCTCATGTTTAAAAATGCTTCGGAACTCCTCCATTGTTATCGGAATTCTGCTCAAGTTTAAAAATGCTTCGGAACTCTTCCATTGTTCTAAGAATTCTGCTGAAGTCTAAAAATTCATGTGAACTCTTCCATTATTCTCGGAATTCGTGTGAATTTTAAAAATGCTTCGGAACTCTTCCATTGTTCTAGGAATTCTGCTGAAGTCTAAAAATTCATGTGAACTCTTACATTATTCTCGGAATTCGTGTGAATTTTAAAAATGCTTCGGAACTCTTCTATTGTTCTCGGAATTCCGCTGAAATTTAAAAATGCTTAAAATCTCTTACATTGTTCTCGGAATTCCGCTGAAGTTTAAAAATGCTTCGGAACTCTTCCATTGTTCTCGGAATTCTGCTGAAGTTTAAAAATGCTTCAGAACTCTTCCATTGTTCTCAGAATTCCGCTGACGTTTAAAAATGCTTCGGAAATCTTCCATTGTTTTCAAAATTCCGCTGACGTTTAAAAATGCTTCAGAACTTTTCCATTGTTCTCCGAATTCTGCTGACGTTTAAAAATGCTTCGGAACTCTTCCATTGTTCTAGGAATTCCGCTGACATTTAAAAATGCTTCACAACTCTTCCATTGTTCTCGGAATTCCTCTGACTTTTAAAAATGCTTTGGAACTCTTCCATTGTTCTCCAAATTCCGCTGAAGTTTAAAAATGCTTCGGAACCCTTCCATTGTTCTCGGAATTCTGCTGAAGTTTAAAAATGCTTCGGAACTCTTCCATTGTTCTCAGAATTCTGCTGACGTTTAAAAATGCTTCGGAAATCTTCCATTGTTTTCAAAATTCCGCTGACGCTTAAAAATGCTTCAGAACTCTTCCATTGTTCTCGGAATTCCACTGGCGTTTAATAATGCTTCGCAACTCTTTCATTGTTCTCGGAATTCCGCTGAAGTTTAAAAATGCTTCGGAACTCTTCCATTGTTCTCGGAATTCTGCTGACGTTTAAAAATGCTTCGGAACTCTTCCATTGTTCTCGGAATTCCGTTGAAGTTTAAAAATGCTTCGAAACTCTTCCATTGTTCTCGGAATTCTGCTGAAGTTTAAAAATGCTTCAGAACTCTTCCATTGTTCTCGGAATTCCGCTGACGTTTAATAATGCTTCGCAACTCTTTCATTGTTCTCGGAATTCCGCTGACATTTAAAAATGCTTCGGAACTCTTCCATTGTTCTCGGAATTCCGTTGAAGTTTAAAAATGCTTCGAAACTCTTCCATTGTTCTCGGAATTCTGCTGAAGTTTAAAAATGCTTTGAAACTCTTTCATTGTTCTCGGAATTCTGCTGAAGTTTAAAAATGCTTCAGAACTCTTCCATTGCTCTCGGAATTCCGCTGACGTTTAATAATGCTTCGCAACTCTTCCATTGTTCTCGGAATTCCGTTGAAGTTTAAAAATGCTTCGGTACTCTTCTATTGTTCTCGGAATTCCGCTGAAGTTTAAAAATGCTTAAAATCTCTTACATTGTTCTCGGAATTCCGCTGAAGTTTAAAAATGCTTCGGAACTCTTCCATTGTTCTCGGAATTCTGCTGAAGTTTAAAAATGCTTCAGAACTCTTCCATTGTTCTCAGAATTCTGCTGACGTTTAAAAATGCTTCGGTACTCTTCCATTGTTCTCGGAATTCCGCTGACGTTTAAAAATGCTTCGGTACTCTTCCATTGTTCTCGGAATTCCGCTGACATATAAAAATGCTTCTGAAATCTTGCATTGTTCTCGGCATTCCGCTGACGTTTAAAAATGCTTCGGTACTCTTCCATTGTTATCGGAATTCCGCTGAAGTTTAAAAATGCTTCGGAACTCTTCCATTTTTCTCGGAATTCTGCTGAAGTTTAAAAATGCTTCAGAACTCTTCCATTTTTCTCAGAATTCTGCTGACGTTTAAAAATGCTTCGGTACTCTTCCATTGTTCTGGGAATTCTGCTATAGTTTAAAAAAGCTTCGGTACTCTTCCATTGTTCTCGGAATTCCGCTGACATATAAAAATGCTTCGGAAATCTTGCATTGTTCTCGGCATTCCGCTGACATTTAAAAATGCTTCGGAACTCTTCAATTGTTCTCGGAATTCTGCTGAACTTTTAAAATGCTTTGGAACTCTTCCATTGCTCTCGGAATTCGGGTGAAGTTTAAAAATGCTTCGGAACTCTTCTATTGTTCTCGGAATTCCGCTGAAGTTTAAAAATGCTTAAAATCTCTTCCATTGTTCTCGTAATTCTGCTCATGTTTAAAAATGCTTCGGAACTCTTCCATTGTTCTCGTAATTCCGCTGAAGTTTAAAAATGGTTCGGAACTCTTCCATTGTTCTCGGAATTCCGATGACGTTTTAAAATGCTTCGGTACTCTTCCATTGTTCTCGGAATTCCGCTGACGTTTAAAAATGCTTCGGAACTCTTCCATTGTTATCGGAATTCCGCTGAAGTTTAAAAATGCTTCGGAACTCTTCCATTGTTCTAGGAATTCTGCTGAAGTCTAAAAATTCATCTGAACTCTTCCATTATTCTCGGAATTCGTGTGAATTTTAAAAATGCTTCGTAACTCTTCTATTGTTCTCGGAATTCCGCTGAAGTTTAAAAATGCTTAAAATCTCTTACATTGTTCTCGGAATTCCGCTGAAGTTTAAAAATGCTTCGGAACTCTTCCATTGTTCTCGGAATTCTGCTGAAGTTTAAAAATGCTTCAGAACTCTTCCATTGTTCTCAGAATTCCGCTGATGTTTAAAAATGCTTCGGTACTCTTCCATTGTTCTCGGAATTCCGCTGACATATAAAAATGCTTCGGAAATCTTGCATTGTTCTCGGCATTCCGCTGACATTTAAAAATGCTTTGAAACTCTTTCATTGTTCTCGGAATTCCGCTGAAGTTTAAAAATGCTTCGGAACTCTTCCATTGTTCTAGGAATTCTGCTGAAGTCTAAAAATTCATCTGAACTCTTCCATTATTCTCGGAATTCTTGTGAATTTTAAAAATGCTTCGTAACTCTTCTATTGTTCTCGGAATTCCGCTGAAGTTTAAAAATGCTTAAAATCTCTTACATTGTTCTCGGAATTCCGCTGAAGTTTAAAAATGCTTCGGAACTCTTCCATTGTTCTCGGAATTCTGCTGAAGTTTAAAAATGCTTAAAATCTCTTCCATTGTTCTCGTAATTCTGCTCATGTTTAAAAATGCTTCGGAACTCTTCCATTGTTCTCGTAATTCCGCTGAAGTTTAAAAATGGTTCGGAACTCTTCCATTGTTCTCGGAATTCCGATGACGTTTTAAAATGCTTCGGTACTCTTCCATTGTTCTCGGAATTCCGCTGACGTTTAAAAATGCTTCGGAACTCTTCCATTGTTATCGGAATTCCGCTGAAGTTTAAAAATGCTTCGGAACTCTTCCATTGTTCTAGGAATGCTGCTGAAGTCTAAAAATTCATCTGAACTCTTTCATTATTCTCGGAATTCGTGTGAATTTTAAAAATGCTTCGGAACTCTTCTATTGTTCTCGGAATTCCGCTGAAGTTTAAAAATGCTTAAAATCTCTTACATTGTTCTCGGAATTCCGCTGAAGTTTAAAAATGCTTCGGAACTCTTCCATTTTTCTCGGAATTCTGCTGAAGTTTAAAAATGCTTCAGAACTCTTCCATTGTTCTCAGAATTCTGCTGACGTTTAAAAATGCTTCGGTACTCTTCCATTGTTCTGGGAATTCTGCTGAAGTTTAAAAATGCTTCGGTACTCTTCCATTGTTCTCGGAATTCCGCTGACATATAAAAATGCTTCGGAAATCTTGCATTGTTCTCGGCATTCCGCTGACATTTAAAAATGCTTCGGAACTCTTCAATTGTTCTCGGAATTCTGCAGAACTTTTAAAATGCTTTGGAACTCTTCCATTGCTCTCGGAATTCGGGTGAAGTTTAAAAATGCTTCGGAACTCTTCTATTGTTCTCGGAATTCCGCTGAAGTTTAAAAATGCTTAAAATCTTTTCCATTGTTCTCGTAATTCTGCTCATGTTTAAAAATGCTTCGGAACTCCTCCATTGTTATCGGAATTCTGCTGAAGTTTAAAAATGCTTCGGAACTCTTCCATTGTTCTAAGAATTCTGCTGAAGTCTAAAAATTCATGTGAACTCTTCCATTATTCTCGGAATTCGTGTGAATTTTAAAAATGCTTCGGAACTCTTCCATTGTTCTAGGAATTCTGCTGAAGTCTAAAAATTCATGTGAACTCTTACATTATTCTCGGAATTCGTGTGAATTTTAAAAATGCTTCGGAACTCTTCTATTGTTCTCGGAATTCCGCTGAAATTTAAAAATGCTTAAAATCTCTTACATTGTTCTCGGAATTCCGCTGAAGTTTAAAAATGCTTCGGAACTCTTCCATTGTTCTCGGAATTCTGCTGAAGTTTAAAAATGCTTCAGAACTCTTCCATTGTTCTCAGAATTCCGCTGACGTTTAAAAATGCTTCGGAAATCTTCCATTGTTTTCAAAATTCCGCTGACGTTTAAAAATGCTTCAGAACTTTTCCATTGTTCTCCGAATTCTGCTGACGTTTAAAAATGCTTCGGAACTCTTCCATTGTTCTAGGAATTCCGCTGACATTTAAAAATGCTTCACAACTCTTCCATTGTTCTCGGAATTCCTCTGACTTTTAAAAATGCTTTGGAACTCTTCCATTGTTCTCCAAATTCCGCTGAAGTTTAAAAATGCTTCGGAACCCTTCCATTGTTCTCGGAATTCTGCTGAAGTTTAAAAATGCTTCGGAACTCTTCCATTGTTCTCAGAATTCTGCTGACGTTTAAAAATGCTTCGGAAATCTTCCATTGTTTTCAAAATTCCGCTGACGCTTAAAAATGCTTCAGAACTCTTCCATTGTTCTCGGAATTCCGCTGGCGTTTAATAATGCTTCGCAACTCTTTCATTGTTCTCGGAATTCCGCTGAAGTTTAAAAATGCTTCGGAACTCTTCCATTGTTCTCGGAATTCTGCTGACGTTTAAAAATGCTTCGGAACTCTTCCATTGTTCTCGGAATTCCGTTGAAGTTTAAAAATGCTTCGAAACTCTTCCATTGTTCTCGGAATTCTGCTGAAGTTTAAAAATGCTTCAGAACTCTTCCATTGTTCTCGGAATTCCGCTGACGTTTAATAATGCTTCGCAACTCTTTCATTGTTCTCGGAATTCCGCTGACGTTTAAAAATGCTTCGGAACTCTTCCATTGTTCTCGGAATTCCGTTGAAGTTTAAAAATGCTTCGAAACTCTTCCATTGTTCTCGGAATTCTGCTGAAGTTTAAAAATGCTTTGAAACTCTTTCATTGTTCTCGGAATTCTGCTGAAGTTTAAAAATGCTTCAGAACTCTTCCATTGCTCTCGGAATTCCGCTGACGTTTAATAATGCTTCGCAACTCTTCCATTGTTCTCGGAATTCCGTTGAAGTTTAAAAATGCTTCGGTACTCTTCTATTGTTCTCGGAATTCCGCTGAAGTTTAAAAATGCTTAAAATCTCTTACATTGTTCTCGGAATTCCGCTGAAGTTTAAAAATGCTTCGGAACTCTTCCATTGTTCTCGGAATTCTGCTGAAGTTTAAAAATGCTTCAGAACTCTTCCATTGTTCTCAGAATTCTGCTGACGTTTAAAAATGCTTCGGTACTCTTCCATTGTTCTCGGAATTCCGCTGACGTTTAAAAATGCTTCGGTACTCTTCCATTGTTCTCGGAATTCCGCTGACATATAAAAATGCTTCTGAAATCTTGCATTGTTCTCGGCATTCCGCTGACGTTTAAAAATGCTTCGGTACTCTTCCATTGTTATCGGAATTCCGCTGAAGTTTAAAAATGCTTCGGAACTCTTCCATTTTTCTCGGAATTCTGCTGAAGTTTAAAAATGCTTCAGAACTCTTCCATTTTTCTCAGAATTCTGCTGACGTTTAAAAATGCTTCGGTACTCTTCCATTGTTCTGGGAATTCTGCTGAAGTTTAAAAAAGCTTCGGTACTCTTCCATTGTTCTCGGAATTCCGCTGACATATAAAAATGCTTCGGAAATCTTGCATTGTTCTCGGCATTCCGCTGACATTTAAAAATGCTTCGGAACTCTTCAATTGTTCTCGGAATTCTGCTGAACTTTTAAAATGCTTTGGAACTCTTCCATTGCTCTCGGAATTCGGGTGAAGTTTAAAAATGCTTCGGAACTCTTCTATTGTTCTCGGAATTCCGCTGAAGTTTAAAAATGCTTAAAATCTCTTCCATTGTTCTCGTAATTCTGCTCATGTTTAAAAATGCTTCGGAACTCTTCCATTGTTCTCGTAATTCCGCTGAAGTTTAAAAATGGTTCGGAACTCTTCCATTGTTCTCGGAATTCCGATGACGTTTTAAAATGCTTCGGTACTCTTCCATTGTTCTCGGAATTCCGCTGACGTTTAAAAATGCTTCGGAACTCTTCCATTGTTATCGGAATTCCGCTGAAGTTTAAAAATGCTTCGGAACTCTTCCATTGTTCTAGGAATTCTGCTGAAGTCTAAAAATTCATCTGAACTCTTCCATTATTCTCGGAATTCGTGTGAATTTTAAAAATGCTTCGTAACTCTTCTATTGTTCTCGGAATTCCGCTGAAGTTTAAAAATGCTTAAAATCTCTTACATTGTTCTCGGAATTCCGCTGAAGTTTAAAAATGCTTCGGAACTCTTCCATTGTTCTCGGAATTCTGCTGAAGTTTAAAAATGCTTCAGAACTCTTCCATTGTTCTCAGAATTCCGCTGATGTTTAAAAATGCTTCGGTACTCTTCCATTGTTCTCGGAATTCCGCTGACATATAAAAATGCTTCGGAAATCTTGCATTGTTCTCGGCATTCCGCTGACATTTAAAAATGCTTTGAAACTCTTTCATTGTTCTCGGAATTCCGCTGAAGTTTAAAAATGCTTCGGAACTCTTCCATTGTTCTAGGAATTCTGCTGAAGTCTAAAAATTCATCTGAACTCTTCCATTATTCTCGGAATTCTTGTGAATTTTAAAAATGCTTCGTAACTCTTCTATTGTTCTCGGAATTCCGCTGAAGTTTAAAAATGCTTAAAATCTCTTACATTGTTCTCGGAATTCCGCTGAAGTTTAAAAATGCTTCGGAACTCTTCCATTTTTCTCGGAATTCTGCTGAAGTTTAAAAATGCTTCAGAACTCTTCCATTGTTCTCAGAATTCTGCTGACGTTTAAAAATGCTTCGGTACTCTTCCATTGTTCTGGGAATTCTGCTGAAGTTTAAAAATGCTTCGGTACTCTTCCATTGTTCTCGGAATTCCGCTGACATATAAAAATGCTTCGGAAATCTTGCATTGTTCTCGGCATTCCGCTGACATTTAAAAATGCTTCGGAACTCTTCAATTGTTCTCGGAATTCTGCAGAACTTTTAAAATGCTTTGGAACTCTTCCATTGCTCTCGGAATTCGGGTGAAGTTTAAAAATGCTTCGGAACTCTTCTATTGTTCTCGGAATTCCGCTGAAGTTTAAAAATGCTTAAAATCTTTTCCATTGTTCTCGTAATTCTGCTCATGTTTAAAAATGCTTCGGAACTCCTCCATTGTTATCGGAATTCTGCTGAAGTTTAAAAATGCTTCGGAACTCTTCCATTGTTCTAAGAATTCTGCTGAAGTCTAAAAATTCATGTGAACTCTTCCATTATTCTCGGAATTCGTGTGAATTTTAAAAATGCTTCGGAACTCTTCCATTGTTCTAGGAATTCTGCTGAAGTCTAAAAATTCATGTGAACTCTTACATTATTCTCGGAATTCGTGTGAATTTTAAAAATGCTTCGGAACTCTTCTATTGTTCTCGGAATTCCGCTGAAATTTAAAAATGCTTAAAATCTCTTACATTGTTCTCGGAATTCCGCTGAAGTTTAAAAATGCTTCGGAACTCTTCCATTGTTCTCGGAATTCTGCTGAAGTTTAAAAATGCTTCGGAACTCTTCCATTTTTCTCGGAATTCTGCTGAAGTTTAAAAATGCTTCAGAACTCTTCCATTTTTCTCAGAATTCTGCTGACGTTTAAAAATGCTTCGGTACTCTTCCATTGTTCTGGGAATTCTGCTGAAGTTTAAAAAAGCTTCGGTACTCTTCCATTGTTCTCGGAATTCCGCTGACATATAAAAATGCTTCGGAAATCTTGCATTGTTCTCGGCATTCCGCTGACATTTAAAAATGCTTCGGAACTCTTCAATTGTTCTCGGAATTCTGCTGAACTTTTAAAATGCTTTGGAACTCTTCCATTGCTCTCGGAATTCGGGTGAAGTTTAAAAATGCTTCGGAACTCTTCTATTGTTCTCGGAATTCCGCTGAAGTTTAAAAATGCTTAAAATCTCTTCCATTGTTCTCGTAATTCTGCTCATGTTTAAAAATGCTTCGGAACTCTTCCATTGTTCTCGTAATTCCGCTGAAGTTTAAAAATGGTTCGGAACTCTTCCATTGTTCTCGGAATTCCGATGACGTTTTAAAATGCTTCGGTACTCTTCCATTGTTCTCGGAATTCCGCTGACGTTTAAAAATGCTTCGGAACTCTTCCATTGTTATCGGAATTCCGCTGAAGTTTAAAAATGCTTCGGAACTCTTCCATTGTTCTAGGAATTCTGCTGAAGTCTAAAAATTCATCTGAACTCTTCCATTATTCTCGGAATTCGTGTGAATTTTAAAAATGCTTCGTAACTCTTCTATTGTTCTCGGAATTCCGCTGAAGTTTAAAAATGCTTAAAATCTCTTACATTGTTCTCGGAATTCCGCTGAAGTTTAAAAATGCTTCGGAACTCTTCCATTGTTCTCGGAATTCTGCTGAAGTTTAAAAATGCTTCAGAACTCTTCCATTGTTCTCAGAATTCCGCTGATGTTTAAAAATGCTTCGGTACTCTTCCATTGTTCTCGGAATTCCGCTGACATATAAAAATGCTTCGGAAATCTTGCATTGTTCTCGGCATTCCGCTGACATTTAAAAATGCTTTGAAACTCTTTCATTGTTCTCGGAATTCCGCTGAAGTTTAAAAATGCTTCGGAACTCTTCCATTGTTCTAGGAATTCTGCTGAAGTCTAAAAATTCATCTGAACTCTTCCATTATTCTCGGAATTCTTGTGAATTTTAAAAATGCTTCGTAACTCTTCTATTGTTCTCGGAATTCCGCTGAAGTTTAAAAATGCTTAAAATCTCTTACATTGTTCTCGGAATTCCGCTGAAGTTTAAAAATGCTTCGGAACTCTTCCATTTTTCTCGGAATTCTGCTGAAGTTTAAAAATGCTTCAGAACTCTTCCATTGTTCTCAGAATTCTGCTGACGTTTAAAAATGCTTCGGTACTCTTCCATTGTTCTGGGAATTCTGCTGAAGTTTAAAAATGCTTCGGTACTCTTCCATTGTTCTCGGAATTCCGCTGACATATAAAAATGCTTCGGAAATCTTGCATTGTTCTCGGCATTCCGCTGACATTTAAAAATGCTTCGGAACTCTTCAATTGTTCTCGGAATTCTGCAGAACTTTTAAAATGCTTTGGAACTCTTCCATTGCTCTCGGAATTCGGGTGAAGTTTAAAAATGCTTCGGAACTCTTCTATTGTTCTCGGAATTCCGCTGAAGTTTAAAAATGCTTAAAATCTTTTCCATTGTTCTCGTAATTCTGCTCATGTTTAAAAATGCTTCGGAACTCCTCCATTGTTATCGGAATTCTGCTGAAGTTTAAAAATGCTTCGGAACTCTTCCATTGTTCTAAGAATTCTGCTGAAGTCTAAAAATTCATGTGAACTCTTCCATTATTCTCGGAATTCGTGTGAATTTTAAAAATGCTTCGGAACTCTTCCATTGTTCTAGGAATTCTGCTGAAGTCTAAAAATTCATGTGAACTCTTACATTATTCTCGGAATTCGTGTGAATTTTAAAAATGCTTCGGAACTCTTCTATTGTTCTCGGAATTCCGCTGAAATTTAAAAATGCTTAAAATCTCTTACATTGTTCTCGGAATTCCGCTGAAGTTTAAAAATGCTTCGGAACTCTTCCATTGTTCTCGGAATTCTGCTGAAGTTTAAAAATGCTTCAGAACTCTTCCATTGTTCTCAGAATTCCGCTGACGTTTAAAAATGCTTCGGAAATCTTCCATTGTTTTCAAAATTCCGCTGACGTTTAAAAATGCTTCAGAACTTTTCCATTGTTCTCCGAATTCTGCTGACGTTTAAAAATGCTTCGGAACTCTTCCATTGTTCTAGGAATTCCGCTGACATTTAAAAATGCTTCACAACTCTTCCATTGTTCTCGGAATTCCTCTGACTTTTAAAAATGCTTTGGAACTCTTCCATTGTTCTCCAAATTCCGCTGAAGTTTAAAAATGCTTCGGAACCCTTCCATTGTTCTCGGAATTCTGCTGAAGTTTAAAAATGCTTCGGAACTCTTCCATTGTTCTCAGAATTCTGCTGACGTTTAAAAATGCTTCGGAAATCTTCCATTGTTTTCAAAATTCCGCTGACGCTTAAAAATGCTTCAGAACTCTTCCATTGTTCTCGGAATTCCGCTGGCGTTTAATAATGCTTCGCAACTCTTTCATTGTTCTCGGAATTCCGCTGAAGTTTAAAAATGCTTCGGAACTCTTCCATTGTTCTCGGAATTCTGCTGACGTTTAAAAATGCTTCGGAACTCTTCCATTGTTCTCGGAATTCCGTTGAAGTTTAAAAATGCTTCGAAACTCTTCCATTGTTCTCGGAATTCTGCTGAAGTTTAAAAATGCTTCAGAACTCTTCCATTGTTCTCGGAATTCCGCTGACGTTTAATAATGCTTCGCAACTCTTTCATTGTTCTCGGAATTCCGCTGACGTTTAAAAATGCTTCGGAACTCTTCCATTGTTCTCGGAATTCCGTTGAAGTTTAAAAATGCTTCGAAACTCTTCCATTGTTCTCGGAATTCTGCTGAAGTTTAAAAATGCTTTGAAACTCTTTCATTGTTCTCGGAATTCTGCTGAAGTTTAAAAATGCTTCAGAACTCTTCCATTGCTCTCGGAATTCCGCTGACGTTTAATAATGCTTCGCAACTCTTCCATTGTTCTCGGAATTCCGTTGAAGTTTAAAAATGCTTCGGTACTCTTCTATTGTTCTCGGAATTCCGCTGAAGTTTAAAAATGCTTAAAATCTCTTACATTGTTCTCGGAATTCCGCTGAAGTTTAAAAATGCTTCGGAACTCTTCCATTGTTCTCGGAATTCTGCTGAAGTTTAAAAATGCTTCAGAACTCTTCCATTGTTCTCAGAATTCTGCTGACGTTTAAAAATGCTTCGGTACTCTTCCATTGTTCTCGGAATTCCGCTGACGTTTAAAAATGCTTCGGTACTCTTCCATTGTTCTCGGAATTCCGCTGACATATAAAAATGCTTCTGAAATCTTGCATTGTTCTCGGCATTCCGCTGACGTTTAAAAATGCTTCGGTACTCTTCCATTGTTATCGGAATTCCGCTGAAGTTTAAAAATGCTTCGGAACTCTTCCATTTTTCTCGGAATTCTGCTGAAGTTTAAAAATGCTTCAGAACTCTTCCATTTTTCTCAGAATTCTGCTGACGTTTAAAAATGCTTCGGTACTCTTCCATTGTTCTGGGAATTCTGCTGAAGTTTAAAAAAGCTTCGGTACTCTTCCATTGTTCTCGGAATTCCGCTGACATATAAAAATGCTTCGGAAATCTTGCATTGTTCTCGGCATTCCGCTGACATTTAAAAATGCTTCGGAACTCTTCAATTGTTCTCGGAATTCTGCTGAACTTTTAAAATGCTTTGGAACTCTTCCATTGCTCTCGGAATTCGGGTGAAGTTTAAAAATGCTTCGGAACTCTTCTATTGTTCTCGGAATTCCGCTGAAGTTTAAAAATGCTTAAAATCTCTTCCATTGTTCTCGTAATTCTGCTCATGTTTAAAAATGCTTCGGAACTCTTCCATTGTTCTCGTAATTCCGCTGAAGTTTAAAAATGGTTCGGAACTCTTCCATTGTTCTCGGAATTCCGATGACGTTTTAAAATGCTTCGGTACTCTTCCATTGTTCTCGGAATTCCGCTGATGTTTAAAAATGCTTCGGAACTCTTCCATTGTTATCGGAATTCCGCTGAAGTTTAAAAATGCTTCGGAACTCTTCCATTGTTCTAGGAATTCTGCTGAAGTCTAAAAATTCATCTGAACTCTTCCATTATTCTCGGAATTCGTGTGAATTTTAAAAATGCTTCGTAACTCTTCTATTGTTCTCGGAATTCCGCTGAAGTTTAAAAATGCTTAAAATCTCTTACATTGTTCTCGGAATTCCGCTGAAGTTTAAAAATGCTTCGGAACTCTTCCATTGTTCTCGGAATTCTGCTGAAGTTTAAAAATGCTTCAGAACTCTTCCATTGTTCTCAGAATTCCGCTGATGTTTAAAAATGCTTCGGTACTCTTCCATTGTTCTCGGAATTCCGCTGACATATAAAAATGCTTCGGAAATCTTGCATTGTTCTCGGCATTCCGCTGACATTTAAAAATGCTTTGAAACTCTTTCATTGTTCTCGGAATTCCGCTGAAGTTTAAAAATGCTTCGGAACTCTTCCATTGTTCTAGGAATTCTGCTGAAGTCTAAAAATTCATCTGAACTCTTCCATTATTCTCGGAATTCTTGTGAATTTTAAAAATGCTTCGTAACTCTTCTATTGTTCTCGGAATTCCGCTGAAGTTTAAAAATGCTTCGGAACTCTTCCATTGTTCTCGGAATTCTGCTGAAGTTTAAAAATGCTTAAAATCTCTTCCATTGTTCTCGTAATTCTGCTCATGTTTAAAAATGCTTCGGAACTCTTCCATTGTTCTCGTAATTCCGCTGAAGTTTAAAAATGGTTCGGAACTCTTCCATTGTTCTCGGAATTCCGATGACGTTTTAAAATGCTTCGGTACTCTTCCATTGTTCTCGGAATTCCGCTGACGTTTAAAAATGCTTCGGAACTCTTCCATTGTTATCGGAATTCCGCTGAAGTTTAAAAATGCTTCGGAACTCTTCCATTGTTCTAGGAATGCTGCTGAAGTCTAAAAATTCATCTGAACTCTTTCATTATTCTCGGAATTCGTGTGAATTTTAAAAATGCTTCGGAACTCTTCTATTGTTCTCGGAATTCCGCTGAAGTTTAAAAATGCTTAAAATCTCTTACATTGTTCTCGGAATTCCGCTGAAGTTTAAAAATGCTTCGGAACTCTTCCATTTTTCTCGGAATTCTGCTGAAGTTTAAAAATGCTTCAGAACTCTTCCATTGTTCTCAGAATTCTGCTGACGTTTAAAAATGCTTCGGTACTCTTCCATTGTTCTGGGAATTCTGCTGAAGTTTAAAAATGCTTCGGTACTCTTCCATTGTTCTCGGAATTCCGCTGACATATAAAAATGCTTCGGAAATCTTGCATTGTTCTCGGCATTCCGCTGACATTTAAAAATGCTTCGGAACTCTTCAATTGTTCTCGGAATTCTGCAGAACTTTTAAAATGCTTTGGAACTCTTCCATTGCTCTCGGAATTCGGGTGAAGTTTAAAAATGCTTCGGAACTCTTCTATTGTTCTCGGAATTCCGCTGAAGTTTAAAAATGCTTAAAATCTTTTCCATTGTTCTCGTAATTCTGCTCATGTTTAAAAATGCTTCGGAACTCCTCCATTGTTATCGGAATTCTGCTGAAGTTTAAAAATGCTTCGGAACTCTTCCATTGTTCTAAGAATTCTGCTGAAGTCTAAAAATTCATGTGAACTCTTCCATTATTCTCGGAATTCGTGTGAATTTTAAAAATGCTTCGGAACTCTTCCATTGTTCTAGGAATTCTGCTGAAGTCTAAAAATTCATGTGAACTCTTACATTATTCTCGGAATTCGTGTGAATTTTAAAAATGCTTCGGAACTCTTCTATTGTTCTCGGAATTCCGCTGAAATTTAAAAATGCTTAAAATCTCTTACATTGTTCTCGGAATTCCGCTGAAGTTTAAAAATGCTTCGGAACTCTTCCATTGTTCTCGGAATTCTGCTGAAGTTTAAAAATGCTTCAGAACTCTTCCATTGTTCTCAGAATTCCGCTGACGTTTAAAAATGCTTCGGAAATCTTCCATTGTTTTCAAAATTCCGCTGACGTTTAAAAATGCTTCAGAACTTTTCCATTGTTCTCCGAATTCTGCTGACGTTTAAAAATGCTTCGGAACTCTTCCATTGTTCTAGGAATTCCGCTGACATTTAAAAATTCTTCACAACTCTTCCATTGTTCTCGGAATTCCTCTGACTTTTAAAAATGCTTTGGAACTCTTCCATTGTTCTCCAAATTCCGCTGAAGTTTAAAAATGCTTCGGAACCCTTCCATTGTTCTCGGAATTCTGCTGAAGTTTAAAAATGCTTCGGAACTCTTCCATTGTTCTCAGAATTCTGCTGACGTTTAAAAATGCTTCGGAAATCTTCCATTGTTTTCAAAATTCCGCTGACGCTTAAAAATGCTTCAGAACTCTTCCATTGTTCTCGGAATTCCGCTGGCGTTTAATAATGCTTCGCAACTCTTTCATTGTTCTCGGAATTCCGCTGAAGTTTAAAAATGCTTCGGAACTCTTCCATTGTTCTCGGAATTCTGCTGACGTTTAAAAATGCTTCGGAACTCTTCCATTGTTCTCGGAATTCCGTTGAAGTTTAAAAATGCTTCGAAACTCTTCCATTGTTCTCGGAATTCTGCTGAAGTTTAAAAATGCTTCAGAACTCTTCCATTGTTCTCGGAATTCCGCTGACGTTTAATAATGCTTCGCAACTCTTTCATTGTTCTCGGAATTCCGCTGACGTTTAAAAATGCTTCGGAACTCTTCCATTGTTCTCGGAATTCCGTTGAAGTTTAAAAATGCTTCGAAACTCTTCCATTGTTCTCGGAATTCTGCTGAAGTTTAAAAATGCTTTGAAACTCTTTCATTGTTCTCGGAATTCTGCTGAAGTTTAAAAATGCTTCAGAACTCTTCCATTGCTCTCGGAATTCCGCTGACGTTTAATAATGCTTCGCAACTCTTCCATTGTTCTCGGAATTCCGTTGAAGTTTAAAAATGCTTCGGTACTCTTCTATTGTTCTCGGAATTCCGCTGAAGTTTAAAAATGCTTAAAATCTCTTACATTGTTCTCGGAATTCCGCTGAAGTTTAAAAATGCTTCGGAACTCTTCCATTGTTCTCGGAATTCTGCTGAAGTTTAAAAATGCTTCAGAACTCTTCCATTGTTCTCAGAATTCTGCTGACGTTTAAAAATGCTTCGGTACTCTTCCATTGTTCTCGGAATTCCGCTGACGTTTAAAAATGCTTCGGTACTCTTCCATTGTTCTCGGAATTCCGCTGACATATAAAAATGCTTCTGAAATCTTGCATTGTTCTCGGCATTCCGCTGACGTTTAAAAATGCTTCGGTACTCTTCCATTGTTATCGGAATTCCGCTGAAGTTTAAAAATGCTTCGGAACTCTTCCATTTTTCTCGGAATTCTGCTGAAGTTTAAAAATGCTTCAGAACTCTTCCATTTTTCTCAGAATTCTGCTGACGTTTAAAAATGCTTCGGTACTCTTCCATTGTTCTGGGAATTCTGCTGAAGTTTAAAAAAGCTTCGGTACTCTTCCATTGTTCTCGGAATTCCGCTGACATATAAAAATGCTTCGGAAATCTTGCATTGTTCTCGGCATTCCGCTGACATTTAAAAATGCTTCGGAACTCTTCAATTGTTCTCGGAATTCTGCTGAACTTTTAAAATGCTTTGGAACTCTTCCATTGCTCTCGGAATTCGGGTGAAGTTTAAAAATGCTTCGGAACTCTTCTATTGTTCTCGGAATTCCGCTGAAGTTTAAAAATGCTTAAAATCTCTTCCATTGTTCTCGTAATTCTGCTCATGTTTAAAAATGCTTCGGAACTCTTCCATTGTTCTCGTAATTCCGCTGAAGTTTAAAAATGGTTCGGAACTCTTCCATTGTTCTCGTAATTCCGATGACGTTTTAAAATGCTTCGGTACTCTTCCATTGTTCTCGGAATTCCGCTGACGTTTAAAAATGCTTCGGAACTCTTCCATTGTTATCGGAATTCCGCTGAAGTTTAAAAATGCTTCGGAACTCTTCCATTGTTCTAGGAATTCTGCTGAAGTCTAAAAATTCATCTGAACTCTTCCATTATTCTCGGAATTCGTGTGAATTTTAAAAATGCTTCGTAACTCTTCTATTGTTCTCGGAATTCCGCTGAAGTTTAAAAATGCTTAAAATCTCTTACATTGTTCTCGGAATTCCGCTGAAGTTTAAAAATGCTTCGGAACTCTTCCATTGTTCTCGGAATTCTGCTGAAGTTTAAAAATGCTTCAGAACTCTTCCATTGTTCTCAGAATTCCGCTGATGTTTAAAAATGCTTCGGTACTCTTCCATTGTTCTCGGAATTCCGCTGACATATAAAAATGCTTCGGAAATCTTGCATTGTTCTCGGCATTCCGCTGACATTTAAAAATGCTTTGAAACTCTTTCATTGTTCTCGGAATTCCGCTGAAGTTTAAAAATGCTTCGGAACTCTTCCATTGTTCTAGGAATTCTGCTGAAGTCTAAAAATTCATCTGAACTCTTCCATTATTCTCGGAATTCTTGTGAATTTTAAAAATGCTTCGTAACTCTTCTATTGTTCTCGGAATTCCGCTGAAGTTTAAAAATGCTTAAAATCTCTTACATTGTTCTCGGAATTCCGCTGAAGTTTAAAAATGCTTCGGAACTCTTCCATTGTTCTCGGAATTCTGCTGAAGTTTAAAAATGCTTCAGAACTCTTCCATTGTTCTCAGAATTCCGCTGACGTTTAAAAATGCTTCGGTACTCTTCCATTGTTCTCGGAATTCCGCTGACGTTTAAAAATGCTTCGGTACTCTTCCATTGTTCTCGGAATTCCGCTGACATATAAAAATGCTTCTGAAATCTTACATTGTTCTCGGCATTCCGCTGACGTTTAAAAATGCTTCGGAACTCTTCAATTGTACTCGGAATTCCGCTGACGTTTAAAAATGCTTCGGAACTCTTCCATTGTTCTCAGAATTCCGTTGAAGTTTAAAAATGCTTCGAAACTCTTCCATTGTTCTCGGAATTCTGCTGAAGTTTAAAAATGCTTCGAAACTCTTTCATTGTTCTCGGAATTCTGCTGAAGTTTAAAAATGCTTCAGAACTCTTCCATTGCTCTCGGAATTCCGCTGACGTTTAATAATGCTTCGCAACTCTTCCATTGTTCTCGGAATTCCGCTGATGTTTAAAAATGCTTCGGTACTCTTCCATTGTTCTCGGAATTCCGCTGACATATAAAAATGCTTCGGAAATCTTGCATTGTTCTCGGCATTCCGCTGACATTTAAAAATGCTTTGAAACTCTTTCATTGTTCTCGGAATTCCGCTGAAGTTTAAAAATGCTTCGGAACTCTTCCATTGTTCTAGGAATTCTGCTGAAGTCTAAAAATTCATCTGAACTCTTCCATTATTCTCGGAATTCTTGTGAATTTTAAAAATGCTTCGTAACTCTTCTATTGTTCTCGGAATTCCGCTGAAGTTTAAAAATGCTTAAAATCTCTTACATTGTTCTCGGAATTCCGCTGAAGTTTAAAAATGCTTCGGAACTCTTCCATTGTTCTCGGAATTCTGCTGAAGTTTAAAAATGCTTAAAATCTCTTCCATTGTTCTCGTAATTCTGCTCATGTTTAAAAATGCTTCGGAACTCTTCCATTGTTCTCGTAATTCCGCTGAAGTTTAAAAATGGTTCGGAACTCTTCCATTGTTCTCGGAATTCCGATGACGTTTTAAAATGCTTCGGTACTCTTCCATTGTTCTCGGAATTCCGCTGACGTTTAAAAATGCTTCGGAACTCTTCCATTGTTATCGGAATTCCGCTGAAGTTTAAAAATGCTTCGGAACTCTTCCATTGTTCTAGGAATGCTGCTGAAGTCTAAAAATTCATCTGAACTCTTTCATTATTCTCGGAATTCGTGTGAATTTTAAAAATGCTTCGGAACTCTTCTATTGTTCTCGGAATTCCGCTGAAGTTTAAAAATGCTTAAAATCTCTTACATTGTTCTCGGAATTCCGCTGAAGTTTAAAAATGCTTCGGAACTCTTCCATTTTTCTCGGAATTCTGCTGAAGTTTAAAAATGCTTCAGAACTCTTCCATTGTTCTCAGAATTCTGCTGACGTTTAAAAATGCTTCGGTACTCTTCCATTGTTCTGGGAATTCTGCTGAAGTTTAAAAATGCTTCGGTACTCTTCCATTGTTCTCGGAATTCCGCTGACATATAAAAATGCTTCGGAAATCTTGCATTGTTCTCGGCATTCCGCTGACATTTAAAAATGCTTCGGAACTCTTCAATTGTTCTCGGAATTCTGCAGAACTTTTAAAATGCTTTGGAACTCTTCCATTGCTCTCGGAATTCGGGTGAAGTTTAAAAATGCTTCGGAACTCTTCTATTGTTCTCGGAATTCCGCTGAAGTTTAAAAATGCTTAAAATCTTTTCCATTGTTCTCGTAATTCTGCTCATGTTTAAAAATGCTTCGGAACTCCTCCATTGTTATCGGAATTCTGCTGAAGTTTAAAAATGCTTCGGAACTCTTCCATTGTTCTAAGAATTCTGCTGAAGTCTAAAAATTCATGTGAACTCTTCCATTATTCTCGGAATTCGTGTGAATTTTAAAAATGCTTCGGAACTCTTCCATTGTTCTAGGAATTCTTCTGAAGTCTAAAAATTCATGTGAACTCTTACATTATTCTCGGAATTCGTGTGAATTTTAAAAATGCTTCGGAACTCTTCTATTGTTCTCGGAATTCCGCTGAAATTTAAAAATGCTTAAAATCTCTTACATTGTTCTCGGAATTCCGCTGAAGTTTAAAAATGCTTCGGAACTCTTCCATTGTTCTCGGAATTCTGCTGAAGTTTAAAAATGCTTCAGAACTCTTCCATTGTTCTCAGAATTCCGCTGACGTTTAAAAATGCTTCGGAAATCTTCCATTGTTTTCAAAATTCCGCTGACGTTTAAAAATGCTTCAGAACTTTTCCATTGTTCTCCGAATTCTGCTGACGTTTAAAAATGCTTCGGAACTCTTCCATTGTTCTAGGAATTCCGCTGACATTTAAAAATGCTTCACAACTCTTCCATTGTTCTCGGAATTCCTCTGACTTTTAAAAATGCTTTGGAACTCTTCCATTGTTCTCCAAATTCCGCTGAAGTTTAAAAATGCTTCGGAACCCTTCCATTGTTCTCGGAATTCTGCTGAAGTTTAAAAATGCTTCGGAACTCTTCCATTGTTCTCAGAATTCTGCTGACGTTTAAAAATGCTTCGGAAATCTTCCATTGTATTCAAAATTCCGCTGACGCTTAAAAATGCTTCAGAACTCTTCCATTGTTCTCGGAATTCCGCTGGCGTTTAATAATGCTTCGCAACTCTTTCATTGTTCTCGGAATTCCGCTGAAGTTTAAAAATGCTTCGGAACTCTTCCATTGTTCTCGGAATTCTGCTGACGTTTAAAAATGCTTCGGAACTCTTCCATTGTTCTCGGAATTCCGTTGAAGTTTAAAAATGCTTCGAAACTCTTCCATTGTTCTCGGAATTCTGCTGAAGTTTAAAAATGCTTCAGAACTCTTCCATTGTTCTCGGAATTCCGCTGACGTTTAATAATGCTTCGCAACTCTTTCATTGTTCTCGGAATTCCGCTGACGTTTAAAAATGCTTCGGAACTCTTCCATTGCTCTCGGAATTCCGCTGACGTTTAATAATGCTTCGGTACTCTTCTATTGTTCTCGGAATTCCGCTGAAGTTTAAAAATGCTTAAAATCTCTTACATTGTTCTCGGAATTCCGCTGAAGTTTAAAAATGCTTCGGAACTCTTCCATTGTTCTCGGAATTCTGCTGAAGTTTAAAAATGCTTCAGAACTCTTCCATTGTTCTCAGAATTCTGCTGACGTTTAAAAATGCTTCGGTACTCTTCCATTGTTCTCGGAATTCCGCTGACGTTTAAAAATGCTTCGGTACTCTTCCATTGTTCTCGGAATTCCGCTGACATATAAAAATGCTTCTGAAATCTTGCATTGTTCTCGGCATTCCGCTGACGTTTAAAAATGCTTCGGTACTCTTCCATTGTTATCGGAATTCCGCTGAAGTTTAAAAATGCTTCGGAACTCTTCCATTTTTCTCGGAATTCTGCTGAAGTTTAAAAATGCTTCAGAACTCTTCCATTTTTCTCAGAATTCTGCTGACGTTTAAAAATGCTTCGGTACTCTTCCATTGTTCTGGGAATTCTGCTGAAGTTTAAAAAAGCTTCGGTACTCTTCCATTGTTCTCGGAATTCCGCTGACATATAAAAATGCTTCGGAAATCTTGCATTGTTCTCGGCATTCCGCTGACATTTAAAAATGCTTCGAAACTCTTCCATTGCTCTCGGAATTCGGGTGAAGTTTAAAAATGCTTCGGAACTCTTCTATTGTTCTCGGAATTCCGCTGAAGTTTAAAAATGCTTAAAATCTCTTCCAATGTTCTCGTAATTCTGCTCATGTTTAAAAATGCTTCGGAACTCTTCCATTGTTCTCGTAATTCCGCTGAAGTTTAAAAATGGTTCGGAACTCTTCCATTGTTCTCGGAATTCCGATGACGTTTTAAAATGCTTCGGTACTCTTCCATTGTTCTCGGAATTCCGCTGACGTTTAAAAATGCTTCGGAACTCTTCCATTGTTATCGGAATTCCGCTGAAGTTTAAAAATGCTTCGGAACTCTTCCATTGTTCTAGGAATTCTGCTGAAGTCTAAAAATTCATCTGAACTCTTCCATTATTCTCGGAATTCGTGTGAATTTTAAAAATGCTTCGTAACTCTTCTATTGTTCTCGGAATTCCGCTGAAGTTTAAAAATGCTTAAAATCTCTTACATTGTTCTCGGAATTCCGCTGAAGTTTAAAAATGCTTCGGAACTCTTCCATTGTTCTCGGAATTCTGCTGAAGTTTAAAAATGCTTCAGAACTCTTCCATTGTTCTCAGAATTCCGCTGATGTTTAAAAATGCTTCGGTACTCTTCCATTGTTCTCGGAATTCCGCTGACATATAAAAATGCTTCGGAAATCTTGCATTGTTCTCGGCATTCCGCTGACATTTAAAAATGCTTTGAAACTCTTTCATTGTTCTCGGAATTCCGCTGAAGTTTAAAAATGCTTCGGAACTCTTCCATTGTTCTAGGAATTCTGCTGAAGTCTAAAAATTCATCTGAACTCTTCCATTATTCTCGGAATTCTTGTGAATTTTAAAAATGCTTCGTAACTCTTCTATTGTTCTCGGAATTCCGCTGAAGTTTAAAAATGCTTCGGAACTCTTCCATTGTTCTAGGAATTCTGCTGAAGTCTAAAAATTCATCTGAACTCTTTCATTATTCTCAGAATTCGTGTGAATTTTAAAAATGCTTCGGAACTCTTCTATTGTTCTCGGAATTCCGCTGAAGTTTAAAAATGCTTAAAATCTCTTACATTGTTCTCGGAATTCCGCTGAAGTTTAAAAATGCTTCGGAACTCTTCCATTTTTCTCGGAATTCTGCTGAAGTTTAAAAATGCTTCAGAACTCTTCCATTTTTCTCAGAATTCTGCTGACGTTTAAAAATGCTTCGGTACTCTTCCATTGTTCTCGGAATTCCGCTGACATATAAAAATGCTTCTGAAATCTTGCATTGTTCTCGGCATTCCGCTGACGTTTAAAAATGCTTCGGAACTCTTCAATTGTTCTCGGAATTCCGCTGACGTTTAAAAATGCTTCGGAACTCTTCCATTGTTCTCAGAATTCCGTTGAAGTTTAAAAATGCTTCGAAACTCTTCCATTGTTCTCGGAATTCTGCTGAAGTTTAAAAATGCTTCAGAACTCTTCCATTGTTCTCGGAATTCCGCTGACGTTTAATAATGCTTCGCAACTCTTTCATTGTTCTCGGAATTCCGCTGACGTTTAAAAATGCTTCGGAACTCTTCCATTGTTCTCGGAATTCCGTTGAAGTTTAAAAATGCTTCGAAACTCTTCCATTGTTCTCGGAATTCCGCTGACATATAAAAATGCTTCGGAAATCTTGCATTGTTCTCGGCATTCCGCTGACATTTAAAAATGCTTTGAAACTCTTTCATTGTTCTCGGAATTCCGCTGAAGTTTAAAAATGCTTCGGAACTCTTCCATTGTTCTAGGAATTCTGCTGAAGTCTAAAAATTCATCTGAACTCTTCCATTATTCTCGGAATTCTTGTGAATTTTAAAAATGCTTCGTAACTCTTCTATTGTTCTCGGAATTCCGCTGAAGTTTAAAAATGCTTAAAATCTCTTACATTGTTCTCGGAATTCCGCTGAAGTTTAAAAATGCTTCGGAACTCTTCCATTGTTCTCGGAATTCTGCTGAAGTTTAAAAATGCTTCAGAACTCTTCCATTGTTCTCAGAATTCCGCTGACGTTTAAAAATGCTTCGGTACTCTTCCATTGTTCTCGGAATTCCGCTGACGTTTAAAAATGCTTCGGTACTCTTCCATTGTTCTCGGAATTCCGCTGACATATAAAAATGCTTCTGAAATCTTACATTGTTCTCGGCATTCCGCTGACGTTTAAAAATGCTTCGGAACTCTTCAATTGTTCTCGGAATTCCGCTGACGTTTAAAAATGCTTCGGAACTCTTCCATTGTTCTCAGAATTCCGTTGAAGTTTAAAAATGCTTCGAAACTCTTCCATTGTTCTCGGAATTCTGCTGAAGTTTAAAAATGCTTCGAAACTCTTTCATTGTTCTCGGAATTCTGCTGAAGTTTAAAAATGCTTCAGAACTCTTCCATTGCTCTCGGAATTCCGCTGACGTTTAATAATGCTTCGCAACTCTTCCATTGTTCTCGGAATTCCGCTGACATATAAAAATGCTTCGGAAATCTTGCATTGTTCTCGGCATTCCGCTGACATTTAAAAATGCTTCGGAACTCTTCAATTGTTCTCGGAATTCTGCTGAACTTTTAAAATGCTTTGGAACTCTTCCATTGCTCTCGGAATTCGGGTGAAGTTTAAAAATGCTTCGGAAATCTTCTATTGTTCTCGGAATTCCGCTGAAGTTTAAAAATGCTTAAAATCTCTTCCATTGTTCTCGTAATTCTGCTCATGTTTAAAAATGCTTCGGAACTCTTCCATTGTTCTCATAATTCCGCTGAAGTTTAAAAATGGTTCGGAACTCTTCCATTGTTCTCGGAATTCCGATGACGTTTTAAAATGCTTCGGTACTCTTCCATTGTTCTCGGAATTCCGCTGACGTTTAAAAATGCTTCGGAACTCTTCCATTGTTATCGAAATTCCGCTGAAGTTTAAAAATGCTTCGGAACTCTTCCATTGTTCTAGGAATTCTGCTGAAGTCTAAAAATTCATCTGAACTCTTTCATTATTCTCGGAATTCGTGTGAATTTTAAAAATGCTTCGGAACTCTTCTATTGTTCTCGGAATTCCGCTGAAGTTTAAAAATGCTTAAAATCTCTTACATTGTTCTCGGAATTCCGCTGAAGTTTAAAAATGCTTCGGAACTCTTCCATTTTTCTCGGAATTCTGCTGAAGTTTAAAAATGCTTCAGAACTCTTCCATTTTTCTCAGAATTCTGCTGACGTTTAAAAATGCTTCGGTACTCTTCCATTGTTCTCGGAATTCCGCTGACATATAAAAATGCTTCTGAAATCTTGCATTGTTCTCGGCATTCCGCTGACGTTTAAAAATGCTTCGGAACTCTTCAATTGTTCTCGGAATTCCGCTGACGTTTAAAAATGCTTCGGAACTCTTCCATTGTTCTCAGAATTCCGTTGAAGTTTAAAAATGCTTCGAAACTCTTCCATTGCTCTCGGAATTCTGCTGAAGTTTAAAAATGCTTCAGAACTCTTCCATTGTTCTCGGAATTCCGCTGACGTTTAATAATGCTTCGCAACTCTTTCATTGTTCTCGGAATTCCGCTGACGTTTAAAAATGCTTCGGAACTCTTCCATTGTTCTCGGAATTCCGTTGAAGTTTAAAAATGCTTCGAAACTCTTCCATTGTTCTCGGAATTCTGCTGAAGTTTAAAAATGCTTTGAAACTCTTTCATTGTTCTCGGAATTCTGCTGAAGTTTAAAAATGCTTCAGAACTCTTCCATTGCTCTCGGAATTCCGCTGACGTTTAATAATGCTTCGCAACTCTTCCATTGTTCTCGGAATTCCGTTGAAGTTTAAAAATGCTTCGGTACTCTTCTATTGTTCTCGGAATTCCGCTGAAGTTTAAAAATGCTTCGGAACTCTTCCATTGTTCTCGGAATTCTGCTGAAGTTTAAAAATGCTTCAGAACTCTTCCATTGTTCTCAGAATTCTGCTGACGTTTAAAAATGCTTCGGTACTCTTCCATTGTTCTCGGAATTCCGCTGACGTTTAAAAATGCTTCGGTACTCTTCCATTGTTCTCGGAATTCCGCTGACATATAAAAATGCTTCTGAAATCTTGCATTGTTCTCGGCATTCCGCTGACGTTTAAAAATGCTTCGGTACTCTTCCATTGTTATCGGAATTCCGCTGAAGTTTAAAAATGCTTCGGAACTCTTCCATTTTTCTCGGAATTCTGCTGAAGTTTAAAAATGCTTCAGAACTCTTCCATTTTTCTCAGAATTCTGCTGACGTTTAAAAATGCTTCGGTACTCTTCCATCGTTCTGGGAATTCTGCTGAAGTTTAAAAAAGCTTCGGTACTCTTCCATTGTTCTCGGAATTCCGCTGACATATAAAAATGCTTCGGAAATCTTGCATTGTTCTCGGCATTCCGCTGACATTTAAAAATGCTTCGGAACTCTTCAATTGTTCTCGGAATTCTGCTGAACTTTTAAAATGCTTTGGAACTCTTCCATTGCTCTCGGAATTCGGGTGAAGTTTAAAAATGCTTCGGAACTCTTCTATTGTTCTCGGAATTCCGCTGAAGTTTAAAAATGCTTAAAATCTCTTCCATTGTTCTCGTAATTCTGCTCATGTTTAAAAATGCTTCGGAACTCTTCCATTGTTCTCGTAATTCCGCTGAAGTTTAAAAATGGTTCGGAACTCTTCCATTGTTCTCGGAATTCCGATGACGTTTTAAAATGCTTCGGTACTCTTCCATTGTTCTCGGAATTCCGCTGACGTTTAAAAATGCTTCGGAACTCTTCCATTGTTATCGGAATTCCGCTGAAGTTTAAAAATGCTTCGGAACTCTTCCATTGTTCTAGGAATTCTGCTGAAGTCTAAAAATTCATCTGAACTCTTCCATTATTCTCGGAATTCGTGTGAATTTTAAAAATGCTTCGTAACTCTTCTATTGTTCTCGGAATTCCGCTGAAGTTTAAAAATGCTTAAAATCTCTTACATTGTTCTCGGAATTCCGCTGAAGTTTAAAAATGCTTCGGAACTCTTCCATTGTTCTCGGAATTCTGCTGAAGTTTAAAAATGCTTCAGAACTCTTCCATTGTTCTCAGAATTCCGCTGATGTTTAAAAATGCTTCGGTACTCTTCCATTGTTCTCGGAATTCCGCTGACATATAAAAATGCTTCGGAAATCTTGCATTGTTCTCGGCATTCCGCTGACATTTAAAAATGCTTTGAAACTCTTTCATTGTTCTCGGAATTCCGCTGAAGTTTAAAAATGCTTCGGAACTCTTCCATTGTTCTAGGAATTCTGCTGAAGTCTAAAAATTCATCTGAACTCTTCCATTATTCTCGGAATTCTTGTGAATTTTAAAAATGCTTCGTAACTCTTCTATTGTTCTCGGAATTCCGCTGAAGTTTAAAAATGCTTAAAATCTCTTACATTGTTCTCGGAATTCCGCTGAAGTTTAAAAATGCTTCGGAACTCTTCCATTGTTCTCGGAATTCTGCTGAAGTTTAAAAATGCTTCAGAACTCTTCCATTGTTCTCAGAATTCCGCTGACGTTTAAAAATGCTTCGGTACTCTTCCATTGTTCTCGGAATTCCGCTGACGTTTAAAAATGCTTCGGTACTCTTCCATTGTTCTCGGAATTCCGCTGACATATAAAAATGCTTCTGAAATCTTACATTGTTCTCGGCATTCCGCTGACGTTTAAAAATGCTTCGGAACTCTTCAATTGTTCTCGGAATTCCGCTGACGTTTAAAAATGCTTCGGAACTCTTCCATTGTTCTCAGAATTCCGTTGAAGTTTAAAAATGCTTCGAAACTCTTCCATTGTTCTCGGAATTCTGCTGAAGTTTAAAAATGCTTCGAAACTCTTTCATTGTTCTCGGAATTCTGCTGAAGTTTAAAAATGCTTCAGAACTCTTCCATTGCTCTCGGAATTCCGCTGACGTTTAATAATGCTTCGCAACTCTTCCATTGTTCTCGGAATTCCGCTGACATATAAAAATGCTTCGGAAATCTTGCATTGTTCTCGGCATTCCGCTGACATTTAAAAATGCTTCGGAACTCTTCAATTGTTCTCGGAATTCTGCTGAACTTTTAAAATGCTTTGGAACTCTTCCATTGCTCTCGGAATTTGGGTGAAGTTTAATAATGCTTCGGAAATCTTCTATTGTTCTCGGAATTCCGCTGAAGTTTAAAAATGCTTAAAATCTCTTCCATTGTTCTCGTAATTCTGCTGATGTTTAAAAATGCTTCGGAACTCTTCCATTGTTCTCATAATTCCGCTGAAGTTTAAAAATGGTTCGGAACTCTTCCATTGTTCTCGGAATTCCGATGACGTTTTAAAATGCTTCGGTACTCTTCCATTGTTCTCGGAATTCCGCTGACGTTTAAAAATGCTTCGGAACTCTTCCATTGTTATCGGAATTCCGCTGAAGTTTAAAAATGCTTCGGAACTCTTCCATTGTTCTAGGAATTCTGCTGAAGTCTAAAAATTCATCTGAACTCTTTCATTATTCTCGGAATTCGTGTGAATTTTAAAAATGCTTCGGAACTCTTCTATTGTTCTCGGAATTCCGCTGAAGTTTAAAAATGCTTAAAATCTCTTACATTGTTCTCGGAATTCCGCTGAAGTTTAAAAATGCTTCGGAACTCTTCCATTTTTCTCGGAATTCTGCTGAAGTTTAAAAATGCTTCAGAACTCTTCCATTTTTCTCAGAATTCTGCTGACGTTTAAAAATGCTTCGGTACTCTTCCATTGTTCTCGGAATTCCGCTGACATATAAAAATGCTTCTGAAATCTTGCATTGTTCTCGGCATTCCGCTGACGTTTAAAAATGCTTCGGAACTCTTCAATTGTTCTCGGAATTCCGCTGACGTTTAAAAATGCTTCGGAACTCTTCCATTGTTCTCAGAATTCCGTTGAAGTTTAAAAATGCTTCGAAACTCTTCCATTGTTCTCGGAATTCTGCTGAAGTTTAAAAATGCTTCGAAACTCTTTCATTGTTCTCGGAATTCTGCTGAAGTTTAAAAATGCTTCAGAACTCTTCCATTGCTCTCGGAATTCCGCTGACGTTTAATAATGCTTCGCAACTCTTCCATTGTTCTCGGAATTCCGCTGACATATAAAAATGCTTCGGAAATCTAGCATTGTTCTCGGCATTCCGCTGACATTTAAAAATGCTTCGGAACTCTTCAATTGTTCTCGGAATTCTGCTGAACTTTTAAAATGCTTTGGAACTCTTCCATTGCTCTCGGAATTCGGGTGAAGTTTAAAAATGCTTCGGAACTCTTCTATTGTTCTCGGAATTCCGCTGAAGTTTAAAAATGCTTAAAATCTTTTCCATTGTTCTCGTAATTCTGCTCATGTTTAAAAATGCTTCGGAACTCTTCCATTGTTCTCGTAATTCCGCTGAAGTTTAAAAATGGTTCGGAACTCTTCCATTGTTCTCGGAATTCCGATGACGTTTTAAAATGCTTTGGTACTCTTCCATTGTTCTCGGAATTCCGCTGACGTTTAAAAATGCTTCGGAACTCTTCCATTGTTATCGGAATTCCGCTGACATATAAAAATGCTTCGGAACTCTTCCATTGTTCTAGGAATGCTGCTGAAGTCTAAAAATTCATCTGAACTCTTTCATTATTCTCGGAATTCGTGTGAATTTTAAAAATGCTTCGGAACTCTTCTATTGTTCTCGGAATTCCGCTGAAGTTTAAAAATGCTTAAAATCTCTTACATTGTTCTCGGAATTCCGCTGAAGTTTAAAAATGCTTCGGAACTCTTCCATTTTTCTCGGAATTCTGCTGAAGTTTAAAAATGCTTCAGAACTCTTCCATTGCTCTCGGAATTCCGCTGACATTTAATAATGCTTCGCAACTCTTCCATTATTCTCGGAATTCCGCTGACATATAAAAATGCTTCGGAAATCTAGCATTGTTCTCGGCATTCCGCTGACATTTAAAAATGCTTCGAACTCTTCAATTGTTCTCGGAATTCTGCTGAACTTTTAAAATGCTTTGGAACTCTTCCATTGCTCTCGGAATTCGGGTGAAGTTTAAAAATGCTTCGGAAATCTTCTATTGTTCTCGGAATTCCGCTGAAGTTTAAAAATGCTTAAAATCTCTTCCATTGTTCTCGTAATTCTGCTCATGTTTAAAAATGCTTCGGAACTCTTCCATTGTTCTCGTAATTCCGCTGAAGTTTAAAAATGGTTCGGAACTCTTCCATTGTTCTCGGAATTCCGCTGACGTTTAAAAATGCTTCGGAACTCTTCCATTGTTCTCAGAATTCTGCTGACGTTTAAAAATGCTTCGGAAATCTTCCATTGTTTTCAAAATTCCGCTGACGCTTAAAAATGCTTCAGAACTCTTCCATTGTTCTCGGAATTCCGCTGGCGTTTAATAATGCTTCGCAACTCTTTCATTGTTCTCGGAATTCCGCTGAAGTTTAAAAATGCTTCGGAACTCTTCCATTGTTCTCGGAATTCTGCTGACGTTTAAAAATGCTTCGTAACTCTTCCATTGTTCTCGGAATTCCGTTGAAGTTTAAAAATGCTTCGAAACTCTTCCATTGTTCTCGGAATTCTGCTGAAGTTTAAAAATGCTTCAGAACTCTTCCATTGTTCTCGGAATTCCGCTGACGTTTAATAATGCTTCGCAACTCTTCCATTGTTCTCAGAATTCCGCTGACATATAAAAATGCTTCGGAAATCTAGCATTGTTCTTGGCATTCCGCTGACATTTAAAAATGCTTCGGAACTCTTCAATTGTTCTCGGAATTCTGCTGAACTTTTAAAATGCTTTGGAACTCTTCCATTGCTCTCGGAATTCGGGTGAAGTTTAAAAATGCTTCGGAAATCTTCTATTGTTCTCGGAATTCCGCTGAAGTTTAAAAATGCTTAAAATCTCTTCCATTGTTCTCGTAATTCTGCTCATGTTTAAAAATGCTTTGGAACTCTTCCATTGTTCTCGTAATTCCGCTGAAGTTTAAAAATGGTTCGGAACTCTTCCATTGTTCTCGGAATTCCGCTGACGTTTAAAAATGCTTCGGAACTCTTCCATTGTTATCGGAATTCCGCTGAAGTTTAAAAATGCTTCGGAACTCTTCCATTGTTCTAGGAATGCTGCTGAAGTCTAAAAATTCATCTGAACTCTTTCATTATTCTCGGAATTCGTGTGAATTTTAAAAATGCTTCGGAACTCTTCTATTGTTCTCGGAATTCCGCTGAAGTTTAAAAATGCTTAAAATCTCTTACATTGTTCTCGGAATTCCGCTGAAGTTTAAAAATGTTTCAGAACTCTTCCATTGTTCTCAGAATTCTGCTGACGTTTAAAAATGCTTCGGTACTCTTCCATTGTTCTGGGAATTCTGCTGAAGTTTAAAAATGCTTCGGTACTCTTCCATTGTTCTCGGAATTCCGCTGACATATAAAAATGCTTCGGAAATCTTGCATTGTTCTCGGCATTCCGCTGACATTTAAAAATGCTTCGGAACTCTTCAATTGTTCTCGGAATTCTGCTGAACTTTTAAAATGCTTTGGAACTCTTCCATTGCTCTCGGAATTCGGGTGAAGTTTAAAAATGCTTCGGAACTCTTCTATTGTTCTCGGAATTCCGCTGAAGTTTAAAAATGCTTAAAATCTTTTCCATTGTTCTCGTAATTCTGCTCATGTTTAAAAATGCTTCGGAACTCTTCCATTGTTCTCGTAATTCCGCTGAAGTTTAAAAATGGTTCGGAACTCTTCCATTGTTATCGGAATTCCGATGACGTTTTAAAATGCTTCGGTACTCTTCCATTGTTCTCGGAATTCCGCTGACGTTTAAAAATGCTTCGGAACTCTTCCATTGTTATCGGAATTCCGCTGAAGTTTAAAAATGCTTCGGAACTCTTCCATTGTTCTAGGAATTCTGCTGAAGTCTAAAAATTCATCTGAACTCTTTCATTATTCTCGGAATTCGTGTGAATTTTAAAAATGCTTCGGAACTCTTCTATTGTTCTCGGAATTCCGCTGAAGTTTAAAAATGCTTAAAATCTCTTACATTGTTCTCGGAATTCCGCTGAAGTTTAAAAATGCTTCGGAACTCTTCCATTTTTCTCGGAATTCTGCTGAAGTTTAAAAATGCTTCAGAACTCTTCCATTTTTCTCAGAATTCTGCTGACGTTTAAAAATGCTTCGGTACTCTTCCATTGTTCTGGGAATTCTGCTGAAGTTTAAAAAAGCTTCGGTACTCTTCCATTGTTCTCGGAATTCCGCTGACATATAAAAATGCTTCGGAAATCTTGCATTGTTCTCGGCTTTCCGCTGACATTTAAAAATGCTTCGGAACTCTTCAATTGTTCTCGGAATTCTGCTGAACTTTTAAAATGCTTTGGAACTCTTCCATTGCTCTCGGAATTCGGGTGAAGTTTAAAAATGCTTCGGAACTCTTCTATTGTTCTCGGAATTCCGCTAAAGTTTAAAAATGCTTAAAATCTCTTCCATTGTTCTCGTAATTCTGCTCATGTTTAAAAATGCTTCAGAACTCTTCCATTGTTCTCAGAATTCCGCTGACGTTTAAAAATGCTTCGGAACTCTTCCATTTTTCTCGGAATTCTGCTGAAGTTTAAAAATGCTTCAGAACTCTTCCATTGCTCTCGGAATTCCGCTGACGTTTAATAATGCTTCGCAACTCTTCCATTGTTCTCGGAATTCCGCTGACATATAAAAATGCTTCGGAAATCTAGCATTGTTCTCGGCATTCCGCTGACATTTAAAAATGCTTCGGAACTCTTCAATTGTTCTCGGAATTCTGCTGAACTTTTAAAATGCTTTGGAACTCTTCCATTGCTCTCGGAATTCGGGTGAAGTTTAAAAATGCTTCGGAAATCTTCTATTGTTCTCGGAATTCCGCTGAAGTTTAAAAATGCTTAAAATCTCTTCCATTGTTCTCGTAATTCTGCTCATGTTTAAAAATGCTTCGGAACTCTTCCATTGTTATCGGAATTCCGCTGAAGTTTAAAAATGCTTCGGAACTCTTCCATTGTTCTAGGAATGCTGCTGAAGTCTAAAAATTCATCTGAACTCTTTCATTATTCTCGGAATTCGTGTGAATTTTAAAAATGCTTCGGAACTCTTCTATTGTTCTCGGAATTCCGCTGAAGTTTAAAAATGCTTAAAATCTCTTACATTGTTCTCGGAATTCCGCTGAAGTTTAAAAATGCTTCGGAACTCTTCCATTTTTCTCGGAATTCTGCTGAAGTTTAAAAATGCTTCAGAACTCTTCCATTGTTCTCAGAATTCTGCTGACGTTTAAAAATGCTTCGGTACTCTTCCATTGTTCTGGGAATTCTGCTGAAGTTTAAAAATGCTTCGGTACTCTTCCATTGTTCTCGGAATTCCGCTGACATATAAAAATGCTTCGGAAATCTTGCATGGTTCTCGGCATTCCGCTGACATTTAAAAATGCTTCGGAACTCTTCAATTGTTCTCGGAATTCTGCTGAACTTTTAAAATGCTTTGGAACTCTTCCATTGCTCTCGGAATTCGGGTGAAGTTTAAAAATGCTTCGGAACTCTTCTATTGTTCTCGGAATTCCGCTGAAGTTTAAAAATGCTTAAAATCTTTTCCATTGTTCTCGTAATTCTGCTCATGTTTAAAAATGCTTCGGAACTCCTCCATTGTTATCGGAATTCTGCTGAAGTTTAAAAATGCTTCGGAACTCTTCCATTGTTCTAAGAATTCTGCTGAAGTCTAAAAATTCATGTGAACTCTTCCATTATTCTCGGAATTCGTGTGAATTTTAAAAATGCTTCGGAACTCTTCTATTGTTCTCGGAATTCCGCTGAAATTTAAAAATGCTTAAAATCTCTTACATTGTTCTCGGAATTCCGCTGAAGTTTAAAAATGCTTCAGAACTCTTCCATTGTTCTCAGAATTCCGCTGACGTTTAAAAATGCTTCGGAAATCTTCCATTGTTTTCAAAATTCCGCTGACGTTTAAAAATGCTTCAGAACTTTTCCATTGTTCTCCGAATTCTGCTGACGTTTAAAAATGCTTCGGAACTCCTCCATTGTTATCGGAATTCTGCTGAAGTTTAAAAATGCTTCGGAACTCTTCCATTGTTCTAGGAATTCTGCTGAAGTCTAAAAATTCATGTGAACTCTTACATTATTCTCGGAATTCGTGTGAATTTTAAAAATGCTTCGGAACTCTTCTATTGTTCTCGGAATTCCGCTGAAGTTTAAAAATGCTTAAAATCTCTTACATTGTTCTCGGAATTCCGCTGAAGTTTAAAAATGTTTCAGAACTCTTCCATTGTTCTCAGAATTCTGCTGACGTTTAAAAATGCTTCGGTACTCTTCCATTGTTCTGGGAATTCTGCTGAAGTTTAAAAATGCTTCGGTACTCTTCCATTGTTCTCGGAATTCCGCTGACATATAAAAATGCTTCGGAAATCTTGCATTGTTCTCGGCATTCCGCTGACATTTAAAAATGCTTCGGAACTCTTCAATTGTTCTCGGAATTCTGCTGAACTTTTAAAATGCTTTGGAACTCTTCCATTGCTCTCGGAATTCGGGTGAAGTTTAAAAATGCTTCGGAACTCTTCTATTGTTCTCGGAATTCCGCTGAAGTTTAAAAATGCTTAAAATCTTTTCCATTGTTCTCGTAATTCTGCTCATGTTTAAAAATGCTTCGGAACTCTTCCATTGTTCTCGTAATTCCGCTGAAGTTTAAAAATGGTTCGGAACTCTTCCATTGTTATCGGAATTCCGATGACGTTTTAAAATGCTTCGGTACTCTTCCATTGTTCTCGGAATTCCGCTGACGTTTAAAAATGCTTCGGAACTCTTCCATTGTTATCGGAATTCCGCTGAAGTTTAAAAATGCTTCGGAACTCTTCCATTGTTCTAGGAATTCTGCTGAAGTCTAAAAATTCATCTGAACTCTTTCATTATTCTCGGAATTCGTGTGAATTTTAAAAATGCTTCGGAACTCTTCTATTGTTCTCGGAATTCCGCTGAAGTTTAAAAATGCTTAAAATCTCTTACATTGTTCTCGGAATTCCGCTGAAGTTTAAAAATGCTTCGGAACTCTTCCATTTTTCTCGGAATTCTGCTGAAGTTTAAAAATGCTTCAGAACTCTTCCATTTTTCTCAGAATTCTGCTGACGTTTAAAAATGCTTCGGTACTCTTCCATTGTTCTGGGAATTCTGCTGAAGTTTAAAAAAGCTTCGGTACTCTTCCATTGTTCTCGGAATTCCGCTGACATATAAAAATGCTTCGGAAATCTTGCATTGTTCTCGGCTTTCCGCTGACATTTAAAAATGCTTCGGAACTCTTCAATTGTTCTCGGAATTCTGCTGAACTTTTAAAATGCTTTGGAACTCTTCCATTGCTCTCGGAATTCGGGTGAAGTTTAAAAATGCTTCGGAACTCTTCTATTGTTCTCGGAATTCCGCTAAAGTTTAAAAATGCTTAAAATCTCTTCCATTGTTCTCGTAATTCTGCTCATGTTTAAAAATGCTTCAGAACTCTTCCATTGTTCTCAGAATTCCGCTGACGTTTAAAAATGCTTCGGAACTCTTCCATTTTTCTCGGAATTCTGCTGAAGTTTAAAAATGCTTCAGAACTCTTCCATTGCTCTCGGAATTCCGCTGACGTTTAATAATGCTTCGCAACTCTTCCATTGTTCTCGGAATTCCGCTGACATATAAAAATGCTTCGGAAATCTAGCATTGTTCTCGGCATTCCGCTGACATTTAAAAATGCTTCGGAACTCTTCAATTGTTCTCGGAATTCTGCTGAACTTTTAAAATGCTTTGGAACTCTTCCATTGCTCTCGGAATTCGGGTGAAGTTTAAAAATGCTTCGGAAATCTTCTATTGTTCTCGGAATTCCGCTGAAGTTTAAAAATGCTTAAAATCTCTTCCATTGTTCTCGTAATTCTGCTCATGTTTAAAAATGCTTCGGAACTCTTCCATTGTTATCGGAATTCCGCTGAAGTTTAAAAATGCTTCGGAACTCTTCCATTGTTCTAGGAATGCTGCTGAAGTCTAAAAATTCATCTGAACTCTTTCATTATTCTCGGAATTCGTGTGAATTTTAAAAATGCTTCGGAACTCTTCTATTGTTCTCGGAATTCCGCTGAAGTTTAAAAATGCTTAAAATCTCTTACATTGTTCTCGGAATTCCGCTGAAGTTTAAAAATGCTTCGGAACTCTTCCATTTTTCTCGGAATTCTGCTGAAGTTTAAAAATGCTTCAGAACTCTTCCATTGTTCTCAGAATTCTGCTGACGTTTAAAAATGCTTCGGTACTCTTCCATTGTTCTGGGAATTCTGCTGAAGTTTAAAAATGCTTCGGTACTCTTCCATTGTTCTCGGAATTCCGATGACGTTTTAAAATGCTTTGGTACTCTTCCATTGTTCTCGGAATTCCGCTGACGTTTAAAAATGCTTCGGAACTCTTCCATTGTTCTCGGAATTCCGCTGAAGTTTAAAAATGCTTAAAATCTCTTACATTGTTCTCGGAATTCCGCTGAAGTTTAAAAATGCTTCGGAACTCTTCCATTTTTCTCGGAATTCTGCTGAAGTTTAAAAATGCTTCAGAACTCTTCCATTGTTCTCAGAATTCTGCTGACGTTTAAAAATGCTTCGGTACTCTTCCATTGTTCTGGGAATTCTGCTGAAGTTTAAAAATGCTTCGGTACTCTTCCATTGTTCTCGGAATTCCGCTGACATATAAAAATGCTTCGGAAATCTTGCATTGTTCTCGGCATTCCGCTGACATTTAAAAATGCTTCGGAACTCTTCAATTGTTCTCGGAATTCTGCTGAACTTTTAAAATGCTTTGGAACTCTTCCATTGCTCTCGGAATTCGGGTGAAGTTTAAAAATGCTTCGGAACTCTTCTATTGTTCTCGGAATTCCGCTGAAGTTTAAAAATGCTTAAAATCTTTTCCATTGTTCTCGTAATTCTGCTCATGTTTAAAAATGCTTCGGAACTCCTCCATTGTTATCGGAATTCTGCTGAAGTTTAAAAATGCTTCGGAACTCTTCCATTGTTCTAAGAATTCTGCTGAAGTCTAAAAATTCATGTGAACTCTTCCATTATTCTCGGAATTCGTGTGAATTTTAAAAATGCTTCGGAACTCTTCTATTGTTCTCGGAATTCCGCTGAAATTTAAAAATGCTTAAAATCTCTTACATTGTTCTCGGAATTCCGCTGAAGTTTAAAAATGCTTCGGAACTCTTCCATTGTTCTCGGAATTCTGCTGAAGTTTAAAAATGCTTCAGAACTCTTCCATTGTTCTCAGAATTCCGCTGACGTTTAAAAATGCTTCGGAAATCTTCCATTGTTTTCAAAATTCCGCTGACGTTTAAAAATGCTTCAGAACTTTTCCATTGTTCTCCGAATTCTGCTGACGTTTAAAAATGCTTCGGAACTCCTCCATTGTTATCGGAATTCTGCTGAAGTTTAAAAATGCTTCGGAACTCTTCCATTGTTCTAGGAATTCTGCTGAAGTCTAAAAATTCATGTGAACTCTTACATTATTCTCGGAATTCGTGTGAATTTTAAAAATGCTTCGGAACTCTTCTATTGTTCTCGGAATTCCGCTGAAATTTAAAAATGCTTAAAATCTCTTACATTGTTCTCGGAATTCCGCTGAAGTTTAAAAATGCTTCGGAACTCTTCCATTGTTCTCGGAATTCTGCTGAAGTTTAAAAATGCTTCAGAACTCTTCCATTGTTCTCAGAATTCCGCTGACGTTTAAAAATGCTTCGGAAATCTTCCATTGTTTTCAAAATTCCGCTGACGTTTAAAAATGCTTCAGAACTTTTCCATTGTTCTCGGAATTCCTCTGACTTTTAAAAATGCTTCGGAACTCTTCCATTGTTCTCCAAATTCCGCTGAAGTTTAAAAATGCTTCGGAACCCTTCCATTGTTCTCGGAATTCTGCTGAAGTTTAAAAATGCTTCGGAACCCTTCCATTGTTCTCGGAATTCCGCTGAAGTTTAAAAATGCTTCGGAACTCTTCCATTGTTCTAGGAATGCTGCTGAAGTCTAAAAATTCATCTGAACTCTTTCATTATTCTCGGAATTCGTGTGAATTTTAAAAATGCTTCGGAACTCTTCTATTGTTCTCGGAATTCCGCTGAAGTTTAAAAATGCTTAAAATCTCTTACATTGTTCTCGGAATTCCGCTGAAGTTTAAAAATGCTTCGGAACTCTTCCATTTTTCTCGGAATTCTGCTGAAGTTTAAAAATGCTTCAGAACTCTTCCATTGCTCTCGGAATTCCGCTGACATTTAATAATGCTTCGCAACTCTTCCATTGTTCTCGGAATTCCGCTGACATATAAAAATGCTTCGGAAATCTAGCATTGTTCTCGGCATTCCGCTGACATTTAAAAATGCTTCGAACTCTTCAATTGTTCTCGTAATTCTGCTGAACTTTTAAAATGCTTTGGAACTCTTCCATTGCTCTCGGAATTCGGGTGAAGTTTAAAAATGCTTCGGAAATCTTCTATTGTTCTCGGAATTCCGCTGAAGTTTAAAAATGCTTAAAATCTCTTCCATTGTTCTCGTAATTCTGCTCATGTTTAAAAATGCTTCGGAACTCTTCCATTGTTCTCGTAATTCCGCTGAAGTTTAAAAATGGTTCGGAACTCTTCCATTGTTCTCGGAATTCCGCTGACGTTTAAAAATGCTTCGGAACTCTTCCATTGTTCTCAGAATTCCGCTGACGTTTAAAAATGCTTCGGAAATCTTCCATTGTTTTCAAAATTCCGCTGACGCTTAAAAATGCTTCGGAACTCTTCCATTGTTCTCGGAATTCTGCTGACGTTTAAAAATGCTTCGTAACTCTTCCATTGTTCTCGGAATTCCGTTGAAGTTCAAAAATGCTTCGAAACTCTTCCATTGTTCTCGGAATTCTGCTGAAGTTTAAAAATGGTTCGGAACTCTTCCATTGTTCTCGGAATTCCGCTGACGTTTAAAAATGCTTCGGAACTCTTCCATTGTTCTCGGAATTCCGCTGGCGTTTAATAATGCTTCGCAACTCTTTCATTGTTCTCGGAATTCCGCTGAAGTTTAAAAATGCTTCGGAACTCTTCCATTGTTCTCGGAATTCTGCTGACGTTTAAAAATGCTTCGTAACTCTTCCATTGTTCTCGGAATTCCGTTGAAGTTTAAAAATGCTTCGAAACTCTTCCATTGTTCTCGGAATTCTGCTGAAGTTTAAAAATGCTTCAGAACTCTTCCATTGTTCTCGGAATTCCGCTGACGTTTAATAATGCTTCGCAACTCTTCCATTGTTCTCGGAATTCCGCTGACATATAAAAATGCTTCGGAAATCTAGCATTGTTCTCGGCATTCCGCTGACATTTAAAAATGCTTCGGAACTCTTCAATTGTTCTCGGAATTCTGCTGAACTTTTAAAATGCTTTGGAACTCTTCCATTGCTCTCGGAATTCGGGTGAAGTTTAAAAATGCTTCGGAAATCTTCTATTGTTCTCGGAATTCCGCTGAAGTTTAAAAATGCTTAAAATCTCTTCCATTGTTCTCGTAATTCTGCTCATGTTTAAAAATGCTTCGGAACTCTTCCATTGTTCTCGTAATTCCGCTGAAGTTTAAAAATGGTTCGGAACTCTTCCATTGTTCTCGGAATTCCGCTGACGTTTAAAAATGCTTCGGAACTCTTCCATTGTTATCGGAATTCCGCTGAAGTTTAAAAATGCTTCGGAACTCTTCCATTGTTCTAGGAATGCTGCTGAAGTCTAAAAATTCATCTGAACTCTTTCATTATTCTCGGAATTCGTGTGAATTTTAAAAATGCTTCGGAACTCTTCTATTGTTCTCGGAATTCCGCTGAAGTTTAAAAATGCTTAAAATCTCTTACATTGTTCTCGGAATTCCGCTGAAGTTTAAAAATGTTTCAGAACTCTTCCATTGTTCTCAGAATTCTGCTGACGTTTAAAAATGCTTCGGTACTCTTCCATTGTTCTGGGAATTCTGCTGAAGTTTAAAAATGCTTCGGTACTCTTCCATTGTTCTTGGAATTCCGCTGACATATAAAAATGCTTCGGAAATCTTGCATTGTTCTCGGCATTCCGCTGACATTTAAAAATGCTTCGGAACTCTTCAATTGTTCTCGGAATTCTGCTGAACTTTTAAAATGCTTTGGAACTCTTCCATTGCTCTCGGAATTCGGGTGAAGTTTAAAAATGCTTCGGAACTCTTCTATTGTTCTCGGAATTCCGCTAAAGTTTAAAAATGCTTAAAATCTCTTCCATTGTTCTCGTAATTCTGCTCATGTTTAAAAATGCTTCAGAACTCTTCCATTGTTCTCAGAATTCCGCTGACGTTTAAAAATGCTTCGGAACTCTTCCATTTTTCTCGGAATTCTGCTGAAGTTTAAAAATGCTTCAGAACTCTTCCATTGCTCTCGGAATTCCGCTGACGTTTAATAATGCTTCGCAACTCTTCCATTGTTCTCGGAATTCCGCTGACATATAAAAATGCTTCGGAAATCTAGCATTGTTCTCGGCATTCCGCTGACATTTAAAAATGCTTCGGAACTCTTCAATTGTTCTCGGAATTCTGCTGAACTTTTAAAATGCTTTGGAACTCTTCCATTGCTCTCGGAATTCGGGTGAAGTTTAAAAATGCTTCGGAAATCTTCTATTGTTCTCGGAATTCCGCTGAAGTTTAAAAATGCTTAAAATCTCTTCCATTGTTCTCGTAATTCTGCTCATGTTTAAAAATGCTTCGGAACTCTTCCATTGTTCTCGTAATTCCGCTGAAGTTTAAAAATGGTTCGGAACTCTTCCATTGTTCTCGGAATTCCGATGACGTTTTAAAATGCTTCGGTACTCTTCCATTGTTCTCGGAATTCCGCTGACGTTTAAAAATGCTTCGGAACTCTTCCATTGTTATCGGAATTCCGCTGAAGTTTAAAAATGCTTCGGAACTCTTCCATTGTTCTAGGAATGCTGCTGAAGTCTAAAAATTCATCTGAACTCTTTCATTATTCTCGGAATTCGTGTGAATTTTAAAAATGCTTCGGAACTCTTCTATTGTTCTCGGAATTCCGCTGAAGTTTAAAAATGCTTAAAATCTCTTACATTGTTCTCGGAATTCCGCTGAAGTTTAAAAATGCTTCGGAACTCTTCCATTTTTCTCGGAATTCTGCTGAAGTTTAAAAATGCTTCAGAACTCTTCCATTGTTCTCAGAATTCTGCTGACGTTTAAAAATGCTTCGGTACTCTTCCATTGTTCTGGGAATTCTGCTGAAGTTTAAAAATGCTTCGGTACTCTTCCATTGTTCTCGGAATTCCGCTGACATATAAAAATGCTTCGGAAATCTTGCATTGTTCTCGGCATTCCGCTGACATTTAAAAATGCTTCGGAACTCTTCAATTGTTCTCGGAATTCTGCTGAACTTTTAAAATGCTTTGGAACTCTTCCATTGCTCTCGGAATTCGGGTGAAGTTTAAAAATGCTTCGGAACTCTTCTATTGTTCTCGGAATTCCGCTGAAGTTTAAAAATGCTTAAAATCTTTTCCATTGTTCGCGTAATTCTGCTCATGTTTAAAAATGCTTCGGAACTCCTCCATTGTTATCGGAATTCTGCTGAAGTTTAAAAATGCTTCGGAACTCTTCCATTGTTCTAAGAATTCTGCTGAAGTCTAAAAATTCATGTGAACTCTTCCATTATTCTCGGAATTCGTGTGAATTTTAAAAATGCTTCGGAACTCTTCTATTGTTCTCAGAATTCCGCTGAAATTTAAAAATGCTTAAAATCTCTTACATTGTTCTCGGAATTCCGCTGAAGTTTAAAAATGCTTCGGAACTCTTCCATTGTTCTCGGAATTCTGCTGAAGTTTAAAAATGCTTCAGAACTCTTCCATTGTTCTCAGAATTCCGCTGACGTTTAAAAATGCTTCGGAAATCTTCCATTGTTTTCAAAATTCCGCTGACGTTTAAAAATGCTTCAGAACTTTTCCATTGTTCTCCGAATTCTGCTGACGTTTAAAAATGCTTCGGAACTCCTCCATTGTTATCGGAATTCTGCTGAAGTTTAAAAATGCTTCGGAACTCTTCCATTGTTCTAGGAATTCTGCTGAAGTCTAAAAATTCATGTGAACTCTTACATTATTCTCGGAATTCGTGTGAATTTTAAAAATGCTTCGGAACTCTTCTATTGTTCTCGGAATTCCGCTGAAATTTAAAAATGCTTAAAATCTCTTACATTGTTCTCGGAATTCCGCTGAAGTTTAAAAATGCTTCGGAACTCTTCCATTGTTCTCGGAATTCTGCTGAAGTTTAAAAATGCTTCAGAACTCTTCCATTGTTCTCAGAATTCCGCTGACGTTTAAAAATGCTTCGGAAATCTTCCATTGTTTTCAAAATTCCGCTGACGTTTAAAAATGCTTCAGAACTTTTCCATTGTTCTCCGAATTCTGCTGACGTTTAAAAATGCTTCGGAACTCTTCCATTGTTCTAGGAATTCCGCTGACATTTAAAAATGCTTCACAACTCTTCCATTGTTCTCGGAATTCCTCTGACTTTTAAAAATGCTTCGGAACTCTTCTATTGTTCTCGGAATTCCGCTGAAGTTTAAAAATGCTTAAAATCTCTTACATTGTTCTCGGAATTCCGCTGAAGTTTAAAAATGCTTCGGAACTCTTCCATTTTTCTCGGAATTCTGCTGAAGTTTAAAAATGCTTCAGAACTCTTCCATTTTTCTCAGAATTCTGCTGACGTTTAAAAATGCTTCGGTACTCTTCCATTGTTCTGGGAATTCTGCTGAAGTTTAAAAAAGCTTCGGTACTCTTCCATTGTTCTCGGAATTCCGCTGACATATAAAAATGCTTCGGAAATCTTGCATTGTTCTCGGCTTTCCGCTGACATTTAAAAATGCTTCGGAACTCTTCAATTGTTCTCGGAATTCTGCTGAACTTTTAAAATGCTTTGGAACTCTTCCATTGCTCTCGGAATTCGGGTGAAGTTTAAAAATGCTTCGGAACTCTTCTATTGTTCTCGGAATTCCGCTAAAGTTTAAAAATGCTTAAAATCTCTTCCATTGTTCTCGTAATTCTGCTCATGTTTAAAAATGCTTCAGAACTCTTCCATTGTTCTCAGAATTCCGCTGACGTTTAAAAATGCTTCGGAACTCTTCCATTTTTCTCGGAATTCTGCTGAAGTTTAAAAATGCTTCAGAACTCTTCCATTGCTCTCGGAATTCCGCTGACGTTTAATAATGCTTCGCAACTCTTCCATTGTTCTCGGAATTCCGCTGACATATAAAAATGCTTCGGAAATCTAGCATTGTTCTCGGCATTCCGCTGACATTTAAAAATGCTTCGGAACTCTTCAATTGTTCTCGGAATTCTGCTGAACTTTTAAAATGCTTTGGAACTCTTCCATTGCTCTCGGAATTCGGGTGAAGTTTAAAAATGCTTCGGAAATCTTCTATTGTTCTCGGAATTCCGCTGAAGTTTAAAAATGCTTAAAATCTCTTCCATTGTTCTCGTAATTCTGCTCATGTTTAAAAATGCTTCGGAACTCTTCCATTGTTCTCGTAATTCCGCTGAAGTTTAAAAATGGTTCGGAACTCTTCCATTGTTCTCGGAATTCCGATGACGTTTTAAAATGCTTCGGTACTCTTCCATTGTTCTCGGAATTCCGCTGACGTTTAAAAATGCTTCGGAACTCTTCCATTGTTATCGGAATTCCGCTGAAGTTTAAAAATGCTTCGGAACTCTTCCATTGTTCTAGGAATGCTGCTGAAGTCTAAAAATTCATCTGAACTCTTTCATTATTCTCGGAATTCGTGTGAATTTTAAAAATGCTTCGTAACTCTTCTATTGTTCTCGGAATTCCGCTGAAGTTTAAAAATGCTTAAAATCTCTTACATTGTTCTCGGAATTCCGCTGAAGTTTAAAAATGCTTCGGAACTCTTCCATTTTTCTCGGAATTCTGCTGAAGTTTAAAAATGCTTCAGAACTCTTCCATTGTTCTCAGAATTCTGCTGACGTTTAAAAATGCTTCGGTACTCTTCCATTGTTCTGGGAATTCTGCTGAAGTTTAAAAATGCTTCGGTACTCTTCCATTGTTCTCGGAATTCCGCTGACATATAAAAATGCTTCGGAAATCTTGCATTGTTCTCGGCATTCCGCTGACATTTAAAAATGCTTCGGAACTCTTCAATTGTTCTCGGAATTCTGCTGAACTTTTAAAATGCTTTGGAACTCTTCCATTGCTCTCGGAATTCGGGTGAAGTTTAAAAATGCTTCGGAACTCTTCTATTGTTCTCGGAATTCCGCTGAAGTTTAAAAATGCTTAAAATCTTTTCCATTGTTCTCGTAATTCTGCTCATGTTTAAAAATGCTTCGGAACTCCTCCATTGTTATCGGAATTCTGCTGAAGTTTAAAAATGCTTCGGAACTCTTCCATTGTTCTAAGAATTCTGCTGAAGTCTAAAAATTCATGTGAACTCTTCCATTATTCTCGGAATTCGTGTGAATTTTAAAAATGCTTCGGAACTCTTCTATTGTTCTCGGAATTCCGCTGAAATTTAAAAATGCTTAAAATCTCTTACATTGTTCTCGGAATTCCGCTGAAGTTTAAAAATGCTTCGGAACTCTTCCATTGTTCTCGGAATTCTGCTGAAGTTTAAAAATGCTTCAGAACTCTTCCATTGTTCTCAGAATTCCGCTGACGTTTAAAAATGCTTCGGAAATCTTCCATTGTTTTCAAAATTCCGCTGACGTTTAAAAATGCTTCAGAACTTTTCCATTGTTCTCCGAATTCTGCTGACGTTTAAAAATGCTTCGGAACTCCTCCATTGTTATCGGAATTCTGCTGAAGTTTAAAAATGCTTCGGAACTCTTCCATTGTTCTAGGAATTCTGCTGAAGTCTAAAAATTCATGTGAACTCTTACATTATTCTCGGAATTCGTGTGAATTTTAAAAATGCTTCGGAACTCTTCTATTGTTCTCGGAATTCCGCTGAAATTTAAAAATGCTTAAAATCTCTTACATTGTTCTCGGAATTCCGCTGAAGTTTAAAAATGCTTCGGAACTCTTCCATTGTTCTCGGAATTCTGCTGAAGTTTAAAAATGCTTCAGAACTCTTCCATTGTTCTCAGAATTCCGCTGACGTTTAAAAATGCTTCGGAAATCTTCCATTGTTTTCAAAATTCCGCTGACGTTTAAAAATGCTTCAGAACTTTTCCATTGTTCTCCGAATTCTGCTGACGTTTAAAAATGCTTCGGAACTCTTCCATTGTTCTAGGAATTCCGCTGACATTTAAAAATGCTTCACAACTCTTCCATTGTTCTCGGAATTCCTCTGACTTTTAAAAATGCTTCGGAACTCTTCTATTGTTCTCGGAATTCCGCTGAAGTTTAAAAATGCTTAAAATCTCTTACATTGTTCTCGGAATTCCGCTGAAGTTTAAAAATGCTTCGGAACTCTTCCATTTTTCTCGGAATTCTGCTGAAGTTTAAAAATGCTTCAGAACTCTTCCATTTTTCTCAGAATTCTGCTGACGTTTAAAAATGCTTCGGTACTCTTCCATTGTTCTGGGAATTCTGCTGAAGTTTAAAAAAGCTTCGGTACTCTTCCATTGTTCTCGGAATTCCGCTGACATATAAAAATGCTTCGGAAATCTTGCATTGTTCTCGGCTTTCCGCTGACATTTAAAAATGCTTCGGAACTCTTCAATTGTTCTCGGAATTCTGCTGAACTTTTAAAATGCTTTGGAACTCTTCCATTGCTCTCGGAATTCGGGTGAAGTTTAAAAATGCTTCGGAAATCTTCTATTGTTCTCGGAATTCCGCTGAAGTTTAAAAATGCTTAAAATCTCTTCCATTGTTCTCGTAATTCTGCTCATGTTTAAAAATGCTTCGGAACTCTTCCATTGTTCTCGTAATTCCGCTGAAGTTTAAAAATGGTTCGGAACTCTTCCATTGTTCTCGGAATTCCGATGACGTTTTAAAATGCTTCGGTACTCTTCCATTGTTCTCGGAATTCCGCTGACGTTTAAAAATGCTTCGGAACTCTTCCATTGTTATCGGAATTCCGCTGAAGTTTAAAAATGCTTCGGAACTCTTCCATTGTTCTAGGAATGCTGCTGAAGTCTAAAAATTCATCTGAACTCTTTCATTATTCTCGGAATTCGTGTGAATTTTAAAAATGCTTCGGAACTCTTCTATTGTTCTCGGAATTCCGCTGAAGTTTAAAAATGCTTAAAATCTCTTACATTGTTCTCGGAATTCCGCTGAAGTTTAAAAATGCTTCGGAACTCTTCCATTTTTCTCGGAATTCTGCTGAAGTTTAAAAATGCTTCAGAACTCTTCCATTGTTCTCAGAATTCTGCTGACGTTTAAAAATGCTTCGGTACTCTTCCATTGTTCTGGGAATTCTGCTGAAGTTTAAAAATGCTTCGGTACTCTTCCATTGTTCTCGGAATTCCGCTGACATATAAAAATGCTTCGGAAATCTTGCATTGTTCTCGGCATTCCGCTGACATTTAAAAATGCTTCGGAACTCTTCAATTGTTCTCGGAATTCTGCTGAACTTTTAAAATGCTTTGGAACTCTTCCATTGCTCTCGGAATTCGGGTGAAGTTTAAAAATGCTTCGGAACTCTTCTATTGTTCTCGGAATTCCGCTGAAGTTTAAAAATGCTTAAAATCTTTTCCATTGTTCTCGTAATTCTGCTCATGTTTAAAAATGCTTCGGAACTCCTCCATTGTTATCGGAATTCTGCTGAAGTTTAAAAATGCTTCGGAACTCTTCCATTGTTCTAAGAATTCTGCTGAAGTCTAAAAATTCATGTGAACTCTTCCATTATTCTCGGAATTCGTGTGAATTTTAAAAATGCTTCGGAACTCTTCTATTGTTCTCGGAATTCCGCTGAAATTTAAAAATGCTTAAAATCTCTTACATTGTTCTCGGAATTCCGCTGAAGTTTAAAAATGCTTCGGAACTCTTCCATTGTTCTCGGAATTCTGCTGAAGTTTAAAAATGCTTCAGAACTCTTCCATTGTTCTCAGAATTCCGCTGACGTTTAAAAATGCTTCGGAAATCTTCCATTGTTTTCAAAATTCCGCTGACGTTTAAAAATGCTTCAGAACTTTTCCATTGTTCTCCGAATTCTGCTGACGTTTAAAAATGCTTCGGAACTCCTCCATTGTTATCGGAATTCTGCTGAAGTTTAAAAATGCTTCGGAACTCTTCCATTGTTCTAGGAATTCTGCTGAAGTCTAAAAATTCATGTGAACTCTTACATTATTCTCGGAATTCGTGTGAATTTTAAAAATGCTTCGGAACTCTTCTATTGTTCTCGGAATTCCGCTGAAATTTAAAAATGCTTAAAATCTCTTCCATTGTTCTCAGAATTCCGCTGACGTTTAAAAATGCTTCGGAACTCTTCCATTGTTCTAGGAATTCCGCTGACATTTAAAAATGCTTCACAACTCTTCCATTGTTCTCGGAATTCCTCTGACTTTTAAAAATGCTTCGGAACTCTTCCATTGTTCTCCAAATTCCGCTGAAGTTTAAAAATGCTTCGGAACCCTTCCATTGTTCTCGGAATTCTGCTGAAGTTTAAAAATGCTTCGGAACTCTTCCATTGTTCTCAGAATTCTGCTGACGTTTAAAAATGCTTCGGAAATCTTCCATTGTTTTCAAAATTCCGCTGACGCTTAAAAATGCTTCAGAACTCTTCCATTGTTCTCGGAATTCCGCTGGCGTTTAATAATGCTTCGCAACTCTTTCATTGTTCTCGGAATTCCGCTGAAGTTTAAAAATGCTTCGGAACTCTTCCATTGTTCTCGGAATTCTGCTGACGTTTAAAAATGCTTCGGAACTCTTCCATTGTTCTCGGAATTCCGTTGAAGTTTAAAAATGCTTCGAAACTCTTCCATTGTTCTCGGAATTCTGCTGAAGTTTTAAAATGCTTCAGAACTCTTCCATTGTTCTCGGAATTCCGCTGACGTTTAATAATGCTTCGCAACTCTTTCATTGTTCTCGGAATTCCGCTGACGTTTAAAAATGCTTCGGAACTCTTCCATTGTTCTCGGAATTCCGTTGAAGTTTAAAAATGCTTCGAAACTCTTCCATTGTTCTCGGAATTCTGCTGAAGTTTAAAAATGCTTTGAAACTCTTTCATTGTTCTCGGAATTCTGCTGAAGTTTAAAAATGCTTCAGAACTCTTCCATTGCTCTCGGAATTCCGCTGACGTTTAATAATGCTTCGCAACTCTTCCATTGTTCTCGGAATTCCGTTGAAGTTTAAAAATGCTTCGGTACTCTTCTATTGTTCTCGGAATTCCGCTGAAGTTTAAAAATGCTTAAAATCTCTTACATTGTTCTCGGAATTCCGCTGAAGTTTAAAAATGCTTCGGAACTCTTCCATTGTTCTCGGAATTCTGCTGAAGTTTAAAAATGCTTCAGAACTCTTCCATTGTTCTCAGAATTCTGCTGACGTTTAAAAATGCTTCGGTACTCTTCCATTGTTCTCGGAATTCCGCTGACGTTTAAAAATGCTTCAGTACTCTTCCATTGTTCTCGGAATTCCGCTGACATATAAAAATGCTTCTGAAATCTTGCATTGTTCTCGGCATTCCGCTGACGTTTAAAATGCTTCGGTACTCTTCCATTGTTATCGGAATTCCGCTGAAGTTTAAAAATGCTTCGGAACTCTTCCATTTTTCTCGGAATTCTGCTGAAGTTTAAAAATGCTTCAGAACTCTTCCATTTTTCTCAGAATTCTGCTGACGTTTAAAAATGCTTCGGTACTCTTCCATTGTTCTGGGAATTCTGCTGAAGTTTAAAAAAGCTTCGGTACTCTTCCATTGTTCTCGGAATTCTGCTGACATATAAAAATGCTTCGGAAATCTTGCATTGTTCTCGGCATTCCGCTGACATTTAAAAATGCTTCGGAACTCTTCAATTGTTCTCGGAATTCTGCTGAACTTTTAAAATGCTTTGGAACTCTTCCATTGCTCTCGGAATTCGGGTGAAGTTTAAAAATGCTTCGGAACTCTTCTATTGTTCTCGGAATTCCGCTGAAGTTTAAAAATGCTTAAAATCTCTTCCATTGTTCTCGTAATTCTGCTCATGTTTAAAAATGCTTCGGAACTCTTCCATTGTTCTCGTAATTCCGCTGAAGTTTAAAAATGGTTCGGAACTCTTCCATTGTTCTCGGAATTCCGATGACGTTTTAAAATGCTTCGGTACTCTTCCATTGTTCTCGGAATTCCGCTGACGTTTAAAAATGCTTCGGAACTCTTCCATTGTTATCGGAATTCCGCTGAAGTTTAAAAATGCTTCGGAACTCTTCCATTGTTCTAGGAATTCTGCTGAAGTCTAAAAATTCATCTGAACTCTTCCATTATTCTCGGAATTCGTGTGAATTTTAAAAATGCTTCGTAACTCTTCTTTTGTTCTCGGAATTCCGCTGAAGTTTAAAAATGCTTAAAATCTCTTACATTGTTCTCGGAATTCCGCTGAAGTTTAAAAATGCTTCGGAACTCTTCCATTGTTCTCGGAATTCTGCTGAAGTTTAAAAATGCTTCAGAACTCTTCCATTGTTCTCAGAATTCCGCTGATGTTTAAAAATGCTTCGGTACTCTTCCATTGTTCTCGGTATTCCGCTGACATATAAAAATGCTTCGGAAATCTTGCATTGTTCTCGGCATTCCGCTGACATTTAAAAATGCTTCAGAACTCTTCCATTGTTCTCAGAATTCCGCTGACGTTTAAAAATGCTTCGGTACTCTTCCATTGTTCTCGGAATTCCGCTGACGTTTAAAAATGCTTCGGTACTCTTCCATTGTTCTCGGAATTCCGCTGACATATAAAAATGCTTCTGAAATCTTACATTGTTCTCGGCATTCCGCTGACGTTTAAAAATGCTTCGGAACTCTTCAATTGTTCTCGGAATTCCGCTGACGTTTAAAAATGCTTCGGAACTCTTCCATTGTTCTCAGAATTCCGTTGAAGTTTAAAAATGCTTCGAAACTCTTCCATTGTTCTCGGAATTCTGCTGAAGTTTAAAAATGCTTCGAAACTCTTTCATTGTTCTCGGAATTCTGCTGAAGTTTAAAAATTCTTCAGAACTCTTCCATTGCTCTCGGAATTCCGCTGACGTTTAATAATGCTTCGCAACTCTTCCATTGTTCTCGGAATTCCGCTGACATATAAAAATGCTTCGGAAATCTTGCATTGTTCTCGGCATTCCGCTGACATTTAAAAATGCTTCGGAACTCTTCAATTGTTCTCGGAATTCTGCTGAACTTTTAAAATGCTTTGGAACTCTTCCATTGCTCTCGGAATTCGGGTGAAGTTTAAAAATGCTTCGGAAATCTTCTATTGTTCTCGGAATTCCGCTGAAGTTTAAAAATGCTTAAAATCTCTTCCATTGTTCTCGTAATTCTGCTCATGTTTAAAAATGCTTCGGAACTCTTCCATTGTTCTCATAATTCCGCTGAAGTTTAAAAATGGTTCGGAACTCTTCCATTGTTCTCGGAATTCCGATGACGTTTTAAAATGCTTCGGTACTCTTCCATTGTTCTCGGAATTCCGCTGACGTTTAAAAATGCTTCGGAACTCTTCCATTGTTATCGGAATTCCGCTGAAGTTTAAAAATGCTTCGGAACTCTTCCATTGTTCTAGGAATTCTGCTGAAGTCTAAAAATTCATCTGAACTCTTTCATTATTCTCGGAATTCGTGTGAATTTTAAAAATGCTTCGGAACTCTTCTATTGTTCTCGGAATTCCGCTGAAGTTTAAAAATGCTTAAAATCTCTTACATTGTTCTCGGAATTCCGCTGAAGTTTAAAAATGCTTCGGAACTCTTCCATTTTTCTCGGAATTCTGCTGAAGTTTAAAAATGCTTCAGAACTCTTCCATTTTTCTCAGAATTCTGCTGACGTTTAAAAATGCTTCGGTACTCTTCCATTGTTCTCGGAATTCCGCTGACATATAAAAATGCTTCTGAAATCTTGCATTGTTCTCGGCATTCCGCTGACGTTTAAAAATGCTTCGGAACTCTTCAATTGTTCTCGGAATTCCGCTGACGTTTAAAAATGCTTCGGAACTCTTCCATTGTTCTCAGAATTCCGTTGAAGTTTAAAAATGCTTCGAAACTCTTCCATTGTTCTCGGAATTCTGCTGAAGTTTAAAAATGCTTCGAAACTCTTTCATTGTTCTCGGAATTCTGCTGAAGTTTAAAAATGCTTCAGAACTCTTCCATTGCTCTCGGAATTCCGCTGACGTTTAATAATGCTTCGCAACTCTTCCATTGTTCTCGGAATTCCGCTGACATATAAAAATGCTTCGGAAATCTAGCATTGTTCTCGGCATTCCGCTGACATTTAAAAATGCTTCGGAACTCTTCAATTGTTCTCGGAATTCTGCTGAACTTTTAAAATGCTTTGGAACTCTTCCATTGCTCTCGGAATTCGGGTGAAGTTTAAAAATGCTTCGGAAATCTTCTATTGTTCTCGGAATTCCGCTGAAGTTTAAAAATGCTTAAAATCTCTTCCATTGTTCTCGTAATTCTGCTCATGTTTAAAAATGCTTCGGAACTCTTCCATTGTTCTCGTAATTCCGCTGAAGTTTAAAAATGGTTCGGAACTCTTCCATTGTTCTCGGAATTCCGATGACGTTTTAAAATGCTTCGGTACTCTTCCATTGTTCTCGGAATTCCGCTGACGTTTAAAAATGCTTCGGAACTCTTCCATTGTTATCGGAATTCCGCTGAAGTTTAAAAATGCTTCGGAACTCTTCCATTGTTCTAGGAATGCTGCTGAAGTCTAAAAATTCATCTGAACTCTTTCATTATTCTCGGAATTCGTGTGAATTTTAAAAATGCTTCGGAACTCTTCTATTGTTCTCGGAATTCCGCTGAAGTTTAAAAATGCTTAAAATCTCTTACATTGTTCTCGGAATTCCGCTGAAGTTTAAAAATGCTTCGGAACTCTTCCATTTTTCTCGGAATTCTGCTGAAGTTTAAAAATGCTTCAGAACTCTTCCATTGTTCTCAGAATTCTGCTGACGTTTAAAAATGCTTCGGTACTCTTCCATTGTTCTGGGAATTCTGCTGAAGTTTAAAAATGCTTCGGTACTCTTCCATTGTTCTCGGAATTCCGCTGACATATAAAAATGCTTCGGAAATCTTGCATTGTTCTCGGCATTCCGCTGACATTTAAAAATGCTTCGGAACTCTTCAATTGTTCTCGGAATTCTGCTGAACTTTTAAAATGCTTTGGAACTCTTCCATTGCTCTCGGAATTCGGGTGAAGTTTAAAAATGCTTCGGAACTCTTCTATTGTTCTCGGAATTCCGCTGAAGTTTAAAAATGCTTAAAATCTTTTCCATTGTTCTCGTAATTCTGCTCATGTTTAAAAATGCTTCGGAACTCTTCCATTGTTCTCGTAATTCCGCTGAAGTTTAAAAATGGTTCGGAACTCTTCCATTGTTCTCGGAATTCCGATGACGTTTTAAAATGCTTCGGTACTCTTCCATTGTTCTCGGAATTCCGCTGACGTTTAAAAATGCTTCGGAACTCTTCCATTGTTATCGGAATTCCGCTGACATATAAAAATGCTTCGGAACTCTTCCATTGTTCTAGGAATGCTGCTGAAGTCTAAAAATTCATCTGAACTCTTTCATTATTCTCGGAATTCGTGTGAATTTTAAAAATGCTTCGGAACTCTTCTATTGTTCTCGGAATTCCGCTGAAGTTTAAAAATGCTTAAAATCTCTTACATTGTTCTCGGAATTCCGCTGAAGTTTAAAAATGCTTCGGAACTCTTCCATTTTTCTCGGAATTCTGCTGAAGTTTAAAAATGCTTCAGAACTCTTCCATTGCTCTCGGAATTCCGCTGACATTTAATAATGCTTCGCAACTCTTCCATTGTTCTCGGAATTCCGCTGACATATAAAAATGCTTCGGAAATCTAGCATTGTTCTCGGCATTCCGCTGACATTTAAAAATGCTTCGAACTCTTCAATTGTTCTCGGAATTCTGCTGAACTTTTAAAATGCTTTGGAACTCTTCCATTGCTCTCGGAATTCGGGTGAAGTTTAAAAATGCTTCGGAAATCTTCTATTGTTCTCGGAATTCCGCTGAAGTTTAAAAATGCTTAAAATCTTTTCCATTGTTCTCGTAATTCTGCTCATGTTTAAAAATGCTTCGGAACTCCTCCATTGTTATCGGAATTCTGCTGAAGTTTAAAAATGCTTCGGAACTCTTCCATTGTTCTAAGAATTCTGCTGAAGTCTAAAAATTCATGTGAACTCTTCCATTATTCTCGGAATTCGTGTGAATTTTAAAAATGCTTCGGAACTCTTCTATTGTTCTCGGAATTCCGCTGAAATTTAAAAATGCTTAAAATCTCTTACATTGTTCTCGGAATTCCGCTGAAGTTTAAAAATGCTTCGGAACTCTTCCATTGTTCTCGGAATTCTGCTGAAGTTTAAAAATGCTTCAGAACTCTTCCATTGTTCTCAGAATTCCGCTGACGTTTAAAAATGCTTCGGAAATCTTCCATTGTTTTCAAAATTCCGCTGACGTTTAAAAATGCTTCAGAACTTTTCCATTGTTCTCCGAATTCTGCTGACGTTTAAAAATGCTTCGGAACTCCTCCATTGTTATCGGAATTCTGCTGAAGTTTAAAAATGCTTCGGAACTCTTCCATTGTTCTAGGAATTCTGCTGAAGTCTAAAAATTCATGTGAACTCTTACATTATTCTCGGAATTCGTGTGAATTTTAAAAATGCTTCGGAACTCTTCTATTGTTCTCGGAATTCCGCTGAAATTTAAAAATGCTTAAAATCTCTTCCATTGTTCTCAGAATTCCGCTGACGTTTAAAAATGCTTCGGAACTCTTCCATTGTTCTAGGAATTCCGCTGACATTTAAAAATGCTTCACAACTCTTCCATTGTTCTCGGAATTCCTCTGACTTTTAAAAATGCTTCGGAACTCTTCCATTGTTCTCCAAATTCCGCTGAAGTTTAAAAATGCTTCGGAACCCTTCCATTGTTCTCGGAATTCTGCTGAAGTTTAAAAATGCTTCGGAACTCTTCCATTGTTCTCAGAATTCTGCTGACGTTTAAAAATGCTTCGGAAATCTTCCATTGTTTTCAAAATTCCGCTGACGCTTAAAAATGCTTCAGAACTCTTCCATTGTTCTCGGAATTCCGCTGGCGTTTAATAATGCTTCGCAACTCTTTCATTGTTCTCGGAATTCCGCTGAAGTTTAAAAATGCTTCGGAACTCTTCCATTGTTCTCGGAATTCTGCTGACGTTTAAAAATGCTTCGGAACTCTTCCATTGTTCTCGGAATTCCGTTGAAGTTTAAAAATGCTTCGAAACTCTTCCATTGTTCTCGGAATTCTGCTGAAGTTTTAAAATGCTTCAGAACTCTTCCATTGTTCTCGGAATTCCGCTGACGTTTAATAATGCTTCGCAACTCTTTCATTGTTCTCGGAATTCCGCTGACGTTTAAAAATGCTTCGGAACTCTTCCATTGTTCTCGGAATTCCGTTGAAGTTTAAAAATGCTTCGAAACTCTTCCATTGTTCTCGGAATTCTGCTGAAGTTTAAAAATGCTTTGAAACTCTTTCATTGTTCTCGGAATTCTGCTGAAGTTTAAAAATGCTTCAGAACTCTTCCATTGCTCTCGGAATTCCGCTGACGTTTAATAATGCTTCGCAACTCTTCCATTGTTCTCGGAATTCCGTTGAAGTTTAAAAATGCTTCGGTACTCTTCTATTGTTCTCGGAATTCCGCTGAAGTTTAAAAATGCTTAAAATCTCTTACATTGTTCTCGGAATTCCGCTGAAGTTTAAAAATGCTTCGGAACTCTTCCATTGTTCTCGGAATTCTGCTGAAGTTTAAAAATGCTTCAGAACTCTTCCATTGTTCTCAGAATTCTGCTGACGTTTAAAAATGCTTCGGTACTCTTCCATTGTTCTCGGAATTCCGCTGACGTTTAAAAATGCTTCAGTACTCTTCCATTGTTCTCGGAATTCCGCTGACATATAAAAATGCTTCTGAAATCTTGCATTGTTCTCGGCATTCCGCTGACGTTTAAAATGCTTCGGTACTCTTCCATTGTTATCGGAATTCCGCTGAAGTTTAAAAATGCTTCGGAACTCTTCCATTTTTCTCGGAATTCTGCTGAAGTTTAAAAATGCTTCAGAACTCTTCCATTTTTCTCAGAATTCTGCTGACGTTTAAAAATGCTTCGGTACTCTTCCATTGTTCTGGGAATTCTGCTGAAGTTTAAAAAAGCTTCGGTACTCTTCCATTGTTCTCGGAATTCTGCTGACATATAAAAATGCTTCGGAAATCTTGCATTGTTCTCGGCATTCCGCTGACATTTAAAAATGCTTCGGAACTCTTCAATTGTTCTCGGAATTCTGCTGAACTTTTAAAATGCTTTGGAACTCTTCCATTGCTCTCGGAATTCGGGTGAAGTTTAAAAATGCTTCGGAACTCTTCTATTGTTCTCGGAATTCCGCTGAAGTTTAAAAATGCTTAAAATCTCTTCCATTGTTCTCGTAATTCTGCTCATGTTTAAAAATGCTTCGGAACTCTTCCATTGTTCTCGTAATTCCGCTGAAGTTTAAAAATGGTTCGGAACTCTTCCATTGTTCTCGGAATTCCGATGACGTTTTAAAATGCTTCGGTACTCTTCCATTGTTCTCGGAATTCCGCTGACGTTTAAAAATGCTTCGGAACTCTTCCATTGTTATCGGAATTCCGCTGAAGTTTAAAAATGCTTCGGAACTCTTCCATTGTTCTAGGAATTCTGCTGAAGTCTAAAAATTCATCTGAACTCTTCCATTATTCTCGGAATTCGTGTGAATTTTAAAAATGCTTCGTAACTCTTCTTTTGTTCTCGGAATTCCGCTGAAGTTTAAAAATGCTTAAAATCTCTTACATTGTTCTCGGAATTCCGCTGAAGTTTAAAAATGCTTCGGAACTCTTCCATTGTTCTCGGTATTCTGCTGAAGTTTAAAAATGCTTCAGAACTCTTCCATTGTTCTCAGAATTCCGCTGATGTTTAAAAATGCTTCGGTACTCTTCCATTGTTCTCGGTATTCCGCTGACATATAAAAATGCTTCGGAAATCTTGCATTGTTCTCGGCATTCCGCTGACATTTAAAAATGCTTCAGAACTCTTCCATTGTTCTCAGAATTCCGCTGACGTTTAAAAATGCTTCGGTACTCTTCCATTGTTCTCGGAATTCCGCTGACGTTTAAAAATGCTTCGGTACTCTTCCATTGTTCTCGGAATTCCGCTGACATATAAAAATGCTTCTGAAATCTTACATTGTTCTCGGCATTCCGCTGACGTTTAAAAATGCTTCGGAACTCTTCAATTGTTCTCGGAATTCCGCTGACGTTTAAAAATGCTTCGGAACTCTTCCATTGTTCTCAGAATTCCGTTGAAGTTTAAAAATGCTTCGAAACTCTTCCATTGTTCTCGGAATTCTGCTGAAGTTTAAAAATGCTTCGAAACTCTTTCATTGTTCTCGGAATTCTGCTGAAGTTTAAAAATTCTTCAGAACTCTTCCATTGCTCTCGGAATTCCGCTGACGTTTAATAATGCTTCGCAACTCTTCCATTGTTCTCGGAATTCCGCTGACATATAAAAATGCTTCGGAAATCTTGCATTGTTCTCGGCATTCCGCTGACATTTAAAAATGCTTCGGAACTCTTCAATTGTTCTCGGAATTCTGCTGAACTTTTAAAATGCTTTGGAACTCTTCCATTGCTCTCGGAATTCGGGTGAAGTTTAAAAATGCTTCGGAAATCTTCTATTGTTCTCGGAATTCCGCTGAAGTTTAAAAATGCTTAAAATCTCTTCCATTGTTCTCGTAATTCTGCTCATGTTTAAAAATGCTTCGGAACTCTTCCATTGTTCTCATAATTCCGCTGAAGTTTAAAAATGGTTCGGAACTCTTCCATTGTTCTCGGAATTCCGATGACGTTTTAAAATGCTTCGGTACTCTTCCATTGTTCTCGGAATTCCGCTGACGTTTAAAAATGCTTCGGAACTCTTCCATTGTTATCGGAATTCCGCTGAAGTTTAAAAATGCTTCGGAACTCTTCCATTGTTCTAGGAATTCTGCTGAAGTCTAAAAATTCATCTGAACTCTTTCATTATTCTCGGAATTCGTGTGAATTTTAAAAATGCTTCGGAACTCTTCTATTGTTCTCGGAATTCCGCTGAAGTTTAAAAATGCTTAAAATCTCTTACATTGTTCTCGGAATTCCGCTGAAGTTTAAAAATGCTTCGGAACTCTTCCATTTTTCTCGGAATTCTGCTGAAGTTTAAAAATGCTTCAGAACTCTTCCATTTTTCTCAGAATTCTGCTGACGTTTAAAAATGCTTCGGTACTCTTCCATTGTTCTCGGAATTCCGCTGACATATAAAAATGCTTCTGAAATCTTGCATTGTTCTCGGCATTCCGCTGACGTTTAAAAATGCTTCGGAACTCTTCAATTGTTCTCGGAATTCCGCTGACGTTTAAAAATGCTTCGGAACTCTTCCATTGTTCTCAGAATTCCGTTGAAGTTTAAAAATGCTTCGAAACTCTTCCATTGTTCTCGGAATTCTGCTGAAGTTTAAAAATGCTTCGAAACTCTTTCATTGTTCTCGGAATTCTGCTGAAGTTTAAAAATGCTTCAGAACTCTTCCATTGCTCTCGGAATTCCGCTGACGTTTAATAATGCTTCGCAACTCTTCCATTGTTCTCGGAATTCCGCTGACATATAAAAATGCTTCGGAAATCTAGCATTGTTCTCGGCATTCCGCTGACATTTAAAAATGCTTCGGAACTCTTCAATTGTTCTCGGAATTCTGCTGAACTTTTAAAATGCTTTGGAACTCTTCCATTGCTCTCGGAATTCGGGTGAAGTTTAAAAATGCTTCGGAAATCTTCTATTGTTCTCGGAATTCCGCTGAAGTTTAAAAATGCTTAAAATCTCTTCCATTGTTCTCGTAATTCTGCTCATGTTTAAAAATGCTTCGGAACTCTTCCATTGTTCTCGTAATTCCGCTGAAGTTTAAAAATGGTTCGGAACTCTTCCATTGTTCTCGGAATTCCGATGACGTTTTAAAATGCTTCGGTACTCTTCCATTGTTCTCGGAATTCCGCTGACGTTTAAAAATGCTTCGGAACTCTTCCATTGTTATCGGAATTCCGCTGAAGTTTAAAAATGCTTCGGAACTCTTCCATTGTTCTAGGAATGCTGCTGAAGTCTAAAAATTCATCTGAACTCTTTCATTATTCTCGGAATTCGTGTGAATTTTAAAAATGCTTCGGAACTCTTCTATTGTTCTCGGAATTCCGCTGAAGTTTAAAAATGCTTAAAATCTCTTACATTGTTCTCGGAATTCCGCTGAAGTTTAAAAATGCTTCGGAACTCTTCCATTTTTCTCGGAATTCTGCTGAAGTTTAAAAATGCTTCAGAACTCTTCCATTGTTCTCAGAATTCTGCTGACGTTTAAAAATGCTTCGGTACTCTTCCATTGTTCTGGGAATTCTGCTGAAGTTTAAAAATGCTTCGGTACTCTTCCATTGTTCTCGGAATTCCGCTGACATATAAAAATGCTTCGGAAATCTTGCATTGTTCTCGGCATTCCGCTGACATTTAAAAATGCTTCGGAACTCTTCAATTGTTCTCGGAATTCTGCTGAACTTTTAAAATGCTTTGGAACTCTTCCATTGCTCTCGGAATTCGGGTGAAGTTTAAAAATGCTTCGGAACTCTTCTATTGTTCTCGGAATTCCGCTGAAGTTTAAAAATGCTTAAAATCTTTTCCATTGTTCTCGTAATTCTGCTCATGTTTAAAAATGCTTCGGAACTCTTCCATTGTTCTCGTAATTCCGCTGAAGTTTAAAAATGGTTCGGAACTCTTCCATTGTTCTCGGAATTCCGATGACGTTTTAAAATGCTTCGGTACTCTTCCATTGTTCTCGGAATTCCGCTGACGTTTAAAAATGCTTCGGAACTCTTCCATTGTTATCGGAATTCCGCTGACATATAAAAATGCTTCGGAACTCTTCCATTGTTCTAGGAATGCTGCTGAAGTCTAAAAATTCATCTGAACTCTTTCATTATTCTCGGAATTCGTGTGAATTTTAAAAATGCTTCGGAACTCTTCTATTGTTCTCGGAATTCCGCTGAAGTTTAAAAATGCTTAAAATCTCTTACATTGTTCTCGGAATTCCGCTGAAGTTTAAAAATGCTTCGGAACTCTTCCATTTTTCTCGGAATTCTGCTGAAGTTTAAAAATGCTTCAGAACTCTTCCATTGCTCTCGGAATTCCGCTGACATTTAATAATGCTTCGCAACTCTTCCATTGTTCTCGGAATTCCGCTGACATATAAAAATGCTTCGGAAATCTAGCATTGTTCTCGGCATTCCGCTGACATTTAAAAATGCTTCGAACTCTTCAATTGTTCTCGGAATTCTGCTGAACTTTTAAAATGCTTTGGAACTCTTCCATTGCTCTCGGAATTCGGGTGAAGTTTAAAAATGCTTCGGAAATCTTCTATTGTTCTCGGAATTCCGCTGAAGTTTAAAAATGCTTAAAATCTCTTCCATTGTTCTCGTAATTCTGCTCATGTTTAAAAATGCTTCGGAACTCTTCCATTGTTCTCGTAATTCCGCTGAAGTTTAAAAATGGTTCGGAACTCTTCCATTGTTCTCGGAATTCCGCTGACGTTTAAAAATGCTTCGGAACTCTTCCATTGTTCTCAGAATTCTGCTGACGTTTAAAAATGCTTCGGAAATCTTCCATTGTTTTCAAAATTCCGCTGACGCTTAAAAATGCTTCAGAACTCTTCCATTGTTCTCGGAATTCCGCTGGCGTTTAATAATGCTTCGCAACTCTTTCATTGTTCTCGGAATTCCGCTGAAGTTTAAAAATGCTTCGGAACTCTTCCATTGTTCTCGGAATTCTGCTGACGTTTAAAAATGCTTCGTAACTCTTCCATTGTTCTCGGAATTCCGTTGAAGTTTTAAAAATGCTTCGAAACTCTTCCATTGTTCTCGGAATTCTGCTGAACTTTTAAAATGCTTTGGAACTCTTCCATTGCTCTCGGAATTCGGGTGAAGTTTAAAAATGCTTCGGAAATCTCCTATTGTTCTCGGAATTCCGCTGAAGTTTAAAAATGCTTAAAATCTCTTCCATTGTTCTCGTAATTCTGCTCATGTTTAAAAATGCTTCGGAACTCTTCCATTGTTCTCGTAATTCCGCTGAAGTTTAAAAATGGTTCGGAACTCTTCCATTGTTCTCGGAATTCCGCTGACGTTTAAAAATGCTTCGGAACTCTTCCATTGTTATCGGAATTCCGCTGAAGTTTAAAAATGCTTCGGAACTCTTCCATTGTTCTAGGAATGCTGCTGAAGTCTAAAAATTCATCTGAACTCTTTCATTATTCTCGGAATTCGTGTGAATTTTAAAAATGCTTCGGAACTCTTCTATTGTTCTCGGAATTCCGCTGAAGTTTAAAAATGTTTAAAATCTCTTACATTGTTCTCGGAATTCCGCTGAAGTTTAAAAATGTTTCAGAACTCTTCCATTGTTCTCAGAATTCTGCTGACGTTTAAAAATGCTTCGGTACTCTTCAATTGTTCTGGGAATTCTTCTGAAGTTTAAAAATGCTTCGGTACTCTTCCATTGTTCTCGGAATTCCGCTGACGTTTAAAAATGCTTCGGAACTCTTCCATTGTTATCGGAATTCCGCTGAAGTTTAAAAATGCTTCGGAACTCTTCCATTGTTCTAGGAATTCTGCTGAAGTCTAAAAATTCATCTGAACTCTTTCATTATTCTCGGAATTCGTGTGAATTTTAAAAATGCTTCTTAACTCTTCTATTGTTCTCGGAATTCCGCTGAAGTTTAAAAATGCTTAAAATCTCTTACATTGTTCTCAGAATTCCGCTGACGTTTAAAAATGCTTCGGAACTCTTCCATTGTTCTAGGAATTCCGCTGACATTTAAAAATGCTTCACAACTCTTCCATTGTTCTCGGAATTCCTCTGACTTTTAAAAATGCTTCGGAACTCTTCCATTGTTCTCCAAATTCCGCTGAAGTTTAAAAATGCTTCGGAACCCTTCCATTGTTCTCGGAATTCTGCTGAAGTTTAAAAATGCTTCGGAACTCTTCCATTGTTCTCAGAATTCTGCTGACGTTTAAAAATGCTTCGGAAATCTTCCATTGTTTTCAAAATTCCGCTGACGCTTAAAAATGCTTCAGAACTCTTCCATTGTTCTCGGAATTCCGCTGGCGTTTAATAATGCTTCGCAACTCTTTCATTGTTCTCGGAATTCCGCTGAAGTTTAAAAATGCTTCGGAACTCTTCCATTGTTCTCGGAATTCTGCTGACGTTTAAAAATGCTTCGGAACTCTTCCATTGTTCTCGGAATTCCGTTGAAGTTTAAAAATGCTTCGAAACTCTTCCATTGTTCTCGGAATTCTGCTGAAGTTTTAAAATGCTTCAGAACTCTTCCATTGTTCTCGGAATTCCGCTGACGTTTAATAATGCTTCGCAACTCTTTCATTGTTCTCGGAATTCCGCTGACGTTTAAAAATGCTTCGGAACTCTTCCATTGTTCTCGGAATTCCGTTGAAGTTTAAAAATGCTTCGAAACTCTTCCATTGTTCTCGGAATTCTGCTGAAGTTTAAAAATGCTTTGAAACTCTTTCATTGTTCTCGGAATTCTGCTGAAGTTTAAAAATGCTTCAGAACTCTTCCATTGCTCTCGGAATTCCGCTGACGTTTAATAATGCTTCGCAACTCTTCCATTGTTCTCGGAATTCCGTTGAAGTTTAAAAATGCTTCGGTACTCTTCTATTGTTCTCGGAATTCCGCTGAAGTTTAAAAATGCTTAAAATCTCTTACATTGTTCTCGGAATTCCGCTGAAGTTTAAAAATGCTTCGGAACTCTTCCATTGTTCTCGGAATTCTGCTGAAGTTTAAAAATGCTTCAGAACTCTTCCATTGTTCTCAGAATTCTGCTGACGTTTAAAAATGCTTCGGTACTCTTCCATTGTTCTCGGAATTCCGCTGACGTTTAAAAATGCTTCAGTACTCTTCCATTGTTCTCGGAATTCCGCTGACATATAAAAATGCTTCTGAAATCTTGCATTGTTCTCGGCATTCCGCTGACGTTTAAAATGCTTCGGTACTCTTCCATTGTTATCGGAATTCCGCTGAAGTTTAAAAATGCTTCGGAACTCTTCCATTTTTCTCGGAATTCTGCTGAAGTTTAAAAATGCTTCAGAACTCTTCCATTTTTCTCAGAATTCTGCTGACGTTTAAAAATGCTTCGGTACTCTTCCATTGTTCTGGGAATTCTGCTGAAGTTTAAAAAAGCTTCGGTACTCTTCCATTGTTCTCGGAATTCTGCTGACATATAAAAATGCTTCGGAAATCTTGCATTGTTCTCGGCATTCCGCTGACATTTAAAAATGCTTCGGAACTCTTCAATTGTTCTCGGAATTCTGCTGAACTTTTAAAATGCTTTGGAACTCTTCCATTGCTCTCGGAATTCGGGTGAAGTTTAAAAATGCTTCGGAACTCTTCTATTGTTCTCGGAATTCCGCTGAAGTTTAAAAATGCTTAAAATCTCTTCCATTGTTCTCGTAATTCTGCTCATGTTTAAAAATGCTTCGGAACTCTTCCATTGTTCTCGTAATTCCGCTGAAGTTTAAAAATGGTTCGGAACTCTTCCATTGTTCTCGGAATTCCGATGACGTTTTAAAATGCTTCGGTACTCTTCCATTGTTCTCGGAATTCCGCTGACGTTTAAAAATGCTTCGGAACTCTTCCATTGTTATCGGAATTCCGCTGAAGTTTAAAAATGCTTCGGAACTCTTCCATTGTTCTAGGAATTCTGCTGAAGTCTAAAAATTCATCTGAACTCTTCCATTATTCTCGGAATTCGTGTGAATTTTAAAAATGCTTCGTAACTCTTCTTTTGTTCTCGGAATTCCGCTGAAGTTTAAAAATGCTTAAAATCTCTTACATTGTTCTCGGAATTCCGCTGAAGTTTAAAAATGCTTCGGAACTCTTCCATTGTTCTCGGAATTCTGCTGAAGTTTAAAAATGCTTCAGAACTCTTCCATTGTTCTCAGAATTCCGCTGATGTTTAAAAATGCTTCGGTACTCTTCCATTGTTCTCGGTATTCCGCTGACATATAAAAATGCTTCGGAAATCTTGCATTGTTCTCGGCATTCCGCTGACATTTAAAAATGCTTCAGAACTCTTCCATTGTTCTCAGAATTCCGCTGACGTTTAAAAATGCTTCGGTACTCTTCCATTGTTCTCGGAATTCCGCTGACGTTTAAAAATGCTTCGGTACTCTTCCATTGTTCTCGGAATTCCGCTGACATATAAAAATGCTTCTGAAATCTTACATTGTTCTCGGCATTCCGCTGACGTTTAAAAATGCTTCGGAACTCTTCAATTGTTCTCGGAATTCCGCTGACGTTTAAAAATGCTTCGGAACTCTTCCATTGTTCTCAGAATTCCGTTGAAGTTTAAAAATGCTTCGAAACTCTTCCATTGTTCTCGGAATTCTGCTGAAGTTTAAAAATGCTTCGAAACTCTTTCATTGTTCTCGGAATTCTGCTGAAGTTTAAAAATTCTTCAGAACTCTTCCATTGCTCTCGGAATTCCGCTGACGTTTAATAATGCTTCGCAACTCTTCCATTGTTCTCGGAATTCCGCTGACATATAAAAATGCTTCGGAAATCTTGCATTGTTCTCGGCATTCCGCTGACATTTAAAAATGCTTCGGAACTCTTCAATTGTTCTCGGAATTCTGCTGAACTTTTAAAATGCTTTGGAACTCTTCCATTGCTCTCGGAATTCGGGTGAAGTTTAAAAATGCTTCGGAAATCTTCTATTGTTCTCGGAATTCCGCTGAAGTTTAAAAATGCTTAAAATCTCTTCCATTGTTCTCGTAATTCTGCTCATGTTTAAAAATGCTTCGGAACTCTTCCATTGTTCTCATAATTCCGCTGAAGTTTAAAAATGGTTCGGAACTCTTCCATTGTTCTCGGAATTCCGATGACGTTTTAAAATGCTTCGGTACTCTTCCATTGTTCTCGGAATTCCGCTGACGTTTAAAAATGCTTCGGAACTCTTCCATTGTTATCGGAATTCCGCTGAAGTTTAAAAATGCTTCGGAACTCTTCCATTGTTCTAGGAATTCTGCTGAAGTCTAAAAATTCATCTGAACTCTTTCATTATTCTCGGAATTCGTGTGAATTTTAAAAATGCTTCGGAACTCTTCTATTGTTCTCGGAATTCCGCTGAAGTTTAAAAATGCTTAAAATCTCTTACATTGTTCTCGGAATTCCGCTGAAGTTTAAAAATGCTTCGGAACTCTTCCATTTTTCTCGGAATTCTGCTGAAGTTTAAAAATGCTTCAGAACTCTTCCATTTTTCTCAGAATTCTGCTGACGTTTAAAAATGCTTCGGTACTCTTCCATTGTTCTCGGAATTCCGCTGACATATAAAAATGCTTCTGAAATCTTGCATTGTTCTCGGCATTCCGCTGACGTTTAAAAATGCTTCGGAACTCTTCAATTGTTCTCGGAATTCCGCTGACGTTTAAAAATGCTTCGGAACTCTTCCATTGTTCTCAGAATTCCGTTGAAGTTTAAAAATGCTTCGAAACTCTTCCATTGTTCTCGGAATTCTGCTGAAGTTTAAAAATGCTTCGAAACTCTTTCATTGTTCTCGGAATTCTGCTGAAGTTTAAAAATGCTTCAGAACTCTTCCATTGCTCTCGGAATTCCGCTGACGTTTAATAATGCTTCGCAACTCTTCCATTGTTCTCGGAATTCCGCTGACATATAAAAATGCTTCGGAAATCTAGCATTGTTCTCGGCATTCCGCTGACATTTAAAAATGCTTCGGAACTCTTCAATTGTTCTCGGAATTCTGCTGAACTTTTAAAATGCTTTGGAACTCTTCCATTGCTCTCGGAATTCGGGTGAAGTTTAAAAATGCTTCGGAAATCTTCTATTGTTCTCGGAATTCCGCTGAAGTTTAAAAATGCTTAAAATCTCTTCCATTGTTCTCGTAATTCTGCTCATGTTTAAAAATGCTTCGGAACTCTTCCATTGTTCTCGTAATTCCGCTGAAGTTTAAAAATGGTTCGGAACTCTTCCATTGTTCTCGGAATTCCGATGACGTTTTAAAATTCTTCGGTACTCTTCCATTGTTCTCGGAATTCCGCTGACGTTTAAAAATGCTTCGGAACTCTTCCATTGTTATCGGAATTCCGCTGAAGTTTAAAAATGCTTCGGAACTCTTCCATTGTTCTAGGAATGCTGCTGAAGTCTAAAAATTCATCTGAACTCTTTCATTATTCTCGGAATTCGTGTGAATTTTAAAAATGCTTCGGAACTCTTCTATTGTTCTCGGAATTCCGCTGAAGTTTAAAAATGCTTAAAATCTCTTACATTGTTCTCGGAATTCCGCTGAAGTTTAAAAATGCTTCGGAACTCTTCCATTTTTCTCGGAATTCTGCTGAAGTTTAAAAATGCTTCAGAACTCTTCCATTGTTCTCAGAATTCTGCTGACGTTTAAAAATGCTTCGGTACTCTTCCATTGTTCTGGGAATTCTGCTGAAGTTTAAAAATGCTTCGGTACTCTTCCATTGTTCTCGGAATTCCGCTGACATATAAAAATGCTTCGGAAATCTTGCATTGTTCTCGGCATTCCGCTGACATTTAAAAATGCTTCGGAACTCTTCAATTGTTCTCGGAATTCTGCTGAACTTTTAAAATGCTTTGGAACTCTTCCATTGCTCTCGGAATTCGGGTGAAGTTTAAAAATGCTTCGGAACTCTTCTATTGTTCTCGGAATTCCGCTGAAGTTTAAAAATGCTTAAAATCTTTTCCATTGTTCTCGTAATTCTGCTCATGTTTAAAAATGCTTCGGAACTCTTCCATTGTTCTCGTAATTCCGCTGAAGTTTAAAAATGGTTCGGAACTCTTCCATTGTTCTCGGAATTCCGATGACGTTTTAAAATGCTTCGGTACTCTTCCATTGTTCTCGGAATTCCGCTGACGTTTAAAAATGCTTCGGAACTCTTCCATTGTTATCGGAATTCCGCTGACATATAAAAATGCTTCGGAACTCTTCCATTGTTCTAGGAATGCTGCTGAAGTCTAAAAATTCATCTGAACTCTTTCATTATTCTCGGAATTCGTGTGAATTTTAAAAATGCTTCGGAACTCTTCTATTGTTCTCGGAATTCCGCTGAAGTTTAAAAATGCTTAAAATCTCTTACATTGTTCTCGGAATTCCGCTGAAGTTTAAAAATGCTTCGGAACTCTTCCATTTTTCTCGGAATTCTGCTGAAGTTTAAAAATGCTTCAGAACTCTTCCATTGCTCTCGGAATTCCGCTGACATTTAATAATGCTTCGCAACTCTTCCATTGTTCTCGGAATTCCGCTGACATATAAAAATGCTTCGGAAATCTAGCATTGTTCTCGGCATTCCGCTGACATTTAAAAATGCTTCGAACTCTTCAATTGTTCTCGGAATTCTGCTGAACTTTTAAAATGCTTTGGAACTCTTCCATTGCTCTCGGAATTCGGGTGAAGTTTAAAAATGCTTCGGAAATCTTCTATTGTTCTCGGAATTCCGCTGAAGTTTAAAAATGCTTAAAATCTCTTCCATTGTTCTCGTAATTCTGCTCATGTTTAAAAATGCTTCGGAACTCTTCCATTGTTCTCGTAATTCCGCTGAAGTTTAAAAATGGTTCGGAACTCTTCCATTGTTCTCGGAATTCCGCTGACGTTTAAAAATGCTTCGGAACTCTTCCATTGTTCTCAGAATTCTGCTGACGTTTAAAAATGCTTCGGAAATCTTCCATTGTTTTCAAAATTCCGCTGACGCTTAAAAATGCTTCAGAACTCTTCCATTGTTCTCGGAATTCCGCTGGCGTTTAATAATGCTTCGCAACTCTTTCATTGTTCTCGGAATTCCGCTGAAGTTTAAAAATGCTTCGGAACTCTTCCATTGTTCTCGGAATTCTGCTGACGTTTAAAAATGCTTCGTAACTCTTCCATTGTTCTCGGAATTCCGTTGAAGTTTAAAAATGCTTCGAAACTCTTCCATTGTTCTCGGAATTCTGCTGAAGTTTAAAAATGCTTCAGAACTCTTCCATTGTTCTCGGAATTCCGCTGACGTTTAATAATGCTTCGCAACTCTTCCATTGTTCTCGGAATTCCGCTGACATATAAAAATGCTTCGGAAATCTAGCATTGTTCTCGGCATTCCGCTGACATTTAAAAATGCTTCGGAACTCTTCAATTGTTCTCGGAATTCTGCTGAACTTTTAAAATGCTTTGGAACTCTTCCATTGCTCTCGGAATTCGGGTGAAGTTTAAAAATGCTTCGGAAATCTCCTATTGTTCTCGGAATTCCGCTGAAGTTTAAAAATGCTTAAAATCTCTTCCATTGTTCTCGTAATTCTGCTCATGTTTAAAAATGCTTCGGAACTCTTCCATTGTTCTCGTAATTCCGCTGAAGTTTAAAAATGGTTCGGAACTCTTCCATTGTTCTCGGAATTCCGCTGACGTTTAAAAATGCTTCGGAACTCTTCCATTGTTATCGGAATTCCGCTGAAGTTTAAAAATGCTTCGGAACTCTTCCATTGTTCTAGGAATGCTGCTGAAGTCTAAAAATTCATCTGAACTCTTTCATTATTCTCGGAATTCGTGTGAATTTTAAAAATGCTTCGGAACTCTTCTATTGTTCTCGGAATTCCGCTGAAGTTTAAAAATGTTTAAAATCTCTTACATTGTTCTCGGAATTCCGCTGAAGTTTAAAAATGTTTCAGAACTCTTCCATTGTTCTCAGAATTCTGCTGACGTTTAAAAATGCTTCGGTACTCTTCAATTGTTCTGGGAATTCTTCTGAAGTTTAAAAATGCTTCGGTACTCTTCCATTGTTCTCGGAATTCCGCTGACGTTTAAAAATGCTTCGGAACTCTTCCATTGTTATCGGAATTCCGCTGAAGTTTAAAAATGCTTCGGAACTCTTCCATTGTTCTAGGAATTCTGCTGAAGTCTAAAAATTCATCTGAACTCTTTCATTATTCTCGGAATTCGTGTGAATTTTAAAAATGCTTCTTAACTCTTCTATTGTTCTCGGAATTCCGCTGAAGTTTAAAAATGCTTAAAATCTCTTACATTGTTCTCGGAATTCCGCTGAAGTTTAAAAATGCTTCGGAACTCTTCCATTTTTCTCGGAATTCTGCTGAAGTTTAAAAATGCTTCAGAACTCTTCCATTTTTCTCAGAATTCTGCTGACGTTTAAAAATGCTTCGGTACTCTTCCATTGTTCTGGGAATTCTGCTGAAGTTTAAAAAAGCTTCGGTACTCTTCCATTGTTCTCGGAATTCCGCTGACATATAAAAATGCTTCGGAAATCTTGCATTGTTCTCGGCTTTCCGCTGACATTTAAAAATGCTTCGGAACTCTTCAATTGTTCTCGGAATTCTGCTGAACTTTTAAAATGCTTTGGAACTCTTCCATTGCTCTCGGAATTCGGGTGAAGTTTAAAAATGCTTCGGAACTCTTCTATTGTTCTCGGAATTCCGCTAAAGTTTAAAAATGCTTAAAATCTCTTCCATTGTTCTCGTAATTCTGCTCATGTTTAAAAATGCTTCAGAACTCTTCCATTGTTCGCAGAATTCCGCTGACGTTTAAAAATGCTTCGGTACTCTTCCATTGTTCTCGGAATTCCGCTGACGTTTAAAAATGCTTCGGTACTCTTCCATTGTTCTCGGAATTCCGCTGACATATAAAAATGCTTCTGAAATCTTGCATTGTTCTCGGCATTCCGCTGACGTTTAAAAATGCTTCGGAACTCTTCAATTGTTCTCGGAATTCCGCTGACGTTTAAAAATGCTTCGGAACTCTTCCATTGTTCTCAGAATTCCGTTGAAGTTTAAAAATGCTTCGAAACTCTTCCATTGTTCTCGGAATTCTGCTGAAGTTTAAAAATGCTTCGAAACTCTTTCATTGTTCTCGGAATTCTGCTGAAGTTTAAAAATGCTTCAGAACTCTTCCATTGCTCTCGGAATTCCGCTGACGTTTAATAATGCTTCGCAACTCTTCCATTGTTCTCGGAATTCCGCTGACATATAAAAATGCTTCGGAAATCTTGCATTGTTCTCGGCATTCCGCTGACATTTAAAAATGCTTCGGAACTCTTCAATTGTTCTCGGAATTCTGCTGAACTTTTAAAATGCTTTGGAACTCTTCCATTGCTCTCGGAATTCGGGTGAAGTTTAAAAATGCTTCGGAAATCTTCTATTGTTCTCGGAATTCCGATGACGTTTTAAAATGCTTCGGTACTCTTCCATTGTTCTCGGAATTCCGCTGACGTTTAAAAATGCTTCGGAACTCTTCCATTGTTCTCGGAATTCCGCTGACATATAAAAATGCTTCGGAAATCTTGCATTGTTCTCGGCATTCCGCTGACATTTAAAAATGCTTCGGAACTCTTCAATTGTTCTCGGAATTCTGCTGAACTTTTAAAATGCTTTGGAACTCTTCCATTGCTCTCGGAATTCGGGTGAAGTTTAAAAATGCTTCGGAAATCTTCTATTGTTCTCGGAATTCCGCTGAAGTTTAAAAATGCTTAAAATCTCTTCCATTGTTCTCGTAATTCTGCTCATGTTTAAAAATGCTTCGGAACTCTTCCATTGTTCTCATAATTCCGCTGAAGTTTAAAAATGGTTCGGAACTCTTCCATTGTTCTCGGAATTCCGATGACGTTTTAAAATGCTTCGGTACTCTTCCATTGTTCTCGGAATTCCGCTGACGTTTAAAAATGCTTCGGAACTCTTCCATTGTTATCGGAATTCCGCTGAAGTTTAAAAATGCTTCGGAACTCTTCCATTGTTCTAGGAATGCTGCTGAAGTCTAAAAATTCATCTGAACTCTTTCATTATTCTCGGAATTCGTGTGAATTTCAAAAATGCTTCGGAACTCTTCTATTGTTCTCGGAATTCCGCTGAAGTTTAAAAATGCTTAAAATCTCTTACATTGTTCTCGGAATTCCGCTGAAGTTTAAAAATGCTTCGGAACTCTTCCATTTTTCTCGGAATTCTGCTGAAGTTTAAAAATGCTTCAGAACTCTTCCATTGTTCTCAGAATTCTGCTGACGTTTAAAAATGCTTCGGTACTCTTCCATTGTTCTGGGAATTCTGCTGAAGTTTAAAAATGCTTCGGTACTCTTCCATTGTTCTCGGAATTCCGCTGACATATAAAAATGCTTCGGAAATCTTGCATTGTTCTCGGCATTCCGCTGACATTTAAAAATGCTTCGGAACTCTTCAATTGTTCTCGGAATTCTGCTGAACTTTTAAAATGCTTTGGAACTCTTCCATTGCTCTCGGAATTCGGGTGAAGTTTAAAAATGCTTCGGAACTCTTCTATTGTTCTCGGAATTCCGCTGAAGTTTAAAAATGCTTAAAATCTTTTCCATTGTTCTCGTAATTCTGCTCATGTTTAAAAATGCTTCGGAACTCTTCCATTGTTCTCGTAATTCCGCTGAAGTTTAAAAATGGTTCGGAACTCTTCCATTGTTCTCGGAATTCCGATGACGTTTTAAAATGCTTCGGTACTCTTCCATTGTTCTCGGAATTCCGCTGACGTTTAAAAATGCTTCGGAACTCTTCCATTGTTATCGGAATTCCGCTGACATATAAAAATGCTTCGGAACTCTTCCATTGTTCTAGGAATGCTGCTGAAGTCTAAAAATTCATCTGAACTCTTTCATTATTCTCGGAATTCGTGTGAATTTTAAAAATGCTTCGGAACTCTTCTATTGTTCTCGGAATTCCGCTGAAGTTTAAAAATGCTTAAAATCTCTTACATTGTTCTCGGAATTCCGCTGAAGTTTAAAAATGCTTCGGAACTCTTCCATTTTTCTCGGAATTCTGCTGAAGTTTAAAAATGCTTCAGAACTCTTCCATTGCTCTCGGAATTCCGCTGACATTTAATAATGCTTCGCAACTCTTCCATTGTTCTCGGAATTCCGCTGACATATAAAAATGCTTCGGAAATCTAGCATTGTTCTCGGCATTCCGCTGACATTTAAAAATGCTTCGAACTCTTCAATTGTTCTCGGAATTCTGCTGAACTTTTAAAATGCTTTGGAACTCTTCCATTGCTCTCGGAATTCGGGTGAAGTTTAAAAATGCTTCGGAAATCTTCTATTGTTCTCGGAATTCCGCTGAAGTTTAAAAATGCTTAAAATCTCTTCCATTGTTCTCGTAATTCTGCTCATGTTTAAAAATGCTTCGGAACTCTTCCATTGTTCTCGTAATTCCGCTGAAGTTTAAAAATGGTTCGGAACTCTTCCATTGTTCTCGGAATTCCGCTGACGTTTAAAAATGCTTCGGAACTCTTCCATTGTTCTCAGAATTCTGCTGACGTTTAAAAATGCTTCGGAAATCTTCCATTGTTTTCAAAATTCCGCTGACGCTTAAAAATGCTTCAGAACTCTTCCATTGTTCTCGGAATTCCGCTGGCGTTTAATAATGCTTCGCAACTCTTTCATTGTTCTCGGAATTCCGCTGAAGTTTAAAAATGCTTCGGAACTCTTCCATTGTTCTCGGAATTCTGCTGACGTTTAAAAATGCTTCGTAACTCTTCCATTGTTCTCGGAATTCCGTTGAAGTTTAAAAATGCTTCGAAACTCTTCCATTGTTCTCGGAATTCTGCTGAAGTTTAAAAATGCTTCAGAACTCTTCCATTGTTCTCGGAATTCCGCTGACGTTTAATAATGCTTCGCAACTCTTCCATTGTTCTCGGAATTCCGCTGACATATAAAAATGCTTCGGAAATCTAGCATTGTTCTCGGCATTCCGCTGACATTTAAAAATGCTTCGGAACTCTTCAATTGTTCTCGGAATTCTGCTGAACTTTTAAAATGCTTTGGAACTCTTCCATTGCTCTCGGAATTCGGGTGAAGTTTAAAAATGCTTCGGAAATCTCCTATTGTTCTCGGAATTCCGCTGAAGTTTAAAAATGCTTAAAATCTCTTCCATTGTTCTCGTAATTCTGCTCATGTTTAAAAATGCTTCGGAACTCTTCCATTGTTCTCGTAATTCCGCTGAAGTTTAAAAATGGTTCGGAACTCTTCCATTGTTCTCGGAATTCCGCTGACGTTTAAAAATGCTTCGGAACTCTTCCATTGTTATCGGAATTCCGCTGAAGTTTAAAAATGCTTCGGAACTCTTCCATTGTTCTAGGAATGCTGCTGAAGTCTAAAAATTCATCTGAACTCTTTCATTATTCTCGGAATTCGTGTGAATTTTAAAAATGCTTCGGAACTCTTCTATTGTTCTCGGAATTCCGCTGAAGTTTAAAAATGTTTAAAATCTCTTACATTGTTCTCGGAATTCCGCTGAAGTTTAAAAATGTTTCAGAACTCTTCCATTGTTCTCAGAATTCTGCTGACGTTTAAAAATGCTTCGGTACTCTTCAATTGTTCTGGGAATTCTTCTGAAGTTTAAAAATGCTTCGGTACTCTTCCATTGTTCTCGGAATTCCGCTGACGTTTAAAAATGCTTCGGAACTCTTCCATTGTTATCGGAATTCCGCTGAAGTTTAAAAATGCTTCGGAACTCTTCCATTGTTCTAGGAATTCTGCTGAAGTCTAAAAATTCATCTGAACTCTTTCATTATTCTCGGAATTCGTGTGAATTTTAAAAATGCTTCTTAACTCTTCTATTGTTCTCGGAATTCCGCTGAAGTTTAAAAATGCTTAAAATCTCTTACATTGTTCTCGGAATTCCGCTGAAGTTTAAAAATGCTTCGGAACTCTTCCATTTTTCTCGGAATTCTGCTGAAGTTTAAAAATGCTTCAGAACTCTTCCATTTTTCTCAGAATTCTGCTGACGTTTAAAAATGCTTCGGTACTCTTCCATTGTTCTGGGAATTCTGCTGAAGTTTAAAAAAGCTTCGGTACTCTTCCATTGTTCTCGGAATTCCGCTGACATATAAAAATGCTTCGGAAATCTTGCATTGTTCTCGGCTTTCCGCTGACATTTAAAAATGCTTCGGAACTCTTCAATTGTTCTCGGAATTCTGCTGAACTTTTAAAATGCTTTGGAACTCTTCCATTGCTCTCGGAATTCGGGTGAAGTTTAAAAATGCTTCGGAACTCTTCTATTGTTCTCGGAATTCCGCTAAAGTTTAAAAATGCTTAAAATCTCTTCCATTGTTCTCGTAATTCTGCTCATGTTTAAAAATGCTTCAGAACTCTTCCATTGTTCGCAGAATTCCGCTGACGTTTAAAAATGCTTCGGTACTCTTCCATTGTTCTCGGAATTCCGCTGACGTTTAAAAATGCTTCGGTACTCTTCCATTGTTCTCGGAATTCCGCTGACATATAAAAATGCTTCTGAAATCTTGCATTGTTCTCGGCATTCCGCTGACGTTTAAAAATGCTTCGGAACTCTTCAATTGTTCTCGGAATTCCGCTGACGTTTAAAAATGCTTCGGAACTCTTCCATTGTTCTCAGAATTCCGTTGAAGTTTAAAAATGCTTCGAAACTCTTCCATTGTTCTCGGAATTCTGCTGAAGTTTAAAAATGCTTCGAAACTCTTTCATTGTTCTCGGAATTCTGCTGAAGTTTAAAAATGCTTCAGAACTCTTCCATTGCTCTCGGAATTCCGCTGACGTTTAATAATGCTTCGCAACTCTTCCATTGTTCTCGGAATTCCGCTGACATATAAAAATGCTTCGGAAATCTTGCATTGTTCTCGGCATTCCGCTGACATTTAAAAATGCTTCGGAACTCTTCAATTGTTCTCGGAATTCTGCTGAACTTTTAAAATGCTTTGGAACTCTTCCATTGCTCTCGGAATTCGGGTGAAGTTTAAAAATGCTTCGGAAATCTTCTATTGTTCTCGGAATTCCGCTGAAGTTTAAAAATGCTTAAAATCTCTTCCATTGTTCTCGTAATTCTGCTCATGTTTAAAAATGCTTCGGAACTCTTCCATTGTTCTCATAATTCCGCTGAAGTTTAAAAATGGTTCGGAACTCTTCCATTGTTCTCGGAATTCCGATGACGTTTTAAAATGCTTCGGTACTCTTCCATTGTTCTCGGAATTCCGCTGACGTTTAAAAATGCTTCGGAACTCTTCCATTGTTATCGGAATTCCGCTGAAGTTTAAAAATGCTTCGGAACTCTTCCATTGTTCTAGGAATGCTGCTGAAGTCTAAAAATTCATCTGAACTCTTTCATTATTCTCGGAATTCGTGTGAATTTCAAAAATGCTTCGGAACTCTTCTATTGTTCTCGGAATTCCGCTGAAGTTTAAAAATGCTTAAAATCTCTTACATTGTTCTCGGAATTCCGCTGAAGTTTAAAAATGCTTCGGAACTCTTCCATTTTTCTCGGAATTCTGCTGAAGTTTAAAAATGCTTCAGAACTCTTCCATTGTTCTCAGAATTCTGCTGACGTTTAAAAATGCTTCGGTACTCTTCCATTGTTCTGGGAATTCTGCTGAAGTTTAAAAATGCTTCGGTACTCTTCCATTGTTCTCGGAATTCCGCTGACATATAAAAATGCTTCGGAAATCTTGCATTGTTCTCGGCATTCCGCTGACATTTAAAAATGCTTCGGAACTCTTCAATTGTTCTCGGAATTCTGCTGAACTTTTAAAATGCTTTGGAACTCTTCCATTGCTCTCGGAATTCGGGTGAAGTTTAAAAATGCTTCGGAACTCTTCTATTGTTCTCGGAATTCCGCTGAAGTTTAAAAATGCTTAAAATCTTTTCCATTGTTCTCGTAATTCTGCTCATGTTTAAAAATGCTTCGGAACTCTTCCATTGTTCTCGTAATTCCGCTGAAGTTTAAAAATGGTTCGGAACTCTTCCATTGTTCTCGGAATTCCGATGACGTTTTAAAATGCTTCGGTACTCTTCCATTGTTCTCGGAATTCCGCTGACGTTTAAAAATGCTTCGGAACTCTTCCATTGTTATCGGAATTCCGCTGACATATAAAAATGCTTCGGAACTCTTCCATTGTTCTAGGAATGCTGCTGAAGTCTAAAAATTCATCTGAACTCTTTCATTATTCTCGGAATTCGTGTGAATTTTAAAAATGCTTCGGAACTCTTCTATTGTTCTCGGAATTCCGCTGAAGTTTAAAAATGCTTAAAATCTCTTACATTGTTCTCGGAATTCCGCTGAAGTTTAAAAATGCTTCGGAACTCTTCCATTTTTCTCGGAATTCTGCTGAAGTTTAAAAATGCTTCAGAACTCTTCCATTGCTCTCGGAATTCCGCTGACATTTAATAATGCTTCGCAACTCTTCCATTGTTCTCGGAATTCCGCTGACATATAAAAATGCTTCGGAAATCTAGCATTGTTCTCGGCATTCCGCTGACATTTAAAAATGCTTCGAACTCTTCAATTGTTCTCGGAATTCTGCTGAACTTTTAAAATGCTTTGGAACTCTTCCATTGCTCTCGGAATTCGGGTGAAGTTTAAAAATGCTTCGGAAATCTTCTATTGTTCTCGGAATTCCGCTGAAGTTTAAAAATGCTTAAAATCTTTTCCATTGTTCTCGTAATTCTGCTCATGTTTAAAAATGCTTCGGAACTCCTCCATTGTTATCGGAATTCTGCTGAAGTTTAAAAATGCTTCGGAACTCTTCCATTGTTCTAAGAATTCTGCTGAAGTCTAAAAATTCATGTGAACTCTTCCATTATTCTCGGAATTCGTGTGAATTTTAAAAATGCTTCGGAACTCTTCTATTGTTCTCGGAATTCCGCTGAAATTTAAAAATGCTTAAAATCTCTTACATTGTTCTCGGAATTCCGCTGAAGTTTAAAAATGCTTCGGAACTCTTCCATTGTTCTCGGAATTCTGCTGAAGTTTAAAAATGCTTCAGAACTCTTCCATTGTTCTCAGAATTCCGCTGACGTTTAAAAATGCTTCGGAAATCTTCCATTGTTTTCAAAATTCCGCTGACGTTTAAAAATGCTTCAGAACTTTTCCATTGTTCTCCGAATTCTGCTGACGTTTAAAAATGCTTCGGAACTCCTCCATTGTTATCGGAATTCTGCTGAAGTTTAAAAATGCTTCGGAACTCTTCCATTGTTCTAGGAATTCTGCTGAAGTCTAAAAATTCATGTGAACTCTTACATTATTCTCGGAATTCGTGTGAATTTTAAAAATGCTTCGGAACTCTTCTATTGTTCTCGGAATTCCGCTGAAATTTAAAAATGCTTAAAATCTCTTCCATTGTTCTCAGAATTCCGCTGACGTTTAAAAATGCTTCGGAACTCTTCCATTGTTCTAGGAATTCCGCTGACATTTAAAAATGCTTCACAACTCTTCCATTGTTCTCGGAATTCCTCTGACTTTTAAAAATGCTTCGGAACTCTTCCATTGTTCTCCAAATTCCGCTGAAGTTTAAAAATGCTTCGGAACCCTTCCATTGTTCTCGGAATTCTGCTGAAGTTTAAAAATGCTTCGGAACTCTTCCATTGTTCTCAGAATTCTGCTGACGTTTAAAAATGCTTCGGAAATCTTCCATTGTTTTCAAAATTCCGCTGACGCTTAAAAATGCTTCAGAACTCTTCCATTGTTCTCGGAATTCCGCTGGCGTTTAATAATGCTTCGCAACTCTTTCATTGTTCTCGGAATTCCGCTGAAGTTTAAAAATGCTTAAAATCTCTTACATTGTTCTCGGAATTCCGCTGAAGTTTAAAAATGCTTCGGAACTCTTCCATTTTTCTCGGAATTCTGCTGAAGTTTAAAAATGCTTCAGAACTCTTCCATTTTTCTCAGAATTCTGCTGACGTTTAAAAATGCTTCGGTACTCTTCCATTGTTCTCGGAATTCCGCTGACATATAAAAATGCTTCTGAAATCTTGCATTGTTCTCGGCATTCCGCTGACGTTTAAAAATGCTTCGGAACTCTTCAATTGTTCTCGGAATTCCGCTGACGTTTAAAAATGCTTCGGAACTCTTCCATTGTTCTCAGAATTCCGTTGAAGTTTAAAAATGCTTCGAAACTCTTCCATTGTTCTCGGAATTCTGCTGAAGTTTAAAAATGCTTCGAAACTCTTTCATTGTTCTCGGAATTCTGCTGAAGTTTAAAAATGCTTCAGAACTCTTCCATTGCTCTCGGAATTCCGCTGACGTTTAATAATGCTTCGCAACTCTTCCATTGTTCTCGGAATTCCGCTGACATATAAAAATGCTTCGGAAATCTAGCATTGTTCTCGGCATTCCGCTGACATTTAAAAATGCTTCGGAACTCTTCAATTGTTCTCGGAATTCTGCTGAACTTTTAAAATGCTTTGGAACTCTTCCATTGCTCTCGGAATTCGGGTGAAGTTTAAAAATGCTTCGGAAATCTTCTATTGTTCTCGGAATTCCGCTGAAGTTTAAAAATGCTTAAAATCTCTTCCATTGTTCTCGTAATTCTGCTCATGTTTAAAAATGCTTCGGAACTCTTCCATTGTTCTCGTAATTCCGCTGAAGTTTAAAAATGGTTCGGAACTCTTCCATTGTTCTCGGAATTCCGATGACGTTTTAAAATGCTTCGGTACTCTTCCATTGTTCTCGGAATTCCGCTGACGTTTAAAAATGCTTCGGAACTCTTCCATTGTTATCGGAATTCCGCTGAAGTTTAAAAATGCTTCGGAACTCTTCCATTGTTCTAGGAATGCTGCTGAAGTCTAAAAATTCATCTGAACTCTTTCATTATTCTCGGAATTCGTGTGAATTTTAAAAATGCTTCGGAACTCTTCTATTGTTCTCGGAATTCCGCTGAAGTTTAAAAATGCTTAAAATCTCTTACATTGTTCTCGGAATTCCGCTGAAGTTTAAAAATGCTTCGGAACTCTTCCATTTTTCTCGGAATTCTGCTGAAGTTTAAAAATGCTTCAGAACTCTTCCATTGTTCTCAGAATTCTGCTGACGTTTAAAAATGCTTCGGTACTCTTCCATTGTTCTGGGAATTCTGCTGAAGTTTAAAAATGCTTCGGTACTCTTCCATTGTTCTCGGAATTCCGCTGACATATAAAAATGCTTCGGAAATCTTGCATTGTTCTCGGCATTCCGCTGACATTTAAAAATGCTTCGGAACTCTTCAATTGTTCTCGGAATTCTGCTGAACTTTTAAAATGCTTTGGAACTCTTCCATTGCTCTCGGAATTCGGGTGAAGTTTAAAAATGCTTCGGAACTCTTCTATTGTTCTCGGAATTCCGCTGAAGTTTAAAAATGCTTAAAATCTTTTCCATTGTTCTCGTAATTCTGCTCATGTTTAAAAATGCTTCGGAACTCTTCCATTGTTCTCGTAATTCCGCTGAAGTTTAAAAATGGTTCGGAACTCTTCCATTGTTCTCGGAATTCCGATGACGTTTTAAAATGCTTCGGTACTCTTCCATTGTTCTCGGAATTCCGCTGACGTTTAAAAATGCTTCGGAACTCTTCCATTGTTATCGGAATTCCGCTGAAGTTTAAAAATGCTTCGGAACTCTTCCATTGTTCTAGGAATGCTGCTGAAGTCTAAAAATTCATCTGAACTCTTTCATTATTCTCGGAATTCGTGTGAATTTCAAAAATGCTTCGGAACTCTTCTATTGTTCTCGGAATTCCGCTGAAGTTTAAAAATGCTTAAAATCTCTTACATTGTTCTCGGAATTCCGCTGAAGTTTAAAAATGCTTCGGAACTCTTCCATTTTTCTCGGAATTCTGCTGAAGTTTAAAAATGCTTCAGAACTCTTCCATTGTTCTCGGAATTCCGCTGACGTTTAAAAATGCTTCGGTACTCTTCCATTGTTCTCGGAATTCCGCTGACATATAAAAATGCTTCTGAAATCTTGCATTGTTCTCGGCATTCCGCTGACGTTTAAAAATGCTTCGGAACTCTTCAATTGTTCTCGGAATTCCGCTGACGTTTAAAAATGCTTCGGAACTCTTCCATTGTTCTCAGAATTCCGTTGAAGTTTAAAAATGCTTCGAAACTCTTCCATTGTTCTCGGAATTCTGCTGAAGTTTAAAAATGCTTCGAAACTCTTTCATTGTTCTCGGAATTCTGCTGAAGTTTAAAAATGCTTCAGAACTCTTCCATTGCTCTCGGAATTCCGCTGACGTTTAATAATGCTTCGCAACTCTTCCATTGTTCTCGGAATTCCGCTGACATATAAAAATGCTTCGGAAATCTTGCATTGTTCTCGGCATTCCGCTGACGTTTAAAAATGCTTCGGAACTCTTCAATTGTTCTCGGAATTCTGCTGAACTTTTAAAATGCTTTGGAACACTTCCATTGCTCTCGGAATTCGGGTGAAGTTTAAAAATGCTTCGGAACTCTTCTATTGTTCTCGGAATTCCGCTGAAGTTTAAAAATGCTTAAAATCTCTTCCATTGTTCTCGTAATTCTGCTCATGTTTAAAAATGCTTCACAACTCTTCCATTGTTCTCGGAATTCCGCTGACTTTTAAAAATGCTTCGGAACTCTTCCATTGTTCTCCAAATTCCGCTGAAGTTTAAAAATGCTTCGGAACCGTTCCATTGTTCTCGGAATTCTGCTGAAGTTTTAAAATGCTTCAGAACTCTTCCATTGTTCTCAGAATTCCGCTGACGTTTAAAAATGCTTCGGAAATCTTCCATTGTTTTCAAAATTCCGCTGATGCTTAAAAATGCTTCAGAACTCTTCCATTGTTCTCGGAATTCCGCTGACGTTTAATAATGCTTTTCAACTCTTTCATTGTTCTTGGAATTCCGCTGACGTTTAAAAATGCTTCGGAACTCTTCCATTGTTCTCGGAATTCCGTTGAAGTTTAAAAATGCTTCGAAACTCTTCCATTGCTCTCGGAATTCGGGTGAAGTTTAAAAATGCTTCGGAAATCTTCTATTGTTCTCGGAATTCCGCTGAAGTTTAAAAATGCTTAAAATCTCTTCCATTGTTCTCGTAATTCTGCTCATGTTTAAAAATGCTTCGGAACTCTTCCATTGTTCTCGTAATTCCGCTGAAGTTTAAAAATGGTTCGGAACTCTTCCATTGTTCTCGGAATTCCGATGACGTTTTAAAATGCTTCGGTACTCTTCCATTGTTCTCGGAATTCCGCTGACGTTTAAAAATGCTTCGGAACTCCTCCATTGTTATCGGAATTCTGCTGAAGTTTAAAAATGCTTCGGAACTCTTCCATTGTTCTAAGAATTCTGCTGAAGTCTAAAAATTCAAGTGAACTCTTCCATTATTCTCGGAATTCGTGTGAATTTTAAAAATGCTTCGGAACTCTTCTATTGTTCTCGGAATTCCGCTGAAATTTAAAAATGCTTAAAATCTCTTACATTGTTCTCGGAATTCCGCTGAAGTTTAAAAATGCTTCGGAACTCTTCCATTGTTGTCGGAATTCTGCTGAAGTTTAAAAATGCTTCAGAACTCTTCCATTGTTCTCAGAATTCCGCTGACGTTTAAAAATGCTTCGGAAATCTTCCATTGTTTTCAAAATTCCGCTGACGTTTAAAAATGCTTCAGAACTTTTCCATTGTTCTCCGAATTCTGCTGACGTTTAAAAATGCTTCGGAACTCCTCCATTGTTATCGGAATTCTGCTGAAGTTTAAAAATGCTTCGGAACTCTTCCATTGTTCTAGGAATTCTGCTGAAGTCTAAAAATTCATGTGAACTCTTACATTATTCTCGGAATTCGTGTGAATTTTAAAAATGCTTCGGAACTCTTCTATTGTTCTCGGAATTCCGCTGAAATTTAAAAATGCTTAAAATCTCTTACATTGTTCTCGGAATTCCGCTGAAGTTTAAAAATGCTTCGGAACTCTTCCATTGTTCTCGGAATTCTGCTGAAGTTTAAAAATGCTTCAGAACTCTTCCATTGTTCTCAGAATTCCGCTGACGTTTAAAAATGCTTCGGAAATCTTCCATTGTTTTCAAAATTCCGCTGACGTTTAAAAATGCTTCAGAACTTTTCCATTGTTCTCCGAATTCTGCTGACGTTTAAAAATGCTTCGGAACTCTTCCATTGTTCTCGGAATTCCGCTGACATTTAAAAATGCTTCACAACTCTTCCATTGTTCTCGGAATTCCTCTGACTTTTAAAAATGCTTCGGAACTCTTCCATTGTTCTCCAAATTCCGCTGAAGTGTAAAAATGCTTCGGAACCCTTCCATTGTTCTCGGAATTCTGCTGAAGTTTAAAAATGCTTCAGAACTCTTCCATTGTTCTCAGAATTCTGCTGACGTTTAAAAATGCTTCGGAAATCTTCCATTGTTTTCAAAATTCCGCTGACGCTTAAAAATGCTTCAGAACTCTTCCATTGTTCTCGGAATTCCGCTGGCGTTTAATAATGCTTCGCAACTCTTTCATTGTTTTCGGAATTCCGCTGAAGTTTAAAAATGCTTCGGAACTCTTCCATTGTTCTCGGAATTCTGCTGACGTTTAAAAATGCTTCGGAACTCTTCCATTGTTCTCGGAATTCCGCTGAAGTTTAAAAATGCTTCGAAACTCTTCCATTGTTCTCGGAATTCTGCTGAAGTTTAAAAATGCTTCGGAACTCTTCCATTGTTCTAGGAATTCTGCTGAAGTCTAAAAATTCATGTGAACTCTTACATTATTCTCGGAATTCGTGTGAATTTTAAAAATGCTTCGGAACTCTTCTATTGTTCTCGGAATTCCGCTGAAATTTAAAAATGCTTAAAATCTCTTACATTTTTCTCGGAATTCCGCTGAAGTTTAAAAATGCTTCGGAACTCTTCCATTGTTCTCGGAATTCTGCTGAAGTTTAAAAATGCTTCAGAACTCTTCCATTGTTCTCAGAATTCCGCTGACGTTTAAAAATGCTTCGGAAATCTTCCATTGTTTTCAAAATTCCGCTGACGTTTAAAAATGCTTCAGAACTTTTCCATTGTTCTCCGAATTCTGCTGACGTTTAAAAATGCTTCGGAACTCTTCCATTGTTCTCGGAATTCCGCTGACATTTAAAAATGCTTCACAACTCTTCCATTGTTCTCGTAATTCCTCTGACTTTTAAAAATGCTTCGGAACTCTTCCATTGTTCTCCAAATTCCGCTGAAGTGTAAAAATGCTTCGGAACCCTTCCATTGTTCTCGGAATTCTGCTGAAGTTTAAAAATGCTTCGGAACTCTTCCATTGTTCTCAGAATTCTGCTGACGTTTAAAAATGCTTCGGAAATCTTCCATTGTTTTCAAAATTCCGCTGACGCTTAAAAATGCTTCAGAACTCTTCCATTGTTCTCGGAATTCCGCTGGCGTTTAATAATGCTTCGCAACTCTTTCATTGTTTTCGGAATTCCGCTGAAGTTTAAAAATGCTTCGGAACTCTTCCATTGTTCTCGGAATTCTGCTGACGTTTAAAAATGCTTCGGAACTCTTCCATTGTTCTCGGAATTCCGCTGAAGTTTAAAAATGCTTCGAAACTCTTCCATTGTTCTCGGAATTCTGCTGAAGTTTAAAAATGCTTCAGAACTCTTCCATTGTTCTCGGAATTCCGCTGACGTTTATTAATGCTTCGCAACTCTTTCATTGTTCTCGGAATTCCGCTGACGTTTAAAAATGCTTCGGAACTCTTCCATTGTTCTCGGAATTCTGTTGAAGTTTAAAAATGCTTCGAAACTCTTCCATTGTTCTCGGAATTCTGCTGAAGTTTAAAAATGCTTTGAAACTCTTTCATTGTTCTCGGAATTCTGCTGAAGTTTAAAAATGCTTCAGAACTCTTCCATTGCTCTCGGAATTCCGCTGACGTTTAATAATGCTTCGCAACTCTTCCATTGTTCTCGGAATTCCGTTGAAGTTTAAAAAAGCTTCGGAACTCTTCCATTGTTCTCGTAATTCCGCTGAAGTTTAAAAATCTTCGGAACTCTTCCATTTTTCTCGGAATTCTGCTGAAGTTTAAAAATGCTTCAGAACTCTTCCATTTTTCTCAGAATTCTGCTGACGTTTAAAAATGCTTCGGTACTCTTCCATTGTTCTGGGAATTCTGCTGAAGTTTAAAAAAGCTTCGGTACTCTTCCATTGTTCTCGGAATTCCGCTGACATATAAAAATGCTTCGGAAATCTTGCATTGTTCTCGGCTTTCCGCTGACATTTAAAAATGCTTCGGAACTCTTCAATTGTTCTCGGAATTCTGCTGAACTTTTAAAATGCTTTGGAACTCTTCCATTGCTCTCGGAATTCGGGTGAAGTTTAAAAATGCTTCGGAACTCTTCTATTGTTCTCGGAATTCCGCTAAAGTTTAAAAATGCTTAAAATCTCTTCCATTGTTCTCGTAATTCTGCTCATGTTTAAAAATGCTTCAGAACTCTTCCATTGTTCGCAGAATTCCGCTGACGTTTAAAAATGCTTCGGTACTCTTCCATTGTTCTCGGAATTCCGCTGACGTTTAAAAATGCTTCGGTACTCTTCCATTGTTCTCGGAATTCCGCTGACATATAAAAATGCTTCTGAAATCTTGCATTGTTCTCGGCATTCCGCTGACGTTTAAAAATGCTTCGGAACTCTTCAATTGTTCTCGGAATTCCGCTGACGTTTAAAAATGCTTCGGAACTCTTCCATTGTTCTCAGAATTCCGTTGAAGTTTAAAAATGCTTCGAAACTCTTCCATTGTTCTCGGAATTCTGCTGAAGTTTAAAAATGCTTCGAAACTCTTTCATTGTTCTCGGAATTCTGCTGAAGTTTAAAAATGCTTCAGAACTCTTCCATTGCTCTCGGAATTCCGCTGACGTTTAATAATGCTTCGCAACTCTTCCATTGTTCTCGGAATTCCGCTGACATATAAAAATGCTTCGGAAATCTTGCATTGTTCTCGGCATTCCGCTGACATTTAAAAATGCTTCGGAACTCTTCAATTGTTCTCGGAATTCTGCTGAACTTTTAAAATGCTTTGGAACTCTTCCATTGCTCTCGGAATTCGGGTGAAGTTTAAAAATGCTTCGGAAATCTTCTATTGTTCTCGGAATTCCGCTGAAGTTTAAAAATGCTTAAAATCTCTTCCATTGTTCTCGTAATTCTGCTCATGTTTAAAAATGCTTCGGAACTCTTCCATTGTTCTCATAATTCCGCTGAAGTTTAAAAATGGTTCGGAACTCTTCCATTGTTCTCGGAATTCCGATGACGTTTTAAAATGCTTCGGTACTCTTCCATTGTTCTCGGAATTCCGCTGACGTTTAAAAATGCTTCGGAACTCTTCCATTGTTATCGGAATTCCGCTGAAGTTTAAAAATGCTTCGGAACTCTTCCATTGTTCTAGGAATGCTGCTGAAGTCTAAAAATTCATCTGAACTCTTTCATTATTCTCGGAATTCGTGTGAATTTCAAAAATGCTTCGGAACTCTTCTATTGTTCTCGGAATTCCGCTGAAGTTTAAAAATGCTTAAAATCTCTTACATTGTTCTCGGAATTCCGCTGAAGTTTAAAAATGCTTCGGAACTCTTCCATTTTTCTCGGAATTCTGCTGAAGTTTAAAAATGCTTCAGAACTCTTCCATTGTTCTCGGAATTCCGCTGACGTTTAAAAATGCTTCGGTACTCTTCCATTGTTCTCGGAATTCCGCTGACATATAAAAATGCTTCTGAAATCTTGCATTGTTCTCGGCATTCCGCTGACGTTTAAAAATGCTTCGGAACTCTTCAATTGTTCTCGGAATTCCGCTGACGTTTAAAAATGCTTCGGAACTCTTCCATTGTTCTCAGAATTCCGTTGAAGTTTAAAAATGCTTCGAAACTCTTCCATTGTTCTCGGAATTCTGCTGAAGTTTAAAAATGCTTCGAAACTCTTTCATTGTTCTCGGAATTCTGCTGAAGTTTAAAAATGCTTCAGAACTCTTCCATTGCTCTTGGAATTCCGCTGACGTTTAATAATGCTTCGCAACTCTTCCATTGTTCTCGGAATTCCGCTGACATATAAAAATGCTTCGGAAATCTTGCATTGTTCTCGGCATTCCGCTGACGTTTAAAAATGCTTCGGAACTCTTCAATTGTTCTCGGAATTCTGCTGAACTTTTAAAATGCTTTGGAACACTTCCATTGCTCTCGGAATTCGGGTGAAGTTTAAAAATGCTTCGGAACTCTTCTATTGTTCTCGGAATTCCGCTGAAGTTTAAAAATGCTTAAAATCTCTTCCATTGTTCTCGTAATTCTGCTCATGTTTAAAAATGCTTCACAACTCTTCCATTGTTCTCGGAATTCCGCTGACTTTTAAAAATGCTTCGGAACTCTTCCATTGTTCTCCAAATTCCGCTGAAGTTTAAAAATGCTTCGGAACCCTTCCATTGTTCTCGGAATTCTGCTGAAGTTTTAAAATGCTTCAGAACTCTTCCATTGTTCTCAGAATTCCGCTGACGTTTAAAAATGCTTCGGAAATCTTCCATTGTTTTCAAAATTCCGCTGATGCTTAAAAATGCTTCAGAACTCTTCCATTGTTCTCGGAATTCCGCTGACGTTTAATAATGCTTTTCAACTCTTTCATTGTTCTTGGAATTCCGCTGACGTTTAAAAATGCTTCGGAACTCTTCCATTGTTCTCGGAATTCCGTTGAAGTTTAAAAATGCTTCGAAACTCTTCCATTGCTCTCGGAATTCGGGTGAAGTTTAAAAATGCTTCGGAAATCTTCTATTGTTCTCGGAATTCCGCTGAAGTTTAAAAATGCTTAAAATCTCTTCCATTGTTCTCGTAATTCTGCTCATGTTTAAAAATGCTTCGGAACTCTTCCATTGTTCTCGTAATTCCGCTGAAGTTTAAAAATGGTTCGGAACTCTTCCATTGTTCTCGGAATTCCGATGACGTTTTAAAATGCTTCGGTACTCTTCCATTGTTCTCGGAATTCCGCTGACGTTTAAAAATGCTTCGGAACTCCTCCATTGTTATCGGAATTCTGCTGAAGTTTAAAAATGCTTCGGAACTCTTCCATTGTTCTAAGAATTCTGCTGAAGTCTAAAAATTCATGTGAACTCTTCCATTATTCTCGGAATTCGTGTGAATTTTAAAAATGCTTCGGAACTCTTCTATTGTTCTCGGAATTCCGCTGAAATTTAAAAATGCTTAAAATCTCTTACATTGTTCTCGGAATTCCGCTGAAGTTTAAAAATGCTTCGGAACTCTTCCATTGTTGTCGGAATTCTGCTGAAGTTTAAAAATGCTTCAGAACTCTTCCATTGTTCTCAGAATTCCGCTGACGTTTAAAAATGCTTCGGAAATCTTCCATTGTTTTCAAAATTCCGCTGACGTTTAAAAATGCTTCAGAACTTTTCCATTGTTCTCCGAATTCTGCTGACGTTTAAAAATGCTTCGGAACTCCTCCATTGTTATCGGAATTCTGCTGAAGTTTAAAAATGCTTCGGAACTCTTCCATTGTTCTAGGAATTCTGCTGAAGTCTAAAAATTCATGTGAACTCTTACATTATTCTCGGAATTCGTGTGAATTTTAAAAATGCTTCGGAACTCTTCTATTGTTCTCGGAATTCCGCTGAAATTTAAAAATGCTTAAAATCTCTTACATTGTTCTCGGAATTCCGCTGAAGTTTAAAAATGCTTCGGAACTCTTCCATTGTTCTCGGAATTCTGCTGAAGTTTAAAAATGCTTCAGAACTCTTCCATTGTTCTCAGAATTCCGCTGACGTTTAAAAATGCTTCGGAAATCTTCCATTGTTTTCAAAATTCCGCTGACGTTTAAAAATGCTTCAGAACTTTTCCATTGTTCTCCGAATTCTGCTGACGTTTAAAAATGCTTCGGAACTCTTCCATTGTTCTCGGAATTCCGCTGACATTTAAAAATGCTTCACAACTCTTCCATTGTTCTCGGAATTCCTCTGACTTTTAAAAATGCTTCGGAACTCTTCCATTGTTCTCCAAATTCCGCTGAAGTGTAAAAATGCTTCGGAACCCTTCCATTGTTCTCGGAATTCTGCTGAAGTTTAAAAATGCTTCAGAACTCTTCCATTGTTCTCAGAATTCTGCTGACGTTTAAAAATGCTTCGGAAATCTTCCATTGTTTTCAAAATTCCGCTGACGCTTAAAAATGCTTCAGAACTCTTCCATTGTTCTCGGAATTCCGCTGGCGTTTAATAATGCTTCGCAACTCTTTCATTGTTTTCGGAATTCCGCTGAAGTTTAAAAATGCTTCGGAACTCTTCCATTGTTCTCGGAATTCTGCTGACGTTTAAAAATGCTTCGGAACTCTTCCATTGTTCTCGGAATTCCGCTGAAGTTTAAAAATGCTTCGAAACTCTTCCATTGTTCTCGGAATTCTGCTGAAGTTTAAAAATGCTTCGGAACTCTTCCATTGTTCTAGGAATTCTGCTGAAGTCTAAAAATTCATGTGAACTCTTACATTATTCTCGGAATTCGTGTGAATTTTAAAAATGCTTCGGAACTCTTCTATTGTTCTCGGAATTCCGCTGAAATTTAAAAATGCTTAAAATCTCTTACATTGTTCTCGGAATTCCGCTGAAGTTTAAAAATGCTTCGGAACTCTTCCATTGTTCTCGGAATTCTGCTGAAGTTTAAAAATGCTTCAGAACTCTTCCATTGTTCTCAGAATTCCGCTGACGTTTAAAAATGCTTCGGAAATCTTCCATTGTTTTCAAAATTCCGCTGACGTTTAAAAATGCTTCAGAACTTTTCCATTGTTCTCCGAATTCTGCTGACGTTTAAAAATGCTTCGGAACTCTTCCATTGTTCTCGGAATTCCGCTGACATTTAAAAATGCTTCACAACTCTTCCATTGTTCTCGTAATTCCTCTGACTTTTAAAAATGCTTCGGAACTCTTCCATTGTTCTCCAAATTCCGCTGAAGTGTAAAAATGCTTCGGAACCCTTCCATTGTTCTCGGAATTCTGCTGAAGTTTAAAAATGCTTCGGAACTCTTCCATTGTTCTCAGAATTCTGCTGACGTTTAAAAATGCTTCGGAAATCTTCCATTGTTTTCAAAATTCCGCTGACGCTTAAAAATGCTTCAGAACTCTTCCATTGTTCTCGGAATTCCGCTGGCGTTTAATAATGCTTCGCAACTCTTTCATTGTTTTCGGAATTCCGCTGAAGTTTAAAAATGCTTCGGAACTCTTCCATTGTTCTCGGAATTCTGCTGACGTTTAAAAATGCTTCGGAACTCTTCCATTGTTCTCGGAATTCCGCTGAAGTTTAAAAATGCTTCGAAACTCTTCCATTGTTCTCGGAATTCTGCTGAAGTTTAAAAATGCTTCAGAACTCTTCCATTGTTCTCGGAATTCCGCTGACGTTTATTAATGCTTCGCAACTCTTTCATTGTTCTCGGAATTCCGCTGACGTTTAAAAATGCTTCGGAACTCTTCCATTGTTCTCGGAATTCTGTTGAAGTTTAAAAATGCTTCGAAACTCTTCCATTGTTCTCGGAATTCTGCTGAAGTTTAAAAATGCTTTGAAACTCTTTCATTGTTCTCGGAATTCTGCTGAAGTTTAAAAATGCTTCAGAACTCTTCCATTGCTCTCGGAATTCCGCTGACGTTTAATAATGCTTCGCAACTCTTCCATTGTTCTCGGAATTCCGTTGAAGTTTAAAAAAGCTTCGGAACTCTTCCATTGTTCTCGTAATTCCGCTGAAGTTTAAAAAAGCTTCGGAACTCTTCCATTGTTCTCGGAATTCCGCTGACGTTTAAAAATGCTTCACAACTCTTCCATTGTTCTCGGAATTCCGCTGACTTTTAAAAATGCTTCGGAACTCTTCCATTGTTCTCCAAATTCCGCTGAAGTTTAAAAATGCTTCGGAATCCTTCCATTGTTCTCGGAATTCTGCTGAAGTTTTAAAATGCTTCAGAACTCTTCCATTGTTCTCAGAATTCCGCTGACGTTTAAAAATGCTTCGGAAATCTTCCATTGTTTTCAAAATTCCGCTGACGCTTAAAAATGCTTCAGAACTCTTCCATTGTTCTCGGAATTCCGCTGACATTTAATAATGCTTTGCAACTCTTTCATTGTTCTTGGAATTCCGCTGACGTTTAAAAATGCTTCGGAACTCTTCCATTGTTCTCGGAATTCCGTTGAAGTTTAAAAATGCTTCGAAACTCTTCCATTGCTCTCGGAATTCGGGTGAAGTTTAAAAATGCTTCGGAAATCTTCTATTGTTCTCGGAATTCCGCTGAAGTTTAAAAATGCTTAAAATCTCTTCCATTGTTCTCGTAATTCTGCTCATGTTTAAAAATGCTTCGGAACTCTTCCATTGTTCTCGTAATTCCGCTGAAGTTTAAAAATGGTTCGGAACTCTTCCATTGTTCTCGGAATTCCGATGACGTTTTAAAATGCTTCGGTACTCTTCCATTGTTCTCGGAATTCCGCTGACGTTTAAAAATGCTTCGGAACTCCTCCATTGTTATCGGAATTCTGCTGAAGTTTAAAAATGCTTCGGAACTCTTCCATTGTTCTAAGAATTCTGCTGATGTCTAAAAATTCATGTGAACTCTTCCATTATTCTCGGAATTCGTGTGAATTTTAAAAATGCTTCGGAACTCTTCTATTGTTCTCGGAATTCCGCTGAAATTTAAAAATGCTTAAAATCTCTTACATTGTTCTCGGAATTCCGCTGAAGTTTAAAAATGCTTCGGAACTCTTCCATTGTTCTCGGAATTCTGCTGAAGTTTAAAAATGCTTCAGAACTCTTCCATTGTTCTCAGAAGTCCGCTGACGTTTAAAAATGCTTCGGAAATCTTCCATTGTTTTCAAAATTCCGCTGACGTTTAAAAATGCTTCAGAACTTTTCCATTGTTCTCCGAATTCTGCTGACGTTTAAAAATGCTTCGGAACTCCTCCATTGTTATCGGAATTCTGCTGAAGTTTAAAAATGCTTCGGAACTCTTCCATTGTTCTAGGAATTCTGCTGAAGTCTAAAAATTCATGTGAACTCTTACATTATTCTCGGAATTCGTGTGAATTTTAAAAATGCTTCGGAACTCTTCTATTGTTCTCGGAATTCCGCTGAAATTTAAAAATGCTTAAAATCTCTTACATTGTTCTCGGAATTCCGCTGAAGTTTAAAAATGCTTCGGAACTCTTCCATTGTTCTCGGAATTCTGCTGAAGTTTAAAAATGCTTCAGAACTCTTCCATTGTTCTCAGAATTCCGCTGACGTTTAAAAATGCTTCGGAAATCTTCCATTGTTTTCAAAATTCCGCTGACGTTTAAAAATGCTTCAGAACTTTTCCATTGTTCTCCGAATTCTGCTGACGTTTAAAAATGCTTCGGAACTCTTCCATTGTTCTCGGAATTCCGCTGACATTTAAAAATGCTTCACAACTCTTCCATTGTTCTCGGAATTCCTCTGACTTTTAAAAATGCTTCGGAACTCTTCCATTGTTCTCCAAATTCCGCTGAAGTTTAAAAATGCTTCGGAACTCTTCTATTGTTCTCGGAATTCCGCTGAAATTTAAAAATGCTTAAAATCTCTTACATTGTTCTCGGAATTCCGCTGAAGTTTAAAAATGCTTCGGAACTCTTCCATTGTTCTCGGAATTCTGCTGAAGTTTAAAAATGCTTCAGAACTCTTCCATTGTTCTCAGAATTCCGCTGACGTTTAAAAATGCTTCGGAAATCTTCCATTGTTTTCAAAATTCCGCTGACGTTTAAAAATGCTTCAGAACTTTTCCATTGTTCTCCGAATTCTGCTGACGTTTAAAAATGCTTCGGAACTCTTCCATTGTTCTCGGAATTCCGCTGACATTTAAAAATGCTTCACAACTCTTCCATTGTTCTCCAAATTCCGCTGAAGTGTAAAAATGCTTCGGAACCCTTCCATTGTTCTCGGAATTCCGCTGAAGTTTAAAAATGCTTCGGAACTCTTCCATTGTTCTCGGAATTCTGCTGAAGTTTAAAAATGCTTCAGAACTCTTCCATTGTTCTCAGAATTCCGCTGACGTTTAAAAATGCTTCGGTACTCTTCCTTTGTTCTCGGAATTCCGCTGACGTTTAAAAATGCTTCGGTACTCTTCCATTGTTCTCGGAATTCCGCTGACATATAAAAATGCTTCTGAAATCTTGCATTGTTCTAGGCATTCCGCTGACGTTTAAAAATGCTTCGGAACTCTTCAATTGTTCTCGGAATTCTGCTGAAGTTTAAAAATGCTTCGAAACTCTTTCATTGTTCTCGGAATTCTGCTGAAGTTTAAAAATGCTTCAGAACTCTTCCATTGCTCTCGGAATTCCGCTGACGTTTAATAATGCTTCGCAACTCTTCCATTGTTCTCGGAATTCCGCTGACATATAAAAATGCTTCGGAAATCTTGCATTGTTCTCCAAATTCCGCTGAAGTGTAAAAATGCTTCGGAACCCTTCCATTGTTCTCAGAATTCTGCTGAAGTTTAGAAATGCTTCGGAACTCTTCCATTGTTCTCAGAATTCTGCTGACGTTTAAAAATGCTTCGGAAATCTTCCATTGTTTTCAAAATTCCGCTGACGCTTAAAAATGCTTCAGAACTCTTCCATTGTACTCGGAATTCCGCTGGCGTTTAATAATGCTTCGGAACTCTTCTATTGTTCTCGGAATTCCGCTAAAGTTTAAAAATGCTTAAAATCTCTTCCATTGTTCTCGTAATTCTGCTCATGTTTAAAAATGCTTCAGAACTCTTCCATTGTTCGCAGAATTCCGCTGACGTTTAAAAATGCTTCGGTACTCTTCCATTGTTCTCGGAATTCCGCTGACGTTTAAAAATGCTTCGGTACTCTTCCATTGTTCTCGGAATTCCGCTGACATATAAAAATGCTTCTGAAATCTTGCATTGTTCTCGGCATTCCGCTGACGTTTAAAAATGCTTCGGAACTCTTCAATTGTTCTCGGAATTCCGCTGACGTTTAAAAATGCTTCGGAACTCTTCCATTGTTCTCAGAATTCCGTTGAAGTTTAAAAATGCTTCGAAACTCTTCCATTGTTCTCGGAATTCTGCTGAAGTTTAAAAATGCTTCGAAACTCTTTCATTGTTCTCGGAATTCTGCTGAAGTTTAAAAATGCTTCAGAACTCTTCCATTGCTCTCGGAATTCCGCTGACGTTTAATAATGCTTCGCAACTCTTCCATTGTTCTCGGAATTCCGCTGACATATAAAAATGCTTCGGAAATCTTGCATTGTTCTCGGCATTCCGCTGACATTTAAAAATGCTTCGGAACTCTTCAATTGTTCTCGGAATTCTGCTGAACTTTTAAAATGCTTTGGAACTCTTCCATTGCTCTCGGAATTCGGGTGAAGTTTAAAAATGCTTCGGAAATCTTCTATTGTTCTCGGAATTCCGCTGAAGTTTAAAAATGCTTAAAATCTCTTCCATTGTTCTCGTAATTCTGCTCATGTTTAAAAATGCTTCGGAACTCTTCCATTGTTCTCATAATTCCGCTGAAGTTTAAAAATGGTTCGGAACTCTTCCATTGTTCTCGGAATTCCGATGACGTTTTAAAATGCTTCGGTACTCTTCCATTGTTCTCGGAATTCCGCTGACGTTTAAAAATGCTTCGGAACTCTTCCATTGTTATCGGAATTCCGCTGAAGTTTAAAAATGCTTCGGAACTCTTCCATTGTTCTAGGAATGCTGCTGAAGTCTAAAAATTCATCTGAACTCTTTCATTATTCTCGGAATTCGTGTGAATTTCAAAAATGCTTCGGAACTCTTCTATTGTTCTCGGAATTCCGCTGAAGTTTAAAAATGCTTAAAATCTCTTACATTGTTCTCGGAATTCCGCTGAAGTTTAAAAATGCTTCGGAACTCTTCCATTTTTCTCGGAATTCTGCTGAAGTTTAAAAATGCTTCAGAACTCTTCCATTGTTCTCGGAATTCCGCTGACGTTTAAAAATGCTTCGGTACTCTTCCATTGTTCTCGGAATTCCGCTGACATATAAAAATGCTTCTGAAATCTTGCATTGTTCTCGGCATTCCGCTGACGTTTAAAAATGCTTCGGAACTCTTCAATTGTTCTCGGAATTCCGCTGACGTTTAAAAATGCTTCGGAACTCTTCCATTGTTCTCAGAATTCCGTTGAAGTTTAAAAATGCTTCGAAACTCTTCCATTGTTCTCGGAATTCTGCTGAAGTTTAAAAATGCTTCGAAACTCTTTCATTGTTCTCGGAATTCTGCTGAAGTTTAAAAATGCTTCAGAACTCTTCCATTGCTCTCGGAATTCCGCTGACGTTTAATAATGCTTCGCAACTCTTCCATTGTTCTCGGAATTCCGCTGACATATAAAAATGCTTCGGAAATCTTGCATTGTTCTCGGCATTCCGCTGACGTTTAAAAATGCTTCGGAACTCTTCAATTGTTCTCGGAATTCTGCTGAACTTTTAAAATGCTTTGGAACACTTCCATTGCTCTCGGAATTCGGGTGAAGTTTAAAAATGCTTCGGAACTCTTCTATTGTTCTCGGAATTCCGCTGAAGTTTAAAAATGCTTAAAATCTCTTCCATTGTTCTCGTAATTCTGCTCATGTTTAAAAATGCTTCACAACTCTTCCATTGTTCTCGGAATTCCGCTGACTTTTAAAAATGCTTCGGAACTCTTCCATTGTTCTCCAAATTCCGCTGAAGTTTAAAAATGCTTCGGAACCCTTCCATTGTTCTCGGAATTCTGCTGAAGTTTTAAAATGCTTCAGAACTCTTCCATTGTTCTCAGAATTCCGCTGACGTTTAAAAATGCTTCGGAAATCTTCCATTGTTTTCAAAATTCCGCTGATGCTTAAAAATGCTTCAGAACTCTTCCATTGTTCTCGGAATTCCGCTGACGTTTAATAATGCTTTTCAACTCTTTCATTGTTCTTGGAATTCCGCTGACGTTTAAAAATGCTTCGGAACTCTTCCATTGTTCTCGGAATTCCGTTGAAGTTTAAAAATGCTTCGAAACTCTTCCATTGCTCTCGGAATTCGGGTGAAGTTTAAAAATGCTTCGGAAATCTTCTATTGTTCTCGGAATTCCGCTGAAGTTTAAAAATGCTTAAAATCTCTTCCATTGTTCTCGTAATTCTGCTCATGTTTAAAAATGCTTCGGAACTCTTCCATTGTTCTCGTAATTCCGCTGAAGTTTAAAAATGGTTCGGAACTCTTCCATTGTTCTCGGAATTCCGATGACGTTTTAAAATGCTTCGGTACTCTTCCATTGTTCTCGGAATTCCGCTGACGTTTAAAAATGCTTCGGAACTCCTCCATTGTTATCGGAATTCTGCTGAAGTTTAAAAATGCTTCGGAACTCTTCCATTGTTCTAAGAATTCTGCTGAAGTCTAAAAATTCATGTGAACTCTTCCATTATTCTCGGAATTCGTGTGAATTTTAAAAATGCTTCGGAACTCTTCTATTGTTCTCGGAATTCCGCTGAAATTTAAAAATGCTTAAAATCTCTTACATTGTTCTCGGAATTCCGCTGAAGTTTAAAAATGCTTCGGAACTCTTCCATTGTTGTCGGAATTCTGCTGAAGTTTAAAAATGCTTCAGAACTCTTCCATTGTTCTCAGAATTCCGCTGACGTTTAAAAATGCTTCGGAAATCTTCCATTGTTTTCAAAATTCCGCTGACGTTTAAAAATGCTTCAGAACTTTTCCATTGTTCTCCGAATTCTGCTGACGTTTAAAAATGCTTCGGAACTCCTCCATTGTTATCGGAATTCTGCTGAAGTTTAAAAATGCTTCGGAACTCTTCCATTGTTCTAGGAATTCTGCTGAAGTCTAAAAATTCATGTGAACTCTTACATTATTCTCGGAATTCGTGTGAATTTTAAAAATGCTTCGGAACTCTTCTATTGTTCTCGGAATTCCGCTGAAATTTAAAAATGCTTAAAATCTCTTACATTGTTCTCGGAATTCCGCTGAAGTTTAAAAATGCTTCGGAACTCTTCCATTGTTCTCGGAATTCTGCTGAAGTTTAAAAATGCTTCAGAACTCTTCCATTGTTCTCAGAATTCCGCTGACGTTTAAAAATGCTTCGGAAATCTTCCATTGTTTTCAAAATTCCGCTGACGTTTAAAAATGCTTCAGAACTTTTCCATTGTTCTCCGAATTCTGCTGACGTTTAAAAATGCTTCGGAACTCTTCCATTGTTCTCGGAATTCCGCTGACATTTAAAAATGCTTCACAACTCTTCCATTGTTCTCGGAATTCCTCTGACTTTTAAAAATGCTTCGGAACTCTTCCATTGTTCTCCAAATTCCGCTGAAGTGTAAAAATGCTTCGGAACCCTTCCATTGTTCTCGGAATTCTGCTGAAGTTTAAAAATGCTTCAGAACTCTTCCATTGTTCTCAGAATTCTGCTGACGTTTAAAAATGCTTCGGAAATCTTCCATTGTTTTCAAAATTCCGCTGACGCTTAAAAATGCTTCAGAACTCTTCCATTGTTCTCGGAATTCCGCTGGCGTTTAATAATGCTTCGCAACTCTTTCATTGTTTTCGGAATTCCGCTGAAGTTTAAAAATGCTTCGGAACTCTTCCATTGTTCTCGGAATTCTGCTGACGTTTAAAAATGCTTCGGAACTCTTCCATTGTTCTCGGAATTCCGCTGAAGTTTAAAAATGCTTCGAAACTCTTCCATTGTTCTCGGAATTCTGCTGAAGTTTAAAAATGCTTCGGTACTCTTCCATTGTTCTAGGAATTCTGCTGAAGTCTAAAAATTCATGTGAACTCTTACATTATTCTCGGAATTCGTGTGAATTTTAAAAATGCTTCGGAACTCTTCTATTGTTCTCGGAATTCCGCTGAAATTTAAAAATGCTTAAAATCTCTTACATTGTTCTCGGAATTCCGCTGAAGTTTAAAAATGCTTCGGAACTCTTCCATTGTTCTCGGAATTCTGCTGAAGTTTAAAAATGCTTCAGAACTCTTCCATTGTTCTCAGAATTCCGCTGACGTTTAAAAATGCTTCGGAAATCTTCCATTGTTTTCAAAATTCCGCTGACGTTTAAAAATGCTTCAGAACTTTTCCATTGTTCTCCGAATTCTGCTGACGTTTAAAAATGCTTCGGAACTCTTCCATTGTTCTCGGAATTCCGCTGACATTTAAAAATGCTTCACAACTCTTCCATTGTTCTCGTAATTCCTCTGACTTTTAAAAATGCTTCGGAACTCTTCCATTGTTCTCCAAATTCCGCTGAAGTGTAAAAATGCTTCGGAACCCTTCCATTGTTCTCGGAATTCTGCTGAAGTTTAAAAATGCTTCGGAACTCTTCCATTGTTCTCAGAATTCTGCTGACGTTTAAAAATGCTTCGGAAATCTTCCATTGTTTTCAAAATTCCGCTGACGCTTAAAAATGCTTCAGAACTCTTCCATTGTTCTCGGAATTCCGCTGGCGTTTAATAATGCTTCGCAACTCTTTCATTGTTTTCGGAATTCCGCTGAAGTTTAAAAATGCTTCGGAACTCTTCCATTGTTCTCGGAATTCTGCTGACGTTTAAAAATGCTTCGGAACTCTTCCATTGTTCTCGGAATTCCGCTGAAGTTTAAAAATGCTTCGAAACTCTTCCATTGTTCTCGGAATTCTGCTGAAGTTTAAAAATGCTTCAGAACTCTTCCATTGTTCTCGGAATTCCGCTGACGTTTATTAATGCTTCGCAACTCTTTCATTGTTCTCGGAATTCCGCTGACGTTTAAAAATGCTTCGGAACTCTTCCATTGTTCTCGGAATTCTGTTGAAGTTTAAAAATGCTTCGAAACTCTTCCATTGTTCTCGGAATTCTGCTGAAGTTTAAAAATGCTTTGAAACTCTTTCATTGTTCTCGGAATTCTGCTGAAGTTTAAAAATGCTTCAGAACTCTTCCATTGCTCTCGGAATTCCGCTGACGTTTAATAATGCTTCGCAACTCTTCCATTGTTCTCGGAATTCCGTTGAAGTTTAAAAAAGCTTCGGAACTCTTCCATTGTTCTCGTAATTCCGCTGAAGTTTAAAAAAGCTTCGGAACTCTTCCATTGTTCTCGGAATTCCGCTGACGTTTAAAAATGCTTCACAACTCTTCCATTGTTCTCGGAATTCCGCTGACTTTTAAAAATGCTTCGGAACTCTTCCATTGTTCTCCAAATTCCGCTGAAGTTTAAAAATGCTTCGGAATCCTTCCATTGTTCTCGGAATTCTGCTGAAGTTTTAAAATGCTTCAGAACTCTTCCATTGTTCTCAGAATTCCGCTGACGTTTAAAAATGCTTCGGAAATCTTCCATTGTTTTCAAAATTCCGCTGACGCTTAAAAATGCTTCAGAACTCTTCCATTGTTCTCGGAATTCCGCTGACATTTAATAATGCTTTGCAACTCTTTCATTGTTCTTGGAATTCCGCTGACGTTTAAAAATGCTTCGGAACTCTTCCATTGTTCTCGGAATTCCGTTGAAGTTTAAAAATGCTTCGAAACTCTTCCATTGCTCTCGGAATTCGGGTGAAGTTTAAAAATGCTTCGGAAATCTTCTATTGTTCTCGGAATTCCGCTGAAGTTTAAAAATGCTTAAAATCTCTTCCATTGTTCTCGTAATTCTGCTCATGTTTAAAAATGCTTCGGAACTCTTCCATTGTTCTCGTAATTCCGCTGAAGTTTAAAAATGGTTCGGAACTCTTCCATTGTTCTCGGAATTCCGATGACGTTTTAAAATGCTTCGGTACTCTTCCATTGTTCTCGGAATTCCGCTGACGTTTAAAAATGCTTCGGAACTCCTCCATTGTTATCGGAATTCTGCTGAAGTTTAAAAATGCTTCGGAACTCTTCCATTGTTCTAAGAATTCTGCTGATGTCTAAAAATTCATGTGAACTCTTCCATTATTCTCGGAATTCGTGTGAATTTTAAAAATGCTTCGGAACTCTTCTATTGTTCTCGGAATTCCGCTGAAATTTAAAAATGCTTAAAATCTCTTACACTGTTCTCGGAATTCCGCTGAAGTTTAAAAATGCTTCGGAACTCTTCCATTGTTCTCGGAATTCTGCTGAAGTTTAAAAATGCTTCAGAACTCTTCCATTGTTCTCAGAAGTCCGCTGACGTTTAAAAATGCTTCGGAAATCTTCCATTGTTTTCAAAATTCCGCTGACGTTTAAAAATGCTTCAGAACTTTTCCATTGTTCTCCGAATTCTGCTGACGTTTAAAAATGCTTCGGAACTCCTCCATTGTTATCGGAATTCTGCTGAAGTTTAAAAATGCTTCGGAACTCTTCCATTGTTCTAGGAATTCTGCTGAAGTCTAAAAATTCATGTGAACTCTTACATTATTCTCGGAATTCGTGTGAATTTTAAAAATGCTTCGGAACTCTTCTATTGTTCTCGGAATTCCGCTGAAATTTAAAAATGCTTAAAATCTCTTACATTGTTCTCGGAATTCCGCTGAAGTTTAAAAATGCTTCGGAACTCTTCCATTGTTCTCGGAATTCTGCTGAAGTTTAAAAATGCTTCAGAACTCTTCCATTGTTCTCAGAATTCCGCTGACGTTTAAAAATGCTTCGGAAATCTTCCATTGTTTTCAAAATTCCGCTGACGTTTAAAAATGCTTCAGAACTTTTCCATTGTTCTCCGAATTCTGCTGACGTTTAAAAATGCTTCGGAACTCTTCCATTGTTCTCGGAATTCCGCTGACATTTAAAAATGCTTCACAACTCTTCCATTGTTCTCGGAATTCCTCTGACTTTTAAAAATGCTTCGGAACTCTTCCATTGTTCTCCAAATTCCGCTGAAGTTTAAAAATGCTTCGGAACTCTTCTATTGTTCTCGGAATTCCGCTGAAATTTAAAAATGCTTAAAATCTCTTACATTGTTCTCGGAATTCCGCTGAAGTTTAAAAATGCTTCGGAACTCTTCCATTGTTCTCGGAATTCTGCTGAAGTTTAAAAATGCTTCAGAACTCTTCCATTGTTCTCAGAATTCCGCTGACGTTTAAAAATGCTTCGGAAATCTTCCATTGTTTTCAAAATTCCGCTGACGTTTAAAAATGCTTCAGAACTTTTCCATTGTTCTCCGAATTCTGCTGACGTTTAAAAATGCTTCGGAACTCTTCCATTGTTCTCGGAATTCCGCTGACATTTAAAAATGCTTCACAACTCTTCCATTGTTCTCCAAATTCCGCTGAAGTGTAAAAATGCTTCGGAACCCTTCCATTGTTCTCGGAATTCCGCTGAAGTTTAAAAATGCTTCGGAACTCTTCCATTGTTCTCGGAATTCTGCTGAAGTTTAAAAATGCTTCAGAACTCTTCCATTGTTCTCAGAATTCCGCTGACGTTTAAAAATGCTTCGGTACTCTTCCTTTGTTCTCGGAATTCCGCTGACGTTTAAAAATGCTTCGGTACTCTTCCATTGTTCTCGGAATTCCGCTGACATATAAAAATGCTTCTGAAATCTTGCATTGTTCTAGGCATTCCGCTGACGTTTAAAAATGCTTCGGAACTCTTCAATTGTTCTCGGAATTCTGCTGAAGTTTAAAAATGCTTCGAAACTCTTTCATTGTTCTCGGAATTCTGCTGAAGTTTAAAAATGCTTCAGAACTCTTCCATTGCTCTCGGAATTCCGCTGACGTTTAATAATGCTTCGCAACTCTTCCATTGTTCTCGGAATTCCGCTGACATATAAAAATGCTTCGGAAATCTTGCATTGTTCTCCAAATTCCGCTGAAGTGTAAAAATGCTTCGGAACCCTTCCATTGTTCTCAGAATTCTGCTGAAGTTTAGAAATGCTTCGGAACTCTTCCATTGTTCTCAGAATTCTGCTGACGTTTAAAAATGCTTCGGAAATCTTCCATTGTTTTCAAAATTCCGCTGACGCTTAAAAATGCTTCAGAACTCTTCCATTGTACTCGGAATTCCGCTGGCGTTTAATAATGCTTCGCAACTCTTTCATTGTTTTCGGAATTCCGCTGAAGTTTAAAAATGCTTCGGAACTCTTCCATTGTTCTCGGAATTCTGCTGACGTTTAAAAATGCTTCAGAACTCTTCCATTGTTCTCGGAATTCCGCTGACGTTTAATAATGCTTCGCAACTCTTTCATTGTTCTCGGAATTCCGCTGACGTTTAAAAATGCTTCGGAACTCTTCCATTGTTATCGGAATTCCGATGACGTTTTAAAATGCTTCGGTACTCTTCCATTGTTCTCGGAATTCCGCTGACGTTTAAAAATGCTTCGGAACTCTTCCATTGTTATCGGAATTCCGCTGAAGTTTAAAAATGCTTCGGAACTCTTCCATTGTTCTAGGAATTCTGCTGAAGTCTAAAAATTCATCTGAACTCTTCCATTATTCTCGGAATCCGTGTGAATTTTAAAAATGCTTCGTAACTCTTCTATTGTTCTCGGAATTCCGCTGAAGTTTAAAAATGCTTAAAATCTCTTACATTGTTCTCGGAATTCCGCTGAAGTTTAAAAATGCTTCGGAACTCTTCCATTGTTCTCGGAATTCTGCTGAAGTTTAAAAATGCTTCAGAACTCTTCCATTGTTCTCAGAATTCCGCTGATGTTTAAAAATGCTTCGGTACTCTTCCATTGTTCTCGGAATACCGCTGACGTTTAAAAATGCTTCGGTACTCTTCCATTGTTCTCGGAATTCCGCTGACATATAAAAATGCTTCGGAAATCTTGCATTGTTCTCGGCATTCCGCTGACGTTTAAAAATGCTTCGGAACTCTTCAATTGTTCTCGGAATTCTGCTGAACTTTTAAAATGCTTTGGAACACTTCCATTGCTCTCGGAATTCGGGTGAAGTTTAAAAATGCTTCGGAACTCTTCTATTGTTCTCGGAATTCCGCTGAAGTTTAAAAATGCTTAAAATCTCTTCCATTGTTCTCGTAATTCTGCTCATGTTTAAAAATGCTTCGGAACTCTTCCATTGTTCTCGTAATTCCGCTGAAGTTTAAAAAAGCTTCGGAACTCTTCCATTGTTCTCGGAATTCCGCTAACGTTTAAAAATGCTTCACAACTCTTCCATTGTTCTCGGAATTCCGCTGACTTTTAAAAATGCTTCGGAACTCTTCCATTGTTCTCCAAATTCCGCTGAAGTTTAAAAATGCTTCGGAACCCTTCCATTGTTCTCGGAATTCTGCTGAAGTTTTAAAATGCTTCAGAACTCTTCCATTGTTCTCAGAATTCCGCTGACGTTTAAAAATGCTTCGGAAATCTTCCATTGTTTTCAAAATTCCGCTGATGCTTAAAAATGCTTCAGAACTCTTCCATTGTTCTCGGAATTCCGTTGAAGTTTAAAAATGCTTCGAAACTCTTCCATTGCTCTCGGAATTCGGGTGAAGTTTAAAAATGCTTCGGAAATCTTCTATTGTTCTCGGAATTCCGCTGAAGTTTAAAAATGCTTAAAATCTCTTCCATTGTTCTCGTAATTCTGCTCATGTTTAAAAATGCTTCGGAACTCTTCCATTGTTCTCGTAATTCCGCTGAAGTTTAAAAATGGTTCGGAACTCTTCCATTGTTCTCGGAATTCCGATGACGTTTTAAAATGCTTCGGTACTCTTCCATTGTTCTCGGAATTCCGCTGACGTTTAAAAATGCTTCGGAACTCCTCCATTGTTATCGGAATTCTGCTGAAGTTTAAAAATGCTTCGGAACTCTTCCATTGTTCTAAGAATTCTGCTGAAGTCTAAAAATTCATGTGAACTCTTCCATTATTCTCGGAATTCGTGTGAATTTTAAAAATGCTTCGGAACTCTTCTATTGTTCTCAGAATTCCGCTGAAATTTAAAAATGCTTAAAATCTCTTACATTGTTCTCGGAATTCCGCTGAAGTTTAAAAATGCTTCGGAACTCTTCCATTGTTGTCGGAATTCTGCTGAAGTTTAAAAATGCTTCAGAACTCTTCCATTGTTCTCAGAATTCCGCTGACGTTTAAAAATGCTTCGGAAATCTTCCATTGTTTTCAAAATTCCGCTGACGTTTAAAAATGCTTCAGAACTTTTCCATTGTTCTCCGAATTCTGCTGACGTTTAAAAATGCTTCGGAACTCCTCCATTGTTATCGGAATTCTGCTGAAGTTTAAAAATGCTTCGGAACTCTTCCATTGTTCTAGGAATTCTGCTGAAGTCTAAAAATTCATGTGAACTCTTACATTATTCTCGGAATTCGTGTGAATTTTAAAAATGCTTCGGAACTCTTCTATTGTTCTCGGAATTCCGCTGAAATTTAAAAATGCTTAAAATCTCTTACATTGTTCTCGGAATTCCGCTGAAGTTTAAAAATGCTTCGGAACTCTTCCATTGTTCTCGGAATTCTGCTGAAGTTTAAAAATGCTTCAGAACTCTTCCATTGTTCTCAGAATTCCGCTGACGTTTAAAAATGCTTCGGAAATCTTCCATTGTTTTCAAAATTCCGCTGACGTTTAAAAATGCTTCAGAACTTTTCCATTGTTCTCCGAATTCTGCTGACGTTTAAAAATGCTTCGGAACTCTTCCATTGTTCTCGGAATTCCGCTGACATTTAAAAATGCTTCACAACTCTTCCATTGTTCTCGGAATTCCTCTGACTTTTAAAAATGCTTCGGAACTCTTCCATTGTTCTCCAAATTCCGCTGAAGTGTAAAAATGCTTCGGAACCCTTCCATTGTTCTCGGAATTCTGCTGAAGTTTAAAAATGCTTCAGAACTCTTCCATTGTTCTCAGAATTCTGCTGACGTTTAAAAATGCTTCGGAAATCTTCCATTGTTTTCAAAATTCCGCTGACGCTTAAAAATGCTTCAGAACTCTTCCATTGTTCTCGGAATTCCGCTGGCGTTTAATAATGCTTCGCAACTCTTTCATTGTTTTCGGAATTCCGCTGAAGTTTAAAAATGCTTCGGAACTCTTCCATTGTTCTCGGAATTCTGCTGACGTTTAAAAATGCTTCGGAACTCTTCCATTGTTCTCGGAATTCCGCTGAAGTTTAAAAATGCTTCGAAACTCTTCCATTGTTCTCGGAATTCTGCTGAAGTTTAAAAATGCTTCGGAACTCTTCCATTGTTCTAGGAATTCTGCTGAAGTCTAAAAATTCATGTGAACTCTTACATTATTCTCGGAATTCGTGTGAATTTTAAAAATGCTTCGGAACTCTTCTATTGTTCTCGGAATTCCGCTGAAATTTAAAAATGCTTAAAATCTCTTACATTGTTCTCGGAATTCCGCTGAAGTTTAAAAATGCTTCGGAACTCTTCCATTGTTCTCGGAATTCTGCTGAAGTTTAAAAATGCTTCAGAACTCTTCCATTGTTCTCAGAATTCCGCTGACGTTTAAAAATGCTTCGGAAATCTTCCATTGTTTTCAAAATTCCGCTGACGTTTAAAAATGCTTCAGAACTTTTCCATTGTTCTCCGAATTCTGCTGACGTTTAAAAATGCTTCGGAACTCTTCCATTGTTCTCGGAATTCCGCTGACATTTAAAAATGCTTCACAACTCTTCCATTGTTCTCGTAATTCCTCTGACTTTTAAAAATGCTTCGGAACTCTTCCATTGTTCTCCAAATTCCGCTGAAGTGTAAAAATGCTTCGGAACCCTTCCATTGTTCTCGGAATTCTGCTGAAGTTTAAAAATGCTTCGGAACTCTTCCATTGTTCTCAGAATTCTGCTGACGTTTAAAAATGCTTCGGAAATCTTCCATTGTTTTCAAAATTCCGCTGACGCTTAAAAATGCTTCAGAACTCTTCCATTGTTCTCGGAATTCCGCTGGCGTTTAATAATGCTTCGCAACTCTTTCATTGTTTTCGGAATTCCGCTGAAGTTTAAAAATGCTTCGGAACTCTTCCATTGTTCTCGGAATTCTGCTGACGTTTAAAAATGCTTCGGAACTCTTCCATTGTTCTCGGAATTCCGCTGAAGTTTAAAAATGCTTCGAAACTCTTCCATTGTTCTCGGAATTCTGCTGAAGTTTAAAAATGCTTCAGAACTCTTCCATTGTTCTCGGAATTCCGCTGACGTTTATTAATGCTTCGCAACTCTTTCATTGTTCTCGGAATTCCGCTGACGTTTAAAAATGCTTCGGAACTCTTCCATTGTTCTCGGAATTCTGTTGAAGTTTAAAAATGCTTCGAAACTCTTCCATTGTTCTCGGAATTCTGCTGAAGTTTAAAAATGCTTTGAAACTCTTTCATTGTTCTCGGAATTCTGCTGAAGTTTAAAAATGCTTCAGAACTCTTCCATTGCTCTCGGAATTCCGCTGACGTTTAATAATGCTTCGCAACTCTTCCATTGTTCTCGGAATTCCGTTGAAGTTTAAAAAAGCTTCGGAACTCTTCCATTGTTCTCGTAATTCCGCTGAAGTTTAAAAAAGCTTCGGAACTCTTCCATTGTTCTCGGAATTCCGCTGACGTTTAAAAATGCTTCACAACTCTTCCATTGTTCTCGGAATTCCGCTGACTTTTAAAAATGCTTCGGAACTCTTCCATTGTTCTCCAAATTCCGCTGAAGTTTAAAAATGCTTCGGAACCCTTCCATTGTTCTCGGAATTCTGCTGAAGTTTTAAAATGCTTCAGAACTCTTCCATTGTTCTCAGAATTCCGCTGACGTTTAAAAATGCTTCGGAAATCTTCCATTGTTTTCAAAATTCCGCTGACGCTTAAAAATGCTTCAGAACTCTTCCATTGTTCTCGGAATTCCGCTGACATTTAATAATGCTTTGCAACTCTTTCATTGTTCTTGGAATTCCGCTGACGTTTAAAAATGCTTCGGAACTCTTCCATTGTTCTCGGAATTCCGTTGAAGTTTAAAAATGCTTCGAAACTCTTCCATTGCTCTCGGAATTCGGGTGAAGTTTAAAAATGCTTCGGAAATCTTCTATTGTTCTCGGAATTCCGCTGAAGTTTAAAAATGCTTAAAATCTCTTCCATTGTTCTCGTAATTCTGCTCATGTTTAAAAATGCTTCGGAACTCTTCCATTGTTCTCGTAATTCCGCTGAAGTTTAAAAATGGTTCGGAACTCTTCCATTGTTCTCGGAATTCCGATGACGTTTTAAAATGCTTCGGTACTCTTCCATTGTTCTCGGAATTCCGCTGACGTTTAAAAATGCTTCGGAACTCCTCCATTGTTATCGGAATTCTGCTGAAGTTTAAAAATGCTTCGGAACTCTTCCATTGTTCTAAGAATTCTGCTGATGTCTAAAAATTCATGTGAACTCTTCCATTATTCTCGGAATTCGTGTGAATTTTAAAAATGCTTCGGAACTCTTCTATTGTTCTCGGAATTCCGCTGAAATTTAAAAATGCTTAAAATCTCTTACATTGTTCTCGGAATTCCGCTGAAGTTTAAAAATGCTTCGGAACTCTTCCATTGTTCTCGGAATTCTGCTGAAGTTTAAAAATGCTTCAGAACTCTTCCATTGTTCTCAGAAGTCCGCTGACGTTTAAAAATGCTTCGGAAATCTTCCATTGTTTTCAAAATTCCGCTGACGTTTAAAAATGCTTCAGAACTTTTCCATTGTTCTCCGAATTCTGCTGACGTTTAAAAATGCTTCGGAACTCCTCCATTGTTATCGGAATTCTGCTGAAGTTTAAAAATGCTTCGGAACTCTTCCATTGTTCTAGGAATTCTGCTGAAGTCTAAAAATTCATGTGAACTCTTACATTATTCTCGGAATTCGTGTGAATTTTAAAAATGCTTCGGAACTCTTCTATTGTTCTCGGAATTCCGCTGAAATTTAAAAATGCTTAAAATCTCTTACATTGTTCTCGGAATTCCGCTGAAGTTTAAAAATGCTTCGGAACTCTTCCATTGTTCTCGGAATTCTGCTGAAGTTTAAAAATGCTTCAGAACTCTTCCATTGTTCTCAGAATTCCGCTGACGTTTAAAAATGCTTCGGAAATCTTCCATTGTTTTCAAAATTCCGCTGACGTTTAAAAATGCTTCAGAACTTTTCCATTGTTCTCCGAATTCTGCTGACGTTTAAAAATGCTTCGGAACTCTTCCATTGTTCTCGGAATTCCGCTGACATTTAAAAATGCTTCACAACTCTTCCATTGTTCTCGGAATTCCTCTGACTTTTAAAAATGCTTCGGAACTCTTCCATTGTTCTCCAAATTCCGCTGAAGTTTAAAAATGCTTCGGAACTCTTCTATTGTTCTCGGAATTCCGCTGAAATTTAAAAATGCTTAAAATCTCTTACATTGTTCTCGGAATTCCGCTGAAGTTTAAAAATGCTTCGGAACTCTTCCATTGTTCTCGGAATTCTGCTGAAGTTTAAAAATGCTTCAGAACTCTTCCATTGTTCTCAGAATTCCGCTGACGTTTAAAAATGCTTCGGAAATCTTCCATTGTTTTCAAAATTCCGCTGACGTTTAAAAATGCTTCAGAACTTTTCCATTGTTCTCCGAATTCTGCTGACGTTCAAAAATGCTTCGGAACTCTTCCATTGTTCTCGGAATTCCGCTGACATTTAAAAATGCTTCACAACTCTTCCATTGTTCTCCAAATTCCGCTGAAGTGTAAAAATGCTTCGGAACCCTTCCATTGTTCTCGGAATTCCGCTGAAGTTTAAAAATGCTTCGGAACTCTTCCATTGTTCTCGGAATTCTGCTGAAGTTTAAAAATGCTTCAGAACTCTTCCATTGTTCTCAGAATTCCGCTGACGTTTAAAAATGCTTCGGTACTCTTCCTTTGTTCTCGGAATTCCGCTGACGTTTAAAAATGCTTCGGTACTCTTCCATTGTTCTCGGAATTCCGCTGACATATAAAAATGCTTCTGAAATCTTGCATTGTTCTAGGCATTCCGCTGACGTTTAAAAATGCTTCGGAACTCTTCAATTGTTCTCGGAATTCTGCTGAAGTTTAAAAATGCTTCGAAACTCTTTCATTGTTCTCGGAATTCTGCTGAAGTTTAAAAATGCTTCAGAACTCTTCCATTGCTCTCGGAATTCCGCTGACGTTTAATAATGCTTCGCAACTCTTCCATTGTTCTCGGAATTCCGCTGACATATAAAAATGCTTCGGAAATCTTGCATTGTTCTCCAAATTCCGCTGAAGTGTAAAAATGCTTCGGAACCCTTCCATTGTTCTCGGAATTCTGCTGAAGTTTAGAAATGCTTCGGAACTCTTCCATTGTTCTCAGAATTCTGCTGACGTTTAAAAATGCTTCGGAAATCTTCCATTGTTTTCAAAATTCCGCTGACGCTTAAAAATGCTTCAGAACTCTTCCATTGTACTCGGAATTCCGCTGGCGTTTAATAATGCTTCGCAACTCTTTCATTGTTTTCGGAATTCCGCTGAAGTTTAAAAATGCTTCGGAACTCTTCCATTGTTCTCAGAATTCTGCTGACGTTTAAAAATGCTTCAGAACTCTTCCATTGTTCTCGGAATTCCGCTGACGTTTAATAATGCTTCGCAACTCTTTCATTGTTCTCGGAATTCCGCTGACGTTTAAAAATGCTTCGGAACTCTTCCATTGTTATCGGAATTCCGATGACGTTTTAAAATGCTTCGGTACTCTTCCATTGTTCTCGGAATTCCGCTGACGTTTAAAAATGCTTCGGAACTCTTCCATTGTTATCGGAATTCCGCTGAAGTTTAAAAATGCTTCGGAACTCTTCCATTGTTCTAGGAATTCTGCTGAAGTCTAAAAATTCATCTGAACTCTTCCATTATTCTCGGAATCCGTGTGAATTTTAAAAATGCTTCGTAACTCTTCTATTGTTCTCGGAATTCCGCTGAAGTTTAAAAATGCTTAAAATCTCTTACATTGTTCTTGGAATTCCGCTGAAGTTTAAAAATGCTTCGGAACTCTTCCATTGTTCTCGGAATTCTGCTGAAGTTTAAAAATGCTTCAGAACTCTTCCATTGTTCTCAGAATTCCGCTGATGTTTAAAAATGCTTCGGTACTCTTCCATTGTTCTCGGAATACCGCTGACGTTTAAAAATGCTTCGGTACTCTTCCATTGTTCTCGGAATTCCGCTGACATATAAAAATGCTTCGGAAATCTTGCATTGTTCTCGGCATTCCGCTGACGTTTAAAAATGCTTCGGAACTCTTCAATTGTTCTCGGAATTCTGCTGAACTTTTAAAATGCTTTGGAACACTTCCATTGCTCTCGGAATTCGGGTGAAGTTTAAAAATGCTTCGGAACTCTTCTATTGTTCTCGGAATTCCGCTGAAGTTTAAAAATGCTTAAAATCTCTTCCATTGTTCTCGTAATTCTGCTCATGTTTAAAAATGCTTCGGAACTCTTCCATTGTTCTCGTAATTCCGCTGAAGTTTAAAAAAGCTTCGGAACTCTTCCATTGTTCTCGGAATTCCGCTAACGTTTAAAAATGCTTCACAACTCTTCCATTGTTCTCGGAATTCCGCTGACTTTTAAAAATGCTTCGGAACTCTTCCATTGTTCTCCAAATTCCGCTGAAGTTTAAAAATGCTTCGGAACCCTTCCATTGTTCTCGGAATTCTGCTGAAGTTTTAAAATGCTTCAGAACTCTTCCATTGTTCTCAGAATTCCGCTGACGTTTAAAAATGCTTCGGAAATCTTCCATTGTTTTCAAAATTCCGCTGATGCTTAAAAATGCTTCAGAACTCTTCCATTGTTCTCGGAATTCCGTTGAAGTTTAAAAATGCTTCGAAACTCTTCCATTGCTCTCGGAATTCGGGTGAAGTTTAAAAATGCTTCGGAAATCTTCTATTGTTCTCGGAATTCCGCTGAAGTTTAAAAATGCATAAAATCTCTTCCATTGTTCTCGTAATTCTGCTCATGTTTAAAAATGCTTCGGAACTCTTCCATTGTTCTCGTAATTCCGCTGAAGTTTAAAAATGGTTCGGAACTCTTCCATTGTTCTCGGAATTCCGATGACGTTTTAAAATGCTTCGGTACTCTTCCATTGTTCTCGGAATTCCGCTGACGTTTAAAAATGCTTCGGAACTCCTCCATTGTTATCGGAATTCTGCTGAAGTTTAAAAATGCTTCGGAACTCTTCCATTGTTCTAAGAATTCTGCTGAAGTCTAAAAATTCATGTGAACTCTTCCATTATTCTCGGAATTCGTGTGAATTTTAAAAATGCTTCGGAACTCTTCTATTGTTCTCAGAATTCCGCTGAAATTTAAAAATGCTTAAAATCTCTTACATTGTTCTCGGAATTCCGCTGAAGTTTAAAAATGCTTCGGAACTCTTCCATTGTTGTCGGAATTCTGCTGAAGTTTAAAAATGCTTCAGAACTCTTCCATTGTTCTCAGAATTCCGCTGACGTTTAAAAATGCTTCGGAAATCTTCCATTGTTTTCAAAATTCCGCTGACGTTTAAAAATGCTTCAGAACTTTTCCATTGTTCTCCGAATTCTGCTGACGTTTAAAAATGCTTCGGAACTCCTCCATTGTTATCGGAATTCTGCTGAAGTTTAAAAATGCTTCGGAACTCTTCCATTGTTCTAGGAATTCTGCTGAAGTCTAAAAATTCATGTGAACTCTTACATTATTCTCGGAATTCGTGTGAATTTTAAAAATGCTTCGGAACTCTTCTATTGTTCTCGGAATTCCGCTGAAATTTAAAAATGCTTAAAATCTCTTACATTGTTCTCGGAATTCCGCTGAAGTTTAAAAATGCTTCGGAACTCTTCCATTGTTCTCGGAATTCTGCTGAAGTTTAAAAATGCTTCAGAACTCTTCCATTGTTCTCAGAATTCCGCTGACGTTTAAAAATGCTTCGGAAATCTTCCATTGTTTTCAAAATTCCGCTGACGTTTAAAAATGCTTCAGAACTTTTCCATTGTTCTCCGAATTCTGCTGACGTTTAAAAATGCTTCGGAACTCTTCCATTGTTCTCGGAATTCCGCTGACATTTAAAAATGCTTCACAACTCTTCCATTGTTCTCGGAATTCCTCTGACTTTTAAAAATGCTTCGGAACTCTTCCATTGTTCTCCAAATTCCGCTGAAGTGTAAAAATGCTTCGGAACCCTTCCATTGTTCTCGGAATTCTGCTGAAGTTTAAAAATGCTTCAGAACTCTTCCATTGTTCTCAGAATTCTGCTGACGTTTAAAAATGCTTCGGAAATCTTCCATTGTTTTCAAAATTCCGCTGACGCTTAAAAATGCTTCAGAACTCTTCCATTGTTCTCGGAATTCCGCTGGCGTTTAATAATGCTTCGCAACTCTTTCATTGTTTTCGGAATTCCGCTGAAGTTTAAAAATGCTTCGGAACTCTTCCATTGTTCTCGGAATTCTGCTGACGTTTAAAAATGCTTCGGAACTCTTCCATTGTTCTCGGAATTCCGCTGAAGTTTAAAAATGCTTCGAAACTCTTCCATTGTTCTCGGAATTCTGCTGAAGTTTAAAAATGCTTCGGAACTCTTCCATTGTTCTAGGAATTCTGCTGAAGTCTAAAAATTCATGTGAACTCTTACATTATTCTCGGAATTCGTGTGAATTTTAAAAATGCTTCGGAACTCTTCTATTGTTCTCGGAATTCCGCTGAAATTTAAAAATGCTTAAAATCTCTTACATTGTTCTCGGAATTCCGCTGAAGTTTAAAAATGCTTCGGAACTCTTCCATTGTTCTCGGAATTCTGCTGAAGTTTAAAAATGCTTCAGAACTCTTCCATTGTTCTCAGAATTCCGCTGACGTTTAAAAATGCTTCGGAAATCTTCCATTGTTTTCAAAATTCCGCTGACGTTTAAAAATGCTTCAGAACTTTTTCATTGTTCTCCGAATCCTGCTGACGTTTAAAAATGCTTCGGAACTCTTCCATTGTTCTCGGAATTCCGCTGACATTTAAAAATGCTTCACAACTCTTCCATTGTTCTCGTAATTCCTCTGACTTTTAAAAATGCTTCGGAACTCTTCCATTGTTCTCCAAATTCCGCTGAAGTGTAAAAATGCTTCGGAACCCTTCCATTGTTCTCGGAATTCTGCTGAAGTTTAAAAATGCTTCGGAACTCTTCCATTGTTCTCAGAATTCTGCTGACGTTTAAAAATGCTTCATTAATCTTCCATTGTTTTCAAAATTCCGCTGACGCTTAAAAATGCTTCAGAACTCTTCCATTGTTCTCGGAATTCCGCTGGCGTTTAATAATGCTTCGCAACTCTTTCATTGTTTTCGGAATTCCGCTGAAGTTTAAAAATGCTTCGGAACTCTTCCATTGTTCTCGGAATTCTGCTGACGTTTAAAAATGCTTGGAAACTCTTCCATTGTTCTCGGAATTCTGCTGAAGTTTAAAAATGCTTCAGAACTCTTCCATTGTTCTCGGAATTCCGCTGACGTTTATTAATGCTTCGCAACTCTTTCATTGTTCTCGGAATTCCGCTGACGTTTAAAAATGCTTCGGAACTCTTCCATTGTTCTCGGAATTCTGTTGAAGCTTAAAAATGCTTCGAAACTCTTCCATTGTTCTCGGAATTCTGCTGAAGTTTAAAAATGCTTTGAAACTCTTTCATTGTTCTCGGAATTCTGCTGAAGTTTAAAAATGCTTCAGAACTCTTCCATTGCTCTCGGAATTCCGTTGAAGTTTAAAAAAGCTTAAAATCTCTTCCATTGTTCTCGTAATTCTGCTCATGTTTAAAAATGCTTCGGAACTCTTCCATTGTTCTCGTAATTCCGCTGAAGTTTAAAAATGGTTCGGAACTCTTCCATTGTTCTCGGAATTCCGATGACGTTTTAAAATGCTTCGGTACTCTTCCATTGTTCTCGGAATTCCGCTGACGTTTAAAAATGCTTCGGAACTCCTCCATTGTTATCGGAATTCTGCTGAAGTTTAAAAATGCTTCGGAACTCTTCCATTGTTCTAAGAATTCTGCTGATGTCTAAAAATTCATGTGAACTCTTCCATTATTCTCGGAATTCGTGTGAATTTTAAAAATGCTTCGGAACTCTTCTATTGTTCTCGGAATTCCGCTGAAATTTAAAAATGCTTAAAATCTCTTACATTGTTCTCGGAATTCCGCTGAAGTTTAAAAATGCTTCGGAACTCTTCCATTGTTCTCGGAATTCTGCTGAAGTTTAAAAATGCTTCAGAACTCTTCCATTGTTCTCAGAATTCCGCTGACGTTTAAAAATGCTTCGGAAATCTTCCATTGTTTTCAAAATTCCGCTGACGTTTAAAAATGCTTCAGAACTTTTCCATTGTTCTCCGAATTCTGCTGACGTTTAAAAATGCTTCGGAACTCCTCCATTGTTATCGGAATTCTGCTGAAGTTTAAAAATGCTTCGGAACTCTTCCATTGTTCTAGGAATTCTGCTGAAGTCTAAAAATTCATGTGAACTCTTACATTATTCTCGGAATTCGTGTGAATTTTAAAACTGCTTCGGAACTCTTCTATTGTTCTCGGAATTCCGCTGAAATTTAAAAATGCTTAAAATCTCTTACATTGTTCTCGGAATTCCGCTGAAGTTTAAAAATGCTTCGGAACTCTTCCATTGTTCTCGGAATTCTGCTGAAGTTTAAAAATGCTTCAGAACTCTTCCATTGTTCTCAGAATTCCGCTGACGTTTAAAAATGCTTCGGAAATCTTCCATTGTTTTCAAAATTCCGCTGACGTTTAAAAATGCTTCAGAACTTTTCCATTGTTCTCCGAATTCTGCTGACGTTTAAAAATGCTTCGGAACTCTTCCATTGTTCTCGGAATTCCGCTGACATTTAAAAATGCTTCACAACTCTTCCATTGTTCTCGGAATTCCTCTGACTTTTAAAAATGCTTCGGAACTCTTCCATTGTTCTCCAAATTCCGCTGAAGTTTAAAAATGCTTCGGAACTCTTCTATTGTTCTCGGAATTCCGCTGAAATTTAAAAATGCTTAAAATCTCTTACATTGTTCTCGGAATTCCGCTGAAGTTTAAAAATGCTTCGGAACGCTTCCATTGTTCTCGGAATTCTGCTGAAGTTTAAAAATGCTTCAGAACTCTTCCATTGTTCTCAGAATTCCGCTGACGTTTAAAAATGCTTCGGAAATCTTCCATTGTTTTCAAAATTCCGCTGACGTTTAAAAATGCTTCAGAACTTTTCCATTGTTCTCCGAATTCTGCTGACGTTTAAAAATGCTTCGGAACTCCTCCATTGTTATCGGAATTCTGCTGAAGTTTAAAAATGCTTCGGAACTCTTCCATTGTTCTAGGAATTCTGCTGAAGTCTAAAAATTCATGTGAACTCTTACATTATTCTCGGAATTCGTGTGAATTTTAAAAATGCTTCGGAACTCTTCTATTGTTCTCGGAATTCCGCTGAAATTTAAAAATGCTTAAAATCTCTTACATTGTTCTCGGAATTCCGCTGAAGTTTAAAAATGCTTCGGAACTCTTCCATTGTTCTCGGAATTCTGCTGAAGTTTAAAAAAGCTTCAGAACTCTTCCATTGTTCTCAGAATTCCGCTGACGTTTAAAAATGCTTCGGAAATCTTCCATTGTTTTCAAAATTCCGCTGACGTTTAAAAATGCTTCAGAACTTTTCCATTGTTCTCGGAATTCCGCTGACGTTTAAAAATGCTTCGGAACTCTTCCATTGTTCTCAGAATTCCGCTGACGTTTAAAAATGCTTCGGAACTCTTCCATTGTTCTCGGAATTCCGCTGACATTTAAAAATGCTTCAAAACTCTTCCATTGTTCTCGGAATTCCTCTGACTTTTAAAAATGCTTCGGAACTCTTCCATTGTTCTCCAAATTCCGCTGAAGTGTAAAAATGCTTCGGAACCCTTCCATTGTTCTCGGAATTCTGCTGAAGTTTAAAAATGCTTCGGAACTCTTCCATTGTTCTCAGAATTCTGCTGACGTTTAAAAATGCTTCGGAAATCTTCCATTGTTTTCAAAATTCCGCTGACGCTTAAAAATGCTTCAGAACTCTTCCATTGTTCTCGGAATTCCGCTGGCGTTTAATAATGCTTCGCAACTCTTTCATTGTTTTCGGAATTCCGCTGAAGTTTAAAAATGCTTCGGAACTCTTCCATTGTTCTCGGAATTCTGCTGACGTTTAAAAATGCTTCGGAACTCTTCCATTGTTCTCGGAATTCCGCTGAAGTTTAAAAATGCTTCGAAACTCTTCCATTGTTCTCGGAATTCTGCTGAAGTTTAAAAATGCTTCGGAACTCTTCCATTGTTCTAGGAATTCTGCTGAAGTCTAAAAATTCATGTGAACTCTTACATTATTCTCGGAATTCGTGTGAATTTTAAAAATGCTTCGGAACTCTTCTATTGTTCTCGGAATTCCGCTGAAATTTAAAAATGCTTAAAATCTCTTACATTGTTCTCGGAATTCCGCTGAAGTTTAAAAATGCTTCGGAACTCTTCCATTGTTCTCGGAATTATGCTGAAGTTTAAAAATGCTTCAGAACTCTTCCATTGTTCTCAGAATTCCGCTGACGTTTAAAAATGCTTCGGAAATCTTCCATTGTTTTCAAAATTCCGCTGACGTTTAAAAATGCTTCAGAACTTTTCCATTGTTCTCCGAATTCTGCTGACGTTTAAAAATGCTTCGGAACTCTTCCATTGTTCTCGGAATTCCGCTGACATTTAAAAATGCTTCACAACTCTTCCATTGTCCTCGGAATTCCTCTGACTTTTAAAAATGCTTCGGAACTCTTCCATTGTTCTCCAAATTCCGCTGAAGTGTAAAAATGCTTCGGAACCCTTCCATTGTTCTCGGAATTCTGCTGAAGTTTAGAAATGCTTCGGAACTCTTCCATTGTTCTCAGAATTCTGCTGACGTTTAAAAATGCTTCGGAAATCTTCCATTGTTTTCAAAATTCCGCTGACGCTTAAAAATGCTTCAGAACTCTTCCATTGTTCTAGGAATTCTGCTGAAGTCTAAAAATTCATCTGAACTCTTCCATTATTCTCGGAATTCTTGTGAATTTTAAAAATGCTTCGTAACTCTTCTATTGTTCTCGGAATTCCGCTGAAGTTTAAAAATGCTTAAAATCTCTTACATTGTTCTCGGAATTCCGCTGAAGTTTAAAAATGCTTCGGAACTCTTCCATTGTTCTCGGAATTCTGCTGAAGTTTAAAAATGCTTCAGAACTCTTCCATTGTTCTCAGAATTCCGCTGACGTTTAAAAATGCTTCGGTACTCTTCCTTTGTTCTCGGAATTCCGCTGACGTTTAAAAATGCTTCGGTACTCTTCCATTGTTCTCGGAATTCCGCTGACATATAAAAATGCTTCTGAAATCTTGCATTGTTCTAGGCATTCCGCTGACGTTTAAAAATGCTTCGGAACTCTTCAATTGTTCTCGGAATTCTGCTGAAGTTTAAAAATGCTTCGAAACTCTTTCATTGTTCTCGGAATTCTGCTGAAGTTTAAAAATGCTTCAGAACTCTTCCATTGCTCTCGGAATTCCGCTGACGTTTAATAATGCTTCGCAACTCTTCCATTGTTCTCGGAATTCCGCTGACATATAAAAATGCTTCGGAAATCTTGCATTGTTCTCCAAATTCCGCTGAAGTGTAAAAATGCTTCGGAACCCTTCCATTGTTCTCGGAATTCCGCTGAAGTTTAAAAATGCTTCGGTACTCTTCCATTGTTCTGGGAATTCTGCTGAAGTTTAAAAATGCTTCGGTACTCTTCCATTGTTCTCGGAATTCCGCTGACATATAAAAATGCTTCGGAAATCTTGCATTGTTCTCGGCATTCCGCTGACATTTAAAAATGCTTCGGAACTCTTCAATTGTTCTCGGAATTCTGCTGAACTTTTAAAATGCTTTGGAACTCTTCCATTGCTCTCGGAATTCGGGTGAAGTTTAAAAATGCTTCGGAACTCTTCTATTGTTCTCGGAATTCCGCTGAAGTTTAAAAATGCTTAAAATCTTTTCCATTGTTCTCGTAATTCTGCTCATGTTTAAAAATGCTTCGGAACTCTTCCATTGTTCTCGTAATTCCGCTGAAGTTTAAAAATGGTTCGGAACTCTTCCATTGTTATCGGAATTCCAATGACGTTTTAAAAGGCTTTGGTACTCTTCCATTGTTCTCGGAATTCCGCTGACGTTTAAAAATGCTTCGGAACTCTTCCATTGTTATCGGAATTCCGCTGAAGTTTAAAAATGCTTCGGAACTCTTCCATTGTTCTAGGAATTCTGCTGAAGTCTAAAAATTCATCTGAACTCTTTCATTATTCTCGGAATTCGTGTGAATTTTAAAAATGCTTCGGAACTCTTCTATTGTTCTCGGAATTCCGCTGAAGTTTAAAAATGCTTAAAATCTCTTACATTGTTCTCGGAATTCCGCTGAAGTTTAAAAATGCTTCGGAACTCTTCCATTTTTCTCGGAATTCTGCTGAAGTTTAAAAATGCTTCAGAACTCTTCCATTTTTCTCAGAATTCTGCTGACGTTTAAAAATGCTTCGGTACTCTTCCATTGTTCTGGGAATTCTGCTGAAGTTTAAAAAAGCTTCGGTACTCTTCCATTGTTCTCGGAATTCCGCTGACATATAAAAATGCTTCGGAAATCTTGCATTGTTCTCGGCATTCCGCTGACATTTAAAAATGCTTCGGAACTCTTCAATTGTTCTCGGAATTCTGCTGAACTTTTAAAATGCTTCGGAACTCTTCCATTGCTCTCGGAATTCGGGTGAAGTTTAAAAATGCTTCGGAACTCTTCTATTGTTCTCGGAATTCCGCTGAAGTTTAAAAATGCTTAAAATCTCTTCCATTGTTCTCGTAATTCTGCTCATGTTTAAAAATGCTTCGGAACTCTTCCATTGTTCTCGTAATTCCGCTGAAGTTTAAAAATGGTTCGGAACTCTTCCATTGTTATCGGAATTCCGATGACGTTTTAAAATGCTTCGCAACTCTTCCATTGTTCTCGGAATTCCGCTGACATATAAAAATGCTTCGGAAATCTTGCATTGTTCTCCAAATTCCGCTGAAGTGTAAAAATGCTTCGGAACCCTTCCATTGTTCTCGTAATTCCGCTGAAGTTTAAAAATGGTTCGGAACTCTTCCATTGTTATCGGAATTCCGATGACGTTTTAAAATGCTTCGCAACTCTTCCATTGTTCTCGGAATTCCGCTGACATATAAAAATGCTTCGGAAATCTTGCATTGTTCTCCAAATTCCGCTGAAGTGTAAAAATGCTTCGGAACCCTTCCATTGTTCTCGGAATTCTGCTGAAGTTTAGAAATGCTTCGGAACTCTTCCATTGTTCTCAGAATTCTGCTGACGTTTAAAAATGCTTCGGAAATCTTCCATTGTTTTCAAAATTCCGCTGACGCTTAAAAATGATTCAGAACTCTTCCATTGTTCTCGGAATTCCGCTGGCGTTTAATAATGCTTCGCAACTCTTTCATTGTTTTCGGAATTCCGCTGAAGTTTAAAAATGCTTCGGAACTCTTCCATTGTTCTCGGAATTCTGCTGACGTTTAAAAATGCTTCAGAACTCTTCCATTGTTCTCGGAATTCCGCTGACGTTTAATAATGCTTCGCAACTCTTTCATTGTTCTCGGAATTCCGCTGACGTTTAAAAATGCTTCGGAACTCTTCCATTGTTCTCGGAATTCCGTTGAAGTTTAAAAATGCTTCGAAACTCTTCCATTGTTCTCGGAATTCTGCTGAAGTTTAAAAATGCTTTGAAACTCTTTCATTGTTCTCGGAATTCCGCTGACATATAAAAATGCTTCGGAAATCTTGCATTGTTCTCGGCATTCCGCTGACATTTAAAAATGCTTTGAAACTCTTTCATTGTTCTCGGAATTCCGCTGAAGTTTAAAAATGCTTCGGAACTCTTCCATTGTTCTAGGAATTCTGCTGAAGTCTAAAAATTCATCTGAACTCTTCCATTATTCTCGGAATTCTTGTGAATTTTAAAAATGCTTCGTAACTCTTCTATTGTTCTTGGAATTCCGCTGAAGTTTAAAAATGCTTAAAATCTCTTACATTGTTCTCGGAATTCCGCTGAAGTTTAAAAATGCTTCGGAACTCTTCCATTGTTCTCGGAATTCTGCTGAAGTTTAAAAATGCTTCAGAACTCTTCCATTGTTCTCAGAATTCCGCTGACGTTTAAAAATGCTTCGGTACTCTTCCTTTGTTCTCGGAATTCCGCTGACGTTTAAAAATGCTTCGGTACTCTTCCATTGTTCTCGGAATTCCGCTGACATATAAAAATGCTTCTGAAATCTTGCATTGTTCTAGGCATTCCGCTGACGTTTAAAAATGCTTCGGAACTCTTCAATTGTTCTCGGAATTCCGCTGACGTTTAAAAATGCTTCGGAACTCTTCCATTGTTCTCAGAATTCCGTTGAAGTTTAAAAATGCTTCGAAACTCTTCCATTGTTCTCGGAATTCTGCTGAAGTTTAAAAATGCTTCGAAACTCTTTCATTGTTCTCGGAATTCTGCTGAAGTTTAAAAATGCTTCAGAACTCTTCCATTGCTCTCGGAATTCCGCTGACGTTTAATAATGCTTCGCAACTCTTCCATTGTTCTCGGAATTCCGCTGACATATAAAAATGCTTCGGAAATCTTGCATTGTTCTCGGCATTCCGCTGACATTTAAAAATGCTTCGGAACTCTTCAATTGTTCTCGGAATTCTGCTGAACTTTTAAAATGCTTTGGAACTCTTCCATTGCTCTCGGAATTCGGGTGAAGTTTAAAAATGCTTCGGAAATCTTCTATTGTTCTCGGAATTCCGCTGAAGTTTAAAAATGCTTAAAATCTCTTCCATTGTTCTCGTAATTCTGCTCATGTTTAAAAATGCTTCGGAACTCTTCCATTGTTCTCGTAATTCCGCTGAAGTTTAAAAATGGTTCGGAACTCTTCCATTGTTCTCGGAATTCCGATGACGTTTTAAAATGCTTCGGTACTCTTCCATTGTTCTCGTAATTCCGCTGACGTTTAAAAATGCTTCGGAACTCTTCCATTGTTATCGGAATTCCGCTGAAGTTTAAAAATGCTTCGGAACTCTTCCATTGTTCTAGGAATGCTGCTGAAGTCTAAAAATTCATCTGAACTCTTTCATTATTCTCGGAATTCGTGTGAATTTTAAAAATGCTTCGGAACTCTTCTATTGTTCTCGGAATTCCGCTGAAGTTTAAAAATGCTTAAAATCTCTTACATTGTTCTCGGAATTCCGCTGAAGTTTAAAAATGCTTCGGAACTCTTCCATTTTTCTCGGAATTCTGCTGAAGTTTAAAAATGCTTCAGAACTCTTCCATTGTTCTCAGAATTCTGCTGACGTTTAAAAATGCTTCGGTACTCTTCCATTGTTCTGGGAATTCTGCTGAAGTTTAAAAATGCTTCGGTACTCTTCCATTGTTCTCGGAATTCCGCTGACATATAAAAATGCTTCGGAAATCTTGCATTGTTCTCGGCATTCCGCTGACATGTAAAAATGCTTCGGAACTCTTCAATTGTTCTCGGAATTCTGCTGAACTTTTAAAATGCTTTGGAACTCTTCCATTGCTCTCGGAATTCGGGTGAAGTTTAAAAATGCTTCGGAACTCTTCTATTGTTCTCGGAATTCCGCTGAAGTTTAAAAATGCTTAAAATCTTTTCCATTGTTCTCGTAATTCTGCTCATGTTTAAAAATGCTTCGGAACTCTTCCATTGTTCTCGTAATTCCGCTGAAGTTTAAAAATGGTTCGGAACTCCTCCATTGTTATCGGAATTCCGATGACGTTTTAAAAGGCTTTGGTACTCTTCCATTGTTCTCGGAATTCCGCTGACGTTTAAAAATGCTTCGGAACTCTTCCATTGTTATCGGAATTCCGCTGAGGTTTAAAAATGCTTCGGAACTCTTCCATTGTTCTAGGAATTCTGCTGAAGTCTAAAAATTCATCTGAACTCTTTCATTATTCTCGGAATTCGTGTGAATTTTAAAAATGCTTCGGAACTCTTCTATTGTTCTCGGAATTCCGCTGAAGTTTAAAAATGCTTAAAATCTCTTACATTGTTCTCGGAATTCCGCTGAAGTTTAAAAATGCTTCGGAACTCTTCCATTTTTCTCGGAATTCTGCTGAAGTTTAAAAATGCTTCAGAACTCTTCCATTTTTCTCAGAATTCTGCTGACGTTTAAAAATGCTTCGGTACTCTTCCATTGTTCTGGGAATTCTGCTGAAGTTTAAAAAAGCTTCGGTACTCTTCCATTGTTCTCGGAATTCCGCTGACATATAAAAATGCTTCGGAAATCTTGCATTGTTCTCGGCATTCCGCTGACATTTAAAAATGCTTCGGAACTCTTCAATTGTTCTCGGAATTCTGCTGAACTTTTAAAATGCTTCGGAACTCTTCCATTGCTCTCGGAATTCGGGTGAAGTTTAAAAATGCTTCGGAACTCTTCTATTGTTCTCGGAATTCCGCTGAAGTTTAAAAATGCTTAAAATCTCTTCCATTGTTCTCGTAATTCTGCTCATGTTTAAAAATGCTTCGGAACTCTTCCATTGTTCTCGTAATTCCGCTGAAGTTTAAAAATGGTTCGGAACTCTTCCATTGTTATCGGAATTCCGATGACGTTTTAAAATGCTTCGGTACTCTTCCATTGTTCTCGGAATTCCGCTGACGTTTAAAAATGCTTCGGAACTCTTCCATTGTTCTAGGAATTCTGCTGAAGTCTAAAAATTCATCTGAACTCTTCCATTATTCTCGGAATTCGTGTGAATTTTAAAAATGCTTCGTAACTCTTCTATTGTTCTCGGAATTCCGCTGAAGTTTAAAAATGCTTAAAATCTCTTACATTGTTCTCGGAATTCCGCTGAAGTTTAAAAATGCTTCGGAACTCTTCCATTGTTCTCGGAATTCTGCTGAAGTTTAAAAATGCTTCAGAACTCTTCCATTGTTCTCAGAATTCCGCTGATGTTTAAAAATGCTTCTGTACTCTTCCATTGTTCTCGGAATACCGCTGACGTTTAAAAATGCTTCGGTACTCTTCCATTGTTCTCGGAATTCCGCTGACATATAAAAATGCTTCTGAAATCTTGCATTGTTCTAGGCATTCCGCTGACGTTTAAAAATGCTTCGGAACTCTTCAATTGTTCTCGGAATTCCGCTGACGTTTAAAAATGCTTCGGAACTCTTCCATTGTTCTCAGAATTCCGTTGAAGTTTAAAAATGCTTCGAAACTCTTCCATTGTTCTCGGAATTCTGCTGAAGTTTAAAAATGCTTCGAAACGCTTTCATTGTTCTCGGAATTCTGCTGAAGTTTAAAAATGCTTCAGAACTCTTCCATTGCTCTCGGAATTCCGCTGACGTTTAATAATGCTTCGCAAATCTTCCATTGTTCTCGGAATTCCGCTGACATATAAAAATGCTTCGGAAATCTTGCATTGTTCTCGGCATTCCGCTGACATTTAAAAATGCTTCGGAACTCTTCAATTGTTCTCGGAATTCTGCTGAACTTTTAAAATGCTTTGGAACTCTTCCATTGCTCTCGGAATTCGGGTGAAGTTTAAAAATGCTTCGGAAATCTTCTATTGTTCTCGGAATTCCGCTGAAGTTTAAAAATGCTTAAAATCTCTTCCATTGTTCTCGTAATTCTGCTCATGTTTAAAAATGCTTCGGAACTCTTCCATTGTTCTCGTAATTCCGCTGAAGTTTAAAAATGGTTCGGAACTCTTCCATTGTTCTCGGAATTCCGATGACGTTTTAAAATGCTTCGGTACTCTTCCATTGTTCTCGTAATTCCGCTGACGTTTAAAAATGCTTCGGAACTCTTCCATTGTTATCGGAATTCCGCTGAAGTTTAAAAATGCTTCGGAACTCTTCCATTGTTCTAGGAATGCTGCTGAAGTCTAAAAATTCATCTGAACTCTTTCATTATTCTCGGAATTCGTGTGAATTTTAAAAATGCTTCGGAACTCTTCTATTGTTCTCGGAATTCCGCTGAAGTTTAAAAATGCTTAAAATCTCTTACATTGTTCTCGGAATTCCGCTGAAGTTTAAAAATGCTTCGGAACTCTTCCATTTTTCTCGGAATTCTGCTGAAGTTTAAAAATGCTTCAGAACTCTTCCATTGTTCTCAGAATTCTGCTGACGTTTAAAAATGCTTCGGTACTCTTCCATTGTTCTGGGAATTCTGCTGAAGTTTAAAAATGCTTTGGTACTCTTCCATTGTTCTCGGAATTCCGCTGACATATAAAAATGCTTCGGAAATCTTGCATTGTTCTCGGCATTCCGCTGACATTTAAAAATGCTTCGGAACTCTTCAATTGTTCTCGGAATTCTGCTGAACTTTTAAAATGCTTTGGAACTCTTCCATTGCTCTCGGAATTCGGGTGAAGTTTAAAAATGCTTCGGAACTCTTCTATTGTTCTCGGAATTCCGCTGAAGTTTAAAAATGCTTAAAATCTTTTCCATTGTTCTCGTAATTCTGCTCATGTTTAAAAATGCTTCGGAACTCTTCCATTGTTCTGGTAATTCCGCTGAAGTTTAAAAATGGTTCGGAACTCTTCCATTGTTATCGGAATTCCGATGACGTTTTAAAAGGCTTTGGTACTCTTCCATTGTTCTCGGAATTCCGCTGACGTTTAAAAATGCTTCGGAACTCTTCCATTGTTATCGGAATTCCGATGACGTTTTAAAATGCTTCGCAACTCTTCCATTGTTCTCGGAATTCCGCTGACATATAAAAATGCTTCGGAAATCTTGCATTGTTCTCCAAATTCCGCTGAAGTGTAAAAATGCTTCGGAACCCTTCCATTGTTCTCGTAATTCCGCTGAAGTTTAAAAATGGTTCGGAACTCTTCCATTGTTATCGGAATTCCGATGACGTTTTAAAATGCTTCGCAACTCTTCCATTGTTCTCGGAATTCCGCTGACATATAAAAATGCTTCGGAAATCTTGCATTGTTCTCCAAATTCCGCTGAAGTGTAAAAATGCTTCGGAACCCTTCCATTGTTCTCGGAATTCTGCTGAAGTTTAGAAATGCTTCGGAACTCTTCCATTGTTCTCAGAATTCTGCTGACGTTTAAAAATGCTTCGGAAATCTTCCATTGTTTTCAAAATTCCGCTGACGCTTAAAAATGATTCAGAACTCTTCCATTGTTCTCGGAATTCCGCTGGCGTTTAATAATGCTTCGCAACTCTTTCATTGTTTTCGGAATTCCGCTGAAGTTTAAAAATGCTTCGGAACTCTTCCATTGTTCTCGGAATTCTGCTGACGTTTAAAAATGCTTCAGAACTCTTCCATTGTTCTCGGAATTCCGCTGACGTTTAATAATGCTTCGCAACTCTTTCATTGTTCTCGGAATTCCGCTGACGTTTAAAAATGCTTCGGAACTCTTCCATTGTTCTCGGAATTCCGTTGAAGTTTAAAAATGCTTCGAAACTCTTCCATTGTTCTCGGAATTCTGCTGAAGTTTAAAAATGCTTTGAAACTCTTTCATTGTTCTCGGAATTCCGCTGACATATAAAAATGCTTCGGAAATCTTGCATTGTTCTCGGCATTCCGCTGACATTTAAAAATGCTTTGAAACTCTTTCATTGTTCTCGGAATTCCGCTGAAGTTTAAAAATGCTTCGGAACTCTTCCATTGTTCTAGGAATTCTGCTGAAGTCTAAAAATTCATCTGAACTCTTCCATTATTCTCGGAATTCTTGTGAATTTTAAAAATGCTTCGTAACTCTTCTATTGTTCTTGGAATTCCGCTGAAGTTTAAAAATGCTTAAAATCTCTTACATTGTTCTCGGAATTCCGCTGAAGTTTAAAAATGCTTCGGAACTCTTCCATTGTTCTCGGAATTCTGCTGAAGTTTAAAAATGCTTCAGAACTCTTCCATTGTTCTCAGAATTCCGCTGACGTTTAAAAATGCTTCGGTACTCTTCCTTTGTTCTCGGAATTCCGCTGACGTTTAAAAATGCTTCGGTACTCTTCCATTGTTCTCGGAATTCCGCTGACATATAAAAATGCTTCTGAAATCTTGCATTGTTCTAGGCATTCCGCTGACGTTTAAAAATGCTTCGGAACTCTTCAATTGTTCTCGGAATTCCGCTGACGTTTAAAAATGCTTCGGAACTCTTCCATTGTTCTCAGAATTCCGTTGAAGTTTAAAAATGCTTCGAAACTCTTCCATTGTTCTCGGAATTCTGCTGAAGTTTAAAAATGCTTCGAAACTCTTTCATTGTTCTCGGAATTCTGCTGAAGTTTAAAAATGCTTCAGAACTCTTCCATTGCTCTCGGAATTCCGCTGACGTTTAATAATGCTTCGCAACTCTTCCATTGTTCTCGGAATTCCGCTGACATATAAAAATGCTTCGGAAATCTTGCATTGTTCTCGGCATTCCGCTGACATTTAAAAATGCTTCGGAACTCTTCAATTGTTCTCGGAATTCTGCTGAACTTTTAAAATGCTTTGGAACTCTTCCATTGCTCTCGGAATTCGGGTGAAGTTTAAAAATGCTTCGGAACTCTTCTATTGTTCTCGGAATTCCGCTGAAGTTTAAAAATGCTTAAAATCTTTTCCATTGTTCTCGTAATTCTGCTCATGTTTAAAAATGCTTCGGAACTCTTCCATTGTTCTGGTAATTCCGCTGAAGTTTAAAAATGGTTCGGAACTCTTCCATTGTTATCGGAATTCCGATGACGTTTTAAAAGGCTTTGGTACTCTTCCATTGTTCTCGGAATTCCGCTGACGTTTAAAAATGCTTCGGAACTCTTCCATTGTTATCGGAATTCCGATGACGTTTTAAAATGCTTCGCAACTCTTCCATTGTTCTCGGAATTCCGCTGACATATAAAAATGCTTCGGAAATCTTGCATTGTTCTCCAAATTCCGCTGAAGTGTAAAAATGCTTCGGAACCCTTCCATTGTTCTCGTAATTCCGCTGAAGTTTAAAAATGGTTCGGAACTCTTCCATTGTTATCGGAATTCCGATGACGTTTTAAAATGCTTCGCAACTCTTCCATTGTTCTCGGAATTCCGCTGACATATAAAAATGCTTCGGAAATCTTGCATTGTTCTCCAAATTCCGCTGAAGTGTAAAAATGCTTCGGAACCCTTCCATTGTTCTCGGAATTCTGCTGAAGTTTAGAAATGCTTCGGAACTCTTCCATTGTTCTCAGAATTCTGCTGACGTTTAAAAATGCTTCGGAAATCTTCCATTGTTTTCAAAATTCCGCTGACGCTTAAAAATGATTCAGAACTCTTCCATTGTTCTCGGAATTCCGCTGGCGTTTAATAATGCTTCGCAACTCTTTCATTGTTTTCGGAATTCCGCTGAAGTTTAAAAATGCTTCGGAACTCTTCCATTGTTCTCGGAATTCTGCTGACGTTTAAAAATGCTTCAGAACTCTTCCATTGTTCTCGGAATTCCGCTGACGTTTAATAATGCTTCGCAACTCTTTCATTGTTCTCGGAATTCCGCTGACGTTTAAAAATGCTTCGGAACTCTTCCATTGTTCTCGGAATTCCGTTGAAGTTTAAAAATGCTTCGAAACTCTTCCATTGTTCTCGGAATTCTGCTGAAGTTTAAAAATGCTTTGAAACTCTTTCATTGTTCTCGGAATTCCGCTGACATATAAAAATGCTTCGGAAATCTTGCATTGTTCTGGGCATTCCGCTGACATTTAAAAATGCTTTGAAACTCTTTCATTGTTCTCGGAATTCCGCTGAAGTTTAAAAATGCTTCGGAACTCTTCCATTGTTCTAGGAATTCTGCTGAAGTCTAAAAATTCATCTGAACTCTTCCATTATTCTCGGAATTCTTGTGAATTTTAAAAATGCTTCGTAACTCTTCTATTGTTCTTGGAATTCCGCTGAAGTTTAAAAATGCTTAAAATCTCTTACATTGTTCTCGGAATTCCGCTGAAGTTTAAAAATGCTTCGGAACTCTTCCATTGTTCTCGGAATTCTGCTGAAGTTTAAAAATGCTTCAGAACTCTTCCATTGTTCTCAGAATTCCGCTGACGTTTAAAAATGCTTCGGTACTCTTCCTTTGTTCTCGGAATTCCGCTGACGTTTAAAAATGCTTCGGTACTCTTCCATTGTTCTCGGAATTCCGCTGACATATAAAAATGCTTCTGAAATCTTGCATTGTTCTAGGCATTCCGCTGACGTTTAAAAATGCTTCGGAACTCTTCAATTGTTCTCGGAATTCCGCTGACGTTTAAAAATGCTTCGGAACTCTTCCATTGTTCTCAGAATTCCGTTGAAGTTTAAAAATGCTTCGAAACTCTTCCATTGTTCTCGGAATTCTGCTGAAGTTTAAAAATGCTTCGAAACTCTTTCATTGTTCTCGGAATTCTGCTGAAGTTTAAAAATGCTTCAGAACTCTTCCATTGCTCTCGGAATTCCGCTGACGTTTAATAATGCTTCGCAACTCTTCCATTGTTCTCGGAATTCCGCTGACATATAAAAATGCTTCGGAAATCTTGCATTGTTCTCGGCATTCCGCTGACATTTAAAAATGCTTCGGAACTCTTCAATTGTTCTCGGAATTCTGCTGAACTTTTAAAATGCTTTGGAACTCTTCCATTGCTCTCGGAATTCGGGTGAAGTTTAAAAATGCTTCGGAACTCTTCTATTGTTCTCGGAATTCCGCTGAAGTTTAAAAATGCTTAAAATCTTTTCCATTGTTCTCGTAATTCTGCTCATGTTTAAAAATGCTTCGGAACTCTTCCATTGTTCTGGTAATTCCGCTGAAGTTTAAAAATGGTTCGGAACTCTTCCATTGTTATCGGAATTCCGATGACGTTTTAAAAGGCTTTGGTACTCTTCCATTGTTCTCGGAATTCCGCTGACGTTTAAAAATGCTTCGGAACTCTTCCATTGTTATCGGAATTCCGATGACGTTTTAAAATGCTTCGCAACTCTTCCATTGTTCTCGGAATTCCGCTGACATATAAAAATGCTTCGGAAATCTTGCATTGTTCTCCAAATTCCGCTGAAGTGTAAAAATGCTTCGGAACCCTTCCATTGTTCTCGTAATTCCGCTGAAGTTTAAAAATGGTTCGGAACTCTTCCATTGTTATCGGAATTCCGATGACGTTTTAAAATGCTTCGCAACTCTTCCATTGTTCTCGGAATTCCGCTGACATATAAAAATGCTTCGGAAATCTTGCATTGTTCTCCAAATTCCGCTGAAGTGTAAAAATGCTTCGGAACCCTTCCATTGTTCTCGGAATTCTGCTGAAGTTTAGAAATGCTTCGGAACTCTTCCATTGTTCTCAGAATTCTGCTGACGTTTAAAAATGCTTCGGAAATCTTCCATTGTTTTCAAAATTCCGCTGACGCTTAAAAATGATTCAGAACTCTTCCATTGTTCTCGGAATTCCGCTGGCGTTTAATAATGCTTCGCAACTCTTTCATTGTTTTCGGAATTCCGCTGAAGTTTAAAAATGCTTCGGAACTCTTCCATTGTTCTCGGAATTCTGCTGACGTTTAAAAATGCTTCAGAACTCTTCCATTGTTCTCGGAATTCCGCTGACGTTTAATAATGCTTCGCAACTCTTTCATTGTTCTCGGAATTCCGCTGACGTTTAAAAATGCTTCGGAACTCTTCCATTGTTCTCGGAATTCCGTTGAAGTTTAAAAATGCTTCGAAACTCTTCCATTGTTCTCGGAATTCTGCTGAAGTTTAAAAATGCTTTGAAACTCTTTCATTGTTCTCGGAATTCCGCTGACATATAAAAATGCTTCGGAAATCTTGCATTGTTCTCGGCATTCCGCTGACATTTAAAAATGCTTTGAAACTCTTTCATTGTTCTCGGAATTCCGCTGAAGTTTAAAAATGCTTCGGAACTCTTCCATTGTTCTAGGAATTCTGCTGAAGTCTAAAAATTCATCTGAACTCTTCCATTATTCTCGGAATTCTTGTGAATTTTAAAAATGCTTCGTAACTCTTCTATTGTTCTTGGAATTCCGCTGAAGTTTAAAAATGCTTAAAATCTCTTACATTGTTCTCGGAATTCCGCTGAAGTTTAAAAATGCTTCGGAACTCTTCCATTGTTCTCGGAATTCTGCTGAAGTTTAAAAATGCTTCAGAACTCTTCCATTGTTCTCAGAATTCCGCTGACGTTTAAAAATGCTTCGGTACTCTTCCTTTGTTCTCGGAATTCCGCTGACGTTTAAAAATGCTTCGGTACTCTTCCATTGTTCTCGGAATTCCGCTGACATATAAAAATGCTTCTGAAATCTTGCATTGTTCTAGGCATTCCGCTGACGTTTAAAAATGCTTCGGAACTCTTCAATTGTTCTCGGAATTCCGCTGACGTTTAAAAATGCTTCGGAACTCTTCCATTGTTCTCAGAATTCCGTTGAAGTTTAAAAATGCTTCGAAACTCTTCCATTGTTCTCGGAATTCTGCTGAAGTTTAAAAATGCTTCGAAACTCTTTCATTGTTCTCGGAATTCTGCTGAAGTTTAAAAATGCTTCAGAACTCTTCCATTGCTCTCGGAATTCCGCTGACGTTTAATAATGCTTCGCAACTCTTCCATTGTTCTCGGAATTCCGCTGACATATAAAAATGCTTCGGAAATCTTGCATTGTTCTCGGCATTCCGCTGACATTTAAAAATGCTTCGGAACTCTTCAATTGTTCTCGGAATTCTGCTGAACTTTTAAAATGCTTTGGAACTCTTCCATTGCTCTCGGAATTCTGCTGAAGTTTAAAAATGCTTCAGAACTCTTCCATTGTTCTCAGAATTCCGCTGACGTTTAAAAATGCTTCGGTACTCTTCCTTTGTTCTCGGAATTCCGCTGACGTTTAAAAATGCTTCGGTACTCTTCCATTGTTCTCGGAATTCCGCTGACATATAAAAATGCTTCTGAAATCTTGCATTGTTCTAGGCATTCCGCTGACGTTTAAAAATGCTTCGGAACTCTTCAATTGTTCTCGGAATTCCGCTGACGTTTAAAAATGCTTCGGAACTCTTCCATTGTTCTCAGAATTCCGTTGAAGTTTAAAAATGCTTCGAAACTCTTCCATTGTTCTCGGAATTCTGCTGAAGTTTAAAAATGCTTCGAAACTCTTTCATTGTTCTCGGAATTCTGCTGAAGTTTAAAAATGCTTCAGAACTCTTCCATTGCTCTCGGAATTCCGCTGACGTTTAATAATGCTTCGCAACTCTTCCATTGTTCTCGGAATTCCGCTGACATATAAAAATGCTTCGGAAATCTTGCATTGTTCTCGGCATTCCGCTGACATTTAAAAATGCTTCGGAACTCTTCAATTGTTCTCGGAATTCTGCTGAACTTTTAAAATGCTTTGGAACTCTTCCATTGCTCTCGGAATTCGGGTGAAGTTTAAAAATGCTTCGGAACTCTTCTATTGTTCTCGGAATTCCGCTGAAGTTTAAAAATGCTTAAAATCTTTTCCATTGTTCTCGTAATTCTGCTCATGTTTAAAAATGCTTCGGAACTCTTCCATTGTTCTGGTAATTCCGCTGAAGTTTAAAAATGGTTCGGAACTCTTCCATTGTTATCGGAATTCCGATGACGTTTTAAAAGGCTTTGGTACTCTTCCATTGTTCTCGGAATTCCGCTGACGTTTAAAAATGCTTCGGAACTCTTCCATTGTTATCGGAATTCCGATGACGTTTTAAAATGCTTCGCAACTCTTCCATTGTTCTCGGAATTCCGCTGACATATAAAAATGCTTCGGAAATCTTGCATTGTTCTCCAAATTCCGCTGAAGTGTAAAAATGCTTCGGAACCCTTCCATTGTTCTCGTAATTCCGCTGAAGTTTAAAAATGGTTCGGAACTCTTCCATTGTTATCGGAATTCCGATGACGTTTTAAAATGCTTCGCAACTCTTCCATTGTTCTCGGAATTCCGCTGACATATAAAAATGCTTCGGAAATCTTGCATTGTTCTCCAAATTCCGCTGAAGTGTAAAAATGCTTCGGAACCCTTCCATTGTTCTCGTAATTCCGCTGAAGTTTAAAAATGGTTCGGAACTCTTCCATTGTTATCGGAATTCCGATGACGTTTTAAAATGCTTCGCAACTCTTCCATTGTTCTCGGAATTCCGCTGACATATAAAAATGCTTCGGAAATCTTGCATTGTTCTCCAAATTCCGCTGAAGTGTAAAAATGCTTCGGAACCCTTCCATTGTTCTCGGAATTCTGCTGAAGTTTAGAAATGCTTCGGAACTCTTCCATTGTTCTCAGAATTCTGCTGACGTTTAAAAATGCTTCGGAAATCTTCCATTGTTTTCAAAATTCCGCTGACGCTTAAAAATGATTCAGAACTCTTCCATTGTTCTCGGAATTCCGCTGGCGTTTAATAATGCTTCGCAACTCTTTCATTGTTTTCGGAATTCCGCTGAAGTTTAAAAATGCTTCGGAACTCTTCCATTGTTCTCGGAATTCTGCTGACATTTAAAAATGCTTCGGAACTCTTCAATTGTTCTCGGAATTCTGCTGAACTTTTAAAATGCTTCGGAACTCTTCAATTGTTCTCGGAATTCTGCTGAACTTTTAAAATGCTTTGGAACTCTTCCATTGCTCTCGGAATTCGGGTGAAGTTTAAAAATGCTTCGGAACTCTTCTATTGTTCTCGGAATTCCGCTGAAGTTTAAAAATGCTTAAAATCTTTTCCATTGTTCTCGTAATTCTGCTCATGTTTAAAAATGCTTCGGAACTCTTCCATTGTTCTGGTAATTCCGCTGAAGTTTAAAAATGGTTCGGAACTCTTCCATTGTTATCGGAATTCCGATGACGTTTTAAAAGGCTTTGGTACTCTTCCATTGTTCTCGGAATTCCGCTGACGTTTAAAAATGCTTCGGAACTCTTCCATTGTTATCGGAATTCCGATGACGTTTTAAAATGCTTCGCAACTCTTCCATTGTTCTCGGAATTCCGCTGACATATAAAAATGCTTCGGAAATCTTGCATTGTTCTCCAAATTCCGCTGAAGTGTAAAAATGCTTCGGAACCCTTCCATTGTTCTCGTAATTCCGCTGAAGTTTAAAAATGGTTCGGAACTCTTCCATTGTTATCGGAATTCCGATGACGTTTTAAAATGCTTCGCAACTCTTCCATTGTTCTCGGAATTCCGCTGACATATAAAAATGCTTCGGAAATCTTGCATTGTTCTCCAAATTCCGCTGAAGTGTAAAAATGCTTCGGAACCCTTCCATTGTTCTCGGAATTCTGCTGAAGTTTAGAAATGCTTCGGAACTCTTCCATTGTTCTCAGAATTCTGCTGACGTTTAAAAATGCTTCGGAAATCTTCCATTGTTTTCAAAATTCCGCTGACACTTAAAAATGATTCAGAACTCTTCCATTGTTCTCGGAATTCCGCTGGCGTTTAATAATGCTTCGCAACTCTTTCATTGTTTTCGGAATTCCGCTGAAGTTTAAAAATGCTTCGGAACTCTTCCATTGTTCTCGGAATTCTGCTGACGTTTAAAAATGCTTCAGAACTCTTCCATTGTTCTCGGAATTCCGCTGACGTTTAATAATGCTTCGCAACTCTTTCATTGTTCTCGGAATTCCGCTGACGTTTAAAAATGCTTCGGAACTCTTCCATTGTTCTCGGAATTCCGTTGAAGTTTAAAAATGCTTCGAAACTCTTCCATTGTTCTCGGAATTCTGCTGAAGTTTAAAAATGCTTTGAAACTCTTTCATTGTTCTCGGAATTCCGCTGACATATAAAAATGCTTCGGAAATCTTGCATTGTTCTCGGCATTCCGCTGACATTTAAAAATGCTTTGAAACTCTTTCATTGTTCTCGGAATTCCGCTGACATATAAAAATGCTTCTGAAATCTTGCATTGTTCTCGGAATTCTGCTGAAGTTTAAAAATGCTTCAGAACTCTTCCATTGTTCTCAGAATTCCGCTGACGTTTAAAAATGCTTCGGTACTCTTCCTTTGTTCTCGGAATTCCGCTGACGTTTAAAAATGCTTCGGTACTCTTCCATTGTTCTCGGAATTCCGCTGACATATAAAAATGCTTCTGAAATCTTGCATTGTTCTAGGCATTCCGCTGACGTTTAAAAATGCTTCGGAACTCTTCAATTGTTCTCGGAATTCCGCTGACGTTTAAAAATGCTTCGGAACTCTTCCATTGTTCTCAGAATTCCGTTGAAGTTTAAAAATGCTTCGAAACTCTTCCATTGTTCTCGGAATTCTGCTGAAGTTTAAAAATGCTTCGAAACTCTTTCATTGTTCTCGGAATTCTGCTGAAGTTTAAAAATGCTTCAGAACTCTTCCATTGCTCTCGGAATTCCGCTGACGTTTAATAATGCTTCGCAACTCTTCCATTGTTCTCGGAATTCCGCTGACATATAAAAATGCTTCGGAAATCTTGCATTGTTCTCGGCATTCCGCTGACATTTAAAAATGCTTCGGAACTCTTCAATTGTTCTCGGAATTCTGCTGAACTTTTAAAATGCTTTGGAACTCTTCCATTGCTCTCGGAATTCGGGTGAAGTTTAAAAATGCTTCGGAACTCTTCTATTGTTCTCGGAATTCCGCTGAAGTTTAAAAATGCTTAAAATCTTTTCCATTGTTCTCGTAATTCTGCTCATGTTTAAAAATGCTTCGGAACTCTTCCATTGTTCTGGTAATTCCGCTGAAGTTTAAAAATGGTTCGGAACTCTTCCATTGTTATCGGAATTCCGATGACGTTTTAAAAGGCTTTGGTACTCTTCCATTGTTCTCGGAATTCCGCTGACGTTTAAAAATGCTTCGGAACTCTTCCATTGTTATCGGAATTCCGATGGCGTTTTAAAATGCTTCGCAACTCTTCCATTGTTCTCGGAATTCCGCTGACATATAAAAATGCTTCGGAAATCTTGCATTGTTCTCCAAATTCCGCTGAAGTGTAAAAATGCTTCGGAACCCTTCCATTGTTCTCGTAATTCCGCTGAAGTTTAAAAATGGTTCGGAACTCTTCCATTGTTATCGGAATTCCGATGACGTTTTAAAATGCTTCGCAACTCTTCCATTGTTCTCGGAATTCCGCTGACGTTTAAAAATGCTTCGGTACTCTTCCATTGTTCTCGGAATTCCGCTGACATATAAAAATGCTTCTGAAATCTTGCATTGTTCTAGGCATTCCGCTGACGTTTAAAAATGCTTCGGAACTCTTCAATTGTTCTCGGAATTCCGCTGACGTTTAAAAATGCTTCGGAACTCTTCCATTGTTCTCAGAATTCCGTTGAAGTTTAAAAATGCTTCGAAACTCTTCCATTGTTCTCGGAATTCTGCTGAAGTTTAAAAATGCTTAAAATCTTTTCCATTGTTCTCGTAATTCTGCTCATGTTTAAAAATGCTTCGGAACTCTTCCATTGTTCTGGTAATTCCGCTGAAGTTTAAAAATGGTTCGGAACTCTTCCATTGTTATCGGAATTCCGATGACGTTTTAAAAGGCTTTGGTACTCTTCCATTGTTCTCGGAATTCCGCTGACGTTTAAAAATGCTTCGGAACTCTTCCATTGTTATCGGAATTCCGATGACGTTTTAAAATGCTTCGCAACTCTTCCATTGTTCTCGGAATTCCGCTGACATATAAAAATGCTTCGGAAATCTTGCATTGTTCTCCAAATTCCGCTGAAGTGTAAAAATGCTTCGGAACCCTTCCATTGTTCTCGTAATTCCGCTGAAGTTTAAAAATGGTTCGGAACTCTTCCATTGTTATCGGAATTCCGATGACGTTTTCAAATGCTTCGCAACTCTTCCATTGTTCTCGGAATTCCGCTGACATATAAAAATGCTTCGGAAATCTTGCATTGTTCTCCAAATTCCGCTGAAGTGTAAAAATGCTTCGGAACCCTTCCATTGTTCTCGGAATTCTGCTGAAGTTTAGAAATGCTTCGGAACTCTTCCATTGTTCTCAGAATTCTGCTGACGTTTAAAAATGCTTCGGAAATCTTCCATTGTTTTCAAAATTCCGCTGACGCTTAAAAATGATTCAGAACTCTTCCATTGTTCTCGGAATTCCGCTGGCGTTTAATAATGCTTCGCAACTCTTTCATTGTTTTCGGAATTCCGCTGAAGTTTAAAAATGCTTCGGAACTCTTCCATTGTTCTCGGAATTCTGCTGACGTTTAAAAATGCTTCAGAACTCTTCCATTGTTCTCGGAATTCCGCTGACGTTTAATAATGCTTCGCAACTCTTTCATTGTTCTCGGAATTCCGCTGACGTTTAAAAATGCTTCGGAACTCTTCCATTGTTCTCGGAATTCCGTTGAAGTTTAAAAATGCTTCGAAACTCTTCCATTGTTCTCGGAATTCTGCTGAAGTTTAAAAATGCTTTGAAACTCTTTCATTGTTCTCGGAATTCCGCTGACATATAAAAATGCTTCGGAAATCTTGCATTGTTCTCGGCATTCCGCTGACATTTAAAAATGCTTTGAAACTCTTTCATTGTTCTCGGAATTCCGCTGAAGTTTAAAAATGCTTCGGAACTCTTCCATTGTTCTAGGAATTCTGCTGAAGTCTAAAAATTCATCTGAACTCTTCCATTATTCTCGGAATTCTTGTGAATTTTAAAAATGCTTCGTAACTCTTCTATTGTTCTTGGAATTCCGCTGAAGTTTAAAAATGCTTAAAATCTCTTACATTGTTCTCGGAATTCCGCTGAAGTTTAAAAATGCTTCGGAACTCTTCCATTGTTCTCGGAATTCTGCTGAAGTTTAAAAATGCTTCAGAACTCTTCCATTGTTCTCAGAATTCCGCTGACGTTTAAAAATGCTTCGGTACTCTTCCTTTGTTCTCGGAATTCCGCTGACGTTTAAAAATGCTTCGGTACTCTTCCATTGTTCTCGGAATTCCGCTGACATATAAAAATGCTTCTGAAATCTTGCATTGTTCTAGGCATTCCGCTGACGTTTAAAAATGCTTCGGAACTCTTCAATTGTTCTCGGAATTCCGCTGACGTTTAAAAATGCTTCGGAACTCTTCCATTGTTCTCAGAATTCCGTTGAAGTTTAAAAATGCTTCGAAACTCTTCCATTGTTCTCGGAATTCTGCTGAAGTTTAAAAATGCTTCGAAACTCTTTCATTGTTCTCGGAATTCTGCTGAAGTTTAAAAATGCTTCAGAACTCTTCCATTGCTCTCGGAATTCCGCTGACGTTTAATAATGCTTCGCAACTCTTCCATTGTTCTCGGAATTCCGCTGACATATAAAAATGCTTCGGAAATCTTGCATTGTTCTCGGCATTCCGCTGACATTTAAAAATGCTTCGGAACTCTTCAATTGTTCTCGGAATTCTGCTGAACTTTTAAAATGCTTTGGAACTCTTCCATTGCTCTCGGAATTCGGGTGAAGTTTAAAAATGCTTCGGAACTCTTCTATTGTTCTCGGAATTCCGCTGAAGTTTAAAAATGCTTAAAATCTTTTCCATTGTTCTCGTAATTCTGCTCATGTTTAAAAATGCTTCGGAACTCTTCCATTGTTCTGGTAATTCCGCTGAAGTTTAAAAATGGTTCGGAACTCTTCCATTGTTATCGGAATTCCGATGACGTTTTAAAAGGCTTTGGTACTCTTCCATTGTTCTCGGAATTCCGCTGACGTTTAAAAATGCTTCGGAACTCTTCCATTGTTATCGGAATTCCGATGACGTTTTAAAATGCTTCGCAACTCTTCCATTGTTCTCGGAATTCCGCTGACATATAAAAATGCTTCGGAAATCTTGCATTGTTCTCCAAATTCCGCTGAAGTGTAAAAATGCTTCGGAACCCTTCCATTGTTCTCGTAATTCCGCTGAAGTTTAAAAATGGTTCGGAACTCTTCCATTGTTATCGGAATTCCGATGACGTTTTAAAATGCTTCGCAACTCTTCCATTGTTCTCGGAATTCCGCTGACATATAAAAATGCTTCGGAAATCTTGCATTGTTCTCCAAATTCCGCTGAAGTGTAAAAATGCTTCGGAACCCTTCCATTGTTCTCGTAATTCCGCTGAAGTTTAAAAATGGTTCGGAACTCTTCCATTGTTATCGGAATTCCGATGACGTTTTAAAATGCTTCGCAACTCTTCCATTGTTCTCGGAATTCCGCTGACATATAAAAATGCTTCGGAAATCTTGCATTGTTCTCGGCATTCCGCTGACGTTTAAAAATGCTTCAGAACTCTTCAATTGTTCTCGGAATTCTGCTGAACTTTTAAAATGCTTTGGAACTCTTCCATTGCTCTCGGAATTCGGGTGAAGTTTAAAAATGCTTCGGAACTCTTCTATTGTTCTCGGAATTCCGCTGAAGTTTAAAAATGCTTAAAATCTCTTCCATTGTTCTCGTAATTCCGCTGAAGTTTAAAAAAGCTTCGGAACTCTTCCATTGTTCTCGGAATTCCGCTGACGTTTAAAAATGCTTCACAACTCTTCCATTGTTCTCGGAATTCCGCTGACTTTTAAAAATGCTTCGGAACTCTTCCATTGTTCTCCAAATTCCGCTGAAGTTTAAAAATGCTTCGGAACCCTTCCATTGTTCTCGGAATTCTGCTGAAGTTTAAAAATGCTTCAGAACTCTTCCATTGTTCTCAGAATTCCGCTGACGTTTAAAAATGCTTCGGAAATCTTCCATTGTTTTCAAAATTCCGCTGATGCTTAAAAATGCTTCAGAACTCTTCCATTGTTCTCGGAATTCCGCTGACGTTTAATAATGCTTTGCAACTCTTTCATTGTTCTTGGAATTCCGCTGACGTTTAAAAATGCTTCGGAACTCTTCCATTGTTCTCGGAATTCCGTTGAAGTTTAAAAATGCTTCGAAACTCTTCCATTGTTCTCTGAATTCTGCTGAAGTTTAAAAATGCTTCGAAATTCTTTCATTGTTCTCGGAATTCTGCTGAAGTTTAAAAATGCTTCAGAACTCTTCCATTGCTCTCGGAATTCCGCTGACGTTTAATAATGCTTCGCAACTCTTCCATTGTTCTCGGAATTCCGTTGAAGTTTAAAAATGCTTCGAAACTCTTCCATTGTTCTCGGAATTCTGCTGAAGTTTAAAAATGCTTCGGTACTCTTCCATTGTTCTCGGAATTCCGCTGACATATAAAAATGCTTCGGAAATCTTGCATTGTTCTCGGCATTCCGCTGACATTTAAAAATGCTTTGGAACTCTGCAATTGTTCTCGGAATTCTGCTGAACTTTCAAAATGCTTTGGAACTCTTCCATTGCTCTCGGAATTCGGGTGAAGTTTAAAAATGCTTCGGAAATCTTCTATTGTTCTCGTAATTCCGCTGAAGTTTAAAAATGCTTAAAATCTCTTCCATTGTTCTCGTAATTCTGCTCATGTTTAAAAATGCTTCGGAACTCTTCCATTGTTCTCGTAATTCCGCTGAAGTTTAAAAATGGTTCGGAACTCTTCCATTGTTCTCGGAATTCCGATGACGTTTTAAAATGCTTCGGTACTCTTCCATTGTTCTCGGAATTCCGCTGACGTTTAAAAATGCTTCGGAACTCTTCCATTGTTATCGGAATTCCGCTGAAGTTTAAAAATGCTTCGGAACTCTTCCATTGTTCTAGGAATTCTGCTGAAGTCTAAAAATTCATCTGAACTCTTTCATTATTCTCGGAATTCGTGTGAATTTTAAAAATGCTTCGGAACTCTTCTATTGTTCTCGGAATTCCGCTGAAGTTTAAAAATGCTTAAAATCTCTTACATTGTTCTCGGAATTCCGCTGAAGTTTAAAAATGCTTCGGAACTCTTCCATTTTTCTCGGAATTCTGCTGAAGTTTAAAAATGCTTCAGAACTCTTCCATTGTTCTCAGAATTCCGCTGACGTTTAAAAATGCTTCGGTACTCTTCCATTGTTCTCGGAATTCCGCTGACGTTTAAAAATGCTTCGGTACTCTTCCATTGTTCTCGGAATTCCGCTGACATATAAAAATGCTTTGGAAATCTTGCATTGTTCTCCGCATTCCGCTGACATTTAAAAATGCTTCGGAACTCTTCAATTGTTCTCGGAATTCTGCTGAACTTTTAAAATGCTTTGGAACTCTTCCATTGCTCTCGGAATTCGGGTGAAGTTTAAAAATGCTTCGGAACTCTTCTATTGTTCTCGGAATTCCGCTGAAGTTTAAAAATGCTTAAAATCTCTTCCATTGTTCTCGTAATTCTGCTCATGTTTAAAAATGCTTCGGAACTCTTCCATTGTTCTCGTAATTCCGCTGAAGTTTAAAAATGCTTCGGAACTCTTCCATTGTTCTAGGAATGCTGCTGAAGTCTAAAAATTCATCTGAACTCTTTCATTATTCTCGGAATTCGTGTGAATTTTAAAAATGCTTCGGAACTCTTCTATTGTTCTCGGAATTCTGCTGAAGTTTAAAAATGCTTCAGAACTCTTCCATTGTTCTCAGAATTCTGCTGACGTTTAAAAATGCTTCGGTACTCTTCCATTGTTCTGGGAATTCTGCTGAAGTTTAAAAATGCTTCGGTACTCTTCCATTGTTCTCGGAATTCCGCTGACATATAAAAATGCTTCGGAAATCTTGCATTGTTCTCGGCATTCCGCTGACATTTAAAAATGCTTCGGAACTCTTCAATTGTTCTCGGAATTCTGCTGAACTTTTAAAATGCTTTGGAACTCTTCCATTGCTCTCGGAATTCGGGTGAAGTTTAAAAATGCTTCGGAACTCTTCTATTGTTCTCGGAATTCCGCTGAAGTTTAAAAATGCTTAAAATCTTTTCCATTGTTCTCGTAATTCTGCTCATGTTTAAAAATGCTTCGGAACTCTTCCATTGTTCTCGTAATTCCGCTGAAGTTTAAAAATGGTTCGGAACTCTTCCATTGTTATCGGAATTCCGATGACGTTTTAAAAGGCTTTGGTACTCTTCCATTGTTCTCGGAATTCCGCTGACGTTTAAAAATGCTTCGGAACTCTTCCATTGTTATCGGAATTCCGCTGAAGTTTAAAAATGCTTCGGAACTCTTCCATTGTTCTAGGAATTCTGCTGAAGTCTAAAAATTCATCTGAACTCTTTCATTATTCTCGGAATTCGTGTGAATTTTAAAAATGCTTCGGAACTCTTCTATTGTTCTCGGAATTCCGCTGAAGTTTAAAAATGCTTAAAATCTCTTACATTGTTCTCGGAATTCCGCTGAAGTTTAAAAATGCTTCGGAACTCTTCCATTTTTCTCGGAATTCTGCTGAAGTTTAAAAATGCTTCAGAACTCTTCCATTTTTCTCAGAATTCTGCTGACGTTTAAAAATGCTTCGGTACTCTTCCATTGTTCTGGGAATTCTGCTGAAGTTTAAAAAAGCTTCGGTACTCTTCCATTGTTCTCGGAATTCCGCTGACATATAAAAATGCTTCGGAAATCTTGCATTGTTCTCGGCATTCCGCTGACATTTAAAAATGCTTCGGAACTCTTCAATTGTTCTCGGAATTCTGCTGAACTTTTAAAATGCTTCGGAACTCTTCCATTGCTCTCGGAATTCGGGTGAAGTTTAAAAATGCTTCGGAACTCTTCTATTGTTCTCGGAATTCCGCTGAAGTTTAAAAATGCTTAAAATCTCTTCCATTGTTCTCGTAATTCTGCTCATGTTTAAAAATGCTTCGGAACTCTTCCATTGTTCTCGTAATTCCGCTGAAGTTTAAAAATGGTTCGGAACTCTTCCATTGTTATCGGAATTCCGATGACGTTTTAAAATGCTTCGGTACTCTTCCATTGTTCTCGGAATTCCGCTGACGTTTAAAAATGCTTCGGAACTCTCCCATTGTTCTAGGAATTCTGCTGAATTCTAAAAATTCATCTGAACTCTTCCATTATTCTCGGAATTCGTGTGAATTTTAAAAATGCTTCGGAACTCTTCTATTGTTCTCGGAATTCCGCTGAAGTTTAAAAATGCTTAAAATCTCTTACATTGTTCTCGGAATTCCGCTGAAGTTTAAAAATGCTTCGGAACTCTTCCATTTTTCTCGGAATTCTGCTGAAGTTTAAAAATGCTTCAGAACTCTTCCATTGTTCTCAGAATTCCGCTGACGTTTAATAATGCTTCGCAACTCTTCCATTGTTCTCGGAATTCCGCTGACATATAAAAATGCTTCGGAAATCTTGCATTGTTCTCCAAATTCCGCTGAAGTGTAAAAATGCTTCGGAACCCTTCCATTGTTCTCGGAATTCTGCTGAAGTTTAGAAATGCTTCGGAACTCTTCCATTGTTCTCAGAATTCTGCTGACGTTTAAAAATGATTCGGAAATCTTCCATTGTTTTCAAAATTCCGCTGACGCTTAAAAATGCTTCAGAACTCTTCCATTGTTCTCGGAATTCCGCTGGCGTTTAATAATGCTTTGCAACTCTTTCATTGTTTTCGGAATTCCGCTGAAGTTTAAAAATGCTTCGGAACTCTTCCATTGTTCTCGGAATTCTGCTGACGTTTAAAAATGCTTCGGAACTCTTCCATTGTTCTCGGAATTCCGCTGACGTTTAATAATGCTTCGCAACTCTTTCATTGTTCTCGGAATTCCGCTGACGTTTAAAAATGCTTCGGAACTCTTCCATTGTTCTCGGAATTCCGTTGAAGTTTAAAAATGCTTCGAAACTCTTCCATTGTTCTCGGAATTCTGCTGAAGTTTAAAAATGCTTTGAAACTCTTTCATTGTTCTCGGAATTCCGCTGACATATAAAAATGCTTCGGAAATCTTGCATTGTTCTCGGCATTCCGCTGACATTTAAAAATGCTTTGAAACTCTTTCATTGTTCTCGGAATTCCGCTGAAGTTTAAAAATGCTTCGGAACTCTTCCATTGTTCTAGGAATTCTGCTGAAGTCTAAAAATTCATCTGAACTCTTCCATTATTCTCGGAATTCTTGTGAATTTTAAAAATGCTTCGTAACTCTTCTATTGTTCTCGGAATTCCGCTGAAGTTTAAAAATGCTTAAAATCTCTTACATTGTTCTCGGAATTCCGCTGAAGTTTAAAAATGCTTCGGAACTCTTCCATTGTTCTCGGAATTCTGCTGAAGTTTAAAAATGCTTCAGAACTCTTCCATTGTTCTCAGAATTCCGCTGACGTTTAAAAATGCTTCGGTACTCTTCCTTTGTTCTCGGAATTCCGCTGACGTTTAAAAATGCTTCGGTACTCTTCCATTGTTCTCGGAATTCCGCTGACATATAAAAATGCTTCTGAAATCTTGCATTGTTCTAGGCATTCCGCTGACGTTTAAAAATGCTTCGGAACTCTTCAATTGTTCTCGGAATTCCGCTGACGTTTAAAAATGCTTCGGAACTCTTCCATTGTTCTCAGAATTCCGTTGAAGTTTAAAAATGCTTCGAAACTCTTCCATTGTTCTCGGAATTCTGCTGAAGTTTAAAAATGCTTCGAAACTCTTTCATTGTTCTCGGAATTCTGCTGAAGTTTAAAAATGCTTCAGAACTCTTCCATTGCTCTCGGAATTCCGCTGACGTTTAATAATGCTTCGCAACTCTTCCATTGTTCTCGGAATTCCGCTGACATATAAAAATGTTTCGGAAATCTTGCATTGTTCTCGGCATTCCGCTGACATTTAAAAATGCTTCGGAACTCTTCAATTGTTCTCGGAATTCTGCTGAACTTTTAAAATGCTTTGGAACTCTTCCATTGCTCTCGGAATTCGGGTGAAGTTTAAAAATGCTTCGGAAATCTTCTATTGTTCTCGGAATTCCGCTGAAGTTTAAAAATGCTTAAAATCTCTTCCATTGTTCTCGTAATTCCGCTGAAGTTTAAAAATGGTTCGGAACTCTTCCATTGTTCTCGGAATTCCGATGACGTTTTAAAATGCTTCGGTACTCTTCCATTGTTCTCGTAATTCCGCTGACGTTTAAAAATGCTTCGGAACTCTTCCATTGTTATCGGAATTCCGCTGAAGTTTAAAAATGCTTCGGAACTCTTCCATTGTTCTAGGAATGCTGCTGAAGTCTAAAAATTCATCTGAACTCTTTCATTATTCTCGGAATTCGTGTGAATTTTAAAAATGCTTCGGAACTCTTCTATTGTTCTCGGAATTCCGCTGAAGTTTAAAAATGCTTAAAATCTCTTACATTGTTCTCGGAATTCCGCTGAAGTTTAAAAATGCTTCGGAACTCTTCCATTTTTCTCGGAATTCTGCTGAAGTTTAAAAATGCTTCAGAACTCTTCCATTGTTCTCAGAATTCTGCTGACGTTTAAAAATGCTTCGGTACTCTTCCATTGTTCTGGGAATTCTGCTGAAGTTTAAAAAAGCTTCGGTACTCTTCCATTGTTCTCGGAATTCCGCTGACATATAAAAATGCTTCGGAAATCTTGCATTGTTCTCGGCATTCCGCTGACATTTAAAAATGCTTCGGAACTCTTCAATTGTTCTCGGAATTCTGCTGAACTTTTAAAATGCTTCGGAACTCTTCCATTGCTCTCGGAATTCGGGTGAAGTTTAAAAATGCTTCGGAACTCTTCTATTGTTCTCGGAATTCCGCTGAAGTTTAAAAATGCTTAAAATCTCTTCCATTGTTCTCGTAATTCTGCTCATGTTTAAAAATGCTTCGGAACTCTTCCATTGTTCTCGTAATTCCGCTGAAGTTTAAAAATGGTTCGGAACTCTTCCATTGTTATCGGAATTCCGATGACGTTTTAAAATGCTTCGGTACTCTTCCATTGTTCTCGGAATTCCGCTGACGTTTAAAAATGCTTCGGAACTCTTCCATTGTTCTAGGAATTCTGCTGAAGTCTAAAAATTCATCTGAACTCTTCCATTATTCTCGGAATTCGTGTGAATTTTAAAAATGCTTCGTAACTCTTCTATTGTTCTCGGAATTCCGCTGAAGTTTAAAAATGCTTAAAATCTCTTACATTGTTCTCGGAATTCCGCTGAAGTTTAAAAATGCTTCGGAACTCTTCCATTGTTCTCGGAATTCTGCTGAAGTTTAAAAATGCTTCAGAACTCTTCCATTGTTCTCAGAATTCCGCTGATGTTTAAAAATGCTTCGGTACTCTTCCATTGTTCTCGGAATTCCGCTGACATATAAAAATGCTTCGGAAATCTTGCATTGTTCTCGGCATTCCGCTGACGTATAAAAATGCTTCAGAACTCTTCAATTGTTCTCGGAATTCTGCTGAACTTTTAAAATGCTTTGGAACTCTTCCATTGCTCTCGGAATTCGAGTGAAGTTTAAAAATGCTTCGGAACTCTTCTATTGTTCTCGGAATTCCGCTGAAGTTTAAAAATGCTTAAAATCTCTTCCATTGTTCTCGTAATTCCGCTGAAGTTTAAAAAAGCTTCGGAACTCTTCCATTGTTCTCGGAATTCCGCTGACGTTTAAAAATGCTTCACAACTCTTCCATTGTTCTCGGAATTCCGCTGACTTTTAAAAATGCTTCGGAACTCTTCCATTGTTCTCCAAATTCCGCTGAAGTTTAAAAATGCTTCGGAACCCTTCCATTGTTCTCGGAATTCTGCTGAAGTTTAAAAATGCTTCGGTACTCTTCCATTGTTCTCGGAATTCCGCTGACATATAAAAATGCTTCGGAAATCTTGCATTGTTCTCGGCATTCCGCTGACATTTAAAAATGCTTTGGAACTCTGCAATTGTTCTCGGAATTCTGCTGAACTTTCAAAATGCTTTGGAACTCTTCCATTGCTCTCGGAATTCGGGTGAAGTTTAAAAATGCTTCGGAAATCTTCTATTGTTCTCGTAATTCCGCTGAAGTTTAAAAATGCTTAAAATCTCTTCCATTGTTCTCGTAATTCTGCTCATGTTTAAAAATGCTTCGGAACTCTTCCATTGTTCTCGTAATTCCGCTGAAGTTTAAAAATGGTTCGGAACTCTTCCATTGTTCTCGGAATTCCGATGACGTTTTAAAATGCTTCGGTACTCTTCCATTGTTCTCGGAATTCCGCTGACGTTTAAAAATGCTTCGGAACTCTTCCATTGTTATCGGAATTCCGCTGAAGTTTAAAAATGCTTCGGAACTCTTCCATTGTTCTAGGAATTCTGCTGAAGTCTAAAAATTCATCTGAACTCTTTCATTATTCTCGGAATTCGTGTGAATTTTAAAAATGCTTCGGAACTCTTCTATTGTTCTCGGAATTCCGCTGAAGTTTAAAAATGCTTAAAATCTCTTACATTGTTCTCGGAATTCCGCTGAAGTTTAAAAATGCTTCGGAACTCTTCCATTTTTCTCGGAATTCTGCTGAAGTTTAAAAATGCTTCAGAACTCTTCCATTGTTCTCAGAATTCCGCTGACGTTTAAAAATGCTTCGGTACTCTTCCATTGTTCTCGGAATTCCGCTGACGTTTAAAAATGCTTCGGTACTCTTCCATTGTTCTCGGAATTCCGCTGACATATAAAAATGCTTTGGAAATCTTGCATTGTTCTCCGCATTCCGCTGACATTTAAAAATGCTTCGGAACTCTTCAATTGTTCTCGGAATTCTGCTGAACTTTTAAAATGCTTTGGAACTCTTCCATTGCTCTCGGAATTCGGGTGAAGTTTAAAAATGCTTCGGAACTCTTCTATTGTTCTCGGAATTCCGCTGAAGTTTAAAAATGCTTAAAATCTCTTCCATTGTTCTCGTAATTCTGCTCATGTTTAAAAATGCTTCGGAACTCTTCCATTGTTCTCGTAATTCCGCTGAAGTTTAAAAATGCTTCGGAACTCTTCCATTGTTCTAGGAATGCTGCTGAAGTCTAAAAATTCATCTGAACTCTTTCATTATTTTCGGAATTCGTGTGAATTTTAAAAATGCTTCGGAACTCTTCTATTGTTCTCGGAATTCCGCTGAAGTTTAAAAATGCTTAAAATCTCTTACATTGTTCTCGGAATTCCGCTGAAGTTTAAAAATGCTTCGGAACTCTTCCATTTTTCTCGGAATTCTGCTGAAGTTTAAAAATGCTTCAGAACTCTTCCATTGTTCTCAGAATTCCGCTGACGTTTAATAATGCTTCGCAACTCTTCCATTGTTCTCGGAATTCCGCTGACATATAAAAATGCTTCGGAAATCTTGCATTGTTCTCCAAATTCCGCTGAAGTGTAAAAATGCTTCGGAACCCTTCCATTGTTCTCGGAATTCTGCTGAAGTTTAGAAATGCTTCGGAACTCTTCCATTGTTCTCAGAATTCTGCTGACGTTTAAAAATGCTTCGGAAATCTTCCATTGTTTTCAAAATTCCGCTGACGCTTAAAAATGCTTCAGAACTCTTCCATTGTTCTCGGAATTCCGCTGGCGTTTAATAATGCTTTGCAACTCTTTCATTGTTTTCGGAATTCCGCTGAAGTTTAAAAATGCTTCGGAACTCTTCCATTGTTCTCGGAATTCTGCTGACGTTTAAAAATGCTTCGGAACTCTTCCATTGTTCTCGGAATTCCGCTGACGTTTAATAATGCTTCGCAACTCTTTCATTGTTCTCGGAATTCCGCTGACGTTTAAAAATGCTTCGGAACTCTTCCATTGTTCTCGGAATTCCGTTGAAGTTTAAAAATGCTTCGAAACTCTTCCATTGTTCTCGGAATTCTGCTGAAGTTTAAAAATGCTTTGAAACTCTTTCATTGTTCTCGGAATTCCGCTGACATATAAAAATGCTTCGGAAATCTTGCATTGTTCTCGGCATTCCGCTGACATTTAAAAATGCTTTGAAACTCTTTCATTGTTCTCGGAATTCCGCTGAAGTTTAAAAATGCTTCGGAACTCTTCCATTGTTCTAGGAATTCTGCTGAAGTCTAAAAATTCATCTGAACTCTTCCATTATTCTCGGAATTCTTGTGAATTTTAAAAATGCTTCGTAACACTTCTATTGTTCTCGGAATTCCGCTGAAGTTTAAAAATGCTTAAAATCTCTTACATTGTTCTCGGAATTCCGCTGAAGTTTAAAAATGCTTCGGAACTCTTCCATTGTTCTCGGAATTCTGCTGAAGTTTAAAAATGCTTCAGAACTCTTCCATTGTTCTCAGAATTCCGCTGACGTTTAAAAATGCTTCGGTACTCTTCCTTTGTTCTCGGAATTCCGCTGACGTTTAAAAATGCTTCGGTACTCTTCCATTGTTCTCGGAATTCCGCTGACATATAAAAATGCTTCTGAAATCTTGCATTGTTCTAGGCATTCCGCTGACGTTTAAAAATGCTTCGGAACTCTTCAATTGTTCTCGGAATTCCGCTGACGTTTAAAAATGCTTCGGAACTCTTCCATTGTTCTCAGAATTCCGTTGAAGTTTAAAAATGCTTCGGAACTCTTCCATTGTTCTAGGAATTCTGCTGAAGTCTAAAAATTCATCTGAACTCTTTCATTATTCTCGGAATTCGTGTGAATTTTAAAAATGCTTCGGAACTCTTCTATTGTTCTCGGAATTCCGCTGAAGTTTAAAAATGCTTAAAATCTCTTACATTGTTCTCGGAATTCCGCTGAAGTTTAAAAATGCTTCGGAACTCTTCCATTTTTCTCGGAATTCTGCTGAAGTTTAAAAATGCTTCAGAACTCTTCCATTGTTCTCAGAATTCCGCTGACGTTTAAAAATGCTTCGGTACTCTTCCATTGTTCTCGGAATTCCGCTGACGTTTAAAAATGCTTCGGTACTCTTCCATTGTTCTCGGAATTCCGCTGACATATAAAAATGCTTTGGAAATCTTGCATTGTTCTCCGCATTCCGCTGACATTTAAAAATGCTTCGGAACTCTTCAATTGTTCTCGGAATTCTGCTGAACTTTTAAAATGCTTTGGAACTCTTCCATTGCTCTCGGAATTCGGGTGAAGTTTAAAAATGCTTCGGAACTCTTCTATTGTTCTCGGAATTCCGCTGAAGTTTAAAAATGCTTAAAATCTCTTCCATTGTTCTCGTAATTCTGCTCATGTTTAAAAATGCTTCGGAACTCTTCCATTGTTCTCGTAATTCCGCTGAAGTTTAAAAATGCTTCGGAACTCTTCCATTGTTCTAGGAATGCTGCTGAAGTCTAAAAATTCATCTGAACTCTTTCATTATTTTCGGAATTCGTGTGAATTTTAAAAATGCTTCGGAACTCTTCTATTGTTCTCGGAATTCCGCTGAAGTTTAAAAATGCTTAAAATCTCTTACATTGTTCTCGGAATTCCGCTGAAGTTTAAAAATGCTTCGGAACTCTTCCATTTTTCTCGGAATTCTGCTGAAGTTTAAAAATGCTTCAGAACTCTTCCATTGCTCTCGGAATTCCGCTGACGTTTAATAATGCTTCGCAACTCTTCCATTGTTCTCGGAATTCCGCTGACATATAAAAATGCTTCTGAAATCTTGCATTGTTCTAGGCATTCCGCTGACGTTTAAAAATGCTTCGGAACTCTTCAATTGTTCTCGGAATTCCGCTGACGTTTAAAAATGCTTCGGAACTCTTCCATTGTTCTCAGAATTCCGTTGAAGTTTAAAAATGCTTCGAAACTCTTCCATTGTTCTCGGAATTCTGCTGAAGTTTAAAAATGCTTCGAAACTCTTTCATTGTTCTCGGAATTCTGCTGAAGTTTAAAAATGCTTCAGAACTCTTCCATTGCTCTCGGAATTCCGCTGACGTTTAATAATGCTTCGCAACTCTTCCATTGTTCTCGGAATTCCGCTGACATATAAAAATGTTTCGGAAATCTTGCATTGTTCTCGGCATTCCGCTGACATTTAAAAATGCTTCGGAACTCTTCAATTGTTCTCGGAATTCTGCTGAACTTTTAAAATGCTTTGGAACTCTTCCATTGCTCTCGGAATTCGGGTGAAGTTTAAAAATGCTTCGGAAATCTTCTATTGTTCTCGGAATTCCGCTGAAGTTTAAAAATGCTTAAAATCTCTTCCATTGTTCTCGTAATTCTGCTCATGTTTAAAAATGCTTCGGAACTCTTCCATTGTTCTCGTAATTCCGCTGAAGTTTAAAAATGGTTCGGAACTCTTCCATTGTTCTCGGAATTCCGATGACGTTTTAAAATGCTTCGGTACTCTTCCATTGTTCTCGTAATTCCGCTGACGTTTAAAAATGCTTCGGAACTCTTCCATTGTTATCGGAATTCCGCTGAAGTTTAAAAATGCTTCGGAACTCTTCCATTGTTCTAGGAATGCTGCTGAAGTCTAAAAATTCATCTGAACTCTTTCATTATTCTCGGAATTCGTGTGAATTTTAAAAATGCTTCGGAACTCTTCTATTGTTCTCGGAATTCCGCTGAAGTTTAAAAATGCTTAAAATCTCTTACATTGTTCTCGGAATTCCGCTGAAGTTTAAAAATGCTTCGGAACTCTTCCATTTTTCTCGGAATTCTGCTGAAGTTTAAAAATGCTTCAGAACTCTTCCATTGTTCTCAGAATTCTGCTGACGTTTAAAAATGCTTCGGTACTCTTCCATTGTTCTGGGAATTCTGCTGAAGTTTAAAAATGCTTCGGTACTCTTCCATTGTTCTCGGAATTCCGCTGACATATAAAAATGCTTCGGAAATCTTGCATTGTTCTCGGCATTCCGCTGACATTTAAAAATGCTTCGGAACTCTTCAATTGTTCTCGGAATTCTGCTGAACTTTTAAAATGCTTTGGAACTCTTCCATTGCTCTCGGAATTCGGGTGAAGTTTAAAAATGCTTCGGAACTCTTCTATTGTTCTCGGAATTCCGCTGAAGTTTAAAAATGCTTAAAATCTTTTCCATTGTTCTCGTAATTCTGCTCATGTTTAAAAATGCTTCGGAACTCTTCCATTGTTCTCGTAATTCCGCTGAAGTTTAAAAATGGTTCGGAACTCTTCCATTGTTATCGGAATTCCGATGACGTTTTAAAAGGCTTTGGTACTCTTCCATTGTTCTCGGAATTCCGCTGACGTTTAAAAATGCTTCGGAACTCTTCCATTGTTATCGGAATTCCGCTGAAGTTTAAAAATGCTTCGGAACTCTTCCATTGTTCTAGGAATTCTGCTGAAGTCTAAAAATTCATCTGAACTCTTTCATTATTCTCGGAATTCGTGTGAATTTTAAAAATGCTTCGGAACTCTTCTATTGTTCTCGGAATTCCGCTGAAGTTTAAAAATGCTTAAAATCTCTTACATTGTTCTCGGAATTCCGCTGAAGTTTAAAAATGCTTCGGAACTCTTCCATTTTTCTCGGAATTCTGCTGAAGTTTAAAAATGCTTCAGAACTCTTCCATTTTTCTCAGAATTCTGCTGACGTTTAAAAATGCTTCGGTACTCTTCCATTGTTCTGGGAATTCTGCTGAAGTTTAAAAAAGCTTCGGTACTCTTCCATTGTTCTCGGAATTCCGCTGACATATAAAAATGCTTCGGAAATCTTGCATTGTTCTCGGCATTCCGCTGACATTTAAAAATGCTTCGGAACTCTTCAATTGTTCTCGGAATTCTGCTGAACTTTTAAAATGCTTCGGAACTCTTCCATTGCTCTCGGAATTCGGGTGAAGTTTAAAAATGCTTCGGAACTCTTCTATTGTTCTCGGAATTCCGCTGAAGTTTAAAAATGCTTAAAATCTCTTCCATTGTTCTCGTAATTCTGCTCATGTTTAAAAATGCTTCGGAACTCTTCCATTGTTCTCGTAATTCCGCTGAAGTTTAAAAATGGTTCGGAACTCTTCCATTGTTATCGGAATTCCGATGACGTTTTAAAATGCTTCGGTACTCTTCCATTGTTCTCGGAATTCCGCTGACGTTTAAAAATGCTTCGGAACTCTTCCATTGTTCTAGGAATTCTGCTGAAGTCTAAAAATTCATCTGAACTCTTCCATTATTCTCGGAATTCGTGTGAATTTTAAAAATGCTTCGTAACTCTTCTATTGTTCTCGGAATTCCGCTGAAGTTTAAAAATGCTTAAAATCTCTTACATTGTTCTCGGAATTCCGCTGAAGTTTAAAAATGCTTCGGAACTCTTCCATTGTTCTCGGAATTCTGCTGAAGTTTAAAAATGCTTCAGAACTCTTCCATTGTTCTCAGAATTCCGCTGATGTTTAAAAATGCTTCGGTACTCTTCCATTGTTCTCGGAATTCCGCTGACATATAAAAATGCTTCGGAAATCTTGCATTGTTCTCGGCATTCCGCTGACGTTTAAAAATGCTTCAGAACTCTTCAATTGTTCTCGGAATTCTGCTGAACTTTTAAAATGCTTTGGAACTCTTCCATTGCTCTCGGAATTCGGGTGAAGTTTAAAAATGCTTCGGAACTCTTCTATTGTTCTCGGAATTCCGCTGAAGTTTAAAAATGCTTAAAATCTCTTCCATTGTTCTCGTAATTCCGCTGAAGTTTAAAAAAGCTTCGGAACTCTTCCATTGTTCTCGGAATTCCGCTGACGTTTAAAAATGCTTCACAACTCTTCCATTGTTCTCGGAATTCCGCTGACTTTTAAAAATGCTTCGGAACTCTTCCATTGTTCTCCAAATTCCGCTGAAGTTTAAAAATGCTTCGGAACCCTTCCATTGTTCTCGGAATTCTGCTGAAGTTTAAAAATGCTTCAGAACTCTTCCATTGTTCTCAGAATTCCGCTGACGTTTAAAAATGCTTCGGAAATCTTCCATTGTTTTCAAAATTCCGCTGATGCTTAAAAATGCTTCAGAACTCTTCCATTGTTCTCGGAATTCCGCTGACGTTTAATAATGCTTTGCAACTCTTTCATTGTTCTTGGAATTCCGCTGACGTTTAAAAATGCTTCGGAACTCTTCCATTGTTCTCGGAATTCCGTTGAAGTTTAAAAATGCTTCGAAACTCTTCCATTGTTCTCGGAATTCTGCTGAAGTTTAAAAATGCTTCGAAATTCTTTCATTGTTCTCGGAATTCTGCTGAAGTTTAAAAATGCTTCAGAACTCTTCCATTGCTCTCGGAATTCCGCTGACGTTTAATAATGCTTCGCAACTCTTCCATTGTTCTCGGAATTCCGTTGAAGTTTAAAAATGCTTCGAAACTCTTCCATTGTTCTCGGAATTCTGCTGAAGTTTAAAAATGCTTCGGTACTCTTCCATTGTTCTCGGAATTCCGCTGACATATAAAAATGCTTCGGAAATCTTGCATTGTTCTCGGCATTCCGCTGACATTTAAAAATGCTTTGGAACTCTGCAATTGTTCTCGGAATTCTGCTGAACTTTCAAAATGCTTTGGAACTCTTCCATTGCTCTCGGAATTCGGGTGAAGTTTAAAAATGCTTCGGAAATCTTCTATTGTTCTCGGAATTCCGCTGAAGTTTAAAAATGCTTAAAATCTCTTCCATTGTTCTCGTAATTCTGCTCATGTTTAAAAATGCTTCGGAACTCTTCCATTGTTCTCGTAATTCCGCTGAAGTTTAAAAATGGTTCGGAACTCTTCCATTGTTCTCGGAATTCCGATGACGTTTTAAAATGCTTCGGTACTCTTCCATTGTTCTCGGAATTCCGCTGACGTTTAAAAATTCTTCGGAACTCTTCCATTGTTATCGGAATTCCGCTGAAGTTTAAAAATGCTTCGGAACTCTTCCATTGTTCTAGGAATTCTGCTGAAGTCTAAAAATTCATCTGAACTCTTTCATTATTCTCGGAATTCGTGTGAATTTTAAAAATGCTTCGGAACTCTTCTATTGTTCTCGGAATTCCGCTGAAGTTTAAAAATGCTTAAAATCTCTTACATTGTTCTCGGAATTCCGCTGAAGTTTAAAAATGCTTCGGAACTCTTCCATTTTTCTCGGAATTCTGCTGAAGTTTAAAAATGCTTCAGAACTCTTCCATTTTTCTCAGAATTCTGCTGACGTTTAAAAATGCTTCGGTACTCTTCCATTGTTCTGGGAATTCTGCTGAAGTTTAAAAAAGCTTCGGTACTCTTCCATTGTTCTCGGAATTCCGCTGACATATAAAAATGCTTCGGAAATCTTGCATTGTTCTCGGCATTCCGCTGACATTTAAAAATGCTTCGGAACTCTTCAATTGTTCTCGGAATTCTGCTGAACTTTTAAAATGCTTCGGAACTCTTCCATTGCTCTCGGAATTCGGGTGAAGTTTAAAAATGCTTCGGAACTCTTCTATTGTTCTCGGAATTCCGCTGAAGTTTAAAAATGCTTAAAATCTCTTCCATTGTTCTCGTAATTCTGCTCATGTTTAAAAATGCTTCGGAACTCTTCCATTGTTCTCGTAATTCCGCTGAAGTTTAAAAATGGTTCGGAACTCTTCCATTGTTATCGGAATTCCGATGACGTTTTAAAATGCTTCGGTACTCTTCCATTGTTCTCGGAATTCCGCTGACGTTTAAAAATGCTTCGGAACTCTTCCATTGTTCTAGGAATTCTGCTGAAGTCTAAAAATTCATCTGAACTCTTCCATTATTCTCGGAATTTGTGTGAATTTTAAAAATGCTTCGTAACTCTTCTATTGTTCTCGGAATTCCGCTGAAGTTTAAAAATGCTTAAAATCTCTTACATTGTTCTCGGAATTCCGCTGAAGTTTAAAAATGCTTCGGAACTCTTCCATTGTTCTCGGAATTCTGCTGAAGTTTAAAAATGCTTCAGAACTCTTCCATTGTTCTCAGAATTCCGCTGATGTTTAAAAATGCTTCGGTACTCTTCCATTGTTCTCGGAATACCGCTGACGTTTAAAAATGCTTCGGTACTCTTCCATTGTTCTCGGAATTCCGCTGACATATAAAAATGCTTCGGAAATCTTGCATTGTTCTCGGCATTCCGCTGACGTTTAAAAATGCTTCAGAACTCTTCAATTGTTCTCGGAATTCTGCTGAACTTTTAAAATGCTTTGGAACTCTTCCATTGCTCTCGGAATTCGGGTGAAGTTTAAAAATGCTTCGGAACTCTTCTATTGTTCTCGGAATTCCGCTGAAGTTTAAAAATGCTTAAAATCTCTTCCATTGTTCTCGTAATTCCGCTGAAGTTTAAAAAAGCTTCGGAACTCTTCCATTGTTCTCGGAATTCCGCTGACGTTTAAAAATGCTTCACAACTCTTCCATTGTTCTCGGAATTCCGCTGACTTTTAAAAATGCTTCGGAACTCTTCCATTGTTCTCCAAATTCCGCTGAAGTTTAAAAATGCTTCGGAACCCTTCCATTGTTCTCGGAATTCTGCTGAAGTTTAAAAATGCTTCAGAACTCTTCCATTGTTCTCAGAATTCCGCTGACGTTTAAAAATGCTTCGGAAATCTTCCATTGTTTTCAAAATTCCGCTGATGCTTAAAAATGCTTCAGAACTCTTCCATTGTTCTCGGAATTCCGCTGACGTTTAATAATGCTTTGCAACTCTTTCATTGTTCTTGGAATTCCGCTGACGTTTAAAAATGCTTCGAAACTCTTCCATTGTTCTCGGAATTCTGCTGAAGTTTAAAAATGCTTCGGTACTCTTCCATTGTTCTCGGAATTCCGCTGACATATAAAAATGCTTCGGAAATCTTGCATTGTTCTCGGCATTCCGCTGACATTTAAAAATGCTTTGGAACTCTGCAATTGTTCTCGGAATTCTGCTGAACTTTCAAAATGCTTTGGAACTCTTCCATTGCTCTCGGAATTCGGGTGAAGTTTAAAAATGCTTCGGAAATCTTCTATTGTTCTCGGAATTCCGCTGAAGTTTAAAAATGCTTAAAATCTCTTCCATTGTTCTCGTAATTCTGCTCATGTTTAAAAATGCTTCGGAACTCTTCCATTGTTCTCGTAATTCCGCTGAAGTTTAAAAATGGTTCGGAACTCTTCCATTGTTCTCGGAATTCCGATGACGTTTTAAAATGCTTCGGTACTCTTCCATTGTTCTCGGAATTCCGCTGACGTTTAAAAATGCTTCGGAACTCTTCCATTGTTATCGGAATTCCGCTGAAGTTTAAAAATGCTTCGGAACTCTTCCATTGTTCTAGGAATTCTGCTGAAGTCTAAAAATTCATCTGAACTCTTTCATTATTCTCGGAATTCGTGTGAATTTTAAAAATGCTTCGGAACTCTTCTATTGTTCTCGGAATTCCGCTGAAGTTTAAAAATGCTTAAAATCTCTTACATTGTTCTCGGAATTCCGCTGAAGTTTAAAAATGCTTCGGAACTCTTCCATTTTTCTCGGAATTCTGCTGAAGTTTAAAAATGCTTCAGAACTCTTCCATTGTTCTCAGAATTCCGCTGACGTTTAAAAATGCTTCGGTACTCTTCCATTGTTCTCGGAATTCCGCTGACGTTTAAAAATGCTTCGGTACTCTTCCATTGTTCTCGGAATTCCGCTGACATATAAAAATGCTTTGGAAATCTTGCATTGTTCTCCGCATTCCGCTGACATTTAAAAATGCTTCGGAACTCTTCAATTGTTCTCGGAATTCTGCTGAACTTTTAAAATGCTTTGGAACTCTTCCATTGCTCTCGGAATTCGGGTGAAGTTTAAAAATGCTTCGGAACTCTTCTATTGTTCTCGGAATTCCGCTGAAGTTTAAAAATGCTTAAAATCTCTTCCATTGTTCTCGTAATTCTGCTCATGTTTAAAAATGCTTCGGAACTCTTCCATTGTTCTCGTAATTCCGCTGAAGTTTAAAAATGCTTCGGAACTCTTCCATTGTTCTCGGAATTCCGCTGACGTTTAAAAATGCTTCACAACTCTTCCATTGTTCTCGGAATTCCGCTGACTTTTAAAAATGCTTCGGAACTCTTCCATTGTTCTCCAAATTCCGCTGAAGTTTAAAAATGCTTCGGAACCCTTCCATTGTTCTCGGAATTCCGCTGAAGTTTAAAAATGCTTCGGAACTCTTCCATTGTTCTAGGAATGCTGCTGAAGTCTAAAAATTCATCTGAACTCTTTCATTATTCTCGGAATTCGTGTGAATTTTAAAAATGCTTCGGAACTCTTCTATTGTTCTCGGAATTCCGCTGAAGTTTAAAAATGCTTAAAATCTCTTACATTGTTCTCGGAATTCCGCTGAAGTTTAAAAATGCTTCGGAACTCTTCCATTTTTCTCGGAATTCTGCTGAAGTTTAAAAATGCTTCAGAACTCTTCCATTGTTCTCAGAATTCCGCTGACGTTTAATAATGCTTCGCAACTCTTCCATTGTTCTCGGAATTCCGCTGACATATAAAAATGCTTCGGAAATCTTGCATTGTTCTCCAAATTCCGCTGAAGTGTAAAAATGCTTCGGAACCCTTCCATTGTTCTCGGAATTCTGCTGAAGTTTAGAAATGCTTCGGAACTCTTCCATTGTTCTCAGAATTCTGCTGACGTTTAAAAATGCTTCGGAAATCTTCCATTGTTTTCAAAATTCCGCTGACGCTTAAAAATGCTTCAGAACTCTTCCATTGTTCTCGGAATTCCGCTGGCGTTTAATAATGCTTTGCAACTCTTTCATTGTTTTCGGAATTCCGCTGAAGTTTAAAAATGCTTCGGAACTCTTCCATTGTTCTCGGAATTCTGCTGACGTTTAAAAATGCTTCAGAACTCTTCCATTGTTCTCGGAATTCCGCTGACGTTTAATAATGCTTCGCAACTCTTTCATTGTTCTCGGAATTCCGCTGACGTTTAAAAATGCTTCGGAACTCTTCCATTGTTCTCGGTATTCCGTTGAAGTTTAAAAATGCTTCGAAACTCTTCCATTGTTCTCGGAATTCTGCTGAAGTTTAAAAATGCTTTGAAACTCTTTCATTGTTCTCGGAATTCCGCTGACATATAAAAATGCTTCGGAAATCTTGCATTGTTCTCGGCATTCCGCTGACATTTAAAAATGCTTTGAAACTCTTTCATTGTTCTCGGAATTCCGCTGAAGTTTAAAAATGCTTCGGAACTCTTCCATTGTTCTAGGAATTCTGCTGAAGTCTAAAAATTCATCTGAACTCTTCCATTATTCTCGGAATTCTTGTGAATTTTAAAAATGCTTCGTAACTATTCTATTGTTCTCGGAATTCCGCTGAAGTTTAAAAATGCTTAAAATCTCTTACATTGTTCTCGGAATTCCGCTGAAGTTTAAAAATGCTTCGGAACTCTTCCATTGTTCTCGGAATTCTGCTGAAGTTTAAAAATGCTTCAGAACTCTTCCATTGTTCTCAGAATTCCGCTGACGTTTAAAAATGCTTCGGTACTCTTCCTTTGTTCTCGGAATTCCGCTGACGTTTAAAAATGCTTCGGTACTCTTCCATTGTTCTCGGAATTCCGCTGACATATAAAAATGCTTCTGAAATCTTGCATTGTTCTAGGCATTCCGCTGACGTTTAAAAATGCTTCGGAACTCTTCAATTGTTCTCGGAATTCCGCTGACGTTTAAAAATGCTTCGGAACTCTTCCATTGTTCTCAGAATTCCGTTGAAGTTTAAAAATGCTTCGAAACTCTTCCATTGTTCTCGGAATTCTGCTGAAGTTTAAAAATGCTTCGAAACTCTTTCATTGTTCTCGGAATTCTGCTGAAGTTTAAAAATGCTTCAGAACTCTTCCATTGCTCTCGGAATTCCGCTGACGTTTAATAATGCTTCGCAACTCTTCCATTGTTCTCGGAATTCCGCTGACATATAAAAATGTTTCGGAAATCTTGCATTGTTCTCGGCATTCCGCTGACATTTAAAAATGCTTCGGAACTCTTCAATTGTTCTCGGAATTCTGCTGAACTTTTAAAATGCTTTGGAACTCTTCCATTGCTCTCGGAATTCGGGTGAAGTTTAAAAATGCTTCGGAAATCTTCTATTGTTCTCGGAATTCCGCTGAAGTTTAAAAATGCTTAAAATCTCTTCCATTGTTCTCGTAATTCTGCTCATGTTTAAAAATGCTTCGGAACTCTTCCATTGTTCTCGTAATTCCGCTGAAGTTTAAAAATGGTTCGGAACTCTTCCATTGTTCTCGGAATTCCGATGACGTTTTAAAATGCTTCGGTACTCTTCCATTGTTCTCGTAATTCCGCTGACGTTTAAAAATGCTTCGGAACTCTTCCATTGTTATCGGAATTCCGCTGAAGTTTAAAAATGCTTCGGAACTCTTCCATTGTTCTAGGAATGCTGCTGAAGTCTAAAAATTCATCTGAACTCTTTCATTATTCTCGGAATTCGTGTGAATTTTAAAAATGCTTCGGAACTCTTCTATTGTTCTCGGAATTCCGCTGAAGTTTAAAAATGCTTAAAATCTCTTACATTGTTCTCGGAATTCCGCTGAAGTTTAAAAATGCTTCGGAACTCTTCCATTTTTCTCGGAATTCTGCTGAAGTTTAAAAATGCTTCAGAACTCTTCCATTGTTCTCAGAATTCTGCTGACGTTTAAAAATGCTTCGGTACTCTTCCATTGTTCTGGGAATTCTGCTGAAGTTTAAAAATGCTTCGGTACTCTTCCATTGTTCTCGGAATTCCGCTGACATATAAAAATGCTTCGGAAATCTTGCATTGTTCTCGGCATTCCGCTGACATTTAAAAATGCTTCGGAACTCTTCAATTGTTCTCGGAATTCTGCTGAACTTTTAAAATGCTTTGGAACTCTTCCATTGCTCTCGGAATTCGGGTGAAGTTTAAAAATGCTTCGGAACTCTTCTATTGTTCTCGGAATTCCGCTGAAGTTTAAAAATGCTTAAAATCTTTTCCATTGTTCTCGTAATTCTGCTCATGTTTAAAAATGCTTCGGAACTCTTCCATTGTTCTCGTAATTCCGCTGAAGTTTAAAAATGGTTCGGAACTCTTCCATTGTTATCGGAATTCCGATGACGTTTTAAAAGGCTTTGGTACTCTTCAATTGTTCTCGGAATTCTGCTGAACTTTTAAAATGCTTTGGAACTCTTCCATTGCTCTCGGAATTCGGGTGAAGTTTAAAAATGCTTCGGAACTCTTCTATTGTTCTCGGAATTCCGCTGAAGTTTAAAAATGCTTAAAATCTTTTCCATTGTTCTCGTAATTCTGCTCATGTTTAAAAATGCTTCGGAACTCTTCCATTGTTCTCGTAATTCCGCTGAAGTTTAAAAATGGTTCGGAACTCTTCCATTGTTATCGGAATTCCGATGACGTTTTAAAAGGCTTTGGTACTCTTCCATTGTTCTCGGAATTCCGCTGACGTTTAAAAATGCTTCGGAACTCTTCCATTGTTATCGGAATTCCGCTGAAGTTTAAAAATGCTTCGGAACTCTTCCATTGTTCTAGGAATTCTGCTGAAGTCTAAAAATTCATCTGAACTCTTTCATTATTCTCGGAATTCGTGTGAATTTTAAAAATGCTTCGGAACTCTTCTATTGTTCTCGGAATTCCGCTGAAGTTTAAAAATGCTTAAAATCTCTTACATTGTTCTCGGAATTCCGCTGAAGTTTAAAAATGCTTCGGAACTCTTCCATTTTTCTCGGAATTCTGCTGAAGTTTAAAAATGCTTCAGAACTCTTCCATTTTTCTCAGAATTCTGCTGACGTTTAAAAATGCTTCGGTACTCTTCCATTGTTCTGGGAATTCTGCTGAAGTTTAAAAAAGCTTCGGTACTCTTCCATTGTTCTCGGAATTCCGCTGACATATAAAAATGCTTCGGAAATCTTGCATTGTTCTCGGCATTCCGCTGACATTTAAAAATGCTTCGGAACTCTTCAATTGTTCTCGGAATTCTGCTGAACTTTTAAAATGCTTCGGAACTCTTCCATTGCTCTCGGAATTCGGGTGAAGTTTAAAAATGCTTCGGAACTCTTCTATTGTTCTCGGAATTCCGCTGAAGTTTAAAAATGCTTAAAATCTCTTCCATTGTTCTCGTAATTCTGCTCATGTTTAAAAATGCTTCGGAGCTCTTCCATTGTTCTCGGAATTCTGCTGAAGTTTAAAAATGCTTCAGAACTCTTCCATTGTTCTCAGAATTCCGCTGATGTTTAAAAATGCTTCGGTACTCTTCCATTGTTCTCGGAATACCGCTGACGTTTAAAAATGCTTCGGAACTCTTCCATTGTTCTAGGAATTCTGCTGAAGTCTAAAAATTCATCTGAACTCTTCCATTGCTCTCGGAATTCGGGTGAAGTTTAAAAATGCTTCGGAACTCTTCTATTGTTCTCGGAATTCCGCTGAAGTTTAAAAATGCTTAAAATCTCTTCCATTGTTCTCGTAATTCCGCTGAAGTTTAAAAAAGCTTCGGAACTCTTCCATTGTTCTCGGAATTCCGCTGACGTTTAAAAATGCTTCACAACTCTTCCATTGTTCTCGGAATTCCGCTGACTTTTAAAAATGCTTCGGAACTCTTCCATTGTTCTCCAAATTCCGCTGAAGTTTAAAAATGCTTCGGAACCCTTCCATTGTTCTCGGAATTCTGCTGAAGTTTAAAAATGCTTCAGAACTCTTCCATTGTTCTCAGAATTCCGCTGACGTTTAAAAATGCTTCGGAAATCTTCCATTGTTTTCAAAATTCCGCTGATGCTTAAAAATGCTTCAGAACTCTTCCATTGTTCTCGGAATTCCGCTGACGTTTAATAATGCTTTGCAACTCTTTCATTGTTCTTGGAATTCCGCTGACGTTTAAAAATGCTTCGGAACTCTTCCATTGTTCTCGGAATTCCGTTGAAGTTTAAAAATGCTTCGAAACTCTTCCATTGTTCTCGGAATTCTGCTGAAGTTTAAAAATGCTTCGAAATTCTTTCATTGTTCTCGGAATTCTGCTGAAGTTTAAAAATGCTTCAGAACTCTTCCATTGCTCTCGGAATTCCGCTGACGTTTAATAATGCTTCGCAACTCTTCCATTGTTCTCGGAATTCCGTTGAAGTTTAAAAATGCTTCGAAACTCTTCCATTGTTCTCGGAATTCTGCTGAAGTTTAAAAATGCTTCGGTACTCTTCCATTGTTCTCGGAATTCCGCTGACATATAAAAATGCTTCGGAAATCTTGCATTGTTCTCGGCATTCCGCTGACATTTAAAAATGCTTTGGAACTCTGCAATTGTTCTCGGAATTCTGCTGAACTTTCAAAATGCTTTGGAACTCTTCCATTGCTCTCGGAATTCGGGTGAAGTTTAAAAATGCTTCGGAAATCTTCTATTGTTCTCGGAATTCCGCTGAAGTTTAAAAATGCTTAAAATCTCTTCCATTGTTCTCGTAATTCTGCTCATGTTTAAAAATGCTTCGGAACTCTTCCATTGTTCTCGTAATTCCGCTGAAGTTTAAAAATGGTTCGGAACTCTTCCATTGTTCTCGGAATTCCGATGACGTTTTAAAATGCTTCGGTACTCTTCCATTGTTCTCGGAATTCCGCTGACGTTTAAAAATGCTTCGGAACTCTTCCATTGTTATCGGAATTCCGCTGAAGTTTAAAAATGCTTCGGAACTCTTCCATTGTTCTAGGAATTCTGCTGAAGTCTAAAAATTCATCTGAACTCTTTCATTATTCTCGGAATTCGTGTGAATTTTAAAAATGCTTCGGAACTCTTCTATTGTTCTCGGAATTCCGCTGAAGTTTAAAAATGCTTCGGAACTCTTCCATTTTTCTCGGAATTCTGCTGAAGTTTAAAAATGCTTCAGAACTCTTCCATTGTTCTCAGAATTCCGCTGACGTTTAAAAATGCTTCGGTACTCTTCCATTGTTCTCGGAATTCCGCTGACGTTTAAAAATGCTTCGGTACTCTTCCATTGTTCTCGGAATTCCGCTGACATATAAAAATGCTTTGGAAATCTTGCATTGTTCTCCGCATTCCGCTGACATTTAAAAATGCTTCGGAACTCTTCAATTGTTCTCGGAATTCTGCTGAACTTTTAAAATGCTTTGGAACTCTTCCATTGCTCTCGGAATTCGGGTGAAGTTTAAAAATGCTTCGGAACTCTTCTATTGTTCTCGGAATTCCGCTGAAGTTTAAAAATGCTTAAAATCTCTTCCATTGTTCTCGTAATTCTGCTCATGTTTAAAAATGCTTCGAAACTCTTCCATTGTTCTCGGAATTCCGCTGAAGTTTAAAAATGCTTCGGAACTCTTCCATTGTTCTAGGAATGCTGCTGAAGTCTAAAAATTCATCTGAACTCTTTCATTATTCTCGGAATTCGTGTGAATTTTAAAAATGCTTCGGAACTCTTCTATTGTTCTCGGAATTCCGCTGAAGTTTAAAAATGCTTAAAATCTCTTACATTGTTCTCGGAATTCCGCTGAAGTTTAAAAATGCTTCGGAACTCTTCCATTTTTCTCGGAATTCTGCTGAAGTTTAAAAATGCTTCAGAACTCTTCCATTGTTCTCGGAATTCCGCTGACGTTTAAAAATGCTTCGGTACTCTTCCATTGTTCTCGGAATTCCGCTGACATATAAAAATGCTTCTGAAATCTTGCATTGTTCTCGGCATTCCGCTGACGTTTAAAAATGCTTCGGAACTCTTCAATTGTTCTCGGAATTCCGCTGACGTTTAAAAATGCTTCGGAACTCTTCCATTGTTCTCAGAATTCCGTTGAAGTTTAAAAATGCTTCGAAACTCTTCCATTGTTCTCGGAATTCTGCTGACATTTAAAAATGCTTCGGAACTCTTCAATTGTTCTCGGAATTCTGCTGAACTTTTAAAATGCTTTGGAACTCTTCCATTGCTCTCGGAATTCGGGTGAAGTTTAAAAATGCTTCGGAAATCTTCTATTGTTCTCGGAATTCCGCTGAAGTTTAAAAATGCTTAAAATCTCTTCCATTGTTCTCGTAATTCTGCTCATGTTTAAAAATGCTTCGGAACTCTTCCATTGTTCTCGTAATTCCGCTGAAGTTTAAAAATGGTTCGGAACTCTTCCATTGTTCTCGGAATTCCGATGACGTTTTAAAATGCTTCGGTACTCTTCCATTGTTCTCGTAATTCCGCTGACGTTTAAAAATGCTTCGGAACTCTTCCATTGTTATCGGAATTCCGCTGAAGTTTAAAAATGCTTCGGAACTCTTCCATTGTTCTAGGAATGCTGCTGAAGTCTAAAAATTCATCTGAACTCTTTCATTATTCTCGGAATTCGTGTGAATTTTAAAAATGCTTCGGAACTCTTCTATTGTTCTCGGAATTCCGCTGAAGTTTAAAAATGCTTAAAATCTCTTACATTGTTCTCGGAATTCCGCTGAAGTTTAAAAATGCTTCGGAACTCTTCCATTTTTCTCGGAATTCTGCTGAAGTTTAAAAATGCTTCAGAACTCTTCCATTTTTCTCAGAATTCTGCTGACGTTTAAAAATGCTTCGGTACTCTTCCATTGTTCTGGGAATTCTGCTGAAGTTTAAAAAAGCTTCGGTACTCTTCCATTGTTCTCGGAATTCCGCTGACATATAAAAATGCTTCGGAAATCTTGCATTGTTCTCGGCATTCCGCTGACATTTAAAAATGCTTCGGAACTCTTCAATTGTTCTCGGAATTCTGCTGAACTTTTAAAATGCTTCGGAACTCTTCCATTGCTCTCGGAATTCGGGTGAAGTTTAAAAATGCTTCGGAACTCTTCTATTGTTCTCGGAATTCCGCTGAAGTTTAAAAATGCTTAAAATCTCTTCCATTGTTCTCGTAATTCTGCTCATGTTTAAAAATGCTTCGGAGCTCTTCCATTGTTCTCGGAATTCTGCTGAAGTTTAAAAATGCTTCAGAACTCTTCCATTGTTCTCAGAATTCTGCTGAAGTTTAAAAATGCTTCGGTACTCTTCCATTGTTCTCGGAATACCGCTGACGTTTAAAAATGCTTCGGAACTCTTCCATTGTTCTAGGAATTCTGCTGAAGTCTAAAAATTCATCTGAACTCTTCCATTGCTCTCGGAATTCGGGTGAAGTTTAAAAATGCTTCGGAACTCTTCTATTGTTCTCGGAATTCCGCTGAAGTTTAAAAATGCTTAAAATCTCTTCCATTGTTCTCGTAATTCCGCTGAAGTTTAAAAAAGCTTCGGAACTCTTCCATTGTTCTCGGAATTCCGCTGACGTTTAAAAATGCTTCACAACTCTTCCATTGTTCTCGGAATTCCGCTGACTTTTAAAAATGCTTCGGAACTCTTCCATTGTTCTCCAAATTCCGCTGAAGTTTAAAAATGCTTCGGAACCCTTCCATTGTTCTCGGAATTCTGCTGAAGTTTAAAAATGCTTCAGAACTCTTCCATTGTTCTCAGAATTCCGCTGACGTTTAAAAATGCTTCGGAAATCTTCCATTGTTTTCAAAATTCCGCTGATGCTTAAAAATGCTTCAGAACTCTTCCATTGTTCTCGGAATTCCGCTGACGTTTAATAATGCTTTGCAACTCTTTCATTGTTCTTGGAATTCCGCTGACGTTTAAAAATGCTTCGGAACTCTTCCATTGTTCTCGGAATTCCGTTGAAGTTTAAAAATGCTTCGAAACTCTTCCATTGTTCTCGGAATTCTGCTGAAGTTTAAAAATGCTTCGAAATTCTTTCATTGTTCTCGGAATTCTGCTGAAGTTTAAAAATGCTTCAGAACTCTTCCATTGCTCTCGGAATTCCGCTGACGTTTAATAATGCTTCGCAACCCTTCCATTGTTCTCGGAATTCCGTTGAAGTTTAAAAATGCTTCGAAACTCTTCCATTGTTCTCGGAATTCTGCTGAAGTTTAAAAATGCTTCGGTACTCTTCCATTGTTCTCGGAATTCCGCTGACATATAAAAATGCTTCGGAAATCTTGCATTGTTCTCGGCATTCCGCTGACATTTAAAAATGCTTTGGAACTCTGCAATTGTTCTCGGAATTCTGCTGAACTTTCAAAATGCTTTGGAACTCTTCCATTGCTCTCGGAATTCGGGTGAAGTTTAAAAATGCTTCGGAAATCTTCTATTGTTCTCGGAATTCCGCTGAAGTTTAAAAATGCTTAAAATCTCTTCCATTGTTCTCGTAATTCTGCTCATGTTTAAAAATGCTTCGGAACTCTTCCATTGTTCTCGTAATTCCGCTGAAGTTTAAAAATGGTTCGGAACTCTTCCATTGTTCTCGGAATTCCGATGACGTTTTAAAATGCTTCGGTACTCTTCCATTGTTCTCGGAATTCCGCTGACGTTTAAAAATGCTTCGGAACTCTTCCATTGTTATCGGAATTCCGCTGAAGTTTAAAAATGCTTCGGAACTCTTCCATTGTTCTAGGAATTCTGCTGAAGTCTAAAAATTCATCTGAACTCTTTCATTATTCTCGGAATTTGTGTGAATTTTAAAAATGCTTCGGAACTCTTCTATTGTTCTCGGAATTCCGCTGAAGTTTAAAAATGCTTAAAATCTCTTACATTGTTCTCGGAATTCCGCTGAAGTTTAAAAATGCTTCGGAACTCTTCCATTTTTCTCGGAATTCTGCTGAAGTTTAAAAATGCTTCAGAACTCTTCCATTGTTCTCAGAATTCCGCTGACGTTTAAAAATGCTTCGGTACTCTTCCATTGTTCTCGGAATTCCGCTGACGTTTAAAAATGCTTCGGTACTCTTCCATTGTTCTCGGAATTCCGCTGACATATAAAAATGCTTTGGAAATCTTGCATTGTTCTCCGCATTCCACTGACATTTAAAAATGCTTCGGAACTCTTCAATTGTTCTCGGAATTCTGCTGAACTTTTAAAATGCTTTGGAACTCTTCCATTGCTCTCGGAATTCGGGTGAAGTTTAAAAATGCTTCGGAACTCTTCTATTGTTCTCGGAATTCCGCTGAAGTTTAAAAATGCTTAAAATCTTTTCCATTGTTCTCGTAATTCTGCTCATGTTTAAAAATGCTTCGGAACTCTTCCATTGTTCTCGTAATTCCGCTGAAGTTTAAAAATGGTTCGGAACTCTTCCATTGTTATCGGAATTCCGATGACGTTTTAAAATGCTTCGGTACTCTTCCATTGTTCTCGGAATTCCGCTGACGTTTAAAAATGCTTCGGAACTCTTCCATTGTTATCGGAATTCCGCTGAAGTTTAAAAATGCTTCGGAACTCTTCCATTGTTCTAGGAATTCTGCTGAAGTCTAAAAATTCATCTGAACTCTTTCATTATTCTCGGAATTCGTGTGAATTTTAAAAATGCTTCGGAACTCTTCTATTGTTCTCGGAATTCCGTTGAAGTTTAAAAATGCTTAAAATCTCTTCCATTGTTCTCGTAATTCTGCTCATGTTTAAAAATGCTTCAGAACTCTTCCATTGTTCTCAGAATTCCGCTGACGTTTAAAAATGCTTCGGAAATCTTCCATTGTTTTCAAAATTCCGCTGACGCTTAAAAATGCTTCAGAACTCTTCCATTGTTCTCGGAATTCCGCTGACGTTTAATAATGCTTTGCAACTCTTTCATTGTTCTTGGAATTCCGCTGACGTTTAAAAATGCTTCGGAACTCTTCCATTGTTCTCGGAATTCCGTTGAAGTTTAAAAATGCTTCGAAACTCTTCCATTGTTCTCGGAATTCTGCTGAAGTTTAAAAATGCTTCGAAATTCTTTCATTGTTCTCGGAATTCTGCTGAAGTTTAAAAATGCTTCAGAACTCTTCCATTGCTCTCGGAATTCCGCTGACGTTTAATAATGCTTCGCAACTCTTCCATTGTTCTCGGAATTCCGTTGAAGTTTAAAAATGCTTCGAAACTCTTCCATTGTTCTCGGAATTCTGCTGAATTTTAAAAATGCTTCGGTACTCTTCCATTGTTCTCGGAATTCCGCTGACATATAAAAATGCTTCGGAAATCTTGCATTGTTCTCGGCATTCCGCTGACATTTAAAAATGCTTTGGAACTCTTCAATTGTTCTCGGAATTCTGCTGAACTTTTAAAATGCTTTGGAACTCTTCCATTGCTCTCGGAATTCGGGTGAAGTTTAAAAATGCTTCGGAAATCTTCTATTGTTCTCGGAATTCCGCTGAAGTTTAAAAATGCTTAAAATCTCTTCCATTGTTCTCGTAATTCTGCTCATGTTTAAAAATGCTTCGGAACTCTTCCATTGTTCTCGTAATTCCGCTGAAGTTTAAAAATGGTTCGGAACTCTTCCATTGTTCTCGGAATTCCGATGACGTTTTAAAATGCTTCGGTACTCTTCCATTGTTCTCGTAATTCCGCTGACGTTTAAAAATGCTTCGGAACTCTTCCATTGTTATCGGAATTCCGCTGAAGTTTAAAAATGCTTCGGAACTCTTCCATTGTTCTAGGAATGCTGCTGAAGTCTAAAAATTCATCTGAACTCTTTCATTATTCTCGGAATTCGTGTGAATTTTAAAAATGCTTCGGAACTCTTCTATTGTTCTCGGAATTCCGCTGAAGTTTAAAAATGCTTAAAATCTCTTACATTGTTCTCGGAATTCCGCTGAAGTTTAAAAATGCTTCGGAACTCTTCCATTTTTCTCGGAATTCTGCTGAAGTTTAAAAATGCTTCAGAACTCTTCCATTTTTCTCAGAATTCTGCTGACGTTTAAAAATGCTTCGGTACTCTTCCATTGTTCTGGGAATTCTGCTGAAGTTTAAAAAAGCTTCGGTACTCTTCCATTGTTCTCGGAATTCCGCTGACATATAAAAATGCTTCGGAAATCTTGCATTGTTCTCGGCATTCCGCTGACATTTAAAAATGCTTCGGAACTCTTCAATTGTTCTCGGAATTCTGCTGAACTTTTAAAATGCTTCGGAACTCTTCCATTGCTCTCGGAATTCGGGTGAAGTTTAAAAATGCTTCGGAACTCTTCTATTGTTCTCGGAATTCCGCTGAAGTTTAAAAATGCTTAAAATCTCTTCCATTGTTCTCGTAATTCTGCTCATGTTTAAAAATGCTTCGGAGCTCTTCCATTGTTCTCGGAATTCTGCTGAAGTTTAAAAATGCTTCAGAACTCTTCCATTGTTCTCAGAATTCTGCTGAAGTTTAAAAATGCTTCGGTACTCTTCCATTGTTCTCGGAATACCGCTGACGTTTAAAAATGCTTCGGAACTCTTCCATTGTTCTAGGAATTCTGCTGAAGTCTAAAAATTCATCTGAACTCTTCCATTGCTCTCGGAATTCGGGTGAAGTTTAAAAATGCTTCGGAACTCTTCTATTGTTCTCGGAATTCCGCTGAAGTTTAAAAATGCTTAAAATCTCTTCCATTGTTCTCGTAATTCCGCTGAAGTTTAAAAAAGCTTCGGAACTCTTCCATTGTTCTCGGAATTCCGCTGACGTTTAAAAATGCTTCACAACTCTTCCATTGTTCTCGGAATTCCGCTGACTTTTAAAAATGCTTCGGAACTCTTCCATTGTTCTCCAAATTCCGCTGAAGTTTAAAAATGCTTCGGAACCCTTCCATTGTTCTCGGAATTCTGCTGAAGTTTAAAAATGCTTCAGAACTCTTCCATTGTTCTCAGAATTCCGCTGACGTTTAAAAATGCTTCGGAAATCTTCCATTGTTTTCAAAATTCCGCTGATGCTTAAAAATGCTTCAGAACTCTTCCATTGTTCTCGGAATTCCGCTGACGTTTAATAATGCTTTGCAACTCTTTCATTGTTCTTGGAATTCCGCTGACGTTTAAAAATGCTTCGGAACTCTTCCATTGTTCTCGGAATTCCGTTGAAGTTTAAAAATGCTTCGAAACTCTTCCATTGTTCTCGGAATTCTGCTGAAGTTTAAAAATGCTTCGAAATTCTTTCATTGTTCTCGGAATTCTGCTGAAGTTTAAAAATGCTTCAGAACTCTTCCATTGCTCTCGGAATTCCGCTGACGTTTAATAATGCTTCGCAACCCTTCCATTGTTCTCGGAATTCCGTTGAAGTTTAAAAATGCTTCGAAACTCTTCCATTGTTCTCGGAATTCTGCTGAAGTTTAAAAATGCTTCGGTACTCTTCCATTGTTCTCGGAATTCCGCTGACATATAAAAATGCTTCGGAAATCTTGCATTGTTCTCGGCATTCCGCTGACATTTAAAAATGCTTTGGAACTCTGCAATTGTTCTCGGAATTCTGCTGAACTTTCAAAATGCTTTGGAACTCTTCCATTGCTCTCGGAATTCGGGTGAAGTTTAAAAATGCTTCGGAAATCTTCTATTGTTCTCGGAATTCCGCTGAAGTTTAAAAATGCTTAAAATCTCTTCCATTGTTCTCGTAATTCTGCTCATGTTTAAAAATGCTTCGGAACTCTTCCATTGTTCTCGTAATTCCGCTGAAGTTTAAAAATGGTTCGGAACTCTTCCATTGTTCTCGGAATTCCGATGACGTTTTAAAATGCTTCGGTACTCTTCCATTGTTCTCGGAATTCCGCTGACGTTTAAAAATGCTTCGGAACTCTTCCATTGTTATCGGAATTCCGCTGAAGTTTAAAAATGCTTCGGAACTCTTCCATTGTTCTAGGAATTCTGCTGAAGTCTAAAAATTCATCTGAACTCTTTCATTATTCTCGGAATTTGTGTGAATTTTAAAAATGCTTCGGAACTCTTCTATTGTTCTCGGAATTCCGCTGAAGTTTAAAAATGCTTAAAATCTCTTACATTGTTCTCGGAATTCCGCTGAAGTTTAAAAATGCTTCGGAACTCTTCCATTTTTCTCGGAATTCTGCTGAAGTTTAAAAATGCTTCAGAACTCTTCCATTGTTCTCAGAATTCCGCCTACGTTTAAAAATGCTTCGGTACTCTTCCATTGTTCTCGGAATTCCGCTGACGTTTAAAAATGCTTCGGTACTCTTCCATTGTTCTCGGAATTCCGCTGACATATAAAAATGCTTTGGAAATCTTGCATTGTTCTCCGCATTCCACTGACATTTAAAAATGCTTCGGAACTCTTCAATTGTTCTCGGAATTCTGCTGAACTTTTAAAATGCTTTGGAACTCTTCCATTGCTCTCGGAATTCGGGTGAAGTTTAAAAATGCTTCGGAACTCTTCTATTGTTCTCGGAATTCCGCTGAAGTTTAAAAATGCTTAAAATCTTTTCCATTGTTCTCGTAATTCTGCTCATGTTTAAAAATGCTTCGGAACTCTTCCATTGTTCTCGTAATTCCGCTGAAGTTTAAAAATGGTTCGGAACTCTTCCATTGTTATCAGAATTCCGATGACGTTTTAAAATGCTTCGGTACTCTTCCATTGTTCTCGGAATTCCGCTGACGTTTAAAAATGCTTCGGAACTCTTCCATTGTTATCGGAATTCCGCTGAAGTTTAAAAATGCTTCGGAACTCTTCCATTGTTCTAGGAATTCTGCTGAAGTCTAAAAATTCATCTGAACTCTTTCATTATTCTCGGAATTCGTGTGAATTTTAAAAATGCTTCGGAACTCTTCTATTGTTCTCGGAATTCCGTTGAAGTTTAAAAATGCTTAAAATCTCTTCCATTGTTCTCGTAATTCTGCTCATGTTTAAAAATGCTTCAGAACTCTTCCATTGTTCTCAGAATTCCGCTGACGTTTAAAAATGCTTCGGAAATCTTCCATTGTTTTCAAAATTCCGCTGACGCTTAAAAATGCTTCAGAACTCTTCCATTGTTCTCGGAATTCCGCTGACGTTTAATAATGCTTTGCAACTCTTTCATTGTTCTTGGAATTCCGCTGACGTTTAAAAATGCTTCGGAACTCTTCCATTGTTCTCGGAATTCCGTTGAAGTTTAAAAATGCTTCGAAACTCTTCCATTGTTCTCGGAATTCTGCTGAAGTTTAAAAATGCTTCGAAATTCTTTCATTGTTCTCGGAATTCTGCTGAAGTTTAAAAATGCTTCAGAACTCTTCCATTGCTCTCGGAATTCCGCTGACGTTTAATAATGCTTCGCAACTCTTCCATTGTTCTCGGAATTCCGTTGAAGTTTAAAAATGCTTCGAAACTCTTCCATTGTTCTCGGAATTCTGCTGAATTTTAAAAATGCTTCGGTACTCTTCCATTGTTCTCGGAATTCCGCTGACATATAAAAATGCTTCGGAAATCTTGCATTGTTCTCGGCATTCCGCTGACATTTAAAAATGCTTTGGAACTCTTCAATTGTTCTCGGAATTCTGCTGAACTTTTAAAATGCTTTGGAACTCTTCCATTGCTCTCGGAATTCGGGTGAAGTTTAAAAATGCTTCGGAAATCTTCTATTGTTCTCGGAATTCCGCTGAAGTTTAAAAATGCTTAAAATCTCTTCCATTGTTCTCGTAATTCTGCTCATGTTTAAAAATGCTTCGGAACTCTTCCATTGTTCTCGTAATTCCGCTGAAGTTTAAAAATGGTTCGGAACTCTTCCATTGTTCTCGGAATTCCGATGACGTTTTAAAATGCTTCGGTACTCTTCCATTGTTCTCGGAATTCCGCTGACGTTTAAAAATGCTTCGGAACTCTTCCATTGTTCTCGGAATTCCGTTGAAGTTTAAAAATGCTTCGAAACTCTTCCATTGTTCTCGGAATTCTGCTGAAGTTTAAAAATGCTTCGAAATTCTTTCATTGTTCTCGGAATTCTGCTGAAGTTTAAAAATGCTTCAGAACTCTTCCATTGCTCTCGGAATTCCGCTGACGTTTAATAATGCTTCGCAACTCTTCCATTGTTCTCGGAATTCCGTTGAAGTTTAAAAATGCTTCGAAACTCTTCCATTGTTCTCGGAATTCTGCTGAAGTTTAAAAATGCTTCGGTACTCTTCCATTGTTCTCGGAATTCCGCTGACATATAAAAATGCTTCGGAAATCTTGCATTGTTCTCGGAATTCCGCTGAAGTTTAAAAATGCTTAAAATCTCTTCCATTGTTCTCGTAATTCTGCTCATGTTTAAAAATGCTTCGGAACTCTTCCATTGTTCTCGTAATTCCGCTGAAGTTTAAAAATGGTTCGGAACTCTTCCATTGTTCTCGGAATTCCGATGACGTTTTAAAATGCTTTGGTACTCTTCCATTGTTCTCGGAATTCCGCTGACGTTTAAAAATGCTTCGGAACTCTTCCATTGTTATCGGAATTCCGCTGAAGTTTAAAAATGCTTCGGAACTCTTCCATTGTTCTAGGAATTCTGCTGTAGTCTAAAAATTCATCTGAACTCTTTCATTATTCTTGGAATTCGTGTGAATTTTAAAAATGCTTCGGAACTCTTCTATTGTTCTCGGAATTCCGCTGAAGTTTAAAAATGCTTAAAATCTCTTACATTGTTCTCGGAATTCCGCTGAAGTTTAAAAATGCTTCGGAACTCTTCCATTGTTCTCGGAATTCCGATGACGTTTTAAAATGCTTCGGTACTCTTCCATTGTTCTCGGAATTCCGCTGACGTTTAAAAATGCTTCGGAACTCTTCCATTGTTATCGGAATTCCGCTGAAGTTTAAAAATGCTTCGGAACTCTTCCATTGTTCTAGGAATTCTGCTGAAGTCTAAAAATTCATCTGAACTCTTTCATTATTCTCGGAATTCGTGTGAATTTTAAAAATGCTTCGGAACTCTTCTATTGTTCTCGGAATTCCGCTGAAGTTTAAAAATGCTTCGGAACTCTTCCATTTTTCTCGGAATTCTGCTGAAGTTTAAAAATGCTTCAGAACTCTTCCATTGTTCTCAGAATTCCGCTGACGTTTAAAAATGCTTCGGTACTCTTCCATTGTTCTCGGAATTCCGCTGACGTTTAAAAATGCTTCGGTACTCTTCCATTGTTCTCGGAATTCCGCTGACATATAAAAATGCTTTGGAAATCTTGCATTGTTCTCCGCATTCCGCTGACATTTAAAAATGCTTCGGAACTCTTCAATTGTTCTCGGAATTCTGCTGAACTTTTAAAATGCTTTGGAACTCTTCCATTGCTCTCGGAATTCGGGTGAAGTTTAAAAATGCTTCGGAACTCTTCTATTGTTCTCGGAATTCCGCTGAAGTTTAAAAATGCTTACATTCTCTTCCATTGTTCTCGTAATTCTGCTCATGTTTAAAAATGCTTCGAAACTCTTCCATTGTTCTCGGAATTCCGCTGAAGTTTAAAAATGCTTCGGAACTCTTCCATTGTTCTAGGAATGCTGCTGAAGTCTAAAAATTCATCTGAACTCTTTCATTATTCTCGGAATTCGTGTGAATTTTAAAAATGCTTCGGAACTCTTCTATTGTTCTCGGAATTCCGCTGAAGTTTAAAAATGCTTAAAATCTCTTACATTGTTCTCGGAATTCCGCTGAAGTTTAAAAATGCTTCGGAACTCTTCCATTTTTCTCGGAATTCTGCTGAAGTTTAAAAATGCTTCAGAACTCTTCCATTGTTCTCGGAATTCCGCTGACGTTTAAAAATGCTTCGGTACTCTTCCATTGTTCTCGGAATTCCGCTGACATATAAAAATGCTTCTGAAATCTTGCATTGTTCTCGGCATTCCGCTGACGTTTAAAAATGCTTCGGAACTCTTCAATTGTTCTCGGAATTCCGCTGACGTTTAAAAATGCTTCGGAACTCTTCCATTGTTCTCAGAATTCCGTTGAAGTTTAAAAATGCTTCGAAACTCTTCCATTGTTCTCGGAATTCTGCTGACATTTAAAAATGCTTCGGAACTCTTCAATTGTTCTCGGAATTCTGCTGAACTTTTAAAATGCTTTGGAACTCTTCCATTGCTCTCGGAATTCGGGTGAAGTTTAAAAATGCTTCGGAAATCTTCTATTGTTCTCGGAATTCCGCTGAAGTTTAAAAATGCTTAAAATCTCTTCCATTGTTCTCGTAATTCTGCTCATGTTTAAAAATGCTTCGGAACTCTTCCATTGTTCTCGTAATTCCGCTGAAGTTTAAAAATGGTTCGGAACTCTTCCATTGTTCTCGGAATTCCGATGACGTTTTAAAATGCTTCGGTACTCTTCCATTGTTCTCGTAATTCCGCTGACGTTTAAAAATGCTTCGGAACTCTTCCATTGTTATCGGAATTCCGCTGAAGTTTAAAAATGCTTCGGAACTCTTCCATTGTTCTAGGAATGCTGCTGAAGTCTAAAAATTCATCTGAACTCTTTCATTATTCTCGGAATTCGTGTGAATTTTAAAAATGCTTCGGAACTCTTCTATTGTTCTCGGAATTCCGCTGAAGTTTAAAAATGCTTAAAATCTCTTACATTGTTCTCGGAATTCCGCTGAAGTTTAAAAATGCTTCGGAACTCTTCCATTTTTCTCGGAATTCTGCTGAAGTTTAAAAATGCTTCAGAACTCTTCCATTTTTCTCAGAATTCTGCTGACGTTTAAAAATGCTTCGGTACTCTTCCATTGTTCTGGGAATTCTGCTGAAGTTTAAAAAAGCTTCGGTACTCTTCCATTGTTCTCGGAATTCCGCTGACATATAAAAATGCTTCGGAAATCTTGCATTGTTCTCGGCATTCCGCTGACATTTAAAAATGCTTCGGAACTCTTCAATTGTTCTCGGAATTCTGCTGAACTTTTAAAATGCTTCGGAACTCTTCCATTGCTCTCGGAATTCGGGTGAAGTTTAAAAATGCTTCGGAACTCTTCTATTGTTCTCGGAATTCCGCTGAAGTTTAAAAATGCTTAAAATCTCTTCCATTGTTCTCGTAATTCTGCTCATGTTTAAAAATGCTTCGGAGCTCTTCCATTGTTCTCGGAATTCTGCTGAAGTTTAAAAATGCTTCAGAACTCTTCCATTGTTCTCAGAATTCTGCTGAAGTTTAAAAATGCTTCGGTACTCTTCCATTGTTCTCGGAATACCGCTGACGTTTAAAAATGCTTCGGAACTCTTCCATTGTTCTAGGAATTCTGCTGAAGTCTAAAAATTCATCTGAACTCTTCCATTGCTCTCGGAATTCGGGTGAAGTTTAAAAATGCTTCGGAACTCTTCTATTGTTCTCGGAATTCCGCTGAAGTTTAAAAATGCTTAAAATCTCTTCCATTGTTCTCGTAATTCCGCTGAAGTTTAAAAAAGCTTCGGAACTCTTCCATTGTTCTCGGAATTCCGCTGACGTTTAAAAATGCTTCACAACTCTTCCATTGTTCTCGGAATTCCGCTGACTTTTAAAAATGCTTCGGAACTCTTCCATTGTTCTCCAAATTCCGCTGAAGTTTAAAAATGCTTCGGAACCCTTCCATTGTTCTCGGAATTCTGCTGAAGTTTAAAAATGCTTCAGAACTCTTCCATTGTTCTCAGAATTCCGCTGACGTTTAAAAATGCTTCGGAAATCTTCCATTGTTTTCAAAATTCCGCTGATGCTTAAAAATGCTTCAGAACTCTTCCATTGTTCTCGGAATTCCGCTGACGTTTAATAATGCTTTGCAACTCTTTCATTGTTCTTGGAATTCCGCTGACGTTTAAAAATGCTTCGGAACTCTTCCATTGTTCTCGGAATTCCGTTGAAGTTTAAAAATGCTTCGAAACTCTTCCATTGTTCTCGGAATTCTGCTGAAGTTTAAAAATGCTTCGAAATTCTTTCATTGTTCTCGGAATTCTGCTGAAGTTTAAAAATGCTTCAGAACTCTTCCATTGCTCTCGGAATTCCGCTGACGTTTAATAATGCTTCGCAACCCTTCCATTGTTCTCGGAATTCCGTTGAAGTTTAAAAATGCTTCGAAACTCTTCCATTGTTCTCGGAATTCTGCTGAAGTTTAAAAATGCTTCGGTACTCTTCCATTGTTCTCGGAATTCCGCTGACATATAAAAATGCTTCGGAAATCTTGCATTGTTCTCGGCATTCCGCTGACATTTAAAAATGCTTTGGAACTCTGCAATTGTTCTCGGAATTCTGCTGAACTTTCAAAATGCTTTGGAACTCTTCCATTGCTCTCGGAATTCGGGTGAAGTTTAAAAATGCTTCGGAAATCTTCTATTGTTCTCGGAATTCCGCTGAAGTTTAAAAATGCTTAAAATCTCTTCCATTGTTCTCGTAATTCTGCTCATGTTTAAAAATGCTTCGGAACTCTTCCATTGTTCTCGTAATTCCGCTGAAGTTTAAAAATGGTTCGGAACTCTTCCATTGTTCTCGGAATTCCGATGACGTTTTAAAATGCTTCGGTACTCTTCCATTGTTCTCGGAATTCCGCTGACGTTTAAAAATGCTTCGGAACTCTTCCATTGTTATCGGAATTCCGCTGAAGTTTAAAAATGCTTCGGAACTCTTCCATTGTTCTAGGAATTCTGCTGAAGTCTAAAAATTCATCTGAACTCTTTCATTATTCTCGGAATTTGTGTGAATTTTAAAAATGCTTCGGAACTCTTCTATTGTTCTCGGAATTCCGCTGAAGTTTAAAAATGCTTAAAATCTCTTACATTGTTCTCGGAATTCCGCTGAAGTTTAAAAATGCTTCGGAACTCTTCCATTTTTCTCGGAATTCTGCTGAAGTTTAAAAATGCTTCAGAACTCTTCCATTGTTCTCAGAATTCCGCTGACGTTTAAAAATGCTTCGGTACTCTTCCATTGTTCTCGGAATTCCGCTGACGTTTAAAAATGCTTCGGTACTCTTCCATTGTTCTCGGAATTCCGCTGACATATAAAAATGCTTTGGAAATCTTGCATTGTTCTCCGCATTCCACTGACATTTAAAAATGCTTCGGAACTCTTCAATTGTTCTCGGAATTCTGCTGAACTTTTAAAATGCTTTGGAACTCTTCCATTGCTCTCGGAATTCGGGTGAAGTTTAAAAATGCTTCGGAACTCTTCTATTGTTCTCGGAATTCCGCTGAAGTTTAAAAATGCTTAAAATCTTTTCCATTGTTCTCGTAATTCTGCTCATGTTTAAAAATGCTTCGGAACTCTTCCATTGTTCTCGTAATTCCGCTGAAGTTTAAAAATGGTTCGGAACTCTTCCATTGTTATCGGAATTCCGATGACGTTTTAAAATGCTTCGGTACTCTTCCATTGTTCTCGGAATTCCGCTGACGTTTAAAAATGCTTCGGAACTCTTCCATTGTTATCGGAATTCCGCTGAAGTTTAAAAATGCTTCGGAACTCTTCCATTGTTCTAGGAATTCTGCTGAAGTCTAAAAATTCATCTGAACTCTTTCATTATTCTCGGAATTCGTGTGAATTTTAAAAATGCTTCGGAACTCTTCTATTGTTCTCGGAATTCCGTTGAAGTTTAAAAATGCTTAAAATCTCTTCCATTGTTCTCGTAATTCTGCTCATGTTTAAAAATGCTTCAGAACTCTTCCATTGTTCTCAGAATTCCGCTGACGTTTAAAAATGCTTCGGAAATCTTCCATTGTTTTCAAAATTCCGCTGACGCTTAAAAATGCTTCAGAACTCTTCCATTGTTCTCGGAATTCCGCTGACGTTTAATAATGCTTTGCAACTCTTTCATTGTTCTTGGAATTCCGCTGACGTTTAAAAATGCTTCGGAACTCTTCCATTGTTCTCGGAATTCCGTTGAAGTTTAAAAATGCTTCGAAACTCTTCCATTGTTCTCGGAATTCTGCTGAAGTTTAAAAATGCTTCGAAATTCTTTCATTGTTCTCGGAATTCTGCTGAAGTTTAAAAATGCTTCAGAACTCTTCCATTGCTCTCGGAATTCCGCTGACGTTTAATAATGCTTCGCAACTCTTCCATTGTTCTCGGAATTCCGTTGAAGTTTAAAAATGCTTCGAAACTCTTCCATTGTTCTCGGAATTCTGCTGAATTTTAAAAATGCTTCGGTACTCTTCCATTGTTCTCGGAATTCCGCTGACATATAAAAATGCTTCGGAAATCTTGCATTGTTCTCGGCATTCCGCTGACATTTAAAAATGCTTTGGAACTCTTCAATTGTTCTCGGAATTCTGCTGAACTTTTAAAATGCTTTGGAACTCTTCCATTGCTCTCGGAATTCGGGTGAAGTTTAAAAATGCTTCGGAAATCTTCTATTGTTCTCGGAATTCCGCTGAAGTTTAAAAATGCTTAAAATCTCTTCCATTGTTCTCGTAATTCTGCTCATGTTTAAAAATGCTTCGGAACTCTTCCATTGTTCTCGTAATTCCGCTGAAGTTTAAAAATGGTTCGGAACTCTTCCATTGTTCTCGGAATTCCGATGACGTTTTAAAATGCTTCGGTACTCTTCCATTGTTCTCGGAATTCCGCTGACGTTTAAAAATGCTTCGGAACTCTTCCATTGTTCTCGGAATTCCGTTGAAGTTTAAAAATGCTTCGAAACTCTTCCATTGTTCTCGGAATTCTGCTGAAGTTTAAAAATGCTTCGAAATTCTTTCATTGTTCTCGGAATTCTGCTGAAGTTTAAAAATGCTTCAGAACTCTTCCATTGCTCTCGGAATTCCGCTGACGTTTAATAATGCTTCGCAACTCTTCCATTGTTCTCGGAATTCCGTTGAAGTTTAAAAATGCTTCGAAACTCTTCCATTGTTCTCGGAATTCTGCTGAAGTTTAAAAATGCTTCGGTACTCTTCCATTGTTCTCGGAATTCCGCTGACATATAAAAATGCTTCGGAAATCTTGCATTGTTCTCGGAATTCCGCTGAAGTTTAAAAATGCTTAAAATCTCTTCCATTGTTCTCGTAATTCTGCTCATGTTTAAAAATGCTTCGGAACTCTTCCATTGTTCTCGTAATTCCGCTGAAGTTTAAAAATGGTTCGGAACTCTTCCATTGTTCTCGGAATTCCGATGACGTTTTAAAATGCTTTGGTACTCTTCCATTGTTCTCGGAATTCCGCTGACGTTTAAAAATGCTTCGGAACTCTTCCATTGTTATCGGAATTCCGCTGAAGTTTAAAAATGCTTCGGAACTCTTCCATTGTTCTAGGAATTCTGCTGTAGTCTAAAAATTCATCTGAACTCTTTCATTATTCTTGGAATTCGTGTGAATTTTAAAAATGCTTCGGAACTCTTCTATTGTTCTCGGAATTCCGCTGAAGTTTAAAAATGCTTAAAATCTCTTACATTGTTCTCGGAATTCCGCTGAAGTTTAAAAATGCTTCGGAACTCTTCCATTTTTCTCGGAATTCTGCTGAAGTTTAAAAATGCTTCAGAACTCTTCCATTGTTCTCAGAATTCCGCTGACGTTTAAAAATGCTTCGGTACTCTTCCATTGTTCTCGGAATTCCGCTGACGTTTAAAAATGCTTCGGTACTCTTCCATTGTTCTCGGAATACCGCTGACATATAAAAATGCTTTGGAAATCTTGCATTGTTCTCAGCATTCCGCTGACATTTAAAAATGCTTCGGAACTCTTCAATTGTTCTCGGAATTCTGCTGAACTTTTAAAATGCTTTGGAACTCTTCCATTGCTCTCGGAATTCGGGTGAAGTTTAAAAATGCTTCGGAACTCTTCTATTGTTCTCGGAATTCCGCTGAAGTTTAAAAATGCTTAAAATCTCTTCCATTGTTCTCGTAATTCTGCTCATGTTTAAAAATGCTTCGGAACTCTTCCATTGATCTCGTAATTCCGCTGAAGTTTAAAAATGCTTCACAACTCTTCCATTGTTCTCGGAATTCCACTGACTTTTAAAAATGCTTCGGAACTCTTCCATTGTTCTCCAAATTCCGCTGAAGTTTAAAAATGCTTCGGAACCCTTCCATTGTTCTCGGAATTCCGCTGAAGTTTAAAAATGCTTCGGAACTCTTCCATTGTTCTAGGAATGCTGCTGAAGTCTAAAAATTCATCTGAACTCTTTCATTATTCTCGGAATTCGTGTGAATTTTAAAAATGCTTCGGAACTCTTCTATTGTTCTCGGAATTCCGCTGAAGTTTAAAAATGCTTAAAATCTCTTACATTGTTCTCGGAATTCCGATGAAGTTTAAAAATGCTTCGGAACTCTTCCATTTTCCTCGGAATTCTGCTGAAGTTTAAAAATGCTTCAGAACTCTTCCATTGTTCTCGGAATTCCGCTGACGTTTAAAAATGCTTCGGTACTCTTCCATTGTTCTCGGAATTCCGCTGACATATAAAAATGCTTCTGAAATCTTGCATTGTTCTCGGCATTCCGCTGACGTTTAAAAATGCTTCGGAACTCTTCAATTGTTCTCGGAATTCCGCTGACGTTTAAAAATGCTTCGGAACTCTTGCATTGTTCTCAGAATTCCGTTGAAGTTTAAAAATGCTTCGAAACTCTTCCATTGTTCTCGGAATTCTGCTGAAGTTTAAAAATGCTTCAGAACTCTTCCATTGCTCTCGGAATTCCGCTGACGTTTAATAATGCTTCGCAACTCTTCCATTGTTCTCGGAATTCCGCTGACATATAAAAATGCTTCGGAAATCTAGCATTGTTCTCGGCATTCCGCTGACATTTAAAAATGCTTCGGAACTCTTCAATTGTTCTCGGAATTCTGCTGAACTTTTAAAATGCTTTGGAACTCTTCCATTGCTCTCGGAATTCGGGTGAAGTTTAAAAATGCTTCGGAAATCTTCTATTGTTCTCGGAATTCCGCTGAAGTTTAAAAATGCTTAAAATCTCTTCCATTGTTCTCGTAATTCTGCTCATGTTTAAAAATGCTTCGGAACTCTTCCATTGTTCTCGTAATTCCGCTGAAGTTTAAAAATGGTTCGGAACTCTTCCATTGTTCTCGGAATTCCGATGACGTTTTAAAATGCTTCGGTACTCTTCCATTGTTATCGGAATTCCGCTGACGTTTAAAATTGCTTCGGAACTCTTCCATTGTTATCGGAATTCCGCTGAAGTTTAAAAATGCTTCGGAACTCTTCCATTGTTCTACGAATGCTGCTGAAGTCTAAAAATTCATCTGTACTCTTCCATTGTTCTCGGAATTCCGCTGACGTTTAAAAATGCTTCGGTACTCTTCCATTGTTCTCGGAATTCTGCTGAAGTTTAAAAATGCTTCAGAACTCTTCCATTGTTCTCAGAATTCCGCTGACGTTTAAAAATGCTTCGGTACTCTTCCATTGTTCTCGGAATTCCGCTGACGTTTAAAAATGCTTCGGTACTCTTCCATTGTTCTCGGAATTCCGCTGACGTTTAAAAATGCTTCGGTACTCTTCCATTGTTCTCGGAATTCCGCTGACATATAAAAATGCTTTGGAAATCTTGCATTGTTCTCCGCATTCCACTGACATTTAAAAATGCTTCGGAACTCTTCAATTGTTCTCGGAATTCTGCTGAACTTTTAAAATGCTTTGGAACTCTTCCATTGCTCTCAGAATTCGGGTGAAGTTTAAAAATGCTTCGGAACTCTTCTATTGTTCTCGGAATTCCGCTGAAGTTTAAAAATGCTTAAAATCTTTTCCATTGTTCTCGTAATTCTGCTCATGTTTAAAAATGCTTCGGAACTCTTCCATTGTTCTCGTAATTCCGCTGAAGTTTAAAAATGGTTCGGAACTCTTCCATTGTTATCGGAATTCCGATGACGTTTTAAAATGCTTCGGTACTCTTCCATTGTTCTCGGAATTCCGCTGACGTTTAAAAATGCTTCGGAACTCTTCCATTGTTATCGGAATTCCGCTGAAGTTTAAAAATGCTTCGGAACTCTTCCATTGTTCTAGGAATTCTGCTGAAGTCTAAAAATTCATCTGAACTCTTTCATTATTCTCGGAATTCGTGTGAATTTTAAAAATGCTTCGGAACTCTTCTATTGTTCTCGGAATTCCGTTGAAGTTTAAAAATGCTTAAAATCTCTTCCATTGTTCTCGTAATTCTGCTCATGTTTAAAAATGCTTCAGAACTCTTCCATTGTTCTCAGAATTCCGCTGACGTTTAAAAATGCTTCGGAAATCTTCCATTGTTTTCAAAATTCCGCTGACGCTTAAAAATGCTTCAGAACTCTTCCATTGTTCTCGGAATTCCGCTGACGTTTAATAATGCTTTGCAACTCTTTCATTGTTCTTGGAATTCCGCTGACGTTTAAAAATGCTTCGGAACTCTTCCATTGTTCTCGGAATTCCGTTGAAGTTTAAAAATGCTTCGAAACTCTTCCATTGTTCTCGGAATTCTGCTGAAGTTTAAAAAAGCTTCGGAACTCTTCCATTGTTCTCGGAATTCCGCTGACGTTTAAAAATGCTTCACAACTCTTCCATTGTTCTCGGAATTCCGCTGACTTTTAAAAATGCTTCGGAACTCTTCCATTGTTCTCCAAATTCCGCTGAAGTTTAAAAATGCTTCGGAACCCTTCCATTGTTCTCGGAATTCTGCTGAAGTTTAAAAATGCTTCAGAACTCTTCCATTGTTCTCAGAATTCCGCTGACGTTTAAAAATGCTTCGGAAATCTTCCATTGTTTTCAAAATTCCGCTGATGCTTAAAAATGCTTCAGAACTCTTCCATTGTTCTCGGAATTCCGCTGACGTTTAATAATGCTTTGCAACTCTTTCATTGTTCTTGGAATTCCGCTGACGTTTAAAAATGCTTCGGAACTCTTCCATTGTTCTCGGAATTCCGTTGAAGTTTAAAAATGCTTCGAAACTCTTCCATTGTTCTCGGAATTCTGCTGAAGTTTAAAAATGCTTCGAAATTCTTTCATTGTTCTCGGAATTCTGCTGAAGTTTAAAAATGCTTCAGAACTCTTCCATTGCTCTCGGAATTCCGCTGACGTTTAATAATGCTTCGGAACTCTTCCATTGTTCTCGGAATTCCGTTGAAGTTTAAAAATGCTTCGAAACTCTTCCATTGTTCTCGGAATTCTGCTGAAGTTTAAAAATGCTTCGGTACTCTTCCATTGTTCTCGGAATTCCGCTGACATATAAAAATGCTTCGGAAATCTTGCATTGTTCTCGGCATTCCGCTGACATTTAAAAATGCTTTGGAACTCTGCAATTGTTCTCGGAATTCTGCTGAACTTTTAAAATGCTTCGGAACTCTTCCATTGCTCTCGGAATTCGGGTGAAGTTTAAAAATGCTTCGGAACTCTTCTATTGTTCTCGGAATTCCGCTGAAGTTTAAAAATGCTTAAAATCTCTTCCATTGTTCTCGTAATTCTGCTCATGTTTAAAAATGCTTCGGAGCTCTTCCATTGTTCTCGGAATTCTGCTGAAGTTTAAAAATGCTTCAGAACTCTTCCATTGTTCTCAGAATTCTGCTGAAGTTTAAAAATGCTTCGGTACTCTTCCATTGTTCTCGGAATACCGCTGACGTTTAAAAATGCTTCGGAACTCTTCCATTGTTCTAGGAATTCTGCTGAAGTCTAAAAATTCATCTGAACTCTTCCATTGCTCTCGGAATTCGGGTGAAGTTTAAAAATGCTTCGGAACTCTTCTATTGTTCTCGGAATTCCGCTGAAGTTTAAAAATGCTTAAAATCTCTTCCATTGTTCTCGTAATTCCGCTGAAGTTTAAAAAAGCTTCGGAACTCTTCCATTGTTCTCGGAATTCCGCTGACGTTTAAAAATGCTTCACAACTCTTCCATTGTTCTCGGAATTCCGCTGACTTTTAAAAATGCTTCGGAACTCTTCCATTGTTCTCCAAATTCCGCTGAAGTTTAAAAATGCTTCGGAACCCTTCCATTGTTCTCGGAATTCTGCTGAAGTTTAAAAATGCTTCAGAACTCTTCCATTGTTCTCAGAATTCCGCTGACGTTTAAAAATGCTTCGGAAATCTTCCATTGTTTTCAAAATTCCGCTGATGCTTAAAAATGCTTCAGAACTCTTCCATTGTTCTCGGAATTCCGCTGACGTTTAATAATGCTTTGCAACTCTTTCATTGTTCTTGGAATTCCGCTGACGTTTAAAAATGCTTCGGAACTCTTCCATTGTTCTCGGAATTCCGTTGAAGTTTAAAAATGCTTCGAAACTCTTCCATTGTTCTCGGAATTCTGCTGAAGTTTAAAAATGCTTCGAAATTCTTTCATTGTTCTCGGAATTCTGCTGAAGTTTAAAAATGCTTCAGAACTCTTCCATTGCTCTCGGAATTCCGCTGACGTTTAATAATGCTTCGCAACTCTTCCATTGTTCTCGGAATTCCGTTGAAGTTTAAAAATGCTTCGAAACTCTTCCATTGTTCTCGGAATTCTGCTGAAGTTTAAAAATGCTTCGGTACTCTTCCATTGTTCTCGGAATTCCGCTGACATATAAAAATGCTTCGGAAATCTTGCATTGTTCTCGGCATTCCGCTGACATTTAAAAATGCTTTGGAACTCTGCAATTTTTCTCGGAATTCTGCTGAACTTTTAAAATGCTTCAGAACTCTTCCATTGCTCTCGGAATTCCGCTGACGTTTAATAATGCTTCGCAACTCTTCCATTGTTCTCGGAATTCCGCTGACATATAAAAATGCTTCGGAAATCTAGCATTGTTCTCGGCATTCCGCTGACATTTAAAAATGCTTCGGAACTCTTCAATTGTTCTCGGAATTCTGCTGAACTTTTAAAATGCTTTGGAACTCTTCCATTGCTCTCGGAATTCGGGTGAAGTTTAAAAATGCTTCGGAAATCTTCTATTGTTCTCGGAATTCCGCTGAAGTTTAAAAATGCTTAAAATCTCTTCCATTGTTCTCGTAATTCTGCTCATGTTTAAAAATGCTTCGGAACTCTTCCATTGTTCTCGTAATTCCGCTGAAGTTTAAAAATGGTTCGGAACTCTTCCATTGTTCTCGGAATTCCGATGACGTTTTAAAATGCTTCGGTACTCTTCCATTGTTATCGGAATTCCGCTGACGTTTAAAATTGCTTCGGAACTCTTCCATTGTTATCGGAATTCCGCTGAAGTTTAAAAATGCTTCGGAACTCTTCCATTGTTCTACGAATGCTGCTGAAGTCTAAAAATTCATCTGTACTCTTCCATTGTTCTCGGAATTCCGCTGACGTTTAAAAATGCTTCGGTACTCTTCCATTGTTCTCGGAATTCTGCTGAAGTTTAAAAATGCTTCAGAACTCTTCCATTGTTCTCAGAATTCCGCTGACGTTTAAAAATGCTTCGGTACTCTTCCATTGTTCTCGGAATTCCGCTGACGTTTAAAAATGCTTCGGTACTCTTCCATTGTTCTCGGAATTCCGCTGACGTTTAAAAATGCTTCGGTACTCTTCCATTGTTCTCGGAATTCCGCTGACATATAAAAATGCTTTGGAAATCTTGCATTGTTCTCCGCATTCCACTGACATTTAAAAATGCTTCGGAACTCTTCAATTGTTCTCGGAATTCTGCTGAACTTTTAAAATGCTTTGGAACTCTTCCATTGCTCTCGGAATTCGGGTGAAGTTTAAAAATGCTTCGGAACTCTTCTATTGTTCTCGGAATTCCGCTGAAGTTTAAAAATGCTTAAAATCTTTTCCATTGTTCTCGTAATTCTGCTCATGTTTAAAAATGCTTCGGAACTCTTCCATTGTTCTCGTAATTCCGCTGAAGTTTAAAAATGGTTCGGAACTCTTCCATTGTTATCGGAATTCCGATGACGTTTTAAAATGCTTCGGTACTCTTCCATTGTTCTCGGAATTCCGCTGACGTTTAAAAATGCTTCGGAACTCTTCCATTGTTATCGGAATTCCGCTGAAGTTTAAAAATGCTTCGGAACTCTTCCATTGTTCTAGGAATTCTGCTGAAGTCTAAAAATTCATCTGAACTCTTTCATTATTCTCGGAATTCGTGTGAATTTTAAAAATGCTTCGGAACTCTTCTATTGTTCTCGGAATTCCGTTGAAGTTTAAAAATGCTTAAAATCTCTTCCATTGTTCTCGTAATTCTGCTCATGTTTAAAAATGCTTCAGAACTCTTCCATTGTTCTCAGAATTCCGCTGACGTTTAAAAATGCTTCGGAAATCTTCCATTGTTTTCAAAATTCCGCTGACGCTTAAAAATGCTTCAGAACTCTTCCATTGTTCTCGGAATTCCGCTGACGTTTAATAATGCTTTGCAACTCTTTCATTGTTCTTGGAATTCCGCTGACGTTTAAAAATGCTTCGGAACTCTTCCATTGTTCTCGGAATTCCGTTGAAGTTTAAAAATGCTTCGAAACTCTTCCATTGTTCTCGGAATTCTGCTGAAGTTTAAAAATGCTTCGAAATTCTTTCATTGTTCTCGGAATTCTGCTGAAGTTTAAAAATGCTTCAGAACTCTTCCATTGCTCTCGGAATTCCGCTGACGTTTAATAATGCTTCGCAACTCTTCCATTGTTCTCGGAATTCCGTTGAAGTTTAAAAATGCTTCGAAACTCTTCCATTGTTCTCGGAATTCTGCTGAATTTTAAAAATGCTTCGGTACTCTTCCATTGTTCTCGGAATTCCGCTGACATATAAAAATGCTTCGGAAATCTTGCATTGTTCTCGGCATTCCGCTGACATTTAAAAATGCTTTGGAACTCTTCAATTGTTCTCGGAATTCTGCTGAACTTTTAAAATGCTTTGGAACTCTTCCATTGCTCTCGGAATTCGGGTGAAGTTTAAAAATGCTTCGGAAATCTTCTATTGTTCTCGGAATTCCGCTGAAGTTTAAAAATGCTTAAAATCTCTTCCATTGTTCTCGTAATTCTGCTCATGTTTAAAAATGCTTCGGAACTCTTCCATTGTTCTCGTAATTCCGCTGAAGTTTAAAAATGGTTCGGAACTCTTCCATTGTTCTCGGAATTCCGATGACGTTTTAAAATGCTTCGGTACTCTTCCATTGTTCTCGGAATTCCGCTGACGTTTAAAAATGCTTCGGAACTCTTCCATTGTTCTCGGAATTCCGTTGAAGTTTAAAAATGCTTCGAAACTCTTCCATTGTTCTCGGAATTCTGCTGAAGTTTAAAAATGCTTCGAAATTCTTTCATTGTTCTCGGAATTCTGCTGAAGTTTAAAAATGCTTCAGAACTCTTCCATTGCTCTCGGAATTCCGCTGACGTTTAATAATGCTTCGCAACTCTTCCATTGTTCTCGGAATTCCGTTGAAGTTTAAAAATGCTTCGAAACTCTTCCATTGTTCTCGGAATTCTGCTGAAGTTTAAAAATGCTTCGGTACTCTTCCATTGTTCTCGGAATTCCGCTGACATATAAAAATGCTTCGGAAATCTTGCATTGTTCTCGGAATTCCGCTGAAGTTTAAAAATGCTTAAAATCTCTTCCATTGTTCTCGTAATTCTGCTCATGTTTAAAAATGCTTCGGAACTCTTCCATTGTTCTCGTAATTCCGCTGAAGTTTAAAAATGGTTCGGAACTCTTCCATTGTTCTCGGAATTCCGATGACGTTTTAAAATGCTTTGGTACTCTTCCATTGTTCTCGGAATTCCGCTGACGTTTAAAAATGCTTCGGAACTCTTCCATTGTTATCGGAATTCCGCTGAAGTTTAAAAATGCTTCGGAACTCTTCCATTGTTCTAGGAATTCTGCTGTAGTCTAAAAATTCATCTGAACTCTTTCATTATTCTTGGAATTCGTGTGAATTTTAAAAATGCTTCGGAACTCTTCTATTGTTCTCGGAATTCCGCTGAAGTTTAAAAATGCTTAAAATCTCTTACATTGTTCTCGGAATTCCGCTGAAGTTTAAAAATGCTTCGGAACTCTTCCATTTTTCTCGGAATTCTGCTGAAGTTTAAAAATGCTTCAGAACTCTTCCATTGTTCTCAGAATTCCGCTGACGTTTAAAAATGCTTCGGTACTCTTCCATTGTTCTCGGAATTCCGCTGACGTTTAAAAATGCTTCGGTACTCTTCCATTGTTCTCGGAATTCCGCTGACATATAAAAATGCTTTGGAAATCTTGCATTGTTCTCCGCATTCCACTGACATTTAAAAATGCTTCGGAACTCTTCAATTGTTCTCGGAATTCTGCTGAACTTTTAAAATGCTTTGGAACTCTTCCATTGCTCTCGGAATTCGGGTGAAGTTTAAAAATGCTTCGGAACTCTTCTATTGTTCTCGGAATTCCGCTGAAGTTTAAAAATGCTTAAAATCTTTTCCATTGTTCTCGTAATTCTGCTCATGTTTAAAAATGCTTCGGAACTCTTCCATTGTTCTCGTAATTCCGCTGAAGTTTAAAAATGGTTCGGAACTCTTCCATTGTTATCGGAATTCCGATGACGTTTTAAAATGCTTCGGTACTCTTCCATTGTTCTCGGAATTCCGCTGACGTTTAAAAATGCTTCGGAACTCTTCCATTGTTATCGGAATTCCGCTGAAGTTTAAAAATGCTTCGGAACTCTTCCATTGTTCTAGGAATTCTGCTGAAGTCTAAAAATTCATCTGAACTCTTTCATTATTCTCGGAATTCGTGTGAATTTTAAAAATGCTTCGGAACTCTTCTATTGTTCTCGGAATTCCGTTGAAGTTTAAAAATGCTTAAAATCTCTTCCATTGTTCTCGTAATTCTGCTCATGTTTAAAAATGCTTCAGAACTCTTCCATTGTTCTCAGAATTCCGCTGACGTTTAAAAATGCTTCGGAAATCTTCCATTGTTTTCAAAATTCCGCTGACGCTTAAAAATGCTTCAGAACTCTTCCATTGTTCTCGGAATTCCGCTGACGTTTAATAATGCTTTGCAACTCTTTCATTGTTCTTGGAATTCCGCTGACGTTTAAAAATGCTTCGGAACTCTTCCATTGTTCTCGGAATTCCGTTGAAGTTTAAAAATGCTTCGAAACTCTTCCATTGTTCTCGGAATTCTGCTGAAGTTTAAAAATGCTTCGAAATTCTTTCATTGTTCTCGGAATTCTGCTGAAGTTTAAAAATGCTTCAGAACTCTTCCATTGCTCTCGGAATTCCGCTGACGTTTAATAATGCTTCGCAACTCTTTCATTGTTCTCGGAATTCCGTTGAAGTTTAAAAATGCTTCGAAACTCTTCCATTGTTCTCGGAATTCTGCTGAATTTTAAAAATGCTTCGGTACTCTTCCATTGTTCTCGGAATTCCGCTGACATATAAAAATGCTTCGGAAATCTTGCATTGTTCTCGGCATTCCGCTGACATTTAAAAATGCTTTGGAACTCTTCAATTGTTCTCGGAATTCTGCTGAACTTTTAAAATGCTTTGGAACTCTTCCATTGCTCTCGGAATTCGGGTGAAGTTTAAAAATGCTTCGGAACTCTTCTATTGTTCTCGGAATTCCGCTGAAGTTTAAAAATGCTTAAAATCTCTTCCATTGTTCTCGTAATTCTGCTCATGTTTAAAAATGCTTCGGAACTCTTCCATTGATCTCGTAATTCCGCTGAAGTTTAAAAATGCTTCACAACTCTTCCATTGTTCTCGGAATTCCACTGACTTTTAAAAATGCTTCGGAACTCTTCCATTGTTCTCCAAATTCCGCTGAAGTTTAAAAATGCTTCGGAACCCTTCCATTGTTCTCGGAATTCCGCTGAAGTTTAAAAATGCTTCGGAACTCTTCCATTGTTCTAGGAATGCTGCTGAAGTCTAAAAATTCATCTGAACTCTTTCATTATTCTCGGAATTCGTGTGAATTTTAAAAATGCTTCGGAACTCTTCTATTGTTCTCGGAATTCCGCTGAAGTTTAAAAATGCTTAAAATCTCTTACATTGTTCTCGGAATTCCGATGAAGTTTAAAAATGCTTCGGAACTCTTCCATTTTCCTCGGAATTCTGCTGAAGTTTAAAAATGCTTCAGAACTCTTCCATTGTTCTCGGAATTCCGCTGACGTTTAAAAATGCTTCGGTACTCTTCCATTGTTCTCGGAATTCCGCTGACATATAAAAATGCTTCTGAAATCTTGCATTGTTCTCGGCATTCCGCTGACGTTTAAAAATGCTTCGGAACTCTTCAATTGTTCTCGGAATTCCGCTGACGTTTAAAAATGCTTCGGAACTCTTGCATTGTTCTCAGAATTCCGTTGAAGTTTAAAAATGCTTCGAAACTCTTCCATTGTTCTCGGAATTCTGCTGAAGTTTTAAAATGCTTCAGAACTCTTCCATTGCTCTCGGAATTCCGCTGACGTTTAATAATGCTTCGCAACTCTTCCATTGTTCTCGGAATTCCGCTGACATATAAAAATGCTTCGGAAATCTAGCATTGTTCTCGGCATTCCGCTGACATTTAAAAATGCTTCGGAACTCTTCAATTGTTCTCGGAATTCTGCTGAACTTTTAAAATGCTTTGGAACTCTTCCATTGCTCTCGGAATTCGGGTGAAGTTTAAAAATGCTTCGGAAATCTTCTATTGTTCTCGGAATTCCGCTGAAGTTTAAAAATGCTTAAAATCTCTTCCATTGTTCTCGTAATTCTGCTCATGTTTAAAAATGCTTCGGAACTCTTCCATTGTTCTCGTAATTCCGCTGAAGTTTAAAAATGGTTCGGAACTCTTCCATTGTTCTCGGAATTCCGATGACGTTTTAAAATGCTTCGGTACTCTTCCATTGTTATCGGAATTCCGCTGACGTTTAAAATTGCTTCGGAACTCTTCCATTGTTATCGGAATTCCGCTGAAGTTTAAAAATGCTTCGGAACTCTTCCATTGTTCTACGAATGCTGCTGAAGTCTAAAAATTCATCTGTACTCTTCCATTGTTCTCGGAATTCCGCTGACGTTTAAAAATGCTTCGGTACTCTTCCATTGTTCTCGGAATTCTGCTGAAGTTTAAAAATGCTTCAGAACTCTTCCATTGTTCTCAGAATTCCGCTGACGTTTAAAAATGCTTCGGTACTCTTCCATTGTTCTCGGAATTCCGCTGACGTTTAAAAATGCTTCGGTACTCTTCCATTGTTCTCGGAATTCCGCTGACGTTTAAAAATGCTTCGGTACTCTTCCATTGTTCTCGGAATTCCGCTGACATATAAAAATGCTTTGGAAATCTTGCATTGTTCTCCGCATTCCACTGACATTTAAAAATGCTTCGGAACTCTTCAATTGTTCTCGGAATTCTGCTGAACTTTTAAAATGCTTTGGAACTCTTCCATTGCTCTCGGAATTCGGGTGAAGTTTAAAAATGCTTCGGAACTCTTCTATTGTTCTCGGAATTCCGCTGAAGTTTAAAAATGCTTAAAATCTTTTCCATTGTTCTCGTAATTCTGCTCATGTTTAAAAATGCTTCGGAACTCTTCCATTGTTCTCGTAATTCCGCTGAAGTTTAAAAATGGTTCGGAACTCTTCCATTGTTATCGGAATTCCGATGACGTTTTAAAATGCTTCGGTACTCTTCCATTGTTCTCGGAATTCCGCTGACGTTTAAAAATGCTTCGGAACTCTTCCATTGTTATCGGAATTCCGCTGAAGTTTAAAAATGCTTCGGAACTCTTCCATTGTTCTAGGAATTCTGCTGAAGTCTAAAAATTCATCTGAACTCTTTCATTATTCTCGGAATTCGTGTGAATTTTAAAAATGCTTCGGAACTCTTCTATTGTTCTCGGAATTCCGTTGAAGTTTAAAAATGCTTAAAATCTCTTCCATTGTTCTCGTAATTCTGCTCATGTTTAAAAATGCTTCAGAACTCTTCCATTGTTCTCAGAATTCCGCTGACGTTTAAAAATGCTTCGGAAATCTTCCATTGTTTTCAAAATTCCGCTGACGCTTAAAAATGCTTCAGAACTCTTCCATTGTTCTCGGAATTCCGCTGACGTTTAATAATGCTTTGCAACTCTTTCATTGTTCTTGGAATTCCGCTGACGTTTAAAAATGCTTCGGAACTCTTCCATTGTTCTCGGAATTCCGTTGAAGTTTAAAAATGCTTCGAAACTCTTCCATTGTTCTCGGAATTCTGCTGAAGTTTAAAAATGCTTCGAAATTCTTTCATTGTTCTCGGAATTCTGCTGAAGTTTAAAAATGCTTCAGAACTCTTCCATTGCTCTCGGAATTCCGCTGACGTTTAATAATGCTTCGCAACTCTTCCATTGTTCTCGGAATTCCGTTGAAGTTTAAAAATGCTTCGAAACTCTTCCATTGTTCTCGGAATTCTGCTGAATTTTAAAAATGCTTCGGTACTCTTCCATTGTTCTCGGAATTCCGCTGACATATAAAAATGCTTCGGAAATCTTGCATTGTTCTCGGCATTCCGCTGACATTTAAAAATGCTTTGGAACTCTTCAATTGTTCTCGGAATTCTGCTGAACTTTTAAAATGCTTTGGAACTCTTCCATTGCTCTCGGAATTCGGGTGAAGTTTAAAAATGCTTCGGAAATCTTCTATTGTTCTCGGAATTCCGCTGAAGTTTAAAAATGCTTAAAATCTCTTCCATTGTTCTCGTAATTCTGCTCATGTTTAAAAATGCTTCGGAACTCTTCCATTGTTCTCGTAATTCCGCTGAAGTTTAAAAATGGTTCGGAACTCTTCCATTGTTCTCGGAATTCCGATGACGTTTTAAAATGCTTCGGTACTCTTCCATTGTTCTCGGAATTCCGCTGACGTTTAAAAATGCTTCGGAACTCTTCCATTGTTCTCGGAATTCCGTTGAAGTTTAAAAATGCTTCGAAACTCTTCCATTGTTCTCGGAATTCTGCTGAAGTTTAAAAATGCTTCGAAATTCTTTCATTGTTCTCGGAATTCTGCTGAAGTTTAAAAATGCTTCAGAACTCTTCCATTGCTCTCGGAATTCCGCTGACGTTTAATAATGCTTCGCAACTCTTCCATTGTTCTCGGAATTCCGTTGAAGTTTAAAAATGCTTCGAAACTCTTCCATTGTTCTCGGAATTCTGCTGAAGTTTAAAAATGCTTCGGTACTCTTCCATTGTTCTCGGAATTCCGCTGACATATAAAAATGCTTCGGAAATCTTGCATTGTTCTCGGAATTCCGCTGAAGTTTAAAAATGCTTAAAATCTCTTCCATTGTTCTCGTAATTCTGCTCATGTTTAAAAATGCTTCGGAACTCTTCCATTGTTCTCGTAATTCCGCTGAAGTTTAAAAATGGTTCGGAACTCTTCCATTGTTCTCGGAATTCCGATGACGTTTTAAAATGCTTTGGTACTCTTCCATTGTTCTCGGAATTCCGCTGACGTTTAAAAATGCTTCGGAACTCTTCCATTGTTATCGGAATTCCGCTGAAGTTTAAAAATGCTTCGGAACTCTTCCATTGTTCTAGGAATTCTGCTGTAGTCTAAAAATTCATCTGAACTCTTTCATTATTCTTGGAATTCGTGTGAATTTTAAAAATGCTTCGGAACTCTTCTATTGTTCTCGGAATTCCGCTGAAGTTTAAAAATGCTTAAAATCTCTTACATTGTTCTCGGAATTCCGCTGAAGTTTAAAAATGCTTCGGAACTCTTCCATTTTTCTCGGAATTCTGCTGAAGTTTAAAAATGCTTCAGAACTCTTCCATTGTTCTCAGAATTCCGCTGACGTTTAAAAATGCTTCGGTACTCTTCCATTGTTCTCGGAATTCCGCTGACGTTTAAAAATGCTTCGGTACTCTTCCATTGTTCTCGGAATACCGCTGACATATAAAAATGCTTTGGAAATCTTGCATTGTTCTCCGCATTCCGCTGACATTTAAAAATGCTTCGGAACTCTTCAATTGTTCTCGGAATTCTGCTGAACTTTTAAAATGCTTTGGAACTCTTCCATTGCTCTCGGAATTCGGGTGAAGTTTAAAAATGCTTCGGAACTCTTCTATTGTTCTCGGAATTCCGCTGAAGTTTAAAAATGCTTAAAATCTCTTCCATTGTTCTCGTAATTCTGCTCATGTTTAAAAATACTTCGGAACTCTTCCATTGATCTCGTAATTCCGCTGAAGTTTAAAAATGCTTCACAACTCTTCCATTGTTCTCGGAATTCCACTGACTTTTAAAAATGCTTCGGAACTCTTCCATTGTTCTCCAAATTCCGCTGAAGTTTAAAAATGCTTCGGAACCCTTCCATTGTTCTCGGAATTCCGCTGAAGTTTAAAAATGCTTCGGAACTCTTCCATTGTTCTAGGAATTCTGCTGAAGTCTAAAAATTCATCTGAACTCTTTCATTATTCTCGGAATTTGTGTGAATTTTAAAAATGCTTCGGAACTCTTCTATTGTTCTCGGAATTCCGCTGAAGTTTAAAAATGCTTAAAATCTCTTACATTGTTCTCGGAATTCCGCTGAAGTTTAAAAATGCTTCGGAACTCTTCCATTTTTCTCGGAATTCTGCTGAAGTTTAAAAATGCTTCAGAACTCTTCCATTGTTCTCAGAATTCCGCTGACGTTTAAAAATGCTTCGGTACTCTTCCATTGTTCTCGGAATTCCGCTGACGTTTAAAAATGCTTCGGTACTCTTCCATTGTTCTCGGAATTCCGCTGACATATAAAAATGCTTTGGAAATCTTGCATTGTTCTCCGCATTCCACTGACATTTAAAAATGCTTCGGAACTCTTCAATTGTTCTCGGAATTCTGCTGAACTTTTAAAATGCTTTGGAACTCTTCCATTGCTCTCGGAATTCGGGTGAAGTTTAAAAATGCTTCGGAACTCTTCTATTGTTCTCGGAATTCCGCTGAAGTTTAAAAATGCTTAAAATCTTTTCCATTGTTCTCGTAATTCTGCTCATGTTTAAAAATGCTTCGGAACTCTTCCATTGTTCTCGTAATTCCGCTGAAGTTTAAAAATGGTTCGGAACTCTTCCATTGTTATCGGAATTCCGATGACGTTTTAAAATGCTTCGGTACTCTTCCATTGTTCTCGGAATTCCGCTGACGTTTAAAAATGCTTCGGAACTCTTCCATTGTTATCGGAATTCCGCTGAAGTTTAAAAATGCTTCGGAACTCTTCCATTGTTCTAGGAATTCTGCTGAAGTCTAAAAATTCATCTGAACTCTTTCATTATTCTCGGAATTCGTGTGAATTTTAAAAATGCTTCGGAACTCTTCTATTGTTCTCGGAATTCCGTTGAAGTTTAAAAATGCTTAAAATCTCTTCCATTGTTCTCGTAATTCTGCTCATGTTTAAAAATGCTTCAGAACTCTTCCATTGTTCTCAGAATTCCGCTGACGTTTAAAAATGCTTCGGAAATCTTCCATTGTTTTCAAAATTCCGCTGACGCTTAAAAATGCTTCAGAACTCTTCCATTGTTCTCGGAATTCCGCTGACGTTTAATAATGCTTTGCAACTCTTTCATTGTTCTTGGAATTCCGCTGACGTTTAAAAATGCTTCGGAACTCTTCCATTGTTCTCGGAATTCCGTTGAAGTTTAAAAATGCTTCGAAACTCTTCCATTGTTCTCGGAATTCTGCTGAAGTTTAAAAATGCTTCGAAATTCTTTCATTGTTCTCGGAATTCTGCTGAAGTTTAAAAATACTTCAGAACTCTTCCATTGCTCTCGGAATTCCGCTGACGTTTAATAATGCTTCGCAACTCTTCCATTGTTCTCGGAATTCCGTTGAAGTTTAAAAATGCTTCGAAACTCTTCCATTGTTCTCGGAATTCTGCTGAATTTTAAAAATGCTTCGGTACTCTTCCATTGTTCTCGGAATTCCGCTGACATATAAAAATGCTTCGGAAATCTTGCATTGTTCTCGGCATTCCGCTGACATTTAAAAATGCTTTGGAACTCTTCAATTGTTCTCGGAATTCTGCTGAACTTTTAAAATGCTTTGGAACTCTTCCATTGCTCTCGGAATTCGGGTGAAGTTTAAAAATGCTTCGGAAATCTTCTATTGTTCTCGGAATTCCGCTGAAGTTTAAAAATGCTTAAAATCTCTTCCATTGTTCTCGTAATTCTGCTCATGTTTAAAAATGCTTCGGAACTCTTCCATTGTTCTCGTAATTCCGCTGAAGTTTAAAAATGGTTCGGAACTCTTCCATTGTTCTCGGAATTCCGATGACGTTTTAAAATGCTTCGGTACTCTTCCATTGTTCTCGGAATTCCGCTGACGTTTAAAAATGCTTCGGAACTCTTCCATTGTTCTCGGAATTCCGTTGAAGTTTAAAAATGCTTCGAAACTCTTCCATTGTTCTCGGAATTCTGCTGAAGTTTAAAAATGCTTCGAAATTCTTTCATTGTTCTCGGAATTCTGCTGAAGTTTAAAAATGCTTCAGAACTCTTCCATTGTTCTCGGAATTCCGCTGACATATAAAAATGCTTCGGAAATCTTGCATTGTTCTCGGAATTCCGCTGAAGTTTAAAAATGCTTAAAATCTCTTCCATTGTTCTCGTAATTCCGCTGAAGTTTAAAAATGGTTCGGAACTCTTCCATTGTTCTCGGAATTCCGATGACGTTTTAAAATGCTTTGGTACTCTTCCATTGTTCTCGGAATTCCGCTGACGTTTAAAAATGCTTCGGAACTCTTCCATTGTTATCGGAATTCCGCTGAAGTTTAAAAATGCTTCGGAACTCTTCCATTGTTCTAGGAATTCTGCTGTAGTCTAAAAATTCATCTGAACTCTTTCATTATTCTTGGAATTCGTGTGAATTTTAAAAATGCTTCGGAACTCTTCTATTGTTCTCGGAATTCCGCTGAAGTTTAAAAATGCTTAAAATCTCTTACATTGTTCTCGGAATTCCGCTGAAGTTTAAAAATGCTTCGGAACTCTTCCATTTTTCTCGGAATTCTGCTGAAGTTTAAAAATGCTTCAGAACTCTTCCATTGTTCTCAGAATTCCGCTGACGTTTAAAAATGCTTCGGTACTCTTCCATTGTTCTCGGAATTCCGCTGACGTTTAAAAATGCTTCGGTACTCTTCCATTGTTCTCGGAATACCGCTGACATATAAAAATGCTTTGGAAATCTTGCATTGTTCTCCGCATTCCGCTGACATTTAAAAATGCTTCGGAACTCTTCAATTGTTCTCGGAATTCTGCTGAACTTTTAAAATGCTTTGGAACTCTTCCATTGCTCTCGGAATTCGGGTGAAGTTTAAAAATGCTTCGGAACTCTTCTATTGTTCTCGGAATTCCGCTGAAGTTTAAAAATGCTTCGGAACTCTTCCATTGTTCTAGGAATGCTGCTGAAGTCTAAAAATTCATCTGAACTCTTTCATTATTCTCGGAATTCGTGTGAATTTTAAAAATGCTTCGGAACTCTTCTATTGTTCTCGGAATTCCGCTGAAGTTTAAAAATGCTTAAAATCTCTTACATTGTTCTCGGAATTCCGATGAAGTTTAAAAATGCTTCGGAACTCTTCCATTTTCCTCGGAATTCTGCTGAAGTTTAAAAATGCTTCAGAACTCTTCCATTGTTCTCGGAATTCCGCTGACGTTTAAAAATGCTTCGGTACTCTTCCATTGTTCTCGGAATTCCGCTGACATATAAAAATGCTTCTGAAATCTTGCATTGTTCTCGGCATTCCGCTGACGTTTAAAAATGCTTCGGAACTCTTCAATTGTTCTCGGAATTCCGCTGACGTTTAAAAATGCTTCGGAACTCTTGCATTGTTCTCAGAATTCCGTTGAAGTTTAAAAATGCTTCGAAACTCTTCCATTGTTCTCGGAATTCTGCTGAAGTTTAAAAATGCTTCAGAACTCTTCCATTGCTCTCGGAATTCCGCTGACGTTTAATAATGCTTCGCAACTCTTCCATTGTTCTCGGAATTCCGCTGACATATAAAAATGCTTCGGAAATCTAGCATTGTTCTCGGCATTCCGCTGACATTTAAAAATGCTTCGGAACTCTTCAATTGTTCTCGGAATTCTGCTGAACTTTTAAAATGCTTTGGAACTCTTCCATTGCTCTCGGAATTCGGGTGAAGTTTAAAAATGCTTCGGAAATCTTCTATTGTTCTCGGAATTCCGCTGAAGTTTAAAAATGCTTAAAATCTCTTCCATTGTTCTCGTAATTCTGCTCATGTTTAAAAATGCTTCGGAACTCTTCCATTGTTCTCGTAATTCCGCTGAAGTTTAAAAATGGTTCGGAACTCTTCCATTGTTCTCGGAATTCCGATGACGTTTTAAAATGCTTCGGTACTCTTCCATTGTTATCGGAATTCCGCTGACGTTTAAAATTGCTTCGGAACTCTTCCATTGTTATCGGAATTCCGCTGAAGTTTAAAAATGCTTCGGAACTCTTCCATTGTTCTACGAATGCTGCTGAAGTCTAAAAATTCATCTGTACTCTTCCATTGTTCTCGGAATTCCGCTGACGTTTAAAAATGCTTCGGTACTCTTCCATTGTTCTCGGAATTCTGCTGAAGTTTAAAAATGCTTCAGAACTCTTCCATTGTTCTCAGAATTCCGCTGACGTTTAAAAATGCTTCGGTACTCTTCCATTGTTCTCGGAATTCCGCTGACGTTTAAAAATGCTTCGGTACTCTTCCATTGTTCTCGGAATTCCGCTGACGTTTAAAAATGCTTCGGTACTCTTCCATTGTTCTCGGAATTCCGCTGACATATAAAAATGCTTTGGAAATCTTGCATTGTTCTCCGCATTCCACTGACATTTAAAAATGCTTCGGAACTCTTCAATTGTTCTCGGAATTCTGCTGAACTTTTAAAATGCTTTGGAACTCTTCCATTGCTCTCGGAATTCGGGTGAAGTTTAAAAATGCTTCGGAACTCTTCTATTGTTCTCGGAATTCCGCTGAAGTTTAAAAATGCTTAAAATCTTTTCCATTGTTCTCGTAATTCTGCTCATGTTTAAAAATGCTTCGGAACTCTTCCATTGTTCTAGGAATTCTGCTGAAGTCTAAAAATTCATCTGAACTCTTTCATTATTCTCGGAATTCGTGTGAATTTTAAAAATGCTTCGGAACTCTTCTATTGTTCTCGGAATTCCGTTGAAGTTTAAAAATGCTTAAAATCTCTTCCATTGTTCTCGTAATTCTGCTCATGTTTAAAAATGCTTCAGAACTCTTCCATTGTTCTCAGAATTCCGCTGACGTTTAAAAATGCTTCGGAAATCTTCCATTGTTTTCAAAATTCCGCTGACGCTTAAAAATGCTTCAGAACTCTTCCATTGTTCTCGGAATTCCGCTGACGTTTAATAATGCTTTGCAACTCTTTCATTGTTCTTGGAATTCCGCTGACGTTTAAAAATGCTTCGGAACTCTTCCATTGTTCTCGGAATTCCGTTGAAGTTTAAAAATGCTTCGAAACTCTTCCATTGTTCTCGGAATTCTGCTGAAGTTTAAAAATGCTTCGAAATTCTTTCATTGTTCTCGGAATTCTGCTGAAGTTTAAAAATGCTTCAGAACTCTTCCATTGCTCTCGGAATTCCGCTGACGTTTAATAATGCTTCGCAACTCTTCCATTGTTCTCGGAATTCCGTTGAAGTTTAAAAATGCTTCGAAACTCTTCCATTGTTCTCGGAATTCTGCTGAATTTTAAAAATGCTTCGGTACTCTTCCATTGTTCTCGGAATTCCGCTGACATATAAAAATGCTTCGGAAATCTTGCATTGTTCTCGGCATTCCGCTGACATTTAAAAATGCTTTGGAACTCTTCAATTGTTCTCGGAATTCTGCTGAACTTTTAAAATGCTTTGGAACTCTTCCATTGCTCTCGGAATTCGGGTGAAGTTTAAAAATGCTTCGGAAATCTTCTATTGTTCTCGGAATTCCGCTGAAGTTTAAAAATGCTTAAAATCTCTTCCATTGTTCTCGTAATTCTGCTCATGTTTAAAAATGCTTCGGAACTCTTCCATTGTTCTCGTAATTCCGCTGAAGTTTAAAAATGGTTCGGAACTCTTCCATTGTTCTCGGAATTCCGATGACGTTTTAAAATGCTTCGGTACTCTTCCATTGTTCTCGGAATTCCGCTGACGTTTAAAAATGCTTCGGAACTCTTCCATTGTTCTCGGAATTCCGTTGAAGTTTAAAAATGCTTCGAAACTCTTCCATTGTTCTCGGAATTCTGCTGAAGTTTAAAAATGCTTCGAAATTCTTTCATTGTTCTCGGAATTCTGCTGACATATAAAAATGCTTCGGAAATATTGCATTGTTCTCGGCATTCCGCTGAAGTTTAAAAATGCTTAAAATCTCTTCCATTGTTCTCATAATTCTGCTCATGTTTAAAAATGCTTCGGAACTCTTCCATTGTTCTCGTAATTCCGCTGAAGTTTAAAAATGGTTCGGAACTCTTCCATTGTTCTCGGAATTCCGATGACGTTTTAAAATGCTTTGGTACTCTTCCATTGTTCTCGGAATTCCGCTGACGTTTAAAAATGCTTCGGAACTCTTCCATTGTTATCGGAATTCCGCTGAAGTTTAAAAATGCTTCGGAACTCTTCCATTGTTCTAGGAATTCTGCTGTAGTCTAAAAATTCATCTGAACTCTTTCATTATTCTTGGAATTCGTGTGAATTTTAAAAATGCTTCGGAACTCTTCTATTGTTCTCGGAATTCCGCTGAAGTTTAAAAATGCTTAAAATCTCTTACATTGTTCTCGGAATTCCGCTGAAGTTTAAAAATGCTTCGGAACTCTTCCATTTTTCTCGGAATTCTGCTGAAGTTTAAAAATGCTTCAGAACTCTTCCATTGTTCTCAGAATTCCGCTGACGTTTAAAAATGCTTCGGTACTCTTCCATTGTTCTCGGAATTCCGCTGACGTTTAAAAATGCTTCGGTACTCTTCCATTGTTCTCGGAATACCGCTGACATATAAAAATGCTTTGGAAATCTTGCATTGTTCTCCGCATTCCGCTGACATTTAAAAATGCTTCGGAACTCTTCAATTGTTCTCGGAATTCTGCTGAACTTTTAAAATGCTTTGGAACTCTTCCATTGCTCTCGGAATTCGGGTGAAGTTTAAAAATGCTTCGGAACTCTTCTATTGTTCTCGGAATTCCGCTGAAGTTTAAAAATGCTTAAAATCTCTTCCATTGTTCTCGTAATTCTGCTCATGTTTAAAAATGCTTCGGAACTCTTCCATTGATCTCGTAATTCCGCTGAAGTTTAAAAATGCTTCACAACTCTTCCATTGTTCTCGGAATTCCACTGACTTTTAAAAATGCTTCGGAACTCTTCCATTGTTCTCCAAATTCCGCTGAAGTTTAAAAATGCTTCGGAACCCTTCCATTGTTCTCGGAATTCCGCTGAAGTTTAAAAATGCTTCGGAACTCTTCCATTGTTCTAGGAATGCTGCTGAAGTCTAAAAATTCATCTGAACTCTTTCATTATTCTCGGAATTCGTGTGAATTTTAAAAATGCTTCGGAACTCTTCTATTGTTCTCGGAATTCCGCTGAAGTTTAAAAATGCTTAAAATCTCTTACATTGTTCTCGGAATTCCGATGAAGTTTAAAAATGCTTCGGAACTCTTCCATTTTTCTCGGAATTCTGCTGAAGTTTAAAAATGCTTCAGAACTCTTCCATTGTTCTCGGAATTCCGCTGACGTTTAAAAATGCTTCGGTACTCTTCCATTGTTCTCGGAATTCCGCTGACATATAAAAATGCTTCTGAAATCTTGCATTGTTCTCGGCATTCCGCTGACGTTTAAAAATGCTTCGGAACTCTTCAATTGTTCTCGGAATTCCGCTGACGTTTAAAAATGCTTCGGAACTCTTGCATTGTTCTCAGAATTCCGTTGAAGTTTAAAAATGCTTCGAAACTCTTCCATTGTTCTCGGAATTCTGCTGAAGTTTAAAAATGCTTCAGAACTCTTCCATTGCTCTCGGAATTCCGCTGACGTTTAATAATGCTTCGCAACTCTTCCATTGTTCTCGGAATTCCGCTGACATATAAAAATGCTTCGGAAATCTAGCATTGTTCTCGGCATTCCGCTGACATTTAAAAATGCTTCGGAACTCTTCAATTGTTCTCGGAATTCTGCTGAACTTTTAAAATGCTTTGGAACTCTTCCATTGCTCTCGGAATTCGGGTGAAGTTTAAAAATGCTTCGGAAATCTTCTATTGTTCTCGGAATTCCGCTGAAGTTTAAAAATGCTTAAAATCTCTTCCATTGTTCTCGTAATTCTGCTCATGTTTAAAAATGCTTCGGAACTCTTCCATTGTTCTCGTAATTCCGCTGAAGTTTAAAAATGGTTCGGAACTCTTCCATTGTTCTCGGAATTCCGATGACGTTTTAAAATGCTTCGGTACTCTTCCATTGTTATCGGAATTCCGCTGACGTTTAAAATTGCTTCGGAACTCTTCCATTGTTATCGGAATTCCGCTGAAGTTTAAAAATGCTTCGGAACTCTTCCATTGTTCTACGAATGCTGCTGAAGTCTAAAAATTCATCTGTACTCTTCCATTGTTCTCGGAATTCCGCTGACGTTTAAAAATGCTTCGGTACTCTTCCATTGTTCTCGGAATTCTGCTGAAGTTTAAAAATGCTTCAGAACTCTTCCATTGTTCTCAGAATTCCGCTGACGTTTAAAAATGCTTCGGTACTCTTCCATTGTTCTCGGAATTCCGCTGACGTTTAAAAATGCTTCGGTACTCTTCCATTGTTCTCGGAATTCCGCTGACATATAAAAATGCTTTGGAAATCTTGCATTGTTCTCCGCATTCCGCTGACATTTAAAAATGCTTCGGAACTCTTCAATTGTTCTCGGAATTCTGCTGAACTTTTAAAATGCTTTGAAACTCTTCCATTGCTCTCGGAATTCGGGTGAAGTTTAAAAATGCTTCGGAACTCTTCTATTGTTCTCGGAATTCCGCTGAAGTTTAAAAATGCTTAAAATCTCTTCCATTGTTCTCGTAATTCTGCTCATGTTTAAAAATGCTTCGGAACTCTTCCATTGTTCTCGTAATTCCGCTGAAGTTTAAAAATGCTTCGGAACTCTTCCATTGTTCTCGGAATTCCGCTGACGTTTAAAAATGCTTCACAACTCTTCCATTGTTCTCGGAATTCCGCTGACTTTTAAAAATGCTTCGGAACTCTTCCATTGTTCTCCAAATTCCGCTGAAGTTTAAAAATGCTTCGGAACCCTTCCATTGTTCTCGGAATTCCGCTGAAGTTTAAAAATGCTTCGGAACTCTTCCATTGTTCTAGGAATGCTGCTGAAGTCTAAAAATTCATCTGAACTCTTTCATTATTCTCGGAATTCGTGTGAATTTTAAAAATGCTTCGGAACTCTTCTATTGTTCTCGGAATTCCGCTGAAGTTTAAAAATGCTTAAAATCTCTTACATTGTTCTCGGAATTCCGCTGAAGTTTAAAAATGCTTCGGAACTCTTCCATTTTTCTCGGAATTCTGCTGAAGTTTAAAAATGCTTCAGAACTCTTCCATTGTTCTCGGAATTCCGCTGACGTTTAAAAATGCTTCGGTACTCTTCCATTGTTCTCGGAATTCCGCTGACATATAAAAATGCTTCTGAAATCTTGCATTGTTCTCGGCATTCCGCTGACGTTTAAAAATGCTTCGGAACTCTTCAATTGTTCTCGGAATTCCGCTGACGTTTAAAAATGCTTCGGAACTCTTCCATTGTTCTCAGAATTCCGTTGAAGTTTAAAAATGCTTCGAAACTCTTCCATTGTTCTCGAAATTCTGCTGAAGTTTAAAAATGCTTCGAAACTCTTTCATTGTTCTCGGAATTCTGCTGAAGTTTAAAAATGCTTCAGAACTCTTCCATTGCTCTCGGAATTCAGCTGACGTTTAATAATGCTTCGCAACTCTTCCATTGTTCTCGGAATTCCGCTGACATATAAAAATGCTTCGGAAATCTAGCATTGTTCTCGGCATTCCGCTGACATTTAAAAATGCTTCAGAACTCTTCAATTGTTCTCGGAATTCTGCTGAACTTTTAAAATGCTTTGGAACTCTTCCATTGCTCTCGGAATTCGGGTGAAGTTTAAAAATGCTTCGGAAATCTTCTATTGTTCTCGGAATTCCGCTGAAGTTTAAAAATGCTTAAAATCTCTTCCATTGTTCTCGTAATTCTGCTCATGTTTAAAAATGCTTCGGAACTCTTCCATTGTTCTCGTAATTCCGCTGAAGTTTAAAAATGGTTCGGAACTCTTCCATTGTTCTCGGAATTCCGATGACGTTTTAAAATGCTTCGGTACTCTTCCATTGTTCTCGGAATTCCGCTGACGTTTAAAAATGCTTCGGAACTCTTCCATTGTTATCGGAATTCCGCTGAAGTTTAAAAATGCTTCGGAACTCTTCCATTGTTCTAGGAATGCTGCTGAAGTCTAAAAATTCATCTGAACTCTTTCATTATTCTCGGAATTCGTGTGAATTTTAAAAATGCTTCGGAACTCTTCTATTGTTCTCGGAATTCCGCTGAAGTTTAAAAATGCTTAAAATCTCTTACATTGTTCTCGGAATTCCGCTGAAGTTTAAAAATGCTTCGGAACTCTTCCATTTTTCTCGGAATTCTGCTGAAGTTTAAAAATGCTTCAGAACTCTTCCATTGTTCTCAGAATTCTGCTGACGTTTAAAAATGCTTCGGTACTCTTCCATTGTTCTGGGAATTCTGCTGAAGTTTAAAAATGCTTCGGTACTCTTCCATTGTTCTCGGAATTCCGATGACGTTTTAAAATGCTTTGGTACTCTTCCATTGTTCTCGGAATTCCGCTGACGTTTAAAAATGCTTCGGAACTCTTCCATTGTTATCGGAATTCCGCTGAAGTTTAAAAATGCTTCGGAACTCTTCCATTGTTCTAGGAATTCTGCTGTAGTCTAAAAATTCATCTGAACTCTTTCATTATTCTTGGAATTCGTGTGAATTTTAAAAATGCTTTGGAACTCTTCTATTGTTCTCGGAATTCCGCTGAAGTTTAAAAATGCTTAAAATCTCTTACATTGTTCTCGGAATTCCGCTGAAGTTTAAAAATGCTTCGGAACTCTTCCATTTTTCTCGGAATTCTGCTGAAGTTTAAAAATGCTTCAGAACTCTTCCATTGTTCTCAGAATTCCGCTGACGTTTAAAAATGCTTCGGTACTCTTCCATTGTTCTCGGAATTCCGCTGACGTTTAAAAATGCTTCGGTACTCTTCCATTGTTCTCGGAATTCTGCTGAACTTTTAAAATGCTTTGGAACTCTTCCATTGCTCTCGGAATTCGGGTGAAGTTTAAAAATGCTTCGGAACTCTTCTATTGTTCTCGGAATTCCGCTGAAGTTTAAAAATGCTTAAAATCTCTTCCATTGTTCTCGTAATTCTGCTCATGTTTAAAAATGCTTCGGAACTCTTCCATTGATCTCGTAATTCCGCTGAAGTTTAAAAATGCTTCACAACTCTTCCATTGTTCTCGGAATTCCACTGACTTTTAAAAATGCTTCGGAACTCTTCCATTGTTCTCCAAATTCCGCTGAAGTTTAAAAATGCTTCGGAACCCTTCCATTGTTCTCGGAATTCCGCTGAAGTTTAAAAATGCTTCGGAACTCTTCCATTGTTCTAGGAATGCTGCTGAAGTCTAAAAATTCATCTGAACTCTTTCATTATTCTCGGAATTCGTGTGAATTTTAAAAATGCTTCGGAACTCTTCTATTGTTCTCGGAATTCCGCTGAAGTTTAAAAATGCTTAAAATCTCTTACATTGTTCTCGGAATTCCGATGAAGTTTAAAAATGCTTCGGAACTCTTCCATTTTTCTCGGAATTCTGCTGAAGTTTAAAAATGCTTCAGAACTCTTCCATTGTTCTCGGAATTCCGCTGACGTTTAAAAATGCTTCGGTACTCTTCCATTGTTCTCGGAATTCCGCTGACATATTAAAATGCTTCTGAAATCTTGCATTGTTCTCGGCATTCCGCTGACGTTTAAAAATGCTTCGGAACTCTTCAATTGTTCTCGGAATTCCGCTGACGTTTAAAAATGCTTCGGAACTCTTGCATTGTTCTCAGAATTCCGTTGAAGTTTAAAAATGCTTGGAAACTCTTCCATTGTTCTCGGAATTCTGCTGAAGTTTAAAAATGCTTCAGAACTCTTCCATTGCTCTCGGAATTCCGCTGACGTTTAATAATGCTTCGCAACTCTTCCATTGTTCTCGGAATTCCGCTGACATATAAAAATGCTTCGGAAATCTAGCATTGTTCTCGGCATTCCGCTGACATTTAAAAATGCTTCGGAACTCTTCAATTGTTCTCGGAATTCTGCTGAACTTTTAAAATGCTTTGGAACTCTTCCATTGCTCTCGGAATTTGGGTGAAGTTTAAAAATGCTTCGGAAATCTTCTATTGTTCTCGGAATTCCGCTGAAGTTTAAAAATGCTTAAAATCTCTTCCATTGTTCTCGTAATTCTGCTCATGTTTAAAAATGCTTCGGAACTCTTCCATTGTTCTCGTAATTCCGCTGAAGTTTAAAAATGGTTCGGAACTCTTCCATTGTTCTCGGAATTCCGATGACGTTTTAAAATGCTTCGGTACTCTTCCATTGTTCTCGGAATTCCGCTGACGTTTAAAATTGCTTCGGAACTCTTCCATTGTTATCGGAATTCCGCTGAAGTTTAAAAATGCTTCGGAACTCTTCCATTGTTCTAGGAATGCTGCTGAAGTCTAAAAATTCATCTGTACTCTTCCATTGTTCTCGGAATTCCGCTGACGTTTAAAAATGCTTCGGTACTCTTCCATTGTTCTCGGAATTCTGCTGAAGTTTAAAAATGCTTCAGAACTCTTCCATTGTTCTCAGAATTCCGCTGACGTTTAAAAATGCTTCGGTACTCTTCCATTGTTCTCGGAATTCCGCTGACGTTTAAAAATGCTTCGGTACTCTTCCATTGTTCTCGGAATTCCGCTGACATATAAAAATGCTTTGGAAATCTTGCATTGTTCTCCGCATTCCGCTGACATTTAAAAATGCTTCGGAACTCTTCAATTGTTCTCGGAATTCTGCTGAACTTTTAAAATGCTTTGGAACTCTTCCATTGCTCTCGGAATTCGGGTGAAGTTTAAAAATGCTTCGGAACTCTTCTATTGTTCTCGGAATTCCGCTGAAGTTTAAAAATGCTTAAAATCTCTTCCATTGTTCTCGTAATTCTGCTCATGTTTAAAAATGCTTCGGAACTCTTCCATTGTTCTCGTAATTCCGCTGAAGTTTAAAAATGCTTCGGAACTCTTCCATTGTTCTCGTAATTCCGCTGAAGTTTAAAAATGCTTCACAACTCTTCCATTGTTCTCGGAATTCCACTGACTTTTAAAAATGCTTCGGAACTCTTCCATTGTTCTCCAAATTCCGCTGAAGTTTAAAAATGCTTCGGAACCCTTCCATTGTTCTCGGAATTCCGCTGAAGTTTAAAAATGCTTCGGAACTCTTCCATTGTTCTAGGAATGCTGCTGAAGTCTAAAAATTCATCTGAACTCTTTCATTATTCTCGGAATTCGTGTGAATTTTAAAAATGCTTCGGAACTCTTCTATTGTTCTCGGAATTCCGCTGAAGTTTAAAAATGCTTAAAATCTCTTACATTGTTCTCGGAATTCCGATGAAGTTTAAAAATGCTTCGGAACTCTTCCATTTTTCTCGGAATTCTGCTGAAGTTTAAAAATGCTTCAGAACTCTTCCATTGTTCTCGGAATTCCGCTGACGTTTAAAAATGCTTCGGTACTCTTCCATTGTTCTCGGAATTCCGCTGACATATAAAAATGCTTCTGAAATCTTGCATTGTTCTCGGCATTCCGCTGACGTTTAAAAATGCTTCGGAACTCTTCAATTGTTCTCGGAATTCCGCTGACGTTTAAAAATGCTTCGGAACTCTTGCATTGTTCTCAGAATTCCGTTGAAGTTTAAAAATGCTTCGAAACTCTTCCATTGTTCTCGGAATTCTGCTGAAGTTTAAAAATGCTTCAGAACTCTTCCATTGCTCTCGGAATTCCGCTGACGTTTAATAATGCTTCGCAACTCTTCCATTGTTCTCGGAATTCCGCTGACATATAAAAATGCTTCGGAAATCTAGCATTGTTCTCGGCATTCCGCTGACATTTAAAAATGCTTCGGAACTCTTCAATTGTTCTCGGAATTCTGCTGAACTTTTAAAATGCTTTGGAACTCTTCCATTGCTATCGGAATTCGGGTGAAGTTTAAAAATGCTTCGGAAATCTTCTATTGTTCTCGGAATTCCGCTGAAGTTTAAAAATGCTTAAAATCTCTTCCATTGTTCTCGTAATTCTGCTCATGTTTAAAAATGCTTCGGAACTCTTCCATTGTTCTCGTAATTCCGCTGAAGTTTAAAAATGGTTCGGAACTCTTCCATTGTTCTCGGAATTCCGATGACGTTTTAAAATGCTTCGGTACTCTTCCATTGTTATCGGAATTCCGCTGACGTTTAAAATTGCTACGGAACTCTTCCATTGTTATCGGAATTCCGCTGAAGTTTAAAAATGCTTCGGAACTCTTCCATTGTTCTACGAATGCTGCTGAAGTCTAAAAATTCATCTGTACTCTTCCATTGTTCTCGGAATTCCGCTGACGTTTAAAAATGCTTCGGTACTCTTCCATTGTTCTCGGAATTCTGCTGAAGTTTAAAAATGCTTCAGAACTCTTCCATTGTTCTCAGAATTCCGCTGACGTTTAAAAATGCTTCGGTACTCTTCCATTGTTCTCGGAATTCCGCTGACGTTTAAAAATGCTTCGGTACTCTTCCATTGTTCTCGGAATTCCGCTGACATATAAAAATGCTTTGGAAATCTTGCATTGTTCTCCGCATTCCGCTGACATTTAAAAATGCTTCGGAACTCTTCAATTGTTCTCGGAATTCTGCTGAACTTTTAAAATGCTTTGAAACTCTTCCATTGCTCTCGGAATTCGGGTGAAGTTTAAAAATGCTTCGGAACTCTTCTATTGTTCTCGGAATTCCGCTGAAGTTTAAAAATGCTTAAAATCTCTTCCATTGTTCTCGTAATTCTGCTCATGTTTAAAAATGCTTCGGAACTCTTCCATTGTTCTCGTAATTCCGCTGAAGTTTAAAAATGCTTCGGAACTCTTCCATTGTTCTCGGAATTCCGCTGACGTTTAAAAATGCTTCACAACTCTTCCATTGTTCTCGGAATTCCGCTGACTTTTAAAAATGCTTCGGAACTCTTCCATTGTTCTCCAAATTCCGCTGAAGTTTAAAAATGCTTCGGAACCCTTCCATTGTTCTCGGAATTCCGCTGAAGTTTAAAAATGCTTCGGAACTCTTCCATTGTTCTAGGAATGCTGCTGAAGTCTAAAAATTCATCTGAACTCTTTCATTATTCTCGGAATTCGTGTGAATTTTAAAAATGCTTCGGAACTCTTCTATTGTTCTCGGAATTCCGCTGAAGTTTAAAAATGCTTAAAATCTCTTACATTGTTCTCGGAATTCCGCTGAAGTTTAAAAATGCTTCGGAACTCTTCCATTTTTCTCGGAATTCTGCTGAAGTTTAAAAATGCTTCAGAACTCTTCCATTGTTCTCGGAATTCCGCTGACGTTTAAAAATGCTTCGGTACTCTTCCATTGTTCTCGGAATTCCGCTGACATATAAAAATGCTTCTGAAATCTTGCATTGTTCTCGGCATTCCGCTGACGTTTAAAAATGCTTCGGAACTCTTCAATTGTTCTCGGAATTCCGCTGACGTTTAAAAATGCTTCGGAACTCTTCCATTGTTCTCAGAATTCCGTTGAAGTTTAAAAATGCTTCGAAACTCTTCCATTGTTCTCGGAATTCTGCTGAAGTTTAAAAATGCTTCGAAACTCTTTCATTGTTCTCGGAATTCTGCTGAAGTTTAAAAATGCTTCAGAACTCTTCCATTGCTCTCGGAATTCAGCTGACGTTTAATAATGCTTCGCAACTCTTCCATTGTTCTCGGAATTCCGCTGACATATAAAAATGCTTCGGAAATCTAGCATTGTTCTCGGCATTCCGCTGACATTTAAAAATGCTTCAGAACTCTTCAATTGTTCTCGGAATTCTGCTGAACTTTTAAAATGCTTTGGAACTCTTCCATTGCTCTCGGAATTCGGGTGAAGTTTAAAAATGCTTCGGAAATCTTCTATTGTTCTCGGAATTCCGCTGAAGTTTAAAAATGCTTAAAATCTCTTCCATTGTTCTCGTAATTCTGCTCATGTTTAAAAATGCTTCGGAACTCTTCCATTGTTCTCGTAATTCCGCTGAAGTTTAAAAATGGTTCGGAACTCTTCCATTGTTCTCGGAATTCCGATGACGTTTTAAAATGCTTCGGTACTCTTCCATTGTTCTCGGAATTCCGCTGACGTTTAAAAATGCTTCGGAACTCTTCCATTGTTATCGGAATTCCGCTGAAGTTTAAAAATGCTTCGGAACTCTTCCATTGTTCTAGGAATGCTGCTGAAGTCTAAAAATTCATCTGAACTCTTTCATTATTCTCGGAATTCGTGTGAATTTTAAAAATGCTTCGGAACTCTTCTATTGTTCTCGGAATTCCGCTGAAGTTTAAAAATGCTTAAAATCTCTTACATTGTTCTCGGAATTCCGCTGAAGTTTAAAAATGCTTCGGAACTCTTCCATTTTTCTCGGAATTCTGCTGAAGTTTAAAAATGCTTCAGAACTCTTCCATTGTTCTCAGAATTCTGCTGACGTTTAAAAATGCTTCGGTACTCTTCCATTGTTCTGGGAATTCTGCTGAAGTTTAAAAATGCTTCGGTACTCTTCCATTGTTCTCGGAATTCCGATGACGTTTTAAAATGCTTTGGTACTCTTCCATTGTTCTCGGAATTCCGCTGACGTTTAAAAATGCTTCGGAACTCTTCCATTGTTATCGGAATTCCGCTGAAGTTTAAAAATGCTTCGGAACTCTTCCATTGTTCTAGGAATTCTGCTGTAGTCTAAAAATTCATCTGAACTCTTTCATTATTCTTGGAATTCGTGTGAATTTTAAAAATGCTTTGGAACTCTTCTATTGTTCTCGGAATTCCGCTGAAGTTTAAAAATGCTTAAAATCTCTTACATTGTTCTCGGAATTCCGCTGAAGTTTAAAAATGCTTCGGAACTCTTCCATTTTTCTCGGAATTCTGCTGAAGTTTAAAAATGCTTCAGAACTCTTCCATTGTTCTCAGAATTCCGCTGACGTTTAAAAATGCTTCGGTACTCTTCCATTGTTCTCGGAATTCCGCTGACGTTTAAAAATGCTTCGGTACTCTTCCATTGTTCTCGGAATTCTGCTGAACTTTTAAAATGCTTTGGAACTCTTCCATTGCTCTCGGAATTCGGGTGAAGTTTAAAAATGCTTCGGAACTCTTCTATTGTTCTCGGAATTCCGCTGAAGTTTAAAAATGCTTAAAATCTCTTCCATTGTTCTCGTAATTCTGCTCATGTTTAAAAATGCTTCGGAACTCTTCCATTGATCTCGTAATTCCGCTGAAGTTTAAAAATGCTTCACAACTCTTCCATTGTTCTCGGAATTCCACTGACTTTTAAAAATGCTTCGGAACTCTTCCATTGTTCTCCAAATTCCGCTGAAGTTTAAAAATGCTTCGGAACCCTTCCATTGTTCTCGGAATTCCGCTGAAGTTTAAAAATGCTTCGGAACTCTTCCATTGTTCTAGGAATGCTGCTGAAGTCTAAAAATTCATCTGAACTCTTTCATTATTCTCGGAATTCGTGTGAATTTTAAAAATGCTTCGGAACTCTTCTATTGTTCTCGGAATTCCGCTGAAGTTTAAAAATGCTTAAAATCTCTTACATTGTTCTCGGAATTCCGATGAAGTTTAAAAATGCTTCGGAACTCTTCCATTTTTCTCGGAATTCTGCTGAAGTTTAAAAATGCTTCAGAACTCTTCCATTGTTCTCGGAATTCCGCTGACGTTTAAAAATGCTTCGGTACTCTTCCATTGTTCTCGGAATTCCGCTGACATATTAAAATGCTTCTGAAATCTTGCATTGTTCTCGGCATTCCGCTGACGTTTAAAAATGCTTCGGAACTCTTCAATTGTTCTCGGAATTCCGCTGACGTTTAAAAATGCTTCGGAACTCTTGCATTGTTCTCAGAATTCCGTTGAAGTTTAAAAATGCTTGGAAACTCTTCCATTGTTCTCGGAATTCTGCTGAAGTTTAAAAATGCTTCAGAACTCTTCCATTGCTCTCGGAATTCCGCTGACGTTTAATAATGCTTCGCAACTCTTCCATTGTTCTCGGAATTCCGCTGACATATAAAAATGCTTCGGAAATCTAGCATTGTTCTCGGCATTCCGCTGACATTTAAAAATGCTTCGGAACTCTTCAATTGTTCTCGGAATTCTGCTGAACTTTTAAAATGCTTTGGAACTCTTCCATTGCTCTCGGAATTTGGGTGAAGTTTAAAAATGCTTCGGAAATCTTCTATTGTTCTCGGAATTCCGCTGAAGTTTAAAAATGCTTAAAATCTCTTCCATTGTTCTCGTAATTCTGCTCATGTTTAAAAATGCTTCGGAACTCTTCCATTGTTCTCGTAATTCCGCTGAAGTTTAAAAATGGTTCGGAACTCTTCCATTGTTCTCGGAATTCCGATGACGTTTTAAAATGCTTCGGTACTCTTCCATTGTTCTCGGAATTCCGCTGACGTTTAAAATTGCTTCGGAACTCTTCCATTGTTATCGGAATTCCGCTGAAGTTTAAAAATGCTTCGGAACTCTTCCATTGTTCTAGGAATGCTGCTGAAGTCTAAAAATTCATCTGTACTCTTCCATTGTTCTCGGAATTCCGCTGACGTTTAAAAATGCTTCGGTACTCTTCCATTGTTCTCGGAATTCTGCTGAAGTTTAAAAATGCTTCAGAACTCTTCCATTGTTCTCAGAATTCCGCTGACGTTTAAAAATGCTTCGGTACTCTTCCATTGTTCTCGGAATTCCGCTGACGTTTAAAAATGCTTCGGTACTCTTCCATTGTTCTCGGAATTCCGCTGACATATAAAAATGCTTTGGAAATCTTGCATTGTTCTCCGCATTCCGCTGACATTTAAAAATGCTTCGGAACTCTTCAATTGTTCTCGGAATTCTGCTGAACTTTTAAAATGCTTTGGAACTCTTCCATTGCTCTCGGAATTCGGGTGAAGTTTAAAAATGCTTCGGAACTCTTCTATTGTTCTCGGAATTCCGCTGAAGTTTAAAAATGCTTAAAATCTCTTCCATTGTTCTCGTAATTCTGCTCATGTTTAAAAATGCTTCGGAACTCTTCCATTGTTCTCGTAATTCCGCTGAAGTTTAAAAATGCTTCGGAACTCTTCCATTGTTCTCGGAATTCCGCTGACGTTTAAAAATGCTTCACAACTCTTCCATTGTTCTCGGAATTCCGCTGACTTTTAAAAATGCTTCGGAACTCTTCCATTGTTCTCCAAATTCCGCTGAAGTTTAAAAATGCTTCGGAACCCTTCCATTGTTCTCGGAATTCCGCTGAAGTTTAAAAATGCTTCGGAACTCTTCCATTGTTCTAGGAATGCTGCTGAAGTCTAAAAATTCATCTGAACTCTTTCATTATTCTCGGAATTCGTGTGAATTTTAAAAATGCTTCGGAACTCTTCTATTGTTCTCGGAATTCCGCTGAAGTTTAAAAATGCTTAAAATCTCTTACATTGTTCTCGGAATTCCGCTGAAGTTTAAAAATGCTTCGGAACTCTTCCATTTTTCTCGGAATTCTGCTGAAGTTTAAAAATGCTTCAGAACTCTTCCATTGTTCTCGGAATTCCGCTGACGTTTAAAAATGCTTCGGTACTCTTCCATTGTTCTCGGAATTCCGCTGACATATAAAAATGCTTCTGAAATCTTGCATTGTTCTCGGCATTCCGCTGACGTTTAAAAATGCTTCGGAACTCTTCAATTGTTCTCGGAATTCCGCTGACGTTTAAAAATGCTTCGGAACTCTTCCATTGTTCTCAGAATTCCGTTGAAGTTTAAAAATGCTTCGAAACTCTTCCATTGTTCTCGGAATTCTGCTGAAGTTTAAAAATGCTTCGAAACTCTTTCATTGTTCTCGGAATTCTGCTGAAGTTTAAAAATGCTTCAGAACTCTTCCATTGCTCTCGGAATTCAGCTGACGTTTAATAATGCTTCGCAACTCTTCCATTGTTCTCGGAATTCCGCTGACATATAAAAATGCTTCGGAAATCTAGCATTGTTCTCGGCATTCCGCTGACATTTAAAAATGCTTCGGAACTCTTCAATTGTTCTCGGAATTCTGCTGAACTTTTAAAATGCTTTGGAACTCTTCCATTGCTCTCGGAATTCGGGTGAAGTTTAAAAATGCTTCGGAACTCTTCTATTGTTCTCGGAATTCCGCTGAAGTTTAAAAATGCTTAAAATCTCTTCCATTGTTCTCGTAATTCTGCTCATGTTTAAAAATGCTTCGGAACTCTTCCATTGTTCTCGTAATTCCGCTGAAGTTTAAAAATGGTTCGGAACTCTTCCATTGTTCTCGGAATTCCGATGACGTTTTAAAATGCTTCGGTACTCTTCCATTGTTCTCGGAATTCCGCTGACGTTTAAAAATGCTTCGGAACTCTTCCATTGTTATCGGAATTCCGCTGAAGTTTAAAAATGCTTCGGAACTCTTCCATTGTTCTAGGAATGCTGCTGAATTCTAAAAATTCATCTGAACTCTTTCATTATTCTCGGAATTCGTGTGAATTTTAAAAATGCTTCGGAACTCTTCTATTGTTCTCGGAATTCCGCTGAAGTTTAAAAATGCTTAAAATCTCTTACATTGTTCTCGGAATTCCGCTGAAGTTTAAAAATGCTTCGGAACTCTTCCATTTTTCTCGGAATTCTGCTGAAGTTTAAAAATGCTTCAGAACTCTTCCATTGTTCTCAGAATTCTGCTGACGTTTAAAAATGCTTCGGTACTCTTCCATTGTTCTGGGAATTCTGCTGAAGTTTAAAAATGCTTCGGTACTCTTCCATTGTTCTCGGAATTCCGATGACGTTTTAAAATGCTTTGGTACTCTTCCATTGTTCTCGGAATTCCGCTGACGTTTAAAAATGCTTCGGAACTCTTCCATTGTTATCGGAATTCCGCTGAAGTTTAAAAATGCTTCGGAACTCTTCCATTGTTCTAGGAATTCTGCTGTAGTCTAAAAATTCATCTGAACTCTTTCATTATTCTTGGAATTCGTGTGAATTTTAAAAATGCTTCGGAACTCTTCTATTGTTCTCGGAATTCCGCTGAAGTTTAAAAATGCTTAAAATCTCTTACATTGTTCTCGGAATTCCGCTGAAGTTTAAAAATGCTTCGGAACTCTTCCATTTTTCTCGGAATTCTGCTGAAGTTTAAAAATGCTTCAGAACTCTTCCATTGTTCTCAGAATTCCGCTGACGTTTAAAAATGCTTCGGTACTCTTCCATTGTTCTCGGAATTCCGCTGACGTTTAAAAATGCTTCGGTACTCTTCCATTGTTCTCGGAATACCGCTGACATATAAAAATGCTTTGGAAATCTTGCATTGTTCTCCGCATTCCGCTGACATTTAAAAATGCTTCGGAACTCTTCAATTGTTCTCGGAATTCTGCTGAACTTTTAAAATGCTTTGGAACTCTTCCATTGCTCTCGGAATTCGGGTGAAGTTTAAAAATGCTTCGGAACTCTTCTATTGTTCTCGGAATTCCGCTGAAGTTTAAAAATGCTTAAAATCTCTTCCATTGTTCTCGTAATTCTGCTCATGTTTAAAAATGCTTCGGAACTCTTCCATTGATCTCGTAATTCCGCTGAAGTTTAAAAATGCTTCACAACTCTTCCATTGTTCTCGGAATTCCACTGACTTTTAAAAATGCTTCGGAACTCTTCCATTGTTCTCCAAATTCCGCTGAAGTTTAAAAATGCTTCGGAACCCTTCCATTGTTCTCGGAATTCCGCTGAAGTTTAAAAATGCTTCGGAACTCTTCCATTGTTCTAGGAATGCTGCTGAAGTCTAAAAATTCATCTGAACTCTTTCATTATTCTCGGAATTCGTGTGAATTTTAAAAATGCTTCGGAACTCTTCTATTGTTCTCGGAATTCCGCTGAAGTTTAAAAATGCTTAAAATCTCTTACATTGTTCTCGGAATTCCGATGAAGTTTAAAAATGCTTCGGAACTCTTCCATTTTTCTCGGAATTCTGCTGAAGTTTAAAAATGCTTCAGAACTCTTCCATTGTTCTCGGAATTCCGCTGACGTTTAAAAATGCTTCGGTACTCTTCCATTGTTCTCGGAATTCCGCTGACATATTAAAATGCTTCTGAAATCTTGCATTGTTCTCGGCATTCCGCTGACGTTTAAAAATGCTTCGGAACTCTTCAATTGTTCTCGGAATTCTGCTGAACTTTTAAAATGCTTTGGAACTCTTCCATTGCTCTCGGAATTCGGGTGAAGTTTAAAAATGCTTCGGAAATCTTCTATTGTTCTCGGAATTCCGCTGAAGTTTAAAAATGCTTAAAATCTCTTCCATTGTTCTCGTAATTCTGCTCATGTTTAAAAATGCTTCGGAACTCTTCCATTGTTCTCGTAATTCCGCTGAAGTTTAAAAATGGTTCGGAACTCTTCCATTGTTCTCGGAATTCCGATGACGTTTTAAAATGCTTCGGTACTCTTCCATTGTTCTCGGAATTCCGCTGACGTTTAAAATTGCTTCGGAACTCTTCCATTGTTATCGGAATTCCGCTGAAGTTTAAAAATGCTTCGGAACTCTTCCATTGTTCTAGGAATGCTGCTGAAGTCTAAAAATTCATCTGTACTCTTCCATTGTTCTCGGAATTCCGCTGACGTTTAAAAATGCTTCGGTACTCTTCCATTGTTCTCGGAATTCTGCTGAAGTTTAAAAATGCTTCAGAACTCTTCCATTGTTCTCAGAATTCCGCTGACGTTTAAAAATGCTTCGGTACTCTTCCATTGTTCTCGGAATTCCGCTGACGTTTAAAAATGCTTCGGTACTCTTCCATTGTTCTCGGAATTCCGCTGACATATAAAAATGCTTTGGAAATCTTGCATTGTTCTCCGCATTCCGCTGACATTTAAAAATGCTTCGGAACTCTTCAATTGTTCTCGGAATTCTGCTGAACTTTTAAAATGCTTTGGAACTCTTCCATTGCTCTCGGAATTCGGGTGAAGTTTAAAAATGCTTCGGAACTCTTCTATTGTTCTCGGAATTCCGCTGAAGTTTAAAAATGCTTAAAATCTCTTCCATTGTTCTCGTAATTCTGCTCATGTTTAAAAATGCTTCGGAACTCTTCCATTGTTCTCGTAATTCCGCTGAAGTTTAAAAATGCTTCGGAACTCTTCCATTGTTCTCGGAATTCCGCTGACGTTTAAAAATGCTTCACAACTCTTCCATTGTTCTCGGAATTCCGCTGACTTTTAAAAATGCTTCGGAACTCTTCCATTGTTCTCCAAATTCCGCTGAAGTTTAAAAATGCTTCGGAACCCTTCCATTGTTCTCGGAATTCCGCTGAAGTTTAAAAATGCTTCGGAACTCTTCCATTGTTCTAGGAATGCTGCTGAAGTCTAAAAATTCATCTGAACTCTTTCATTATTCTCGGAATTCGTGTGAATTTTAAAAATGCTTCGGAACTCTTCTATTGTTCTCGGAATTCCGCTGAAGTTTAAAAATGCTTAAAATCTCTTACATTGTTCTCGGAATTCCGCTGAAGTTTAAAAATGCTTCGGAACTCTTCCATTTTTCTCGGAATTCTGCTGAAGTTTAAAAATGCTTCAGAACTCTTCCATTGTTCTCGGAATTCCGCTGACGTTTAAAAATGCTTCGGTACTCTTCCATTGTTCTCGGAATTCCGCTGACATATAAAAATGCTTCTGAAATCTTGCATTGTTCTCGGCATTCCGCTGACGTTTAAAAATGCTTCGGAACTCTTCAATTGTTCTCGGAATTCCGCTGACGTTTAAAAATGCTTCGGAACTCTTCCATTGTTCTCAGAATTCCGTTGAAGTTTAAAAATGCTTCGAAACTCTTCCATTGTTCTCGGAATTCTGCTGAAGTTTAAAAATGCTTCGAAACTCTTTCATTGTTCTCGGAATTCTGCTGAAGTTTAAAAATGCTTCAGAACTCTTCCATTGCTCTCGGAATTCAGCTGACGTTTAATAATGCTTCGCAACTCTTCCATTGTTCTCGGAATTCCGCTGACATATAAAAATGCTTCGGAAATCTAGCATTGTTCTCGGCATTCCGCTGACATTTAAAAATGCTTCGGAACTCTTCAATTGTTCTCGGAATTCTGCTGAACTTTTAAAATGCTTTGGAACTCTTCCATTGCTCTCGGAATTCGGGTGAAGTTTAAAAATGCTTCGGAACTCTTCTATTGTTCTCGGAATTCCGCTGAAGTTTAAAAATGCTTAAAATCTCTTCCATTGTTCTCGTAATTCTGCTCATGTTTAAAAATGCTTCGGAACTCTTCCATTGTTCTCGTAATTCCGCTGAAGTTTAAAAATGGTTCGGAACTCTTCCATTGTTCTCGGAATTCCGATGACGTTTTAAAATGCTTCGGTACTCTTCCATTGTTCTCGGAATTCCGCTGACGTTTAAAAATGCTTCGGAACTCTTCCATTGTTATCGGAATTCCGCTGAAGTTTAAAAATGCTTCGGAACTCTTCCATTGTTCTAGGAATGCTGCTGAAGTCTAAAAATTCATCTGAACTCTTTCATTATTGTCGGAATTCGTGTGAATTTTAAAAATGCTTCGGAACTCTTCTATTGTTCTCGGAATTCCGCTGAAGTTTAAAAATGCTTAAAATCTCTTACATTGTTCTCGGAATTCCGCTGAAGTTTAAAAATGCTTCGGAACTCTTCCATTTTTCTCAGAATTCTGCTGACGTTTAAAAATGCTTCGGTACTCTTCCATTGTTCTGGGAATTCTGCTGAAGTTTAAAAATGCTTCGGTACTCTTCCATTGTTCTCGGAATTCCGCTGTCATATAAAAATGCTTCGGAAATCTTGCATTGTTCTCGGCATTCCGCTGACATTTAAAAATGCTTCGGAACTCTTCAATTGTTCTCGGAATTCTGCTGAACTTTTAAAATGCTTTGGAACTCTTCCATTGCTCTCGGAATTCGGGTGAAGTTTAAAAATGCTTCGGAACTCTTCTATTGTTCTCGGAATTCCGCTGAAGTTTAAAAATGCTTAAAATCTTTTCCATTGTTCTCGTAATTCTGCTCATGTTTAAAAATGCTTCGGAACCCTTCCATTGTTCTCGTAATTCCGCTGAAGTTTAAAAATGGTTCGGAACTCTTCCATTGTTATCGGAATTCCGATGACGTTTTAAAATGCTTCGGTACTCTTCCATTGTTCTCGGAATTCCGCTGACGTTTAAAAATGCTTCGGAACTCTTCCATTGTTATCGGAATTCCGCTGAAGTTTAAAAATGCTTCGGAACTCTTCCATTGTTCTAGGAATTCTGCTGAAGTCTAAAAATTCATCTGAACTCTTTCATTATTCTCGGAATTCGTGTGAATTTTAAAAATGCTTCGGAACTCTTCTATTGTTCTCGGAATTCCGTTGAAGTTTAAAAATGCTTAAAATCTCTTCCATTGTTCTCGTAATTCTGCTCATGTTTAAAAATGCTTCAGAACTCTTCCATTGTTCTCAGAATTCCGCTGACGTTTAAAAATGCTTCGGAAATCTTCCATTGTTTTCAAAATTCCGCTGACGCTTAAAAATGCTTCAGAACTCTTCCATTGTTCTCGGAATTCCGCTGACGTTTAATAATGCTTTGCAACTCTTTCATTGTTCTTGGAATTCCGCTGACGTTTAAAAATGCTTCGGAACTCTTCCATTGTTCTCGGAATTCCGTTGAAGTTTAAAAATGCTTCGAAACTCTTCCATTGTTCTCGGAATTCTGCTGAAGTTTAAAAATGCTTCGAAATTCTTTCATTGTTCTCGGAATTCTGCTGAAGTTTAAAAATGCTTCAGAACTCTTCCATTGCTCTCGGAATTCCGCTGACGTTTAATAATGCTTCGCAACTCTTCCATTGTTCTCGGAATTCCGTTGAAGTTTAAAAATGCTTCGAAACTCTTCCATTGTTCTCGGAATTCTGCTGAATTTTAAAAATGCTTCGGTACTCTTCCATTGTTCTCGGAATTCCGCTGACATATAAAAATGCTTCGGAAATCTTGCATTGTTCTCGGCATTCCGCTGACATTTAAAAATGCTTTGGAACTCTTCAATTGTTCTCGGAATTCTGCTGAACTTTTAAAATGCTTTGGAACTCTTCCATTGCTCTCGGAATTCGGGTGAAGTTTAAAAATGCTTCGGAAATCTTCTATTGTTCTCGGAATTCCGCTGAAGTTTAAAAATGCTTAAAATCTCTTCCATTGTTCTCGTAATTCTGCTCATGTTTAAAAATGCTTCGGAACTCTTCCATTGTTCTCGTAATTCCGCTGAAGTTTAAAAATGGTTCGGAACTCTTCCATTGTTCTCGGAATTCCGATGACGTTTTAAAATGCTTCGTTACTCTTCCATTGTTCTCGGAATTCCGCTGACGTTTAAAAATGCTTCGGAACTCTTCCATTGTTCTCGGAATTCCGTTGAAGTTTAAAAATGCTTCGAAACTCTTCCATTGTTCTCGGAATTCTGCTGAAGTTTAAAAATGCTTCGAAATTCTTTCATTGTTCTCGGAATTCTGCTGAAGTTTAAAAATGCTTCAGAACTCTTCCATTGCTCTCGGAATTCCGCTGACGTTTAATAATGCTTCGCAACTCTTCCATTGTTCTCGGAATTCCGTTGAAGTTTAAAAATGCTTCGAAACTCTTCCATTGTTCTCGGAATTCTGCTGAAGTTTAAAAATGCTTCGGTACTCTTCCATTGTTCTCGGAATTCCGCTGACATATAAAAATGCTTCGGAAATCTTGCATTGTTCTCGGCATTCCGCTGACATTTAAAAATGCTTCGCAACTCTTCCATTGTTCTCGGAATTCCGCTGACATATAAAAATGTTTCGGAAATCTTGCATTGTTCTCGGCATTCCGCTGACATTTAAAAATGCTTCGGAACTCTTCAATTGTTCTCGGAATTCTGCTGAACTTTTAAAATGCTTTGGAACTCTTCCATTGCTCTCGGAATTCGGGTGAAGTTTAAAAATGCTTCGGAAATCTTCTATTGTTCTCGGAATTCCGCTGAAGTTTAAAAATGCATCGGAACTCTTCCATTGTTATCGGAATTCCGCTGAAGTTTAAAAATGCTTCGGAACTCTTCCATTGTTCTAGGAATGCTGCTGAAGTCTAAAAATTCATCTGAACTCTTTCATTATTCTCGGAATTCGTGTGAATTTTAAAAATGCTTCGGAACTCTTCTATTGTTCTCGGAATTCCGCTGAAGTTTAAAAATGCTTAAAATCTCTTACATTGTTCTCGGAATTCCGCTGAAGTTTAAAAATGCTTCGGAACTCTTCCATTTTTCTCGGAATTCTGCTGAAGTTTAAAAATGCTTCAGAACTCTTCCATTGTTCTCAGAATTCTGCTGACGTTTAAAAATGCTTCGGTACTCTTCCATTGTTCTGGGAATTCTGCTGAAGTTTAAAAATGCTTCGGTACTCTTCCATTGTTCTCGGAATTCCGCTGACATATAAAAATGCTTCGGAAATCTTGCATTGTTCTCGGCATTCCGCTGACATTTAAAAATGCTTCGGAACTCTTCAATTGTTCTCGGAATTCTGCTGAACTTTTAAAATGCTTTGGAACTCTTCCATTGCTCTCGGAATTCGGGTGAAGTTTAAAAATGCTTCGGAACTCTTCTATTGTTCTCGGAATTCCGCTGAAGTTTAAAAATGCTTAAAATCTTTTCCATTGTTCTCGTAATTCTGCTCATGTTTAAAAATGCTTCGGAACTCTTCCATTGTTCTCGTAATTCCGCTGAAGTTTAAAAATGGTTCGGAACTCTTCCATTGTTATCGGAATTCCGATGACGTTTTAAAAGGCTTTGGTACTCTTCCATTGTTCTCGGAATTCCGCTGACGTTTAAAAATGCTTCGGAACTCTTCCATTGTTATCGGAATTCCGCTGAAGTTTAACAATGCTTCGGAACTCTTCCATTGTTCTAGGAATTCTGCTGAAGTCTAAAAATTCATCTGAACTCTTTCATTATTCTCGGAATTCGTGTGAATTTTAAAAATGCTTCGGAACTCTTCTATTGTTCTCGGAATTCCGCTGAAGTTTAAAAATGCTTAAAATCTCTTACATTGTTCTCGGAATTCCGCTGAAGTTTAAAAATGCTTCGGAACTCTTCCATTTTTCTCAGAATTCTGCTGAAGTTTAAAAATGCTTCAGAACTCTTCCATTTTTCTCAGAATTCTGCTGACGTTTAAAAATGCTTCGGTACTCTTCCATTGTTCTGGGAATTCTGCTGAAGTTTAAAAAAGCTTCGGTACTCTTCCATTGTTCTCGGAATTCCGCTGACATATAAAAATGCTTCGGAAATCTTGCATTGTTCTCGGCATTCCGCTGACATTTAAAAATGCTTCGGAACTCTTCAATTGTTCTCGGAATTCTGCTGAACTTTTAAAATGCTTTGGAACTCTTCCATTGCTCTCGGAATTCGGGTGAAGTTTAAAAATGCTTCGGAACTCTTCTATTGTTCTCGGAATTCCGCTGAAGTTTAAAAATGCTTAAAATCTCTTCCATTGTTCTCGTAATTCTGCTCATGTTTAAAAATGCTTCGGAACTCTTCCATTGTTCTCGTAATTCCGCTGAAGTTTAAAAATGGTTCGGAACTCTTCCATTGTTATCGGAATTCCGATGACGTTTTAAAATGCTTCGGTACTCTTCCATTGTTCTCGGAATTCCGCTGACGTTTAAAAATGCTTCGGAACTCTTCCATTGTTCTAGGAATTCTGCTGAAGTCTAAAAATTCATCTGAACTCTTCCATTATTCTCGGAATTCGTGTGAATTTTAAAAATGCTTCGTAACTCTTCTATTGTTCTCGGAATTCCGCTGAAGTTTAAAAATGCTTAAAATCTCTTACATTGTTCTCGGAATTCCGCTGAAGTTTAAAAATGCTTCGGAACTCTTCCATTGTTCTCGGAATTCTGCTGAAGTTTAAAAATGCTTCAGAACTCTTCCATTGTTCTCAGAATTCCGCTGATGTTTAAAAATGCTTCGGTACTCTTCCATTGTTCTCGGAATACCGCTGACGTTTAAAAATGCTTCGGTACTCTTCCATTGTTCTCGGAATTCCGCTGACATATAAAAATGCTTCGGAAATCTTGCATTGTTCTCGGCATTCCGCTGACGTTTAAAAATGCTTCAGAACTCTTCAATTGTTCTCGGAATTCTGCTGAACTTTTAAAATGCTTTGGAACTCTTCCATTGCTCTTGGAATTCGGGTGAAGTTTAAAAATGCTTCGGAACTCTTCTATTGTTCTCGGAATTCCGCTGAAGTTTAAAAATGCTTAAAATCTCTTCCATTGTTCTCGTAATTCCGCTGAAGTTTAAAAAAGCTTCGGAACTCTTCCATTGTTCTCGGAATTCCGCTGACGTTTAAAAATGCTTCACAACTCTTCCATTGTTCTCGGAATTCCGCTGACTTTTAAAAATGCTTCGGAACTCTTCCATTGTTCTCCAAATTCCGCTGAAGTTTAAAAATGCTTCGGAACCCTTCCATTGTTCTCGGAATTCTGCTGAAGTTTAAAAATGCTTCAGAACTCTTCCATTGTTCTCAGAATTCCGCTGACGTTTAAAAATGCTTCGGAAATCTTCCATTGTTTTCAAAATTCCGCTGATGCTTAAAAATGCTTCAGAACTCTTCCATTGTTCTCGGAATTCCGCTGACGTTTAATAATGCTTTGCAACTCTTTCATTGTTCTTGGAATTCCGCTGACGTTTAAAAATGCTTCGAAACTCTTCCATTGTTCTCGGAATTCTGCTGAAGTTTAAAAATGCTTCGAAATTCTTTCATTGTTCTCGGAATTCTGCTGAAGTTTAAAAATGCTTCAGAACTCTTCCATTGCTCTCGGAATTCCGCTGACGTTTAATAATGCTTCGCAACTCTTCCATTGTTCTCGGAATTCCGTTGAAGTTTAAAAATGCTTCGAAACTCTTCCATTGTTCTCGGAATTCTGCTGAAGTTTAAAAATGCTTCGGTACTCTTCCATTGTTCTCGGAATTCCGCTGACATATAAAAATGCTTCGGAAATCTTGCATTGTTCTCGGCATTCCGCTGACATTTAAAAATGCTTTGGAACTCTGCAATTGTTCTCGGAATTCTGCTGAACTTTCAAAATGCTTTGGAACTCTTCCATTGCTCTCGGAATTCGGGTGAAGTTTAAAAATGCTTCGGAAATCTTCTATTGTTCTCGGAATTCCGCTGAAGTTTAAAAATGCTTAAAATCTCTTCCATTGTTCTCGTAATTCTGCTCATGTTTAAAAATGCTTCGGAACTCTTCCATTGTTCTCGTAATTCCGCTGAAGTTTAAAAATGGTTCGGAACTCTTCCATTGTTCTCGGAATTCCGATGACGTTTTAAAATGCTTCGGTACTCTTCCATTGTTCTCGGAATTCCGCTGACGTTTAAAAATGCTTCGGAACTCTTCCATTGTTATCGGAATTCCGCTGAAGTTTAAAAATGCTTCGGAACTCTTCCATTGTTCTAGGAATTCTGCTGAAGTCTAAAAATTCATCTGAACTCTTTCATTATTCTCGGAATTCGTGTGAATTTTAAAAATGCTTCGGAACTCTTCTATTGTTCTCGGAATTCCGCTGAAGTTTAAAAATGCTTAAAATCTCTTACATTGTTCTCGGAATTCCGCTGAAGTTTAAAAATGCTTCGGAACTCTTCCATTTTTCTCGGAATTCTGCTGAAGTTTAAAAATGCTTCAGAACTCTTCCATTGTTCTCAGAATTCCGCTGACGTTTAAAAATGCTTCGGTACTCTTCCATTGTTCTCGGAATTCCGCTGACGTTTAAAAATGCTTCGGTACTCTTCCATTGTTCTCGGAATTCCGCTGACATATAAAAATGCTTTGGAAATCTTGCATTGTTCTCCGCATTCCGCTGACATTTAAAAATGCTTCGGAACTCTTCAATTGTTCTCGGAATTCTGCTGAACTTTTAAAATGCTTTGGAACACTTCCATTGCTCTCGGAATTCGGGTGAAGTTTAAAAATGCTTCGGAACTCTTCTATTGTTCTCGGAATTCCGCTGAAGTTTAAAAATGCTTAAAATCTCTTCCATTGTTCTCGTAATTCTGCTCATGTTTAAAAATGCTTCGGAACTCTTCCATTGTTCTCGGAATTCCGCTGAAGTTTAAAAATGCTTCGGAACTCTTCCATTGTTCTAGGAATGCTGCTGAAGTCTAAAAATTCATCTGAACTCTTTCATTATTCTCGGAATTCGTGTGAATTTTAAAAATGCTTCGGAACTCTTCTATTGTTCTCGGAATTCCGCTGAAGTTTAAAAATGCTTAAAATCTCTTACATTGTTCTCGGAATTCCGCTGAAGTTTAAAAATGCTTCGGAACTCTTCCATTTTTCTCGGAATTCTGCTGAAGTTTAAAAATGCTTCAGAACTCTTCCATTGTTCTCGGAATTCCGCTGACGTTTAAAAATGCTTCGGTACTCTTCCATTGTTCTCGGAATTCCGCTGACATATAAAAATGCTTCTGAAATCTTGCATTGTTCTCGGCATTCCGCTGACGTTTAAAAATGCTTCGGAACTCTTCAATTGTTCTCGGAATTCCGCTGACGTTTAAAAATGCTTCGGAACTCTTCCATTGTTCTCAGAATTCCGTTGAAGTTTAAAAATGCTTCGAAACTCTTCCATTGTTCTCGGAATTCTGCTGAAGTTTAAAAATGCTTCGAAACTCTTTCATTGTTCTCGGAATTCTGCTGAAGTTTAAAAATGCTTCAGAACTCTTCCATTGCTCTCGGAATTCCGCTGACGTTTAATAATGCTTCGCAACTCTTCCATTGTTCTCGGAATTCCGCTGACATATAAAAATGCTTCGGAAATCTAGCATTGTTCTCGGCATTCCGCTGACATTTAAAAATGCTTCGGAACTCTTCAATTGTTCTCGGAATTCTGCTGAACTTTTAAAATGCTTTGGAACTCTTCCATTGCTCTCGGAATTCGGGTGAAGTTTAAAAATGCTTCGGAACTCTTCCATTGTTCTAGGAATGCTGCTGAAGTCTAAAAATTCATCTGAACTCTTTCATTATTCTCGGAATTCGTGTGAATTTTAAAAATGCTTCGGAACTCTTCTATTGTTCTCGGAATTCCGCTGAAGTTTAAAAAAGCTTAAAATCTCTTACATTGTTCTCGGAATTCCGCTGAAGTTTAAAAATGCTTCGGAACTCTTCCATTTTTCTCGGAATTCTGCTGAAGTTTAAAAATGCTTCAGAACTCTTCCATTGTTCTCAGAATTCTGCTGACGTTTAAAAATGCTTCGGTACTCTTCCATTGTTCTGGGAATTCTGCTGAAGTTTAAAAATGCTTCGGTACTCTTCCATTGTTCTCGGAATTCCGCTGACATATAAAAATGCTTCGGAAATCTTGCATTGTTCTCGGCATTCCGCTGACATTTAAAAATGCTTCGGAACTCTTCAATTGTTCTCGGAATTCTGCTGAACTTTTAAAATGCTTTGGAACTCTTCCATTGCTCTCGGAATTCGGGTGAAGTTTAAAAATGCTTCGGAACTCTTCTATTGTTCTCGGAATTCCGCTGAAGTTTAAAAATGCTTAAAATCTTTTCCATTGTTCTCGTAATTCTGCTCATGTTTAAAAATGCTTCGGAACTCTTCCATTGTTCTCGTAATTCCGCTGAAGTTTAAAAATGGTTCGGAACTCTTCCATTGTTATCGGAATTCCGATGACGTTTTAAAAGGCTTTGGTACTCTTCCATTGTTCTCGGAATTCCGCTGACGTTTAAAAATGCTTCGGAACTCTTCCATTGTTATCGGAATTCCGCTGAAGTTTAACAATGCTTCGGAACTCTTCCATTGTTCTAGGAATTCTGCTGAAGTCTAAAAATTCATCTGAACTCTTTCATTATTCTCGGAATTCGTGTGAATTTTAAAAATGCTTCGGAACTCTTCTATTGTTCTCGGAATTCCGCTGAAGTTTAAAAATGCTTAAAATCTCTTACATTGTTCTCGGAATTCCGCTGAAGTTTAAAAATGCTTCGGAACTCTTCCATTTTTCTCGGAATTCTGCTGAAGTTTAAAAATGCTTCAGAACTCTTCCATTTTTCTCAGAATTCTGCTGACGTTTAAAAATGCTTCGGTACTCTTCCATTGTTCTGGGAATTCTGCTGAAGTTTAAAAAAGCTTCGGTACTCTTCCATTGTTCTCGGAATTCGGGTGAAGTTTAAAAATGCTTCGGAACTCTTCTATTGTTCTCGGAATTCCGCTGAAGTTTAAAAATGCTTAAAATCTCTTCCATTGTTCTCGTAATTCTGCTCATGTTTAAAAATGCTTCGGAACTCTTCCATTGTTCTCGTAATTCCGCTGAAGTTTAAAAATGGTTCGGAACTCTTCCATTGTTATCGGAATTCCGATGACGTTTAAAAATGCTTCGGAACTCTTCCATTGTTCTAGGAATTCTGCTGAAGTCTAAAAATTCATCTGAACTCTTCCATTATTCTCGGAATTCGTGTGAATTTTAAAAATGCTTCGTAACTCTTCTATTGTTCTCGGAATTCCGCTGAAGTTTAAAAATGCTTAAAATCTCTTACATTGTTCTCGGAATTCCGCTGAAGTTTAAAAATGCTTCGGAACTCTTCCATTGTTCTCGGAATTCTGCTGAAGTTTAAAAATGCTTCAGAACTCTTCCATTGTTCTCAGAATTCCGCTGATGTTTAAAAATGCTTCGGTACTCTTCCATTGTTCTCGGAATACCGCTGACGTTTAAAAATGCTTCGGTACTCTTCCATTGTTCTCGGAATTCCGCTGACATATAAAAATGCTTCGGAAATCTTGCATTGTTCTCGGCATTCCGCTGACGTTTAAAAATGCTTCAGAACTCTTCAATTGTTCTCGGAATTCTGCTGAACTTTTAAAATGCTTTGGAACTCTTCCATTGCTCTTGGAATTCGGGTGAAGTTTAAAAATGCTTCGGAACTCTTCTATTGTTCTCGGAATTCCGCTGAAGTTTAAAAATGCTTAAAATCTCTTCCATTGTTCTCGTAATTCCGCTGAAGTTTAAAAAAGCTTCGGAACTCTTCCATTGTTCTCGGAATTCCGCTGACGTTTAAAAATGCTTCACAACTCTTCCATTGTTCTCGGAATTCCGCTGACTTTTAAAAATGCTTCGGAACTCTTCCATTGTTCTCCAAATTCCGCTGAAGTTTAAAAATGCTTCGGAACCCTTCCATTGTTCTCGGAATTCTGCTGAAGTTTAAAAATGCTTCAGAACTCTTCCATTGTTCTCAGAATTCCGCTGACGTTTAAAAATGCTTCGGAACTCTTCCATTGTTCTCGGAATTCCGCTGACGTTTAATAATGCTTTGCAACTCTTTCATTGTTCTTGGAATTCCGCTGACGTTTAAAAATGCTTCGGAACTCTTCCATTGTTCTCGGAATTCCGTTGAAGTTTAAAAATGCTTCGAAACTCTTCCATTGTTCTCGGAATTCTGCTGAAGTTTAAAAATGCTTCGAAATTCTTTCATTGTTCTCGGAATTCTGCTGAAGTTTAAAAATGCTTCAGAACTCTTCCATTGCTCTCGGAATTCCGCTGACGTTTAATAATGCTTCGCAACTCTTCCATTGTTCTCGGAATTCCGTTGAAGTTTAAAAATACTTCGAAACTCTTCCATTGTTCTCGGAATTCTGCTGAAGTTTAAAAATGCTTCGGTACTCTTCCATTGTTCTCGGAATTCCGCTGACATATAAAAATGCTTCGGAAATCTTGCATTGTTCTCGGCATTCCGCTGACATTTAAAAATGCTTTGGAACTCTGCAATTGTTCTCGGAATTCTGCTGAACTTTCAAAATGCTTTGGAACTCTTCCATTGCTCTCGGAATTCGGGTGAAGTTTAAAAATGCTTCGGAAATCTTCTATTGTTCTCGGAATTCCGCTGAAGTTTAAAAATGCTTAAAATCTCTTCCATTGTTCTCGTAATTCTGCTCATGTTTAAAAATGCTTCGGAACTCTTCCATTGTTCTCGTAATTCCGCTGAAGTTTAAAAATGGTTCGGAACTCTTCCATTGTTCTCGGAATTCCGATGACGTTTTAAAATGCTTCGGTACTCTTCCATTGTTCTCGGAATTCCGCTGACGTTTAAAAATGCTTCGGAACTCTTCCATTGTTATCGGAATTCCGCTGAAGTTTAAAAATGCTTCGGAACTCTTCCATTGTTCTAGGAATTCTGCTGAAGTCTAAAAATTCATCTGAACTCTTTCATTATTCTCGGAATTCGTGTGAATTTTAAAAATGCTTCGGAACTCTTCTATTGTTCTCGGAATTCCGCTGAAGTTTAAAAATGCTTAAAATCTCTTACATTGTTCTCGGAATTCCGCTGAAGTTTAAAAATGCTTCGGAACTCTTCCATTTTTCTCGGAATTCTGCTGAAGTTTAAAAATGCTTCAGAACTCTTCCATTGTTCTCAGAATTCCGCTGACGTTTAAAAATGCTTCGGTACTCTTCCATTGTTCTCGGAATTCCGCTGACGTTTAAAAATGCTTCGGTACTCTTCCATTGTTCTCGGAATTCCGCTGACATATAAAAATGCTTTGGAAATCTTGCATTGTTCTCCGCATTCCGCTGACATTTAAAAATGCTTCGGAACTCTTCAATTGTTCTCGGAATTCTGCTGAACTTTTAAAATGCTTTGGAACTCTTCCATTGCTCTCGGAATTCGGGTGAAGTTTAAAAATGCTTCGGAACTCTTCTATTGTTCTCGGAATTCCGCTGAAGTTTAAAAATGCTTAAAATCTCTTCCATTGTTCTCGTAATTCTGCTCATGTTTAAAAATGCTTCGGAACTCTTCCATTGTTCTCGGAATTCCGCTGAAGTTTAAAAATGCTTCGGAACTCTTCCATTGTTCTAGGAATGCTGCTGAAGTCTAAAAATTCATCTGAACTCTTTCATTATTCTCGGAATTCGTGTGAATTTTAAAAATGCTTCGGAACTCTTCTATTGTTCTCGGAATTCCGCTGAAGTTTAAAAATGCTTAAAATCTCTTACATTGTTCTCGGAATTCCGCTGAAGTTTAAAAATGCTTCGGAACTCTTCCATTTTTCTCGGAATTCTGCTGAAGTTTAAAAATGCTTCAGAACTCTTCCATTGTTCTCGGAATTCCGCTGACGTTTAAAAATGCTTCGGTACTCTTCCATTGTTCTCGGAATTCCGCTGACATATAAAAATGCTTCTGAAATCTTGCATTGTTCTCGGCATTCCGCTGACGTTTAAAAATGCTTCGGAACTCTTCAATTGTTCTCGGAATTCCGCTGACGTTTAAAAATGCTTCGGAACTCTTCCATTGTTCTCAGAATTCCGTTGAAGTTTAAAAATGCTTCGAAACTCTTCCATTGTTCTCGGAATTCTGCTGAAGTTTAAAAATGCTTCGAAACTCTTTCATTGTTCTCGGAATTCTGCTGAAGTTTAAAAATGCTTCAGAACTCTTACATTGCTCTCGGAATTCCGCTGACGTTTAATAATGCTTCGCAACTCTTCCATTGTTCTCGGAATTCCGCTGACATATAAAAATGCTTCGGAAATCTAGCATTGTTCTCGGCATTCCGCTGACATTTAAAAATGCTTCGGAACTCTTCAATTGTTCTCGGAATTCTGCTGAACTTTTAAAATGCTTTGGAACTCTTCCATTGCTCTCGGAATTCGGGTGAAGTTTAAAAATGCTTCGGAAATCTTCTATTGTTCTCGGAATTCCGCTGAAGTTTAAAAATGCTTAAAATCTCTTCCATTGTTCTCGTAATTCTGCTCATGTTTAAAAATGCTTCGGAACTCTTCCATTGTTCTCGTAATTCCGCTGAAGTTTAAAAATGGTTCGGAACTCTTCCATTGTTCTCGGAATTCCGATGACGTTTTAAAATGCTTCGGTACTCTTCCATTGTTCTCGGAATTCCGCTGACGTTTAAAAATGCTTCGGAACTCTTCCATTGTTATCGGAATTCCGCTGAAGTTTAAAAATGCTTCGGAACTCTTCCATTGTTCTAGGAATGCTGCTGAAGTCTAAAAATTCATCTGAACTCTTTCATTATTCTCGGAATTCGTGTGAATTTTAAAAATGCTTCGGAACTCTTCTATTGTTCTCGGAATTCCGCTGAAGTTTAAAAATGCTTAAAATCTCTTACATTGTTCTCGGAATTCCGCTGAAGTTTAAAAATGCTTCGGAACTCTTCCATTTTTCTCGGAATTCTGCTGAAGTTTAAAAATGCTTCAGAACTCTTCCATTGTTCTCAGAATTCTGCTGACGTTTAAAAATGCTTCGGTACTCTTCCATTGTTCTGGGAATTCTGCTGAAGTTTAAAAATGCTTCGGTACTCTTCCATTGTTCTCAGAATTCCGCTGACATATAAAAATGCTTCGGAAATCTTGCATTGTTCTCGGCATTCCGCTGACATTTAAAAATGCTTCGGAACTCTTCAATTGTTCTCGGAATTCTGCTGAACTTTTAAAATGCTTTGGAACTCTTCCATTGCTCTCGGAATTCGGGTGAAGTTTAAAAATGCTTCGGAACTCTTCTATTGTTCTCGGAATTCCGCTGAAGTTTAAAAATGCTTAAAATCTTTTCCATTGTTCTCGTAATTCTGCTCATGTTTAAAAATGCTTCGGAACTCTTCCATTGTTCTCGTAATTCCGCTGAAGTTTAAAAATGGTTCGGAACTCTTCCATTGTTATCGGAATTCCGATGACGTTTTAAAATGCTTCGGTACTCTTCCATTGTTCTCGGAATTCCGCTGACGTTTAAAAATGCTTCGGAACTCTTCCATTGTTATCGGAATTCCGCTGAAGTTTAAAAATGCTTCGGAACTCTTCCATTGTTCTAGGAATTCTGCTGAAGTCTAAAAATTCATCTGAACTCTTTCATTATTCTCGGAATTCGTGTGAATTTTAAAAATGCTTCGGAACTCTTCTATTGTTCTCGGAATTCCGTTGAAGTTTAAAAATGCTTAAAATCTCTTCCATTGTTCTCGTAATTCTGCTCATGTTTAAAAATGCTTCAGAACTCTTCCATTGTTCTCAGAATTCCGCTGACGTTTAAAAATGCTTCGGAAATCTTCCATTGTTTTCAAAATTCCGCTGACGCTTAAAAATGCTTCAGAACTCTTCCATTGTTCTCGGAATTCCGCTGACGTTTAATAATGCTTTGCAACTCTTTCATTGTTCTTGGAATTCCGCTGACGTTTAAAAATGCTTCGGAACTCTTCCGTTGTTCTCGGAATTCCGTTGAAGTTTAAAAATGCTTCGAAACTCTTCCATTGTTCTCGGAATTCTGCTGAAGTTTAAAAATGCTTCGAAATTCTTTCATTGTTCTCGGAATTCTGCTGAAGTTTAAAAATGCTTCAGAACTCTTCCATTGCTCTCGGAATTCCGCTGACGTTTAATAATGCTTCGCAACTCTTCCATTGTTCTCGGAATTCCGTTGAAGTTTAAAAATGCTTCGAAACTCTTCCATTGTTCTCGGAATTCTGCTGAATTTTAAAAATGCTTCGGTACTCTTCCATTGTTCTCGGAATTCCGCTGACATATAAAAATGCTTCGGAAATCTTGCATTGTTCTCGGCATTCCGCTGACATTTAAAAATGCTTTGGAACTCTTCAATTGTTCTCGGAATTCTGCTGAACTTTTAAAATGCTTTGGAACTCTTCCATTGCTCTCGGAATTCGGGTGAAGTTTAAAAATGCTTCGGAAATCTTCTATTGTTCTCGGAATTCCGCTGAAGTTTAAAAATGCTTAAAATCTCTTCCATTGTTCTCGTAATTCTGCTCATGTTTAAAAATGCTTCGGAACTCTTCCATTGTTCTCGGAATTCCGCTGAAGTTTAAAAATGCTTCGGAACTCTTCCATTGTTCTAGGAATGCTGCTGAAGTCTAAAAATTCATCTGAACTCTTTCATTATTCTCGGAATTCGTGTGAATTTTAAAAATGCTTCGGAACTCTTCTATTGTTCTCGGAATTCCGCTGAAGTTTAAAAATGCTTAAAATCTCTTACATTGTTCTCGGAATTCCGCTGAAGTTTAAAAATGCTTCGGAACTCTTCCATTTTTCTCGGAATTCTGCTGAAGTTTAAAAATGCTTCAGAACTCTTCCATTGTTCTCGGAATTCCGCTGACGTTTAAAAATGCTTCGGTACTCTTCCATTGTTCTCGGAATTCCGCTGACATATAAAAATGCTTCTGAAATCTTGCATTGTTCTCGGCATTCCGCTGACGTTTAAAAATGCTTCGGAACTCTTCAATTGTTCTCGGAATTCCGCTGACGTTTAAAAATGCTTCGGAACTCTTCCATTGTTCTCAGAATTCCGTTGAAGTTTAAAAATGCTTCGAAACTCTTCCATTGTTCTCGGAATTCTGCTGAAGTTTAAAAATGCTTCGAAACTCTTTCATTGTTCTCGGAATTCTGCTGAAGTTTAAAAATGCTTCAGAACTCTTCCATTGCTCTCGGAATTCCGCTGACGTTTAATAATGCTTCGCAACTCTTCCATTGTTCTCGGAATTCCGCTGACATATAAAAATGCTTCGGAAATCTAGCATTGTTCTCGGCATTCCGCTGACATTTAAAAATGCTTCGGAACTCTTCAATTGTTCTCGGAATTCTGCTGAACTTTTAAAATGCTTTGGAACTCTTCCATTGCTCTCGGAATTCGGGTGAAGTTTAAAAATGCTTCGGAAATCTTCTATTGTTCTCGGAATTCCGCTGAAGTTTAAAAATGCTTAAAATCTCTTCCATTGTTCTCGTAATTCTGCTCATGTTTAAAAATGCTTCGGAACTCTTCCATTGTTCTCGTAATTCCGCTGAAGTTTAAAAATGGTTCGGAACTCTTCCATTGTTCTCGGAATTCCGATGACGTTTTAAAATGCTTCGGTACTCTTCCATTGTTCTCGGAATTCCGCTGACGTTTAAAAATGCTTCGGAACTCTTCCATTGTTATCGGAATTCCGCTGAAGTTTAAAAATGCTTCGGAACTCTTCCATTGTTCTAGGAATGCTGCTGAAGTCTAAAAATTCATCTGAACTCTTTCATTATTCTCGGAATTCGTGTGAATTTTAAAAATGCTTCGGAACTCTTCTATTGTTCTCGGAATTCCGCTGAAGTTTAAAAATGCTTAAAATCTCTTACATTGTTCTCGGAATTCCGCTGAAGTTTAAAAATGCTTCGGAACTCTTCCATTTTTCTCGGAATTCTGCTGACGTTTAAAAATGCTTCGGTACTCTTCCATTGTTCTGGGAATTCTGCTGAAGTTTAAAAATGCTTCGGTACTCTTCCATTGTTCTCAGAATTCCGCTGACATATAAAAATGCTTCGGAAATCTTGCATTGTTCTCGGCATTCCGCTGACATTTAAAAATGCTTCGGAACTCTTCAATTGTTCTCGGAATTCTGCTGAACTTTTAAAATGCTTTGGAACTCTTCCATTGCTCTCGGAATTCGGGTGAAGTTTAAAAATGCTTCGGAACTCTTCTATTGTTCTCGGAATTCCGCTGAAGTTTAAAAATGCTTAAAATCTTTTCCATTGTTCTCGTAATTCTGCTCATGTTTAAAAATGCTTCGGAACTCTTCCATTGTTCTCGTAATTCCGCTGAAGTTTAAAAATGGTTCGGAACTCTTCCATTGTTATCGGAATTCCGATGACGTTTTAAAATGCTTCGGTACTCTTCCATTGTTCTCGGAATTCCGCTGACGTTTAAAAATGCTTCGGAACTCTTCCATTGTTATCGGAATTCCGCTGAAGTTTAAAAATGCTTCGGAACTCTTCCATTGTTCTAGGAATTCTGCTGAAGTCTAAAAATTCATCTGAACTCTTTCATTATTCTCGGAATTCGTGTGAATTTTAAAAATGCTTCGGAACTCTTCTATTGTTCTCGGAATTCCGTTGAAGTTTAAAAATGCTTAAAATCTCTTCCATTGTTCTCGTAATTCTGCTCATGTTTAAAAATGCTTCAGAACTCTTCCATTGTTCTCAGAATTCCGCTGACGTTTAAAAATGCTTCGGAAATCTTCCATTGTTTTCAAAATTCCGCTGACGCTTAAAAATGCTTCAGAACTCTTCCATTGTTCTCGGAATTCCGCTGACGTTTAATAATGCTTTGCAACTCTTTCATTGTTCTTGGAATTCCGCTGACGTTTAAAAATGCTTCGGAACTCTTCCGTTGTTCTCGGAATTCCGTTGAAGTTTAAAAATGCTTCGAAACTCTTCCATTGTTCTCGGAATTCTGCTGAAGTTTAAAAATGCTTCGAAATTCTTTCATTGTTCTCGGAATTCTGCTGAAGTTTAAAAATGCTTCAGAACTCTTCCATTGCTCTCGGAATTCCGCTGACGTTTAATAATGCTTCGCAACTCTTCCATTGTTCTCGGAATTCCGTTGAAGTTTAAAAATGCTTCGAAACTCTTCCATTGTTCTCGGAATTCTGCTGAATTTTAAAAATGCTTCGGTACTCTTCCATTGTTCTCGGAATTCCGCTGACATATAAAAATGCTTCGGAAATCTTGCATTGTTCTCGGCATTCCGCTGACATTTAAAAATGCTTTGGAACTCTTCAATTGTTCTCGGAATTCTGCTGAACTTTTAAAATGCTTTGGAACTCTTCCATTGCTCTCGGAATTCGGGTGAAGTTTAAAAATGCTTCGGAAATCTTCTATTGTTCTCGGAATTCCGCTGAAGTTTAAAAATGCTTAAAATCTTTTCCATTGTTCTCGTAATTCTGCTCATGTTTAAAAATGCTTCGGAACTCTTCCATTGTTCTCGTAATTCCGCTGAAGTTTAAAAATGGTTTGGAACTCTTCCATTGTTCTCGGAATTCCGATGACGTTTTAAAATGCTTCGGTACTCTTCCATTGTTCTCGGAATTCCGCTGACGTTTAAAAATGCTTCGGAACTCTTCCATTGTTCTCGGAATTCCGTTGAAGTTTAAAAATGCTTCGAAACTCTTCCATTGTTCTCGGAATTCTGCTGAAGTTTAAAAATGCTTCGAAATTCTTTCATTGTTCTCGGAATTCTGCTGAAGTTTAAAAATGCTTCAGAACTCTTCCATTGCTCTCGGAATTCCGCTGACGTTTAATAATGCTTCGCAACTCTTCCATTGTTCTCGGAATTCCGTTGAAGTTTAAAAATGCTTCGAAACTCTTCCATTGTTCTCGGAATTCTGCTGAAGTTTAAAAATGCTTCGGTACTCTTCCATTGTTCTCGGAATTCCGCTGACATATAAAAATGCTTCGGAAATCTTGCATTGTTCTCGGCATTCCGCTGACATTTAAAAATGCTTCGGAACTCTTCAATTGTTCTCGGAATTCTGCTGAACTTTTAAAATGCTTTGGAACTCTTCCATTGCTCTCGGAATTCGGGTGAAGTTTAAAAATGCATCGGAAATCTTCTATTGTTCTCGGAATTCCGCTGAAGTTTAAAAATGCTTAAAATCTCTTCCATTGTTCTCGTAATTCTGCTCATGTTTAAAAATGCTTCGGAACTCTTCCATTGTTCTCGTAATTCCGCTGAAGTTTAAAAATGGTTCGGAACTCTTCCATTGTTCTCGGAATTCCGATGACGTTTTAAAATGCTTTGGTACTCTTCCATTGTTCTCGGAATTCCGCTGACGTTTAAAAATGCTTCGGAACTCTTCCATTGTTATCGGAATTCCGCTGAAGTTTAAAAATGCTTCGGAACTCTTCCATTGTTCTAGGAATTCTGCTGTAGTCTAAAAATTCATCTGAACTCTTTCATTATTCTTGGAATTCGTGTGAATTTTAAAAATGCTTCGGAACTCTTCTATTGTTCTCGGAATTCCGCTGAAGTTTAAAAATGCTTAAAATCTCTTCCATTGTTCTCGTAATTCTGCTCATGTTTAAAAATGCTTCGGAACTCTTCCATTGTTCTCGTAATTCCGCTGAAGTTTAAAAATGCTTCACAACTCTTCCATTGTTCTCGGAATTCCGCTGAAGTTTAAAAATGCTTAAAATCTCTTACATTGTTCTCGGAATTCCGCTGAAGTTTAAAAATGCTTCGGAACTCTTCCATTTTTCTCGGAATTCTGCTGAAGTTTAAAAATGCTTCAGAACTCTTCCATTGTTCTCGGAATTCCGCTGAAGTTTAAAAATGCTTAAAATCTCTTACATTGTTCTCGGAATTCCGCTGAAGTTTAAAAATGCTTCGGAACTCTTCCATTGTTCTCGGAATTCCGCTGACATATAAAAATGCTTCTGAAATCTTGCATTGTTCTCGGCATTCCGCTGACGTTTAAAAATGCTTCGGAACTCTTCAATTGTTCTCGGAATTCCGCTGACGTTTAAAAATGCTTCGGAACTCTTCCATTGTTCTCACAATTCCGTTGAAGTTTAAAAATGCTTCGAAACTCTTCCATTGTTCTCGGAATTCTGCTGAAGTTTAAAAATGCTTCAGAACTCTTCCATTGCTCTCGGAATTCCGCTGACGTTTAATAATGCTTCGCAACTCTTCCATTGTTCTCGGAATTCCGCTGACATATAAAAATGCTTCGGAAATCTAGCATTGTTCTCGGCATTCCGCTGACATTTAAAAATGCTTCGGAACTCTTCAATTGTTCTCGGAATTCTGCTGAACTTTTAAAATGCTTTGGAACTCTTCCATTGCTCTCGGAATTCGGGTGAAGTTTAAAAATGCTTCGGAAATCTTCTATTGTTCTCGGAATTCCGCTGAAGTTTAAAAATGCTTAAAATCTCTTCCATTGTTCTCGTAATTCTGCTCATGTTTAAAAATGCTTCGGAACTCTTCCATTGTTCTCGTAATTCCGCTGAAGTTTAAAAATGGTTCGGAACTCTTCCATTGTTCTCGGAATTCCGATGACGTTTTAAAATGCTTCGGTACTCTTCCATTGTTCTCGGAATTCCGCTGACGTTTAAAAATGCTTCGGAACTCTTCCATTGTTATCGGAATTCCGCTGAAGTTTAAAAATGCTTCGGAACTCTTCCATTGTTCTAGGAATGCTGCTGAAGTCTAAAAATTCATCTGAACTCTTTCATTATTCTCGGAATTCGTGTGAATTTTAAAAATGCTTCGGAACTCTTCTATTGTTCTCGGAATTCCGCTGAAGTTTAAAAATGCTTAAAATCTCTTACATTGTTCTCGGAATTCCGCTGAAGTTTAAAAATGCTTCGGAACTCTTCCATTTTTCTCGGAATTCTGCTGAAGTTTAAAAATGCTTCAGAACTCTTCCATTGTTCTCAGAATTCTGCTGACATTTAAAAATGCTTCGGTACTCTTCCATTGTTCTGGGAATTCTGCTGAAGTTTAAAAATGCTTCGGTACTCTTCCATTGTTCTCGGAATTCCGCTGACATATAAAAATGCTTCGGAAATCTTGCATTGTTCTCGGCATTCCGCTGACATTTAAAAATGCTTCGGAACTCTTCAATTGTTCTCGGAATTCTGCTGAACTTTTAAAATGCTTTGGAACTCTTCCATTGCTCTCGGAATTCGGGTGAAGTTTAAAAATGCTTCGGAACTCTTCTATTGTTCTCGGAATTCCGCTGAAGTTTAAAAATGCTTAAAATCTTTTCCATTGTTCTCGTAATTCTGCTCATGTTTAAAAATGCTTCGGAACTCTTCCATTGTTCTCGTAATTCCGCTGAAGTTTAAAAATGGTTCGGAACTCTTCCATTGTTATCGGAATTCCGATGACGTTTTAAAATGCTTCGGTACTCTTCCATTGTTCTCGGAATTCCGCTGACGTTTAAAAATGCTTCGGAACTCTTCCATTGTTATCGGAATTCCGCTGAAGTTTAAAAATGCTTCGGAACTCTTCCATTGTTCTAGGAATTCTGTTGAAGTCTAAAAATTCATCTGAACTCTTTCATTATTCTCGGAATTCGTGTGAATTTTAAAAATGCTTCGGAACTCTTCTATTGTTCTCGGAATTCCGTTGAAGTTTAAAAATGCTTAAAATCTCTTCCATTGTTCTCGTAATTCTGCTCATGTTTAAAAATGCTTCAGAACTCTTCCATTGTTCTCGGAATTCCGCTGACGTTTAATAATGCTTTGCAACTCTTTCATTGTTCTTGGAATTCCGCTGACGTTTAAAAATGCTTCGGAACTCTTCCATTGTTCTCGGAATTCCGTTGAAGTTTAAAAATGCTTCGAAACTCTTCCATTGTTCTCGGAATTCTGCTGAAGTTTAAAAATGCTTCGAAATTCTTTCATTGTTCTCGGAATTCTGCTGAAGTTTAAAAATGCTTCAGAACTCTTCCATTGCTCTCGGAATTCCGCTGACGTTTAATAATGCTTCGCAACTCTTCCATTGTTCTCGGAATTCCGTTGAAGTTTAGAAATGCTTCGAAACTCTTCCATTGTTCTCGGAATTCTGCTGAATTTTAAAAATGCTTCGGTACTCTTCCATTGTTCTCGGAATTCCGCTGACATATAAAAATGCTTCGGAAATCTTGCATTGTTCTCGGCATTCCGCTGACATTTAAAAATGCTTTGTAACTCTTCAATTGTTCTCGGAATTCTGCTGAACTTTTAAAATGCTTTGGAACTCTTCCATTGCTCTCGGAATTCGGGTGAAGTTTAAAAATGCTTCGGAAATCTTCTATTGTTCTCGGAATTCCGCTGAAGTTTAAAAATGCTTAAAATCTCTTCCATTGTTCTCGTAATTCTGCTCATGTTTAAAAATGCTTCGGAACTCTTCCATTGTTCTCGTAATTCCGCTGAAGTTTAAAAATGGTTCGGAACTCTTCCATTGTTCTCGGAATTCCGATGACGTTTTAAAATGCTTCGGTACTCTTCCATTGTTCTCGGAATTCCGCTGACGTTTAAAAATGCTTCGGAACTCTTCCATTGTTCTAGGAATTCCGTTGAAGTTTAAAAATGCTTCGAAACTCTTCCATTGTTCTCGGAATTCTGCTGAAGTTTAAAAATGCTTCGAAATTCTTTCATTGTTCTCGGAATTCTGCTGAAGTTTAAAAATGCTTCAGAACTCTTCCATTGCTCTCGGAATTCCGCTGACGTTTAATAATGCTTCGCAACTCTTCCATTGTTCTCGGAATTCCGTTGAAGTTTAAAAATGCTTCGAAACTCTTCCATTGTTCTCGGAATTCTGCTGAAGTTTAAAAATGCTTCGGTACTCTTCCATTGTTCTCGGAATTCCGCTGACATATAAAAATGCTTCGGAAATCTTGCATTGTTCTCGGCATTCCGCTGACATTTAAAAATGCTTCGGAACTCTTCAATTGTTCTCGGAATTCTGCTGAACTTTTAAAATGCTTTGGAACTCTTCCATTGCTCTCGGAATTCGGGTGAAGTTTAAAAATGCATCGGAAATCTTCTATTGTTCTCGGAATTCCGCTGAAGTTTAAAAATGCTTAAAATCTCTTCCATTGTTCTCGTAATTCTGCTCATGTTTAAAAATGCTTCGGAACTCTTCCATTGTTCTCGTAATTCCGCTGAAGTTTAAAAATGGTTCGGAACTCTTCCATTGTTCTCGGAATTCCGATGACGTTTTAAAATGCTTTGGTACTCTTCCATTGTTCTCGGAATTCCGCTGACGTTTAAAAATGCTTCGGAACTCTTCCATTGTTATCGGAATTCCGCTGAAGTTTAAAAATGCTTCGGAACTCTTCCATTGTTCTAGGAATTCTGCTGTAGTCTAAAAATTCATCTGAACTCTTTCATTATTCTTGGAATTCGTGTGAATTTTAAAAATGCTTCGGAACTCTTCTATTGTTCTCGGAATTCCGCTGAAGTTTAAAAATGCTTAAAATCTCTTCCATTGTTCTCGTAATTCTGCTCATGTTTAAAAATGCTTCGGAACTCTTCCATTGTTCTCGTAATTCCGCTGAAGTTTAAAAATGGTTCGGAACTCTTCCATTGTTCTCGGAATTCCGATGACGTTTTAAAATGCTTTGGTACTCTTCCATTGTTCTCGGAATTCCGCTGACGTTTAAAAATGCTTCGGAACTCTTCCATTGTTATCGGAATTCCGCTGAAGTTTAAAAATGCTTCGGAACTCTTCCATTGTTCTAGGAATTCTGCTGTAGTCTAAAAATTCATCTGAACTCTTTCATTATTCTTGGAATTCGTGTGAATTTTAAAAATGCTTCGGAACTCTTCTATTGTTCTCGGAATTCCGCTGAAGTTTAAAAATGCTTAAAATCTTTTCCATTGTTCTCGTAATTCTGCTCATGTTTAAAAATGCTTCGGAACTCTTCCATTGTTCTCGTAATTCCGCTGAAGTTTAAAAATGGTTCGGAACTCTTCCATTGTTATCGGAATTCCGATGACGTTTTAAAATGCTTCGGTACTCTTCCATTGTTCTCGGAATTCCGCTGACGTTTAAAAATGCTTCGGAACTCTTCCATTGTTATCGGAATTCCGCTGAAGTTTAAAAATGCTTCGGAACTCTTCCATTGTTCTAGGAATTCTGCTGAAGTCTAAAAATTCATCTGAACTCTTTCATTATTCTCGGAATTCGTGTGAATTTTAAAAATGCTTCGGAACTCTTCTATTGTTCTCGGAATTCCGTTGAAGTTTAAAAATGCTTAAAATCTCTTCCATTGTTCTCGTAATTCTGCTCATGTTTAAAAATGCTTCAGAACTCTTCCATTGTTCTCAGAATTCCGCTGACGTTTAAAAATGCTTCGGAAATCTTCCATTGTTTTCAAAATTCCGCTGACGCTTAAAAATGCTTCAGAACTCTTCCATTGTTCTCGGAATTCCGCTGACGTTTAATAATGCTTTGCAACTCTTTCATTGTTCTTGGAATTCCGCTGACGTTTAAAAATGCTTCGGAACTCTTCCGTTGTTCTCGGAATTCCGTTGAAGTTTAAAAATGCTTCGAAACTCTTCCATTGTTCTCGGAATTCTGCTGAAGTTTAAAAATGCTTCGAAATTCTTTCATTGTTCTCGGAATTCTGCTGAAGTTTAAAAATGCTTCAGAACTCTTCCATTGCTCTCGGAATTCCGCTGACGTTTAATAATGCTTCGCAACTCTTCCATTGTTCTCGGAATTCCGTTGAAGTTTAAAAATGCTTCGAAACTCTTCCATTGTTCTCGGAATTCTGCTGAATTTTAAAAATGCTTCGGTACTCTTCCATTGTTCTCGGAATTCCGCTGACATATAAAAATGCTTCGGAAATCTTGCATTGTTCTCGGCATTCCGCTGACATTTAAAAATGCTTTGGAACTCTTCAATTGTTCTCGGAATTCTGCTGAACTTTTAAAATGCTTTGGAACTCTTCCATTGCTCTCGGAATTCGGGTGAAGTTTAAAAATGCTTCGGAAATCTTCTATTGTTCTCGGAATTCCGCTGAAGTTTAAAAATGCTTAAAATCTTTTCCATTGTTCTCGTAATTCTGCTCATGTTTAAAAATGCTTCGGAACTCTTCCATTGTTCTCGTAATTCCGCTGAAGTTTAAAAATGGTTTGGAACTCTTCCATTGTTCTCGGAATTCCGATGACGTTTTAAAATGCTTCGGTACTCTTCCATTGTTCTCGGAATTCCGCTGACGTTTAAAAATGCTTCGGAACTCTTCCATTGTTCTCGGAATTCCGTTGAAGTTTAAAAATGCTTCGAAACTCTTCCATTGTTCTCGGAATTCTGCTGAAGTTTAAAAATGCTTCGAAATTCTTTCATTGTTCTCGGAATTCTGCTGAAGTTTAAAAATGCTTCAGAACTCTTCCATTGCTCTCGGAATTCCGCTGACGTTTAATAATGCTTCGCAACTCTTCCATTGTTCTCGGAATTCCGTTGAAGTTTAAAAATGCTTCGAAACTCTTCCATTGTTCTCGGAATTCTGCTGAAGTTTAAAAATGCTTCGGTACTCTTCCATTGTTCTCGGAATTCCGCTGACATATAAAAATGCTTCGGAAATCTTGCATTGTTCTCGGCATTCCGCTGACATTTAAAAATGCTTCGGAACTCTTCAATTGTTCTCGGAATTCTGCTGAACTTTTAAAATGCTTTGGAACTCTTCCATTGCTCTCGGAATTCGGGTGAAGTTTAAAAATGCATCGGAAATCTTCTATTGTTCTCGGAATTCCGCTGAAGTTTAAAAATGCTTAAAATCTCTTCCATTGTTCTCGTAATTCTGCTCATGTTTAAAAATGCTTCGGAACTCTTCCATTGTTCTCGTAATTCCGCTGAAGTTTAAAAATGGTTCGGAACTCTTCCATTGTTCTCGGAATTCCGATGACGTTTTAAAATGCTTTGGTACTCTTCCATTGTTCTCGGAATTCCGCTGACGTTTAAAAATGCTTCGGAACTCTTCCATTGTTATCGGAATTCCGCTGAAGTTTAAAAATGTTTCGGAACTCTTCCATTGTTCTAGGAATTCTGCTGTAGTCTAAAAATTCATCTGAACTCTTTCATTATTCTTGGAATTCGTGTGAATTTTAAAAATGCTTCGGAACTCTTCTATTGTTCTCGGAATTCCGCTGAAGTTTAAAAATGCTTAAAATCTCTTCCATTGTTCTCGTAATTCTGCTCATGTTTAAAAATGCTTCGGAACTCTTCCATTGTTCTCGTAATTCCGCTGAAGTTTAAAAATGCTTCACAACTCTTCCATTGTTCTCGGAATTCCGCTGAAGTTTAAAAATGCTTAAAATCTCTTACATTGTTCTCGGAATTCCGCTGAAGTTTAAAAATGCTTCGGAACTCTTCCATTTTTCTCGGAATTCTGCTGAAGTTTAAAAATGCTTCAGAACTCTTCCATTGTTCTCGGAATTCCGCTGAAGTTTAAAAATGCTTAAAATCTCTTACATTGTTCTCGGAATTCCGCTGAAGTTTAAAAATGCTTCGGAACTCTTCCATTGTTCTCGGAATTCCGCTGACATATAAAAATGCTTCTGAAATCTTGCATTGTTCTCGGCATTCCGCTGACGTTTAAAAATGCTTCGGAACTCTTCAATTGTTCTCGGAATTCCGCTGACGTTTAAAAATGCTTCGGAACTCTTCCATTGTTCTCACAATTCCGTTGAAGTTTAAAAATGCTTCGAAACTCTTCCATTGTTCTCGGAATTCTGCTGAAGTTTAAAAATGCTTCAGAACTCTTCCATTGCTCTCGGAATTCCGCTGACGTTTAATAATGCTTCGCAACTCTTCCATTGTTCTCGGAATTCCGCTGACATATAAAAATGCTTCGGAAATCTAGCATTGTTCTCGGCATTCCGCTGACATTTAAAAATGCTTCGGAACTCTTCAATTGTTCTCGGAATTCTGCTGAACTTTTAAAATGCTTTGGAACTCTTCCATTGCTCTCGGAATTCGGGTGAAGTTTAAAAATGCTTCGGAAATCTTCTATTGTTCTCGGAATTCCGCTGAAGTTTAAAAATGCTTAAAATCTCTTCCATTGTTCTCGTAATTCTGCTCATGTTTAAAAATGCTTCGGAACTCTTCCATTGTTCTCGTAATTCCGCTGAAGTTTAAAAATGGTTCGGAACTCTTCCATTGTTCTCGGAATTCCGATGACGTTTTAAAATGCTTCGGTACTCTTCCATTGTTCTCGGAATTCCGCTGACGTTTAAAAATGCTTCGGAACTCTTCCATTGTTATCGGAATTCCGCTGAAGTTTAAAAATGCTTCGGAACTCTTCCATTGTTCTAGGAATGCTGCTGAAGTCTAAAAATTCATCTGAACTCTTTCATTATTCTCGGAATTCGTGTGAATTTTAAAAATGCTTCGGAACTCTTCTATTGTTCTCGGAATTCCGCTGAAGTTTAAAAATGCTTAAAATCTCTTACATTGTTCTCGGAATTCCGCTGAAGTTTAAAAATGCTTCGAAACTCTTCCATTTTTCTCGGAATTCTGCTGAAGTTTAAAAATGCTTCAGAACTCTTCCATTGTTCTCAGAATTCTGCTGACATTTAAAAATGCTTCGGTACTCTTCCATTGTTCTGGGAATTCTGCTGAAGTTTAAAAATGCTTCGGTACTCTTCCATTGTTCTCGGAATTCCGCTGACATATAAAAATGCTTCGGAAATCTTGCATTGTTCTCGGCATTCCGCTGACATTTAAAAATGCTTCGGAACTCTTCAATTGTTCTCGGAATTCTGCTGAACTTTTAAAATGCTTTGGAACTCTTCCATTGCTCTCGGAATTCGGGTGAAGTTTAAAAATGCTTCGGAACTCTTCTATTGTTCTCGGAATTCCGCTGAAGTTTAAAAATGCTTAAAATCTTTTCCATTGTTCTCGTAATTCTGCTCATGTTTAAAAATGCTTCGGAACTCTTCCATTGTTCTCGTAATTCCGCTGAAGTTTAAAAATGGTTCGGAACTCTTCCATTGTTATCGGAATTCCGATGACGTTTTAAAATGCTTCGGTACTCTTCCATTGTTCTCGGAATTCCGCTGACGTTTAAAAATGCTTCGGAACTCTTCCATTGTTATCGGAATTCCGCTGAAGTTTAAAAATGCTTCGGAACTCTTCCATTGTTCTAGGAATTCTGCTGAAGTCTAAAAATTCATCTGAACTCTTTCATTATTCTCGGAATTCGTGTGAATTTTAAAAATGCTTCGGAACTCTTCTATTGTTCTCGGAATTCCGTTGAAGTTTAAAAATGCTTAAAATCTCTTCCATTGTTCTCGTAATTCTGCTCATGTTTAAAAATGCTTCAGAACGCTTCCATTGTTCTCAGAATTCCGCTGACGTTTAAAAATGCTTCGGAAATCTTCCATTGTTTTCAAAATTCCGCTGACGCTTAAAAATGCTTCAGAACTCTTCCATTGTTCTCGGAATTCCGCTGACGTTTAATAATGCTTTGCAACTCTTTCATTGTTCTTGGAATTCCGCTGACGTTTAAAAATGCTTCGGAACTCTTCCATTGTTCTCGGAATTCCGTTGAAGTTTAAAAATGCTTCGAAACTCTTCCATTGTTCTCGGAATTCTGCTGAAGTTTAAAAATGCTTCGAAATTCTTTCATTGTTCTCGGAATTCTGCTGAAGTTTAAAAATGCTTCAGAACTCTTCCATTGCTCTCGGAATTCCGCTGACGTTTAATAATGCTTCGCAACTCTTCCATTGTTCTCGGAATTCCGTTGAAGTTTAGAAATGCTTCGAAACTCTTCCATTGTTCTCGGAATTCTGCTGAATTTTAAAAATGCTTCGGTACTCTTCCATTGTTCTCGGAATTCCGCTGACATATAAAAATGCTTCGGAAATCTTGCATTGTTCTCGGCATTCCGCTGACATTTAAAAATGCTTTGTAACTCTTCAATTGTTCTCGGAATTCTGCTGAACTTTTAAAATGCTTTGGAACTCTTCCATTGCTCTCGGAATTCGGGTGAAGTTTAAAAATGCTTCGGAAATCTTCTATTGTTCTCGGAATTCCGCTGAAGTTTAAAAATGCTTAAAATCTCTTCCATTGTTCTCGTAATTCTGCTCATGTTTAAAAATGCTTCGGAACTCTTCCATTGTTCTCGTAATTCCGCTGAAGTTTAAAAATGGTTCGGAACTCTTCCATTGTTCTCGGAATTCCGATGACGTTTTAAAATGCTTCGGTACTCTTCCATTGTTCTCGGAATTCCGCTGACGTTTAAAAATGCTTCGGAACTCTTCCATTGTTCTCGGAATTCCGTTGAAGTTTAAAAATGCTTCGAAACTCTTCCATTGTTCTCGGAATTCTGCTGAAGTTTAAAAATGCTTCGGAACTCTTCCATTGTTATCGGAATTCCGCTGAAGTTTAAAAATGCTTCGGAACTCTTCCATTGTTCTAGGAATTCTGCTGTAGTCTAAAAATTCATCTGAACTCTTTCATTATTCTTGGAATTCGTGTGAATTTTAAAAATGCTTCGGAACTCTTCTATTGTTCTCGGAATTCCGCTGAAGTTTAAAAATGCTTAAAATCTCTTACATTGTTCTCGGAATTCCGCTGAAGTTTAAAAATGCTTCGGAACTCTTCCATTTTTCTCGGAATTCTGCTGAAGTTTAAAAATGCTTCAGAACTCTTCCATTGTTCTCAGAATTCCGCTGACGTTTAAAAATGCTTCGGTACTCTTCCATTGTTCTCGGAATTCCGCTGACGTTTAAAAATGCTTCGGTACTCTTCCATTGTTCTCGGAATTCCGCTGACATATAAAAATGCTTTGGAAATCTTGCATTGTTCTCCGCATTCCGCTGACATTTAAAAATGCTTCGGAACTCTTCAATTGTTCTCGGAATTCTGCTGAACTTTTAAAATGCTTTGGAACTCTTCCATTGCTCTCGGAATTCGGGTGAAGTTTAAAAATGCTTCGGAACTCTTCTATTGTTATCGGAATTCCGCTGAAGTTTAAAAATGCTTAAAATCTCTTCCATTGTTCTCGTAATTCTGCTCATGTTTAAAAATGCTTCGGAACTCTTCCATTGTTCTCGTAATTCCGCTGAAGTTTAAAAATGCTTCCGAACTCTTCCATTGTTCTCGGAATTCCGCTGACGTTTAAAAATGCTTCACAACTCTTCCATTGTTCTCGGAATTCCGCTGACTTTTAAAAATGCTTCGGAACTCTTCCATTGTTCTCCAAATTCCGCTGAAGTTTAAAAATGCTTCGGAACCCTTCCATTGTTCTCGGAATTCCGCTGAAGTTTAAAAATGCTTCGGAACTCTTCCATTGTTCTAGGAATGCTGCTGAAGTCTAAAAATTCATCTGAACTCTTTCATTATTCTCGGAATTCGTGTGAATTTTAAAAATGCTTCGGAACTCTTCTATTGTTCTCGGAATTCCGCTGAAGTTTAAAAATGCTTAAAATCTCTTACATTGTTCTCGGAATTCCGCTGAAGTTTAAAAATGCTTAAAATCTTTTCCATTATTCTCGTAATTCTGCTCATGTTTAAAAATGCTTCGGAACTCTTCCATTGTTCTCGTAATTCCGCTGAAGTTTAAAAATGGTTCGGAACTCTTCCATTGTTCTCGTAATTCCGCTGAAGTTTAAAAATGGTTCGGAACTCTTCCATTGTTATCGGAATTCCGATGACGTTTTAAAATGCTTCGGTACTCTTCCATTGTTCTCGGAATTCCGCTGACGTTTAAAAATGCTTCGGAACTCTTCCATTGTTATCGGAATTCCGCTGAAGTTTAAAAATGCTTCGGAACTCTTCCATTGTTCTAGGAATTCTGCTGAAGTCTAAAAATTCATCTGAACTCTTTCATTATTCTCGGAATTCGTGTGAATTTTAAAAATGCTTCGGAACTCTTCTATTGTTCTCGGAATTCCGTTGAAGTTTAAAAATGCTTAAAATCTCTTCCATTGTTCTCGTAATTCTGCTCATGTTTAAAAATGCTTCAGAACTCTTCCATTGTTCTCAGAATTCCGCTGACGTTTAAAAATGCTTCGGAAATCTTCCATTGTTTTCAAAATTCCGCTGACGCTTAAAAATGCTTCAGAACTCTTCCATTGTTCTCGGAATTCCGCTGACGTTTAATAATGCTTTGCAACTCTTTCATTGTTCTTGGAATTCCGCTGACGTTTAAAAATGCTTCGGAACTCTTCCATTGTTCTCGGAATTCCGTTGAAGTTTAAAAATGCTTTGAAACTCTTCCATTGTTCTCGGAATTCTGCTGAAGTTTAAAAATGCTTCGAAATTCTTTCATTGTTCTCGGAATTCTGCTGAAGTTTAAAAATGCTTCAGAACTCTTCCATTGCTCTCGGAATTCCGCTGACGTTTAATAATGCTTCGCAACTCTTCCATTGTTCTCGGAATTCCGTTGAAGTTTAAAAATGCTTCGAAACTCTTCCATTGTTCTTGGAATTCTGCTGAATTTTAAAAATGCTTCAGTACTCTTCCATTGTTCTCGGAATTCCGCTGACATATAAAAATGCTTCGGAAATCTTGCATTGTTCTCGGCATTCCGCTGACATTTAAAAATGCTTTGGAACTCTTCAATTGTTCTCGGAATTCTGCTGAACTTTTAAAATGCTTTGGAACTCTTCCATTGCTCTCGGAATTCGGGTGAAGTTTAAAAATGCTTTGGAAATCTTCTATTGTTCTCGGAATTCCGCTGAAGTTTAAAAATGCTTAAAATCTCTTCCATTGTTCTCGTAATTCTGCTCATGTTTAAAAATGCTTCGGAACTCTTCCATTGTTCTCGTAATTCCGCTGAAGTTTAAAAATGGTTCGGAACTCTTCCATTGTTCTCGGAATTCCGATGACGTTTTAAAATGCTTCGGTACTCTTCCATTGTTCTCGGAATTCCGCTGACGTTTAAAAATGCTTCGGAACTCTTCCATTGTTCTCGGAATTCCGTTGAAGTTTAAAAATGCTTCGAAACTCTTCCATTGTTCTCGGAATTCTGCAGAAGTTTAAAAATGCTTCGAAATTCTTTCATTGTTCTTGGAATTCCGCTGACGTTTAATAATGCTTCGCAACTCTTCCATTGTTCTCGGAATTCCGTTGAAGTTTAAAAATGCTTCGAAACTCTTCCATTGTTCTCGGAATTCTGCTGAACTTTTAAAATGCTTTGGAACTCTTCCATTGCTCTCGGAATTCGGGTGAAGTTTAAAAATGCTTCGGAACTCTTCCATTGTTCTAGGAATGCTGCTGAAGTCTAAAAATTCATCTGAACTCTTTCATTATTCTCGGAATTCGTGTGAATTTTAAAAATGCTTCGGAACTCTTCTATTGTTCTCGGAATTCCGCTGAAGTTTAAAAATGCTTAAAATCTCTTACATTGTTCTCGGAATTCCGCTGAAGTTTAAAAATGCTTAAAATCTTTTCCATTGTTCTCGTAATTCTGCTCATGTTTAAAAATGCTTCGGAACTCTTCCATTGTTCTCGTAATTCCGCTGAAGTTTAAAAATGGTTCGGAACTCTTCCATTGTTCTCGTAATTCCGCTGAAGTTTAAAAATGGTTCGGAACTCTTCCATTGTTATCGGAATTCCGATGACGTTTTAAAATGCTTCGGTACTCTTCCATTGTTCTCGGAATTCCGCTGAAGTTTAAAAATGCTTCGGAACTCTTCCATTGTTCTAGGAATTCTGCTGAAGTCTAAAAATTCATCTGAACTCTTTCATTATTCTCGGAATTCGTGTGAATTTTAAAAATGCTTCGGAACTCTTCTATTGTTCTCGGAATTCCGTTGAAGTTTAAAAATGCTTAAAATCTCTTCCATTGTTCTCGTAATTCTGCTCATGTTTAAAAATGCTTCAGAACTCTTCCATTGTTCTCAGAATTCCGCTGACGTTTAAAAATGCTTCGGAAATCTTCCATTGTTTTCAAAATTCCGCTGACGCTTAAAAATGCTTCAGAACTCTTCCATTGTTCTCGGAATTCCGCTGACGTTTAATAATGCTTTGCAACTCTTTCATTGTTCTTGGAATTCCGCTGACGTTTAAAAATGCTTCGGAACTCTTCCATTGTTCTCGGAATTCCGTTGAAGTTTAAAAATGCTTCGAAACTCTTCCATTGTTCTCGGAATTCTGCTGAAGTTTAAAAATGCTTCGAAATTCTTTCATTGTTCTCGGAATTCTGCTGAAGTTTAAAAATGCTTCAGAACTCTTCCATTGCTCTCGGAATTCCGCTGACGTTTAATAATGCTTCGCAACTCTTCCATTGTTCTCGGAATTCCGTTGAAGTTTAAAAATGCTTCGAAACTCTTCCATTGTTCTCGGAATTCTGCTGAATTTTAAAAATGCTTCAGTACTCTTCCATTGTTCTCGGAATTCCGCTGACATATAAAAATGCTTCGGAAATCTTGCATTGTTCTCGGCATTCCGCTGACATTTAAAAATGCTTTGGAACTCTTCAATTGTTCTCGGAATTCTGCTGAACTTTTAAAATGCTTTGGAACTCTTCCATTGCTCTCGGAATTCGGGTGAAGTTTAAAAATGCTTCGGAAATCTTCTATTGTTCTCGGAATTCCGCTGAAGTTTAAAAATGCTTAAAATCTCTTCCATTGTTCTCGTAATTCTGCTCATGTTTAAAAATGCTTCGGAACTCTTCCATTGTTCTCGTAATTCCGCTGAAGTTTAAAAATGGTTCGGAACTCTTCCATTGTTCTCGGAATTCCGATGACGTTTTAAAATGCTTCGGTACTCTTCCATTGTTCTCGGAATTCCGCTGACGTTTAAAAATGCTTCGGAACTCTTCCATTGTTCTCGGAATTCCGTTGAAGTTTAAAAATGCTTCGAAACTCTTCCATTGTTCTCGGAATTCTGCTGAAGTTTAAAAATGCTTCGAAATTCTTTCATTGTTCTTGGAATTCCGCTGACGTTTAATAATGCTTCGCAACTCTTCCATTGTTCTCGGAATTCCGTTGAAGTTTAAAAATGCTTCGAAACTCTTCCATTGTTCTCGGAATTCTGCTGAAGTTTAAAAATGCTTCGGTACTCTTCCATTGTTCTCGGAATTCCGCTGACATATAAAAATGCTTCGGAAATCTTGCATTGTTCTCGGCATTCCGCTGACATTTAAAAATGCTTCGGAACTCTTCAATTGTTCTCGGAATTCTGCTGAACTTTTAAAATGCTTTGGAACTCTTCCATTGCTCTCGGAATTCGGGTGAAGTTTAAAAATGCTTCGGAAATCTTCTATTGTTCTCGGAATTCCGCTGAAGTTTAAAAATGCTTAAAATCTCTTCCATTGTTCTCGTAATTCTGCTCATGTTTAAAAATGCTTCGGAACTCTTCCATTGTTCTCGTAATTCCGCTGAAGTTTAAAAATGGTTCGGAACTCTTCCATTGTTCTCGGAATTCCGATGACGTTTAAAAATGCTTTGGTACTCTTCCATTGTTCTCGGAATTCCGCTGACGTTTAAAAATGCTTCGGAACTCTTCCATTGTTATCGGAATTCCGCTGAAGTTTAAAAATGCTTCGGAACTCTTCCATTGTTCTAGGAATTCTGCTGTAGTCTAAAAATTCATCTGAACTCTTTCATTATTCTTGGAATTCGTGTGAATTTTAAAAATGCTTCGGAACTCTTCTATTGTTCTCGGAATTCCGCTGAAGTTTAAAAATGCTTAAAATCTCTTACATTGTTCTCGGAATTCCGCTGAAGTTTAAAAATGCTTCGGAACTCTTCCATTTTTCTCGGAATTCTGCTGAAGTTTAAAAATGCTTCAGAACTCTTCCATTGTTCTCAGAATTCCGCTGACGTTTAAAAATGCTTCGGTACTCTTCCATTGTTCTCGGAATTCCGCTGACGTTTAAAAATGCTTCGGTACTCTTCCATTGTTCTCGGAATTCCGCTGACATATAAAAATGCTTCGGAACTCTTCAATTGTTCTCGGAATTCCGCTGACGTTTAAAAATGCTTCACAACTCTTCCATTGTTCTCGGAATTCCGCTGACTTTTAAAAATGCTTCGGAACTCTTCCATTGTTCTCCAAATTCCGCTGAAGTTTAAAAATGCTTCGGAACCCTTCCATTGTTCTCGGAATTCCGCTGAAGTTTAAAAATGCTTCGGAACTCTTCCATTGATCTAGGAATGCTGCTGAAGTCTAAAAATTCATCTGAACTCTTTCATTATTCTCGGAATTCGTGTGAATTTTAAAAATGCTTCGGAACTCTTCTATTGTTCTCGGAATTCCGCTGAAGTTTAAAAATGCTTAAAATCTCTTACATTGTTCTCGGAATTCCGCTGAAGTTTAAAAATGCTTCGGAACTCTTCCATTTTTCTCGGAATTCTGCTGAAGTTTAAAAATGCTTCAGAACTCTTCCATTGTTCTCGGAATTCCGCTGACGTTTAAAAATGCTTCGGTACTCTTCCATTGTTCTCGGAATTCCGCTGACATATAAAAATGCTTCTGAAATCTTGCATTGTTCTCGGCATTCCGCTGACGTTTAAAAATGCTTCGGAACTCTTCAATTGTTCTCGGAATTCCGCTGACGTTTAAAAATGCTTCGGAACTCTTCCATTGTTCTCAGAATTCCGTTGAAGTTTAAAAATGCTTCGAAACTCTTCCATTGTTCTCGGAATTCTGCTGAAGTTTAAAAATGCTTCGAAACTCTTTCATTGTTCTCGGAATTCTGCTGAAGTTTAAAAATGCTTCAGAACTCTTCCATTGCTCTCGGAATTCCGCTGACGTTTAATAATGCTTCGCAACTCTTCCATTGTTCTCGGAATTCCGCTGACATTTAAAAATGCTTCGGAACTCTTCAATTGTTCTCGGAATTCTGCTGAACTTTTAAAATGCTTTGGAACTCTTCCATTGCTCTCGGAATTCGGGTGAAGTTTAAAAATGCTTCAGAACTCTTCCATTGTTCTCAGAATTCTGCTGACATTTAAAAATGCTTCGGTACTCTTCCATTGTTCTGGGAATTCTGCTGAAGTTTAAAAATGCTTCGGTACTCTTCCATTGTTCTCGGAATTCCGCTGACATATAAAAATGCTTCGGAAATCTTGCATTGTTCTCGGCATTCCGCTGACATTTAAAAATGCTTCGGAACTCTTCAATTGTTCTCGGAATTCTGCTGAACTTTTAAAATGCTTTGGAACTCTTCCATTGCTCTCGGAATTCGGGTGAAGTTAAAAAATGCTTCGGAACTCTTCTATTGTTCTCGGAATTCCGCTGAAGTTTAAAAATGCTTAAAATCTTTTCCATTGTTCTCGTAATTCTGCTCATGTTTAAAAATGCTTCGGAACTCTTCCATTGTTCTCGTAATTCCGCTGAAGTTTAAAAATGGTTCGGAACTCTTCCATTGTTATCGGAATTCCGATGACGTTTTAAAATGCTTCGGTACTCTTCCATTGTTCTCGGAATTCCGCTGACGTTTAAAAATGCTTCGGAACTCTTCCATTGTTATCGGAATTCCGCTGAAGTTTAAAAATGCTTCGGAACTCTTCCATTGTTCTAGGAATTCTGCTGAAGTCTAAAAATTCATCTGAACTCTTTCATTATTCTCGGAATTCGTGTGAATTTTAAAAATGCTTCGGAACTCTTCTATTGTTCTCGGAATTCCGTTGAAGTTTAAAAATGCTTAAAATCTCTTCCATTGTTCTCGTAATTCTGCTCATGTTTAAAAATGCTTCAGAACTCTTCCATTGTTCTCAGAATTCCGCTGACGTTTAAAAATGCTTCGGAAATCTTCCATTGTTTTCAAAATTCCGCTGACGCTTAAAAATGCTTCAGAACTCTTCCATTGTTCTCGGAATTCCGCTGACGTTTAATAATGCTTTGCAACTCTTTCATTGTTCTTGGAATTCCGCTGACGTTTAAAAATGCTTCGGAACTCTTCCATTGTTCTCGGAATTCCGTTAAAGTTTAAAAATGCTTCGAAACTCTTCCATTGTTCTCGGAATTCTGCTGAAGTTTAAAAATGCTTCGAAATTCTTTCATTGTTCTCGGAATTCTGCTGAAGTTTAAAAATGCTTCAGAACTCTTCCATTGCTCTCGGAATTCCGCTGACGTTTAATAATGCTTCGCAACTCTTCCATTGTTCTCGGAATTCCGTTGAAGTTTAAAAATGCTTCGAAACTCTTCCATTGTTCTCGGAATTCTGCTGAATTTTAAAAATGCTTCGGTACTCTTCCATTGTTCTCGGAATTCCGCTGACATATAAAAATGCTTCGGAAATCTTGCATTGTTCTCGGCATTCCGCTGACATTTAAAAATGCTTTGGAACTCTTCAATTGTTCTCGGAAGTCTGCTGAACTTTTAAAATGCTTTGGAACTCTTCCATTGCTCTCGGAATACGGGTGAAGTTTAAAAATGCTTCGGAAATCTTCTATTGTTCTCGGAATTCCGCTGAAGTTTAAAAATGCTTAAAATCTCTTCCATTGTTCTCGTAATTCTGCTCATGTTTAAAAATGCTTCGGAACTCTTCCATTGTTCTCGTAATTCCGCTGAAGTTTAAAAATGGTTCGGAACTCTTCCATTGTTCTCGGAATTCCGATGACGTTTTAAAATGCTTCGGTACTCTTCCATTGTTCTCGGAATTCCGCTGACGTTTAAAAATGCTTCGGAACTCTTCCATTGTTATCGGAATTCCGCTGAAGTTTAAAAATGCTTCGGAACTCTTCCATTGTTCTAGGAATTCTGCTGAAGTCTAAAAATTCATCTGAACTCTTTCATTATTCTCGGAATTCGTGTGAATTTTAAAAATGCTTCGGAACTCATCTATTGTTCTAGGAATTCTGCTGAAGTCTAAAAATTCATCTGAACTCTTTCATTATTCTCGGAATTCGTGTGAATTTTAAAAATGCTTCGGAACTCTTCTATTGTTCTCGGAATTCCGTTGAAGTTTAAAAATGCTTAAAATCTCTTCCATTGTTCTCGTAATTCTGCTCATGTTTAAAAATGCTTCAGAACTCTTCCATTGTTCTCAGAATTCCGCTGACGTTTAAAAATGCTTCGGAAATCTTCCATTGTTTTCAAAATTCCGCTGACGCTTAAAAATGCTTCAGAACTCTTCCATTGTTCTCGGAATTCCGCTGACGTTTAATAATGCTTTGCAACTCTTTCATTGTTCTTGGAATTCCGCTGACGTTTAAAAATGCTTCGGAACTCTTCCATTGTTCTCGGAATTCCGTTGAAGTTTAAAAATGCTTCGAAACTCTTCCATTGTTCTCGGAATTCTGCTGAAGTTTAAAAATGCTTCGAAATTCTTTCATTGTTCTCGGAATTCTGCTGAAGTTTAAAAATGCTTCAGAACTCTTCCATTGCTCTCGGAATTCCGCTGACGTTTAATAATGCTTCGCAACTCTTCCATTGTTCTCGGAATTCCGTTGAAGTTTAAAAATGCTTCGAAACTCTTCCATTGTTCTCGGAATTCTGCTGAATTTTAAAAATGCTTCAGTACTCTTCCATTGTTCTCGGAATTCCGCTGACATATAAAAATGCTTCGGAAATCTTGCATTGTTCTCGGCATTCCGCTGACATTTAAAAATGCTTTGGAACTCTTCAATTGTTCTCGGAATTCTGCTGAACTTTTAAAATGCTTTGGAACTCTTCCATTGCTCTCGGAATTCGGGTGAAGTTTAAAAATGCTTCGGAAATCTTCTATTGTTCTCGGAATTCCGCTGAAGTTTAAAAATGCTTAAAATCTCTTCCATTGTTCTCGTAATTCTGCTCATGTTTAAAAATGCTTCGGAACTCTTCCATTGTTCTCGTAATTCCGCTGAAGTTTAAAAATGGTTCGGAACTCTTCCATTGTTCTCGGAATTCCGATGACGTTTTAAAATGCTTCGGTACTCTTCCATTGTTCTCGGAATTCCGCTGACGTTTAAAAATGCTTCGGAACTCTTCCATTGTTCTCGGAATTCCGTTGAAGTTTAAAAATGCTTCGAAACTCTTCCATTGTTCTCGGAATTCTGCTGAAGTTTAAAAATGCTTCGAAATTCTTTCATTGTTCTTGGAATTCCGCTGACGTTTAATAATGCTTCGCAACTCTTCCATTGTTCTCGGAATTCCGTTGAAGTTTAAAAATGCTTCGAAACTCTTCCATTGTTCTCGGAATTCTGCTGAAGTTTAAAAATGCTTCGGTACTCTTCCATTGTTCTCGGAATTCCGCTGACATATAAAAATGCTTCGGAAATCTTGCATTGTTCTCGGCATTCCGCTGACATTTAAAAATGCTTCGGAACTCTTCAATTGTTCTCGGAATTCTGCTGAACTTTTAAAATGCTTTGGAACTCTTCCATTGCTCTCGGAATTCGGGTGAAGTTTAAAAATGCTTCGGAAATCTTCTATTGTTCTCGGAATTCCGCTGAAGTTTAAAAATGCTTAAAATCTCTTCCATTGTTCTCGTAATTCTGCTCATGTTTAAAAATGCTTCGGAACTCTTCCATTGTTCTCGTAATTCCGCTGAAGTTTAAAAATGGTTCGGAACTCTTCCATTGTTCTCGGAATTCCGATGACGTTTAAAAATGCTTTGGTACTCTTCCATTGTTCTCGGAATTCCGCTGACGTTTAAAAATGCTTCGGAACTCTTCCATTGTTATCGGAATTCCGCTGAAGTTTAAAAATGCTTCGGAACTCTTCCATTGTTCTAGGAATTCTGCTGTAGTCTAAAAATTCATCTGAACTCTTTCATTATTCTTGGAATTCGTGTGAATTTTAAAAATGCTTCGGAACTCTTCTATTGTTCTCGGAATTCCGCTGAAGTTTAAAAATGCTTAAAATCTCTTACATTGTTCTCGGAATTCCGCTGAAGTTTAAAAATGCTTCGGAACTCTTCAATTGTTCTCGGAATTCTGCTGAACTTTTAAAATGCTTTGGAACTCTTCCATTGCTCTCGGAATTCGGGTGAAGTTTAAAAATGCTTCGGAACTCTTCTATTGTTATCGGAATTCCGCTGAAGTTTAAAAATGCTTAAAATCTCTTCCATTGTTCTCGTAATTCTGCTCATGTTTAAAAATGCTTCGGAACTCTTCCATTGTTCTCGTAATTCCGCTGAAGTTTAAAAATGCTTCGGAACTCTTCCATTGTTCTCGGAATTCCGCTGACGTTTAAAAATGCTTCACAACTCTTCCATTGTTCTCGGAATTCCGCTGACTTTTAAAAATGCTTCGGAACTCTTCCATTGTTCTCCAAATTCCGCTGAAGTTTAAAAATGCTTCGGAACCCTTCCATTGTTCTCGGAATTCCGCTGAAGTTTAAAAATGCTTCGGAACTCTTCCATTGATCTAGGAATGCTGCTGAAGTCTAAAAATTCATCTGAACTCTTTCATTATTCTCGGAATTCGTGTGAATTTTAAAAATGCTTCGGAACTCTTCTATTGTTCTCGGAATTCCGCTGAAGTTTAAAAATGCTTAAAATCTCTTACATTGTTCTCGGAATTCCGCTGAAGTTTAAAAATGCTTCGGAACTCTTCCATTTTTCTCGGAATTCTGCTGAAGTTTAAAAATGCTTCAGAACTCTTCCATTGTTCTCGGAATTCCGCTGACGTTTAAAAATGCTTCGGTACTCTTCCATTGTTCTCGGAATTCCGCTGACATATAAAAATGCTTCTGAAATCTTGCATTGTTCTCGGCATTCCGCTGACGTTTAAAAATGCTTCGGAACTCTTCAATTGTTCTCGGAATTCCGCTGACGTTTAAAAATGCTTCGGAACTCTTCCATTGTTCTCAGAATTCCGTTGAAGTTTAAAAATGCTTCGAAACTCTTCCATTGTTCTCGGAATTCTGCTGAAGTTTAAAAATGCTTCGAAACTCTTTCATTGTTCTCGGAATTCTGCTGAAGTTTAAAAATGCTTCAGAACTCTTCCATTGCTCTCGGAATTCCGCTGACGTTTAATAATGCTTCGCAACTCTTCCATTGTTCTCGGAATTCCGCTGACATTTAAAAATGCTTCGGAACTCTTCAATTGTTCTCGGAATTCTGCTGAACTTTTAAAATGCTTTGGAACTCTTCCATTGCTCTCGGAATTCGGGTGAAGTTTAAAAATGCTTCAGAACTCTTCCATTGTTCTCAGAATTCTGCTGACATTTAAAAATGCTTCGGTACTCTTCCATTGTTCTGGGAATTCTGCTGAAGTTTAAAAATGCTTCGGTACTCTTCCATTGTTCTCGGAATTCCGCTGACATATAAAAATGCTTCGGAAATCTTGCATTGTTCTCGGCATTCCGCTGACATTTAAAAATGCTTCGGAACTCTTCAATTGTTCTCGGAATTCTGCTGAACTTTTAAAATGCTTTGGAACTCTTCCATTGCTCTCGGAATTCGGGTGAAGTTAAAAAATGCTTCGGAACTCTTCTATTGTTCTCGGAATTCCGCTGAAGTTTAAAAATGCTTAAAATCTTTTCCATTGTTCTCGTAATTCTGCTCATGTTTAAAAATGCTTCGGAACTCTTCCATTGTTCTCGTAATTCCGCTGAAGTTTAAAAATGGTTCGGAACTCTTCCATTGTTATCGGAATTCCGATGACGTTTTAAAATGCTTCGGTACTCTTCCATTGTTCTCGGAATTCCGCTGACGTTTAAAAATGCTTCGGAACTCTTCCATTGTTATCGGAATTCCGCTGAAGTTTAAAAATGCTTCGGAACTCTTCCATTGTTCTAGGAATTCTGCTGAAGTCTAAAAATTCATCTGAACTCTTTCATTATTCTCGGAATTCGTGTGAATTTTAAAAATGCTTCGGAACTCTTCTATTGTTCTCGGAATTCCGTTGAAGTTTAAAAATGCTTAAAATCTCTTCCATTGTTCTCGTAATTCTGCTCATGTTTAAAAATGCTTCAGAACTCTTCCATTGTTCTCAGAATTCCGCTGACGTTTAAAAATGCTTCGGAAATCTTCCATTGTTTTCAAAATTCCGCTGACGCTTAAAAATGCTTCAGAACTCTTCCATTGTTCTCGGAATTCCGCTGACGTTTAATAATGCTTTGCAACTCTTTCATTGTTCTTGGAATTCCGCTGACGTTTAAAAATGCTTCGGAACTCTTCCATTGTTCTCGGAATTCCGTTAAAGTTTAAAAATGCTTCGAAACTCTTCCATTGTTCTCGGAATTCTGCTGAAGTTTAAAAATGCTTCGAAATTCTTTCATTGTTCTCGGAATTCTGCTGAAGTTTAAAAATGCTTCAGAACTCTTCCATTGCTCTCGGAATTCCGCTGACGTTTAATAATGCTTCGCAACTCTTCCATTGTTCTCGGAATTCCGTTGAAGTTTAAAAATGCTTCGAAACTCTTCCATTGTTCTCGGAATTCTGCTGAATTTTAAAAATGCTTCGGTACTCTTCCATTGTTCTCGGAATTCCGCTGACATATAAAAATGCTTCGGAAATCTTGCATTGTTCTCGGCATTCCGCTGACATTTAAAAATGCTTTGGAACTCTTCAATTGTTCTCGGAAGTCTGCTGAACTTTTAAAATGCTTTGGAACTCTTCCATTGCTCTCGGAATTCGGGTGAAGTTTAAAAATGCTTCGGAAATCTTCTATTGTTCTCGGAATTCCGCTGAAGTTTAAAAATGCTTAAAATCTCTTCCATTGTTCTCGTAATTCTGCTCATGTTTAAAAATGCTTCGGAACTCTTCCATTGTTCTCGTAATTCCGCTGAAGTTTAAAAATGGTTCGGAACTCTTCCATTGTTCTCGGAATTCCGATGACGTTTTAAAATGCTTCGGTACTCTTCCATTGTTCTCGGAATTCCGCTGACGTTTAAAAATGCTTCGGAACTCTTCCATTGTTATCGGAATTCCGCTGAAGTTTAAAAATGCTTCGGAACTCTTCCATTGTTCTAGGAATTCTGCTGAAGTCTAAAAATTCATCTGAACTCTTTCATTATTCTCGGAATTCGTGTGAATTTTAAAAATGCTTCGGAACTCATCTATTGTTCTCGGAATTCCGCTGAAGTTTAAAAATGCTTAAAATCTCTTACATTGTTCTCGGAATTCCGCTGAAGTTTAAAAATGCTTCGGAACTCTTCCATTTTTCTCGGAATTCTGCTGAAGTTTAAAAATGCTTCAGAACTCTTCCATTGTTCTCAGAATTCCGCTGACGTTTAAAAATGCTTCGGTACTCTTCCATTGTTCTCGGAATTCCGCTGACGTTTAAAAATGCTTCGGTACTCTTCAATTGTTCTCGGAATTCTGCTGAACTTTTAAAATGCTTTGGAACTCTTCCATTGCTCTCGGAATTCGGGTGAAGTTTAAAAATGCTTCGGAACTCTTCTATTGTTCTCGGAATTCCGCTGAAGTTTAAAAATGCTTAAAATCTCTTCCATTGTTCTCGTAATTCTGCTCATGTTTAAAAATGCTTCGGAACTCTTCCATTGTTCTCGTAATTCCGCTGAAGTTTAAAAATGCTTCGGAACTCTTCCATTGTTCTCGGAATTCCGCTGACGTTTAAAAATGCTTCACAACTCTTCCATTGTTCTCGGAATTCCGCTGACATATAAAAATGCTTCGGAAATCTTGCATTGTTCTCGTAATTCCGCTGAAGTTTAAAAATGGTTCGGAACTCTTCCATTGTTATCGGAATTCCGATGACGTTTTAAAATGCTTCGGTACTCTTCCATTGTTCTCGGAATTCCGCTGACGTTTAAAAATGCTTCGGAACTCTTCCATTGTTATCGGAATTCCGCTGAAGTTTAAAAATGCTTCGGAACTCTTCCATTGTTCTAGGAATTCTGCTGAAGTCTAAAAATTCATCTGAACTCTTTCATTATTCTCGGAATTCGTGTGAATTTTAAAAATGCTTCGGAACTCTTCAATTGTTCTCGGAATTCTGCTGAACTTTTAAAATGCTTTGGAACTCTTCCATTGCTCTCGGAATTCGGGTGAAGTTTAAAAATGCTTCGGAACTCTTCTATTGTTCTCGGAATTCCGCTGAAGTTTAAAAATGCTTAAAATCTCTTCCATTGTTCTCGTAATTCTGCTCATGTTTAAAAATGCTTCGGAACTCTTCCATTGTTCTCGTAATTCCGCTGAAGTTTAAAAATGGTTCGGAACTCTTCCATTGTTCTCGGAATTCCGATGACGTTTTAAAATGCTTCGGTACTCTTCCATTGTTCTCGGAATTCCGCTGACGTTTAAAAATGCTTCGGAACTCTTCCATTGTTATCGGAATTCCGCTGAAGTTTTAAAATGCTTCGGAACTCTTCCATTGTTCTAGGAATGCTGCTGAAGTCTAAAAATTCATCTGAACTCTTTCATTATTCTCGGAATTCGTGTGAATTTTAAAAATGCTTCGGAACTCTTCTATTGTTCTCGGAATTCCGCTGAAGTTTAAAAATGCTTAAAATCTCTTACATTGTTCTCGGAATTCTGCTGAAGTTTAAAAATGCTTCGGAACTCTTCCATTTTTCTCGGAATTCTGCTGAAGTTTTAAAATGCTTCAGAACTCTTACATTGTTCTCAGAATTCTGCTGACGTTTAAAAATGCTTCGGTACTCTTCCATTGTTCTGGGAATTCTGCTGAAGTTTAAAAATGCTTCGGTACTCTTCCATTGTTCTCGGAATTCCGCTGACATATAAAAATGCTTCGGAAATCTTGCATTGTTCTCGGCATTCCGCTGACATTTAAAAATGCTTCGGAACTCTTCAATTGTTCTCGGAATTCTGCTGAACTTTTAAAATGCTTTGGAACTCTTCCATTGCTCTCGGAATTCGGGTGAAGTTTAAAAATGCTTCGGAACTCTTCTATTGTTCTCGGAATTCCGCTGAAGTTTAAAAATGCTTAAAATCTCTTCCATTGTTCTAGGAATTCTGCTGAAGTCTAAAAATTCATCTGAACTCTTTCATTATTCTCGGAATTCGTGTGAATTTTAAAAATGCTTCGGAACTCTTCAATTGTTCTCGGAATTCTGCTGAACTTTTAAAATGCTTTGGAACTCTTCCATTGCTCTCGGAATTCGGGTGAAGTTTAAAAATGCTTCGGAAATCTTCTATTGTTCTCGGAATTCCGCTGAAGTTTAAAAATGCTTAAAATCTCTTCCATTGTTCTCGTAATTCTGCTCATGTTTAAAAATGCTTCGGAACTCTTCCATTGTTCTCGTAATTCCGCTGAAGTTTAAAAATGGTTCGGAACTCTTCCATTGTTCTCGGAATTCCGATGACGTTTTAAAATGCTTCGGTACTCTTCCATTGTTCTCGGAATTCCGCTGACGTTTAAAAATGCTTCGGAACTCTTCCATTGTTATCGGAATTCCGCTGAAGTTTAAAAATGCTTCGGAACTCTTCCATTGTTCTAGGAATGCTGCTGAAGTCTAAAAATTCATCTGAACTCTTTCATTATTCTCGGAATTCGTGTGAATTTTAAAAATGCTTCGGAACTCTTCTAATGTTCTCGGAATTCCGCTGAAGTTTAAAAATGCTTAAAATCTCTTACATTGTTCTCGGAATTCTGCTGAAGTTTAAAAATGCTTCGGAACTCTTCCATTTTTCTCGGAATTCTGCTAAAGTTTAAAAATGCTTCAGAACTCTTCCATTGTTCTCAGAATTCTGCTGACGTTTAAAAATGCTTCGGTACTCTTCCATTGTTCTGGGAATTCTGCTGAAGTTTAAAAATGCTTCGGTACTCTTCCATTGTTCTCGGAATTCCGCTGACATATAAAAATGCTTCGGAAATCTTGCATTGTTCTCGGCATTCCGCTGACATTTAAAAATGCTTCGGAACTCTTCAATTGTTCTCGGAATTCTGCTGAACTTTTAAAATGCTTTGGAACTCTTCCATTGCTCTCGGAATTCGGGTGAAGTTTAAAAATGCTTCGGAACTCTTCTATTGTTCTCGGAATTCCGCTGAAGTTTAAAAATGCTTAAAATCTCTTCCATTGTTCTCGTAATTCTGCTCATGTTTAAAAATGCTTCGGAACTCTTCCATTGTTCTCGTAATTCCGCTGAAGTTTAAAAATGGTTTGGAACTCTTCCATTGTTATCGGAATTCCGATGACGTTTTAAAATGCTTTGGTACTCTTCCATTGTTCTCGGAATTCCTCTGACATTTAAAAATGCTTCGGAACTCTTCCATTGTTATCGGAATTCCGCTGAAGTTTAAAAATGCTTCGGAACTCTTCCATTGTTCTAGGAATTCTGCTGAAGTCTAAAAATTCATCTGAACTCTTTCATTATTCTCGGAATTCGTGTGAATTTTAAAAATGCTTCGGAACTCTTCTATTGTTCTCGGAATTCCGCTGAAGTTTAAAAATGCTTAAAATCTCTTACATTGTTCTCGGAATTCTGTTGAAGTTTAAAAATGCTTCGGAACTCTTCCATTTTTCTTGGAATTCTTCTGAAGTTTAAAAATGCTTCAGAACTCTTCCATTGTTCTCAGAATTCCGCTGACGTTTAAAAATGCTTCGGTACTCTTCCATTGTTCTCGGAATTCCGCTGACGTTTAAAAATGCTTTGGTACTCTTCCATTGTTCTCGGAATTCCGCTGACATATAAAAATGCTTCGGAAATCTTGCATTGTTCTCGGCATTCCGCTGACATTTAAAAATGCTTCGGAACTCTTCAATTGTTCTCGGAATTCTGCTGAACTTTTAAAATGCTTTGGAACTCTTCCATTGCTCTCGGAATTCGGGTGAAGTTTAAAAATGCTTCGGAACTCTTCTATTGTTCTCGGAATTCCGCTGAAGTTTAAAAATGCTTAAAATCTCTTCCATTGTTCTCGTAATTCTGCTCATGTTTAAAAATGCTTCGGAACTCTTCCATTGTTCTCGTAATTCCGCTGAAGTTTAAAAATGCTTCGGAAGTCTTCCATTGTTATCGGAATTCCGCTGAAGTTTTAAAATGCTTCGGAACTCTTCCATTGTTCTAGGAATGCTGCTGAAGTCTAAAAATTCATCTGAACTCTTTCATTATTCTCGGAATTCGTGTGAATTTTAAAAATGCTTCGGAACTCTTCTATTGTTCTCGGAATTCCGCTGAAGTTTAAAAATGCTTAAAATCTCTTACATTGTTCTCGGAATTCTGCTGAAGTTTAAAAATGCTTCGGAACTCTTCCATTTTTCTCGGAATTCTGCTGAAGTTTAAAAATGCTTCAGAACTCTTCCATTGTTCTCAGAATTCTGCTGACGTTTAAAAATGCTTCGGTACTCTTCCATTGTTCTGGGAATTCTGCTGAAGTTTAAAAATGCTTCGGTACTCTTCCATTGTTCTCGGAATTCCGCTGACATATAAAAATGCTTCGGAAATCTTGCATTGTTCTCGGCATTCCGCTGACATTTAAAAATGCTTCGGAACTCTTCAATTGTTCTCGGAATTCTGCTGAACTTTTAAAATGCTTTGGAACTCTTCCATTGCTCTCGGAATTCGGGTGAAGTTTAAAAATGCTTCGGAACTCTTCTATTGTTCTCGGAATTCCGCTGAAGTTTAAAAATGCTTAAAATCTCTTCCATTGTTCTAGGAATTCTGCTGAAGTCTAAAAATTCATCTGAACTCTTTCATTATTCTCGGAATTCGTGTGAATTTTAAAAATGCTTCGGAACTCTTCAATTGTTCTCGGAATTCTGCTGAACTTTTAAAATGCTTTGGAACTCTTCCATTGCTCTCGGAATTCGGGTGAAGTTTAAAAATGCTTCGGAAATCTTCTATTGTTCTCGGAATTCCGCTGAAGTTTAAAAATGCTTAAAATCTCTTCCATTGTTCTCGTAATTCTGCTCATGTTTAAAAATGCTTCGGAACTCTTCCATTGTTCTCGTAATTCCGCTGAAGTTTAAAAATGGTTCGGAACTCTTCCATTGTTCTCGGAATTCCGATGACGTTTTAAAATGCTTCGGTACTCTTCCATTGTTCTCGGAATTCCGCTGACGTTTAAAAATGCTTCGGAACTCTTCCATTGTTATCGGAATTCCGCTGAAGTTTAAAAATGCTTCGGAACTCTTCCATTGTTCTAGGAATGCTGCTGAAGTCTAAAAATTCATCTGAACTCTTTCATTATTCTCGGAATTCGTGTGAATTTTAAAAATGCTTCGGAACTCTTCTATTGTTCTCGGAATTCCGCTGAAGTTTAAAAATGCTTAAAATCTCTTACATTGTTCTCGGAATTCTGCTGAAGTTTAAAAATGCTTCGGAACTCTTCCATTTTTCTCGGAATTCTGCTGAAGTTTAAAAATGCTTCAGAACTCTTCCATTGTTCTCAGAATTCTGCTGACGTTTAAAAATGCTTCGGTACTCTTCCATTGTTCTGGGAATTCTGCTGAAGTTTAAAAATGCTTTGGTACTCTTCCATTGTTCTCGGAATTCCGCTGACATATAAAAATGCTTCGGAAATCTTGCATTGTTCTCGGCATTCCGCTGACATTTAATAATGCTTCGGAACTCTTCAATTGTTCTCGGAATTCTGCTGAACTTTTAAAATGCTTTGGAACTCTTCCATTGCTCTCGGAATTCGGGTGAAGTTTAAAAATGCTTCGGAACTCTTCTATTGTTCTCGGAATTCCGCTGAAGTTTAAAAATGCTTAAAATCTCTTCCATTGTTCTCGTAATTCTGCTCATGTTTAAAAATGCTTCGGAACTCTTCCATTGTTCTCGTAATTCCGCTGAAGTTTAAAAATGGTTCGGAACTCTTCCATTGTTATCGGAATTCCGATGACGTTTTAAAATGCTTTGGTACTCTTCCATTGTTCTCGGAATTCCGCTGACATTTAAAAATGCTTCGGAACTCTTCCATTGTTATCGGAATTCCGCTGAAGTTTAAAAATGCTTCGGAACTCTTCCATTGTTCTAGGAATTCTGCTGAAGTCTAAAAATTCATCTGAACTCTTTCATTATTCTCGGAATTCGTGTGAATTTTAAAAATGCTTCGGAACTCTTCTATTGTTCTCGGAATTCCGCTGAAGTTTAAAAATGCTTAAAATCTCTTACATTGTTCTCGGAATTCTGCTGAAGTTTAAAAATGCTTCGGAACTCTTCCATTTTTCTTGGAATTCTTCTGAAGTTTAAAAATGCTTCAGAACTCTTCCATTGTTCTCAGAATTCCGCTGACGTTTAAAAATGCTTCGGAACTCTTCCATTTTTCTCGGAATTCTGCTGAAGTTTAAAAATGCTTCAGAACTCTTCCATTGTTCTCAGAATTCTGCTGACGTTTAAAAATGCTTCGGTACTCTTCCATTGTTCTGGGAATTCTGCTGAAGTTTAAAAATGCTTCGGTACTCTTCCATTGTTCTCGGAATTCCGCTGACATATAAAAATGCTTCGGAAATCTTGCATTGTTCTCGGCATTCCGCTGACATTTAAAAATGCTTCGGAACTCTTCAATTGTTCTCGGAATTCTGCTGAACTTTTAAAATGCTTTGGAACTCTTCCATTGCTCTCGGAATTCGGGTGAAGTTTAAAAATGCTTCGGAACTCTTCTATTGTTCTCGGAATTCCGCTGAAGTTTAAAAATGCTTAAAATCTCTTCCATTGTTCTAGGAATTCTGCTGAAGTCTAAAAATTCATCTGAACTCTTTCATTATTCTCGGAATTCGTGTGAATTTTAAAAATGCTTCGGAACTCTTCAATTGTTCTCGGAATTCTGCTGAACTTTTAAAATGCTTTGGAACTCTTCCATTGCTCTCGGAATTCGGGTGAAGTTTAAAAATGCTTCGGAAATCTTCTATTGTTCTCGGAATTCCGCTGAAGTTTAAAAATGCTTAAAATCTCTTCCATTGTTCTCGTAATTCTGCTCATGTTTAAAAATGCTTCGGAACTCTTCCATTGTTCTCGTAATTCCGCTGAAGTTTAAAAATGGTTCGGAACTCTTCCATTGTTCTCGGAATTCCGATGACGTTTTAAAATGCTTCGGTACTCTTCCATTGTTCTCGGAATTCCGCTGACGTTTAAAAATGCTTCGGAACTCTTCCATTGTTATCGGAATTCCGCTGAAGTTTAAAAATGCTTCGGAACTCTTCCATTGTTCTAGGAATGCTGCTGAAGTCTAAAAATTCATCTGAACTCTTTCATTATTCTCGGAATTCGTGTGAATTTTAAAAATGCTTCGGAACTCTTCTATTGTTCTCGGAATTCCGCTGAAGTTTAAAAATGCTTAAAATCTCTTACATTGTTCTCGGAATTCTGCTGAAGTTTAAAAATGCTTCGGAACTCTTCCATTTTTCTCGGAATTCTGCTGAAGTTTAAAAATGCTTCAGAACTCTTCCATTGTTCTCAGAATTCTGCTGACGTTTAAAAATGCTTCGGTACTCTTCCATTGTTCTGGGAATTCTGCTGAAGTTTAAAAATGCTTTGGTACTCTTCCATTGTTCTCGGAATTCCGCTGACATATAAAAATGCTTCGGAAATCTTGCATTGTTCTCGGCATTCCGCTGACATTTAATAATGCTTCGGAACTCTTCAATTGTTCTCGGAATTCTGCTGAACTTTTAAAATGCTTTGGAACTCTTCCATTGCTCTCGGAATTCGGGTGAAGTTTAAAAATGCTTCGGAACTCTTCTATTGTTCTCGGAATTCCGCTGAAGTTTAAAAATGCTTAAAATCTCTTCCATTGTTCTCGTAATTCTGCTCATGTTTAAAAATGCTTCGGAACTCTTCCATTGTTCTCGTAATTCCGCTGAAGTTTAAAAATGGTTCGGAACTCTTCCATTGTTATCGGAATTCCGATGACGTTTTAAAATGCTTTGGTACTCTTCCATTGTTCTCGGAATTCCGCTGACATTTAAAAATGCTTCGGAACTCTTCCATTGTTATCGGAATTCCGCTGAAGTTTAAAAATGCTTCGGAACTCTTCCATTGTTCTAGGAATTCTGCTGAAGTCTAAAAATTCATCTGAACTCTTTCATTATTCTCGGAATTCGTGTGAATTTTAAAAATGCTTCGGAACTCTTCTATTGTTCTCGGAATTCCGCTGAAGTTTAAAAATGCTTAAAATCTCTTACATTGTTCTCGGAATTCTGCTGAAGTTTAAAAATGCTTCGGAACTCTTCCATTTTTCTTGGAATTCTTCTGAAGTTTAAAAATGCTTCAGAACTCTTCCATTGTTCTCAGAATTCCGCTGACGTTTAAAAATGCTTCGGTACTCTTCCATTGTTCTCGGAATTCCGCTGACGTTTAAAAATGCTTTGGTACTCTTCCATTGTTCTCGGAATTCCGCTGACATATAAAAATGCTTCGGAAATCTTGCATTGTTCTCGGCATTCCGCTGACATTTAAAAATGCTTCGGAACTCTTCAATTGTTCTCGGAATTCTGCTGAACTTTTAAAATGCTTTGGAACTCTTCCATTGCTCTCGGAATTCGGGTGAAGTTTAAAAATGCTTCGGAACTCTTCTATTGTTCTCGGAATTCCGCTGAAGTTTAAAAATGCTTAAAATCTCTTCCATTGTTCTCGTAATTCTGCTCATGTTTAAAAATGCTTCGGAACTCTTCCATTGTTCTCGTAATTCCGCTGAAGTTTAAAAATGCTTCGGAAGTCTTCCATTGTTATCGGAATTCCGCTGAAGTTTTAAAATGCTTCGGAACTCTTCCATTGTTCTAGGAATGCTGCTGAAGTCTAAAAATTCATCTGAACTCTTTCATTATTCTCGGAATTCGTGTGAATTTTAAAAATGCTTCGGAACTCTTCTATTGTTCTCGGAATTCCGCTGAAGTTTAAAAATGCTTAAAATCTCTTACATTGTTCTCGGAATTCTGCTGAAGTTTAAAAATGCTTCGGAACTCTTCCATTTTTCTCGGAATTCTGCTGAAGTTTAAAAATGCTTCAGAACTCTTCCATTGTTCTCAGAATTCTGCTGACGTTTAAAAATGCTTCGGTACTCTTCCATTGTTCTGGGAATTCTGCTGAAGTTTAAAAATGCTTCGGTACTCTTCCATTGTTCTCGGAATTCCGCTGACATATAAAAATGCTTCGGAAATCTTGCATTGTTCTCGGCATTCCGCTGACATTTAAAAATGCTTCGGAACTCTTCAATTGTTCTCGGAATTCTGCTGAACTTTTAAAATGCTTTGGAACTCTTCCATTGCTCTCGGAATTCGGGTGAAGTTTAAAAATGCTTCGGAACTCTTCTATTGTTCTCGGAATTCCGCTGAAGTTTAAAAATGCTTAAAATCTCTTCCATTGTTCTAGGAATTCTGCTGAAGTCTAAAAATTCATCTGAACTCTTTCATTATTCTCGGAATTCGTGTGAATTTTAAAAATGCTTCGGAACTCTTCAATTGTTCTCGGAATTCTGCTGAACTTTTAAAATGCTTTGGAACTCTTCCATTGCTCTCGGAATTCGGGTGAAGTTTAAAAATGCTTCGGAAATCTTCTATTGTTCTCGGAATTCCGCTGAAGTTTAAAAATGCTTAAAATCTCTTCCATTGTTCTCGTAATTCTGCTCATGTTTAAAAATGCTTCGGAACTCTTCCATTGTTCTCGTAATTCCGCTGAAGTTTAAAAATGGTTCGGAACTCTTCCATTGTTCTCGGAATTCCGATGACGTTTTAAAATGCTTCGGTACTCTTCCATTGTTCTCGGAATTCCGCTGACGTTTAAAAATGCTTCGGAACTCTTCCATTGTTATCGGAATTCCGCTGAAGTTTAAAAATGCTTCGGAACTCTTCCATTGTTCTAGGAATGCTGCTGAAGTCTAAAAATTCATCTGAACTCTTTCATTATTCTCGGAATTCGTGTGAATTTTAAAAATGCTTCGGAACTCTTCTATTGTTCTCGGAATTCCGCTGAAGTTTAAAAATGCTTAAAATCTCTTACATTGTTCTCGGAATTCTGCTGAAGTTTAAAAATGCTTCGGAACTCTTCCATTTTTCTCGGAATTCTGCTGAAGTTTAAAAATGCTTCAGAACTCTTCCATTGTTCTCAGAATTCTGCTGACGTTTAAAAATGCTTCGGTACTCTTCCATTGTTCTGGGAATTCTGCTGAAGTTTAAAAATGCTTTGGTACTCTTCCATTGTTCTCGGAATTCCGCTGACATATAAAAATGCTTCGGAAATCTTGCATTGTTCTCGGCATTCCGCTGACATTTAAAAATGCTTCGGAACTCTTCAATTGTTCTCGGAATTCTGCTGAACTTTTAAAATGCTTTGGAACTCTTCCATTGCTCTCGGAATTCGGGTGAAGTTTAAAAATGCTTCGGAACTCTTCTATTGTTCTCGGAATTCCGCTGAAGTTTAAAAATGCTTAAAATCTCTTCCATTGTTCTCGTAATTCTGCTCATGTTTAAAAATGCTTCGGAACTCTTCCATTGTTCTCGTAATTCCGCTGAAGTTTAAAAATGGTTCGGAACTCTTCCATTGTTATCGGAATTCCGATGACGTTTTAAAATGCTTTGGTACTCTTCCATTGTTCTCGGAATTCCGCTGACATTTAAAAATGCTTCGGAACTCTTCCATTGTTATCGGAATTCCGCTGAAGTTTAAAAATGCTTCGGAACTCTTCCATTGTTCTAGGAATTCTGCTGAAGTCTAAAAATTCATCTGAACTCTTTCATTATTCTCGGAATTCGTGTGAATTTTAAAAATGCTTCGGAACTCTTCTATTGTTCTCGGAATTCCGCTGAAGTTTAAAAATGCTTAAAATCTCTTACATTGTTCTCGGAATTCTGCTGAAGTTTAAAAATGCTTCGGAACTCTTCCATTTTTCTTGGAATTCTTCTGAAGTTTAAAAATGCTTCAGAACTCTTCCATTGTTCTCAGAATTCCGCTGACGTTTAAAAATGCTTCGGTACTCTTCCATTGTTCTCGGAATTCCGCTGACGTTTAAAAATGCTTTGGTACTCTTCCATTGTTCTCGGAATTCCGCTGACATATAAAAATGCTTCGGAAATCTTGCATTGTTCTCGGCATTCCGCTGACATTTAAAAATGCTTCGGAACTCTTCAATTGTTCTCGGAATTCTGCTGAACTTTTAAAATGCTTTGGAACTCTTCCATTGCTCTCGGAATTCGGGTGAAGTTTAAAAATGCTTCGGAACTCTTCTATTGTTCTCGGAATTCCGCTGAAGTTTAAAAATGCTTAAAATCTCTTCCATTGTTCTCGTAATTCTGCTCATGTTTAAAAATGCTTCGGAACTCTTCCATTGTTCTCGTAATTCCGCTGAAGTTTAAAAATGCTTCGGAAGTCTTCCATTGTTATCGGAATTCCGCTGAAGTTTTAAAATGCTTCGGAACTCTTCCATTGTTCTAGGAATGCTGCTGAAGTCTAAAAATTCATCTGAACTCTTTCATTATTCTCGGAATTCGTGTGAATTTTAAAAATGCTTCGGAACTCTTCTATTGTTCTCGGAATTCCGCTGAAGTTTAAAAATGCTTAAAATCTCTTACATTGTTCTCGGAATTCTGCTGAAGTTTAAAAATGCTTCGGAACTCTTCCATTTTTCTCGGAATTCTGCTGAAGTTTAAAAATGCTTCAGAACTCTTCCATTGTTCTCAGAATTCTGCTGACGTTTAAAAATGCTTCGGTACTCTTCCATTGTTCTGGGAATTCTGCTGAAGTTTAAAAATGCTTCGGTACTCTTCCATTGTTCTCGGAATTCCGCTGACATATAAAAATGCTTCGGAAATCTTGCATTGTTCTCGGCATTCCGCTGACATTTAAAAATGCTTCGGAACTCTTCAATTGTTCTCGGAATTCTGCTGAACTTTTAAAATGCTTTGGAACTCTTCCATTGCTCTCGGAATTCGGGTGAAGTTTAAAAATGCTTCGGAACTCTTCTATTGTTCTCGGAATTCCGCTGAAGTTTAAAAATGCTTAAAATCTCTTCCATTGTTCTAGGAATTCTGCTGAAGTCTAAAAATTCATCTGAACTCTTTCATTATTCTCGGAATTCGTGTGAATTTTAAAAATGCTTCGGAACTCTTCAATTGTTCTCGGAATTCTGCTGAACTTTTAAAATGCTTTGGAACTCTTCCATTGCTCTCGGAATTCGGGTGAAGTTTAAAAATGCTTCGGAAATCTTCTATTGTTCTCGGAATTCCGCTGAAGTTTAAAAATGCTTAAAATCTCTTCCATTGTTCTCGTAATTCTGCTCATGTTTAAAAATGCTTCGGAACTCTTCCATTGTTCTCGTAATTCCGCTGAAGTTTAAAAATGGTTCGGAACTCTTCCATTGTTCTCGGAATTCCGATGACGTTTTAAAATGCTTCGGTACTCTTCCATTGTTCTCGGAATTCCGCTGACGTTTAAAAATGCTTCGGAACTCTTCCATTGTTATCGGAATTCCGCTGAAGTTTAAAAATGCTTCGGAACTCTTCCATTGTTCTAGGAATGCTGCTGAAGTCTAAAAACTCATCTGAACTCTTTCATTATTCTCGGAATTCGTGTGAATTTTAAAAATGCTTCGGAACTCTTCTATTGTTCTCGCAATTCCGCTGAAGTTTAAAAATGCTTAAAATCTCTTACATTGTTCTCGGAATTCTGCTGAAGTTTAAAAATGCTTCGGAACTCTTCCATTTTTCTCGGAATTCTGCTGAAGTTTAAAAATGCTTCAGAACTCTTCCATTGTTCTCATAATTCTGCTGACGTTTAAAAATGCTTCGGTACTCTTCCATTGTTCTCGGAATTCTGCTGAAGTTTAAAAATGCTTCGGTACTCTTGCATTGTTCTCGGAATTCCGCTGACATATAAAAATGCTTCGGAAATCTTGCATTGTTCTCGGCATTCCGCTGACATTTAAAAATGCTTCGGAACTCTTCAATTGTTCTCGGAATTCTGCTGAACTTTTAAAATGCTTTGGAACTCTTCCATTGCTCTCGGAATTCGGGTGAAGTTTAAAAATGCTTCGGAACTCTTCTATTGTTCTCGGAATTCCGCTGAAGTTTAAAAATGCTTAAAATCTCTTCCATTGTTCTCGTAATTCTGCTCATGTTTAAAAATGCTTCGGAACTCTTCCATTGTTCTCGTAATTCCGCTGAAGTTTAAAAATGGTTCGGAACTCTTCCATTGTTATCGGAATTCCGATGACGTTTTAAAATGCTTTGGTACTCTTCCATTGTTCTCGGAATTCCGCTGACATTTAAAAATGCTTCGGAACTCTTCCATTGTTATCGGAATTCCGCTGAAGTTTAAAAATGCTTCGGAACTCTTCCATTGTTCTAGGAATTCTGCTGAAGTCTAAAAATTCATCTGAACTCTTTCATTATTCTCGGAATTCGTGTGAATTTTAAAAATGCTTCGGAACTCTTCTATTGTTCTCGGAATTCCGCTGAAGTTTAAAAATGCTTAAAATCTCTTACATTGTTCTCGGAATTCTGCTGAAGTTTAAAAATGCTTCGGAACTCTTCCATTTTTCTTGGAATTCTTCTGAAGTTTAAAAATGCTTCAGAACTCTTCCATTGTTCTCAGAATTCTGCTGACGTTTAAAAATGCTTCGGTACTCTTCCATTGTTCTGGGAATTCTGCTGAAGTTTAAAAATGCTTCGGTACTCTTCCATTGTTCTCGGAATTCCGCTGACATATAAAAATGCTTCGGAAATCTTGCATTGTTCTCGGCATTCCGCTGACATTTAAAAATGCTTCGGAACTCTTCAATTGTTCTCGGAATTCTGCTGAACTTTTAAAATGCTTTGGAACTCTTCCATTGCTCTCGGAATTCGGGTGAAGTTTAAAAATGCTTCGGAACTCTTCTATTGTTCTCGGAATTCCGCTGAAGTTTAAAAATGCTTAAAATCTCTTCCATTGTTCTAGGAATTCTGCTGAAGTCTAAAAATTCATCTGAACTCTTTCATTATTCTCGGAATTCGTGTGAATTTTAAAAATGCTTCGGAACTCTTCAATTGTTCTCGGAATTCTGCTGAACTTTTAAAATGCTTTGGAACTCTTCCATTGCTCTCGGAATTCGGGTGAAGTTTAAAAATGCTTCGGAAATCTTCTATTGTTCTCGGAATTCCGCTGAAGTTTAAAAATGCTTAAAATCTCTTCCATTGTTCTCGTAATTCTGCTCATGTTTAAAAATGCTTCGGAACTCTTCCATTGTTCTCGTAATTCCGCTGAAGTTTAAAAATGGTTCGGAACTCTTCCATTGTTCTCGGAATTCCGATGACGTTTTAAAATGCTTCGGTACTCTTCCATTGTTCTCGGAATTCCGCTGACGTTTAAAAATGCTTCGGAACTCTTCCATTGTTATCGGAATTCCGCTGAAGTTTAAAAATGCTTCGGAACTCTTCCATTGTTCTAGGAATGCTGCTGAAGTCTAAAAATTCATCTGAACTCTTTCATTATTCTCGGAATTCGTGTGAATTTTAAAAATGCTTCGGAACTCTTCTATTGTTCTCGGAATTCCGCTGAAGTTTAAAAATGCTTAAAATCTCTTCCATTGTTCTCGGAATTCTGCTGAAGTTTAAAAATGCTTCGGAACTCTTCCATTTTTCTCGGAATTCTGCTGAAGTTTAAAAATGCTTCAGAACTCTTCCATTGTTCTCAGAATTCTGCTGACGTTTAAAAATGCTTCGGTACTCTTCCATTGTTCTGGGAATTCTGCTGAAGTTTAAAAATGCTTCGGTACTCTTCCATTGTTCTCGGAATTCCGCTGACATATAAAAATGCTTCGGAAATCTTGCATTGTTCTCGGCATTCCGCTGACATTTAAAAATGCTTCGGAACTCTTCAATTGTTCTCGGAATTCTGCTGAACTTTTAAAATGCTTTGGAACTCTTCCATTGCTCTCGGAATTCGGGTGAAGTTTAAAAATGCTTCGGAACTCTTCTATTGTTCTCGGAATTCCGCTGAAGTTTAAAAATGCTTAAAATCTCTTCCATTGTTCTCGTAATTCTGCTCATGTTTAAAAATGCTTCGGAACTCTTCCATTGTTCTCGTAATTCCGCTGAAGTTTAAAAATGGTTTGGAACTCTTCCATTGTTATCGGAATTCCGATGACGTTTTAAAATGCTTTGGTACTCTTCCATTGTTCTCGGAATTCCTCTGACATTTAAAAATGCTTCGGAACTCTTCCATTGTTATCGGAATTCCGCTGAAGTTTAAAAATGCTTCGGAACTCTTCCATTGTTCTAGGAATTCTGCTGAAGTCTAAAAATTCATCTGAACTCTTTCATTATTCTCGGAATTCGTGTGAATTTTAAAAATGCTTCGGAACTCTTCTATTGTTCTCGGAATTCCGCTGAAGTTTAAAAATGCTTAAAATCTCTTACATTGTTCTCGGAATTCTGTTGAAGTTTAAAAATGCTTCGGAACTCTTCCATTTTTCTTGGAATTCTTCTGAAGTTTAAAAATGCTTCAGAACTCTTCCATTGTTCTCAGAATTCCGCTGACGTTTAAAAATGCTTCGGTACTCTTCCATTGTTCTCGGAATTCCGCTGACGTTTAAAAATGCTTTTTTACTCTTCCATTGTTCTCGGAATTCCGCTGACATATAAAAATGCTTCGGAAATCTTGCATTGTTCTCGGCATTCCGCTGACATTTAAAAATGCTTCGGAACTCTTCAATTGTTCTCGGAATTCTGCTGAACTTTTAAAATGCTTTGGAACTCTTCCATTGCTCTCGGAATTCGGGTGAAGTTTAAAAATGCTTCGGAACTCTTCTATTGTTCTCGGAATTCCGGTGAAGTTTAAAAATGCTTAAAATCTCTTCCATTGTTCTCGTAATTCTGCTCATGTTTAAAAATGCTTCGGAACTCTTCCATTGTTCTCGTAATTCCGCTGAAGTTTAAAAATGCTTCGGAAGTCTTCCATTGTTATCGGAATTCCGCTGAAGTTTTAAAATGCTTCGGAACTCTTCCATTGTTCTAGGAATGCTGCTGAAGTCTAAAAATTCATCTGAACTCTTTCATTATTCTCGGAATTCGTGTGAATTTTAAAAATGCTTCGGAACTCTTCTATTGTTCTCGGAATTCCGCTGAAGTTTAAAAATGCTTAAAATCTCTTACATTGTTCTCGGAATTCTGCTGAAGTTTAAAAATGCTTCGGAACTCTTCCATTTTTCTCGGAATTCTGCTGAAGTTTAAAAATGCTTCAGAACTCTTCCATTGTTCTCAGAATTCTGCTGACGTTTAAAAATGCTTCGGTACCCTTCCATTGTTCTGGGAATTCTGCTGAAGTTTAAAAATGCTTCGGTACACTTCCATTGTTCTCGGAATTCCGCTGACATATAAAAATGCTTCGGAAATCTTGCATTGTTCTCGGCATTCCGCTGACATTTAAAAATGCTTCGGAACTCTTCAATTGTTCTCGGAATTCTGCTGAACTTTTAAAATGCTTTGGAACTCTTCCATTGCTCTCGGAATTCGGGTGAAGTTTAAAAATGCTTCGGAACTCTTCTATTGTTCTCGGAATTCCGCTGAAGTTTAAAAATGCTTAAAATCTCTTCCATTGTTCTCGTAATTCTGCTCATGTTTAAAAATGCTTCGGAACTCTTCCAATGTTCTCGTAATTCCGCTGAAGTTTAAAAATGGTTCGGAACTCTTCCATTGTTCTCGGAATTCCGATGACGTTTTAAAATGCTTCGGTACTCTTCCATTGTTCTCGGAATTCCGCTGACGTTTAAAAATGCTTCGGAACTCTTCCATTGTTATCGGAATTCCGCTGAAGTTTTAAAATGCTTCGGAACTCTTCCATTGTTCTAGGAATGCTGCTGAAGTCTAAAAATTCATCTGAACTCTTTCATTATTCTCGGAATTCGTGTGAATTTTAAAAATGCTTCGGAACTCTTCTATTGTTCTCGGAATTCCGCTGAAGTTTAAAAATGCTTAAAATCTCTTACATTGTTCTCGGAATTCTGCTGAAGTTTAAAAATGCTTCGGAACTCTTCCATTTTTCTCGGAATTCTGCTGAAGTTTAAAAATGCTTCAGAACTCTTCCATTGTTCTCAGAATTCTGCTGACGTTTAAAAATGCTTCGGTACTCTTCCATTGTTCTGGGAATTCTGCTGAAGTTTAAAAATGCTTCGGTACTCTTCCATTGTTCTCGGAATTCCGCTGACATATAAAAATGCTTCGGAAATCTTGCATTGTTCTCGGCATTCCGCTGACATTTAAAAATGCTTCGGAACTCTTCAATTGTTCTCGGAATTCTGCTGAACTTTTAAAATGCTTTGGAACTCTTCCATTGCTCTCGGAATTCGGGTGAAGTTTAAAAATGCTTCGGAACTCTTCTATTGTTCTCGGAATTCCGCTGAAGTTTAAAAATGCTTAAAATCTCTTCCATTGTTCTAGGAATTCTGCTGAAGTCTAAAAATTCATCTGAACTCTTTCATTATTCTCGGAATTCGTGTGAATTTTAAAAATGCTTCGGAACTCTTCAATTGTTCTCGGAATTCTGCTGAACTTTTAAAATGCTTTGGAACTCTTCCATTGCTCTCGGAATTCGGGTGAAGTTTAAAAATGCTTCGGAAATCTTCTATTGTTCTCGGAATTCCGCTGAAGTTTAAAAATGCTTAAAATCTCTTCCATTGTTCTCGTAATTCTGCTCATGTTTAAAAATGCTTCGGAACTCTTCCATTGTTCTCGTAATTCCGCTGAAGTTTAAAAATGGTTCGGAACTCTTCCATTGTTCTCGGAATTCCGATGACGTTTTAAAATGCTTCGGTACTCTTCCATTGTTCTCGGAATTCCGCTGACGTTTAAAAATGCTTCGGAACTCTTCCATTGTTATCGGAATTCCGCTGAAGTTTAAAAATGCTTCGGAACTCTTCCATTGTTCTAGGAATGCTGCTGAAGTCTAAAAATTCATCTGAACTCTTTCATTATTCTCGGAATTCGTGTGAATTTTAAAAATGCTTCGGAACTCTTCTATTGTTCTCGGAATTCCGCTGAAGTTTAAAAATGCTTAAAATCTCTTACATTGTTCTCGGAATTCTGCTGAAGTTTAAAAATGCTTCGGAACTCTTCCATTTTTCTCGGAATTCTGCTGAAGTTTAAAAATGCTTCAGAACTCTTCCATTGTTCTCAGAATTCTGCTGACGTTTAAAAATGCTTCGGTACTCTTCCATTGTTCTGGGAATTCTGCTGAAGTTTAAAAATGCTTTGGTACTCTTCCATTGTTCTCGGAATTCCGCTGACATATAAAAATGCTTCGGAAATCTTGCATTGTTCTCGGCATTCCGCTGACATTTAAAAATGCTTCGGAACTCTTCAATTGTTCTCGGAATTCTGCTGAACTTTTAAAATGCTTTGGAACTCTTCCATTGCTCTCGGAATTCGGGTGAAGTTTAAAAATGCTTCGGAACTCTTCTATTGTTCTCGGAATTCCGCTGAAGTTTAAAAATGCTTAAAATCTCTTCCATTGTTCTCGTAATTCTGCTCATGTTTAAAAATGCTTCGGAACTCTTCCATTGTTCTCGTAATTCCGCTGAAGTTTAAAAATGGTTCGGAACTCTTCCATTGTTATCGGAATTCCGATGACGTTTTAAAATGCTTTGGTACTCTTCCATTGTTCTCGGAATTCCGCTGACATTTAAAAATGCTTCGGAACTCTTCCATTGTTATCGGAATTCCGCTGAAGTTTAAAAATGCTTCGGAACTCTTCCATTGTTCTAGGAATTCTGCTGAAGTCTAAAAATTCATCTGAACTCTTTCATTATTCTCGGAATTCGTGTGAATTTTAAAAATGCTTCGGAACTCTTCTATTGTTCTCGGAATTCCGCTGAAGTTTAAAAATGCTTAAAATCTCTTACATTGTTCTCGGAATTCTGCTGAAGTTTAAAAATGCTTCGGAACTCTTCCATTTTTCTTGGAATTCTTCTGAAGTTTAAAAATGCTTCAGAACTCTTCCATTGTTCTCAGAATTCCGCTGACGTTTAAAAATGCTTCGGTACTCTTCCATTGTTCTCGGAATTCCGCTGACGTTTAAAAATGCTTTGGTACTCTTCCATTGTTCTCGGAATTCCGCTGACATATAAAAATGCTTCGGAAATCTTGCATTGTTCTCGGCATTCCGCTGACATTTAAAAATGCTTCGGAACTCTTCAATTGTTCTCGGAATTCTGCTGAACTTTTAAAATGCTTTGGAACTCTTCCATTGCTCTCGGAATTCGGGTGAAGTTTAAAAATGCTTCGGAACTCTTCTATTGTTCTCGGAATTCCGCTGAAGTTTAAAAATGCTTAAAATCTCTTCCATTGTTCTCGTAATTCTGCTCATGTTTAAAAATGCTTCGGAACTCTTCCATTGTTCTCGTAATTCCGCTGAAGTTTAAAAATGCTTCGGAAGTCTTCCATTGTTATCGGAATTCCGCTGAAGTTTTAAAATGCTTCGGAACTCTTCCATTGTTCTAGGAATGCTGCTGAAGTCTAAAAATTCATCTGAACTCTTTCATTATTCTCGGAATTCGTGTGAATTTTAAAAATGCTTCGGAACTCTTCTATTGTTCTCGGAATTCCGCTGAAGTTTAAAAATGCTTAAAATCTCTTACATTGTTCTCGGAATTCTGCTGAAGTTTAAAAATGCTTCGGAACTCTTCCATTTTTCTCGGAATTCTGCTGAAGTTTAAAAATGCTTCAGAACTCTTCCATTGTTCTCAGAATTCTGCTGACGTTTAAAAATGCTTCGGTACTCTTCCATTGTTCTGGGAATTCTGCTGAAGTTTAAAAATGCTTCGGTACTCTTCCATTGTTCTCGGAATTCCGCTGACATATAAAAATGCTTCGGAAATCTTGCATTGTTCTCGGCATTCCGCTGACATTTAAAAATGCTTCGGAACTCTTCAATTGTTCTCGGAATTCTGCTGAACTTTTAAAATGCTTTGGAACTCTTCCATTGCTCTCGGAATTCGGGTGAAGTTTAAAAATGCTTCGGAACTCTTCTATTGTTCTCGGAATTCCGCTGAAGTTTAAAAATGCTTAAAATCTCTTCCATTGTTCTAGGAATTCTGCTGAAGTCTAAAAATTCATCTGAACTCTTTCATTATTCTCGGAATTCGTGTGAATTTTAAAAATGCTTCGGAACTCTTCAATTGTTCTCGGAATTCTGCTGAACTTTTAAAATGCTTTGGAACTCTTCCATTGCTCTCGGAATTCGGGTGAAGTTTAAAAATGCTTCGGAAATCTTCTATTGTTCTCGGAATTCCGCTGAAGTTTAAAAATGCTTAAAATCTCTTCCATTGTTCTCGTAATTCTGCTCATGTTTAAAAATGCTTCGGAACTCTTCCATTGTTCTCGTAATTCCGCTGAAGTTTAAAAATGGTTCGGAACTCTTCCATTGTTCTCGGAATTCCGATGACGTTTTAAAATGCTTCGGTACTCTTCCATTGTTCTCGGAATTCCGCTGACGTTTAAAAATGCTTCGGAACTCTTCCATTGTTATCGGAATTCCGCTGAAGTTTAAAAATGCTTCGGAACTCTTCCATTGTTCTAGGAATGCTGCTGAAGTCTAAAAACTCATCTGAACTCTTTCATTATTCTCGGAATTCGTGTGAATTTTAAAAATGCTTCGGAACTCTTCTATTGTTCTCGGAATTCCGCTGAAGTTTAAAAATGCTTAAAATCTCTTACATTGTTCTCGGAATTCTGCTGAAGTTTAAAAATGCTTCGGAACTCTTCCATTTTTCTCGGAATTCTGCTGAAGTTTAAAAATGCTTCAGAACTCTTCCATTGTTCTCATAATTCTGCTGACGTTTAAAAATGCTTCGGTACTCTTCCATTGTTCTGGGAATTCTGCTGAAGTTTAAAAATGCTTCGGTACTCTTGCATTGTTCTCGGAATTCCGCTGACATATAAAAATGCTTCGGAAATCTTGCATTGTTCTCGGCATTCCGCTGACATTTAAAAATGCTTCGGAACTCTTCAATTGTTCTCGGAATTCTGCTGAACTTTTAAAATGCTTTGGAACTCTTCCATTGCTCTCGGAATTCGGGTGAAGTTTAAAAATGCTTCGGAACTCTTCTATTGTTCTCGGAATTCCGCTGAAGTTTAAAAATGCTTAAAATCTCTTCCATTGTTCTCGTAATTCTGCTCATGTTTAAAAATGCTTCGGAACTCTTCCATTGTTCTCGTAATTCCGCTGAAGTTTAAAAATGGTTCGGAACTCTTCCATTGTTATCGGAATTCCGATGACGTTTTAAAATGCTTTGGTACTCTTCCATTGTTCTCGGAATTCCGCTGACATTTAAAAATGCTTCGGAACTCTTCCATTGTTATCGGAATTCCGCTGAAGTTTAAAAATGCTTCGGAACTCTTCCATTGTTCTAGGAATTCTGCTGAAGTCTAAAAATTCATCTGAACTCTTTCATTATTCTCGGAATTCGTGTGAATTTTAAAAATGCTTCGGAACTCTTCTATTGTTCTCGGAATTCCGCTGAAGTTTAAAAATGCTTAAAATCTCTTACATTGTTCTCGGAATTCTGCTGAAGTTTAAAAATGCTTCGGAACTCTTCCATTTTTCTTGGAATTCTTCTGAAGTTTAAAAATGCTTCAGAACTCTTCCATTGTTCTCAGAATTCTGCTGACGTTTAAAAATGCTTCGGTACTCTTCCATTGTTCTGGGAATTCTGCTGAAGTTTAAAAATGCTTCGGTACTCTTCCATTGTTCTCGGAATTCCGCTGACATATAAAAATGCTTCGGAAATCTTGCATTGTTCTCGGCATTCCGCTGACATTTAAAAATGCTTCGGAACTCTTCAATTGTTCTCGGAATTCTGCTGAACTTTTAAAATGCTTTGGAACTCTTCCATTGCTCTCGGAATTCGGGTGAAGTTTAAAAATGCTTCGGAACTCTTCTATTGTTCTCGGAATTCCGCTGAAGTTTAAAAATGCTTAAAATCTCTTCCATTGTTCTAGGAATTCTGCTGAAGTCTAAAAATTCATCTGAACTCTTTCATTATTCTCGGAATTCGTGTGAATTTTAAAAATGCTTCGGAACTCTTCAATTGTTCTCGGAATTCTGCTGAACTTTTAAAATGCTTTGGAACTCTTCCATTGCTCTCGGAATTCGGGTGAAGTTTAAAAATGCTTCGGAAATCTTCTATTGTTCTCGGAATTCCGCTGAAGTTTAAAAATGCTTAAAATCTCTTCCATTGTTCTCGTAATTCTGCTCATGTTTAAAAATGCTTCGGAACTCTTCCATTGTTCTCGTAATTCCGCTGAAGTTTAAAAATGGTTCGGAACTCTTCCATTGTTCTCGGAATTCCGATGACGTTTTAAAATGCTTCGGTACTCTTCCATTGTTCTCGGAATTCCGCTGACGTTTAAAAATGCTTCGGAACTCTTCCATTGTTATCGGAATTCCGCTGAAGTTTAAAAATGCTTCGGAACTCTTCCATTGTTCTAGGAATGCTGCTGAAGTCTAAAAATTCATCTGAACTCTTTCATTATTCTCGGAATTCGTGTGAATTTTAAAAATGCTTCGGAACTCTTCTATTGTTCTCGGAATTCCGCTGAAGTTTAAAAATGCTTAAAATCTCTTACATTGTTCTCGGAATTCTGCTGAAGTTTAAAAATGCTTCGGAACTCTTCCATTGTTCTAGGAATGCTGCTGAAGTCTAAAAATTCATCTGAACTCTTTCATTATTCTCGGAATTCGTGTGAATTTTAAAAATGCTTCGGAACTCTTCTATTGTTCTCGGAATTCCGCTGAAGTTTAAAAATGCTTAAAATCTCTTACATTGTTCTCGGAATTCTGCTGAAGTTTAAAAATGCTTCGGAACTCTTCCATTTTTCTCGGAATTCTGCTGAAGTTTAAAAATGCTTCAGAACTCTTCCATTGTTCTCAGAATTCTGCTGACGTTTAAAAATGCTTCGGTACTCTTCCATTGTTCTGGGAATTCTGCTGAAGTTTAAAAATGCTTCGGTACTCTTCCATTGTTCTCGGAATTCCGCTGACATATAAAAATGCTTCGGAAATCTTGCATTGTTCTCGGCATTCCGCTGACATTTAAAAATGCTTCGGAACTCTTCAATTGTTCTCGGAATTCTGCTGAACTTTTAAAATGCTTTGGAACTCTTCCATTGCTCTCGGAATTCGGGTGAAGTTTAAAAATGCTTCGGAACTCTTCTATTGTTCTCGGAATTCCGCTGAAGTTTAAAAATGCTTAAAATCTCTTCCATTGTTCTAGGAATTCTGCTGAAGTCTAAAAATTCATCTGAACTCTTTCATTATTCTCGGAATTCGTGTGAATTTTAAAAATGCTTCGGAACTCTTCAATTGTTCTCGGAATTCTGCTGAACTTTTAAAATGCTTTGGAACTCTTCCATTGCTCTCGGAATTCGGGTGAAGTTTAAAAATGCTTCGGAAATCTTCTATTGTTCTCGGAATTCCGCTGAAGTTTAAAAATGCTTAAAATCTCTTCCATTGTTCTCGTAATTCTGCTCATGTTTAAAAATGCTTCGGAACTCTTCCATTGTTCTCGTAATTCCGCTGAAGTTTAAAAATGGTTCGGAACTCTTCCATTGTTCTCGGAATTCCGATGACGTTTTAAAATGCTTCGGTACTCTTCCATTGTTCTCGGAATTCCGCTGACGTTTAAAAATGCTTCGGAACTCTTCCATTGTTATCGGAATTCCGCTGAAGTTTAAAAATGCTTCGGAACTCTTCCATTGTTCTAGGAATGCTGCTGAAGTCTAAAAACTCATCTGAACTCTTTCATTATTCTCGGAATTCGTGTGAATTTTAAAAATGCTTCGGAACTCTTCTATTGTTCTCGGAATTCCGCTGAAGTTTAAAAATGCTTAAAATCTCTTACATTGTTCTCGGAATTCTGCTGAAGTTTAAAAATGCTTCGGAACTCTTCCATTTTTCTCGGAATTCTGCTGAAGTTTAAAAATGCTTCAGAACTCTTCCATTGTTCTCATAATTCTGCTGACGTTTAAAAATGCTTCGGTACTCTTCCATTGTTCTGGGAATTCTGCTGAAGTTTAAAAATGCTTCGGTACTCTTGCATTGTTCTCGGAATTCCGCTGACATATAAAAATGCTTCGGAAATCTTGCATTGTTCTCGGCATTCCGCTGACATTTAAAAATGCTTCGGAACTCTTCAATTGTTCTCGGAATTCTGCTGAACTTTTAAAATGCTTTGGAACTCTTCCATTGCTCTCGGAATTCGGGTGAAGTTTAAAAATGCTTCGGAACTCTTCTATTGTTCTCGGAATTCCGCTGAAGTTTAAAAATGCTTAAAATCTCTTCCATTGTTCTCGTAATTCTGCTCATGTTTAAAAATGCTTCGGAACTCTTCCATTGTTCTCGTAATTCCGCTGAAGTTTAAAAATGGTTCGGAACTCTTCCATTGTTATCGGAATTCCGATGACGTTTTAAAATGCTTTGGTACTCTTCCATTGTTCTCGGAATTCCGCTGACATTTAAAAATGCTTCGGAACTCTTCCATTGTTATCGGAATTCCGCTGAAGTTTAAAAATGCTTCGGAACTCTTCCATTGTTCTAGGAATTCTGCTGAAGTCTAAAAATTCATCTGAACTCTTTCATTATTCTCGGAATTCGTGTGAATTTTAAAAATGCTTCGGAACTCTTCTATTGTTCTCGGAATTCCGCTGAAGTTTAAAAATGCTTAAAATCTCTTACATTGTTCTCGGAATTCTGCTGAAGTTTAAAAATGCTTCGGAACTCTTCCATTTTTCTTGGAATTCTTCTGAAGTTTAAAAATGCTTCAGAACTCTTCCATTGTTCTCAGAATTCTGCTGACGTTTAAAAATGCTTCGGTACTCTTCCATTGTTCTGGGAATTCTGCTGAAGTTTAAAAATGCTTCGGTACTCTTCCATTGTTCTCGGAATTCCGCTGACATATAAAAATGCTTCGGAAATCTTGCATTGTTCTCGGCATTCCGCTGACATTTAAAAATGCTTCGGAACTCTTCAATTGTTCTCGGAATTCTGCTGAACTTTTAAAATGCTTTGGAACTCTTCCATTGCTCTCGGAATTCGGGTGAAGTTTAAAAATGCTTCGGAACTCTTCTATTGTTCTCGGAATTCCGCTGAAGTTTAAAAATGCTTAAAATCTCTTCCATTGTTCTAGGAATTCTGCTGAAGTCTAAAAATTCATCTGAACTCTTTCATTATTCTCGGAATTCGTGTGAATTTTAAAAATGCTTCGGAACTCTTCAATTGTTCTCGGAATTCTGCTGAACTTTTAAAATGCTTTGGAACTCTTCCATTGCTCTCGGAATTCGGGTGAAGTTTAAAAATGCTTCGGAAATCTTCTATTGTTCTCGGAATTCCGCTGAAGTTTAAAAATGCTTAAAATCTCTTCCATTGTTCTCGTAATTCTGCTCATGTTTAAAAATGCTTCGGAACTCTTCCATTGTTCTCGTAATTCCGCTGAAGTTTAAAAATGGTTCGGAACTCTTCCATTGTTCTCGGAATTCCGATGACGTTTTAAAATGCTTCGGTACTCTTCCATTGTTCTCGGAATTCCGCTGACGTTTAAAAATGCTTCGGAACTCTTCCATTGTTATCGGAATTCCGCTGAAGTTTAAAAATGCTTCGGAACTCTTCCATTGTTCTAGGAATGCTGCTGAAGTCTAAAAATTCATCTGAACTCTTTCATTATTCTCGGAATTCGTGTGAATTTTAAAAATGCTTCGGAACTCTTCTATTGTTCTCGGAATTCCGCTGAAGTTTAAAAATGCTTAAAATCTCTTACATTGTTCTCGGAATTCTGCTGAAGTTTAAAAATGCTTCGGAACTCTTCCATTTTTCTCGGAATTCTGCTGAAGTTTAAAAATGCTTCAGAACTCTTCCATTGTTCTCAGAATTCTGCTGACGTTTAAAAATGCTTCGGTACTCTTCCATTGTTCTGGGAATTCTGCTGAAGTTTAAAAATGCTTCGGTACTCTTCCATTGTTCTCGGAATTCCGCTGACATATAAAAATGCTTCGGAAATCTTGCATTGTTCTCGGCATTCCGCTGACATTTAAAAATGCTTCGGAACTCTTCAATTGTTCTCGGAATTCTGCTGAACTTTTAAAATGCTTTGGAACTCTTCCATTGCTCTCGGAATTCGGGTGAAGTTTAAAAATGCTTCGGAACTCTTCTATTGTTCTCGGAATTCCGCTGAAGTTTAAAAATGCTTAAAATCTCTTCCATTGTTCTCGTAATTCTGCTCATGTTTAAAAATGCTTCGGAACTCTTCCATTGTTCTCGTAATTCCGCTGAAGTTTAAAAATGGTTCGGAACTCTTCCATTGTTATCGGAATTCCGATGACGTTTTAAAATGCTTTGGTACTCTTCCATTGTTCTCGGAATTCCGCTGACATTTAAAAATGCTTCGGAACTCTTCCATTGTTATCGGAATTCCGCTGAAGTTTAAAAATGCTTCGGAACTCTTCCATTGTTCTAGGAATTCTGCTGAAGTCTAAAAATTCATCTGAACTCTTTCATTATTCTCGGAATTCGTGTGAATTTTAAAAATGCTTCGGAACTCTTCTATTGTTCTCGGAATTCCGCTGAAGTTTAAAAATGCTTAAAATCTCTTACATTGTTCTCGGAATTCTGCTGAAGTTTAAAAATGCTTCGGAACTCTTCCATTTTTCTTGGAATTCTTCTGAAGTTTAAAAATGCTTCAGAACTCTTCCATTGTTCTCAGAATTCCGCTGACGTTTAAAAATGCTTCGGTACTCTTCCATTGTTCTCGGAATTCCGCTGACATATAAAAATGCTTCGGAAATCTTGCATTGTTCTCGGCATTCCGCTGACATTTAAAAATGCTTCGGAACTCTTCAATTGTTCTCGGAATTCTGCTGAACTTTTAAAATGCTTTGGAACTCTTCCATTGCTCTCGGAATTCGGGTGAAGTTTAAAAATGCTTCGGAACTCTTCTATTGTTCTCGGAATTCCGCTGAAGTTTAAAAATGCTTAAAATCTCTTCCATTGTTCTAGGAATTCTGCTGAAGTCTAAAAATTCATCTGAACTCTTTCATTATTCTCGGAATTCGTGTGAATTTTAAAAATGCTTCGGAACTCTTCAATTGTTCTCGGAATTCTGCTGAACTTTTAAAATGCTTTGGAACTCTTCCATTGCTCTCGGAATTCGGGTGAAGTTTAAAAATGCTTCGGAAATCTTCTATTGTTCTCGGAATTCCGCTGAAGTTTAAAAATGCTTAAAATCTCTTCCATTGTTCTCGTAATTCTGCTCATGTTTAAAAATGCTTCGGAACTCTTCCATTGTTCTCGTAATTCCGCTGAAGTTTAAAAATGGTTCGGAACTCTTCCATTGTTCTCGGAATTCCGATGACGTTTTAAAATGCTTCGGTACTCTTCCATTGTTCTCGGAATTCCGCTGACGTTTAAAAATGCTTCGGAACTCTTCCATTGTTATCGGAATTCCGCTGAAGTTTAAAAATGCTTCGGAACTCTTCCATTGTTCTAGAAATGCTGCTGAAGTCTAAAAACTCATCTGAACTCTTTCATTATTCTCGGAATTCGTGTGAATTTTAAAAATGCTTCGGAACTCTTCTATTGTTCTCGGAATTCCGCTGAAGTTTAAAAATGCTTAAAATCTCTTACATTGTTCTCGGAATTCTGCTGAAGTTTAAAAATGCTTCGGAACTCTTCCATTTTTCTCGGAATTCTGCTGAAGTTTAAAAATGCTTCAGAACTCTTCCATTGTTCTCATAATTCTGCTGACGTTTAAAAATGCTTCGGTACTCTTCCATTGTTCTGGGAATTCTGCTGAAGTTTAAAAATGCTTCGGTACTCTTCCATTGTTCTCGGAATTCCGCTGACATATAAAAATGCTTCGGAAATCTTGCATTGTTCTCGGCATTCCGCTGACATTTAAAAATGCTTCGGAACTCTTCAATTGTTCTCGGAATTCTGCTGAACTTTTAAAATGCTTTGGAACTCTTCCATTGCTCTCGGAATTCGGGTGAAGTTTAAAAATGCTTCGGAACTCTTCTATTGTTCTCGGAATTCCGCTGAAGTTTAAAAATGCTTAAAATCTCTTCCATTGTTCTCGTAATTCTGCTCATGTTTAAAAATGCTTCGGAACTCTTCCATTGTTCTCGTAATTCCGCTGAAGTTTAAAAATGGTTCGGAACTCTTCCATTGTTATCGGAATTCCGATGACGTTTTAAAATGCTTTGGTACTCTTCCATTGTTCTCGGAATTCCGCTGACATTTAAAAATGCTTCGGAACTCTTCCATTGTTATCGGAATTCCGCTGAAGTTTAAAAATGCTTCGGAACTCTTCCATTGTTCTAGGAATTCTGCTGAAGTCTAAAAATTCATCTGAACTCTTTCATTATTCTCGGAATTCGTGTGAATTTTAAAAATGCTTCGGAACTCTTCTATTGTTCTCGGAATTCCGCTGAAGTTTAAAAATGCTTAAAATCTCTTACATTGTTCTCGGAATTCTGCTGAAGTTTAAAAATGCTTCGGAACTCTTCCATTTTTCTTGGAATTCTTCTGAAGTTTAAAAATGCTTCAGAACTCTTCCATTGTTCTCAGAATTCCGCTGACGTTTAAAAATGCTTCGGTACTCTTCCATTGTTCTCGGAATTCCGCTGACGTTTAAAAATGCTTTGGTACTCTTCCATTGTTCTCGGAATTCCGCTGACATATAAAAATGCTTCGGAAATCTTGCATTGTTCTCGGCATTCCGCTGACATTTAAAAATGCTTCGGAACTCTTCAATTGTTCTCGGAATTCTGCTGAACTTTTAAAATGCTTTGGAACTCTTCCATTGCTCTCGGAATTCGGGTGAAGTTTAAAAATGCTTCGGAACTCTTCTATTGTTCTCGGAATTCCGCTGAAGTTTAAAAATGCTTAAAATCTCTTCCATTGTTCTCGTAATTCTGCTCATGTTTAAAAATGCTTCGGAACTCTTCCATTGTTCTCGTAATTCCGCTGAAGTTTAAAAATGCTTCGGAAGTCTTCCATTGTTATCGGAATTCCGCTGAAGTTTTAAAATGCTTCGGAACTCTTCCATTGTTCTAGGAATGCTGCTGAAGTCTAAAAATTCATCTGAACTCTTTCATTATTCTCGGAATTCGTGTGAATTTTAAAAATGCTTCGGAACTCTTCTATTGTTCTCGGAATTCCGCTGAAGTTTAAAAATGCTTAAAATCTCTTACATTGTTCTCGGAATTCTGCTGAAGTTTAAAAATGCTTCGGAACTCTTCCATTTTTCTCGGAATTCTGCTGAAGTTTAAAAATGCTTCAGAACTCTTCCATTGTTCTCAGAATTCTGCTGACGTTTAAAAATGCTTCGGTACTCTTCCATTGTTCTGGGAATTCTGCTGAAGTTTAAAAATGCTTCGGTACTCTTCCATTGTTCTCGGAATTCCGCTGACATATAAAAATGCTTCGGAAATCTTGCATTGTTCTCGGCATTCCGCTGACATTTAAAAATGCTTCGGAACTCTTCAATTGTTCTCGGAATTCTGCTGAACTTTTAAAATGCTTTGGAACTCTTCCATTGCTCTCGGAATTCGGGTGAAGTTTAAAAATGCTTCGGAACTCTTCTATTGTTCTCGGAATTCCGCTGAAGTTTAAAAATGCTTAAAATCTCTTCCATTGTTCTAGGAATTCTGCTGAAGTCTAAAAATTCATCTGAACTCTTTCATTATTCTCGGAATTCGTGTGAATTTTAAAAATGCTTCGGAACTCTTCAATTGTTCTCGGAATTCTGCTGAACTTTTAAAATGCTTTGGAACTCTTCCATTGCTCTCGGAATTCGGGTGAAGTTTAAAAATGCTTCGGAAATCTTCTATTGTTCTCGGAATTCCGCTGAAGTTTAAAAATGCTTAAAATCTCTTCCATTGTTCTCGTAATTCTGCTCATGTTTAAAAATGCTTCGGAACTCTTCCATTGTTCTCGTAATTCCGCTGAAGTTTAAAAATGGTTCGGAACTCTTCCATTGTTCTCGGAATTCCGATGACGTTTTAAAATGCTTCGGTACTCTTCCATTGTTCTCGGAATTCCGCTGACGTTTAAAAATGCTTCGGAACTCTTCCATTGTTATCGGAATTCCGCTGAAGTTTAAAAATGCTTCGGAACTCTTCCATTGTTCTAGGAATGCTGCTGAAGTCTAAAAATTCATCTGAACTCTTTCATTATTCTCGGAATTCGTGTGAATTTTAAAAATGCTTCGGAACTCTTCTATTGTTCTCGGAATTCCGCTGAAGTTTAAAAATGCTTAAAATCTCTTACATTGTTCTCGGAATTCTGCTGAAGTTTAAAAATGCTTCGGAACTCTTCCATTTTTCTCGGAATTCTGCTGAAGTTTAAAAATGCTTCAGAACTCTTCCATTGTTCTCAGAATTCTGCTGACGTTTAAAAATGCTTCGGTACTCTTCCATTGTTCTGGGAATTCTGCTGAAGTTTAAAAATGCTTCGGTACTCTTCCATTGTTCTCGGAATTCCGCTGACATATAAAAATGCTTCGGAAATCTTGCATTGTTCTCGGCATTCCGCTGACATTTAAAAATGCTTCGGAACTCTTCAATTGTTCTCGGAATTCTGCTGAACTTTTAAAATGCTTTGGAACTCTTCCATTGCTCTCGGAATTCGGGTGAAGTTTAAAAATGCTTCGGAACTCTTCTATTGTTCTCGGAATTCCGCTGAAGTTTAAAAATGCTTAAAATCTCTTCCATTGTTCTCGTAATTCTGCTCATGTTTAAAAATGCTTCGGAACTCTTCCATTGTTCTCGTAATTCCGCTGAAGTTTAAAAATGGTTCGGAACTCTTCCATTGTTATCGGAATTCCGATGACGTTTTAAAATGCTTTGGTACTCTTCCATTGTTCTCGGAATTCCGCTGACATTTAAAAATGCTTCGGAACTCTTCCATTGTTATCGGAATTCCGCTGAAGTTTAAAAATGCTTCGGAACTCTTCCATTGTTCTAGGAATTCTGCTGAAGTCTAAAAATTCATCTGAACTCTTTCATTATTCTCGGAATTCGTGTGAATTTTAAAAATGCTTCGGAACTCTTCTATTGTTCTCGGAATTCCGCTGAAGTTTAAAAATGCTTAAAATCTCTTACATTGTTCTCGGAATTCTGCTGAAGTTTAAAAATGCTTCGGAACTCTTCCATTTTTCTTGGAATTCTTCTGAAGTTTAAAAATGCTTCAGAACTCTTCCATTGTTCTCAGAATTCCGCTGACGTTTAAAAATGCTTCGGTACTCTTCCATTGTTCTCGGAATTCCGCTGACGTTTAAAAATGCTTTGGTACTCTTCCATTGTTCTCGGAATTCCGCTGACATATAAAAATGCTTCGGAAATCTTGCATTGTTCTCGGCATTCCGCTGACATTTAAAAATGCTTCGGAACTCTTCAATTGTTCTCGGAATTCTGCTGAACTTTTAAAATGCTTTGGAACTCTTCCATTGCTCTCGGAATTCGGGTGAAGTTTAAAAATGCTTCGGAACTCTTCTATTGTTCTCGGAATTCCGCTGAAGTTTAAAAATGCTTAAAATCTCTTCCATTGTTCTCGTAATTCTGCTCATGTTTAAAAATGCTTCGGAACTCTTCCATTGTTCTCGTAATTCCGCTGAAGTTTAAAAATGCTTCGGAACTCTTCCATTGTTCTCGGAATTCCGCTGACGTTTAAAAATGCTTCACAACTCTTCCATTGTTCTCGGAATTCCGCTGACTTTTAAAAATGCTTCGGAACTCTTCCATTGTTCTCCAAATTCCGCTGAAGTTTAAAAATGCTTCGGAACCCTTCCATTGTTCTCGGAATTCTGCTGAAGTTTAAAAATGCTTCAGAACTCTTCCATTGTTCTCAGAATTCCGCTGACGTTTAAAAATGCTTCGGAAATCTTCCATTGTTTTCAAAATTCCGCTGACGCTTAAAAATGCTTCAGAACTCTTCCATTGTTCTCGGAATTCCGCTGACGTTTAAAAATGCTTCGGAACTCTTCCATTGTTATCGGAATTCCGCTGAAGTTTGAAAATGCTTCGGAACTCTTCCATTGTTCTAGGAATTCTGCTGAAGTCTAAAAATTCATCTGAACTCTTTCATTATTCTCGGAATTCGTGTGAATTTTAAAAATGCTTCGGAACTCTTCTATTGTTCTCGGAATTCCGTTGAAGTTTAAAAATGCTTAAAATCTCTTCCATTGTTCTCGTAATTCTGCTCATGTTTAAAAATGCTTCAGAACTCTTCCATTGTTCTCAGAATTCCGCTGACGTTTAAAAATGCTTCGGAAATCTTCCATTGTTTTCAAAATTCCGCTGACGCTTAAAAATGCTTCAGAACTCTTCCATTGTTCTCGGAATTCCGCTGACGTTTAATAATGCTTCGGAACTCTTCCATTGTTCTAGGAATGCTGCTGAAGTCTAAAAATTCATCTGAACTCTTTCATTATTCTCGGAATTCGTGTGAATTTTAAAAATGCTTCGGAACTCTTCTATTGTTCTCGGAATTCCGCTGAAGTTTAAAAATGCTTAAAATCTCTTACATTGTTCTCGGAATTCTGCTGAAGTTTAAAAATGCTTCGGAACTCTTCCATTTTTCTTGGAATTCTTCTGAAGTTTAAAAATGCTTCAGAACTCTTCCATTGTTCTCAGAATTCCGCTGACGTTTAAAAATGCTTCGGTACTCTTCCATTGTTCTCGGAATTCCGCTGACGTTTAAAAATGCTTTGGTACTCTTCCATTGTTCTCGGAATTCCGCTGACATATAAAAATGCTTCGGAAATCTTGCATTGTTCTCGGCATTCCGCTGACATTTAAAAATGCTTCGGAACTCTTCAATTGTTCTCGGAATTCTGCTGAACTTTTAAAATGCTTTGGAACTCTTCCATTGCTCTCGGAATTCGGGTGAAGTTTAAAAATGCTTCGGAACTCTTCCATTGTTCTAGGAATGCTGCTGAAGTCTAAAAATTCATCTGAACTCTTTCATTATTCTCGGAATTCGTGTGAATTTTAAAAATGCTTCGGAACTCTTCTATTGTTCTCGGAATTCCGCTGAAGTTTAAAAATGCTTAAAATCTCTTACATTGTTCTCGGAATTCTGCTGAAGTTTAAAAATGCTTCGGAACTCTTCCATTTTTCTCGGAATTCTGCTGAAGTTTAAAAATGCTTCAGAACTCTTCCATTGTTCTCAGAATTCTGCTGACGTTTAAAAATGCTTCGGTACTCTTCCATTGTTCTGGGAATTCTGCTGAAGTTTAAAAATGCTTCGGTACTCTTCCATTGTTCTCGGAATTCCGCTGACATATAAAAATGCTTCGGAAATCTTGCATTGTTCTCGGCATTCCGCTGACATTTAAAAATGCTTCGGAACTCTTCAATTGTTCTCGGAATTCTGCTGAACTTTTAAAATGCTTTGGAACTCTTCCATTGCTCTCGGAATTCGGGTGAAGTTTAAAAATGCTTCGGAACTCTTCTATTGTTCTCGGAATTCCGCTGAAGTTTAAAAATGCTTAAAATCTCTTCCATTGTTCTCGTAATTCTGCTCATGTTTAAAAATGCTTCGGAACTCTTCCATTGTTCTCGTAATTCCGCTGAAGTTTAAAAATGGTTCGGAACTCTTCCATTGTTATCGGAATTCCGATGACGTTTTAAAATGCTTTGGTACTCTTCCATTGTTCTCGGAATTCCGCTGACATTTAAAAATGCTTCGGAACTCTTCCATTGTTATCGGAATTCCGCTGAAGTTTAAAAATGCTTCGGAACTCTTCCATTGTTCTAGGAATTCTGCTGAAGTCTAAAAATTCATCTGAACTCTTTCATTATTCTCGGAATTCGTGTGAATTTTAAAAATGCTTCGGAACTCTTCTATTGTTCTCGGAATTCCGCTGAAGTTTAAAAATGCTTAAAATCTCTTACATTGTTCTCGGAATTCTGCTGAAGTTTAAAAATGCTTCGGAACTCTTCCATTTTTCTTGGAATTCTTCTGAAGTTTAAAAATGCTTCAGAACTCTTCCATTGTTCTCAGAATTCCGCTGACGTTTAAAAATGCTTCGGTACTCTTCCATTGTTCTCGGAATTCCGCTGACGTTTAAAAATGCTTTGGTACTCTTCCATTGTTCTCGGAATTCCGCTGACATATAAAAATGCTTCGGAAATCTTGCATTGTTCTCGGCATTCCGCTGACATTTAAAAATGCTTCGGAACTCTTCAATTGTTCTCGGAATTCTGCTGAACTTTTAAAATGCTTTGGAACTCTTCCATTGCTCTCGGAATTCGGGTGAAGTTTAAAAATGCTTCGGAACTCTTCTATTGTTCTCGGAATTCCGCTGAAGTTTAAAAATGCTTAAAATCTCTTCCATTGTTCTCGTAATTCTGCTCATGTTTAAAAATGCTTCGGAACTCTTCCATTGTTCTCGTAATTCCGCTGAAGTTTAAAAATGCTTCGGAACTCTTCCATTGTTCTCGGAATTCCGCTGACGTTTAAAAATGCTTCACAACTCTTCCATTGTTCTCGGAATTCCGCTGACTTTTAAAAATGCTTCGGAACTCTTCCATTGTTCTCCAAATTCCGCTGAAGTTTAAAAATGCTTCGGAACCCTTCCATTGTTCTCGGAATTCTGCTGAAGTTTAAAAATGCTTCAGAACTCTTCCATTGTTCTCAGAATTCCGCTGACGTTTAAAAATGCTTCGGAAATCTTCCATTGTTTTCAAAATTCCGCTGACGCTTAAAAATGCTTCAGAACTCTTCCATTGTTCTCGGAATTCCGCTGACGTTTAAAAATGCTTCGAAACTCTTCCATTGTTATCGGAATTCCGCTGAAGTTTAAAAATGCTTCGGAACTCTTCCATTGTTCTAGGAATTCTGCTGAAGTCTAAAAATTCATCTGAACTCTTTCATTATTCTCGGAATTCGTGTGAATTTTAAAAATGCTTCGGAACTCTTCTATTGTTCTCGGAATTCCGTTGAAGTTTAAAAATGCTTAAAATCTCTTCCATTGTTCTCGTAATTCTGCTCATGTTTAAAAATGCTTCAGAACTCTTCCATTGTTCTCAGAATTCCGCTGACGTTTAAAAATGCTTCGGAAATCTTCCATTGTTTTCAAAATTCCGCTGACGCTTAAAAATGCTTCAGAACTCTTCCATTGTTCTCGGAATTCCGCTGACGTTTAATAATGCTTCGGAACTCTTCCATTGTTCTAGGAATGCTGCTGAAGTCTAAAAATTCATCTGAACTCTTTCATTATTCTCGGAATTCGTGTGAATTTTAAAAATGCTTCGGAACTCTTCTATTGTTCTCGGAATTCCGCTGAAGTTTAAAAATGCTTAAAATCTCTTACATTGTTCTCGGAATTCTGCTGAAGTTTAAAAATGCTTCGGAACTCTTCCATTTTTCTCGGAATTCTGCTGAAGTTTAAAAATGCTTCAGAACTCTTCCATTGTTCTCAGAATTCTGCTGACGTTTAAAAATGCTTCGGTACTCTTCCATTGTTCTGGGAATTCTGCTGAAGTTTAAAAATGCTTCGGTACTCTTCCATTGTTCTCGGAATTCCGCTGACATATAAAAATGCTTCGGAAATCTTGCATTGTTCTCGGCATTCCGCTGACATTTAAAAATGCTTCGGAACTCTTCAATTGTTCTCGGAATTCTGCTGAACTTTTAAAATGCTTTGGAACTCTTCCATTGCTCTCGGAATTCGGGTGAAGTTTAAAAATGCTTCGGAACTCTTCTATTGTTCTCGGAATTCCGCTGAAGTTTAAAAATGCTTAAAATCTCTTCCATTGTTCTAGGAATTCTGCTGAAGTCTAAAAATTCATCTGAACTCTTTCATTATTCTCGGAATTCGTGTGAATTTTAAAAATGCTTCGGAACTCTTCAATTGTTCTCGGAATTCTGCTGAACTTTTAAAATGCTTTGGAACTCTTCCATTGCTTTCGGAATTCGGGTGAAGTTTAAAAATGCTTCGGAAATCTTCTATTGTTCTCGGAATTCCGCTGAAGTTTAAAAATGCTTAAAATCTCTTCCATTGTTCTCGTATTTCTGCTCATGTTTAAAAATGCTTCGGAACTCTTCCATTGTTCTCGTAATTCCGCTGAAGTTTAAAAATGGTTCGGAACTCTTCCATTGTTCTCGGAATTCCGCTGACGTTTAAAAATGCTTCGGAACTCTTCCATTGTTATCGGAATTCCGCTGAAGTTTAAAAATGCTTCGGAACTCTTCCATTGTTCTAGGAATGCTGCTGAAGTCTAAAAATTCATCTGAACTCTTTCATTATTCTCGGAATTCGTGTGAATTTTAAAAATGCTTCGGAACTCTTCTATTGTTCTCGGAATTCCGCTGAAGTTTAAAAATGCTTAAAATCTCTTACATTGTTCTCGGAATTCTGCTGAAGTTTAAAAATGCTTCGGAACTCTTCCATTTTTCTCGGAATTCTGCTGAAGTTTAAAAATGCTTCAGAACTCTTCCATTGTTCTCAGAATTCTGCTGACGTTTAAAAATGCTTCGGTACTCTTCCATTGTTCTGGGAATTCTGCTGAAGTTTAAAAATGCTTCGGTACTCTTCCATTGTTCTCGGAATTCCGCTGACATATAAAAATGCTTCGGAAATCTTGCATTGTTCTCGGCATTCCGCTGACATTTAAAAATGCTTCGGAACTCTTCAATTGTTCTCGGAATTCTGCTGAACTTTTAAAATGCTTTGGAACTCTTCCATTGCTCTCGGAATTCGGGTGAAGTTTAAAAATGCTTCGGAAATCTTCTATTGTTCTCGGAATTCCGCTGAAGTTTAAAAATGCTTAAAATCTCTTCCATTGTTCTCGTAATTCTGCTCATGTTTAAAAATGCTTCGGAACTCTTCCATTGTTCTCGTAATTCCGCTGAAGTTTAAAAATGGTTCGGAACTCTTCCATTGTTATCGGAATTCCGATGACGTTTTAAAATGCTTCGGTACTCTTCCATTGTTCTCGGAATTCCGCTGACGTTTAAAAATGCTTCGGAACTCTTCCATCGTTATCGGAATTCCGCTGAAGTTTAAAAATGCTTCAGAACTCTTCCATTGTTCTCAGAATTCCGCTGACGTTTAAAAATGCTTCGGAAATCTTCCATTGTTTTCAAAATTCCGCTGACGCTTAAAAATGCTTCAGAACTCTTCCATTGTTCTCGGAATTCCGCTGACGTTTAATAATGCTTCGCAACTCTTTCATTGTTCTCGGAATTCCGCTGACGTTTAAAATGCTTCGGAACTCTTCCATTGTTTTCGGAATTCCGTTGAAGTTTAAAAATGCTTCGAAACTCTTCCATTGTTCTCGGAATTCTGCTGAAGTTTAAAAATGCTTCGGAACTCTTCCATTGTTCTCAGAATTCCGTTGAAGTTTAAAAATGCTTCGAAACTCTTCCATTGTTCTCGGAATTCTGCTGAAGTTTAAAAATGCTTCGAAACTCTTTCATTGTTCTCGGAATTCTGCTGAAGTTTAAAAATGCTTCGGTACTCTTCCATTGTTCTCGGAATTCCGCTGACATATAAAAATGCTTCGGAAATCTTGCATTGTTCTCGGCATTCCGCTGACATTTAAAAATGCTTCGGAACTCTTCAATTGTTCTCGGAATTCTGCTGAACTTTTAAAATGCTTTGGAACTCTTCCATTGCTCTCGGAATTCGGGTGAAGTTTAAAAATGCTTCGGAACTCTTCTATTGTTCTCGGATTTCCGCTGAAGTTTAAAAATGCTTAAAATCTCTTCCATTGTTCTCGTAATTCTGCTCATGTTTAAAAATGCTTCGGAACTCTTCCATTGTTCTCGTAATTCCGCTGAAGTTTAAAAATGGTTCGGAACTCTTCCATTGTTCTCCAAATTCCGCTGAAGTTTAAAAATGCTTCGGAACCCTTCCATTGTTCTCGGAATTCTGCTGAAGTTTAAAAATGCTTCAGAACTCTTCCATTGTTCTCAGAATTCCGCTGACGTTTAAAAATGCTTCGGAAATCTTCCATTGTTTTCAAAATTCCGCTGACGCTTAAAAATGCTTCAGAACTCTTCCATTGTTCTCGGAATTCCGCTGACGTTTAATAATGCTTCGCAACTCTTTCATTGTTCTCGGAATTCCGCTGACGTTTAAAAATGCTTCGGAACTCTTCCATTGTTTTCGGAATTCCGTTGAAGTTTAAAAATGCTTCGAAACTCTTCCATTGTTCTCGGAATTCTGCTGAAGTTTAAAAATGCTTCGTAACTCTTCCATTGTTCTCAGAATTCCGTTGAAGTTTAAAAATGCTTCGAAACTCTTCCATTGTTCTCGGAATTCTGCTGAAGTTTAAAAATGCTTCGAAACTCTTTCATTGTTCTCGGAATTCTGCTGAAGTTTAAAAATGCTTCAGAACTCTTCCATTGCTCTCGGAATTCCGTTGACGTTTAATAATGCTTCGCAACTCTTCCATTGTTCTCGGAATTCCGCTGACATATAAAAATGCTTCGGAAATCTTGCATTGTTCTCGGCATTCCGCTGACATTTAAAAATGCTTCGGAACTCTTCAATTGTTCTCGGAATTCTGCTGAACTTTTAAAATGCTTTGGAACTCTTCCATTGCTCTCGGAATTCGGGTGAAGTTTAAAAATGCTTCGGAAATCTTCTATTGTTCTCGGAATTCCGCTGAAGTTTAAAAATGCTTAAAATCTCTTCCATTGTTCTCGTAATTCTGCTCATGTTTAAAAATGCTTCGGAACTCTTCCATTGTTCTCGTAATTCCGCAGAAGTTTAAAAATGGTTCGGAACTCTTCCATTGTTCTCGGAATTCCGATGATGTTTTAAAATGCTTCGGTACTCTTCCATTGTTCTCGGAATTCCGCTGACGTTTAAAAATGCTTCGGAACTCTTCCATTGTTATCGGAATTCCGCTGAAGTTTAAAAATGCTTCGGAACTCTTCCATTGTTCTAGGAATGCTGCTGAAGTCTAAAAATTCATCTGAACTCTTTCATTATTCTCGGAATTCGTGTGAATTTTAAAAATGCTTCGGAACTCTTCTATTGTTCTCGGAATTCCGCTGAAGTTTAAAAATGCTTAAAATCTCTTACATTGTTCTCGGAATTCCGCTGATGTTTAAAAATGCTTCGGTACTCTTCCATTGTTCTCGGAATTCCGCTGACGTTTAAAAATGCTTTGGTACTCTTCCATTGTTCTCGGAATTCCGCTGACATATAAAAATGCTTCGGAAATCTTGCATTGTTCTCGGCATTCCGCTGACATTTAAAAATGCTTCGGAACTCTTCAATTGTTCTCGGAATTCTGCTGAACTTTTAAAATGCTTTGGAACTCTTCCATTGCTCTCGGAATTCGGGTGAAGTTTAAAAATGCTTCGGAACTCTTCTATTGTTCTCGTAATTCCGCTGAAGTTTAAAAATGCTTAAAATCTCTTCCATTGTTCTCGTAATTCTGCTCATGTTTAAAAATGCTTCGGAACTCTTCCATTGTTCTCGTAATTCCGCTGAAGTTTAAAAATGGTTCGGAACTCTTCCATTGTTCTCAGAATTCCGCTGACGTTTAAAAATGCTTCGGAAATCTTCCATTGTTTTCAAAATTCCGCTGACGCTTAAAAATGCTTCAGAACTCTTCCATTGTTCTCGGAATTCCGCTGACGTTTAAAAATGCTTCGGAACTCTTCCATTGTTATCGGAATTCCGCTGAAGTTTAAAAATGCTTCGGAACTCTTCCATTGTTCTAGGAATTCTGCTGAAGTCTAAAAATTCATCTGAACTCTTTCATTATTCTCGGAATTCGTGTGAATTTTAAAAATGCTTCGGAACTCTTCTATTGTTCTCGGAATTCCGTTGAAGTTTAAAAATGCTTAAAATCTCTTCCATTGTTCTCGTAATTCTGCTCATGTTTAAAAATGCTTCAGAACTCTTCCATTGTTCTCAGAATTCCGCTGACGTTTAAAAATGCTTCGGAAATCTTCCATTGTTTTCAAAATTCCGCTGACGCTTAAAAATGCTTCAGAACTCTTCCATTGTTCTCGGAATTCCGCTGACGTTTAATAATGCTTCGGAACTCTTCCATTGTTCTAGGAATGCTGCTGAAGTCTAAAAATTCATCTGAACTCTTTCATTATTCTCGGAATTCGTGTGAATTTTAAAAATGCTTCGGAACTCTTCTATTGTTCTCGGAATTCCGCTGAAGTTTAAAAATGCTTAAAATCTCTTACATTGTTCTCGGAATTCTGCTGAAGTTTAAAAATGCTTCGGAACTCTTCCATTTTTCTCGGAATTCTGCTGAAGTTTAAAAATGCTTCAGAACTCTTCCATTGTTCTCAGAATTCTGCTGACGTTTAAAAATGCTTCGGTACTCTTCCATTGTTCTGGGAATTCTGCTGAAGTTTAAAAATGCTTCGGTACTCTTCCATTGTTCTCGGAATTCCGCTGACATATAAAAATGCTTCGGAAATCTTGCATTGTTCTCGGCATTCCGCTGACATTTAAAAATGCTTCGGAACTCTTCAATTGTTCTCGGAATTCTGCTGAACTTTTAAAATGCTTTGGAACTCTTCCATTGCTCTCGGAATTCGGGTGAAGTTTAAAAATGCTTCGGAACTCTTCTATTGTTCTCGGAATTCCGCTGAAGTTTAAAAATGCTTAAAATCTCTTCCATTGTTCTCGTAATTCTGCTCATGTTTAAAAATGCTTCGGAACTCTTCCATTGTTCTCGTAATTCCGCTGAAGTTTAAAAATGCTTCGGAACTCTTCCATTGTTCTCGGAATTCCGCTGACGTTTAAAAATGCTTCACAACTCTTCCATTGTTCTCGGAATTCCGCTGACTTTTAAAAATGCTTCGGAACTCTTCCATTGTTCTCCAAATTCCGCTGAAGTTTAAAAATGCTTCGGAACCCTTCCATTGTTCTCGGAATTCTGCTGAAGTTTAAAAATGCTTCAGAACTCTTCCATTGTTCTCAGAATTCCGCTGACGTTTAAAAATGCTTTGGAAATCTTCCATTGTTTTCAAAATTCCGCTGACGCTTAAAAATGCTTCAGAACTCTTCCATTGTTCTCGGAATTCCGCTGACGTTTAAAAATGCTTCGGAACTCTTCCATTGTTATCGGAATTCCGCTGAAGTTTAAAAATGCTTCGGAACTCTTCCATTGTTCTAGGAATTCTGCTGAAGTCTAAAAATTCATCTGAACTCTTTCATTATTCTCGGAATTCGTGTGAATTTTAAAAATGCTTCGGAACTCTTCTATTGTTCTCGGAATTCCGTTGAAGTTTAAAAATGCTTAAAATCTCTTCCATTGTTCTCGTAATTCTGCTCATATTTAAAAATGCTTCAGAACTCTTCCATTGTTCTCAGAATTCCGCTGACGTTTAAAAATGCTTCGGAAATCTTCCATTGTTTTCAAAATTCCGCTGACGCTTAAAAATGCTTCAGAACTCTTCCATTGTTCTCGGAATTCCGCTGACGTTTAATAATGCTTCGGAACTCTTCCATTGTTCTAGGAATGCTGCTGAAGTCTAAAAATTCATCTGAACTCTTTCATTATTCTCGGAATTCGTGTGAATTTTAAAAATGCTTCGGAACTCTTCTATTGTTCTCGGAATTCCGCTGAAGTTTAAAAATGCTTAAAATCTCTTACATTGTTCTCGGAATTCTGCTGAAGTTTAAAAATGCTTCGGAACTCTTCCATTTTTCTCGGAATTCTGCTGAAGTTTAAAAATGCTTCAGAACTCTTCCATTGTTCTCAGAATTCTGCTGACGTTTAAAAATGCTTCGGTACTCTTCCATTGTTCTGGGAATTCTGCTGAAGTTTAAAAATGCTTCGGTACTCTTCCATTGTTCTCGGAATTCCGCTGACATATAAAAATGCTTCGGAAATCTTGCATTGTTCTCGGCATTCCGCTGACATTTAAAAATGCTTCGGAACTCTTCAATTGTTCTCGGAATTCTGCTGAACTTTTAAAATGCTTTGGAACTCTTCCATTGCTCTCAGAATTCGGGTGAAGTTTAAAAATGCTTCGGAACTCTTCTATTGTTCTCGGAATTCCGCTGAAGTTTAAAAATGCTTAAAATCTCTTCCATTGTTCTAGGAATTCTGCTGAAGTCTAAAAATTCATCTGAACTCTTTCATTATTCTCGGAATTCGTGTGAATTTTAAAAATGCTTCGGAACTCTTCAATTGTTCTCGGAATTCTGCTGAACTTTTAAAATGCTTTGGAACTCTTCCATTGCTTTCGGAATTCGGGTGAAGTTTAAAAATGCTTCGGAAATCTTCTATTGTTCTCGGAATTCCGCTGAAGTTTAAAAATGCTTAAAATCTCTTCCATTGTTCTCGTATTTCTGCTCATGTTTAAAAATGCTTCGGAACTCTTCCATTGTTCTCGTAATTCCGCTGAAGTTTAAAAATGGTTCGGAACTCTTCCATTGTTCTCGGAATTCCGCTGACGTTTAAAAATGCTTCGGAACTCTTCCATTGTTATCGGAATTCCGCTGAAGTTTAAAAATGCTTCGGAACTCTTCCATTGTTCTAGGAATGCTGCTGAAGTCTAAAAATTCATCTGAACTCTTTCATTATTCTCGGAATTCGTGTGAATTTTAAAAATGCTTCGTAACTCTTCTATTGTTCTCGGAATTCCGCTGAAGTTTAAAAATGCTTAAAATCTCTTACATTGTTCTCGGAATTCTGCTGAAGTTTAAAAATGCTTCGGAACTTTTCCATTTTTCTCGGAATTCTGCTGAAGTTTAAAAATGCTTCAGAACTCTTCCATTGTTCTCAGAATTCTGCTGACGTTTAAAAATGCTTCGGTACTCTTCCATTGTTCTGGGAATTCTGCTGAAGTTTAAAAATGCTTCGGTACTCTTCCATTGTTCTCGGAATTCCGCTGACATATAAAAATGCTTCGGAAATCTTGCATTGTTCTCGGCATTCCGCTGACATTTAAAAATGCTTCGGAACTCTTCAATTGTTCTCGGAATTCTGCTGAACTTTTAAAATGCTTTGGAACTCTTCCATTGCTCTCGGAATTCGGGTGAAGTTTAAAAATGCTTCGGAAATCTTCTATTGTTCTCGGAATTCCGCTGAAGTTTAAAAATGCTTAAAATCTCTTCCATTGTTCTCGTAATTCTGCTCATGTTTAAAAATGCTTCGGAACTCTTCCATTGTTCTCGTAATTCCGCTGAAGTTTAAAAATGGTTCGGAACTCTTCCATTGTTATCGGAATTCCGATGACGTTTTAAAATGCTTCGGTACTCTTCCATTGTTCTCGGAATTCCGCTGACGTTTAAAAATGCTTCGGAACTCTTCCATCGTTATCGGAATTCCGCTGAAGTTTAAAAATGCTTCAGAACTCTTCCATTGTTCTCAGAATTCCGCTGACGTTTAAAAATGCTTCGGAAATCTTCCATTGTTTTCAAAATTCCGCTGACGCTTAAAAATGCTTCAGAACTCTTCCATTGTTCTCGGAATTCCGCTGACGTTTAATAATGCTTCGCAACTCTTCCATTGTTCTCGGAATTCCGCTGACATTTAAAAATGCTTCGGAAATCTTCCATTGTTTTCAAAATTCCGCTGTCGTTTAAAAATGCTTCAGAACACTTCCATTGTTCTCGGCATTCCGCTGACGTTTAAAAATGCTTTGGAACTCTTCCATTGTTCTCGGAATTCTGCTGAAGTTTAAAAATGCTTCGAAACTCTTTCATTGTTCTCGGAATTCTGCTGAAGTTTAAAAATGCTTCGAAACTCTTCCATTGTTCTCGGAATTCTGCTGAAGTTTAAAAATGCTTCGGAACTCTTCCATTGTTCTCGGAATTCCGCTGACATTTAAAAATGCTTCGGAAATCTTCCATTGTTTTCAAAATTCCGCTGTCGTTTAAAAATGCTTCAGAACACTTCCATTGTTCTCGGAATTCCGCTGACGTTTAGTAATGTTTCGCAACTCTTCCATTGTTCTCGGAATTCCGCTGACATATAAAAATGCTTCGGAAATCTTGCATTGTTCTCGGCATTCCGCTGACATTTAAAAATGCTTCGGAACTCTTCAATTGTTCTCGGAATTCTGCTGAACTTTTAAAATGCTTTGGAACTCTTCCATTGCTCTCGGAATTCTGCTGAAGTTTAAAAATGCTTCAGAACTCTTACATTGTTCTCGGAATTCTGCTGACGTTTAAAAATGCTTCGGAACTCTTCCATTGTTCTCGGAATTCCGTTGAAGTTTAAAAATGCTTCGAAACTCTTCCATTGTTCTCGGAATTCTGCTGAAGTTTAAAAATGCTTCGGAACTCTTCCATTGTTCTCGGAATTCCGCTGACATATAAAAATGCTTTAGAAATCTTGCATTGTTCTCGGCATTCCGCTGACGTTTAAAAATGCTTTGGAACTCTTCAATTGTTCTCGGAATTCTGCTGAACTTTTAAAATGCTTTGGAACTCTTCCTTTGCTCTCGGAATTCTGCTGAAGTTTAAAAATGCTTCAGAACTCTTACATTGTTCTCGGAATTCTGCTGAAGTTTAAAAATGCTTCAGAACTCTTACATTGTTCTCGGAATTCCGTTGAAGTTTAAAAATGCTTCGAAACTCTTCCATTGTTCTCGGAATTCCGCTGACATATAAAAATGCTTCGGAAATCTTGCATTGTTCTCGGAATTCCGTTGAAGTTTAAAAATGCTTTGAAACTCTTCCATTGTTCTCGGAATTCTGCTGAAGTTTAAAAATGCTTCGTAACTCTTCCATTGTTCTCAGAATTCCGCTGACGTCTAAAAATGCTTCGGTACTCTTCCATTGTTCTCGGAATTCCGCTGACATATAAAAATCCTCGGAAATCTTGCATTGTTCTCGGCATTCCGCTGACGTTTAAAAATGCTTTGGAACTCTTCCATTGTTCTCGGAATTCCGTTGAAGCTTAAAAATGCTTCGGAACTCTTCTATTGTTCTCGGAATTCTGCTGAACTTTTAAAATGCTTTGGAACTCTTCCATTGCTCTCGGAATTCGGGTGAAGTTTAAAAATGCTTCGGAACTCTTCTATTGTTCTCGGAATTCCGCTGAAGTTTAAAAATGCTTAAAATCTCTTCCATTGTTCTCGTAATTCTGCTCATGTTTAAAAATGCTTCGTAACTCTTCCATTGTTCTCAGAATTCCGCTGACGTCTAAAAATGCTTCGGTACTCTTCCATTGTTCTCGGAATTCCGCTGACATATAAAAATCCTCGGAAATCTTGCATTGTTCTCGGCATTCCGCTGACGTTTAAAAATGCTTTGGAACTCTTCCATTGTTCTCGGAATTCCGTTGAAGCTTAAAAATGCTTCGGAACTCTTCTATTGTTCTCGGAATTCTGCTGAACTTTTAAAATGCTTTGGAACTCTTCCATTGCTCTCGGAATTCGGGTGAAGTTTAAAAATGCTTCGGAACTCTTCTATTGTTCTCGGAATTCCGCTGAAGTTTAAAAATGCTTAAAATCTCTTCCATTGTTCTCGTAATTCTGCTCATGTTTAAAAATGCTTCGGAACTCTTCCATTGTTCTCGTAATTCCGCTGAAGTTTAAAAATGGTTCGGAACTCTTCCATTGTTCTCGGAATTCCGCTGACGTTTAAAAATGCTTCGGAACTCTTCCATTGTTCTCGGAATTCCGTTGAAGTTTAAAAATGCTTTGAAACTCTTCCATTGTTCTCGGAATTCCGTTGAAGTTTAAAAATGCTTCGAAACTCTTCCATTGTTCTCGGAATTCTGCTGAAGTTTAAAAATGCTTCGGAACTCTTCCATTGTTCTCGGAATTCCGCTGACATTTAAAAATGCTTCGGAAATCTTCCATTGTTTTCAAAATTCCGCTGTCGTTTAAAAATGCTTCAGAACACTTCCATTGTTCTCGGCATTCCGCTGACGTTTAAAAATGCTTTGGAACTCTTCCATTGTTCTCGGAATTCTGCTGAAGTTTAAAAATGCTTCGAAACTCTTTCATTGTTCTCGGAATTCTGCTGAAGTTTAAAAATGCTTCGAAACTCTTCCATTGTTCTCGGAATTCTGCTGAAGTTTAAAAATGCTTCGGAACTCTTCCATTGTTCTCGGAATTCCGCTGACATTTAAAAATGCTTCGGAAATCTTCCATTGTTTTCAAAATTCCGCTGTCGTTTAAAAATGCTTCAGAACACTTCCATTGTTCTCGGAATTCCGCTGACGTTTAGTAATGTTTCGCAACTCTTCCATTGTTCTCGGAATTCCGCTGACATATAAAAATGCTTCGGAAATCTTGCATTGTTCTCGGCATTCCGCTGACATTTAAAAATGCTTCGGAACTCTTCAATTGTTCTCGGAATTCTGCTGAACTTTTAAAATGCTTTGGAACTCTTCCATTGCTCTCGGAATTCTGCTGAAGTTTAAAAATGCTTCAGAACTCTTACATTGTTCTCGGAATTCTGCTGACGTTTAAAAATGCTTCGGAACTCTTCCATTGTTCTCGGAATTCCGTTGAAGTTTAAAAATGCTTCGAAACTCTTCCATTGTTCTCGGAATTCTGCTGAAGTTTAAAAATGCTTCGGAACTCTTCCATTGTTCTCGGAATTCCGCTGACATATAAAAATGCTTTAGAAATCTTGCATTGTTCTCGGCATTCCGCTGACGTTTAAAAATGCTTTGGAACTCTTCAATTGTTCTCGGAATTCTGCTGAACTTTTAAAATGCTTTGGAACTCTTCCTTTGCTCTCGGAATTCTGCTGAAGTTTAAAAATGCTTCAGAACTCTTACATTGTTCTCGGAATTCTGCTGAAGTTTAAAAATGCTTCAGAACTCTTACATTGTTCTCGGAATTCCGTTGAAGTTTAAAAATGCTTCGAAACTCTTCCATTGTTCTCGTAATTCTGCTGAAGTTTAAAAATGCTTCGTAACTCTTCCATTGTTCTCAGAATTCCGCTGACGTTTAAAAATGCTTCGGTACTCTTCCATTGTTCTCGGAATTCCGCTGACATATAAAAATGCTTCGGAAATCTTGCATTGTTCTCGGAATTCCGTTGAAGTTTAAAAATGCTTTGAAACTCTTCCATTGTTCTCGGAATTCTGCTGAAGTTTAAAAATGCTTCGTAACTCTTCCATTGTTCTCAGAATTCCGCTGACGTCTAAAAATGCTTCGGTACTCTTCCATTGTTCTCGGAATTCCGCTGACATATAAAAATCCTCGGAAATCTTGCATTGTTCTCGGCATTCCGCTGACGTTTAAAAATGCTTTGGAACTCTTCCATTGTTCTCGGAATTCCGTTGAAGCTTAAAAATGCTTCGGAACTCTTCTATTGTTCTCGGAATTCTGCTGAACTTTTAAAATGCTTTGGAACTCTTCCATTGCTCTCGGAATTCGGGTGAAGTTTAAAAATGCTTCGGAACTCTTCTATTGTTCTCGGAATTCCGCTGAAGTTTAAAAATGCTTAAAATCTCTTCCATTGTTCTCGTAATTCTGCTCATGTTTAAAAATGCTTCGTAACTCTTCCATTGTTCTCAGAATTCCGCTGACGTCTAAAAATGCTTTGGAACTCTTCCATTGTTCTCGGAATTCCGTTGAAGCTTAAAAATGCTTCGGAACTCTTCTATTGTTCTCGGAATTCTGCTGAACTTTTAAAATGCTTTGGAACTCTTCCATTGCTCTCGGAATTCGGGTGAAGTTTAAAAATGCTTCGGAACTCTTCTATTGTTCTCGGAATTCCGCTGAAGTTTAAAAATGCTTAAAATCTCTTCCATTGTTCTCGTAATTCTGCTCATGTTTAAAAATGCTTCGGAACTCTTCCATTGTTCTCGTAATTCCGCTGAAGTTTAAAAATGGTTCGGAACTCTTCCATTGTTCTCGGAATTCCGCTGACGTTTAAAAATGCTTCGGAACTCTTCCATTGTTCTAGGAATTCCGTTGAAGTTTAAAAATGCTTCGAAACTCTTCCATTGTTCTCGGAATTCCGTTGAAGTTTAAAAATGCTTCGAAACTCTTCCATTGTTCTCGGAATTCTGCTGAAGTTTAAAAATGCTTCGGAACTCTTCCATTGTTCTCGGAATTCCGCTGACATTTAAAAATGCTTCGGAAATCTTCCATTGTTTTCAAAATTCCGCTGTCGTTTAAAAATGCTTCAGAACACTTCCATTGTTCTCGGAATTCCGCTGACGTTTAAAAATGCTTTGGAACTCTTCCATTGTTCTCGGAATTCTGCTGAAGTTTAAAAATGCTTCGAAACTCTTCCATTGTTCTCGGAATTCTGCTGAAGTTTAAAAATGCTTCGGAACTCTTCCATTGTTCTCGGAATTCCGCTGACATTTAAAAATGCTTCGGAAATCTTCCATTGTTTTCAAAATTCCGCTGTCGTTTAAAAATGCTTCAGAACACTTCCATTGTTCTCGGCATTCCGCTGACGTTTAAAAATGCTTTGGAACTCTTCCATTGTTCTCGGAATTCTGCTGAAGTTTAAAAATGCTTCGAAACTCTTTCATTGTTCTCGGAATTCTGCTGAAGTTTAAAAATGCTTCGAAACTCTTCCATTGTTCTCGGAATTCTGCTGAAGTTTAAAAATGCTTCGGAACTCTTCCATTGTTCTCGGAATTCCGCTGACATTTAAAAATGCTTCGGAAATCTTCCATTGTTTTCAAAATTCCGCTGTCGTTTAAAAATGCTTCAGAACACTTCCATTGTTCTCGGAATTCCGCTGACGTTTAGTAATGTTTCGCAACTCTTCCATTGTTCTCGGAATTCCGCTGACATATAAAAATGCTTCGGAAATCTTGCATTGTTCTCGGCATTCCGCTGACATTTAAAAATGCTTCGGAACTCTTCAATTGTTCTCGGAATTCTGCTGAACTTTTAAAATGCTTTGGAACTCTTCCATTGCTCTCGGAATTCTGCTGAAGTTTAAAAATGCTTCAGAACTCTTACATTGTTCTCGGAATTCTGCTGACGTTTAAAAATGCTTCGGAACTCTTCCATTGTTCTCGGAATTCCGTTGAAGTTTAAAAATGCTTCGAAACTCTTCCATTGTTCTCGGAATTCTGCTGAAGTTTAAAAATGCTTCGGAACTCTTCCATTGTTCTCGGAATTCCGCTGACATATAAAAATGCTTTAGAAATCTTGCATTGTTCTCGGCATTCCGCTGACGTTTAAAAATGCTTTGGAACTCTTCAATTGTTCTCGGAATTCTGCTGAACTTTTAAAATGCTTTGGAACTCTTCCTTTGCTCTCGGAATTCTGCTGAAGTTTAAAAATGCTTCAGAACTCTTACATTGTTCTCGGAATTCTGCTGAAGTTTAAAAATGCTTCAGAACTCTTACATTGTTCTCAGAATTCCGCTGACGTTTAAAAATGCTTCGGTACTCTTCCATTGTTCTCGGAATTCCGCTGACATATAAAAATGCTTCGGAAATCTTGCATTGTTCTCGGAATTCCGTTGAAGTTTAAAAATGCTTTGAAACTCTTCCATTGTTCTCGGAATTCTGCTGAAGTTTAAAAATGCTTCGTAACTCTTCCATTGTTCTCAGAATTCCGCTGACGTTTAAAAATGCTTCGGTACTCTTCCATTGTTCTCGGAATTCCGCTGACATATAAAAATGCTTCGGAAATCTTGCATTGTTCTCGGAATTCCGTTGAAGTTTAAAAATGCTTTGAAACTCTTCCATTGTTCTCGGAATTCTGCTGAAGTTTAAAAATGCTTCGTAACTCTTCCATTGTTCTCAGAATTCCGCTGACGTCTAAAAATGCTTCGGTACTCTTCCATTGTTCTCGGAATTCCGCTGACATATAAAAATCCTCGGAAATCTTGCATTGTTCTCGGCATTCCGCTGACGTTTAAAAATGCTTTGGAACTCTTCCATTGTTCTCGGAATTCCGTTGAAGCTTAAAAATGCTTCGGAACTCTTCTATTGTTCTCGGAATTCTGCTGAACTTTTAAAATGCTTTGGAATTCTTCCATTGCTCTCGGAATTCGGGTGAAGTTTAAAAATGCTTCGGAACTCTTCTATTGTTCTCGGAATTCCGCTGAAGTTTAAAAATGCTTAAAATCTCTTCCATTGTTCTCGTAATTCTGCTCATGTTTAAAAATGCTTCGTAACTCTTCCATTGTTCTCAGAATTCCGCTGACGTCTAAAAATGCTTCGGTACTCTTCCATTGTTCTCGGAATTCCGCTGACATATAAAAATCCTCGGAAATCTTGCATTGTTCTCGGCATTCCGCTGACGTTTAAAAATGCTTTGGAACTCTTCCATTGTTCTCGGAATTCCGTTGAAGCTTAAAAATGCTTCGGAACTCTTCTATTGTTCTCGGAATTCTGCTGAACTTTTAAAATGCTTTGGAACTCTTCCATTGCTCTCGGAATTCGGGTGAAGTTTAAAAATGCTTCGGAACTCTTCTATTGTTCTCGGAATTCCGCTGAAGTTTAAAAATGCTTAAAATCTCTTCCATTGTTCTCGTAATTCTGCTCATGTTTAAAAATGCTTCGGAACTCTTCCATTGTTCTCGTAATTCCGCTGAAGTTTAAAAATGGTTCGGAACTCTTCCATTGTTCTCGGAATTCTGCTGAAGTTTAAAAATGCTTCGAAACTCTTCCATTGTTCTCGGAATTCTGCTGAAGTTTAAAAATGCTTCGGAACTCTTCCATTGTTCTCGGAATTCCGCTGACATTTAAAAATGCTTCGGAAATCTTCCATTGTTTTCAAAATTCCGCTGTCGTTTAAAAATGCTTCAGAACACTTCCATTGTTCTCGGAATTCCGCTGACGTTTAGTAATGTTTCGCAACTCTTCCATTGTTCTCGGAATTCCGCTGACATATAAAAATGCTTCGGAAATCTTGCATTGTTCTCGGCATTCCGCTGACATTTAAAAATGCTTCGGAACTCTTCAATTGTTCTCGGAATTCTGCTGAACTTTTAAAATGCTTTGGAACTCTTCCATTGCTCTCGGAATTCTGCTGAAGTTTAAAAATGCTTCAGAACTCTTACATTGTTCTCGGAATTCTGCTGACGTTTAAAAATGCTTCGGAACTCTTCCATTGTTCTCGGAATTCCGTTGAAGTTTAAAAATGCTTCGAAACTCTTCCATTGTTCTCGGAATTCTGCTGAAGTTTAAAAATGCTTCGGAACTCTTCCATTGTTCTCGGAATTCCGCTGACATATAAAAATGCTTTAGAAATCTTGCATTGTTCTCGGCATTCCGCTGACGTTTAAAAATGCTTTGGAACTCTTCAATTGTTCTCGGAATTCTGCTGAACTTTTAAAATGCTTTGGAACTCTTCCTTTGCTCTCGGAATTCTGCTGAAGTTTAAAAATGCTTCAGAACTCTTACATTGTTCTCGGAATTCTGCTGAAGTTTAAAAATGCTTCAGAACTCTTACATTGTTCTCGGAATTCCGTTGAAGTTTAAAAATGCTTCGAAACTCTTCCATTGTTCTCGTAATTCTGCTGAAGTTTAAAAATGCTTCGGAACTCTTCCATTGTTCTCGGAATTCCGCTGACATTTAAAAATGCTTCGGAAATCTTCCATTGTTTTCAAAATTCCGCTGTCGTTTAAAAATGCTTCAGAACACTTCCATTGTTCTCGGAATTCCGCTGACGTTTAGTAATGTTTCGCAACTCTTCCATTGTTCTCGGAATTCCGCTGACATATAAAAATGCTTCGGAAATCTTGCATTGTTCTCGGCATTCCGCTGACATTTAAAAATGCTTCGGAACTCTTCAATTGTTCTCGGAATTCTGCTGAACTTTTAAAATGCTTTGGAACTCTTCCATTGCTCTCGGAATTCTGCTGAAGTTTAAAAATGCTTCAGAACTCTTACATTGTTCTCGGAATTCTGCTGACGTTTAAAAATGCTTCGGAACTCTTCCATTGTTCTCGGAATTCCGTTGAAGTTTAAAAATGCTTCGAAACTCTTCCATTGTTCTCGGAATTCTGCTGAAGTTTAAAAATGCTTCGGAACTCTTCCATTGTTCTCGGAATTCCGCTGACATATAAAAATGCTTTAGAAATCTTGCATTGTTCTCGGCATTCCGCTGACGTTTAAAAATGCTTTGGAACTCTTCAATTGTTCTCGGAATTCTGCTGAACTTTTAAAATGCTTTGGAACTCTTCCTTTGCTCTCGGAATTCTGCTGAAGTTTAAAAATGCTTCAGAACTCTTACATTGTTCTCGGAATTCTGCTGAAGTTTAAAAATGCTTCAGAACTCTTACATTGTTCTCGGAATTCCGTTGAAGTTTAAAAATGCTTCGAAACTCTTCCATTGTTCTCGTAATTCTGCTGAAGTTTAAAAATGCTTCGTAACTCTTCCATTGTTCTCAGAATTCCGCTGACGTTTAAAAATGCTTCGGTACTCTTCCATTGTTCTCGGAATTCCGCTGACATATAAAAATGCTTCGGAAATCTTGCATTGTTCTCGGAATTCCGTTGAAGTTTAAAAATGCTTTGAAACTCTTCCATTGTTCTTGGAATTCTGCTGAAGTTTAAAAATGCTTCGTAACTCTTCCATTGTTCTCAGAATTCCGCTGACGTCTAAAAATGCTTCGGTACTCTTCCATTGTTCTCGGAATTCCGCTGACATATAAAAATCCTCGGAAATCTTGCATTGTTCTCGGCATTCCGCTGACGTTTAAAAATGCTTTGGAACTCTTCCATTGTTCTCGGAATTCCGTTGAAGCTTAAAAATGCTTCGGAACTCTTCTATTGTTCTCGGAATTCTGCTGAACTTTTAAAATGCTTTGGAACTCTTCCATTGCTCTCGGAATTCGGGTGAAGTTTAAAAATGCTTCGGAACTCTTCTATTGTTCTCGGAATTCCGCTGAAGTTTAAAAATGCTTAAAATCTCTTCCATTGTTCTCGTAATTCTGCTCATGTTTAAAAATGCTTCGGAACTCTTCCATTGTTCTCGTAATTCCGCTGAAGTTTAAAAATGGTTCGGAACTCTTCCATTGTTCTCGGAATTCCGCTGACGTTTAAAAATGCTTCGGAACTCTTCCATTGTTCTCGGAATTCCGTTGAAGTTTAAAAATGCTTCGAAACTCTTCCATTGTTCTCGGAATTCCGTTGAAGTTTAAAAATGCTTCGAAACTCTTCCATTGTTCTCGGAATTCTGCTGAAGTTTAAAAATGCTTCGGAACTCTTCCATTGTTCTCGGAATTCCGCTGACATTTAAAAATGCTTCGGAAATCTTCCATTGTTTTCAAAATTCCGCTGTCGTTTAAAAATGCTTCAGAACACTTCCATTGTTCTCGGAATTCCGCTGACGTTTAAAAATGCTTTGGAACTCTTCCATTGTTCTCGGAATTCTGCTGAAGTTTAAAAATGCTTCGAAACTCTTCCATTGTTCTCGGAATTCTGCTGAAGTTTAAAAATGCTTCGGAACTCTTCCATTGTTCTCGGAATTCCGCTGACATTTAAAAATGCTTCGGAAATCTTCCATTGTTTTCAAAATTCCGCTGTCGTTTAAAAATGCTTCAGAACACTTCCATTGTTCTCGGAATTCCGCTGACGTTTAGTAATGTTTCGCAACTCTTCCATTGTTCTCGGAATTCCGCTGACATATAAAAATGCTTCGGAAATCTTGCATTGTTCTCGGCATTCCGCTGACATTTAAAAATGCTTCGGAACTCTTCAATTGTTCTCGGAATTCTGCTGAACTTTTAAAATGCTTTGGAACTCTTCCATTGCTCTCGGAATTCTGCTGAAGTTTAAAAATGCTTCAGAACTCTTACATTGTTCTCGGAATTCTGCTGACGTTTAAAAATGCTTCGGAACTCTTCCATTGTTCTCGGAATTCCGTTGAAGTTTAAAAATGCTTCGAAACTCTTCCATTGTTCTCGGAATTCTGCTGAAGTTTAAAAATGCTTCGGAACTCTTCCATTGTTCTCGGAATTCCGCTGACATATAAAAATGCTTTAGAAATCTTGCATTGTTCTCGGCATTCCGCTGACGTTTAAAAATGCTTTGGAACTCTTCAATTGTTCTCGGAATTCTGCTGAACTTTTAAAATGCTTTGGAACTCTTCCTTTGCTCTCGGAATTCTGCTGAAGTTTAAAAATGCTTCAGAACTCTTACATTGTTCTCGGAATTCTGCTGAAGTTTAAAAATGCTTCAGAACTCTTACATTGTTCTCGGAATTCCGTTGAAGTTTAAAAATGCTTCGAAACTCTTCCATTGTTCTCGTAATTCTGCTGAAGTTTAAAAATGCTTCGTAACTCTTCCATTGTTCTCAGAATTCCGCTGACGTCTAAAAATGCTTCGGTACTCTTCCATTGTTCTCGGAATTCCGCTGACATATAAAAATACTCGGAAATCTTGCATTGTTCTCGGCATTCCGCTGACGTTTAAAAATGCTTTGGAACTCTTCCATTGTTCTCGGAATTCCGTTGAAGCTTAAAAATGCTTCGGAACTCTTCTATTGTTCTCGGAATTCTGCTGAACTTTTAAAATGCTTTGGAATTCTTCCATTGCTCTCGGAATTCGGGTGAAGTTTAAAAATGCTTCGGAACTCTTCTATTGTTCTCGGAATTCCGCTGAAGTTTAAAAATGCTTAAAATCTCTTCCATTGTTCTCGTAATTCTGCTCATGTTTAAAAATGCTTCGGAACTCTTCCATTGTTCTCGTAATTCCGCTGAAGTTTAAAAATGGTTCGGAACTCTTCCATTGTTCTCGGAATTCCGCTGACGTTTAAAAATGCTTCGGAACTCTTCCATTGTTCTCGGAATTCCGTTGAAGTTTAAAAATGCTTCGAAACTCTTCCATTGTTCTCGGAATTCCGTTGAAGTTTAAAAATGCTTCGAAACTCTTCCATTGTTCTCGGAATTCTGCTGAAGTTTAAAAATGCTTCGGAACTCTTCCATTGTTCTCGGAATTCCGCTGACATTTAAAAATGCTTCGGAAATCTTCCATTGTTTTCAAAATTCCGCTGTCGTTTAAAAATGCTTCAGAACACTTCCATTGTTCTCGGAATTCCGCTGACGTTTAAAAATGCTTTGGAACTCTTCCATTGTTCTCGGAATTCTGCTGAAGTTTAAAAATGCTTCGAAACTCTTCCATTGTTCTCGGAATTCTGCTGAAGTTTAAAAATGCTTCGGAACTCTTCCATTGTTCTCGGAATTCCGCTGACATTTAAAAATGCTTCGGAAATCTTCCATTGTTTTCAAAATTCCGCTGTCGTTTAAAAATGCTTCAGAACACTTCCATTGTTCTCGGAATTCCGCTGACGTTTAGTAATGTTTCGCAACTCTTCCATTGTTCTCGGAATTCCGCTGACATATAAAAATGCTTCGGAAATCTTGCATTGTTCTCGGCATTCCGCTGACATTTAAAAATGCTTCGGAACTCTTCAATTGTTCTCGGAATTCTGCTGAACTTTTAAAATGCTTTGGAACTCTTCCATTGCTCTCGGAATTCTGCTGAAGTTTAAAAATGCTTCAGAACTCTTACATTGTTCTCGGAATTCTGCTGACGTTTAAAAATGCTTCGGAACTCTTCCATTGTTCTCGGAATTCCGTTGAAGTTTAAAAATGCTTCGAAACTCTTCCATTGTTCTCGGAATTCTGCTGAAGTTTAAAAATGCTTCGGAACTCTTCCATTGTTCTCGGAATTCCGCTGACATATAAAAATGCTTTAGAAATCTTGCATTGTTCTCGGCATTCCGCTGACGTTTAAAAATGCTTTGGAACTCTTCAATTGTTCTCGGAATTCTGCTGAACTTTTAAAATGCTTTGGAACTCTTCCTTTGCTCTCGGAATTCTGCTGAAGTTTAAAAATGCTTCAGAACTCTTACATTGTTCTCGGAATTCTGCTGAAGTTTAAAAATGCTTCAGAACTCTTACATTGTTCTCGGAATTCCGTTGAAGTTTAAAAATGCTTCGAAACTCTTCCATTGTTCTCGTAATTCTGCTGAAGTTTAAAAATGCTTCGTAACTCTTCCATTGTTCTCAGAATTCCGCTGACGTCTAAAAATGCTTCGGTACTCTTCCATTGTTCTCGGAATTCCGCTGACATATAAAAATACTCGGAAATCTTGCATTGTTCTCGGCATTCCGCTGACGTTTAAAAATGCTTTGGAACTCTTCCATTGTTCTCGGAATTCCGTTGAAGCTTAAAAATGCTTCGGAACTCTTCTATTGTTCTCGGAATTCTGCTGAACTTTTAAAATGCTTTGGAATTCTTCCATTGCTCTCGGAATTCGGGTGAAGTTTAAAAATGCTTCGGAACTCTTCTATTGTTCTCGGAATTCCGCTGAAGTTTAAAAATGCTTAAAATCTCTTCCATTGTTCTCGTAATTCTGCTCATGTTTAAAAATGCTTCGTAACTCTTCCATTGTTCTCAGAATTCCGCTGACGTCTAAAAATGCTTCGGTACTCTTCCATTGTTCTCGGAATTCCGCTGACATATAAAAATCCTCGGAAATCTTGCATTGTTCTCGGCATTCCGCTGACGTTTAAGAATGCTTTGGAACTCTTCCATTGTTCTCGGAATTCCGTTGAAGCTTAAAAATGCTTCGGAACTCTTCTATTGTTCTCGGAATTCTGCTGAACTTTTAAAATGCTTTGGAACTCTTCCATTGCTCTCGGAATTCGGGTGAAGTTTAAAAATGCTTCGGAACTCTTCTATTGTTCTCGGAATTCCGCTGAAGTTTAAAAATGCTTAAAATCTCTTCCATTGTTCTCGTAATTCTGCTCATGTTTAAAAATGCTTCGGAACTCTTCCATTGTTCTCGGAATTCCGCTGTCGTTTAAAAATGCTTCAGAACACTTCCATTGTTCTCGGAATTCCGCTGACGTTTAAAAATGCTTTGGAACTCTTCCATTGTTCTCGGAATTCTGCTGAAGTTTAAAAATGCTTCGAAACTCTTCCATTGTTCTCGGAATTCTGCTGAAGTTTAAAAATGCTTCGGAACTCTTCCATTGTTCTCGGAATTCCGCTGACATTTAAAAATGCTTCGGAAATCTTCCATTGTTTTCAAAATTCCGCTGTCGTTTAAAAATGCTTCAGAACACTTCCATTGTTCTCGGAATTCCGCTGACGTTTAGTAATGTTTCGCAACTCTTCCATTGTTCTCGGAATTCCGCTGACATATAAAAATGCTTCGGAAATCTTGCATTGTTCTCGGCATTCCGCTGACATTTAAAAATGCTTCGGAACTCTTCAATTGTTCTCGGAATTCTGCTGAACTTTTAAAATGCTTTGGAACTCTTCCATTGCTCTCGGAATTCTGCTGAAGTTTAAAAATGCTTCAGAACTCTTACATTGTTCTCGGAATTCTGCTGACGTTTAAAAATGCTTCGGAACTCTTCCATTGTTCTCGGAATTCCGTTGAAGTTTAAAAATGCTTCGAAACTCTTCCATTGTTCTCGGAATTCTGCTGAAGTTTAAAAATGCTTCGGAACTCTTCCATTGTTCTCGGAATTCCGCTGACATATAAAAATGCTTTAGAAATCTTGCATTGTTCTCGGCATTCCGCTGACGTTTAAAAATGCTTTGGAACTCTTCAATTGTTCTCGGAATTCTGCTGAACTTTTAAAATGCTTTGGAACTCTTCCTTTGCTCTCGGAATTCTGCTGAAGTTTAAAAATGCTTCAGAACTCTTACATTGTTCTCGGAATTCTGCTGAAGTTTAAAAATGCTTCAGAACTCTTACATTGTTCTCGGAATTCCGTTGAAGTTTAAAAATGCTTCGAAACTCTTCCATTGTTCTCGTAATTCTGCTGAAGTTTAAAAATGCTTCGTAACTCTTCCATTGTTCTCAGAATTCCGCTGACGTCTAAAAATGCTTCGGTACTCTTCCATTGTTCTCGGAATTCCGCTGACATATAAAAATACTCGGAAATCTTGCATTGTTCTCGGCATTCCGCTGACGTTTAAAAATGCTTTGGAACTCTTCCATTGTTCTCGGAATTCCGTTGAAGCTTAAAAATGCTTCGGAACTCTTCTATTGTTCTCGGAATTCTGCTGAACTTTTAAAATGCTTTGGAATTCTTCCATTGCTCTCGGAATTCGGGTGAAGTTTAAAAATGCTTCGGAACTCTTCTATTGTTCTCGGAATTCCGCTGAAGTTTAAAAATGCTTAAAATCTCTTCCATTGTTCTCGTAATTCTGCTCATGTTTAAAAATGCTTCGTAACTCTTCCATTGTTCTCAGAATTCCGCTGACGTCTAAAAATGCTTCGGTACTCTTCCATTGTTCTCGGAATTCCGCTGACATATAAAAATCCTCGGAAATCTTGCATTGTTCTCGGCATTCCGCTGACGTTTAAGAATGCTTTGGAACTCTTCCATTGTTCTCGGAATTCCGTTGAAGCTTAAAAATGCTTCGGAACTCTTCTATTGTTCTCGGAATTCTGCTGAACTTTTAAAATGCTTTGGAACTCTTCCATTGCTCTCGGAATTCGGGTGAAGTTTAAAAATGCTTCGGAACTCTTCTATTGTTCTCGGAATTCCGCTGAAGTTTAAAAATGCTTAAAATCTCTTCCATTGTTCTCGTAATTCTGCTCATGTTTAAAAATGCTTCGGAACTCTTCCATTGTTCTCGTAATTCCGCTGAAGTTTAAAAATGGTTCGGAACTCTTCCATTGTTCTCGGAATTCTGCTGAAGTTTAAAAATGCTTCGAAACTCTTCCATTGTTCTCGGAATTCTGCTGAAGTTTAAAAATGCTTCGGAACTCTTCCATTGTTCTCGGAATTCCGCTGACATTTAAAAATGCTTCGGAAATCTTCCATTGTTTTCAAAATTCCGCTGTCGTTTAAAAATGCTTCAGAACACTTCCATTGTTCTCGGAATTCCGCTGACGTTTAGTAATGTTTCGCAACTCTTCCATTGTTCTCGGAATTCCGCTGACATATAAAAATGCTTCGGAAATCTTGCATTGTTCTCGGCATTCCGCTGACATTTAAAAATGCTTCGGAACTCTTCAATTGTTCTCGGAATTCTGCTGAACTTTTAAAATGCTTTGGAACTCTTCCATTGCTCTCGGAATTCTGCTGAAGTTTAAAAATGCTTCAGAACTCTTACATTGTTCTCGGAATTCTGCTGACGTTTAAAAATGCTTCGGAACTCTTCCATTGTTCTCGGAATTCCGTTGAAGTTTAAAAATGCTTCGAAACTCTTCCATTGTTCTCGGAATTCTGCTGAAGTTTAAAAATGCTTCGGAACTCTTCCATTGTTCTCGGAATTCCGCTGACATATAAAAATGCTTTAGAAATCTTGCATTGTTCTCGGCATTCCGCTGACGTTTAAAAATGCTTTGGAACTCTTCAATTGTTCTCGGAATTCTGCTGAACTTTTAAAATGCTTTGGAACTCTTCCTTTGCTCTCGGAATTCTGCTGAAGTTTAAAAATGCTTCAGAACTCTTACATTGTTCTCGGAATTCTGCTGAAGTTTAAAAATGCTTCAGAACTCTTACATTGTTCTCGGAATTCCGTTGAAGTTTAAAAATGCTTCGAAACTCTTCCATTGTTCTCGTAATTCTGCTGAAGTTTAAAAATGCTTCGGAACTCTTCCATTGTTCTCGGAATTCCGCTGACATTTAAAAATGCTTCGGAAATCTTCCATTGTTTTCAAAATTCCGCTGTCGTTTAAAAATGCTTCAGAACACTTCCATTGTTCTCGGAATTCCGCTGACGTTTAGTAATGTTTCGCAACTCTTCCATTGTTCTCGGAATTCCGCTGACATATAAAAATGCTTCGGAAATCTTGCATTGTTCTCGGCATTCCGCTGACATTTAAAAATGCTTCGGAACTCTTCAATTGTTCTCGGAATTCTGCTGAACTTTTAAAATGCTTTGGAACTCTTCCATTGCTCTCGGAATTCTGCTGAAGTTTAAAAATGCTTCAGAACTCTTACATTGTTCTCGGAATTCTGCTGACGTTTAAAAATGCTTCGGAACTCTTCCATTGTTCTCGGAATTCCGTTGAAGTTTAAAAATGCTTCGAAACTCTTCCATTGTTCTCGGAATTCTGCTGAAGTTTAAAAATGCTTCGGAACTCTTCCATTGTTCTCGGAATTCCGCTGACATATAAAAATGCTTTAGAAATCTTGCATTGTTCTCGGCATTCCGCTGACGTTTAAAAATGCTTTGGAACTCTTCAATTGTTCTCGGAATTCTGCTGAACTTTTAAAATGCTTTGGAACTCTTCCTTTGCTCTCGGAATTCTGCTGAAGTTTAAAAATGCTTCAGAACTCTTACATTGTTCTCGGAATTCTGCTGAAGTTTAAAAATGCTTCAGAACTCTTACATTGTTCTCGGAATTCCGTTGAAGTTTAAAAATGCTTCGAAACTCTTCCATTGTTCTCGTAATTCTGCTGAAGTTTAAAAATGCTTCGTAACTCTTCCATTGTTCTCAGAATTCCGCTGACGTTTAAAAATGCTTCGGTACTCTTCCATTGTTCTCGGAATTCCGCTGACATATAAAAATGCTTCGGAAATCTTGCATTGTTCTCGGAATTCCGTTGAAGTTTAAAAATGCTTTGAAACTCTTCCATTGTTCTCGGAATTCTGCTGAAGTTTAAAAATGCTTCGTAACTCTTCCATTGTTCTCAGAATTCCGCTGACGTCTAAAAATGCTTCGGTACTCTTCCATTGTTCTCGGAATTCCGCTGACATATAAAAATCCTCGGAAATCTTGCATTGTTCTCGGCATTCCGCTGACGTTTAAAAATGCTTTGGAACTCTTCCATTGTTCTCGGAATTCCGTTGAAGCTTAAAAATTCTTCGGAACTCTTCTATTGTTCTCGGAATTCTGCTGAACTTTTAAAATGCTTTGGAACTCTTCCATTGCTCTCGGAATTCGGGTGAAGTTTAAAAATGCTTCGGAACTCTTCTATTGTTCTCGGAATTCCGCTGAAGTTTAAAAATGCTTAAAATCTCTTCCATTGTTCTCGTAATTCTGCTCATGTTTAAAAATGCTTCGGAACTCTTCCATTGTTCTCGTAATTCCGCTGAAGTTTAAAAATGGTTCGGAACTCTTCCATTGTTCTCGGAATTCCGCTGACGTTTAAAAATGCTTCGGAACTCTTCCATTGTTCTCGGAATTCCGTTGAAGTTTAAAAATGCTTCGAAACTCTTCCATTGTTCTCGGAATTCCGTTGAAGTTTAAAAATGCTTCGAAACTCTTCCATTGTTCTCGGAATTCTGCTGAAGTTTAAAAATGCTTCGGAACTCTTCCATTGTTCTCGGAATTCCGCTGACATTTAAAAATGCTTCGGAAATCTTCCATTGTTTTCAAAATTCCGCTGTCGTTTAAAAATGCTTCAGAACACTTCCATTGTTCTCGGAATTCCGCTGACGTTTAAAAATGCTTTGGAACTCTTCCATTGTTCTCGGAATTCTGCTGAAGTTTAAAAATGCTTCGAAACTCTTCCATTGTTCTCGGAATTCTGCTGAAGTTTAAAAATGCTTCGGAACTCTTCCATTGTTCTCGGAATTCCGCTGACATTTAAAAATGCTTCGGAAATCTTCCATTGTTTTCAAAATTCCGCTGTCGTTTAAAAATGCTTCAGAACACTTCCATTGTTCTCGGAATTCCGCTGACGTTTAGTAATGTTTCGCAACTCTTCCATTGTTCTCGGAATTCCGCTGACATATAAAAATGCTTCGGAAATCTTGCATTGTTCTCGGCATTCCGCTGACATTTAAAAATGCTTCGGAACTCTTCAATTGTTCTCGGAATTCTGCTGAACTTTTAAAATGCTTTGGAACTCTTCCATTGCTCTCGGAATTCTGCTGAAGTTTAAAAATGCTTCAGAACTCTTACATTGTTCTCGGAATTCTGCTGACGTTTAAAAATGCTTCGGAACTCTTCCATTGTTCTCGGAATTCCGTTGAAGTTTAAAAATGCTTCGAAACTCTTCCATTGTTCTCGGAATTCTGCTGAAGTTTAAAAATGCTTCGGAACTCTTCCATTGTTCTCGGAATTCCGCTGACATATAAAAATGCTTTAGAAATCTTGCATTGTTCTCGGCATTCCGCTGACGTTTAAAAATGCTTTGGAACTCTTCAATTGTTCTCGGAATTCTGCTGAACTTTTAAAATGCTTTGGAACTCTTCCTTTGCTCTCGGAATTCTGCTGAAGTTTAAAAATGCTTCAGAACTCTTACATTGTTCTCGGAATTCTGCTGAAGTTTAAAAATGCTTCAGAACTCTTACATTGTTCTCGGAATTCCGTTGAAGTTTAAAAATGCTTCGAAACTCTTCCATTGTTCTCGTAATTCTGCTGAAGTTTAAAAATGCTTCGTAACTCTTCCATTGTTCTCAGAATTCCGCTGACGTTTAAAAATGCTTCGGTACTCTTCCATTGTTCTCGGAATTCCGCTGACATATAAAAATGCTTCGGAAATCTTGCATTGTTCTCGGAATTCCGTTGAAGTTTAAAAATGCTTTGAAACTCTTCCATTGTTCTCGGAATTCTGCTGAAGTTTAAAAATGCTTCGTAACTCTTCCATTGTTCTCAGAATTCCGCTGACGTCTAAAAATGCTTCGGTACTCTTCCATTTTTCTCGGAATTCCGCTGACATATAAAAATCCTCGGAAATCTTGCATTGTTCTCGGCATTCCGCTGACGTTTAAAAATGCTTTGGAACTCTTCCATTGTTCTCGGAATTCCGTTGAAGCTTAAAAATGCTTCGGAACTCTTCTATTGTTCTCGGAATTCTGCTGAACTTTTAAAATGCTTTGGAACTCTTCCATTGCTCTCGGAATTCGGGTGAAGTTTAAAAATGCATCAGAACTCTTCCATTGCTCTCGGAATTCCGCTGACGTTTAGTAATGTTTCGCAACTCTTCCATTGTTCTCGGAATTCCGCTGACATATAAAAATGCTTCGGAAATCTTGCATTGTTCTCGGCATTCCGCTGACATTTAAAAATGCTTCGGAACTCTTCAATTGTTCTCGGAATTCTGCTGAACTTTTAAAATGCTTTGGAACTCTTCCATTGCTCTCGGAATTCTGCTGAAGTTTAAAAATGCTTCAGAACTCTTACATTGTTCTCGGAATTCTGCTGAAGTTTAAAAATGCTTCAGAACTCTTACATTGTTCTCGGAATTCCGTTGAAGTTTAAAAATGCTTCGAAACTCTTCCATTGTTCTCGTAATTCTGCTGAAGTTTAAAAATGCTTCGGAACTCTTCCATTGTTCTCGGAATTCCGCTGACATTTAAAAATGCTTCGGAAATCTTCCATTGTTTTCAAAATTCCGCTGTCGTTTAAAAATGCTTCAGAACACTTCCATTGTTCTCGGAATTCCGCTGACGTTTAGTAATGTTTCGCAACTCTTCCATTGTTCTCGGAATTCCGCTGACATATAAAAATGCTTCGGAAATCTTGCATTGTTCTCGGCATTCCGCTGACATTTAAAAATGCTTCGGAACTCTTCAATTGTTCTCGGAATTCTGCTGAACTTTTAAAATGCTTTGGAACTCTTCCATTGCTCTCGGAATTCTGCTGAAGTTTAAAAATGCTTCAGAACTCTTACATTGTTCTCGGAATTCTGCTGACGTTTAAAAATGCTTCGGAACTCTTCCATTGTTCTCGGAATTCCGTTGAAGTTTAAAAATGCTTCGAAACTCTTCCATTGTTCTCGGAATTCTGCTGAAGTTTAAAAATGCTTCGGAACTCTTCCATTGTTCTCGGAATTCCGCTGACATATAAAAATGCTTTAGAAATCTTGCATTGTTCTCGGCATTCCGCTGACGTTTAAAAATGCTTTGGAACTCTTCAATTGTTCTCGGAATTCTGCTGAACTTTAAAAATGCTTTGGAACTCTTCCTTTGCTCTCGGAATTCTGCTGAAGTTTAAAAATGCTTCAGAACTCTTACATTGTTCTCGGAATTCTGCTGAAGTTTAAAAATGCTTCAGAACTCTTACATTGTTCTCGGAATTCCGTTGAAGTTTAAAAATGCTTCGAAACTCTTCCATTGTTCTCGTAATTCTGCTGAAGTTTAAACATGCTTCGTAACTCTTCCATTGTTCTCAGAATTCCGCTGACGTTTAAAAATGCTTCGGTACTCTTCCATTGTTCTCGGAATTCCGCTGACATATAAAAATGCTTCGGAAATCTTGCATTGTTCTCGGAATTCCGTTGAAGTTTAAAAATGCTTTGAAACTCTTCCATTGTTCTCGGAATTCTGCTGAAGTTTAAAAATGCTTCGTAACTCTTCCATTGTTCTCAGAATTCCGCTGACGTCTAAAAATGCTTCGGTACTCTTCCATTGTTCTCGGAATTCCGCTGACATATAAAAATCCTCGGAAATCTTGCATTGTTCTCGGCATTCCGCTGACGTTTAAAAATGCTTTGGAACTCTTCCATTGTTCTCGGAATTCCGTTGAAGCTTAAAAATGCTTCGGAACTCTTCTATTGTTCTCGGAATTCTGCTGAACTTTTAAAATGCTTTGGAACTCTTCCATTGCTCTCGGAATTCGGGTGAAGTTTAAAAATGCTTCGGAACTCTTCTATTGTTCTCGGAATTCCGCTGAAGTTTAAAAATGCTTAAAATCTCTTCCATTGTTCTCGTAATTCTGCTCATGTTTAAAAATGCTTCGTAACTCTTCCATTGTTCTCAGAATTCCGCTGACGTCTAAAAATGCTTCGGTACTCTTCCATTGTTCTCGGAATTCCGCTGACATATAAAAATCCTCGGAAATCTTGCATTGTTCTCGGCATTCCGCTGACGTTTAAAAATGCTTTGGAACTCTTCCATTGTTCTCGGAATTCCGTTGAAGCTTAAAAATGCTTCGGAACTCTTCTATTGTTCTCGGAATTCTGCTGAACTTTTAAAATGCTTTGGAACTCTTCCATTGCTCTCGGAATTCGGGTGAAGTTTAAAAATGCTTCGGAACTCTTCTATTGTTCTCGGAATTCCGCTGAAGTTTAAAAATGCTTAAAATCTCTTCCATTGTTCTCGTAATTCTGCTCATGTTTAAAAATGCTTCGGAACTCTTCCATTGTTCTCGTAATTCCGCTGAAGTTTAAAAATGGTTCGGAACTCTTCCATTGTTCTCGGAATTCCGCTGACGTTTAAAAATGCTTCGGAACTCTTCCATTGTTCTCGGAATTCCGTTGAAGTTTAAAAATGCTTCGAAACTCTTCCATTGTTCTCGGAATTCCGTTGAAGTTTAAAAATGCTTCGAAACTCTTCCATTGTTCTCGGAATTCTGCTGAAGTTTAAAAATGCTTCGGAACTCTTCCATTGTTCTCGGAATTCCGCTGACATTTAAAAATGCTTCGGAAATCTTCCATTGTTTTCAAAATTCCGCTGTCGTTTAAAAATGCTTCAGAACACTTCCATTGTTCTCGGAATTCCGCTGACGTTTAAAAATGCTTTGGAACTCTTCCATTGTTCTCGGAATTCTGCTGAAGTTTAAAAATGCTTCGAAACTCTTCCATTGTTCTCGGAATTCTGCTGAAGTTTAAAAATGCTTCGGAACTCTTCCATTGTTCTCGGAATTCCGCTGACATTTAAAAATGCTTCGGAAATCTTCCATTGTTTTCAAAATTCCGCTGTCGTTTAAAAATGCTTCAGAACACTTCCATTGTTCTCGGAATTCCGCTGACGTTTAGTAATGTTTCGCAACTCTTCCATTGTTCTCGGAATTCCGCTGACATATAAAAATGCTTCGGAAATCTTGCATTGTTCTCGGCATTCCGCTGACATTTAAAAATGCTTCGGAACTCTTCAATTGTTCTCGGAATTCTGCTGAACTTTTAAAATGCTTTGGAACTCTTCCATTGCTCTCGGAATTCTGCTGAAGTTTAAAAATGCTTCAGAACTCTTACATTGTTCTCGGAATTCTGCTGACGTTTAAAAATGCTTCGGAACTCTTCCATTGTTCTCGGAATTCCGTTGAAGTTTAAAAATGCTTCGAAACTCTTCCATTGTTCTCGGAATTCTGCTGAAGTTTAAAAATGCTTCGGAACTCTTCCATTGTTCTCGGAATTCCGCTGACATATAAAAATGCTTTAGAAATCTTGCATTGTTCTCGGCATTCCGCTGACGTTTAAAAATGCTTTGGAACTCTTCAATTGTTCTCGGAATTCTGCTGAACTTTTAAAATGCTTTGGAACTCTTCCTTTGCTCTCGGAATTCTGCTGAAGTTTAAAAATGCTTCAGAACTCTTACATTGTTCTCGGAATTCTGCTGAAGTTTAAAAATGCTTCAGAACTCTTACATTGTTCTCGGAATTCCGTTGAAGTTTAAAAATGCTTCGAAACTCTTCCATTGTTCTCGTAATTCTGCTGAAGTTTAAAAATGCTTCGTAACTCTTCCATTGTTCTCAGAATTCCGCTGACGTTTAAAAATGCTTCGGTACTCTTCCATTGTTCTCGGAATTCCGCTGACATATAAAAATGCTTCGGAAATCTTGCATTGTTCTCGGAATTCCGTTGAAGTTTAAAAATGCTTTGAAACTCTTCCATTGTTCTCGGAATTCTGCTGAAGTTTAAAAATGCTTCGTAACTCTTCCATTGTTCTCAGAATTCCGCTGACGTCTAAAAATGCTTCGGTACTCTTCCATTGTTCTCGGAATTCCGCTGACATATAAAAATCCTCGGAAATCTTGCATTGTTCTCGGCATTCCGCTGACGTTTAAAAATGCTTTGGAACTCTTCCATTGTTCTCGGAATTCCGTTGAAGCTTAAAAATGCTTCGGAACTCTTCTATTGTTCTCGGAATTCTGCTGAACTTTTAAAATGCTTTGGAACTCTTCCATTGCTCTCGGAATTCGGGTGAAGTTTAAAAATGCATCAGAACTCTTCCATTGCTCTCGGAATTCCGCTGACGTTTAGTAATGTTTCGCAACTCTTCCATTGTTCTCGGAATTCCGCTGACATATAAAAATGCTTCGGAAATCTTGCATTGTTCTCGGCATTCCGCTGACATTTAAAAATGCTTCGGAACTCTTCAATTGTTCTCGGAATTCTGCTGAACTTTTAAAATGCTTTGGAACTCTTCCATTGCTCTCGGAATTCTGCTGAAGTTTAAAAATGCTTCAGAACTCTTACATTGTTCTCGGAATTCTGCTGAAGTTTAAAAATGCTTCAGAACTCTTACATTGTTCTCGGAATTCCGTTGAAGTTTAAAAATGCTTCGAAACTCTTCCATTGTTCTCGTAATTCTGCTGAAGTTTAAAAATGCTTCGGAACTCTTACATTGTTCTCGGAATTCCGCTGACATTTAAAAATGCTTCGGAAATCTTCCATTGTTTTCAAAATTCCGCTGTCGTTTAAAAATGCTTCAGAACACTTCCATTGTTCTCGGAATTCCGCTGACGTTTAGTAATGTTTCGCAACTCTTCCATTGTTCTCGGAATTCCGCTGACATATAAAAATGCTTCGGAAATCTTGCATTGTTCTCGGCATTCCGCTGACATTTAAAAATGCTTCAGAACTCTTCAATTGTTCTCGGAATTCTGCTGAACTTTTAAAATGCTTTGGAACTCTTCCATTGCTCTCGGAATTCTGCTGAAGTTTAAAAATGCTTCAGAACTCTTACATTGTTCTCGGAATTCTGCTGACGTTTAAAAATGCTTCGGAACTCTTCCATTGTTCTCGGAATTCCGTTGAAGTTTAAAAATGCTTCGAAACTCTTCCATTGTTCTCGGAATTCTGCTGAAGTTTAAAAATGCTTCGGAACTCTTCCATTGTTCTCGGAATTCCGCTGACATATAAAAATGCTTTAGAAATCTTGCATTGTTCTCGGCATTCCGCTGACGTTTAAAAATGCTTTGGAACTCTTCAATTGTTCTCGGAATTCTGCTGAACTTTAAAAATGCTTTGGAACTCTTCCTTTGCTCTCGGAATTCTGCTGAAGTTTAAAAATGCTTCAGAACTCTTACATTGTTCTCGGAATTCTGCTGAAGTTTAAAAATGCTTCAGAACTCTTACATTGTTCTCGGAATTCCGTTGAAGTTTAAAAATGCTTCGAAACTCTTCCATTGTTCTCGTAATTCTGCTGAAGTTTAAACATGCTTCGTAACTCTTCCATTGTTCTCAGAATTCCGCTGACGTTTAAAAATGCTTCGGTACTCTTCCATTGTTCTCGGAATTCCGCTGACATATAAAAATGCTTCGGAAATCTTGCATTGTTCTCGGAATTCCGTTGAAGTTTAAAAATGCTTTGAAACTCTTCCATTGTTCTCGGAATTCTGCTGAAGTTTAAAAATGCTTCGTAACTCTTCCATTGTTCTCAGAATTCCGCTGACGTCTAAAAATGCTTCGGTACTCTTCCATTGTTCTCGGAATTCCGCTGACATATAAAAATCCTCGGAAATCTTGCATTGTTCTCGGCATTCCGCTGACGTTTAAAAATGCTTTGGAACTCTTCCATTGTTCTCGGAATTCCGTTGAAGCTTAAAAATGCTTCGGAACTCTTCTATTGTTCTCGGAATTCTGCTGAACTTTTAAAATGCTTTGGAACTCTTCCATTGCTCTCGGAATTCGGGTGAAGTTTAAAAATGCTTCGGAACTCTTCTATTGTTCTCGGAATTCCGCTGAAGTTTAAAAATGCTTAAAATCTCTTCCATTGTTCTCGTAATTCTGCTCATGTTTAAAAATGCTTCGTAACTCTTCCATTGTTCTCAGAATTCCGCTGACGTCTAAAAATGCTTCGGTACTCTTCCATTGTTCTCGGAATTCCGCTGACATATAAAAATCCTCGGAAATCTTGCATTGTTCTCGGCATTCCGCTGACGTTTAAAAATGCTTTGGAACTCTTCCATTGTTCTCGGAATTCCGTTGAAGCTTAAAAATGCTTCGGAACTCTTCTATTGTTCTCGGAATTCTGCTGAACTTTTAAAATGCTTTGGAACTCTTCCATTGCTCTCGGAATTCTGCTGAAGTTTAAAAATGCTTCAGAACTCTTACATTGTTCTTGGAATTCTGCTGACGTTTAAAAATGCTTCGGAACTCTTCCATTGTTCTCGGAATTCCGTTGAAGTTTAAAAATGCTTCGAAACTCTTCCATTGTTCTCGGAATTCTGCTGAAGTTTAAAAATGCTTCGGAACTCTTCCATTGTTCTCGGAATTCCGCTGACATATAAAAATGCTTTAGAAATCTTGCATTGTTCTCGGCATTCCGCTGACGTTTAAAAATGCTTTGGAACTCTTCAATTGTTCTCGGAATTCTGCTGAACTTTAAAAATGCTTTGGAACTCTTCCTTTGCTCTCGGAATTCTGCTGAAGTTTAAAAATGCTTCAGAACTCTTACATTGTTCTCGGAATTCTGCTGAAGTTTAAAAATGCTTCAGAACTCTTACATTGTTCTCGGAATTCCGTTGAAGTTTAAAAATGCTTCGAAACTCTTCCATTGTTCTCGTAATTCTGCTGAAGTTTAAACATGCTTCGTAACTCTTCCATTGTTCTCAGAATTCCGCTGACGTTTAAAAATGCTTCGGTACTCTTCCATTGTTCTCGGAATTCCGCTGACATATAAAAATGCTTCGGAAATCTTGCATTGTTCTCGGAATTCCGTTGAAGTTTAAAAATGCTTTGAAACTCTTCCATTGTTCTCGGAATTCTGCTGAAGTTTAAAAATGCTTCGTAACTCTTCCATTGTTCTCAGAATTCCGCTGACGTCTAAAAATGCTTCGGTACTCTTCCATTGTTCTCGGAATTCCGCTGACATATAAAAATCCTCGGAAATCTTGCATTGTTCTCGGCATTCCGCTGACGTTTAAAAATGCTTTGGAACTCTTCCATTGTTCTCGGAATTCCGTTGAAGCTTAAAAATGCTTCGGAACTCTTCTATTGTTCTCGGAATTCTGCTGAACTTTTAAAATGCTTTGGAACTCTTCCATTGCTCTCGGAATTCGGGTGAAGTTTAAAAATGCTTCGGAACTCTTCTATTGTTCTCGGAATTCCGCTGAAGTTTAAAAATGCTTAAAATCTCTTCCATTGTTCTCGTAATTCTGCTCATGTTTAAAAATGCTTCGTAACTCTTCCATTGTTCTCAGAATTCCGCTGACGTCTAAAAATGCTTCGGTACTCTTCCATTGTTCTCGGAATTCCGCTGACATATAAAAATCCTCGGAAATCTTGCATTGTTCTCGGCATTCCGCTGACGTTTAAAAATGCTTTGGAACTCTTCCATTGTTCTCGGAATTCCGTTGAAGCTTAAAAATGCTTCGGAACTCTTCTATTGTTCTCGGAATTCTGCTGAACTTTTAAAATGCTTTGGAACTCTTCCATTGCTCTCGGAATTCGGGTGAAGTTTAAAAATGCTTCGGAACTCTTCTATTGTTCTCGGAATTCCGCTGAAGTTTAAAAATGCTTAAAATCTCTTCCATTGTTCTCGTAATTCTGCTCATGTTTAAAAATGCTTCGGAACTCTTCCATTGTTCTCGTAATTCCGCTGAAGTTTAAAAATGGTTCGGAACTCTTCCATTGTTCTCGGAATTCCGCTGACGTTTAAAAATGCTTCGGAACTCTTCCATTGTTCTCGGAATTCCGTTGAAGTTTAAAAATGCTTCGAAACTCTTCCATTGTTCTCGGAATTCCGTTGAAGTTTAAAAATGCTTCGAAACTCTTCCATTGTTCTTGGAATTCTGCTGAAGTTGAAAAATGCTTCGGAACTCTTCCATTGTTCTCGGAATTCCGCTGACATTTAAAAATGCTTCGGAAATCTTCCATTGTTTTCAAAATTCCGCTGTCGTTTAAAAATGCTTCAGAACACTTCCATTGTTCTCGGAATTCCGCTGACGTTTAAAAATGCTTTGGAACTCTTCCATTGTTCTCGGAATTCTGCTGAAGTTTAAAAATGCTTCGAAACTCTTCCATTGTTCTCGGAATTCTGCTGAAGTTTAAAAATGCTTCGGAACTCTTCCATTGTTCTCGGAATTCCGCTGACATTTAAAAATGCTTCGGAAATCTTCCATTGTTTTCAAAATTCCGCTGTCGTTTAAAAATGCTTCAGAACACTTCCATTGTTCTCGGAATTCCGCTGACGTTTAGTAATGTTTCGCAACTCTTCCATTGTTCTCGGAATTCCGCTGACATATAAAAATGCTTCGGAAATCTTGCATTGTTCTCGGCATTCCGCTGACATTTAAAAATGCTTCGGAACTCTTCAATTGTTCTCGGAATTCTGCTGAACTTTTAAAATGCTTTGGAACTCTTCCATTGCTCTCGGAATTCTGCTGAAGTTTAAAAATGCTTCAGAACTCTTACATTGTTCTCGGAATTCTGCTGACGTTTAAAAATGCTTCGGAACTCTTCCATTGTTCTCGGAATTCCGTTGAAGTTTAAAAATGCTTCGAAACTCTTCCATTGTTCTCGGAATTCTGCTGAAGTTTAAAAATGCTTCGGAACTCTTCCATTGTTCTCGGAATTCCGCTGACATATAAAAATGCTTTAGAAATCTTGCATTGTTCTCGGCATTCCGCTGACGTTTAAAAATGCTTTGGAACTCTTCAATTGTTCTCGGAATTCTGCTGAACTTTAAAAATGCTTTGGAACTCTTCCTTTGCTCTCGGAATTCTGCTGAAGTTTAAAAATGCTTCAGAACTCTTACATTGTTCTCGGAATTCTGCTGAAGTTTAAAAATGCTTCAGAACTCTTACATTGTTCTCGGAATTCCGTTGAAGTTTAAAAATGCTTCGAAACTCTTCCATTGTTCTCGTAATTCTGCTGAAGTTTAAACATGCTTCGTAACTCTTCCATTGTTCTCAGAATTCCGCTGACGTTTAAAAATGCTTCGGTACTCTTCCATTGTTCTCGGAATTCCGCTGACATATAAAAATGCTTCGGAAATCTTGCATTGTTCTCGGAATTCCGTTGAAGTTTAAAAATGCTTTGAAACTCTTCCATTGTTCTCGGAATTCTGCTGAAGTTTAAAAATGCTTCGTAACTCTTCCATTGTTCTCAGAATTCCGCTGACGTCTAAAAATGCTTCGGTACTCTTCCATTGTTCTCGGAATTCCGCTGACATATAAAAATCCTCGGAAATCTTGCATTGTTCTCGGCATTCCGCTGACGTTTAAAAATGCTTTGGAACTCTTCCATTGTTCTCGGAATTCCGTTGAAGCTTAAAAATGCTTCGGAACTCTTCTATTGTTCTCGGAATTCTGCTGAACTTTTAAAATGCTTTGGAACTCTTCCATTGCTCTCGGAATTCGGGTGAAGTTTAAAAATGCTTCGGAACTCTTCTATTGTTCTCGGAATTCCGCTGAAGTTTAAAAATGCTTAAAATCTCTTCCATTGTTCTCGTAATTCTGCTCATGTTTAAAAATGCTTCGTAACTCTTCCATTGTTCTCAGAATTCCGCTGACGTCTAAAAATGCTTCGGTACTCTTCCATTGTTCTCGGAATTCCGCTGACATATAAAAATCCTCGGAAATCTTGCATTGTTCTCGGCATTCCGCTGACGTTTAAAAATGCTTTGGAACTCTTCCATTGTTCTCGGAATTCCGTTGAAGCTTAAAAATGCTTCGGAACTCTTCTATTGTTCTCGGAATTCTGCTGAACTTTTAAAATGCTTTGGAACTCTTCCATTGCTCTCGGAATTCTGCTGAAGTTTAAAAATGCTTCAGAACTCTTACATTGTTCTTGGAATTCTGCTGACGTTTAAAAATGCTTCGGAACTCTTCCATTGTTCTCGGAATTCCGTTGAAGTTTAAAAATGCTTCGAAACTCTTCCATTGTTCTCGGAATTCTGCTGAAGTTTAAAAATGCTTCGGAACTCTTCCATTGTTCTCGGAATTCCGCTGACATATAAAAATGCTTTAGAAATCTTGCATTGTTCTCGGCATTCCGCTGACGTTTAAAAATGCTTTGGAACTCTTCAATTGTTCTCGGAATTCTGCTGAACTTTAAAAATGCTTTGGAACTCTTCCTTTGCTCTCGGAATTCTGCTGAAGTTTAAAAATGCTTCAGAACTCTTACATTGTTCTCGGAATTCTGCTGAAGTTTAAAAATGCTTCAGAACTCTTACATTGTTCTCGGAATTCCGTTGAAGTTTAAAAATGCTTCGAAACTCTTCCATTGTTCTCGTAATTCTGCTGAAGTTTAAACATGCTTCGTAACTCTTCCATTGTTCTCAGAATTCCGCTGACGTTTAAAAATGCTTCGGTACTCTTCCATTGTTCTCGGAATTCCGCTGACATATAAAAATGCTTCGGAAATCTTGCATTGTTCTCGGAATTCCGTTGAAGTTTAAAAATGCTTTGAAACTCTTCCATTGTTCTCGGAATTCTGCTGAAGTTTAAAAATGCTTCGTAACTCTTCCATTGTTCTCAGAATTCCGCTGACGTCTAAAAATGCTTCGGTACTCTTCCATTGTTCTCGGAATTCCGCTGACATATAAAAATCCTCGGAAATCTTGCATTGTTCTCGGCATTCCGCTGACGTTTAAAAATGCTTTGGAACTCTTCCATTGTTCTCGGAATTCCGTTGAAGCTTAAAAATGCTTCGGAACTCTTCTATTGTTCTCGGAATTCTGCTGAACTTTTAAAATGCTTTGGAACTCTTCCATTGCTCTCGGAATTCGGGTGAAGTTTAAAAATGCTTCGGAACTCTTCTATTGTTCTCGGAATTCCGCTGAAGTTTAAAAATGCTTAAAATCTCTTCCATTGTTCTCGTAATTCTGCTCATGTTTAAAAATGCTTCGTAACTCTTCCATTGTTCTCAGAATTCCGCTGACGTCTAAAAATGCTTCGGTACTCTTCCATTGTTCTCGGAATTCCGCTGACATATAAAAATCCTCGGAAATCTTGCATTGTTCTCGGCATTCCGCTGACGTTTAAAAATGCTTTGGAACTCTTCCATTGTTCTCGGAATTCCGTTGAAGCTTAAAAATGCTTCGGAACTCTTCTATTGTTCTCGGAATTCTGCTGAACTTTTAAAATGCTTTGGAACTCTTCCATTGCTCTCGGAATTCGGGTGAAGTTTAAAAATGCTTCGGAACTCTTCTATTGTTCTCGGAATTCCGCTGAAGTTTAAAAATGCTTAAAATCTCTTCCATTGTTCTCGTAATTCTGCTCATGTTTAAAAATGCTTCGGAACTCTTCCATTGTTCTCGTAATTCCGCTGAAGTTTAAAAATGGTTCGGAACTCTTCCATTGTTCTCGGAATTCCGCTGACGTTTAAAAATGCTTCGGAACTCTTCCATTGTTCTCGGAATTCCGTTGAAGTTTAAAAATGCTTCGAAACTCTTCCATTGTTCTCGGAATTCCGTTGAAGTTTAAAAATGCTTCGAAACTCTTCCATTGTTCTTGGAATTCTGCTGAAGTTGAAAAATGCTTCGGAACTCTTCCATTGTTCTCGGAATTCCGCTGACATTTAAAAATGCTTCGGAAATCTTCCATTGTTTTCAAAATTCCGCTGTCGTTTAAAAATGCTTCAGAACACTTCCATTGTTCTCGGAATTCCGCTGACGTTTAAAAATGCTTTGGAACTCTTCCATTGTTCTCGGAATTCTGCTGAAGTTTAAAAATGCTTCGAAACTCTTCCATTGTTCTCGGAATTCTGCTGAAGTTTAAAAATGCTTCGGAACTCTTCCATTGTTCTCGGAATTCCGCTGACATTTAAAAATGCTTCGGAAATCTTCCATTGTTTTCAAAATTCCGCTGTCGTTTAAAAATGCTTCAGAACACTTCCATTGTTCTCGGAATTCCGCTGACGTTTAGTAATGTTTCGCAACTCTTCCATTGTTCTCGGAATTCCGCTGACATATAAAAATGCTTCGGAAATCTTGCATTGTTCTCGGCATTCCGCTGACATTTAAAAATGCTTCGGAACTCTTCAATTGTTCTCGGAATTCTGCTGAACTTTTAAAATGCTTTGGAACTCTTCCATTGCTCTCGGAATTCTGCTGAAGTTTAAAAATGCTTCAGAACTCTTACATTGTTCTCGGAATTCTGCTGACGTTTAAAAATGCTTCGGAACTCTTCCATTGTTCTCGGAATTCCGTTGAAGTTTAAAAATGCTTCGAAACTCTTCCATTGTTCTCGGAATTCTGCTGAAGTTTAAAAATGCTTCGGAACTCTTCCATTGTTCTCGGAATTCCGCTGACATATAAAAATGCTTTAGAAATCTTGCATTGTTCTCGGCATTCCGCTGACGTTTAAAAATGCTTTGGAACTCTTCAATTGTTCTCGGAATTCTGCTGAACTTTTAAAATGCTTTGGAACTCTTCCTTTGCTCTCGGAATTCTGCTGAAGTTTAAAAATGCTTCAGAACTCTTACATTGTTCTCGGAATTCTGCTGAAGTTTAAAAATGCTTCAGAACTCTTACATTGTTCTCGGAATTCCGTTGAAGTTTAAAAATGCTTCGAAACTCTTCCATTGTTCTCGTAATTCTGCTGAAGTGTAAAAATGCTTCGTAACTCTTCCATTGTTCTCAGAATTCCGCTGACGTTTAAAAATGCTTCGGTACTCTTCCATTGTTCTCGGAATTCCGCTGACATATAAAAATGCTTCGGAAATCTTGCATTGTTCTCGGAATTCCGTTGAAGTTTAAAAATGCTTTGAAACTCTTCCATTGTTCTCGGAATTCTGCTGAAGTTTAAAAATGCTTCGTAACTCTTCCATTGTTCTCAGAATTCCGCTGACGTCTAAAAATGCTTCGGTACTCTTCCATTGTTCTCGGAATTCCGCTGACATATAAAAATCCTCGGAAATCTTGCATTGTTCTCGGCATTCCGCTGACGTTTAAAAATGCTTTGGAACTCTTCCATTGTTCTCGGAATTCCGTTGAACCTTAAAAATGCTTCGGAACTCTTCTATTGTTCTCGGAATTCTGCTGATCTTTTAAAATGCTTTGGAACTCTTCCATTGCTCTCGGAATTCGGGTGAAGTTTAAAAATGCATCAGAACTCTTCCATTGCTCTCGGAATTCCGCTGACGTTTAGTAATGTTTCGCAACTCTTCCATTGTTCTCGGAATTCCGCTGACATATAAAAATGCTTCGGAAATCTTGCATTGTTCTCGGCATTCCGCTGACATTTAAAAATGCTTCGGAACTCTTCAATTGTTCTCGGAATTCTGCTGAACTTTTAAAATGCTTTGGAACTCTTCCATTGCTCTCGGAATTCTGCTGAAGTTTAAAAATGCTTCAGAACTCTTACATTGTTCTCGGAATTCTGCTGAAGTTTAAAAATGCTTCAGAACTCTTACATTGTTCTCGGAATTCCGTTGAAGTTTAAAAATGCTTCGAAACTCTTCCATTGTTCTCGTAATTCTGCTGAAGTTTAAAAATGCTTCGGAACTCTTCCATTGTTCTCGGAATTCCGCTGACATTTAAAAATGCTTCGGAAATCTTCCATTGTTTTCAAAATTCCGCTGTCGTTTAAAAATGCTTCAGAACACTTCCATTGTTCTCGGAATTCCGCTGACGTTTAGTAATGTTTCGCAACTCTTCCATTGTTCTCGGAATTCCGCTGACATATAAAAATGCTTCGGAAATCTTGCATTGTTCTCGGCATTCCGCTGACATTTAAAAATGCTTCGGAACTCTTCAATTGTTCTCGGAATTCTGCTGAACTTTTAAAATGCTTTGGAACTCTTCCATTGCTCTCGGAATTCTGCTGAAGTTTAAAAATGCTTCAGAACTCTTACATTGTTCTCGGAATTCTGCTGACGTTTAAAAATGCTTCGGAACTCTTCCATTGTTCTCGGAATTCCGTTGAAGTTTAAAAATGCTTCGAAACTCTTCCATTGTTCTCGGAATTCTGCTGAAGTTTAAAAATGCTTCGGAACTCTTCCATTGTTCTCGGAATTCCGCTGACATATAAAAATGCTTTAGAAATCTTGCATTGTTCTCGGCATTCCGCTGACGTTTAAAAATGCTTTGGAACTCTTCAATTGTTCTCGGAATTCTGCTGAACTTTAAAAATGCTTTGGAACTCTTCCTTTGCTCTCGGAATTCTGCTGAAGTTTAAAAATGCTTCAGAACTCTTACATTGTTCTCGGAATTCTGCTGAAGTTTAAAAATGCTTCAGAACTCTTACATTGTTCTCGGAATTCCGTTGAAGTTTAAAAATGCTTCGAAACTCTTCCATTGTTCTCGTAATTCTGCTGAAGTTTAAACATGCTTCGTAACTCTTCCATTGTTCTCAGAATTCCGCTGACGTTTAAAAATGCTTCGGTACTCTTCCATTGTTCTCGGAATTCCGCTGACATATAAAAATGCTTCGGAAATCTTGCATTGTTCTCGGAATTCCGTTGAAGTTTAAAAATGCTTTGAAACTCTTCCATTGTTCTCGGAATTCTGCTGAAGTTTAAAAATGCTTCGTAACTCTTCCATTGTTCTCAGAATTCCGCTGACGTCTAAAAATGCTTCGGTACTCTTCCATTGTTCTCGGAATTCCGCTGACATATAAAAATCCTCGGAAATCTTGCATTGTTCTCGGCATTCCGCTGACGTTTAAAAATGCTTTGGAACTCTTCCATTGTTCTCGGAATTCCGTTGAAGCTTAAAAATGCTTCGGAACTCTTCTATTGTTCTCGGAATTCTGCTGAACTTTTAAAATGCTTTGGAACTCTTCCATTGCTCTCGGAATTCGGGTGAAGTTTAAAAATGCTTCGGAACTCTTCTATTGTTCTCGGAATTCCGCTGAAGTTTAAAAATGCTTAAAATCTCTTCCATTGTTCTCGTAATTCTGCTCATGTTTAAAAATGCTTCGTAACTCTTCCATTGTTCTCAGAATTCCGCTGACGTCTAAAAATGCTTCGGTACTCTTCCATTGTTCTCGGAATTCCGCTGACATATAAAAATCCTCGGAAATCTTGCATTGTTCTCGGCATTCCGCTGACGTTTAAAAATGCTTTGGAACTCTTCCATTGTTCTCGGAATTCCGTTGAAGCTTAAAAATGCTTCGGAACTCTTCTATTGTTCTCGGAATTCTGCTGAACTTTTAAAATGCTTTGGAACTCTTCCATTGCTCTCGGAATTCGGGTGAAGTTTAAAAATGCTTCGGAACTCTTCTATTGTTCTCGGAATTCCGCTGAAGTTTAAAAATGCTTAAAATCTCTTCCATTGTTCTCGTAATTCTGCTCATGTTTAAAAATGCTTCGGAACTCTTCCATTGTTCTCGTAATTCCGCTGAAGTTTAAAAATGGTTCGGAACTCTTCCATTGTTCTCGGAATTCCGCTGACGTTTAAAAATGCTTCGGAACTCTTCCATTGTTCTCGGAATTCCGTTGAAGTTTAAAAATGCTTCGAAACTCTTCCATTGTTCTCGGAATTCCGTTGAAGTTTAAAAATGCTTCGAAACTCTTCCATTGTTCTCGGAATTCTGCTGAAGTTTAAAAATGCTTCGGAACTCTTCCATTGTTCTCGGAATTCCGCTGACATTTAAAAATGCTTCGGAAATCTTCCATTGTTTTCAAAATTCCGCTGTCGTTTAAAAATGCTTCAGAACACTTCCATTGTTCTCGGAATTCCGCTGACGTTTCAAAATGCTTTGGAACTCTTCCATTGTTCTCGGAATTCTGCTGAAGTTTAAAAATGCTTCGAAACTCTTCCATTGTTCTCGGAATTCTGCTGAAGTTTAAAAATGCTTCGGAACTCTTCCATTGTTCTCGGAATTCCGCTGACATTTAAAAATGCTTCGGAAATCTTCCATTGTTTTCAAAATTCCGCTGTCGTTTAAAAATGCTTCAGAACACTTCCATTGTTCTCGGAATTCCGCTGACGTTTAGTAATGTTTCGCAACTCTTCCATTGTTCTCGGAATTCCGCTGACATATAAAAATGCTTCGGAAATCTTGCATTGTTCTCGGCATTCCGCTGACATTTAAAAATGCTTCGGAACTCTTCAATTGTTCTCGGAATTCTGCTGAACTTTTAAAATGCTTTGGAACTCTTCCATTGCTCTCGGAATTCTGCTGAAGTTTAAAAATGCTTCAGAACTCTTACATTGTTCTCGGAATTCTGCTGACGTTTAAAAATGCTTTGGAACTCTTCCATTGTTCTCGGAATTCCGTTGAAGTTTAAAAATGCTTCGAAACTCTTCCATTGTTCTCGGAATTCTGCTGAAGTTTAAAAATGCTTCGGAACTCTTCCATTGTTCTCGGAATTCCGCTGACATATAAAAATGCTTTAGAAATCTTGCATTGTTCTCGGCATTCCGCTGACGTTTAAAAATGCTTTGGAACTCTTCTATTGTTCTCGGAATTCTGCTGAACTTTTAAAATGCTTTGGAACTCTTCCATTGCTCTCGGAAATCGGGTGAAGTTTAAAAATGCATCAGAACTCTTCCATTGCTCTCGGAATTCCGCTGACGTTTAGTAATGTTTCGCAACTCTTCCATTGTTCTAGGAATTCCGCTGACATATAAAAATGCTTAGGAAATCTTGCATTGTTCTCGGAATTCCGCTGAAGTTTAAAAATGCTTAAAATCTCTTCCATTGTTCTCGTAATTCTGCTCATGTTTAAAAATGCTTCGGAACTCTTCCATTGTTCTCGTAATTCCGCTGAAGTTTAAAAATGGTTCGGAACTCTTCCATTGTTCTCGGAATTCCGCTGACGTTTAAAAATGCTTCGGAACTCTTCCATTGTTCTCGGAATTCCGTTGAAGTTTAAAAATGCTTCGAAACTCTTCCATTGTTCTCGGAATTCCGTTGAAGTTTAAAAATGCTTCGAAACCCTTCCATTGTTCTCGGAATTCTGCTGAAGTTTAAAAATGCTTCGGAACTCTTCCATTGTTCTCAGAATTCCGCTGACGTTTAAAAATGCTTCGGAAATCTTCCATTGTTTTCAAAATTCCGCTGACGCTTAAAAATGCTTCAGAACTCTTCCATTGTTCTCGGAATTCTGCTGACGTTTAATAATGCTTCGCAACTCTTTCATTGTTCTCGGAATTCCGCTGACGTTTAAAAATGCTTCGGAACTCTTCCATTGTTCTCGGAATTCCGTTGAAGTTTAAAAATGCTTCGAAACTCTTCCATTGTTCTCGGAATTCTGCTGAAGTTTAAAAATGCTTCGGAACTCTTCCATTGTTCTCGGAATTCCGCTGACATATAAAAATGCTTTAGAAATCTTGCATTGTTCTCGGCATTCCGCTGACGTTTAAAAATGCTTTGGAACTCTTCAATTGTTCTCGGAATTCTGCTGAACTTTTAAAATGCTTTGGAACTGTTCCTTTGCTCTCGGAATTCTGCTGAAGTTTAAAAATGCTTCAGAACTCTTACATTGTTCTCGGAATTCTGCTGACGTTTAAAAATGCTTCGGAACTCTTCCATTGTTCTCGGAATTCCGTTGAAGTTTAAAAATGCTTCGAAACTCTTCCATTGTTCTCGTAATTCTGCTGAAGTTTAAAAATGCTTCGTAACTCTTCCATTGTTCTCAGAATTCCGCTGACGTTTAAAAATGCTTCGGTACTCTTCCATTGTTCTCGGAATTCCGCTGACATATAAAAATGCTTCGGAAATCTTGCATTGTTCTCGGCATTCCGCTGACGTTTAAAAATGCTTCGGAACTCTTCAATTGTTCTCGGAATTCTGCTGAACTTTTAAAATGCTTTGGAACTCTTCCATTGCTCTCGGAATTCTGCTGAAGTTTAAAAATGCTTCAGAACTCTTACATTGTTCTCGGAATTCTGCTGACATTTAAAAATGCTTCAGAACTCTTCCATTGTTCTCAGAATTCCGCTGAAGTTTAAAAATGCTTCGGAACTCTTCCATTGTTCTCGGAATTCTGCTCAAGTTTAAAAATGCTTCGGAACTCTTCCATTGTTCTCAGAATTCCGCTGACGTTTAAAAATGCTCCGGAAATCTTCCATTGTTTTCAAAATTCCGCTGACGTTTAAAAATGCTTCAGAACTCTTCCATTGTTCTCGGAATTCCGCTGACATTTAAAAATGCTTCGGTACTCTTCCATTGTTCTCGGAATTCCGCTGACATTTAAAAATGCTTCGGAACTCTTCAATTGTTCTCGGAATTCTGCTGAACTTTTAAAATGCTTTGGAACTCTTCCATTGCTCTCGGAATTCGGATGAAGTTTAAAAATGCTTCGGAACTCTTCTATTGTTCTCGGAATTCCGCTGAAGTTTAAAAATGCTTAAAATCTCTTCCATTGTTCTCGTAATTCTGCTCATGTTTAAAAATGCTTCGGAACTCCTCCATTGTTCTCGTAATTCCGCTGAAGTTTAAAAATGCTTCGGAACTCTTCCATTGTTCTCGGAATTCCGATGACATTTTAAAATGCTTCGGTACTCTTCCATTGTTCTCGGAATTCCGCTGACGTTTAAAAATGCTTCGGAACTCTTCCATTGTTCTCGTAATTCTGCTGAAGTTTAAAAATGCTTCGTAACTCTTCCATTGTTCTCAGAATTCCACTGACGTTTAAAAATGCTTCGGTACTCTTCCATTGTTCTCGGAATTCCGCTGACATATAAAAATGCTTCGGAAATCTTGCATTGTTCTCGGAATTCCGTTGAAGTTTAAAAATGCTTTGAAACTCTTCCATTGTTCTCGGAATTCTGCTGAAGTTTAAAAATGCTTCGTAACTCTTCCATTGTTCTCAGAATTTCGCTGACGTCTAAAAATGCTTCGGTACTCTTCCATTGTTCTCGGAATTCCGCTGACATATAAAAATCCTCGGAAATCTTGCATTGTTCTCGGCATTCCGCTGACGTTTAAAAATGCTTTGGAACTCTTCCATTGTTCTCGGAATTCCGTTGAAGCTTAAAAATGCTTCGGAACTCTTCTATTGTTCTCGGAATTCTGCTGAACTTTTAAAATGCTTTGGAACTCTTCCATTGCTCTCGGAATTCGGGTGAAGTTTAAAAATGCTTCGGAACTCTTCTATTGTTCTCGGAATTCCGCTGAAGTTTAAAAATGCTTAAAATCTCTTCCATTGTTCTCGTAATTCTGCTCATGTTTAAAAATGCTTCGTAACTCTTCCATTGTTCTCAGAATTCCGCTGACGTCTAAAAATGCTTCGGTACTCTTCCATTGTTCTCGGAATTCCGCTGACATATAAAAATCCTCGGAAATCTTGCATTGTTCTCGGCATTCCGCTGACGTTTAAAAATGCTTTGGAACTCTTCCATTGTTCTCGGAATTCCGTTGAAGCTTAAAAATGCTTTGGAACTCTTCTATTGTTCTCGGAATTCTGCTGAACTTTTAAAATGCTTTGGAACTCTTCCATTGCTCTCGGAATTCGGGTGAAGTTTAAAAATGCTTCGGAACTCTTCTATTGTTCTCGGAATTCCGCTGAAGTTTAAAAATGCTTAAAATCTCTTCCATTGTTCTCGTAATTCTGCTCATGTTTAAAAATGCTTCGGAACTCTTCCATTGTTCTCGTAATTCCGCTGAAGTCTAAAAATGGTTCGGAACTCTTCCATTGTTCTCGGAATTCCGCTGACGTTTAAAAATGCTTCGGAACTCTTCCATTGTTCTCGGAATTCCGTTGAAGTTTAAAAATGCTTCGAAACTCTTCCATTGTTCTCGGAATTCCGTTGAAGTTTAAAAATGCTTCGAAACTCTTCCATTGTTCTCGGAATTCCGCTGACATTTAAAAATGCTTCGGAAATCTTCCATTGTTTTCAAAATTCCGCTGTCGTTTAAAAATGCTTCAGAACACTTCCATTGTTCTCGGAATTCCGCTGACGTTTAGTAATGTTTCGCAACTCTTCCATTGTTCTCGGAATTCCGCTGACATATAAAAATGCTTCGGAAATCTTGCATTGTTCTCGGCATTCCGCTGACATTTAAAAATGCTTCGGAACTCTTCAATTGTTCTCGGAATTCTGCTGAACTTTTAAAATGCTTTGGAACTCTTCCATTGCTCTCGGAATTCTGCTGAAGTTTAAAAATGCTTCAGAACTCTTACATTGTTCTCGGAATTCTGCTGACGTTTAAAAATGCTTTGGAACTCTTCCATTGTTCTCGGAATTCCGTTGAAGTTTAAAAATGCTTCGAAACTCTTCCATTGTTCTCGGAATTCTGCTGAAGTTTAAAAATGCTTCGGAACTCTTCCATTGTTCTCGGAATTCCGCTGACATATAAAAATGCTTTAGAAATCTTGCATTGTTCTCGGCATTCCGCTGACGTTTAAAAATGCTTTGGAACTCTTCTATTGTTCTCGGAATTCTGCTGAACTTTTAAAATGCTTTGGAACTCTTCCATTGCTCTCGGAATTCGGGTGAAGTTTAAAAATGCATCAGAACTCTTCCATTGCTCTCGGAATTCCGCTGACGTTTAGTAATGTTTCGCAACTCTTCCATTGTTCTAGGAATTCCGCTGACATATAAAAATGCTTAGGAAATCTTGCATTGTTCTCGGAATTCCGCTGAAGTTTAAAAATGCTTAAAATCTCTTCCATTGTTCTCGTAATTCTGCTCATGTTTAAAAATGCTTCGGAACTCTTCCATTGTTCTCGTAATTCCGCTGAAGTTTAAAAATGGTTCGGAACTCTTCCATTGTTCTCGGAATTCCGCTGACGTTTAAAAATGCTTCGGAACTCTTCCATTGTTCTCGGAATTCCGTTGAAGTTTAAAAATGCTTCGAAACTCTTCCATTGTTCTCGGAATTCCGTTGAAGTTTAAAAATGCTTCGAAACCCTTCCATTGTTCTCGGAATTCTGCTGAAGTTTAAAAATGCTTCGGAACTCTTCCATTGTTCTCAGAATTCCGCTGACGTTTAAAAATGCTTCGGAAATCTTCCATTGTTTTCAAAATTCCGCTGACGCTTAAAAATGCTTCAGAACTCTTCCATTGTTCTCGGAATTCTGCTGACGTTTAACAATGCTTCGCAACTCTTTCATTGTTCTCGGAATTCCGCTGACGTTTAAAAATGCTTCGGAACTCTTCCATTGTTCTCGGAATTCCGTTGAAGTTTAAAAATGCTTCGAAACTCTTCCATTGTTCTCGGAATTCTGCTGAAGTTTAAAAATGCTTCGGAACTCTTCCATTGTTCTCGGAATTCCGCTGACATATAAAAATGCTTTAGAAATCTTGCATTGTTCTCGGCATTCCGCTGACGTTTAAAAATGCTTTGGAACTCTTCAATTGTTCTCGGAATTCTGCTGAACTTTTAAAATGCTTTGGAACTGTTCCTTTGCTCTCGGAATTCTGCTGAAGTTTAAAAATGCTTCAGAACTCTTACATTGTTCTCGGAATTCTGCTGACGTTTAAAAATGCTTCGGAACTCTTCCATTGTTCTCGGAATTCCGTTGAAGTTTAAAAATGCTTCGAAACTCTTCCATTGTTCTCGTAATTCTGCTGAAGTTTAAAAATGCTTCGTAACTCTTCCATTGTTCTCAGAATTCCGCTGACGTTTAAAAATGCTTCGGTACTCTTCCATTGTTCTCGGAATTCCGCTGACATATAAAAATGCTTCGGAAATCTTGCATTGTTCTCGGCATTCCGCTGACGTTTAAAAATGCTTCGGAACTCTTCAATTGTTCTCGGAATTCTGCTGAACTTTTAAAATGCTTTGGAACTCTTCCATTGCTCTCGGAATTCTGCTGAAGTTTAAAAATGCTTCAGAACTCTTACATTGTTCTCGGAATTCTGCTGACATTTAAAAATGCTTCAGAACTCTTCCATTGTTCTCAGAATTCCGCTGAAGTTTAAAAATGCTTCGGAACTCTTCCATTGTTCTCGGAATTCTGCTCAAGTTTAAAAATGCTTCGGAACTCTTCCATTGTTCTCAGAATTCCGCTGACGTTTAAAAATGCTCCGGAAATCTTCCATTGTTTTCAAAATTCCGCTGACGTTTAAAAATGCTTCAGAACTCTTCCATTGTTCTCGGAATTCCGCTGACATTTAAAAATGCTTCGGTACTCTTCCATTGTTCTCGGAATTCCGCTGACATTTAAAAATGCTTCGGAACTCTTCAATTGTTCTCGGAATTCTGCTGAACTTTTAAAATGCTTTGGAACTCTTCCATTGCTCTCGGAATTCGGATGAAGTTTAAAAATGCTTAAAATCTCTTCCATTGTTCTCGTAATTCTGCTCATGTTTAAAAATGCTTCGGAACTCCTCCATTGTTCTCGTAATTCCGCTGAAGTTTAAAAATGCTTCGGAACTCTTCCATTGTTCTCGGAATTCCGATGACGTTTTAAAATGCTTCGGTACTCTTCCATTGTTCTCGGAATTCCGCTGACGTTTAAAAATGCTTCGGAACTCTTCCATTGTTCTCGTAATTCTGCTGAAGTTTAAAAATGCTTCGTAACTCTTCCATTGTTCTCAGAATTCCACTGACGTTTAAAAATGCTTCGGTACTCTTCCATTGTTCTCGGAATTCCGCTGACATATAAAAATGCTTCGGAAATCTTGCATTGTTCTCGGAATTCCGTTGAAGTTTAAAAATGCTTTGAAACTCTTCCATTGTTCTCGGAATTCTGCTGAAGTTTAAAAATGCTTCGTAACTCTTCCATTGTTCTCAGAATTTCGCTGACGTCTAAAAATGCTTCGGTACTCTTCCATTGTTCTCGGAATTCCGCTGACATATAAAAATCCTCGGAAATCTTGCATTGTTCTCGGCATTCCGCTGACGTTTAAAAATGCTTTGGAACTCTTCCATTGTTCTCGGAATTCCGTTGAAGCTTAAAAATGCTTCGGAACTCTTCTATTGTTCTCGGAATTCTGCTGAACTTTTAAAATGCTTTGGAACTCTTCCATTGCTCTCGGAATTCGGGTGAAGTTTAAAAATGCTTCGGAACTCTTCTATTGTTCTCGGAATTCCGCTGAAGTTTAAAAATGCTTAAAATCTCTTCCATTGTTCTCGTAATTCTGCTCATGTTTAAAAATGCTTCGTAACTCTTCCATTGTTCTCAGAATTCCGCTGACGTCTAAAAATGCTTCGGTACTCTTCCATTGTTCTCGGAATTCCGCTGACATATAAAAATCCTCGGAAATCTTGCATTGTTCTCGGCATTCCGCTGACGTTTAAAAATGCTTTGGAACTCTTCCATTGTTCTCGGAATTCCGTTGAAGCTTAAAAATGCTTTGGAACTCTTCTATTGTTCTCGGAATTCTGCTGAACTTTTAAAATGCTTTGGAACTCTTCCATTGCTCTCGGAATTCGGGTGAAGTTTAAAAATGCTTCGGAACTCTTCTATTGTTCTCGGAATTCCGCTGAAGTTTAAAAATGCTTAAAATCTCTTCCATTGTTCTCGTAATTCTGCTCATGTTTAAAAATGCTTCGGAACTCTTCCATTGTTCTCGTAATTCCGCTGAAGTTTAAAAATGGTTCGGAACTCTTCCATTGTTCTCGGAATTCCGCTGACGTTTAAAAATGCTTCGGAACTCTTCCATTGTTCTCGGAATTCCGTTGAAGTTTAAAAATGCTTCGAAACTCTTCCATTGTTCTCGGAATTCCGTTGAAGTTTAAAAATGCTTCGAAACTCTTCCATTGTTCTCGGAATTCTGCTGAAGTTTAAAAATGCTTCGGAACTCTTCCATTGTTCTCGGAATTCCGCTGACATTTAAAAATGCTTCGGAAATCTTCCATTGTTTTCAAAATTCCGCTGTCGTTTAAAAATGCTTCAGAACACTTCCATTGTTCTCGGAATTCCGCTGACATTTAAAAATGCTTTGGAACTCTTCCATTGTTCTCGGAATTCTGCTGAAGTTTAAAAATGCTTCGAAACTCTTTCATTGTTCTCGGAATTCTGCTGAAGTTTAAAAATGCTTCGAAACTCTTCCATTGTTCTCGGAATTCTGCTGAAGTTTAAAAATGCTTCGGAACTCTTCCATTGTTCTCGGAATTCCGCTGACATTTAAAAATGCTTCGGAAATCTTCCATTGTTTTCAAAATTCCGCTGTCGTTTAAAAATGCTTCAGAACACTTCCATTGTTCTCGGAATTCCGCTGACGTTTAGTAATGTTTCGCAACTCTTCCATTGTTCTCGGAATTCCGCTGACATATAAAAATGCTTCGGAAATCTTGCATTGTTCTCGGCATTCCGCTGACGTTTAAAAATGCTTTGGAACTCTTCAATTGTTCTCGGAATTCTGCTGAAGTTTAAAAATGCTTCAGAACTCTTACATTGTTCTCGGAATTCTGCTGAAGTTTAAAAATGCTTCAGAACTCTTACATTGTTCTCGGAATTCCGTTGAAGTTTAAAAATGCTTCGAAACTCTTCCATTGTTCTCGTAATTCTGCTGAAGTTTAAAAATGCTTCGTAACTCTTCCATTGTTCTCAGAATTCCGCTGACGTTTAAAAATGCTTCGGTACTCTTCCATTGTTCTCGGAATTCCGCTGACATATAAAAATGCTTCGGAAATCTTGCATTGTTCTCGGCATTCCGCTGACGTTTAAAAATGCTTCGGAACTCTTCAATTGTTCTCGGAATTCTGCTGAACTTTTAAAATGCTTTGGAACTCTTCCATTGCTCTCGGAATTCTGCTGAAGTTTAAAAATGCTTCAGAACTCTTACATTGTTCTCGGAATTCTGCTGACATTTAAAAATGCTTCAGAACTCTTCCATTGTTCTCAGAATTCCGCTGAAGTTTAAAAATGCTTCGGAACTCTTCCATTGTTCTCGGAATTCTGCTCAAGTTTAAAAATGCTTCGGAACTCTTCCATTGTTCTCAGAATTCCGCTGACGTTTAAAAATGCTCCGGAAATCTTCCATTGTTTTCAAAATTCCGCTGACGTTTAAAAATGCTTCAGAACTCTTCCATTGTTCTCGGAATTCCGCTGACATTTAAAAATGCTTCGGTACTCTTCCATTGTTCTCGGAATTCCGCTGACATTTAAAAATGCTTTGGAACTCTTCAATTGTTCTCGGAATTCTGCTGAACTTTTAAAATGCTTTGGAACTCTTCCATTGCTCTCGGAATTCGGATGAAGTTTAAAAATGGTTCGGAACTCTTCTATTGTTCTCGGAATTCCGCTGAAGTTTAAAAATGCTTAAAATCTCTTCCAATGTTCTCGTAATTCTGCTCATGTTTAAAAATGCTTCGGAACTCCTCCATTGTTCTCGTAATTCCGCTGAAGTTTAAAAATGCTTCGGAACTCTTCCATTGCTCTCGGAATTCCGATGACGTTTTAAAATGCTTCGGTACTCTTCCATTGTTCTCGGAATTCCGCTGACGTTTAAAAATGCTTCGGAACTCTTCCATTGTTATCGGAATTCCGCTGAAGTTTAAAAATGCTTTGGAACTCTTCCATTGTTCTAGGAATTCTGCTGAAGTCTAAAAATTCATCTGAACTCTTCCATTATTCTCGGAATTCGTGTGAATTTTAAAAATGCTTCGGAACTCTTCTATTGTTCTCGGAATTACGCTGAAGTTTAAAAATGCTTAAAATCTCTTACATTGTTCTCGGAATTCCGCTGAAGTTTAAAAATGCTTCAGAACTCTTCCATTGTTCTCGGAATTCCGCTGACGTTTAAAAATGCTTCGGAACTCTTCCATTGTTCTCGTAATTCTGCTGAAGTTTAAAAATGCTTCGTAACTCTTCCATTGTTCTCAGAATTCCGCTGACGTTTAAAAATGCTTCGGTACTCTTCCATTGTTCTCGGAATTCCGCTGACATATAAAAATGCTTCGGAAATCTTGCATTGTTCTCGGAATTCCGTTGAAGTTTAAAAATGCTTTGAAACTCTTCCATTGTTCTCGGAATTCTGCTGAAGTTTAAAAATGCTTCGAAACTCTTCCATTGTTCTCAGAATTCCGCTGACGTCTAAAAATGCTTCGGTACTCTTCCATTGTTCTCGGAATTCCGCTGACATATAAAAATCCTCGGAAATCTTGCATTGTTCTCGGCATTCCGCTGACGTTTAAAAATGCTTTGGAACTCTTCCATTGTTCTCGGAATTCCGTTGAAGCTTAAAAATGCTTCGGAACTCTTCTATTGTTCTCGGAATTCTGCTGAACTTTTAAAATGCTTTGGAACTCTTCCATTGCTCTCGGAATTCGGGTGAAGTTTAAAAATGCTTCGGAACTCTTCTATTGTTCTCGGAATTCCGCTGAAGTTTAAAAATGCTTAAAATCTCTTCCATTGTTCTCGTAATTCTGCTCATGTTTAAAAATGCTTCGTAACTCTTCCATTGTTCTCAGAATTCCGCTGACGTCTAAAAATGCTTCGGTACTCTTCCATTGTTCTCGGAATTCCGCTGACATATAAAAATCCTCGGAAATCTTGCATTGTTCTCGGCATTCCGCTGACGTTTAAAAATGCTTTGGAACTCTTCCATTGTTCTCGGAATTCCGTTGAAGCTTAAAAATGCTTCGGAACTCTTCTATTGTTCTCGGAATTCTGCTGAACTTTTAAAATGCTTTGGAACTCTTCCATTGCTCTCGGAATTCGGGTGAAGTTTAAAAATGCTTCGGAACTCTTCTATTGTTCTCGGAATTCCGCTGAAGTTTAAAAATGCTTAAAATCTCTTCCATTGTTCTCGTAATTCTGCTCATGTTTAAAAATGCTTCGGAACTCTTCCATTGTTCTCGTAATTCCGCTGAAGTTTAAAAATGGTTCGGAACTCTTCCATTGTTCTCGGAATTCCGCTGACGTTTAAAAATGCTTCGGAACTCTTCCATTGTTCTCGGAATTCCGTTGAAGTTTAAAAATGCTTCGAAACTCTTCCATTGTTCTCGGAATTCCGTTGAAGTTTAAAAATGCTTCGAAACTCTTCCATTGTTCTCGGAATTCTGCTGAAGTTTAAAAATGCTTCGGAACTCTTCCATTGTTCTCGGAATTCCGCTGACATTTAAAAATGCTTCGGAAATCTTCCATTGTTTTCAAAATTCCGCTGTCGTTTAAAAATGCTTCAGAACACTTCCATTGTTCTCAGAATTCCGCTGACGTTTAAAAATGCTTTGGAACTCTTCCATTGTTCTCGGAATTCTGCTGAAGTTTAAAAATGCTTCGAAACTCTTTCATTGTTCTCGGAATTCTGCTGAAGTTTAAAAATGCTTCGAAACTCTTCCATTGTTCTCGGAATTCTGCTGAAGTTTAAAAATGCTTCGGAACTCTTCCATTGTTCTCGGAATTCCGCTGACATTTAAAAATGCTTCGGAAATCTTCCATTGTTTTCAAAATTCCGCTGTCGTTTAAAAATGCTTCAGAACACTTCCATTGTTCTCGGAATTCCGCTGACGTTTAGTAATGTTTCGCAACTCTTCCATTGTTCTCGGAATTCCGCTGACATATAAAAATGCTTCGGAAATCTTGCATTGTTCTCGGCATTCCGCTGACATTTAAAAATGCTTCGGAACTCTTCAATTGTTCTCGGAATTCTGCTGAACTTTTAAAATGCTTTGGAACTCTTCCATTGCTCTCGGAATTCTGCTGAAGTTTAAAAATGCTTCAGAACTCTTACATTGTTCTCGGAATTCTGCTGACGTTTAAAAATGCTTCGGAACTCTTCCATTGTTCTCGGAATTCCGTTGAAGTTTAAAAATGCTTCGAAACTCTTCCATTGTTCTCGGAATTCTGCTGAAGTTTAAAAATGCTTCGGAACTCTTCCATTGTTCTCGGAATTCCGCTGACATATAAAAATGCTTTAGAAATCTTGCATTGTTCTCGGCATTCCGCTGACGTTTAAAAATGCTTTGGAACTCTTCAATTGTTCTCGGAATTCTGCTGAACTTTTAAAATGCTTTGGAACTCTTCCTTTGCTCTCGGAATTCTGCTGAAGTTTAAAAATGCTTCAGAACTCTTACATTGTTCTCGGAATTCTGCTGAAGTTTAAAAATGCTTCAGAACTCTTACATTGTTCTCGGAATTCCGTTGAAGTTTAAAAATGCTTCGAAACTCTTCCATTGTTCTCGTAATTCTGCTGAAGTTTAAAAATGCTTCGTAACTCTTCCATTGTTCTCAGAATTCCGCTGACGTTTAAAAATGCTTCGGTACTCTTCCATTGTTCTCGGAATTCCGCTGAAATATAAAAATGCTTCGGAAATCTTGCATTGTTCTCGGCATTCCGCTGACGTTTAAAAATGCTTCGGAACTCTTCAATTGTTCTCGGAATTCTGCTGAACTTTTAAAATGCTTTGGAACTCTTCCATTGTTCTCAGAATTCCGCTGAAGTTTAAAAATGCTTCGGAACTCTGCCATTGTTCTCGGAATTCTGCTCAAGTTTAAAAATGCTTCGGAACTCTTCCATTGTTCTCAGAATTCCGCTGACGTTTAAAAATGCTCCGGAAATCTTCCATTGTTTTCAAAATTCCGCTGACGTTTAAAAATGCTTCAGAACTCTTCCATTGTTCTCGGAATTCCGCTGACATTTAAAAATGCTTCGGTACTCTTCCATTGTTCTCGGAATTCCGCTGACATTTAAAAGTGCTTCGGAACTCTTCAATTGTTCTCGGAATTCTGCTGAACTTTTAAAATGCTTTGGAACTCTTCCATTGCTCTCGGAATTCGGATGAAGTTTAAAAATGCTTCGGAACTCTTCTATTGTTCTCGGAATTCCGTTGAAGTTTAAAAATGCTTAAAATCTCTTCCATTGTTCTCGTAATTCTGCTCATGTTTAAAAATGCTTCGGAACTCCTCCATTGTTCTCGTAATTCCGCTGAAGTTTAAAAATGCTTCGGAACTCTTCCATTGTTCTCGGAATTCCGATGACGTTTTAAAATGCTTCGGTACTCTTCCATTGTTCTCGGAATTCCGCTGACGTTTAAAAATGCTTCGGAACTCTTCCATTGTTATCGGAATTCCGCTGAAGTTTAAAAATGCTTTGGAACTCTTCCATTGTTCTAGGAATTCTGCTGAAGTCTAAAAATTCATCTGAACTCTTCCATTATTCTCGGAATTCGTGTGAATTTTAAAAATGCTTCGGAACTCTTCTATTGTTCTCGGAATTACGCTGAAGTTTAAAAATGCTTAAAATCTCATACATTGTTCTCGGAATTCCGCTGAAGTTTAAAAATGCTTCAGAACTCTTCCATTGTTCTCGGAATTCCGCTGACGTTTAATAATGCTTCGCAACTCTTCTATTGTTCTCAGAATTCCGCTGAAGTTTAAAAATGCTTCAGAACTCTTCCATTGTTCTCGGAATTCTGCTGACGTTTAAAAATGCTTCAGAACTCTTCCATTGTTCTCAGAATTCCGCTGACGTTTAAAAATGCTTCGGAAATCTTCCATTGTTTTCAAAATTCCGCTGACGCTTAAAAATGCTTCAGAACTCTTCCATTGTTCTCGGAATTCCGCTGACGTTTAAAAATGCTTCGGAACTCTTCCATTGTTCTCGGAATTCCGCTGAAGTTTAAAATGCTTCGGAACTCTTCCATTGTTCTTGGAATTCTGCTGAAGTTTTAAAATGCTTCGGAACTCTTCCATTGTTCTCGGAATTCCGTTGAAGTTTAAAAATGCTTCGAAACTCTTCCATTGTTCTCGGAATTCTGCTGAAGTTTAAAAATGCTTCAGAACTCTTCCATTGTTCTCTGAATTCCGCTGACGTTTAAAAATGCTTCGGAACTCTTCCATTGTTCTCAGATTTCCGCTGAAGTTTAAAAATGCTTCGGAACTCTTCCAATGTTCTTGGAATTCTGCTGAAGTTTAAAAATGCTTCGGAACTCTTCCATTGTTCTCGGAATTCCGCTGACATATAAAAATGCTTTAGAAATCTTGCATTGTTCTCGGCATTCCGCTGACGTTTAAAAATGCTTTGGAACTCTTCAATTGTTCTCGGAATTCTGCTGAACTTTTAAAATGCTTTGGAACTGTTCCTTTGCTCTCGGAATTCTGCTGAAGTTTAAAAATGCTTCAGAACTCTTACATTGTTCTCGGAATTCTGCTGACGTTTAAAAATGCTTCGGAACTCTTCCATTGTTCTCGGAATTCCGTTGAAGTTTAAAAATGCTTCGAAACTCTTCCATTGTTCTCGTAATTCTGCTGAAGTTTAAAAATGCTTCGTAACTCTTCCATTGTTCTCGGAATTCTGCTGAACTTTTAAAATGCTTTGGAACTCTTCCATTGCTCTCGGAATTCTGCTGAAGTTTAAAAATGCTTCAGAACTCTTACATTGTTCTCGGAATTCTGCTGACATTTAAAAATGCTTCAGAACTCTTCCATTGTTCTCAGAATTCCGCTGAAGTTTAAAAATGCTTCGGAACTCTTCCATTGTTCTCGGAATTCTGCTCAAGTTTAAAAATGCTTCGGAACTCTTCCATTGTTCTCAGAATTCCGCTGACGTTTAAAAATGCTCCGGAAATCTTCCATTGTTTTCAAAATTCCGCTGACGTTTAAAAATGCTTCAGAACTCTTCCATTGTTCTCGGAATTCCGCTGACATTTAAAAATGCTTCGGTACTCTTCCATTGTTCTCGGAATTCCGCTGACATTTAAAAATGCTTCGGAACTCTTCAATTGTTCTCGGAATTCTGCTGAACTTTTAAAATGCTTTGGAACTCTTCCATTGCTCTCGGAATTCGGATGAAGTTTAAAAATGCTTCGGAACTCTTCTATTGTTCTCGGAATTCCGCTGAAGTTTAAAAATGCTTAAAATCTCTTCCATTGTTCTCGTAATTCTGCTCATGTTTAAAAATGCTTCGGAACTCCTCCATTGTTCTCGTAATTCCGCTGAAGTTTAAAAATGCTTCGGAACTCTTCCATTGTTCTCGGAATTCCGATGACGTTTTAAAATGCTTCGGTACTCTTCCATTGTTCTCGGAATTCCGCTGACGTTTAAAAATGCTTCGGAACTCTTCCATTGTTCTCGTAATTCTGCTGAAGTTTAAAAATGCTTCGTAACTCTTCCATTGTTCTCAGAATTCCACTGACGTTTAAAAATGCTTCGGTACTCTTCCATTGTTCTCGGAATTCCGCTGACATATAAAAATGCTTCGGAAATCTTGCATTGTTCTCGGAATTCCGTTGAAGTTTAAAAATGCTTTGAAACTCTTCCATTGTTCTCGGAATTCTGCTGAAGTTTAAAAATGCTTCGTAACTCTTCCATTGTTCTCAGAATTTCGCTGACGTCTAAAAATGCTTCGGTACTCTTCCATTGTTCTCGGAATTCCGCTGACATATAAAAATCCTCGGAAATCATGCATTGTTCTCGGCATTCCGCTGACGTTTAAAAATGCTTTGGAACTCTTCCATTGTTCTCGGAATTCCGTTGAAGCTTAAAAATGCTTCGGAACTCTTCTATTGTTCTCGGAATTCTGCTGAACTTTTAAAATGCTTTGGAACTCTTCCATTGCTCTCGGAATTCGGGTGAAGTTTAAAAATGCTTCGGAACTCTTCTATTGTTCTCGGAATTCCGCTGAAGTTTAAAAATGCTTAAAATCTCTTCCATTGTTCTCGTAATTCTGCTCATGTTTAAAAATGCTTCGTAACTCTTCCATTGTTCTCAGAATTCCGCTGACGTCTAAAAATGCTTCGGTACTCTTCCATTGTTCTCGGAATTCCGCTGACATATAAAAATCCTCGGAAATCTTGCATTGTTCTCGGCATTCCGCTGACGTTTAAAAATGCTTTGGAACTCTTCCATTGTTCTCGGAATTCCGTTGAAGCTTAAAAATGCTTTGGAACTCTTCTATTGTTCTCGGAATTCTGCTGAACTTTTAAAATGCTTTGGAACTCTTCCATTGCTCTCGGAATTCGGGTGAAGTTTAAAAATGCTTCGGAACTCTTCTATTGTTCTCGGAATTCCGCTGAAGTTTAAAAATGCTTAAAATCTCTTCCATTGTTCTCGTAATTCTGCTCATGTTTAAAAATGCTTCGGAACTCTTCCATTGTTCTCGTAATTCCGCTGAAGTTTAAAAATGGTTCGGAACTCTTCCATTGTTCTCGGAATTCCGCTGACGTTTAAAAATGCTTCGGAACTCTTCCATTGTTCTCGGAATTCCGTTGAAGTTTAAAAATGCTTCGAAACTCTTCCATTGTTCTCGGAATTCCGTTGAAGTTTAAAAATGCTTCGAAACTCTTCCATTGTTCTCGGAATTCTGCTGAAGTTTAAAAATGCTTCGGAACTCTTCCATTGTTCTCGGAATTCCGCTGACATTTAAAAATGCTTCGGAAATCTTCCATTGTTTTCAAAATTCCGCTGTCGTTTAAAAATGCTTCAGAACACTTCCATTGTTCTCGGAATTCCGCTGACATTTAAAAATGCTTTGGAACTCTTCCATTGTTCTCGGAATTCTGCTGAAGTTTAAAAATGCTTCGAAACTCTTTCATTGTTCTCGGAATTCTGCTGAAGTTTAAAAATGCTTCGAAACTCTTCCATTGTTCTCGGAATTCTGCTGAAGTTTAAAAATGCTTCGGAACTCTTCCATTGTTCTCGGAATTCCGCTGACATTTAAAAATGCTTCGGAAATCTTCCATTGTTTTCAAAATTCCGCTGTCGTTTAAAAATGCTTCAGAACACTTCCATTGTTCTCGGAATTCCGCTGACGTTTAGTAATGTTTCGCAACTCTTCCATTGTTCTCGGAATTCCGCTGACATATAAAAATGCTTCGGAAATCTTGCATTGTTCTCGGCATTCCGCTGACGTTTAAAAATGCTTTGGAACTCTTCAATTGTTCTCGGAATTCTGCTGAAGTTTAAAAATGCTTCAGAACTCTTACATTGTTCTCGGAATTCTGCTGAAGTTTAAAAATGCTTCAGAACTCTTACATTGTTCTCGGAATTCCGTTGAAGTTTAAAAATGCTTCGAAACTCTTCCATTGTTCTCGTAATTCTGCTGAAGTTTAAAAATGCTTCGTAACTCTTCCATTGTTCTCAGAATTCCGCTGACGTTTAAAAATGCTTCGGTACTCTTCCATTGTTCTCGGAATTCCGCTGACATATAAAAATGCTTCGGAAATCTTGCATTGTTCTCGGCATTCCGCTGACGTTTAAAAATGCTTCGGAACTCTTCAATTGTTCTCGGAATTCTGCTGAACTTTTAAAATGCTTTGGAACTCTTCCATTGCTCTCGGAATTCTGCTGAAGTTTAAAAATGCTTCAGAACTCTTACATTGTTCTCGGAATTCTGCTGACATTTAAAAATGCTTCAGAACTCTTCCATTGTTCTCAGAATTCCGCTGAAGTTTAAAAATGCTTCGGAACTCTTCCATTGTTCTCGGAATTCTGCTCAAGTTTAAAAATGCTTCGGAACTCTTCCATTGTTCTCAGAATTCCGCTGACGTTTAAAAATGCTCCGGAAATCTTCCATTGTTTTCAAAATTCCGCTGACGTTTAAAAATGCTTCAGAACTCTTCCATTGTTCTCGGAATTCCGCTGACATTTAAAAATGCTTCGGTACTCTTCCATTGTTCTCGGAATTCCGCTGACATTTAAAAATGCTTTGGAACTCTTCAATTGTTCTCGGAATTCTGCTGAACTTTTAAAATGCTTTGGAACTCTTCCATTGCTCTCGGAATTCGGATGAAGTTTAAAAATGGTTCGGAACTCTTCTATTGTTCTCGGAATTCCGCTGAAGTTTAAAAATGCTTAAAATCTCTTCCAATGTTCTCGTAATTCTGCTCATGTTTAAAAATGCTTCGGAACTCCTCCATTGTTCTCGTAATTCCGCTGAAGTTTAAAAATGCTTCGGAACTCTTCCATTGCTCTCGGAATTCCGATGACGTTTTAAAATGCTTCGGTACTCTTCCATTGTTCTCGGAATTCCGCTGACGTTTAAAAATGCTTCGGAACTCTTCCATTGTTATCGGAATTCCGCTGAAGTTTAAAAATGCTTTGGAACTCTTCCATTGTTCTAGGAATTCTGCTGAAGTCTAAAAATTCATCTGAACTCTTCCATTATTCTCGGAATTCGTGTGAATTTTAAAAATGCTTCGGAACTCTTCTATTGTTCTCGGAATTACGCTGAAGTTTAAAAATGCTTAAAATCTCTTACATTGTTCTCGGAATTCCGCTGAAGTTTAAAAATGCTTCGTAACTCTTCCATTGTTCTCAGAATTCCGCTGACGTTTAAAAATGCTTCGGTACTCTTCCATTGTTCTCGGAATTCCGCTGACATATAAAAATGCTTCGGAAATCTTGCATTGTTCTCGGAATTCCGTTGAAGTTTAAAAATGCTTTGAAACTCTTCCATTGTTCTCGGAATTCTGCTGAAGTTTAAAAATGCTTCGTAACTCTTCCATTGTTCTCAGAATTCCGCTGACGTCTAAAAATGCTTCGGTACTCTTCCATTGTTCTCGGAATTCCGCTGACATATAAAAATCCTCGGAAATCTTGCATTGTTCTCGGCATTCCGCTGACGTTTAAAAATGCTTTGGAACTCTTCCATTGTTCTCGGAATTCCGTTGAAGCTTAAAAATGCTTCGGAACTCTTCTATTGTTCTCGGAATTCTGCTGAACTTTTAAAATGCTTTGGAACTCTTCCATTGCTCTCGGAATTCGGGTGAAGTTTAAAAATGCTTCGGAACTCTTCTATTGTTCTCGGAATTCCGCTGAAGTTTAAAAATGCTTAAAATCTCTTCCATTGTTCTCGTAATTCTGCTCATGTTTAAAAATGCTTCGTAACTCTTCCATTGTTCTCAGAATTCCGCTGACGTCTAAAAATGCTTCGGTACTCTTCCATTGTTCTCGGAATTCCGCTGACATATAAAAATCCTCGGAAATCTTGCATTGTTCTCGGCATTCCGCTGACGTTTAAAAATGCTTTGGAACTCTTCCATTGTTCTCGGAATTCCGTTGAAGCTTAAAAATGCTTCGGAACTCTTCTATTGTTCTCGGAATTCTGCTGAACTTTTAAAATGCTTTGGAACTCTTCCATTGCTCTCGGAATTCGGGTGAAGTTTAAAAATGCTTCGGAACTCTTCTATTGTTCTCGGAATTCCGCTGAAGTTTAAAAATGCTTAAAATCTCTTCCATTGTTCTCGTAATTCTGCTCATGTTTAAAAATGCTTCGGAACTCTTCCATTGTTCTCGTAATTCCGCTGAAGTTTAAAAATGGTTCGGAACTCTTCCATTGTTCTCGGAATTCCGCTGACGTTTAAAAATGCTTCGGAACTCTTCCATTGTTCTCGGAATTCCGTTGAAGTTTAAAAATGCTTCGAAACTCTTCCATTGTTCTCGGAATTCCGTTGAAGTTTAAAAATGCTTCGAAACTCTTCCATTGTTCTCGGAATTCTGCTGAAGTTTAAAAATGCTTCGGAACTCTTCCATTGTTCTCGGAATTCCGCTGACATTTAAAAATGCTTCGGAAATCTTCCATTGTTTTCAAAATTCCGCTGTCGTTTAAAAATGCTTCAGAACACTTCCATTGTTCTCGGAATTCCGCTGACGTTTAAAAATGCTTTGGAACTCTTCCATTGTTCTCGGAATTCTGCTGAAGTTTAAAAATGCTTCGAAACTCTTTCATTGTTCTCGGAATTCTGCTGAAGTTTAAAAATGCTTCGAAACTCTTCCATTGTTCTCGGAATTCTGCTGAAGTTTAAAAATGCTTCGGAACTCTTCCATTGTTCTCGGAATTCCGCTGACATTTAAAAATGCTTCGGAAATCTTCCATTGTTTTCAAAATTCCGCTGTCGTTTAAAAATGCTTCAGAACACTTCCATTGTTCTCGGAATTCCGCTGACGTTTAGTAATGTTTTGCAACTCTTCCATTGTTCTCGGAATTCCGCTGACATATAAAAATGCTTCGGAAATCTTGCATTGTTCTCGGCATTCCGCTGACATTTAAAAATGCTTCGGAACTCTTCAATTGTTCTCGGAATTCTGCTGAACTTTTAAAATGCTTTGGAACTCTTCCATTGCTCTCGGAATTCTGCTGAAGTTTAAAAATGCTTCAGAACTCTTACATTGTTCTCGGAATTCTGCTGACGTTTAAAAATGCTTCGGAACTCTTCCATTGTTCTCGGAATTCCGTTGAAGTTTAAAAATGCTTCGAAACTCTTCCATTGTTCTCGGAATTCTGCTGAAGTTTAAAAATGCTTCGGAACTCTTCCATTGTTCTCGGAATTCCGCTGACATATAAAAATGCTTTAGAAATCTTGCATTGTTCTCGGCATTCCGCTGACGTTTAAAAATGCTTTGGAACTCTTCAATTGTTCTCGGAATTCTGCTGAACTTTTAAAATGCTTTGGAACTCTTCCTTTGCTCTCGGAATTCTGCTGAAGTTTAAAAATGCTTCAGAACTCTTACATTGTTCTCGGAATTCTGCTGAAGTTTAAAAATGCTTCAGAACTCTTACATTGTTCTCGGAATTCCGTTGAAGTTTAAAAATGCTTCGAAACTCTTCCATTGTTCTCGTAATTCTGCTGAAGTTTAAAAATGCTTCGTAACTCTTCCATTGTTCTCAGAATTCCGCTGACGTTTAAAAATGCTTCGGTACTCTTCCATTGTTCTCGTAATTCCGCTGAAATATAAAAATGCTTCGGAAATCTTGCATTGTTCTCGGCATTCCGCTGACGTTTAAAAATGCTTCGGAACTCTTCAATTGTTCTCGGAATTCTGCTGAACTTTTAAAATGCTTTGGAACTCTTCCATTGTTCTCAGAATTCCGCTGAAGTTTAAAAATGCTTCGGAACTCTGCCATTGTTCTCGGAATTCTGCTCAAGTTTAAAAATGCTTCGGAACTCTTCCATTGTTCTCAGAATTCCGCTGACGTTTAAAAATGCTCCGGAAATCTTCCATTGTTTTCAAAATTCCGCTGACGTTTAAAAATGCTTCAGAACTCTTCCATTGTTCTCGGAATTCCGCTGACATTTAAAAATGCTTCGGTACTCTTCCATTGTTCTCGGAATTCCGCTGACATTTAAAAGTGCTTCGGAACTCTTCAATTGTTCTCGGAATTCTGCTGAACTTTTAAAATGCTTTGGAACTCTTCCATTGCTCTCGGAATTCGGATGAAGTTTAAAAATGCTTCGGAACTCTTCTATTGTTCTCGGAATTCCGTTGAAGTTTAAAAATGCTTAAAATCTCTTCCATTGTTCTCGTAATTCTGCTCATGTTTAAAAATGCTTCGGAACTCCTCCATTGTTCTCGTAATTCCGCTGAAGTTTAAAAATGCTTCGGAACTCTTCCATTGTTCTCGGAATTCCGATGACGTTTTAAAATGCTTCGGTACTCTTCCATTGTTCTCGGAATTCCGCTGACGTTTAAAAATGCTTCGGAACTCTTCCATTGTTATCGGAATTCCGCTGAAGTTTAAAAATGCTTTGGAACTCTTCCATTGTTCTAGGAATTCTGCTGAAGTCTAAAAATTCATCTGAACTCTTCCATTATTCTCGGAATTCGTGTGAATTTTAAAAATGCTTCGGAACTCTTCTATTGTTCTCGGAATTACGCTGAAGTTTAAAAATGCTTAAAATCTCATACATTGTTCTCGGAATTCCGCTGAAGTTTAAAAATGCTTCAGAACTCTTCCATTGTTCTCGGAATTCCGCTGACGTTTAATAATGCTTCGCAACTCTTCTATTGTTCTCAGAATTCCGCTGAAGTTTAAAAATGCTTCAGAACTCTTCCATTGTTCTCGGAATTCTGCTGACGTTTAAAAATGCTTCAGAACTCTTCCATTGTTCTCAGAATTCCGCTGACGTTTAAAAATGCTTCGGAAATCTTCCATTGTTTTCAAAATTCCGCTGACGCTTAAAAATGCTTCAGAACTCTTCCATTGTTCTCGGAATTCCGCTGACGTTTAAAAATGCTTCGGAACTCTTCCATTGTTCTCGGAATTCCGCTGAAGTTTAAAATGCTTCGGAACTCTTCCATTGTTCTTGGAATTCTGCTGAAGTTTTAAAATGCTTCGGAACTCTTCCATTGTTCTCGGAATTCCGTTGAAGTTTAAAAATGCTTCGAAACTCTTCCATTGTTCTCGGAATTCTGCTGAAGTTTAAAAATGCTTCAGAACTCTTCCATTGTTCTCTGAATTCCGCTGACGTTTAAAAATGCTTCGGAACTCTTCCATTGTTCTCAGATTTCCGCTGAAGTTTAAAAATGCTTCGGAACTCTTCCAATGTTCTTGGAATTCTGCTGAAGTTTAAAAATGCTTCGGAACTCTTCCATTGTTCTCAGAATTCCGCTGACGTTTAAAAATGCTTCAGAAATCTTCCATTGTTTTCAAAATTCCGCTGACGTTTAAAAATGCTTCAGAACTCTTCCATTGTTCTCGGAATTCCGCTGACGTTTAAAAATGCTTCGGAACTCTTCCATTGTTCTCGGAATTCCGTTGAAGTTTAAAAATGCTTCGAAACTCTTCCATTGTTCTCGGAATTCTGCAGAAGTTTAAAAATGTTTCGAAACTCTTCCATTGTTCTCGGAATTCTGCTGAAGTTTAAAAATGTTTCGGAACTCTTCAATTGTTCTCGGAATTCTGCTGAACTTTTAAAATGCTTTGGAACTCTTCCATTGCTCTCGGAATTCGGGTGAAGTTTAAAAATGCTTCGGAACTCTTCTATTGTTCTCGGAATTCCGCTGAAGTTTAAAAATGCTTAAAATCTCTTCCATTGTTCTCGTAATTCTGCTCATGTTTAAAAATGCTTCGGAACTCTTCCATTGTTCTCGTAATTCCGCTGAAGTTTAAAAATGCTTCGGAACTCTTCCATTGTTCTCGGAATTCCGAAGACTTTTTAAAATGCTTCGGTACTCTTCCATTGTTCTCGGAATTCCGCTGACGTTTAAAAATGCTTCGGAACTCTTCCATTGTTATCGGAATTCCGCTGAAGTTTAAAAATGCTTCGGAACTCTTCCATTGTTATCGGAATTCCGCTGAAGTTTAAAAATGCTTCGGAACTCTTCCATTGTTCTAGGAATTCTGCTGAAGTCTAAAAATTCATCTGAACTCTTCCATTATTCTCGGAATTCGTGTGAATTTTAAAAATGCTTCGGAACTCTTCTATTGTTCTCGGAATTCCTCTGAAGTTTAAAAATGCTTAAAATCTCTTACATTGTTCTCGGAATTCCGCTGAAGTTTAAAAATGCTTCGGAACTCTTCCATTGTTCTCGGAATTCTGCTGAAGTTTAAAAATGCTTCAGAACTCTTCCATTGTTCTCAGAATTCCGCTGACGTTTAAAAATGCTTCGGAAATCTTCCATTGTTTTCAAAATTCCGCTGACGTTTAAAAATGCTGCAGAACTATTCCATTGTTCTCAGAATTCTGCTGACATTTAAAAATGCTTCGGAACTCTTCCATTGTTCTCGGAATTCCGCTGACGTTTAAAAATGCTTCACAACTTCTCCATTGTTCTCGGAATTCCGCTGACTTTTAAAAATGCTTCGGAACTCTTCCATTGTTCTCCAAATTCCGCTGAAGTTTAAAAATGCTTCGGAACCCTTCCATTGTTCTCGGAATTCTGCTGAAGTTTAAAAATGCTTCGGAACTCTTCCATTGTTCTCAGAATTCCGCTGACGTTTAAAAATGCTTCGGAAATCTTCCATTGTTTTCAAAATTCCGCTGACGCTTAAAAATGCTTCGGAACTCTTCCATTGTTCTAGGAATTCCGTTGAAGTTTAAAAATGCTTCGAAACTCTTCCATTGTTCTCGGAATTCTGCTGAAGTTTAAAAATGCTTCGGAACTCTTCCATTGTTCTCGGAATTACGCTGACATATAAAAATGCTTTAGAAATCTTGCATTGTTCTCGGCATTCCGCTGACGTTTAAAAATGCTTTGGAACTCTTCAATTGTTCTCGGAATTCTGCTGAACTTTTAAAATGCTTTGGAACTCTTCCTTTGCTCTCGGAATTCTGCTGAAGTTTAAAAATGCTTCAGAACTCTAACATTGTTCTCGGAATTCTGCTGACATTTAAAAATGCTTCGGAACTCTTCCATTGTTCTCGGAATTCCGTTGAAGTTTAAAAATGCTTCGAAACTCTTCCATTGTTCTCGTAATTCTGCTGAAGTTTAAAAATGCTTCGTAACTCTTCCATTGTTCTCAGAATTCCGCTGACGTTTAAAAATGCTTCGGTACACTTCCATTGTTCTCGGAATTCCGCTGACATATAAAAATGCTTCGGAAATCTTGCATTGTTCTCGGCATTCCGCTGACGTTTAAAAATGCTTTGGAACTCTTCAATTGTTCTCGGAATTCTGCTGAACTTTTAAAATGCTTTGGAACTCTTCCATTGCTCTCGGAATTCTGCTGAAGTTTAAAAATGCTTCAGAACTCTTACATTGTTCTCGGAATTCTGCTGACATTTAAAAATGCTTCGGAACTCTTCTATTGTTCTCAGAATTCCGCTGAAGTTTAAAAATGCTTCGGAACTCTTCCATTGTTCTCGGAATTCTGCTGAAGTTTAAAAATGCTTCGGAACTCTTCCATTGTTCTCAGAATTCCGCTGACGTTTAAAAATGCTCCGGAAATCTTCCATTGTTTTCAAAATTCCGCTGACGTTTAAAAATGCTTCAGAACTCTTCCATTGTTCTCGGAATTCCGCTGACGTTTAAAAATGCTTCGGTACTCTTCCATTGTTCTCGGAATTCCGCTGACATTTAAAAATGCTTCGGAACTCTTCAATTGTTCTCGGAATTCTGCTGAACTTTTAAAATGCTTTGGAACTCTTCCATTGCTCTCGGAATTCGGATGAAGTTTAAAAATGCTTCGGAACTCTTCTATTGTTCTCGGAATTGCGCTGAAGTTTAAAAATGCTTAAAATCTCTTCCATTGTTCTCGTAATTCTGCTCATGTTTAAAAATGCTTCGGAACTCCTCCATTGTTCTCGTAATTCCGCTGAAGTTTAAAAATGCTTCGGAACTCTTCCATTGTTCTCGGAATTCCGATGACGTTTTAAAATGCTTCGGTACTCTTCCATTGTTCTCGGAATTCCGCTGACGTTTAAAAATGCTTCGGAACTCTTCCATTGTTATCGGAATTCCGCTGAAGTTTAAAAATGCTTCGGAACTCTTCCATTGTTCTAGGAATTCTGCTGAAGTCTAAAAATTCATCTGAACTCTTCCATTATTCTCGGAATTCGTGTGAATTTTAAAAATGCTTCGGAACTCTTCTATTGTTCTCGGAATTACGCTGAAGTTTAAAAATGCTTAAAATCTCTTACATTGTTCTCGGAATTCCGCTGAAGTTTAAAAATGCTTCAGAACTCTTCCATTGTTCTCGGAATTCCGCTGACGTTTAATAATGCTTCGCAACTCTTTCCTTGTTCTCGGAATTCCGCTGACGTTTAAAAATGCTTCGGAACTCTTCCATTGTTCTCGGAATTCCGTTGAAGTTTAAAAATGCTTCGAAACTCTTCCATTGTTCTCGGAATTCCGCTGACATTTAAAAATGCTTCGGAAATCTTCCATTGTTTTCAAAATTCCGCTGACGTTTAAAAATGCTTCAGAACTCTTCCATTGTTCTCGGAATTCCGCTGACGTTTAAAAATGCTTTGGAACTCTTCCATTGTTCTCGGAATTCCGCTGAAGTTTAAGAATGCTTCGGAACTCTTCTATTGTTCTCGGAATTCTGCTGATGTTTAAAAATGCTTCAGAACTCTTCCATTGTTCTCGGAATTCCGCTGACGTTTAATAATGCTTCGGAACTCTTCCATTGTTCTCAGAATTCCGCTGAAGTTTAAAAATGCTTCGGAACTCTTCCATTGTTCTCAGAATTCTGCTGACGTTTAAAAATGCTTCGGAACTCTTCCATTGTTCTCGGAATTCCGCTGACATATAAAAATGCTTCACAACTCTTCCATTGTTCTCGGAATTCCGCTGACTTTTAAAAATGCTTCGGAACTCTTCCCTTGTTCTCCAAATTCCGCTGAAGTTTAAAAATGCTTCGGAACCCTTCCATCGTTCTCGGAATTCTGCTGAAGTTTAAAAATGCTTCGGAACACTTCCATTGTTCTCAGAATTCCGCTGACGTTTAAAAATGCTTCGGAAATCTTCCATTGTTTTCAAAATTCCGCTGACGCTTAAAAATGCTTCAGAACTCTTCCATTGTTCTCGGAATTCTGCTGACGTTTAAAAATGCTTCGGAACTCTTCCATTGTTCTCGGAATTCCGCTGACGTTTAAAAATGCTTCGGAACTCTTCCATTGTTATCGGAATTCCGCTGATGTTTAAAAATGCTTCGAAACTCTTCCATTGTTCTCGTAATTCTGCTGAAGTTTAAAAATGCTTCGTAACTCTTCCATTGTTCTCAGAATTCCGCTGACGTTTAAAAATGCTTCGGTACACTTCCATTGTTCTCGGAATTCCGCTGACATATAAAAATGCTTCGGAAATCTTGCATTGTTCTCGGCATTCCGCTGACGTTTAAAAATGCTTTGGAACTCTTCAATTGTTCTCGGAATTCTGCTGAACTTTTAAAATGCTTTGGAACTCTTCCATTGCTCTCGGAATTCTGCTGAAGTTTAAAAATGCTTCAGAACTCTTACATTGTTCTCGGAATTCTGCTGACATTTAAAAATGCTTCGGAACTCTTCTATTGTTCTCAGAATTCCGCTGAAGTTTAAAAATGCTTCGGAACTCTTCCATTGTTCTCGGAATTCTGCTGAAGTTTAAAAATGCTTCGGAACTCTTCCATTGTTCTCAGAATTCCGCTGACGTTTAAAAATGCTCCGGAAATCTTCCATTGTTTTCAAAATTCCGCTGACGTTTAAAAATGCTTCAGAACTCTTCCATTGTTCTCGGAATTCCGCTGACGTTTAAAAATGCTTCGGTACTCTTCCATTGTTCTCGGAATTCCGCTGACATTTAAAAATGCTTCGGAACTCTTCAATTGTTCTCGGAATTCTGCTGAACTTTTAAAATGCTTTGGAACTCTTCCATTGCTCTCGGAATTCGGATGAAGTTTAAAAATGCTTCGGAACTCTTCTATTGTTCTCGGAATTGCGCTGAAGTTTAAAAATGCTTAAAATCTCTTCCATTGTTCTCGTAATTCTGCTCATGTTTAAAAATGCTTCGGAACTCCTCCATTGTTCTCGTAATTCCGCTGAAGTTTAAAAATGCTTCGGAACTCTTCCATTGTTCTCGGAATTCCGATGACGTTTTAAAATGCTTCGGTACTCTTCCATTGTTCTCGGAATTCCGCTGACGTTTAAAAATGCTTCGGAACTCTTCCATTGTTATCGGAATTCCGCTGAAGTTTAAAAATGCTTCGGAACTCTTCCATTGTTCTAGGAATTCTGCTGAAGTCTAAAAATTCATCTGAACTCTTCCATTATTCTCGGAATTCGTGTGAATTTTAAAAATGCTTCGGAACTCTTCTATTGTTCTCGGAATTACGCTGAAGTTTAAAAATGCTTAAAATCTCTTACATTGTTCTCGGAATTCCGCTGAAGTTTAAAAATGCTTCAGAACTCTTCCATTGTTCTCGGAATTCCGCTGACGTTTAATAATGCTTCGCAACTCTTTCCTTGTTCTCGGAATTCCGCTGACGTTTAAAAATGCTTCGGAACTCTTCCATTGTTCTCGGAATTCCGTTGAAGTTTAAAAATGCTTCGAAACTCTTCCATTGTTCTCGGAATTCCGCTGACATTTAAAAATGCTTCGGAAATCTTCCATTGTTTTCAAAATTCCGCTGACGTTTAAAAATGCTTCAGAACTCTTCCATTGTTCTCGGAATTCCGCTGACGTTTAAAAATGCTTTGGAACTCTTCCATTGTTCTCGGAATTCCGCTGAAGTTTAAGAATGCTTCGGAACTCTTCTATTGTTCTCGGAATTCTGCTGATGTTTAAAAATGCTTCAGAACTCTTCCATTGTTCTCGGAATTCCGCTGACGTTTAATAATGCTTCGGAACTCTTCCATTGTTCTCAGAATTCCGCTGAAGTTTAAAAATGCTTCGGAACTCTTCCATTGTTCTCAGAATTCTGCTGACGTTTAAAAATGCTTCGGAACTCTTCCATTGTTCTCGGAATTCCGCTGACATATAAAAATGCTTCACAACTCTTCCATTGTTCTCGGAATTCCGCTGACTTTTAAAAATGCTTCGGAACTCTTCCCTTGTTCTCCAAATTCCGCTGAAGTTTAAAAATGCTTCGGAACCCTTCCATCGTTCTCGGAATTCTGCTGAAGTTTAAAAATGCTTCGGAACACTTCCATTGTTCTCAGAATTCCGCTGACGTTTAAAAATGCTTCGGAAATCTTCCATTGTTTTCAAAATTCCGCTGACGCTTAAAAATGCTTCAGAACTCTTCCATTGTTCTCGGAATTCTGCTGACGTTTAAAAATGCTTCGGAACTCTTCCATTGTTCTCGGAATTCCGCTGACGTTTAAAAATGCTTCGGAACTCTTCCATTGTTATCGGAATTCCGCTGATGTTTAAAAATGCTTCGTAACTCTTCCATTGTTCTCAGAATTCCGCTGACGTCTAAAAATGCTTCGGTACTCTTCCATTGTTCTCGGAATTCCGCTGACATATAAAAATCCTAGGAAATCTTGCATTGTTCTCGGCATTCCGCTGACGTTTAAAAATGCTTTGGAACTCTTCCATTGTTCTCGGAATTCCGTTGAAGTTTAAAAATGCTTCGAAACTCTTCCATTGTTCTCGGAATTCTGCTGAAGTTTAAAAATGCTTCGTAACTCTTCCATTGTTCTCAGAATTCCGCTGACGTCTAAAAATGCTTCGGTACTCTTCCATTGTTCTCGGAATTCCGCTGACATATAAAAATCCTCGGAAATCTTGCATTGTTCTCGGCATTCCGCTGACGTTTAAAAATGCTTTGGAACTCTTCCATTGTTCTCGGAATTCCGCTGACGTTTAAAAATGCTTTGGAACTCTTCCATTGTTCTCGGAATTCCGCTGAAGTTTAAAAATGCTTCGGAACTCTTCCATTGTTCTCAGAATTCTGCTGACATTTAAAAATGCTTCGGAACTCTTCTATTGTTCTCGGAATTCTGCTGAAGTTTAAAAATGCTTCGAAACTCTTCCATTGTTCTCGGAACTCTGCTGAAGTTTAAATATGCTTCGGAACTCTTCTATTGTTCTCGGAATTCCGCTGAAGTTTAAAAATGCTTAAAATCTCTTCCATTGTTCTCGTAATTCTGCTCATGTTTAAAAATGCTTCGGAACTCTTCCATTGTTCTCGTAATTCCGCTGAAGTTTAAAAATGCTTCGGAACTCTTCCATTGTTCTCGGAATTCCGATGACTTTTTAAAATGCTTCGGTACTCTTCCATTGTTCTCGGAATTCCGCTGACGTTTAAAAATGCTTTGTAACTCTTCCATTGTTATCGGAATTCCGCTGAAGTTTAAAAATGCTTCGGAACTCTTTCATTGTTCTAGGAATTCTGCTGAAGTCTAAAAATTCATCTGAACTCTTCCATTGTTCTCGGAATTCGTGTGAATTTTAAAAATGCTTCAGATCTCTTCTATTGTTCTCGGAATTCCGCTGAAGTTTAAAAATGCTTCGGAACTCTTCCATTGTTCTCGGAATTCTGCTGAAGTTTAAAAATGCTTCAGAACTCTTCCATTGTTCTCAGAATTCCGCTGACGTTTAAAAATGCTTCGGAAATCTTCCATTGTTTTCAAAATTCCGCTGACGTTTAAAAATGCTTCAGAACTATTCCATTGTTCTCAGAATTCTGCTGACGTTTAAAAATGCTTCGGAACTCTTCCATTGTTCTCGAAATTCTGCTGAAGTTTAAAAATGCTTCACAACTCTTCCATTGTTCTCGGAATTCCGCTGACTTTTAAAAATGCTTCGGAACTCTTCCATTGTTCTCCAAATTCCGCTGAAGTTTAAAAATGCTGCGGAACCCTTCCATCGTTCTCGGAATTCTGCTGAAGTTTAAAAATGCTTCGGAACTCTTCCATTGTTCTCAGAATTCTGCTGACGTTTAAAAATGCTTCGGTACTCTTCCATTGTTCTCGGAATTCCGTTGACATATAAAAATGCTTCGGAAGTCTTGCATTGTTCTCGGCATTCCGCTGACGTTTAGAAATGCTTCGGAACTCTTCAATTGTTCTCGGAATTCTGCTGAACTTTTAAAATGCTTTGGAACTCTTCCATTGCTCTCGGAATTCTGCTGAAGTTTAAAAATGCTTCAGAACTCTTACATTGTTCTCGGAATTCTGCTGACGTTTAAAAATGCTTCGGAACTCTTCCATTGTTCTCAGAATTCCGCTGAAGTTTAAAAATGCTTCGGAACTCTTCCATTGTTCTCAGAATTCCGCTGACGTTTAAAAATGCTCCGGAAATCTTCCATTGTTTTCAAAATTCCGCTGACGTTTAAAAATGCTTCAGAACTCTTCCATTGTTCTCGGAATTCCGCTGAAGTTTAAAAATGCTTCGGAACTCTTCCATTGTTCTCGGAATTCCGCTGACATATAAAAATGCTTTGGAAATCTTGCATTGTTCTCGGCATTCCGCTGACATTTAAAAATGCTTCGGAACTCTTCAATTGTTCTCGGAATTCTGCTGAACTTTTAAAATGCTTTGGAACTCTTCCATTGGTCTCGGAATTCGGGTGAAGTTTAAAAATGCTTCGGAACTCTTCTTTTGTTCTCGGAATTCCGCTGAAGTTTAAAAATGCTTAAAATCTCTTCCATTGTTCTCGTAATTCTGCTCATGTTTAAAAATGCTTCGGAACTCTTCCATTGTTCTCGTAATTCCGCTGAAGTTTAAAAATGCTTCGGAACTCTTCCATTGTTCTCGGAACTCCGATGACGTTTTAAAATGCTTCGGTACTCTTCCATTGTTCTCGGAATTCCGCTGACGTTTAAAAATGCTTCGGAACTCTTCCATTGTTATCGGAATTCCGCTGAAGTTTAAAAATGCTTCGGAACTCTTCCATTGTTCTCGGAATTCCGCTGACATATAAAAATGCTTCACAACTCTTCCATTGTTCTCGGAATTCCGCTGACTTTTAAAAATGCTTCGGAACTCTTCCCTTGTTCTCCAAATTCCGCTGAAGTTTAAAAATGCTTCGGAACCCTTCCATCGTTCTCGGAATTCTGCTGAAGTTTAAAAATGCTTCGGAACACTTCCATTGTTCTCAGAATTCCGCTGACGTTTAAAAATGCTTCGGAAATCTTCCATTGTTTTCAAAATTCCGCTGACGCTTAAAAATGCTTCAGAACTCTTCCATTGTTCTCGGAATTCTGCTGACGTTTAAAAATGCTTCGGAACTCTTCCATTGTTCTCGGAATTCCGCTGACGTTTAAAAATGCTTCGGAACTCTTCCATTGTTATCGGAATTCCGCTGATGTTTAAAAATGCTTCGTAACTCTTCCATTGTTCTCAGAATTCCGCTGACGTCTAAAAATGCTTTGGTACTCTTCCATTGTTCTCGGAATTCCGCTGACATATAAAAATCCTAGGAAATCTTGCATTGTTCTCGGCATTCCGCTGACGTTTAAAAATGCTTTGGAACTCTTCCATTGTTCTCGGAATTCCGTTGAAGTTTAAAAATGCTTCGAAACTCTTCCATTGTTCTCGGAATTCTGCTGAAGTTTAAAAATGCTTCGTAACTCTTCCATTGTTCTCAGAATTCCGCTGACGTCTAAAAATGCTTCGGTACTCTTCCATTGTTCTCGGAATTCCGCTGACATATAAAAATCCTCGGAAATCTTGCATTGTTCTCGGCATTCCGCTGACGTTTAAAAATGCTTTGGAACTCTTCCATTGTTCTCGGAATTCCGCTGACATTTAAAAATGCTTTGGAACTCTTCCATTGTTCTCGGAATTCCGCTGAAGTTTAAAAATGCTTCGGAACTCTTCCATTGTTCTCAGAATTCTGCTGACATTTAAAAATGCTTCGGAACTCTTCTATTGTTCTCGGAATTCTGCTGAAGTTTAAAAATGCTTCGAAACTCTTCCATTGTTCTCGGAACTCTGCTGAAGTTTAAATATGCTTCGGAACTCTTCTATTGTTCTCGGAATTCCGCTGAAGTTTAAAAATGCTTAAAATCTCTTCCATTGTTCTCGTAATTCTGCTCATGTTTAAAAATGCTTCGGAACTCTTCCATTGTTCTCGTAATTCCGCTGAAGTTTAAAAATGCTTCGGAACTCTTCCATTGTTCTCGGAATTCCGATGACTTTTTAAAATGCTTCGGTACTCTTCCATTGTTCTCGGAATTCCGCTGACGTTTAAAAATGCTTTGTAACTCTTCCATTGTTATCGGAATTCCGCTGAAGTTTAAAAATGCTTCGGAACTCTTCCATTGTTCTAGGAATTCTGCTGAAGTCTAAAAATTCATCTGAACTCTTCCATTGTTCTCGGAATTCGTGTGAATTTTAAAAATGCTTCAGATCTCTTCTATTGTTCTCGGAATTCCGCTGAAGTTTAAAAATGCTTCGGAACTCTTCCATTGTTCTCGGAATTCTGCTGAAGTTTAAAAATGCTTCAGAACTCTTCCATTGTTCTCAGAATTCCGCTGACGTTTAAAAATGCTTCGGAAATCTTCCATTGTTTTCAAAATTCCGCTGACGTTTAAAAATGCTTCAGAACTATTCCATTGTTCTCAGAATTCTGCTGACGTTTAAAAATGCTTCGGAACTCTTCCATTGTTCTCGGAATTCTGCTGAAGTTTAAAAATGCTTCACAACTCTTCCATTGTTCTCGGAATTCCGCTGACTTTTAAAAATGCTTCGGAACTCTTCCATTGTTCTCCAAATTCCGCTGAAGTTTAAAAATGCTGCGGAACCCTTCCATCGTTCTCGGAATTCTGCTGAAGTTTAAAAATGCTTCGGAACTCTTCCATTGTTCTCAGAATTCTGCTGACGTTTAAAAATGCTTCGGTACTCTTCCATTGTTCTCGGAATTCCGTTGACATATAAAAATGCTTCGGAAGTCTTGCATTGTTCTCGGCATTCCGCTGACGTTTAGAAATGCTTCGGAACTCTTCAATTGTTCTCGGAATTCTGCTGAACTTTTAAAATGCTTTGGAACTCTTCCATTGCTCTCGGAATTCTGCTGAAGTTTAAAAATGCTTCAGAACTCTTACATTGTTCTCGGAATTCTGCTGACGTTTAAAAATGCTTCGGAACTCTTCCATTGTTCTCAGAATTCCGCTGAAGTTTAAAAATGCTTCGGAACTCTTCCATTGTTCTCAGAATTCCGCTGACGTTTAAAAATGCTCCGGAAATCTTCCATTGTTTTCAAAATTCTGCTGACGTTTAAAAATGCTTCAGAACTCTTCCATTGTTCTCGGAATTCCGCTGAAGTTTAAAAATGCTTCGGAACTCTTCCATTGTTCTCGGAATTCCGCTGACATATAAAAATGCTTTGGAAATCTTGCATTGTTCTCGGCATTCCGCTGACATTTAAAAATGCTTCGGAACTCTTCAATTGTTCTCGGAATTCTGCTGAACTTTTAAAATGCTTTGGAACTCTTCCATTGGTCTCGGAATTCGGGTGAAGTTTAAAAATGCTTCGGAACTCTTCTTTTGTTCTCGGAATTCCGCTGAAGTTTAAAAATGCTTAAAATCTCTTCCATTGTTCTCGTAATTCTGCTCATGTTTAAAAATGCTTCGGAACTCTTCCATTGTTCTCGTAATTCCGCTGAAGTTTAAAAATGCTTCGGAACTCTTCCATTGTTCTCGGAACTCCGATGACGTTTTAAAATGCTTCGGTACTCTTCCATTGTTCTCGGAATTCCGCTGACGTTTAAAAATGCTTCGGAACTCTTCCATTGTTATCGGAATTCCGCTGAAGTTTAAAAATGCTTCGGAACTCTTCCATTGTTCTAGGAATTCTGCTGAAGTCTAAAAATTCATCTGAACTCTTCCATTATTCTCGGAATTCGTGTGAATTTTAAAAATGCTTCGGAACTCTTCTATTGTTCTCGGAATTACGCTGAAGTTTAAAAATGCTTAAAATCTCTTACATTGTTCTCGGAATTCCGCTGAAGTTTAAAAATGCTTCGGAACTCTTCCATTGTTCTTGGAATTCTGCTGACGTTTAAAAATGCTTCGGTACTCTTCCATTGTTCTCGGAATTCCGTTGAAGATTAAAAATGCTTCGAAACTCTTTCATTGTTCTCAGAATTCCGCTGACGTTTAAAAATGCTTCGGAAATCTTCCATTGTTTTCAAAATTCCGCTGACGTTTAAAAATGCTTCAGAACTCTTCCATTGTTCTCGGAATTCTGCTGACGTTTAATAATGCTTCGCAACTTTTACATTGCTCTCAGAATTCCGCTGACGTTTAAAAATGCTTCGGAAATCTTCCATTGTTTTCAAAATTCCGCTGACGTTTAAAAATGCTTCAGAACTCTTCCATTGTTCTCGGAATTCCGCTGACGTTTAAAAATGCTTTGGAACTCTTCCATTGTTCTCGGAATTCCGCTGAAGTTTAAAAATGCTTCGGAACTCTTCCATTGTTCTCAGAATTCTGCTGACGTTTAAGAATGCTTCGGAACTCTTCTATTGTTCTCGGAATTCTGCTGACGTTTAAAATTGCTTCAGAACTCTTCCATTGTTCTCGGAATTCCGCTGACGTTTAATAATGCTTCGGAACTCTTCCATTGTTCTCGGAATTCCGCTGAAGTTTAAAAATGCTTCGGAACTCTACCATTGTTCTCAGAATTCTGCTGACGTTTAAAAATGCTTCGGAACTCTTCCATTGTTCTCGGAATTCCGCTGACATATAAAAATGCTTCGGAACTCTTCCATTGTCCTCGGAATTCCGCTGAAGTTTAAAAATCCTTCGGAACTCTACCATTGTTCTCAGAATTCTGCTGACGTTTAAAAATGCTTCAGAACTCTTCAATTGTTCTCGGAATTCTGCTGAACTTTTAAAATGCTTTGGAACTCTTCCATTGCTCTCGGAATTCGGATGAAGTTTAAAAATGCTTCGGAACTCTTCTATTGTTCTCGGAATTGCGCTGAAGTTTAAAAATGCTTAAAATCTCTTCCATTGTTCTCGTAATTCTGCTCATGTTTAAAAATGCTTCGGAACTCCTCCATTGTTCTCGTAATTCCGCTGAAGTTTAAAAATGCTTCGGAACTCTTCCATTGTTCTCGGAATTCCGATGACGTTTTAAAATGCTTCGGTACTCTTCCATTGTTCTCAGAATTCCGCTGACGTTTAAAAATGCTTCGGAACTCTTCCATTGTTATCGGAATTCCGCTGAAGTTTAAAAATGCTTCGGAACTCTTCCATTGTTCTCGGAATTCCGCTGAAGTTTAAAAATGCTTCGGAACTCTACCATTGTTCTCAGAATTCTGCTGACGTTTAAAAATGCTTCAGAACTCTTCCATTGTTCTCGGAATTCCGTTGAAGTTTAAAAATGCTTCGTAACTCTTCCATTGTTCTCAGAATTCCGCTGACGTTTAAAAATGCTTCGGTACACTTCCATTGTTCTCGGAATTCCGCTGACATATAAAAATGCTTCGGAAATCTTGCATTGTTCTCGGCATTCCGCTGACGTTTAAAAATGCTTTGGAACTCTTCAATTGTTCTCGGAATTCTGCTGAACTTTTAAAATGCTTTGGAACTCTTCCATTGCTCTCGGAATTCTGCTGAAGTTTAAAAATGCTTCAGAACTCTTACATTGTTCTCGGAATTCTGCTGACATTTAAAAATGCTTCGGAACTCTTCTATTGTTCTCAGAATTCCGCTGAAGTTTAAAAATGCTTCGGAACTCTTCCATTGTTCTCGGAATTCTGCTGAAGTTTAAAAATGCTTCGGAACTCTTCCATTGTTCTCAGAATTCCGCTGACGTTTAAAAATGCTCCGGAAATCTTCCATTGTTTTCAAAATTCCGCTGACGTTTAAAAATGCTTCAGAACTCTTCCATTGTTCTCGGAATTCCGCTGACGTTTAAAAATGCTTCGGTACTCTTCCATTGTTCTCGGAATTCCGCTGACATTTAAAAATGCTTCGGAACTCTTCAATTGTTCTCGGAATTCTGCTGAACTTTTAAAATGCTTTGGAACTCTTCCATTGCTCTCGGAATTCGGATAAAGTTTAAAAATGCTTCGGAACTCTTCCATTGTTCTCGTAATTCTGCTCATGTTTAAAAATGCTTCGGAACTCCTCCATTGTTCTCGTAATTCCGCTGAAGTTTAAAAATGCTTCGGAACTCTTCCATTGTTCTCGGAATTCCGATGACGTTTTAAAATGCTTCGGTACTCTTCCATTGTTCTCGGAATTCCGCTGACGTTTAAAAATGCTTCGGAACTCTTCCATTGTTATCGGAATTCCGCTGAAGTTTAAAAATGCTTCGTAACTCTTCCATTGTTCTAGGAATTCTGCTGAAGTCTAAAAATTCATCTGAACTCTTCCATTATTCTCGGAATTCGTGTGAATTTTAAAAATGCTTCGGAACTCTTCTATTGTTCTCGGAATTACGCTGAAGTTTAAAAATGCTTAAAATCTCTTACATTGTTCTCGGAATTCCGCTGAAGTTTAAAAATGCTTCAGAACTCTTCCATTGTTCTCGGAATTCCGCTGACGTTTAAAAATGCTTTGGAACTCTTCCATTGTTCTCGGAATTCCGCTGACATATAAAAATGCTTCACAACTCTTCCATTGTTCTCGGAATTCCGCTGACTTTTAAAAATGCTTCGGAACTCTTCCATTGTTCTCAGAATTCCGCTGACGTTTAAAAATGCTTCGGAAATCTTTCATTGTTTTCAAAATTCCGCTGACGCTTAAAAATGCTTCAGAACTCTTCCATTGTTCTCGGAATTCTGCTGACGTTTAAAAATGCTTCGGAACTCTTCCATTGTTCTCGGAATTCCGCTGACGTTTAAAAATGCTTCGGAACTCTTCCATTGTTATCGGAATTCCGCTGATGTTTAAAAATGCTTCGTAACTCTTCCATTGTTCTCAGAATTCCGCTGACGTCTAAAAATGCTTCGGTACTCTTCCATTGTTCTCGGAATTCCGCTGACATATAAAAATCCTAGGAAATCTTGCATTGTTCTCGGCATTCCGCTGACGTTTAAAAATGCTTTGGAACTCTTCCATTGTTCTCGGAATTCCGTTGAAGTTTAAAAATGCTTAAAATCTCTTCCATTGTTCTCGTAATTCTGTACATGTTTAAAAATGCTTCGGAACTCTTCCATTGTTCTCGGAATTCCGATGACTTTTTAAAATGCTTCGGTACTCTTCCATTGTTCTCGGAATTCCGCTGACGTTTAAAAATGCTTAAAATCTCTTCCATTGTTCTCGTAATTCTGTACATGTTTAAAAATGCTTCGGAACTCTTCCATTGTTCTCGGAATTCCGTTGACATATAAAAATGCTTCGGAAATCTTGCATTGTTCTCGGCATTCCGCTGACGTTTAGAAATGCTTCGGAACTCTTCAATTGTTCTCGGAATTCTGCTGAACTTCTAAAATGCTTTGGAACTCTTCCATTGCTCTCGGAATTCTGCTGAAGTTTAAAAATGCTTCAGAACTCTTACATTGTTCTCGGAATTCTGCTGACGTTTAAAAATGCTTCGGAACTCTTCCATTGTTCTCAGAATTCCGCTGAAGTTTAAAAATGCTTCGGAACTCTTCCATTGTTCTCAGAATTCCGCTGACGTTTAAAAATGCTCCGGAAATCTTCCATTGTTTTCAAAATTCCGCTGACGTTTAAAAATGCTTCAGAACTCTTCCATTGTTCTCGGAATTCCGCTGAAGTTTAAAAATGCTTCGGAACTCTTCCATTGTTCTCGGAATTCCGCTGACATATAAAAATGCTTTGGAAATCTTGCATTGTTCTCGGCATTCCGCTGACATTTAAAAATGCTTCGGAACTCTTCAATTGTTCTCGGAATTCTGCTGTACTTTTAAAATGCTTTGGAACTCTTCCATTGGTCTCGGAATTCGGGTGAAGTTTAAAAATGCTTCGGAACTCTTCTTTTGTTCTCGGAATTCCGCTGAGGTTTAAAAATGCTTAAAATCTCTTCCATTGTTCTCGTAATTCTGCTCATGTTTAAAAATGCTTCGGAACTCTTCCATTGTTCTCGTAATTCCGCTGAAGTTTAAAAATGCTTCGGAACTCTTCCATTGTTATCGGAATTCCGCTGAAGTTTAAAAATGCTTCGGAACTCTTCCATTGTTCTAGGAATTCTGCTGAAGTCTAAAAATTCATCTGAACTCTTCCATTATTCTCGGAATTCGTGTGAATTTTAAAAATTCATCTGAACTCTTCCATTGTTCTCGGAATTCTGCTGAAGTTTAAAAATGCTTCAGAACTCTTCCATTGTTCTCGGAATTCCGCTGACGTTTAATAATGCTTCGCAACTCTTTCATTGTTCACAGAATTCCGCTGACGTTTAAAAATGCTTCGGAAATCTTCCATTGTTTTCAAAATTCCGCTGACGTTTAAAAATGCTTCAGAACTCTTCCATTGTTCTCGGAATTCTGCTGACGTTTAATAATGCTTCGCAACTTTTTCATTGCTCTCAGAATTCCGCTGACGTTTAAAAATGCTTCGGAAATCTTCCATTGTTTTCAAAATTCCGCTGACGTTTAAAAATGCTTCAGAACTCTTCCATTGTTCTCGAAATTCCGCTGACGTTGAAAAATGCTTTGGAACTCTTCCATTGTTCTCGGAATTCCGCTGAAGTTTATAAATGCTTCGGAACTCTTCCATTGTTCTCAGAATTCTGCTGACGTTTAAGAATGCTTCGGAACTCTTCTATTGTTCTCGGAATTCTGCTGACGTTTAAAAATGCTTCAGAACTCTTCCATTGTTCTCGGAATTCCGCTGACGTTTAAAAATGCTTCGGAACTCTTCCATTGTTCTCGGAATTCCGCTGACATATAAAAATGCTTCGGAACTCTTCCATTGTTCTTGGAATTCCGCTGAAGTTTAAAAATGCTTCGGAACTCTACCATTGTTCTCAGAATTCTGCTGACGTTTAAAAATGCTTCAGAACTCTTCCATTGTTCTCGGAATTCCGTTGAAGTTTAAAAATGCTTCGAAACTCTTCCATTGTTCTCGGAATTCTGCTGAAGTTTAAAAATGCTTCGTAACTCTTCCATTGTTCTCAGAATTTCGCTGACGTTTAAAAATGCTTCGGTACTCTTCCATTGTTCTCGGAATTCCGCTGACATATAAAAATGCTTCGGAAATCTTGCATTGTTCTCGGCATTCCGCTGACGTTTAAAAATGCTTCGGAACTCTTCAATTGTTCTCGGAATTCTGCTGAACTTTTAAAATGCTTTGGAACTCTTCCATTGCTCTCGGAATTCTGCTGACCTTTAAAAATTGTTCGGAACTCTTCCATTGTTCTCAGAATTCCGCTGAAGTTTAAAAATGCTTCGGAACTCTTCCATTGTTCTCGGAATTCGTGTGAATTTTAAAAATGCTTCGGATCTCTTCTATTGTTCTCGGAATTCCGCTGAAGTTTAAAAATGCTTAAAATCTCTTACATTTTTCTCGGAATTCCGCTGAAGTTTAAAAATGCTTTGGAAATCTTCCATTGTTTTCAAAATTCCGCTGACGTTTAAAAATGCTTCAGAACTATTCCATTGTTCTCAGAATTCTGCTGACGTTTAAAAATGCTTCGGAACTCTTCCAATGTTCTCGGAATTCTGCTGAAGTTTAAAAATGCTTCACAACTCTTCCATTGTTCTCGGAATTCCGCTGACTTTTAAAAATGCTTCGGAACTCTTCCATTGTTCTCCAAATTCCGCTGAAGTTTAAAAATGCTTCGGAACCCTTCCATCGTTCTCGGAATTCTGCTGAAGTTTAAAAATGCTTCGGAACACTTCCATTGTTCTCAGAATTCCGCTGACGTTTAAAAATGCTTCGGAAATCTTCCATTGTTTTCAAAATTCCGCTGACGCTTAAAAATGCTTCAGAACTCTTCCATTGTTCTCGGAATTCTGCTGAAGTTTAAAAATGCTTCGGAACTCTACCATTGTTCTCAGAATTATGCTGACGTTTAAAAATGCTTCGGAACTCTTCCATTGTTCTCGGAATTCTGCTGACATATAAAAATGCTTCGGAACTCTTCCATTGTTCTCGGAATTCCGCTGAAGTTTAAAAATGCTTCGGAACTCTACCATTGTTCTCAGAATTCTGCTGACGTTTAAAAATGCTTCAGAACTCTTCCATTGTTCTCGGAATTCCGTTGAAGTTTAAAAATGCTTCGAAACTCTTCCATTGTTCTCGGAATTCTGCTGAAGTTTAAAAATGCTTCGTAACTCTTCCATTGTTCTCAGAATTTCGCTGACGTTTAAAAATGCTTCGGTACTCTTCCATTGTTCTCGGAATTCCGCTGACATATAAAAATGCTTCGGAAATCTTGCATTGTTCTCGGCATTCCGCTGACGTTTAAAAATGCTTCGGAACTCTTCAATTGTTCTCGGAATTCTGCTGAACTTTTAAAATGCTTTGGAACTCTTCCATTGCTCTCGGAATTCTGCTGACCTTTAAAAATTGTTCGGAACTCTTCCATTGTTCTCAGAATTCCGCTGAAGTTTAAAAATGCTTCGGAACTCTTCCATTGTTCTCGGAATTCTGCTGAAGTTTAAAAATGCTTCGGAACTCTTCCATTGTTCTCAGAATTCCGCTGACGTTTAAAAATGCTTCGGAAATCTTCCATTGTTTTCAAAATTCCGCTGACGTTTAAAAATGCTTCAGAACTCTTCCATTGTTCTCGGAATTCCGCTGACGTTTAAAAATGCTTTGAAACTCTTCCATTGTTCTCGGAATTCCGCTGAAGTTTAAAAATGCTTCGGAACTCTTCCATTGTTCTCAGAATTCTGCTGACGTTTAAAAATGCTTCGGAACTCTTCTATTGTTCTCGGAATTCTGCTGACGTTTAAAAATGCTTCAGAACTCTTCCATTGTTCTCGGAATTCTGCTGAAGTTTAAAAATGCTTCAGAACTCTTCCATTGCTCTCGGAATTCCGCTGACGTTTAATAATGCTTTGCAACTCTTCCATTGTTCTCAGAATTCCGCTGACGTTTAAAAATGCTTCGGTACTCTTCCATTGTTCTCGGAATTCCGCTGACATATAAAAATGCTTCGGAAATCTTGCATTGTTCTCGGCATTCCGCTGACATTTAAAAATGCTTCGGAACTCTTCAATTGTTCTCGGAATTCTGCTGAACTTTTAAAATGCTTTGGAACTCTTCCATTGCACTCGGAATTCGGGTGAAGTTTAAAAATGCTTCGGAACTCTTCTATTGTTCTCGGAATTCCGCTGAAGTTTAAAAATGCTTAAAATCTCTTCCATTGTTCTCGTAATTCTGCTCATGTTTAAAAATGCTTCGGAACTCTTCCATTGTTCTCGTAATTCCGCTGAAGTTTAAAAATGTTTCGGAACTCTTCCATTGTTCTCGGAATTCCGATGACTTTTTAAAATGCTTCGGTACTCTTCCATTGTTCTCGGAATTCCGCTGACGTTTAAAAATGCTTCGTAACTCTTCCATTGTTATCGGAATTCCGCTGAAGTTTAAAAATGCTTCGGAACTCTTCGATTGTTCTAGGAATTCTGCTGAAGTCTAAAAATTCATCTGAACTCTTCCATTGTTCTCGGAATTCGTGTGAATTTTAAAAATGCTTCGGATCTCTTCTATTGTTCTCGGAATTCCGCTGAAGTTTAAAAATGCTTAAAATCTCTTACATTTTTCTCGGAATTCCGCTGAAGTTTAAAAATGCTTTGGAAATCTTCCATTGTTTTCAAAATTCCGCTGACGTTTAAAAATGCTTCAGAACTATTCCATTGTTCTCAGAATTCTGCTGACGTTTAAAAATGCTTCGGAACTCTTCCAATGTTCTCGGAATTCTGCTGAAGTTTAAAAATGCTTCACAACTCTTCCATTGTTCTCGGAATTCCGCTGACTTCTAAAAATGCTTCGGAACTCTTCCATTGTTCTCCAAATTCCGCTGAAGTTTAAAAATGCTTCGGAACCCTTCCATCGTTCTCGGAATTCTGCTGAAGTTTAAAAATGCTTCGGAACACTTCCATTGTTCTCAGAATTCCGCTGACGTTTAAAAATGCTTCGGAAATCTTCCATTGTTTTCAAAATTCCGCTGACGCTTAAAAATGCTTCAGAACTCTTCCATTGTTCTCGGAATTCTGCTGAAGTTTAAAAATGCTTCAGAACTCTTCCATTGCTCTCGGAATTCCGCTGACGTTTAATAATGCTTTGCAACTCTTCCATTGTCCTCAGAATTCCGCTGACGTTTAAAAATGCTTCGGTACTCTTCCATTGTTCTCGGAATTCCGCTGACATATAAAAATGCTTCGGAAATCTTGCATTGTTCTCGGCATTCCGCTGACATTTAAAAATGCTTCGGAACTCTTCAATTGTTCTCGGAATTCTGCTGAACTTTTAAAATGCTTTGGAATTCTTCCATTGCTCTCGGAATTCCGCTGAAGTTTAAAAATGCTTTGGAACTCTTCCATTGTTCTCGGAATTCCGCTGAAGTTTAAAAATGCTTCGGAACTCTTCCATTGTTCTCAGAATTCTGCTGACGTTTAAAAATGCTTCAGAACTCTTCCATTGTTCTCGGAATTCCGCTGACGTTTAAAAATGCTTTGGAACTCTTCCATTGTTCTCGGAATTCCGCTGAAGTTTAAAAATGCTTCGGAACTCTTCCATTGTTCTCAGAATTCTGCTGACGTTTAAAAATGCTTCGGAACTCTTCTATTGTTCTCGGAATTCTGCTGACGTTTAAAAATGCTTCAGAACTCTTCCATTGTTCTCGGAATTCCGCTGACGTTTAAAAATGCTTTGGAACTCTTCCATTGTTCTCGGAATTCCGCTGAAGTTTAAAAATGCTTCGGAACTCTTCTATTGTTCTCGGAATTCTGCTGACGTTTAAAAATGCTTCAGAACTCTTCCATTGTTCTCGGATTTCCGCTGACGTTTAATAATGCTTCGGAACTCTTCCATTGTTCTCGGAATTCCGCTGAAGTTTAAAAATGCTTCGGAACTCTTCCATTGTTCTCAGAATTCTGCTGACGTTTAAAAATGCTTCAGAACTCTTCTATTGTTCTCGGAATTCTGCTGAAGTTTAAAAATGCTTCGAAACTCTTCCATTGTTCTCGGAATTCTGCTGAAGTTTAAAAATGCTTCAGAACTCTTCCATTGCTCTCGGACTTCCGCTGACGTTTAATAATGCTTCGCAACTCTTCCATTGTTCTCGGAATTCCGTTGAAGTTTAAAAATGCTTCAGAACTCTTCCATTGTTCTCGGAATTCCGCTGACGTTTAAAAATGCTTTGGAACTCTTCCATTGTTCTCGGAATTCCGCTGAAGTTTAAAAATGCTTCGGAACTCTTCCATTGTTCTCAGAATTCTGCTGACGTTTAAAAATGCTTCGGAACTCTTCTATTGTTCTCGGAATTCTGCTGACGTTTAAAAATGCTTCAGAACTCTTCCATTGTTCTCGGAATTCCGCTGACGTTTAAAAATGCTTTGGAACTCTTCCATTGTTCTCGGAATTCCGCTGAAGTTTAAAAATGCTTCGGAACTCTTCTATTGTTCTCGGAATTCTGCTGACGTTTAAAAATGCTTCAGAACTCTTCCATTGTTCTCGGATTTCCGCTGACGTTTAATAATGCTTCGGAACTCTTCCATTGTTCTCGGAATTCCGCTGAAGTTTAAAAATGCTTCGGAACTCTTCCATTGTTCTCAGAATTCTGCTGACGTTTAAAAATGCTTCAGAACTCTTCTATTGTTCTCGGAATTCTGCTGAAGTTTAAAAATGCTTCGAAACTCTTCCATTGTTCTCGGAATTCTGCTGAAGTTTAAAAATGCTTCAGAACTCTTCCATTGCTCTCGGACTTCCGCTGACGTTTAATAATGCTTCGCAACTCTTCCATTGTTCTCGGAATTCCGTTGAAGTTTAAAAATGCTTCGAAACTCTTCCATTGTTCTCGGAATTCTGCTGAAGTTTAAAAATGCTTCGGAACTCTTCCATTGTTCTCGTAATTCCGCTGAAGTTTAAAAATGCTTCGGAACTCTTCCATTGTTCTCGGAACTCCGATGACGTTTTAAAATGCTTCGGTACTCTTCCATTGTTCTCGGAATTCCGCTGACGTTTAAAAATGCTTCGGAACTCTTCCATGGTTATCGGAATTCCGCTGAAGTTTAAAAATGCTTCGGAACTCTTCCATTGTTTTAGGAATTCTGCTGAAGTCTAAAAATTCATCTGAACTCTTCCATTATTCTCGGAATTCGTGTGAATTTTAAAAATGCTTCGGAACTCTTCTATTGTTCTCGGAATTACGCTGAAGTTTAAAAATGCTTAAAATCTCTTACATTGTTCTCGGAATTCCGCTGAAGTTTAAAAATGCTTCGGAACTCTTCCATTGTTCTTGGAATTCTGCTGACGTTTAAAAATGCTTCGGTACTCTTCCATTGTTCTCGGAATTCCGTTGAAGATTAAAAATGCTTCGAAACTCTTCCATTGTTCTCGGAATTCTGCTGAAGTTTAAAAATGCTTCAGAACTCTTCCATTGTTCTCAGAATTCCGCTGACGTTTAAAAATGCTTCGGAAATCTTCCATTGTTTTCAAAATTCCGCTGACGTTTAAAAATGCTTCAGAACTCTTCCATTGTTCTCGGAATTCTGCTGACGTTTAATAATGCTTCGCAACTCTTTCATTGTTCTCAGAATTCCGCTGACGTTTAAAAATGCTTCGGAAATCTTCCATTGTTTTCAAAATTCCGCTGACGTTTAAAAATGCTTCAGAACTCTTCCATTGTTCTCGGAATTCTGCTGACGTTTAATAATGCTTCGCAACTTTTACATTGCTCTCAGAATTCCGCTGACGTTTAAAAATGCTTCGGAAATCTTCCATTGTTTTCAAAATTCCGCTGACGTTTAAAAATGCTTCAGAACTCTTCCATTGTTCTCGGAATTCCGCTGACGTTTAAAAATGCTTTGGAACTCTTCCATTGTTCTCGGAATTCCGCTGAAGTTTAAAAATGCTTCGGAACTCTTCCATTGTTCTCAGAATTCTGCTGACGTTTAAGAATGCTTCGGAACTCTTCTATTGTTCTCGGAATTCTGCTGACGTTTAAAATTGCTTCAGAACTCTTCCATTGTTCTCGGAATTCCGCTGACGTTTAATAATGCTTCGGAACTCTTCCATTGTTCTCGGAATTCCGCTGAAGTTTAAAAATGCTTCGGAACTCTACCATTGTTCTCAGAATTCTGCTGACGTTTAAAAATGCTTCGGAACTCTTCCATTGTTCTCGGAATTCCGCTGACATATAAAAATGCTTCGGAAATCTTCCATTGTCCTCGGAATTCCGCTGAAGTTTAAAAATGCTTCGGAACTCTACCATTGTTCTCAGAATTCTGCTGACGTTTAAAAATGCTTCAGAACTCTTCAATTGTTCTCGGAATTCTGCTGAACTTTTAAAATGCTTTGGAACTCTTCCATTGCTCTCGGAATTCGGATGAAGTTTAAAAATGCTTCGGAACTCTTCTATTGTTCTCGGAATTGCGCTGAAGTTTAAAAATGCTTAAAATCTCTTCCATTGTTCTCGTAATTCTGCTCATGTTTAAAAATGCTTCGGAACTCCTCCATTGTTCTCGTAATTCCGCTGAAGTTTAAAAATGCTTCGGAACTCTTCCATTGTTCTCGGAATTCCGATGACGTTTTAAAATGCTTCGGTACTCTTCCATTGTTCTCAGAATTCCGCTGACGTTTAAAAATGCTTCGGAACTCTTCCATTGTTATCGGAATTCCGCTGAAGTTTAAAAATGCTTCGGAACTCTTCCATTGTTCTCGGAATTCCGCTGAAGTTTAAAAATGCTTCGGAACTCTACCATTGTTCTCAGAATTCTGCTGACGTTTAAAAATGCTTCAGAACTCTTCCATTGTTCTCGGAATTCCGTTGAAGTTTAAAAATGCTTCGAAACTCTTCCATTGTTCTCGGAATTCTGCTGAAGTTTAAAAATGCTTCGGAACTCTTCCATTGTTCTCGGAATTACGCTGACATATAAAAATGCTTTAGAAATCTTGCATTGTTCTCGGCATTCCGCTGACGTTTAAAAATGCTTTGGAACTCTTCAATTGTTCTCGGAATTCTGCTGAACTTTTAAAATGCTTTGGAACTCTTCCTTTGCTCTCGGAATTCTGCTGAAGTTTAAAAATGCTTCAGAACTCTTACATTGTTCTCGGAATTCTGCTGACATTTAAAAATGCTTCGGAACTCTTCTATTGTTCTCAGAATTCCGCTGAAGTTTAAAAATGCTTCGGAACTCTTCCATTGTTCTCGGAATTCTGCTGAAGTTTAAAAATGCTTCGGAACTCTTCCATTGTTCTCAGAATTCCGCTGACGTTTAAAAATGCTCCGGAAATCTTCCATTGTTTTCAAAATTCCGCTGACGTTTAAAAATGCTTCAGAACTCTTCCATTGTTCTCGGAATTCCGCTGACGTTTAAAAATGCTTCGGTACTCTTCCATTGTTCTCGGAATTCCGCTGACATTTAAAAATGCTTCGGAACTCTTCAATTGTTCTCGGAATTCTGCTGAACTTTTAAAATGCTTTGGAACTCTTCCATTGCTCTCGGAATTCGGATAAAGTTTAAAAATGCTTCGGAACTCTTCCATTGTTCTCGTAATTCTGCTCATGTTTAAAAATGCTTCGGAACTCCTCCATTGTTCTCGTAATTCCGCTGAAGTTTAAAAATGCTTCGGAACTCTTCCATTGTTCTCGGAATTCCGATGACGTTTTAAAATGCTTCGGTACTCTTCCATTGTTCTCGGAATTCCGCTGACGTTTAAAAATGCTTCGGAACTCTTCCATTGTTATCGGAATTCCGCTGAAGTTTAAAAATGCTTCGTAACTCTTCCATTGTTCTAGGAATTCTGCTGAAGTCTAAAAATTCATCTGAACTCTTCCATTATTCTCGGAATTCGTGTGAATTTTAAAAATGCTTCGGAACTCTTCTATTGTTCTCGGAATTACGCTGAAGTTTAAAAATGCTTAAAATCTCTTACATTGTTCTCGGAATTCCGCTGAAGTTTAAAAATGCTTCAGAACTCTTCCATTGTTCTCGGAATTCCGCTGACGTTTAAAAATGCTTTGGAACTCTTCCATTGTTCTCGGAATTCCGCTGAAATTTAAGAATGCTTCGGAACTCTTCTATTGTTCTCGGAATTCTGCTGATGTTTAAAAATGCTTCAGAACTCTTCCATTGTTCTCGGAATTCCGCTGACGTTTAAAAATGCTTCGGAACTCTTCCATTGTTCTCGGAATTCCGCTGACATATAAAAATGCTTCACAACTCTTCCATTGTTCTCGGAATTCCGCTGACTTTTAAAAATGCTTCGGAACTCTTCCATTGTTCTCAGAATTCCGCTGACATTTAAAAATGCTTCGGAAATCTTCCATTGTTTTCAAAATTCCGCTGACGCTTAAAAATGCTTCAGAACTCTTCCATTGTTCTCGGAATTCTGCTGACGTTTAAAAATGCTTCGGAACTCTTCCATTGTTCTCGGAATTCCGCTGACGTTTAAAAATGCTTCGGAACTCTTCCATTGTTATCGGAATTCCGCTGATGTTTAAAAATGCTTCGTAACTCTTCCATTGTTCTCAGAATTCCGCTGACGTCTAAAAATGCTTCGGTACTCTTCCATTGTTCTCGGAATTCCGCTGACATATAAAAATCCTAGGAAATCTTGCATTGTTCTCGGCATTCCGCTGACGTTTAAAAATGCTTTGGAACTCTTCCATTGTTCTCGGAATTCCGTTGAAGTTTAAAAATGCTTAAAATCTCTTCCATTGTTCTCGTAATTCTGTACATGTTTAAAAATGCTTCGGAACTCTTCCATTGTTCTCGGAATTCCGATGACTTTTTAAAATGCTTCGGTACTCTTCCATTGTTCTCGGAATTCCGCTGACGTTTAAAAATTCTTAAAATCTCTTCCATTGTTCTCGTAATTCTGTACATGTTTAAAAATGCTTCGGAACTCTTCCATTGTTCTCGGAATTCCGATGACTTTTTAAAATGCTTCGGTACTCTTCCATTGTTCTCGGAATTCCGCTGACGTTTAAAAATGCTTCGTAACTCTTCCATTGTTATCGGAATTCCGCTGAAGTTTAAAAATGCTTCGGAACTCTTCCATTGTTCTAGGAATTCTGCTGAAGTCTAAAAATTCATCTGAACTCTTCCATTGTTCTCGGAATTCGTGTGAATTTTAAAAATGCTTCAGATCTCTTCTATTGTTCTCGGAATTCCGCTGAAGTTTAAAAATGCTTCGGAACTCTTCCATTGTTCTCGGAATTCTGCTGAAGTTTAAAAATGCTTCAGAACTCTTCCATTGTTCTCAGAATTCCGCTGACGTTTAAAAATGCTTCGGAAATCTTCCATTGTTTTCAAAATTCCGCTGACGTTTAAAAATGCTTCAGAACTATTCCATTGTTCTCAGAATTCTGCTGACGTTTAAAAATGCTTCGGAACTCTTCCATTGTTCTCGGAATTCTGCTGAAGTTTAAAAATGCTTCACAACTCTTCCATTGTTCTCGGAATTCCGCTGACTTTTAAAAATGCTTCGGAACTCTTCCATTGTTCTCCAAATTCCGCTGAAGTTTAAAAATGCTGCGGAACCCTTCCATCGTTCTCGGAATTCTGCTGAAGTTTAAAAATGCTTCGGAACTCTTCCATTGTTCTCAGAATTCTGCTGACGTTTAAAAATGCTTCGGTACTCTTCCATTGTTCTCGGAATTCCGTTGACATATAAAAATGCTTCGGAAATCTTGCATTGTTCTCGGCATTCCGCTGACGTTTAGAAATGCTTCGGAACTCTTCAATTGTTCTCGGAATTCTGCTGAACTTTTAAAATGCTTTGGAACTCTTCCATTGCTCTCGGAATTCTGCTGAAGTTTAAAAATGCTTCAGAACTCTTACATTGTTCTCGGAATTCTGCTGACGTTTAAAAATGCTTCGGAACTCTTCCATTGTTCTCAGAATTCCGCTGAAGTTTAAAAATGCTTCGGAACTCTTCCATTGTTCTCAGAATTCCGCTGACGTTTAAAAATGCTCCGGAAATCTTCCATTGTTTTCAAAATTCCGCTGACGTTTAAAAATGCTTCAGAACTCTTCCATTGTTCTCGGAATTCCGCTGAAGTTTAAAAATGCTTCGGAACTCTTCCATTGTTCTCGGAATTCCGCTGACATATAAAAATGCTTTGGAAATCTTGCATTGTTCTCGGCATTCCGCTGACATTTAAAAATGCTTCGGAACTCTTCAATTGTTCTCGGAATTCTGCTGTACTTTTAAAATGCTTTGGAACCCTTCCATTGGTCTCGGAATTCGGGTGAAGTTTAAAATTGCTTCGGAACTCTTCTTTTGTTCTCGGAATTCCGCTGAGGTTTAAAAATGCTTAAAATCTCTTCCATTGTTCTCGTAATTCTGCTCATGTTTAAAAATGCTTCGGAACTCTTCCATTGTTCTCGTAATTCCGCTGAAGTTTAAAAATGCTTCGGAACTCTTCCATTGTTCTCGGAATTCCGCTGACGTTTAAAAATGCTTCGGAACTCTTCCATTGTTATCGGAATTCCGCTGAAGTTTAAAAATGCTTCGGAACTCTTCCATTGTTCTAGGAATTCTGCTGAAGTCTAAAAATTCATCTGAACTCTTCCATTATTCTCGGAATTCGTGTGAATTTTAAAAATGCTTCGGAACTCTTCCATTGTTCTAGGAATTCTGCTGAAGTCTAAAAATTCATCTGAACTCTTCCATTGTTCTCGGAATTCTGCTGAAGTTTAAAAATGCTTCAGAACTCTTCCATTGTTCTCGGAATTCCGCTGACGTTTAATAATGCTTCGCAACTCTTTCATTGTTCACAGAATTCCGCTGACGTTTAAAAATGCTTCGGAAATCTTCCATTGTTTTCAAAATTCCGCTGACGTTTAAAAATGCTTCAGAACTCTTCCATTGTTCTCGGAATTCTGCTGACGTTTAATAATGCTTCGCAACTTTTTCATTGCTCTCAGAATTCCGCTGACGTTTAAAAATGCTTCGGAAATCTTCCATTGTTTTCAAAATTCCGCTGACGTTTAAAAATGCTTCAGAACTCTTCCATTGTTCTCGAAATTCCGCTGACGTTGAAAAATGCTTTGGAACTCTTCCATTGTTCTCGGAATTCCGCTGAAGTTTATAAATGCTTCGGAACTCTTCCATTGTTCTCAGAATTCTGCTGACGTTTAAGAATGCTTCGGAACTCTTCTATTGTTCTCGGAATTCTGCTGACGTTTAAAAATGCTTCAGAACTCTTCCATTGTTCTCGGAATTCCGCTGACGTTTAAAAATGCTTCGGAACTCTTCCATTGTTCTCGGAATTCCGCTGACATATAAAAATGCTTCGGAACTCTTCCATTGTTCTCGGAATTCCGCTGAAGTTTAAAAATGCTTCGGAACTCTACCATTGTTCTCAGAATTCTGCTGACGTTTAAAAATGCTTCAGAACTCTTCCATTGTTCTCGGAATTCCGTTGAAGTTTAAAAATGCTTCGAAACTCTTCCATTGTTCTCGGAATTCTGCTGAAGTTTAAAAATGCTTCGTAACTCTTCCATTGTTCTCAGAATTTCGCTGACGTTTAAAAATGCTTCGGTACTCTTCCATTGTTCTCGGAATTCCGCTGACATATAAAAATGCTTCGGAAATCTTGCATTGTTCTCGGCATTCCGCTGACGTTTAAAAATGCTTCGGAACTCTTCAATTGTTCTCGGAATTCTGCTGAACTTTTAAAATGCTTTGGAACTCTTCCATTGCTCTCGGAATTCTGCTGACCTTTAAAAATTGTTCGGAACTCTTCCATTGTTCTCAGAATTCCGCTGAAGTTTAAAAATGCTTCGGAACTCTTCCATTGTTCTCGGAATTCGTGTGAATTTTAAAAATGCTTCGGATCTCTTCTATTGTTCTCGGAATTCCGCTGAAGTTTAAAAATGCTTAAAATCTCTTACATTTTTCTCGGAATTCCGCTGAAGTTTAAAAATGCTTTGGAAATCTTCCATTGTTTTCAAAATTCCGCTGACGTTTAAAAATGCTTCAGAACTATTCCATTGTTCTCAGAATTCTGCTGACGTTTAAAAATGCTTCGGAACTCTTCCAATGTTCTCGGAATTCTGCTGAAGTTTAAAAATGCTTCACAACTCTTCCATTGTTCTCGGAATTCCGCTGACTTTTAAAAATGCTTCGGAACTCTTCCATTGTTCTCCAAATTCCGCTGAAGTTTAAAAATGCTTCGGAACCCTTCCATCGTTCTCGGAATTCTGCTGAAGTTTAAAAATGCTTCGGAACACTTCCATTGTTCTCAGAATTCCGCTGACGTTTAAAAATGCTTCGGAAATCTTCCATTGTTTTCAAAATTCCGCTGACGCTTAAAAATGCTTCAGAACTCTTCCATTGTTCTCGGAATTCTGCTGAAGTTTAAAAATGCTTCGGAACTCTACCATTGTTCTCAGAATTATGCTGACGTTTAAAAATGCTTCGGAACTCTTCCATTGTTCTCGGAATTCTGCTGACATATAAAAATGCTTCGGAACTCTTCCATTGTTCTCGGAATTCCGCTGAAGTTTAAAAATGCTTCGGAACTCTACCATTGTTCTCAGAATTCTGCTGACGTTTAAAAATGCTTCAGAACTCTTCCATTGTTCTCGGAATTCCGTTGAAGTTTAAAAATGCTTCGAAACTCTTCCATTGTTCTCGGAATTCTGCTGAAGTTTAAAAATGCTTCGTAACTCTTCCATTGTTCTCAGAATTTCGCTGACGTTTAAAAATGCTTCGGTACTCTTCCATTGTTCTCGGAATTCCGCTGACATATAAAAATGCTTCGGAAATCTTGCATTGTTCTCGGCATTCCGCTGACGTTTAAAAATGCTTCGGAACTCTTCAATTGTTCTCGGAATTCTGCTGAACTTTTAAAATGCTTTGGAACTCTTCCATTGCTCTCGGAATTCTGCTGACCTTTAAAAATTGTTCGGAACTCTTCCATTGTTCTCAGAATTCCGCTGAAGTTTAAAAATGCTTCGGAACTCTTCCATTGTTCTCGGAATTCTGCTGAAGTTTAAAAATGCTTCGGAACTCTTCCATTGTTCTCAGAATTCCGCTGACGTTTAAAAATGCTTCGGAAATCTTCCATTGTTTTCAAAATTCCGCTGACGTTTAAAAATGCTTCAGAACTCTTCCATTGTTCTCGGAATTCCGCTGACGTTTAAAAATGCTTTGAAACTCTTCCATTGTTCTCGGAATTCCGCTGAAGTTTAAAAATGCTTCGGAACTCTTCCATTGTTCTCAGAATTCTGCTGACGTTTAAAAATGCTTCGGAACTCTTCTATTGTTCTCGGAATTCTGCTGACGTTTAAAAATGCTTCAGAACTCTTCCATTGTTCTCGGAATTCTGCTGAAGTTTAAAAATGCTTCAGAACTCTTCCATTGCTCTCGGAATTCCGCTGACGTTTAATAATGCTTTGCAACTCTTCCATTGTTCTCAGAATTCCGCTGACGTTTAAAAATGCTTCGGTACTCTTCCATTGTTCTCGGAATTCCGCTGACATATAAAAATGCTTCGGAAATCTTGCATTGTTCTCGGCATTCCGCTGACATTTAAAAATGCTTCGGAACTCTTCAATTGTTCTCGGAATTCTGCTGAACTTTTAAAATGCTTTGGAACTCTTCCATTGCACTCGGAATTCGGGTGAAGTTTAAAAATGCTTCGGAACTCTTCTATTGTTCTCGGAATTCCGCTGAAGTTTAAAAATGCTTAAAATCTCTTCCATTGTTCTCGTAATTCTGCTCATGTTTAAAAATGCTTCGGAACTCTTCCATTGTTCTCGTAATTCCGCTGAAGTTTAAAAATGTTTCGGAACTCTTCCATTGTTCTCGGAATTCCGATGACTTTTTAAAATGCTTCGGTACTCTTCCATTGTTCTCGGAATTCCGCTGACGTTTAAAAATGCTTCGTAACTCTTCCATTGTTATCGGAATTCCGCTGAAGTTTAAAAATGCTTCGGAACTCTTCGATTGTTCTAGGAATTCTGCTGAAGTCTAAAAATTCATCTGAACTCTTCCATTGTTCTCGGAATTCGTGTGAATTTTAAAAATGCTTCGGATCTCTTCTATTGTTCTCGGAATTCCGCTGAAGTTTAAAAATGCTTAAAATCTCTTACATTTTTCTCGGAATTCCGCTGAAGTTTAAAAATGCTTTGGAAATCTTCCATTGTTTTCAAAATTCCGCTGACGTTTAAAAATGCTTCAGAACTATTCCATTGTTCTCAGAATTCTGCTGACGTTTAAAAATGCTTCGGAACTCTTCCAATGTTCTCGGAATTCTGCTGAAGTTTAAAAATGCTTCACAACTCTTCCATTGTTCTCGGAATTCCGCTGACTTTTAAAAATGCTTCGGAACTCTTCCATTGTTCTCCAAATTCCGCTGAAGTTTAAAAATGCTTCGGAACCCTTCCATCGTTCTCGGAATTCTGCTGAAGTTTAAAAATGCTTCGGAACACTTCCATTGTTCTCAGAATTCCGCTGACGTTTAAAAATGCTTCGGAAATCTTCCATTGTTTTCAAAATTCCGCTGACGCTTAAAAATGCTTCAGAACTCTTCCATTGTTCTCGGAATTCTGCTGAAGTTTAAAAATGCTTCAGAACTCTTCCATTGCTCTCGGAATTCCGCTGACGTTTATTAATGCTTTGCAACTCTTCCATTGTCCTCAGAATTCCGCTGACGTTTAAAAATGCTTCGGTACTCTTCCATTGTTCTCGGAATTCCGCTGACATATAAAAATGCTTCGGAAATCTTGCATTGTTCTCGGCATTCCGCTGACATTTAAAAATGCTTCGGAACTCTTCAATTGTTCTCGGAATTCTGCTGAACTTTTAAAATGCTTTGGAACTCTTCCATTGCTCTCGGAATTCCGCTGAAGTTTAAAAATGCTTTGGAACTCTTCCATTGTTCTCGGAATTCCGCTGAAGTTTAAAAATGCTTCGGAACTCTTCCATTGTTCTCAGAATTCTGCTGACGTTTAAAAATGCTTCAGAACTCTTCCATTGTTCTCGGAATTCCGCTGACGTTTAAAAATGCTTTGGAACTCTTCCATTGTTCTCGGAATTCCGCTGAAGTTTAAAAATGCTTCGGAACTCTTCCATTGTTCTCAGAATTCTGCTGACGTTTAAAAATGCTTCGGAACTCTTCTATTGTTCTCGGAATTCTGCTGACGTTTAAAAATGCTTCAGAACTCTTCCATTGTTCTCGGAATTCCGCTGACGTTTAAAAATGCTTTGGAACTCTTCCATTGTTCTCGGAATTCCGCTGAAGTTTAAAAATGCTTCGGAACTCTTCTATTGTTCTCGGAATTCTGCTGACGTTTAAAAATGCTTCAGAACTCTTCCATTGTTCTCGGATTTCCGCTGACGTTTAATAATGCTTCGGAACTCTTCCATTGTTCTCGGAATTCCGCTGAAGTTTAAAAATGCTTCGGAACTCTTCCATTGTTCTCAGAATTCTGCTGACGTTTAAAAATGCTTCAGAACTCTTCTATTGTTCTCGGAATTCTGCTGAAGTTTAAAAATGCTTCGAAACTCTTCCATTGTTCTCGGAATTCTGCTGAAGTTTAAAAATGCTTCAGAACTCTTCCATTGTTCTCGGAATTCTGCTGAAGTTTAAAAATGCTTCGGAACTCTTCCATTGTTCTCAGAATTCCGCTGACGTTTAAAAATGCTTCGGTACTCTTCCATTTTTCTCGGAATTCCGCTGACATTTAAAAATGCTTCGGAACTCTTCCATTGTTCTCGGAATTCTGCTGAAGTTTAAAAATGCTTCGGAACTCTTCCATTGTTCTCAGAATTCCGCTGACGTTTAAAAATGCTTCGGTACTCTTCCATTGTTCTCGGAATTCCGCTGACATTTAAAAATGCTTCGGAACTCTTCCATTGTTCTCGGAATTCGTGTGAATTTTAAAAATGCTTGGGATCTCTTCTATTGTTCTCGGAATTCCGCTGAAGTTTAAAAATGCTTAAAATCTCTTACATTGTTCTCAGAATTCCGCTGACGTTTAAAAATGCTTCGGAAATCTTCCATTGTTTTCAAAATTCCGCTGACGCTTAAAAATGCTTCAGAACTCTTCCATTGTTCTCAGAATTCTGCTGACATTTAAAAATGCTTCAGAACTCTTCTATTGTTCTCGGAATTCTGCTGAAGTTTAAAAATGCTTCGGAACTCTTCCATTGTTTCAGAATTCCGCTGACGTTTAAAAATGCTTCGGTACTCTTCCATTGTTCTCGGAATTCCGCTGACATTTAAAAATGCTTCGGAACTCTTCCATTGTTCTCGGAATTCTGCTGAAGTTTAAAAATGCTTCGGAACTCTTCCATTGTTCTCAGAATTCCGCTGACGTTTAAAAATGCTTCGGTACTCTTCCATTGTTCTCGGAATTCCGCTGACATTTAAAAATGCTTCGGAACTCTTCCATTGTTCTCGGAATTCGTGTGAATTTTAAAAATGCTTGGGATCTCTTCTATTGTTCTCGGAATTCCGCTGAAGTTTAAAAATGCTTAAAATCTCTTACATTGTTCTCGGAATTCCGCTGAAGTTTAAAAATGCTTCGGAACCCTTCCATCGTTCTCGGAATTCTGCTGAAGTTTAAAAATGCTTCGGAACTCTTCCATTGTTCTAGGAATTCTGCTGAAGTCTAAAAATTCATCTGAACTCTTCTATTGTTCTCGGAATTCGTGTGAATTTTAAAAATGCTTCGGATCTCTTCTATTATTCTCGGAATTCCGCTGAAGTTTAAAAATGCTTAAAATCTCTTACATTGTTCTCGGAATTCCGCTGAAGTTTAAAAATGCTTCGGAACTCTTCCATTGTTCTCGGAATTCTGCTGAAGTTTAAAAATGCTTCAGAACTCTTCCATTGTTCTCAGAATTCCGCTGACGTTTAAAAATGCTTCGGAAATCTTCCATTGTTTTCAAAATTCCGCTGACGTTTAAAAATGCTTCAGAACTATTCCATTGTTCTCAGAATTCTGCTGAAGTTTAAAAATGCTTCGGAACTCTTCCATTGTTCTTGGAATTCTGCTGAAGTTTAAAAATGCTTCACAACTCTTCCATTGTTCTCGGAATTCCGCTGACTTTTAAAAATGCTTCGGAACTCTTCCATTGTTCTCCAAATTCCGCTGAAGTTTAAAAATGCTGCGGAACCCTTCCATCGTTCTCGGAATTCTGCTGAAGTTTAAAAATGCTTCGTAACTCTTCCATTGTTCTCAGAATTCCGCTGACGTCTAAAAATGCTTCGGTACTCTTCCATTGTTCTCGGAATTCCGCTGACATATAAAAATGCTTCGGAAATCTTGCATTGTTCTCGGCATTCCGCTGACGTTTAAAAATGCTTCGGAACTCTTCCATTGTTCTCGGAATTCCGCTGAAGTTTAAAAATGCTTCGGAACTCTTCCGTTGTTCTCGGAATTCCGATGACGTTTTAAAATGCTTCGGTACACTTCCATTGTTCTCGGAATTCCGCTGACGTTTAAAAATGCTTCGGAACTCTTCCATTGTTATCGGAATTCCGCTGAAGTTTAAAAATGCTTCGGAACTCTTCCATTGTTCTAGGAATTCTGCTGAAGTCTAAAAATTCATCTGAACTCTTCCATTATTCTCGGAATTCGTGTGAATTTTAAAAATGCTTCGGAACTCTTCCATTGTTCTCAGAATTCTGCTGACGTTTAAAAATGCTTCGGAACTCTTCTATTGTTCTCGGAATTCTGCTGACGTTTAAAAATGCTTCAGAACTCTTCCATTGTTCTCGGATTTCCTCTGATGTTTAATAATGCTTCAGAACTCTTCCATTGTTCTCGGAATTCCGCTGAAGTTTAAAAATGCTTCGGAACTCTTCCATTGTTCTCAGAATTCTGCTGACGTTTAAAAATGCTTCGGAACTCTTCTATTGTTCTCGGAATTCTGCTGACGTTTAAAAATGCTTCAGAACTCTTCCATTGTTCTCGGAATTCCGCTGACGTTTAATAATGCTTCGGAACTCTTCCATTGTTCTCGGAATTCCGCTGAAGTTTCAAAATGCTTCGGAACTCTACCATTGTTCTCAGAATTCTGCTGACGTTTAAAAATGCTTCGGAACTCTTCCATTGTTCTCGGAATTCCGCTGACATATAAAAATGCTTCGGAACTCTTCCATTGTTCTCGGCATTCCGCAGACGTTTAAAAATGCTTCGGAACTCTTCAATTGTTCTCGGAATTCTGCTGAACTTTTAAAATGCTTTGGAACTCTTCCATTGCTCTCGAAATTCTGCTGACGTTTAAAAATGCTTCAGAACTCTTCCATTGTTCTCGGAATTCCGTTGAAGTTTAAAAATGCTTCGAAACTCTTCCATTGTTCTCGGAATTCTGCTGAAGTTTAAAAATGCTTCGTAAATCTTCCATTGTTCTCAGAATTTCGCTGACGTTTAAAAATGCTTCGGTACTCTTCCATTGTTCTCGGAATTCTGCTGAAGTTTAAAAATGCTTCAGAACTCTTCCATTGTTCTCAGAATTTCGCTGACGTTTAAAAATGCTTCAGAACTCTTCCATTGTTCTCGGAATTCTGCTGAAGTTTAAAAATGCTTCAGAACTCTTCCATTGCTCTCGGAATTCCGCTGACGTTTAATAATGCTTTGCAACTCTTCCATTGTTCTCAGAATTCCGCTGACGTTTAAAAATGCTTCGGTACTCTTCCATTGTTCTCGGAATTCCGCTGACATATAAAAATGCTTCGGAAATCTTGCATTGTTCTCGGCATTCCGCTGACATTTAAAAATGCTTCGGAACTCTTCAATTGTTCTCGGAATTCTGCTGAACTTTTAAAATGCTTTGGAACTCTTCCATTGCTCTCGGAATTCGGGTGAAGTTTAAAAATGCTTCGGAACTCTTCTATTGTTCTCGGAATTCCGCTGAAGTTTAAAAATGCTTAAAATCTCTTCCATTGTTCTCGTAATTCTGCTCATGTTTAAAAATGCTTCGGAACTCTTCCATTGTTCTCGTAATTCCGCTGAAGTTTAAAAATGCTTCGGAACTCTTCCATTGTTCTCGGAATTCCGATGACTTTTTAAAATGCTTCGGTACTCTTGCATTGTTCTCGGAATTCCGCTGACGTTTAAAAATGCTTCGTAACTGTTCCATTGTTATCGGAATTCCGCTGAAGTTTAAAAATGCTTAAAATCTCTTACATTTTTCTCGGAATTCCGCTGAAGTTTAAAAATGCTTCGGAAATCTTCCATTGTTTTCAAAATTCCGCTGACGTTTAAAAATGCTTCAGAACTATTCCATTGTTCTCAGAATTCTGCTGACGTTTAAAAATGCTTCGGAACTCTTCCAATGTTCTCGGAATTCTGCTGAAGTTTAAAAATGCTTCACAACTCTTCCATTGTTCTCGGAATTCCGCTGACTTTTAAAAATGCTTCGGAACTCTTCCATTGTTCTCCGAATTCTGCTGAAGTTTAAAAATGCTTCGGAACCCTTCCATCGTTCTCGGAATTCTGCTGAAGTTTAAAAATGCTTCGGAACACTTCCATTGTTCTCAGAATTCCGCTGACGTTTAAAAATGTTTCGGAAATCTTCCATTGTATTCAAAATTCCGCTGACGCTTAAAAATGCTTCAGAACTCTTCCATTGTTCTCGGAATTCTGCTGACGTTTAAAAATGCTTCGGAACTCTTCCATTGTTCTCGGAATTCCGTTAAAGTTTAAAAATGCTTCGAAACTCTTCCATTGTTCTCGGAATTCTGCTGAAGTTTAAAAATGCTTCGTAACTCTTCCATTGTTCTCAGAATTCCGCTGACGTCTAAAAATGCTTCGGTACTCTTCCATTGTTCTCGGAATTCCGCTGACATATAAAAATGCTTCGGAAATCTTGCATTGTTCTCGGCATTCCGCTGACGTTTAAAAATGCTTTGGAACTCTTCCATTGTTCTCGGAATTCCGCTGAAGTTTAAAAATGCTTCAGAACTCTTCCATTGTTCTCAGAATTCTGCTGACGTTTAAAAATGCTTCAGAACTCTTCCATTGTTCTCGGAATTCCGCTGACGTTTAAAAATGCTTTGGAACTCTTCCATTGTTCTCGGAATTCCGCTGAAGTTTAAAAATGCTTCGGAACTCTTCCATTGTTCTCAGAATTCTGCTGACGTTTAAAAATGCTTCGGAACTCGTCTATTGTTCTCGGAATTCTGCTGATGTTTAAAAATGCTTCAGAACTCTTCCATTGTTCTCGGAATTCCGCTGACGTTTAAAAATGCTTCAGAACTCTTCCATTGTTCTCGGAATTCCGCTGACGTTTAAAAATGCTTTGGAACTCTTCCATTGTTCTCGGAATTCCGCTGAAGTTTAAAAATGCTTCGGAACTCTTCCATTGTTCTCAGAATTCTGCTGACGTTTAAAAATGCTTCGGAACTCGTCTATTGTTCTCGGAATTCTGCTGACGTTTAAAAATGCTTCAGAACTCTTCCATTGTTCTCGGAATTCCGCTGACGTTTAAAAATGCTTTGGAACTCTTCCATTGTTCTCGGAATTCCGCTGAAGTTTAAAAATGCTTCGGAACTCTTCCATTGTTCTCAGAATTCTGCTGACGTTTAAAAATGCTTCGGAACTCTTCTATTGTTCTCGGAATTCTGCTGACGTTTAAAAATGCTTCAGAACTCTTCCATTGTTCTCGGATTTCCGCTGACGTTTAATAATGCTTCGGAACTCTTCCATTGTTCTCGGAATTCCGCTGAAGTTTAAAAATGCTTCGGAACTCTTCCATTGTTCTCAGAATTCTGCTGACGTTTAAAAATGCTTCAGAACTCTTCTATTGTTCTCGGAATTCTGCTGAAGTTTAAAAATGCTTCGAAACTCTTCCATTGTTCTCGGAATTCTGCTGAAGTTTAAAAATGCTTCAGAACTCTTCCATTGCTCTCGGAATTCCGCTGACGTTTAATAATGCTTCGCAACTCTTCCATTGTTCTCGGAATTCCGTTGAAGTTTAAAAATGCTTCGAAACTCTTCCATTGCTCTCGGAATTCCGCTGACGTTTAATAATGCTTCGCAACTCTTCCATTGTTCTTAGAATTCCGCTGACGTTTAAAAATGCTTTGGAACTCTTCCATTGTTCTCGGAATTCCGCTGACGTTTAAAAATGCTTTGGAACTCTTCCATTGTTCTCGGAATTCCGCTGAAGTTTAAAAATGCTTCGGAACTCTTCCATTGTTCTCAGAATTCTGCTGACGTTTAAAAATGCTTCAGAACTCTTCCATTGTTCTCGGAATTCCGCTGACGTTTAAAAATGCTTTGGAACTCTTCCATTGTTCTCGGAATTCCGCTGAAGTTTAAAAATGCTTCGGAACTCTTCCATTGTTCTCAGAATTCTGCTGACGTTTAAAAATGCTTCGGAACTCGTCTATTGTTCTCGGAATTCTGCTGACGTTTAAAAATGCTTCAGAACTCTTCCATTGTTCTCGGAATTCCGCTGATGTTTAAAAATGCTTTGGAACTCTTCCATTGTTCTCGGAATTCCGCTGAAGTTTAAAAATGCTTCGGAACTCTTCCATTGTTCTCAGAATTCTGCTGACATTTAAAAATGCTTCGGAACTCTTCTATTGTTCTCGGAATTCTGCTGACGTTTAAAAATGCTTCAGAACTCTTCCATTGTTCTCGGATTTCCGCTGACGTTTAATAATGCTTCGGAACTCTTCCATTGTTCTCGGAATTCCGCTGAAGTTTAAAAATGCTTCGGAACTCTTCCATTGTTCTCAGAATTCCGCTGACGTTTAAAAATGCTTCGGTACTCTTCCATTGTTCTCGGAATTCCGCTGACATTTAAAAATGCTTCGGAACTCTTCAATTGTTCTCGGAATTCTGCTGAACTTTTAAAATGCTTTGGAACACTTCCATTGCTCTCAGAATTCGGGTGAAGTTTAAAAATGCTTCGGAACTCTTCTATTGTTCTCGGAATTCCGCTGAAGTTTAAAAATGCTTAAAATCTCTTCCATTGTTCTCGTAATTCTGCTCATGTTTAAAAATGCTTCGGAACTCTTCCATTGTTCTCGTAATTCCGCTGAAGTTTAAAAATGCTTTGGAACTCTTCCATTGTTCTCGGAATTCCGCTGACGTTTAAAAATGCTTTGGAACTCTTCCATTGTTCTCGGAATTCCGCTGAAGTTTAAAAATGCTTCGGAACTCTTCCATTGTTCTCAGAATTCTGCTGACGTTTAAAAATGCTTCAGAACTCTTCCATTGTTCTCGGAATTCCGCTGACGTTTAAAAATGCTTTGGAACTCTTCCATTGTTCTCGGAATTCCGCTGAAGTTTAAAAATGCTTCGGAACTCTTCCATTGTTCTCAGAATTCTGCTGACGTTTAAAAATGCTTCGGAACTCGTCTATTGTTCTCGGAATTCTGCTGACGTTTAAAAATGCTTCAGAACTCTTCCATTGTTCTCGGAATTCCGCTGATGTTTAAAAATGCTTTGGAACTCTTCCATTGTTCTCGGAATTCCGCTGAAGTTTAAAAATGCTTCGGAACTCTTCCATTGTTCTCAGAATTCTGCTGACATTTAAAAATGCTTCGGAACTCTTCTATTGTTCTCGGAATTCTGCTGACGTTTAAAAATGCTTCAGAACTCTTCCATTGTTCTCGGATTTCCGCTGACGTTTAATAATGCTTCGGAACTCTTCCATTGTTCTCGGAATTCCGCTGAAGTTTAAAAATGCTTCGGAACTCTTCCATTGTTCTCAGAATTCCGCTGACGTTTAAAAATGCTTCGGTACTCTTCCATTGTTCTCGGAATTCCGCTGACATTTAAAAATGCTTCGGAACTCTTCAATTGTTCTCGGAATTCTGCTGAACTTTTAAAATGCTTTGGAACACTTCCATTGCTCTCAGAATTCGGGTGAAGTTTAAAAATGCTTCGGAACTCTTCTATTGTTCTCGGAATTCCGCTGAAGTTTAAAAATGCTTAAAATCTCTTCCATTGTTCTCGTAATTCTGCTCATGTTTAAAAATGCTTCGGAACTCTTCCATTGTTCTCGTAATTCCGCTGAAGTTTAAAAATGCTTCAGAACTCTTCCATTGCTCTCGGAATTCCGCTGACGTTTAATAATGCTTCGCAACTCTTCCATTGTTCTTAGAATTCCGCTGACGTTTAAAAATGCTTTGGAACTCTTCCATTGTTCTCGGAATTCCGCTGACGTTTAAAAATGCTTTGGAACTCTTCCATTGTTCTCGGAATTCCGCTGAAGTTTAAAAATGCTTCGGAACTCTTCCATTGTTCTCAGAATTCTGCTGACGTTTAAAAATGCTTCAGAACTCTTCCAATGTTCTCGGAATTCCGCTGACGTTTAAAAATGCTTTGGAACTCTTCCATTGTTCTCGGAATTCCGCTGAAGTTTAAAAATGCTTCGGAACTCTTCCATTGTTCTCAGAATTCTGCTGACGTTTAAAAATGCTTCGGAACACTTCTATTGTTCTCGGAATTCTGCTGACGTTTAAAAATGCTTCAGAACTCTTCCATTGTTCTCGGATTTCCGCTGACGTTTAATAATGCTTCGGAACTCTTCCATTGTTCTCGGAATTCCGCTGAAGTTTAAAAATGCTTCGGAACTCTTCCATTGTTCTCAGAATTCTGCTGACGTTTAAAAATGCTTCAGAACTCTTCTATTGTTCTCGGAATTCTGCTGAAGTTTAAAAATGCTTCGAAACTCTTCCATTGCTCTCGGAATTCCGCTGACGTTTAATAATGATTCGCAACTCTTCCATTGTTCTCGGAATTCCGTTGAAGTTTAAAAATGCTTCGAAACTCTTCCATTGTTCTCGGAATTCTGCTGAAGTTTAAAAATGCTTCGGAACTCTTCCATTGTTCTCAGAGTTCCGCTGACGTTTAAAAATGCTTCGGTACTCTTCCATTGTTCTCGGAATTCCGCTGACATTTAAAAATGCTTCGGAACTCTTCAATTGTTCTCGGAATTCTGCTGAACTTTTAAAATGCTTTGGAACTCTTCCATTGCTCTCAGAATTCGGGTGAAGTTTAAAAATGCTTCGGAACTCTTCTATTGTTCTCGGAATTCCGCTGAAGTTTAAAAATGCTTAAAATCTCTTCCATTGTTCTCGTAATTCTGCTCATGTTTAAAAATGCTTCGGAACTCTTCCATTGTTCTCGTAATTCTGCTGAAGTTTAAAAATGCTTCAGAACTCTTCCATTGCTCTCGGAATTCCGCTGACGTTTAATAATGCTTCGCAACTCTTCCATTGTTCTTAGAATTCCGCTGACGTTTAAAAATGCTTTGGAACTCTTCCATTGTTCTCGGAATTCCGCTGACGTTTAAAAATGCTTTGGAACTCTTCCATTGTTCTCGGAATTCCGCTGAAGTTTAAAAATTCTTCGGAACTCTTCCATTGTTCTCAGAATTCTGCTGACGTTTAAAAATGCTTCAGAACTCTTCCATTGTTCTCGGAATTCCGCTGACGTTTAAAAATGCTTTGGAACTCTTCCATTGTTCTCGGAATTCCGCTGAAGTTTAAAAATGCTTCGGAACTCTTCCATTGTTCTCAGAATTCTGCTGACGTTTAAAAATGCTTCGGAACTCGTCTATTGTTCTCGGAATTCTGCTGACGTTTAAAAATGCTTCAGAAATCTTCCATTGTTCTCGGAATTCCGCTGACTTTTAAAAATGCTTCGGAACTCTTCCATTGTTCTCCGAATTCTGCTGAAGTTTAAAAATGCTTCGGAACCCTTCCATCGTTCTCGGAATTCTGCTGAAGTTTAAAAATGCTTCGGAACACTTCCATTGTTCTCAGAATTCCGCTGACGTTTAAAAATGTTTCGGAAATCTTCCATTGTATTCAAAATTCCGCTGACGCTTAAAAATGCTTCAGAACTCTTCCATTGTTCTCGGAATTCTGCTGACGTTTAAAAATGCTTCGGAACTCTTCCATTGTTCTCGGAATTCCGTTAAAGTTTAAAAATGCTTCGAAACTCTTCCATTGTTCTCGGAATTCTGCTGAAGTTTAAAAATGCTTCGTAACTCTTCCATTGTTCTCAGAATTCCGCTGACGTCTAAAAATGCTTCGGTACTCTTCCATTGTTCTCGGAATTCCGCTGACATATAAAAATGCTTCGGAAATCTTGCATTGTTCTCGGCATTCCGCTGACGTTTAAAAATGCTTTGGAACTCTTCCATTGTTCTCGGAATTCCGCTGAAGTTTAAAAATGCTTCAGAACTCTTCCATTGTTCTCAGAATTCTGCTGACGTTTAAAAATGCTTCAGAACTCTTCCATTGTTCTCGGAATTCCGCTGACGTTTAAAAATGCTTTGGAACTCTTCCATTGTTCTCGGAATTCCGCTGAAGTTTAAAAATGCTTCGGAACTCTTCCATTGTTCTCAGAATTCTGCTGACGTTTAAAAATGCTTCGGAACTCGTCTATTGTTCTCGGAATTCTGCTGATGTTTAAAAATGCTTCAGAACTCTTCCATTGTTCTCGGAATTCCGCTGACGTTTAAAAATGCTTTGGAACTCTTCCATTGTTCTCGGAATTCCGCTGAAGTTTAAAAATGCTTCGGAACTCTTCCATTGTTCTCAGAATTCTGCTGACGTTTAAAAATGCTTCAGAACTCTTCCATTGTTCTCGGAATTCCGCTGACGTTTAAAAATGCTTTGGAACTCTTCCATTGTTCTCGGAATTCCGCTGAAGTTTAAAAATGCTTCGGAACTCTTCCATTGTTCTCAGAATTCTGCTGACGTTTAAAAATGCTTCGGAACTCGTCTATTGTTCTCGGAATTCTGCTGACGTTTAAAAATGCTTCAGAACTCTTCCATTGTTCTCGGAATTCCGCTGACGTTTAAAAATGCTTTGGAACTCTTCCATTGTTCTCGGAATTCCGCTGAAGTTTAAAAATGCTTCGGAACTCTTCCATTGTTCTCAGAATTCTGCTGACGTTTAAAAATGCTTCGGAACTCTTCTATTGTTCTCGGAATTCTGCTGACGTTTAAAAATGCTTCAGAACTCTTCCATTGTTCTCGGATTTCCGCTGACGTTTAATAATGCTTCGGAACTCTTCCATTGTTCTCGGAATTCCGCTGAAGTTTAAAAATGCTTCGGAACTCTTCCATTGTTCTCAGAATTCTGCTGACGTTTAAAAATGCTTCAGAACTCTTCTATTGTTCTCGGAATTCTGCTGAAGTTTAAAAATGCTTCGAAACTCTTCCATTGTTCTCGGAATTCTGCTGAAGTTTAAAAATGCTTCAGAACTCTTCCATTGCTCTCGGAATTCCGCTGACGTTTAATAATGCTTCGCAACTCTTCCATTGTTCTCGGAATTCCGTTGAAGTTTAAAAATGCTTCGAAACTCTTCCATTGCTCTCGGAATTCCGCTGACGTTTAATAATGCTTCGCAACTCTTCCATTGTTCTTAGAATTCCGCTGACGTTTAAAAATGCTTTGGAACTCTTCCATTGTTCTCGGAATTCCGCTGACGTTTAAAAATGCTTTGGAACTCTTCCATTGTTCTCGGAATTCCGCTGAAGTTTAAAAATGCTTCGGAACTCTTCCATTGTTCTCAGAATTCTGCTGACGTTTAAAAATGCTTCAGAACTCTTCCATTGTTCTCGGAATTCCGCTGACGTTTAAAAATGCTTTGGAACTCTTCCATTGTTCTCGGAATTCCGCTGAAGTTTAAAAATGCTTCGGAACTCTTCCATTGTTCTCAGAATTCTGCTGACGTTTAAAAATGCTTCGGAACTCGTCTATTGTTCTCGGAATTCTGCTGACGTTTAAAAATGCTTCAGAACTCTTCCATTGTTCTCGGAATTCCGCTGATGTTTAAAAATGCTTTGGAACTCTTCCATTGTTCTCGGAATTCCGCTGAAGTTTAAAAATGCTTCGGAACTCTTCCATTGTTCTCAGAATTCTGCTGACATTTAAAAATGCTTCGGAACTCTTCTATTGTTCTCGGAATTCTGCTGACGTTTAAAAATGCTTCAGAACTCTTCCATTGTTCTCGGATTTCCGCTGACGTTTAATAATGCTTCGGAACTCTTCCATTGTTCTCGGAATTCCGCTGAAGTTTAAAAATGCTTCGGAACTCTTCCATTGTTCTCAGAATTCCGCTGACGTTTAAAAATGCTTCGGTACTCTTCCATTGTTCTCGGAATTCCGCTGACATTTAAAAATGCTTCGGAACTCTTCAATTGTTCTCGGAATTCTGCTGAACTTTTAAAATGCTTTGGAACACTTCCATTGCTCTCAGAATTCGGGTGAAGTTTAAAAATGCTTCGGAACTCTTCTATTGTTCTCGGAATTCCGCTGAAGTTTAAAAATGCTTAAAATCTCTTCCATTGTTCTCGTAATTCTGCTCATGTTTAAAAATGCTTCGGAACTCTTCCATTGTTCTCGTAATTCCGCTGAAGTTTAAAAATGCTTCAGAACTCTTCCATTGCTCTCGGAATTCCGCTGACGTTTAATAATGCTTCGCAACTCTTCCATTGTTCTTAGAATTCCGCTGACGTTTAAAAATGCTTTGGAACTCTTCCATTGTTCTCGGAATTCCGCTGACGTTTAAAAATGCTTTGGAACTCTTCCATTGTTCTCGGAATTCCGCTGAAGTTTAAAAATGCTTCGGAACTCTTCCATTGTTCTCAGAATTCTGCTGACGTTTAAAAATGCTTCAGAACTCTTCCAATGTTCTCGGAATTCCGCTGACGTTTAAAAATGCTTTGGAACTCTTCCATTGTTCTCGGAATTCCGCTGAAGTTTAAAAATGCTTCGGAACACTTCCATTGTTCTCAGAATTCTGCTGACGTTTAAAAATGCTTCGGAACTCGTCTATTGTTCTCGGAATTCTGCTGACGTTTAAAAATGCTTCAGAACTCTTCCATTGTTCTCGGAATTCCGCTGACGTTTAAAAATGCTTTGGAACTCTTCCATTGTTCTCGGAATTCCGCTGAAGTTTAAAAATGCTTCGGAACTCTTCCATTGTTCTCAGAATTCTGCTGACGTTTAAAAATGCTTCGGAACACTTCTATTGTTCTCGGAATTCTGCTGACGTTTAAAAATGCTTCAGAACTCTTCCATTGTTCTCGGATTTCCGCTGACGTTTAATAATGCTTCGGAACTCTTCCATTGTTCTCGGAATTCCGCTGAAGTTTAAAAATGCTTCGGAACTCTTCCATTGTTCTCAGAATTCTGCTGACGTTTAAAAATGCTTCAGAACTCTTCTATTGTTCTCGGAATTCTGCTGAAGTTTAAAAATGCTTCGAAACTCTTCCATTGTTCTCGGAATTCTGCTGAAGTTTAAAAATGCTTCAGAACTCTTCCATTGCTCTCGGAATTCCGCTGACGTTTAATAATGCTTCGCAACTCTTCCATTGTTCTCGGAATTCCGTTGAAGTTTAAAAATGCTTCGAAACTCTTCCATTGTTCTCGGAATTCTGCTGAAGTTTAAAAATGCTTCGGAACTCTTCCATTGTTCTCAGAGTTCCGCTGACGTTTAAAAATGCTTCGGTACTCTTCCATTGTTCTCGGAATTCCGCTGACATTTAAAAATGCTTCGGAACTCTTCAATTGTTCTCGGAATTCTGCTGAACTTTTAAAATGCTTTGGAACTCTTCCATTGCTCTCAGAATTCGGGTGAAGTTTAAAAATGCTTCGGAACTCTTCTATTGTTCTCGGAATTCCGCTGAAGTTTAAAAATGCTTAAAATCTCTTCCATTGTTCTCGTAATTCTGCTCATGTTTAAAAATGCTTCGGAACTCTTCCATTGTTCTCGTAATTCCGCTGAAGTTTAAAAATGCTTCAGAACTCTTCCATTGCTCTCGGAATTCCGCTGACGTTTAATAATGCTTCGCAACTCTTCCATTGTTCTTAGAATTCCGCTGACGTTTAAAAATGCTTTGGAACTCTTCCATTGTTCTCGGAATTCCGCTGACGTTTAAAAATGCTTCAGAACTCTTCCATTGTTCTCGGAATTCCGCTGACGTTTAAAAATGCTTTGGAACTCTTCCATTGTTCTCGGAATTCCGCTGAAGTTTAAAAATGCTTCGGAACTCTTCCATTGTTCTCAGAATTCTGCTGACGTTTAAAAATGCTTCAGAACTCTTCTATTGTTCTCGGAATTCTGCTGAAGTTTAAAAATGCTTCGAAACTCTTCCATTGCTCTCGGAATTCCGCTGACGTTTAATAATGATTCGCAACTCTTCCATTGTTCTCGGAATTCCGTTGAAGTTTAAAAATGCTTCGAAACTCTTCCATTGTTCTCGGAATTCTGCTGAAGTTTAAAAATGCTTCGGAACTCTTCCATTGTTCTCAGAGTTCCGCTGACGTTTAAAAATGCTTCGGTACTCTTCCATTGTTCTCGGAATTCCGCTGACATTTAAAAATGCTTCGGAACTCTTCAATTGTTCTCGGAATTCTGCTGAACTTTTAAAATGCTTTGGAACTCTTCCATTGCTCTCAGAATTCGGGTGAAGTTTAAAAATGCTTCGGAACTCTTCTATTGTTCTCGGAATTCCGCTGAAGTTTAAAAATGCTTAAAATCTCTTCCATTGTTCTCGTAATTCTGCTCATGTTTAAAAATGCTTCGGAACTCTTCCATTGTTCTCGTAATTCTGCTGAAGTTTAAAAATGCTTCAGAACTCTTCCATTGCTCTCGGAATTCCGCTGACGTTTAATAATGCTTCGCAACTCTTCCATTGTTCTTAGAATTCCGCTGACGTTTAAAAATGCTTTGGAACTCTTCCATTGTTCTCGGAATTCCGCTGACGTTTAAAAATGCTTTGGAACTCTTCCATTGTTCTCGGAATTCCGCTGAAGTTTAAAAATTCTTCGGAACTCTTCCATTGTTCTCAGAATTCTGCTGACGTTTAAAAATGCTTCAGAACTCTTCCATTGTTCTCGGAATTCCGCTGACGTTTAAAAATGCTTTGGAACTCTTCCATTGTTCTCGGAATTCCGCTGAAGTTTAAAAATGCTTCGGAACTCTTCCATTGTTCTCAGAATTCTGCTGACGTTTAAAAATGCTTCGGAACTCGTCTATTGTTCTCGGAATTCTGCTGACGTTTAAAAATGCTTCAGAAATCTTCCATTGTTCTCGGAATTCCGCTGACTTTTAAAAATGCTTCGGAACTCTTCCATTGTTCTCCGAATTCTGCTGAAGTTTAAAAATGCTTCGGAACCCTTCCATCGTTCTCGGAATTCTGCTGAAGTTTAAAAATGCTTCGGAACACTTCCATTGTTCTCAGAATTCCGCTGACGTTTAAAAATGTTTCGGAAATCTTCCATTGTATTCAAAATTCCGCTGACGCTTAAAAATGCTTCAGAACTCTTCCATTGTTCTCGGAATTCTGCTGACGTTTAAAAATGCTTCGGAACTCTTCCATTGTTCTCGGAATTCCGTTAAAGTTTAAAAATGCTTCGAAACTCTTCCATTGTTCTCGGAATTCTGCTGAAGTTTAAAAATGCTTCGTAACTCTTCCATTGTTCTCAGAATTCCGCTGACGTCTAAAAATGCTTCGGTACTCTTCCATTGTTCTCGGAATTCCGCTGACATATAAAAATGCTTCGGAAATCTTGCATTGTTCTCGGCATTCCGCTGACGTTTAAAAATGCTTTGGAACTCTTCCATTGTTCTCGGAATTCCGCTGAAGTTTAAAAATGCTTCAGAACTCTTCCATTGTTCTCAGAATTCTGCTGACGTTTAAAAATGCTTCAGAACTCTTCCATTGTTCTCGGAATTCCGCTGACGTTTAAAAATGCTTTGGAACTCTTCCATTGTTCTCGGAATTCCGCTGAAGTTTAAAAATGCTTCGGAACTCTTCCATTGTTCTCAGAATTCTGCTGACGTTTAAAAATGCTTCGGAACTCGTCTATTGTTCTCGGAATTCTGCTGATGTTTAAAAATGCTTCAGAACTCTTCCATTGTTCTCGGAATTCCGCTGACGTTTAAAAATGCTTTGGAACTCTTCCATTGTTCTCGGAATTCCGCTGAAGTTTAAAAATGCTTCGGAACTCTTCCATTGTTCTCAGAATTCTGCTGACGTTTAAAAATGCTTCAGAACTCTTCCATTGTTCTCGGAATTCCGCTGACGTTTAAAAATGCTTTGGAACTCTTCCATTGTTCTCGGAATTCCGCTGAAGTTTAAAAATGCTTCGGAACTCTTCCATTGTTCTCAGAATTCTGCTGACGTTTAAAAATGCTTCGGAACTCGTCTATTGTTCTCGGAATTCTGCTGACGTTTAAAAATGCTTCAGAACTCTTCCATTGTTCTCGGAATTCCGCTGACGTTTAAAAATGCTTTGGAACTCTTCCATTGTTCTCGGAATTCCGCTGAAGTTTAAAAATGCTTCGGAACTCTTCCATTGTTCTCAGAATTCTGCTGACGTTTAAAAATGCTTCGGAACTCTTCTATTGTTCTCGGAATTCTGCTGACGTTTAAAAATGCTTCAGAACTCTTCCATTGTTCTCGGATTTCCGCTGACGTTTAATAATGCTTCGGAACTCTTCCATTGTTCTCGGAATTCCGCTGAAGTTTAAAAATGCTTCGGAACTCTTCCATTGTTCTCAGAATTCTGCTGACGTTTAAAAATTCTTCAGAACTCTTCTATTGTTCTCGGAATTCTGCTGAAGTTTAAAAATGCTTCGAAACTCTTCCATTGTTCTCGGAATTCTGCTGAAGTTTAAAAATGCTTCAGAACTCTTCCATTGCTCTCGGAATTCCGCTGACGTTTAATAATGCTTCGCAACTCTTCCATTGTTCTCGGAATTCCGTTGAAGTTTAAAAATGCTTCGAAACTCTTCCATTGCTCTCGGAATTCCGCTGACGTTTAATAATGCTTCGCAACTCTTCCATTGTTCTTAGAATTCCGCTGACGTTTAAAAATGCTTTGGAACTCTTCCATTGTTCTCGGAATTCCGCTGACGTTTAAAAATGCTTTGGAACTCTTCCATTGTTCTCGGAATTCCGCTGAAGTTTAAAAATGCTTCGGAACTCTTCCATTGTTCTCAGAATTCTGCTGACGTTTAAAAATGCTTCAGAACTCTTCCATTGTTCTCGGAATTCCGCTGACGTTTAAAAATGCTTTGGAACTCTTCCATTGTTCTCGGAATTCCGCTGAAGTTTAAAAATGCTTCGGAACTCTTCCATTGTTCTCAGAATTCTGCTGACGTTTAAAAATGCTTCGGAACTCGTCTATTGTTCTCGGAATTCTGCTGACGTTTAAAAATGCTTCAGAACTCTTCCATTGTTCTCGGAATTCCGCTGATGTTTAAAAATGCTTTGGAACTCTTCCATTGTTCTCGGAATTCCGCTGAAGTTTAAAAATGCTTCGGAACTCTTCCATTGTTCTCAGAATTCTGCTGACATTTAAAAATGCTTCGGAACTCTTCTATTGTTCTCGGAATTCTGCTGACGTTTAAAAATGCTTCAGAACTCTTCCATTGTTCTCGGATTTCCGCTGACGTTTAATAATGCTTCGGAACTCTTCCATTGTTCTCGGAATTCCGCTGAAGTTTAAAAATGCTTCGGAACTCTTCCATTGTTCTCAGAATTCCGCTGACGTTTAAAAATGCTTCGGTACTCTTCCATTGTTCTCGGAATTCCGCTGACATTTAAAAATGCTTCGGAACTCTTCAATTGTTCTCGGAATTCTGCTGAACTTTTAAAATGCTTTGGAACACTTCCATTGCTCTCAGAATTCGGGTGAAGTTTAAAAATGCTTCGGAACTCTTCTATTGTTCTCGGAATTCCGCTGAAGTTTAAAAATGCTTAAAATCTCTTCCATTGTTCTCGTAATTCTGCTCATGTTTAAAAATGCTTCGGAACTCTTCCATTGTTCTCGTAATTCCGCTGAAGTTTAAAAATGCTTCAGAACTCTTCCATTGCTCTCGGAATTCCGCTGACGTTTAATAATGCTTCGCAACTCTTCCATTGTTCTTAGAATTCCGCTGACGTTTAAAAATGCTTTGGAACTCTTCCATTGTTCTCGGAATTCCGCTGACGTTTAAAAATGCTTTGGAACTCTTCCATTGTTCTCGGAATTCCGCTGAAGTTTAAAAATGCTTCGGAACTCTTCCATTGTTCTCAGAATTCTGCTGACGTTTAAAAATGCTTCAGAACTCTTCCAATGTTCTCGGAATTCCGCTGACGTTTAAAAATGCTTTGGAACTCTTCCATTGTTCTTGGAATTCCGCTGAAGTTTAAAAATGCTTCGGAACACTTCCATTGTTCTCAGAATTCTGCTGACGTTTAAAAATGCTTCGGAACTCGTCTATTGTTCTCGGAATTCTGCTGACGTTTAAAAATGCTTCAGAACTCTTCCATTGTTCTCGGAATTCCGCTGACGTTTAAAAATGCTTTGGAACTCTTCCATTGTTCTCGGAATTCCGCTGAAGTTTAAAAATGCTTCGGAACTCTTCCATTGTTCTCAGAATTCTGCTGACGTTTAAAAATGCTTCGGAACACTTCTATTGTTCTCGGAATTCTGCTGACGTTTAAAAATGCTTCAGAACTCTTCCATTGTTCTCGGATTTCCGCTGACGTTTAATAATGCTTCGGAACTCTTCCATTGTTCTCGGAATTCCGCTGAAGTTTAAAAATGCTTCGGAACTCTTCCATTGTTCTCAGAATTCTGCTGACGTTTAAAAATGCTTCAGAACTCTTCTATTGTTCTCGGAATTCTGCTGAAGTTTAAAAATGCTTCGAAACTCTTCCATTGTTCTCGGAATTCTGCTGAAGTTTAAAAATGCTTCAGAACTCTTCCATTGCTCTCGGAATTCCGCTGACGTTTAATAATGCTTCGCAACTCTTCCATTGTTCTCGGAATTCCGTTGAAGTTTAAAAATGCTTCGAAACTCTTCCATTGTTCTCGGAATTCTGCTGAAGTTTAAAAATGCTTCGGAACTCTTCCATTGTTCTCAGAGTTCCGCTGACGTTTAAAAATGCTTCGGTACTCTTCCATTGTTCTCGGAATTCCGCTGACATTTAAAAATGCTTCGGAACTCTTCAATTGTTCTCGGAATTCTGCTGAACTTTTAAAATGCTTTGGAACTCTTCCATTGCTCTCAGAATTCGGGTGAAGTTTAAAAATGCTTCGGAACTCTTCTATTGTTCTCGGAATTCCGCTGAAGTTTAAAAATGCTTAAAATCTCTTCCATTGTTCTCGTAATTCTGCTCATGTTTAAAAATGCTTCGGAACTCTTCCATTGTTCTCGTAATTCCGCTGAAGTTTAAAAATGCTTCAGAACTCTTCCATTGCTCTCGGAATTCCGCTGACGTTTAATAATGCTTCGCAACTCTTCCATTGTTCTTAGAATTCCGCTGACGTTTAAAAATGCTTTGGAACTCTTCCATTGTTCTCGGAATTCCGCTGACGTTTAAAAATGCTTTGGAACTCTTCCATTGTTCTCGGAATTCCGCTGAAGTTTAAAAATTCTTCGGAACTCTTCCATTGTTCTCAGAATTCTGCTGACGTTTAAAAATGCTTCAGAACTCTTCCATTGTTCTCGGAATTCCGCTGACGTTTAAAAATGCTTTGGAACTCTTCCATTGTTCTCGGAATTCCGCTGAAGTTTAAAAATGCTTCGGAACTCTTCCATTGTTCTCAGAATTCTGCTGACGTTTAAAAATGCTTCGGAACTCGTCTATTGTTCTCGGAATTCTGCTGACGTTTAAAAATGCTTCAGAACTCTTCCATTGTTCTCGGAATTCTGCTGACTTTTAAAAATGCTTCGGAACTCTTCCATTGTTCTCCGAATTCTGCTGAAGTTTAAAAATGCTTCGGAACCCTTCCATCGTTCTCGGAATTCTGCTGAAGTTTAAAAATGCTTCGGAACACTTCCATTGTTCTCAGAATTCCGCTGACGTTTAAAAATGTTTCGGAAATCTTCCATTGTATTCAAAATTCCGCTGACGCTTAAAAATGCTTCAGAACTCTTCCATTGTTCTCGGAATTCTGCTGACGTTTAAAAATGCTTCGGAACTCTTCCATTGTTCTCGGAATTCCGTTAAAGTTTAAAAATGCTTCGAAACTCTTCCATTGTTCTCGGAATTCTGCTGAAGTTTAAAAATGCTTCGTAACTCTTCCATTGTTCTCAGAATTCCGCTGACGTCTAAAAATGCTTCGGTACTCTTCCATTGTTCTCGGAATTCCGCTGACATATAAAAATGCTTCGGAAATCTTGCATTGTTCTCGGCATTCCGCTGACGTTTAAAAATGCTTTGGAACTCTTCCATTGTTCTCGGAATTCCGCTGAAGTTTAAAAATGCTTCAGAACTCTTCCATTGTTCTCAGAATTCTGCTGACGTTTAAAAATGCTTCAGAACTCTTCCATTGTTCTCGGAATTCCGCTGACGTTTAAAAATGCTTTGGAACTCTTCCATTGTTCTCGGAATTCCGCTGAAGTTTAAAAATGCTTCGGAACTCTTCCATTGTTCTCAGAATTCTGCTGACGTTTAAAAATGCTTCGGAACTCGTCTATTGTTCTCGGAATTCTGCTGATGTTTAAAAATGCTTCAGAACTCTTCCATTGTTCTCGGAATTCCGCTGACGTTTAAAAATGCTTTGGAACTCTCCCATTGTTCTCGGAATTCCGCTGAAGTTTAAAAATGCTTCGGAACTCTTCCATTGTTCTCAGAATTCTGCTGACGTTTAAAAATGCTTCAGAACTCTTCCATTGTTCTCGGAATTCCGCTGACGTTTAAAAATGCTTTGGAACTCTTCCATTGTTCTCGGAATTCCGCTGAAGTTTAAAAATGCTTCGGAACTCTTCCATTGTTCTCAGAATTCTGCTGACGTTTAAAAATGCTTCGGAACTCGTCTATTGTTCTCGGAATTCTGCTGACGTTTAAAAATGCTTCAGAACTCTTCCATTGTTCTCGGAATTCCGCTGACGTTTAAAAATGCTTTGGAACTCTTCCATTGTTCTCGGAATTCCGCTGAAGTTTAAAAATGCTTCGAAACTCTTCCATTGTTCTCAGAATTCTGCTGACGTTTAAAAATGCTTCGGAACTCTTCTATTGTTCTCGGAATTCTGCTGACGTTTAAAAATGCTTCAGAACTCTTCCATTGTTCTCGGATTTCCGCTGACGTTTAATAATGCTTCGGAACTCTTCCATTGTTCTCGGAATTCCGCTGAAGTTTAAAAATGCTTCGGAACTCTTCCATTGTTCTCAGAATTCTGCTGACGTTTAAAAATGCTTCAGAACTCTTCTATTGTTCTCGGAATTCTGCTGAAGTTTAAAAATGCTTCGAAACTCTTCCATTGTTCTCGGAATTCTGCTGAAGTTTAAAAATGCTTCAGAACTCTTCCATTGCTCTCGGAATTCCGCTGACGTTTAATAATGCTTCGCAACTCTTCCATTGTTCTCGGAATTCCGTTGAAGTTTAAAAATGCTTCGAAACTCTTCCATTGCTCTCGGAATTCCGCTGACGTTTAATAATGCTTCGCAACTCTTCCATTGTTCTTAGAATTCCGCTGACGTTTAAAAATGCTTTGGAACTCTTCCATTGTTCTCGGAATTCCGCTGACGTTTAAAAATGCTTTGGAACTCTTCCATTGTTCTCGGAATTCCGCTGAAGTTTAAAAATGCTTCGGAACTCTTCCATTGTTCTCAGAATTCTGCTGACGTTTAAAAATGCTTCAGAACTCTTCCATTGTTCTCGGAATTCCGCTGACGTTTAAAAATGCTTTGGAACTCTTCCATTGTTCTCAGAATTCTGCTGACGTTTAAAAATGCTTCGGAACTCGTCTATTGTTCTCGGAATTCTGCTGACGTTTAAAAATGCTTCAGAACTCTTCCATTGTTCTCGGAATTCCGCTGATGTTTAAAAATGCTTTGGAACTCTTCCATTGTTCTCGGAATTCCGCTGAAGTTTAAAAATGCTTCGGAACTCTTCCATTGTTCTCAGAATTCTGCTGACATTTAAAAATGCTTCGGAACTCTTCTATTGTTCTCGGAATTCTGCTGACGTTTAAAAATGCTTCAGAACTCTTCCATTGTTCTCGGATTTCCGCTGACGTTTAATAATGCTTCGGAACTCTTCCATTGTTCTCGGAATTCCGCTGAAGTTTAAAAATGCTTCGGAACTCTTCCATTGTTCTCAGAATTCCGCTGACGTTTAAAAATGCTTCGGTACTCTTCCATTGTTCTCGGAATTCCGCTGACATTTAAAAATGCTTCGGAACTCTTCAATTGTTCTCGGAATTCTGCTGAACTTTTAAAATGCTTTGGAACACTTCCATTGCTCTCAGAATTCGGGTGAAGTTTAAAAATGCTTCGGAACTCTTCTATTGTTCTCGGAATTCCGCTGAAGTTTAAAAATGCTTAAAATCTCTTCCATTGTTCTCGTAATTCTGCTCATGTTTAAAAATGCTTCGGAACTCTTCCATTGTTCTCGTAATTCCGCTGAAGTTTAAAAATGCTTCAGAACTCTTCCATTGCTCTCGGAATTCCGCTGACGTTTAATAATGCTTCGCAACTCTTCCATTGTTCTTAGAATTCCGCTGACGTTTAAAAATGCTTTGGAACTCTTCCATTGTTCTCGGAATTCCGCTGACGTTTAAAAATGCTTTGGAACTCTTCCATTGTTCTCGGAATTCCGCTGAAGTTTAAAAATGCTTCGGAACTCTTCCATTGTTCTCAGAATTCTGCTGACGTTTAAAAATGCTTCAGAACTCTTCCAATGTTCTCGGAATTCCGCTGACGTTTAAAAATGCTTTGGAACTCTTCCATTGTTCTCGGAATTCCGCTGAAGTTTAAAAATGCTTCGGAACTCTTCCATTGTTCTCAGAATTCTGCTGACGTTTAAAAATGCTTCGGAACTCGTCTATTGTTCTCGGAATTCTGCTGACGTTTAAAAATGCTTCAGAACTCTTCCATTGTTCTCGGAATTCCGCTGACGTTTAAAAATGCTTTGGAACTCTTCCATTGTTCTCGGAATTCCGCTGAAGTTTAAAAATGCTTCGGAACTCTTCCATTGTTCTCAGAATTCTGCTGACGTTTAAAAATGCTTCGGAACACTTCTATTGTTCTCGGAATTCTGCTGACGTTTAAAAATGCTTCAGAACTCTTCCATTGTTCTCGGATTTCCGCTGACGTTTAATAATGCTTCGGAACTCTTCCATTGTTCTCGGAATTCCGCTGAAGTTTAAAAATGCTTCGGAACTCTTCCATTGTTCTCAGAATTCTGCTGACGTTTAAAAATGCTTCAGAACTCTTCTATTGTTCTCGGAATTCTGCTGAAGTTTAAAAATGCTTCGAAACTCTTCCATTGTTCTCGGAATTCTGCTGAAGTTTAAAAATGCTTCAGAACTCTTCCATTGCTCTCGGAATTCCGCTGACGTTTAATAATGCTTCGCAACTCTTCCATTGTTCTCGGAATTCCGTTGAAGTTTAAAAATGCTTCGAAACTCTTCCATTGTTCTCGGAATTCTGCTGAAGTTTAAAAATGCTTCGGAACTCTTCCATTGTTCTCAGAGTTCCGCTGACGTTTAAAAATGCTTCGGTACTCTTCCATTGTTCTCGGAATTCCGCTGACATTTAAAAATGCTTCGGAACTCTTCAATTGTTCTCGGAATTCTGCTGAACTTTTAAAATGCTTTGGAACTCTTCCATTGCTCTCAGAATTCGGGTGAAGTTTAGAAATGCTTCGGAACTCTTCTATTGTTCTCGGAATTCCGCTGAAGTTTAAAAATGCTTAAAATCTCTTACATTGTTCTCGGAATTCCGCTGAAGTTTAAAAATGCTTCGGAACTCTTCCATTGTTCTCGGAATTCTGCTGAAGTTTAAAAATGCTTCAGAACTCTTCCATTGTTCTCAGAACTCCGCTGACGTTTAAAAATGCTTCGGAAATCTTCCATTGTTTTCAAAATTCCGCTGACGTTTAAAAATGCTTCAGAACTATTCCATTGTTCTCAGAATTCTGCTGACGTTTAAAAATGCTTCGGAACTCTTCCATTGTTCTCGGAATTCTGCTGAAGTTTAAAAATGCTTCACAACTCTTCCATTGTTCTCGGAATTCCGCTGACTTTTAAAAATGCTTCGGAACTCTTCCATTGTTCTCCAAATTCCGCTGAAGTTTAAAAATGCTGCGGAACCCTTCCATCGTTCTCGGAATTCTGCTGAAGTTTAAAAATGCTTCGGAACTCTTCCATTGTTCTCAGAATTCCGCTGACGTTTAAAAATGCTTCGGAAATCTTCCATTGTTTTCAAAATTCCGCTGACGCTTAAAAATGCTTCAGAACTCTTCCATTGTTCTCGGAATTCTGCTGACGTTTAAAAATGCTTCGGAACTCTTCCATTGTTCTCGGAATTCCGCTGAAGTTTAAAAATGCTTCAGTACTCTTCCATTGTTCTCGGAATTCCGCTGACTTTTAAAAATGCTTCGGAACTCTATCATTGTTCTCCAAATTCCGCTGAAGTTTAAAAATGCTGCGGAACCCTTCCATCGTTCTCGGAATTCTGCTGAAGTTTAAAAATGCTTCGGAACTCTTCCATTGTTCTCAGAATTCCGCTGACGTTTAAAAATGCTTCGGAAATCTTCCATTGTTTTCAAAATTCCGCTGACGCTTAAAAATGCTTCAGAACTCTTCCATTGTTCTCGGAATTCTGCTGACGTTTAAAAATGCTTCGGAACTCTTCCATTGCTCTCGGAATTCCGCTGACGTTTAATACTGCTTCGCAACTCTTCCATAGTTCTCGGAATTCCGTTGAAGTTTAAAAATGCTTCGAAACTCTTCCTCTGTTCTCGGAATTCTGCTGAAGTTTAAAAATGCTTCGGAACTCTTCCATTGTTCTCAGAATTCCGCTGACGTTTAAAAATGCTTCGGTACTCTTCCATTGTTCTCGGCATTCCGCTGACATTTAAAAATGCTTCGGAACTCTTCAATTGTTCTCGGAATTCTGCTGAACTTTTAAGGGCTTTGGAACTCTTCCATTGCTCTCGGAATTCGGGTGAAGTTTAAAAATGCTTCGGAACTCTTCTATTGTTCTTGGAATTCCGCTGAAGTTTAAAAATGCTTAAAATCTCTTCCATTGTTCTCGTAATTCTGCTCATGTTTAAAAATGCTTCGGAACTCTTCCATTGTTCTCGTAATTCCGCTGAAGTTTAAAAATGCTTCGGAACTCTTCCATTGTTCTCGGAATTCCGATGACTTTTTAAAATGCTTCGGTACTCTTCCATTGTTCTCAGAATTCCGCTGATGTTTAAAAATGCTTCGTAACTCTTCCATTGTTATCGGAATTCCGCTGAAGTTTAAAAATGCTTCGGAACTCTTCCATTGTTCTAGGAATTCTGCTGAAGTCTAAAAATTCATCTGAACTCTTCCATTGTTCTCGGAATTCGTGTGAATTTTAAAAATGCTTCGGATCTCTTCTATTGTTCTCGGAATTCCGCTGAAGTTTAAAAATGCTTAAAATCTCTTACATTTTTCTCGGAATTCCGCTGAAGTTTAAAAATGCTTCGGAAATCTTCCATTGTTTTCAAAATTCCGCTGACGTTTAAAAATGCTTCAGAACTATTCCATTGTTCTCAGAATTCTGCTGACGTTTAAAAATGCTTCGGAACTCTTCTATTGTTCTCGGAATTCTGCTGACGTTTAAAAATGCTTCAGAACTATTCCATTGTTCTCGGAATTTCGCTGACGTTTAAAAATGCTTTGGAACTCTTCCATTGTTCTCGGAATTCCGCTGAAGTTTAAAAATGCTTCGGAACTCTTCCATTGTTCTCAGAATTCTGCTGACATTTAAAAATGCTTCGGAACTCTTCTATTGTTCTCGGAATTCTGCTGACGTTTAAAAATGCTTCAGAACTCTTCCATTGTTCTCGGATTTCCGCTGACGTTTAATAATGCTTCGGAACTCTTCCATTGTTCTCGGAATTCCGCTGAAGTTTAAAAATGCTTCGGAACTCTTCCATTGTTCTCAGAATTCTGCTGACGTTTAAAAATGCTTCAGAACTCTTCTATTGTTCTCGGAATTCTGCTGAAGTTTAAAAATGCTTCGAAACTCTTCCATTGTTCTCGGAATTCTGCTGAAGTTTAAAAATGCTTCAGAACTCTTCCATTGCTCTCGGAATTCCGCTGACGTTTAATAATGCTTCGCAACTCTTCCATTGTTCTCGGAATTCCGTTGAAGTTTAAAAATGCTTCGAAACTCTTCCATTGTTCTCGGAATTCTGCTGAAGTTTAAAAATGCTTCGGAACTCTTCCATTGTTCTCAGAATTCCGCTGACGTTTAAAAATGCTTCGGTACTCTTCCATTGTTCTCGGAATTCCGCTGACATTTAAAAATGCTTCGGAACTCTTCAATTGTTCTCGGAATTCTGCTGAACTTTTAAAATGCTTTGGAACACTTCCATTGCTCTCAGAATTCGGGTGAAGTTTAAAAATGCTTCGGAACTCTTCTATTGTTCTCGGAATTCCGCTGAAGTTTAAAAATGCTTAAAATCTCTTCCATTGTTCTCGTAATTCTGCTCATGTTTAAAAATGCTTCGGAACTCTTCCATTGTTCTCGTAATTCCGCTGAAGTTTAAAAATGCTTCAGAACTCTTCCATTGCTCTCGGAATTCCGCTGACGTTTAATAATGCTTCGCAACTCTTCCATTGTTCTTAGAATTCCGCTGACGTTTAAAAATGCTTTGGAACTCTTCCATTGTTCTCGGAATTCCGCTGACGTTTAAAAATGCTTTGGAACTCTTCCATTGTTCTCGGAATTCCGCTGAAGTTTAAAAATGCTTCGGAACTCTTCCATTGTTCTCAGAATTCCGCTGACGTTTAAAAATGCTTCGGAAATCTTCCATTGTTTTCAAAATTCCGCTGACGTTTAAAAATGCTTCAGAACTATTCCATTGTTCTCAGAATTCTGCTGAAGTTTAAAAATGCTTCGGAACTCTTCCATTGTTCTTGGAATTCTGCTGAAGTTTAAAAATGCTTCACAACTCTTCCATTGTTCTCGGAATTCCGCTGACTTTTAAAAATGCTTCGGAACTCTTCCATTGTTCTCCAAATTCCGCTGAAGTTTAAAAATGCTGCGGAACCCTTCCATCGTTCTCGGAATTCTGCTGAAGTTTAAAAATGCTTCGTAACTCTTCCATTGTTCTCAGAATTCCGCTGACGTCTAAAAATGCTTCGGTACTCTTCCATTGTTCTCGGAATTCCGCTGACATATAAAAATGCTTCGGAAATCTTGCATTGTTCTCGGCATTCCGCTGACGTTTAAAAATGCTTCGGAACTCTTCCATTGTTCTCGGAATTCCGCTGAAGTTTAAAAATGCTTCGGAACTCTTCCGTTGTTCTCGGAATTCCGATGACGTTTTAAAATGCTTCGGTACACTTCCATTGTTCTCGGAATTCCGCTGACGTTTAAAAATGCTTCGGAACTCTTCCATTGTTATCGGAATTCCGCTGAAGTTTAAAAATGCTTCGGAACTCTTCCATTGTTCTAGGAATTCTGCTGAAGTCTAAAAATTCATCTGAACTCTTCCATTATTCTCGGAATTCGTGTGAATTTTAAAAATGCTTCGGAACTCTTCCATTGTTCTCAGAATTCTGCTGACGTTTAAAAATGCTTCGGAACTCTTCTATTGTTCTCGGAATTCTGCTGACGTTTAAAAATGCTTCAGAACTCTTCCATTGTTCTCGGATTTCCTCTGATGTTTAATAATGCTTCAGAACTCTTCCATTGTTCTCGGAATTCCGCTGAAGTTTAAAAATGCTTCGGAACTCTTCCATTGTTCTCAGAATTCTGCTGACGTTTAAAAATGCTTCGGAACTCTTCTATTGTTCTCGGAATTCTGCTGACGTTTAAAAATGCTTCAGAACTCTTCCATTGTTCTCGGAATTCCGCTGACGTTTAATAATGCTTCGGAACTCTTCCATTGTTCTCGGAATTCCGCTGAAGTTTCAAAATGCTTCGGAACTCTACCATTGTTCTCAGAATTCTGCTGACGTTTAAAAATGCTTCGGAACTCTTCCATTGTTCTCGGAATTCCGCTGACATATAAAAATGCTTCGGAACTCTTCCATTGTTCTCGGCATTCCGCAGACGTTTAAAAATGCTTCGGAACTCTTCAATTGTTCTCGGAATTCTGCTGAACTTTTAAAATGCTTTGGAACTCTTCCATTGCTCTCGAAATTCTGCTGACGTTTAAAAATGCTTCAGAACTCTTCCATTGTTCTCGGAATTCCGTTGAAGTTTAAAAATGCTTCGAAACTCTTCCATTGTTCTCGGAATTCTGCTGAAGTTTAAAAATGCTTCGTAAATCTTCCATTGTTCTCAGAATTTCGCTGACGTTTAAAAATGCTTCGGTACTCTTCCATTGTTCTCGGAATTCTGCTGAAGTTTAAAAATGCTTCAGAACTCTTCCATTGTTCTCAGAATTTCGCTGACGTTTAAAAATGCTTCAGAACTCTTCCATTGTTCTCGGAATTCTGCTGAAGTTTAAAAATGCTTCAGAACTCTTCCATTGCTCTCGGAATTCCGCTGACGTTTAATAATGCTTTGCAACTCTTCCATTGTTCTCAGAATTCCGCTGACGTTTAAAAATGCTTCGGTACTCTTCCATTGTTCTCGGAATTCCGCTGACATATAAAAATGCTTCGGAAATCTTGCATTGTTCTCGGCATTCCGCTGACATTTAAAAATGCTTCGGAACTCTTCAATTGTTCTCGGAATTCTGCTGAACTTTTAAAATGCTTTGGAACTCTTCCATTGCTCTCGGAATTCGGGTGAAGTTTAAAAATGCTTCGGAACTCTTCTATTGTTCTCGGAATTCCGCTGAAGTTTAAAAATGCTTAAAATCTCTTCCATTGTTCTCGTAATTCTGCTCATGTTTAAAAATGCTTCGGAACTCTTCCATTGTTCTCGTAATTCCGCTGAAGTTTAAAAATGCTTCGGAACTCTTCCATTGTTCTCGGAATTCCGATGACTTTTTAAAATGCTTCGGTACTCTTGCATTGTTCTCGGAATTCCGCTGACGTTTAAAAATGCTTCGTAACTGTTCCATTGTTATCGGAATTCCGCTGAAGTTTAAAAATGCTTAAAATCTCTTACATTTTTCTCGGAATTCCGCTGAAGTTTAAAAATGCTTCGGAAATCTTCCATTGTTTTCAAAATTCCGCTGACGTTTAAAAATGCTTCAGAACTATTCCATTGTTCTCAGAATTCTGCTGACGTTTAAAAATGCTTCGGAACTCTTCCAATGTTCTCGGAATTCTGCTGAAGTTTAAAAATGCTTCACAACTCTTCCATTGTTCTCGGAATTCCGCTGACTTTTAAAAATGCTTCGGAACTCTTCCATTGTTCTCCGAATTCTGCTGAAGTTTAAAAATGCTTCGGAACCCTTCCATCGTTCTCGGAATTCTGCTGAAGTTTAAAAATGCTTCGGAACACTTCCATTGTTCTCAGAATTCCGCTGACGTTTAAAAATGTTTCGGAAATCTTCCATTGTATTCAAAATTCCGCTGACGCTTAAAAATGCTTCAGAACTCTTCCATTGTTCTCGGAATTCTGCTGACGTTTAAAAATGCTTCGGAACTCTTCCATTGTTCTCGGAATTCCGTTAAAGTTTAAAAATGCTTCGAAACTCTTCCATTGTTCTCGGAATTCTGCTGAAGTTTAAAAATGCTTCGTAACTCTTCCATTGTTCTCAGAATTCCGCTGACGTCTAAAAATGCTTCGGTACTCTTCCATTGTTCTCGGAATTCCGCTGACATATAAAAATGCTTCGGAAATCTTGCATTGTTCTCGGCATTCCGCTGACGTTTAAAAATGCTTTGGAACTCTTCCATTGTTCTCGGAATTCCGCTGAAGTTTAAAAATGCTTCAGAACTCTTCCATTGTTCTCAGAATTCTGCTGACGTTTAAAAATGCTTCAGAACTCTTCCATTGTTCTCGGAATTCCGCTGACGTTTAAAAATGCTTTGGAACTCTTCCATTGTTCTCGGAATTCCGCTGAAGTTTAAAAATGCTTCGGAACTCTTCCATTGTTCTCAGAATTCTGCTGACGTTTAAAAATGCTTCGGAACTCGTCTATTGTTCTCGGAATTCTGCTGATGTTTAAAAATGCTTCAGAACTCTTCCATTGTTCTCGGAATTCCGCTGACGTTTAAAAATGCTTTGGAACTCTTCCATTGTTCTCGGAATTCCGCTGAAGTTTAAAAATGCTTCGGAACTCTTCCATTGTTCTCAGAATTCTGCTGACGTTTAAAAATGCTTCAGAACTCTTCCATTGTTCTCGGAATTCCGCTGACGTTTAAAAATGCTTTGGAACTCTTCCATTGTTCTCGGAATTCCGCTGAAGTTTAAAAATGCTTCGGAACTCTTCCATTGTTCTCAGAATTCTGCTGACGTTTAAAAATGCTTCGGAACTCGTCTATTGTTCTCGGAATTCTGCTGACGTTTAAAAATGCTTCAGAACTCTTCCATTGTTCTCGGAATTCCGCTGATGTTTAAAAATGCTTTGGAACTCTTCCATTGTTCTCGGAATTCCGCTGAAGTTTAAAAATGCTTCGGAACTCTTCCATTGTTCTCAGAATTCTGCTGACATTTAAAAATGCTTCGGAACTCTTCTATTGTTCTCGGAATTCTGCTGACGTTTAAAAATGCTTCAGAACTCTTCCATTGTTCTCGGATTTCCGCTGACGTTTAATAATGCTTCGGAACTCTTCCATTGTTCTCGGAATTCCGCTGAAGTTTAAAAATGCTTCGGAACTCTTCCATTGTTCTCAGAATTCCGCTGACGTTTAAAAATGCTTCGGTACTCTTCCGTTGTTCTCGGAATTCCGCTGACATTTAAAAATGCTTCGGAACTCTTCAATTGTTCTCGGAATTCTGCTGAACTTTTAAAATGCTTTGGAACACTTCCATTGCTCTCAGAATTCGGGTGAAGTTTAAAAATGCTTCGGAACTCTTCTATTGTTCTCGGAATTCCGCTGAAGTTTAAAAATGCTTAAAATCTCTTCCATTGTTCTCGTAATTCTGCTCATGTTTAAAAATGCTTCGGAACTCTTCCATTGTTCTCGTAATTCCGCTGAAGTTTAAAAATGCTTCAGAACTCTTCCATTGCTCTCGGAATTCCGCTGACGTTTAATAATGCTTCGCAACTCTTCCATTGTTCTTAGAATTCCGCTGACGTTTAAAAATGCTTTGGAACTCTTCCATTGTTCTCGGAATTCCGCTGACGTTTAAAAATGCTTTGGAACTCTTCCATTGTTCTCGGAATTCCGCTGAAGTTTAAAAATGCTTCGGAACTCTTCCATTGTTCTCAGAATTCTGCTGACGTTTAAAAATGCTTCAGAACTCTTCCAATGTTCTCGGAATTCCGCTGACGTTTAAAAATGCTTTGGAACTCTTCCATTGTTCTCGGAATTCCGCTGAAGTTTAAAAATGCTTCGGAACTCTTCCATTGTTCTCAGAATTCTGCTGACGTTTAAAAATGCTTCGGAACTCGTCTATTGTTCTCGGAATTCTGCTGACGTTTAAAAATGCTTCAGAACTCTTCCATTGTTCTCGGAATTCCGCTGACGTTTAAAAATGCTTTGGAACTCTTCCATTGTTCTCGGAATTCCGCTGAAGTTTAAAAATGCTTCGGAACTCTTCCATTGTTCTCAGAATTCTGCTGACGTTTAAAAATGCTTCGGAACACTTCTATTGTTCTCGGAATTCTGCTGACGTTTAAAAATGCTTCAGAACTCTTCCATTGTTCTCGGATTTCCGCTGACGTTTAATAATGCTTCGGAACTCTTCCATTGTTCTCGGAATTCCGCTGAAGTTTAAAAATGCTTCGGAACTCTTCCATTGTTCTCAGAATTCTGCTGACGTTTAAAAATGCTTCAGAACTCTTCTATTGTTCTCGGAATTCTGCTGAAGTTTAAAAATGCTTCGAAACTCTTCCATTGTTCTCGGAATTCTGCTGAAGTTTAAAAATGCTTCAGAACTCTTCCATTGCTCTCGGAATTCCGCTGACGTTTAATAATGCTTCGCAACTCTTCCATTGTTCTCGGAATTCCGTTGAAGTTTAAAAATGCTTCGAAACTCTTCCATTGTTCTCGGAATTCTGCTGAAGTTTAAAAATGCTTCGGAACTCTTCCATTGTTCTCAGAGTTCCGCTGACGTTTAAAAATGCTTCGGTACTCTTCCATTGTTCTCGGAATTCCGCTGACATTTAAAAATGCTTCGGAACTCTTCAATTGTTCTCGGAATTCTGCTGAACTTTTAAAATGCTTTGGAACTCTTCCATTGCTCTCAGAATTCGGGTGAAGTTTAAAAATGCTTCGGAACTCTTCTATTGTTCTCGGAATTCCGCTGAAGTTTAAAAATGCTTAAAATCTCTTCCATTGTTCTCGTAATTCTGCTCATGTTTAAAAATGCTTCGGAACTCTTCCATTGTTCTCGTAATTCCGCTGAAGTTTAAAAATGCTTCAGAACTCTTCCATTGCTCTCGGAATTCCGCTGACGTTTAATAATGCTTCGCAACTCTTCCATTGTTCTTAGAATTCCGCTGACGTTTAAAAATGCTTTGGAACTCTTCCATTGTTCTCGGAATTCCGCTGACGTTTAAAAATGCTTTGGAACTCTTCCATTGTTCTCGGAATTCCGCTGAAGTTTAAAAATTCTTCGGAACTCTTCCATTGTTCTCAGAATTCTGCTGACGTTTAAAAATGCTTCAGAACTCTTCCATTGTTCTCGGAATTCCGCTGACGTTTAAAAATGCTTTGGAACTCTTCCATTGTTCTCGGAATTCCGCTGAAGTTTAAAAATGCTTCGGAACTCTTCCATTGTTCTCAGAATTCTGCTGACGTTTAAAAATGCTTCGGAACTCGTCTATTGTTCTCGGAATTCTGCTGACGTTTAAAAATGCTTCAGAACTCTTCCATTGTTCTCGGAATTCCGCTGACTTTTAAAAATGCTTCGGAACTCTTCCATTGTTCTCCGAATTCTGCTGAAGTTTAAAAATGCTTCGGAACCCTTCCATCGTTCTCGGAATTCTGCTGAAGTTTAAAAATGCTTCGGAACACTTCCATTGTTCTCAGAATTCCGCTGACGTTTAAAAATGTTTCGGAAATCTTCCATTGTATTCAAAATTCCGCTGACGCTTAAAAATGCTTCAGAACTCTTCCATTGTTCTCGGAATTCTGCTGACGTTTAAAAATGCTTCGGAACTCTTCCATTGTTCTCGGAATTCCGTTAAAGTTTAAAAATGCTTCGAAACTCTTCCATTGTTCTCGGAATTCTGCTGAAGTTTAAAAATGCTTCGTAACTCTTCCATTGTTCTCAGAATTCCGCTGACGTCTAAAAATGCTTCGGTACTCTTCCATTGTTCTCGGAATTCCGCTGACATATAAAAATGCTTCGGAAATCTTGCATTGTTCTCGGCATTCCGCTGACGTTTAAAAATGCTTTGGAACTCTTCCATTGTTCTCGGAATTCCGCTGAAGTTTAAAAATGCTTCAGAACTCTTCCATTGTTCTCAGAATTCTGCTGACGTTTAAAAATGCTTCAGAACTCTTCCATTGTTCTCGGAATTCCGCTGACGTTTAAAAATGCTTTGGAACTCTTCCATTGTTCTCGGAATTCCGCTGAAGTTTAAAAATGCTTCGGAACTCTTCCATTGTTCTCAGAATTCTGCTGACGTTTAAAAATGCTTCAGAACTCGTCTATTGTTCTCGGAATTCTGCTGATGTTTAAAAATGCTTCAGAACTCTTCCATTGTTCTCGGAATTCCGCTGACGTTTAAAAATGCTTTGGAACTCTCCCATTGTTCTCGGAATTCCGCTGAAGTTTAAAAATGCTTCGGAACTCTTCCATTGTTCTCAGAATTCTGCTGACGTTTAAAAATGCTTCAGAACTCTTCCATTGTTCTCGGAATTCCGCTGACGTTTAAAAATGCTTTGGAACTCTTCCATTGTTCTCGGAATTCCGCTGAAGTTTAAAAATGCTTCGGAACTCTTCCATTGTTCTCAGAATTCTGCTGACGTTTAAAAATGCTTCGGAACTCGTCTATTGTTCTCGGAATTCTGCTGACGTTTAAAAATGCTTCAGAACTCTTCCATTGTTCTCGGAATTCCGCTGACGTTTAAAAATGCTTTGGAACTCTTCCATTGTTCTCGGAATTCCGCTGAAGTTTAAAAATGCTTCGAAACTCTTCCATTGTTCTCAGAATTCTGCTGACGTTTAAAAATGCTTCGGAACTCTTCTATTGTTCTCGGAATTCTGCTGACGTTTAAAAATGCTTCAGAACTCTTCCATTGTTCTCGGATTTCCGCTGACGTTTAATAATGCTTCGGAACTCTTCCATTGTTCTCGGAATTCCGCTGAAGTTTAAAAATGCTTCGGAACTCTTCCATTGTTCTCAGAATTCTGCTGACGTTTAAAAATGCTTCAGAACTCTTCTATTGTTCTCGGAATTCTGCTGAAGTTTAAAAATGCTTCGAAACTCTTCCATTGTTCTCGGAATTCTGCTGAAGTTTAAAAATGCTTCAGAACTCTTCCATTGCTCTCGGAATTCCGCTGACGTTTAATAATGCTTCGCAACTCTTCCATTGTTCTCGGAATTCCGTTGAAGTTTAAAAATGCTTCGAAACTCTTCCATTGCTCTCGGAATTCCGCTGACGTTTAATAATGCTTCGCAACTCTTCCATTGTTCTTAGAATTCCGCTGACGTTTAAAAATGCTTTGGAACTCTTCCATTGTTCTCGGAATTCCGCTGACGTTTAAAAATGCTTTGGAACTCTTCCATTGTTCTCGGAATTCCGCTGAAGTTTAAAAATGCTTCGGAACTCTTCCATTGTTCTCAGAATTCTGCTGACGTTTAAAAATGCTTCAGAACTCTTCCATTGTTCTCGGAATTCCGCTGACGTTTAAAAATGCTTTGGAACTCTTCCATTGTTCTCAGAATTCTGCTGACGTTTAAAAATGCTTCGGAACTCGTCTATTGTTCTCGGAATTCTGCTGACGTTTAAAAATGCTTCAGAACTCTTCCATTGTTCTCGGAATTCCGCTGATGTTTAAAAATGCTTTGGAACTCTTCCATTGTTCTCGGAATTCCGCTGAAGTTTAAAAATGCTTCGGAACTCTTCCATTGTTCTCAGAATTCTGCTGACATTTAAAAATGCTTCGGAACTCTTCTATTGTTCTCGGAATTCTGCTGACGTTTAAAAATGCTTCAGAACTCTTCCATTGTTCTCGGATTTCCGCTGACGTTTAATAATGCTTCGGAACTCTTCCATTGTTCTCGGAATTCCGCTGAAGTTTAAAAATGCTTCGGAACTCTTCCATTGTTCTCAGAATTCCGCTGACGTTTAAAAATGCTTCGGTACTCTTCCATTGTTCTCGGAATTCCGCTGACATTTAAAAATGCTTCGGAACTCTTCAATTGTTCTCGGAATTCTGCTGAACTTTTAAAATGCTTTGGAACACTTCCATTGCTCTCAGAATTCGGGTGAAGTTTAAAAATGCTTCGGAACTCTTCTATTGTTCTCGGAATTCCGCTGAAGTTTAAAAATGCTTAAAATCTCTTCCATTGTTCTCGTAATTCTGCTCATGTTTAAAAATGCTTCGGAACTCTTCCATTGTTCTCGTAATTCCGCTGAAGTTTAAAAATGCTTCAGAACTCTTCCATTGCTCTCGGAATTCCGCTGACGTTTAATAATGCTTCGCAACTCTTCCATTGTTCTTAGAATTCCGCTGACGTTTAAAAATGCTTTGGAACTCTTCCATTGTTCTCGGAATTCCGCTGACGTTTAAAAATGCTTTGGAACTCTTCCATTGTTCTCGGAATTCCGCTGAAGTTTAAAAATGCTTCGGAACTCTTCCATTGTTCTCAGAATTCTGCTGACGTTTAAAAATGCTTCAGAACTCTTCCAATGTTCTCGGAATTCCGCTGACGTTTAAAAATGCTTTGGAACTCTTCCATTGTTCTCGGAATTCCGCTGAAGTTTAAAAATGCTTCGGAACTCTTCCATTGTTCTCAGAATTCTGCTGACGTTTAAAAATGCTTCGGAACTCGTCTATTGTTCTCGGAATTCTGCTGACGTTTAAAAATGCTTCAGAACTCTTCCATTGTTCTCGGAATTCCGCTGACGTTTAAAAATGCTTTGGAACTCTTCCATTGTTCTCGGAATTCCGCTGAAGTTTAAAAATGCTTCGGAACTCTTCCATTGTTCTCAGAATTCTGCTGACGTTTAAAAATGCTTCGGAACACTTCTATTGTTCTCGGAATTCTGCTGACGTTTAAAAATGCTTCAGAACTCTTCCATTGTTCTCGGATTTCCGCTGACGTTTAATAATGCTTCGGAACTCTTCCATTGTTCTCGGAATTCCGCTGAAGTTTAAAAATGCTTCGGAACTCTTCCATTGTTCTCAGAATTCTGCTGACGTTTAAAAATGCTTCAGAACTCTTCTATTGTTCTCGGAATTCTGCTGAAGTTTAAAAATGCTTCGAAACTCTTCCATTGTTCTCGGAATTCTGCTGAAGTTTAAAAATGCTTCAGAACTCTTCCATTGCTCTCGGAATTCCGCTGACGTTTAATAATGCTTCGCAACTCTTCCATTGTTCTCGGAATTCCGTTGAAGTTTAAAAATGCTTCGAAACTCTTCCATTGTTCTCGGAATTCTGCTGAAGTTTAAAAATGCTTCGGAACTCTTCCATTGTTCTCAGAGTTCCGCTGACGTTTAAAAATGCTTCGGTACTCTTCCATTGTTCTCGGAATTCCGCTGACATTTAAAAATGCTTCGGAACTCTTCAATTGTTCTCGGAATTCTGCTGAACTTTTAAAATGCTTTGGAACTCTTCCATTGCTCTCAGAATTCGGGTGAAGTTTAGAAATGCTTCGGAACTCTTCTATTGTTCTCGGAATTCCGCTGAAGTTTAAAAATGCTTAAAATCTCTTCCATTGTTCTCGTAATTCTGCTCATGTTTAAAAATGCTTCGGAACTCTTCCATTGTTCTCGTAATTCCGCTGAAGTTTAAAAATGCTTCAGAACTCTTCCATTGCTCTCGGAATTCCGCTGACGTTTAATAATGCTTCGCAACTCTTCCATTGTTCTTAGAATTCCGCTGACGTTTAAAAATGCTTTGGAACTCTTCCATTGTTCTCGGAATTCCGCTGACGTTTAAAAATGCTTTGGAACTCTTCCATTGTTCTCGGAATTCCGCTGAAGTTTAAAAATTCTTCGGAACTCTTCCATTGTTCTCAGAATTCTGCTGACGTTTAAAAATGCTTCAGAACTCTTCCATTGTTCTCGGAATTCCGCTGACGTTTAAAAATGCTTTGGAACTCTTCCATTGTTCTCGGAATTCCGCTGAAGTTTAAAAATGCTTCGGAACTCTTCCATTGTTCTCAGAATTCTGCTGACGTTTAAAAATGCTTCGGAACTCGTCTATTGTTCTCGGAATTCTGCTGACGTTTAAAAATGCTTCAGAACTCTTCCATTGTTCTCGGAATTCCGCTGACGTTTAAAAATGCTTTGGAACTCTTCCATTGTTCTCGGAATTCCGCTGAAGTTTAAAAATGCTTCGGAACTCTTCCATTGTTCTCAGAATTCTGCTGACATTTAAAAATGCTTCGGAACTCTTCTATTGTTCTCGGAATTCTGCTGACGTTTAAAAATGCTTCAGAACTCTTCCATTGTTCTCGGATTTCCGCTGACGTTTAATAATGCTTCGGATCTCTTCCATTGTTCTCGGAATTCCGCTGAAGTTTAAAAATGCTTCGGAACTCTTCCATTGTTCTCAGAATTCTGCTGACGTTTAAAAATGCTTCAGAACTCTTCTATTGTTCTCGGAATTCTGCTGAAGTTTAAAAATGCATCGAAACTCTTCCATTGTTCTCGGAATTCTGCTGAAGTTTAAAAATGCTTCAGAACTCTTCCATTGCTCTCGGAATTCCGCTGACGTTTAATAATGCTTCGCAACTCTTCCATTGTTCTCGGAATTCCGTTGAAGTTTAAAAATGCTTCGAAACTCTTCCATTGTTCTCGGAATTCTGCTGAAGTTTAAAAATGCTTCGGAACTCTTCCATTGTTCTCAGAATTCCGCTGACGTTTAAAAATGCTTCGGTACTCTTCCATTGTTCTCGGAATTCCGCTGACATTTAAAAATGCTTCGGAACTCTTCAATTGTTCTCGGAATTCTGCTGAACTTTTAAAATGCTTTGGAACTCTTCCATTGCTCTCAGAATTCGGGTGAAGTTTAAAAATGCTTCGGAACTCTTCTATTGTTCTCGGAATTCCGCTGAAGTTTAAAAATGCTTAAAATCTCTTACATTGTTCTCGGAATTCCGCTGAAGTTTAAAAATGCTTCGGAACTCTTCCATTGTTCTCGGAATTCTGCTGAAGTTTAAAAATGCTTCAGAACTCTTCCATTGTTCTCAGAACTCCGCTGACGTTTAAAAATGCTTCGGAAATCTTCCATTGTTTTCAAAATTCCGCTGACGTTTAAAAATGCTTCAGAACTATTCCATTGTTCTCAGAATTCTGCTGACGTTTAAAAATGCTTCGGAACTCTTCCATTGTTCTCGGAATTCTGCTGAAGTTTAAAAATGCTTCACAACTCTTCCATTGTTCTCGGAATTCCGCTGACTTTTAAAAATGCTTCGGAACTCTTCCATTGTTCTCCAAATTCCGCTGAAGTTTAAAAATGCTGCGGAACCCTTCCATCGTTCTCGGAATTCTGCTGAAGTTTAAAAATGCTTCGGAACTCTTCCATTGTTCTCAGAATTCCGCTGACGTTTAAAAATGCTTCGGAAATCTTCCATTGTTTTCAAAATTCCGCTGACGCTTAAAAATGCTTCAGAACTCTTCCATTGTTCTCGGAATTCTGCTGACGTTTAAAAATGCTTCGGAACTCTTCCATTGTTCTCGGAATTCCGCTGAAGTTTAAAAATGCTTCAGTACTCTTCCATTGTTCTCGGAATTCCGCTGACTTTTAAAAATGCTTCGGAACTCTATCATTGTTCTCCAAATTCCGCTGAAGTTTAAAAATGCTGCGGAACCCTTCCATCGTTCTCGGAATTCCGCTGAAGTTTAAAAATGCTTCGAAACTCTTCCTCTGTTCTCGGAATTCTGCTGAAGTTTAAAAATGCTTCGGAACTCTTCCATTGTTCTCAGAATTCCGCTGACGTTTAAAAATGCTTCGGTACTCTTCCATTGTTCTCGGCATTCCGCTGACATTTAAAAATGCTTCGGAACTCTTCAATTGTTCTCGGAATTCTGCTGAACTTTTAAGGGCTTTGGAACTCTTCCATTGCTCTCGGAATTCGGGTGAAGTTTAAAAATGCTTCGGAACTCTTCTATTGTTCTTGGAATTCCGCTGAAGTTTAAAAATGCTTAAAATCTCTTCCATTGTTCTCGTAATTCTGCTCATGTTTAAAAATGCTTCGGAACTCTTCCATTGTTCTCGTAATTCCGCTGAAGTTTAAAAATGCTTCGGAACTCTTCCATTGTTCTCGGAATTCCGATGACTTTTTAAAATGCTTCGGTACTCTTCCATTGTTCTCAGAATTCCGCTGATGTTTAAAAATGCTTCGTAACTCTTCCATTGTTATCGGAATTCCGCTGAAGTTTAAAAATGCTTCGGAACTCTTCCATTGTTCTAGGAATTCTGCTGAAGTCTAAAAATTCATCTGAACTCTTCCATTGTTCTCGGAATTCGTGTGAATTTTAAAAATGCTTCGGATCTCTTCTATTGTTCTCGGAATTCCGCTGAAGTTTAAAAATGCTTAAAATCTCTTACATTTTTCTCGGAATTCCGCTGAAGTTTAAAAATGCTTCGGAAATCTTCCATTGTTTTCAAAATTCCGCTGACGTTTAAAAATGCTTCAGAACTATTCCATTGTTCTCAGAATTCTGCTGACGTTTAAAAATGCTTCGGAACTCTTCTATTGTTCTCGGAATTCTGCTGACGTTTAAAAATGCTTCAGAACTATTCCATTGTTCTCGGAATTTCGCTGACGTTTAAAAATGCTTTGGAACTCTTCCATTGTTCTCGGAATTCCGCTGAAGTTTAAAAATGCTTCGGAACTCTTCCATTGTTCTCAGAATTCTGCTGACGTTTAAAAATGCTTCAGAACTCTTCTATTGTTCTCGGAATTCTGCTGAAGTTTAAAAATGCTTCGAAACTCTTCCATTGTTCTCGGAATTCTGCTGAAGTTTAAAAATGCTTCAGAACTCTTCCATTGCTCTCGGAATTCCGCTGACGTTTAATAATGCTTCGCAACTCTTCCATTGTTCTCGGAATTCCGTTGAAGTTTAAAAATGCTTCGAAACTCTTCCATTGTTCTCGGAATTCTGCTGAAGTTTAAAAATGCTTCGGAACTCTTCCATTGTTCTCAGAATTCCGCTGACGTTTAAAAATGCTTCGGTACTCTTCCATTGTTCTCGGAATTCCGCTGACATTTAAAAATGCTTCGGAACTCTTCAATTGTTCTCGGAATTCTGCTGAACTTTTAAAATGCTTTGGAACACTTCCATTGCTCTCAGAATTCGGGTGAAGTTTAAAAATGCTTCGGAACTCTTCTATTGTTCTCGGAATTCCGCTGAAGTTTAAAAATGCTTAAAATCTCTTCCATTGTTCTCGTAATTCTGCTCATGTTTAAAAATGCTTCGGAACTCTTCCATTGTTCTCGTAATTCCGCTGAAGTTTAAAAATGCTTCAGAACTCTTCCATTGCTCTCGGAATTCCGCTGACGTTTAATAATGCTTCGCAACTCTTCCATTGTTCTTAGAATTCCGCTGACGTTTAAAAATGCTTTGGAACTCTTCCATTGTTCTCGGAATTCCGCTGACGTTTAAAAATGCTTTGGAACTCTTCCATTGTTCTCGGAATTCCGCTGAAGTTTAAAAATGCTTCGGAACTCTTCCATTGTTCTCAGAATTCCGCTGACGTTTAAAAATGCTTCGGAAATCTTCCATTGTTTTCAAAATTCCGCTGACGTTTAAAAATGCTTCAGAACTATTCCATTGTTCTCAGAATTCTGCTGAAGTTTAAAAATGCTTCGGAACTCTTCCATTGTTCTTGGAATTCTGCTGAAGTTTAAAAATGCTTCACAACTCTTCCATTGTTCTCGGAATTCCGCTGACTTTTAAAAATGCTTCGGAACTCTTCCATTGTTCTCCAAATTCCGCTGAAGTTTAAAAATGCTGCGGAACCCTTCCATCGTTCTCGGAATTCTGCTGAAGTTTAAAAATGCTTCGTAACTCTTCCATTGTTCTCAGAATTCCGCTGACGTCTAAAAATGCTTCGGTACTCTTCCATTGTTCTCGGAATTCCGCTGACATATAAAAATGCTTCGGAAATCTTGCATTGTTCTCGGCATTCCGCTGACGTTTAAAAATGCTTCGGAACTCTTCCATTGTTCTCGGAATTCCGCTGAAGTTTAAAAATGCTTCGGAACTCTTCCGTTGTTCTCGGAATTCCGATGACGTTTTAAAATGCTTCGGTACACTTCCATTGTTCTCGGAATTCCGCTGACGTTTAAAAATGCTTCGGAACTCTTCCATTGTTATCGGAATTCCGCTGAAGTTTAAAAATGCTTCGGAACTCTTCCATTGTTCTAGGAATTCTGCTGAAGTCTAAAAATTCATCTGAACTCTTCCATTATTCTCGGAATTCGTGTGAATTTTAAAAATGCTTCGGAACTCTTCCATTGTTCTCAGAATTCTGCTGACGTTTAAAAATGCTTCGGAACTCTTCTATTGTTCTCGGAATTCTGCTGACGTTTAAAAATGCTTCAGAACTCTTCCATTGTTCTCGAATTTCCTCTGATGTTTAATAATGCTTCAGAACTCTTCCATTGTTCTCGGAATTCCGCTGAAGTTTAAAAATGCTTCGGAACTCTTCCATTGTTCTCAGAATTCTGCTGACGTTTAAAAATGCTTCGGAACTCTTCTATTGTTCTCGGAATTCTGCTGACGTTTAAAAATGCTTCAGAACTCTTCCATTGTTCTCGGAATTCCGCTGACGTTTAATAATGCTTCGGAACTCTTCCATTGTTCTCGGAATTCCGCTGAAGTTTCAAAATGCTTCGGAACTCTACCATTGTTCTCAGAATTCTGCTGACGTTTAAAAATGCTTCGGAACTCTTCCATTGTTCTCGGAATTCCGCTGACATATAAAAATGCTTCGGAACTCTTCCATTGTTCTCGGCATTCCGCAGACGTTTAAAAATGCTTCGGAACTCTTCAATTGTTCTCGGAATTCTGCTGAACTTTTAAAATGCTTTGGAACTCTTCCATTGCTCTCGAAATTCTGCTGACGTTTAAAAATGCTTCAGAACTCTTCCATTGTTCTCGGAATTCCGTTGAAGTTTAAAAATGCTTCGAAACTCTTCCATTGTTCTCGGAATTCTGCTGAAGTTTAAAAATGCTTCGTAAATCTTCCATTGTTCTCAGAATTTCGCTGACGTTTAAAAATGCTTCGGTACTCTTCCATTGTTCTCGGAATTCTGCTGAAGTTTAAAAATGCTTCAGAACTCTTCCATTGTTCTCAGAATTTCGCTGACGTTTAAAAATGCTTCAGAACTCTTCCATTGTTCTCGGAATTCTGCTGAAGTTTAAAAATGCTTCAGAACTCTTCCATTGCTCTCGGAATTCCGCTGACGTTTAATAATGCTTTGCAACTCTTCCATTGTTCTCAGAATTCCGCTGACGTTTAAAAATGCTTCGCAACTCTTCCATTGTTCTCGGAATTCCGTTGAAGTTTAAAAATGCTTCGAAACTCTTCCATTGTTCTCGGAATTCTGCTGAAGTTTAAAAATGCTTCGGAACTCTTCCATTGTTCTCAGAATTCCGCTGACGTTTAAAAATGCTTCGGTACTCTTCCATTGTTCTCGGAATTCCGCTGACATTTAAAAATGCTTCGGAACTCTTCAATTGTTCTCGGAATTCTGCTGAACTTTTAAAATGCTTTGGAACTCTTCCATTGCTCTCAGAATTCGGGTGAAGTTTAAAAATGCTTCGGAACTCTTCTATTGTTCTCGGAATTCCGCTGAAGTTTAAAAATGCTTAAAATCTCTTACATTGTTCTCGGAATTCCGCTGAAGTTTAAAAATGCTTCGGAACTCTTCCATTGTTCTCGGAATTCTGCTGAAGTTTAAAAATGCTTCAGAACTCTTCCATTGTTCTCAGAACTCCGCTGACGTTTAAAAATGCTTCGGAAATCTTCCATTGTTTTCAAAATTCCGCTGACGTTTAAAAATGCTTCAGAACTATTCCATTGTTCTCAGAATTCTGCTGACGTTTAAAAATGCTTCGGAACTCTTCCATTGTTCTCGGAATTCTGCTGAAGTTTAAAAATGCTTCACAACTCTTCCATTGTTCTCGGAATTCCGCTGACTTTTAAAAATGCTTCGGAACTCTTCCATTGTTCTCCAAATTCCGCTGAAGTTTAAAAATGCTGCGGAACCCTTCCATCGTTCTCGGAATTCTGCTGAAGTTTAAAAATGCTTCGGAACTCTTCCATTGTTCTCAGAATTCCGCTGACGTTTAAAAATGCTTCGGAAATCTTCCATTGTTTTCAAAATTCCGCTGACGCTTAAAAATGCTTCAGAACTCTTCCATTGTTCTCGGAATTCTGCTGACGTTTAAAAATGCTTCGGAACTCTTCCATTGTTCTCGGAATTCCGCTGAAGTTTAAAAATGCTTCAGTACTCTTCCATTGTTCTCGGAATTCCGCTGACTTTTAAAAATGCTTCGGAACTCTATCATTGTTCTCCAAATTCCGCTGAAGTTTAAAAATGCTGCGGAACCCTTCCATCGTTCTCGGAATTCCGCTGAAGTTTAAAAATGCTTCGAAACTCTTCCTCTGTTCTCGGAATTCTGCTGAAGTTTAAAAATGCTTCGGAACTCTTCCATTGTTCTCAGAATTCCGCTGACGTTTAAAAATGCTTCGGTACTCTTCCATTGTTCTCGGCATTCCGCTGACATTTAAAAATGCTTCGGAACTCTTCAATTGTTCTCGGAATTCTGCTGAACTTTTAAGGGCTTTGGAACTCTTCCATTGCTCTCGGAATTCGGGTGAAGTTTAAAAATGCTTCGGAACTCTTCTATTGTTCTTGGAATTCCGCTGAAGTTTAAAAATGCTTAAAATCTCTTCCATTGTTCTCGTAATTCTGCTCATGTTTAAAAATGCTTCGGAACTCTTCCATTGTTCTCGTAATTCCGCTGAAGTTTAAAAATGCTTCGGAACTCTTCCATTGTTCTCGGAATTCCGATGACTTTTTAAAATGCTTCGGTACTCTTCCATTGTTCTCAGAATTCCGCTGATGTTTAAAAATGCTTCGTAACTCTTCCATTGTTATCGGAATTCCGCTGAAGTTTAAAAATGCTTCGGAACTCTTCCATTGTTCTAGGAATTCTGCTGAAGTCTAAAAATTCATCTGAACTCTTCCATTGTTCTCGGAATTCGTGTGAATTTTAAAAATGCTTCGGATCTCTTCTATTGTTCTCGGAATTCCGCTGAAGTTTAAAAATGCTTAAAATCTCTTACATTTTTCTCGGAATTCCGCTGAAGTTTAAAAATGCTTCGGAAATCTTCCATTGTTTTCAAAATTCCGCTGACGTTTAAAAATGCTTCAGAACTATTCCATTGTTCTCAGAATTCTGCTGACGTTTAAAAATGCTTCGGAACTCTTCTATTGTTCTCGGAATTCTGCTGACGTTTAAAAATGCTTCAGAACTATTCCATTGTTCTCGGAATTTCGCTGACGTTTAAAAATGCTTTGGAACTCTTCCATTGTTCTCGGAATTCCGCTGAAGTTTAAAAATGCTTCGGAACTCTTCCATTGTTCTCAGAATTCTGCTGACGTTTAAAAATGCTTCAGAACTCTTCTATTGTTCTCGGAATTCTGCTGAAGTTTAAAAATGCTTCGAAACTCTTCCATTGTTCTCGGAATTCTGCTGAAGTTTAAAAATGCTTCAGAACTCTTCCATTGCTCTCGGAATTCCGCTGACGTTTAATAATGCTTCGCAACTCTTCCATTGTTCTCGGAATTCCGTTGAAGTTTAAAAATGCTTCGAAACTCTTCCATTGTTCTCGGAATTCTGCTGAAGTTTAAAAATGCTTCGGAACTCTTCCATTGTTCTCAGAATTCCGCTGACGTTTAAAAATGCTTCGGTACTCTTCCATTGTTCTCGGAATTCCGCTGACATTTAAAAATGCTTCGGAACTCTTCAATTGTTCTCGGAATTCTGCTGAACTTTTAAAATGCTTTGGAACACTTCCATTGCTCTCAGAATTCGGGTGAAGTTTAAAAATGCTTCGGAACTCTTCTATTGTTCTCGGAATTCCGCTGAAGTTTAAAAATGCTTAAAATCTCTTCCATTGTTCTCGTAATTCTGCTCATGTTTAAAAATGCTTCGGAACTCTTCCATTGTTCTCGTAATTCCGCTGAAGTTTAAAAATGCTTCAGAACTCTTCCATTGCTCTCGGAATTCCGCTGACGTTTAATAATGCTTCGCAACTCTTCCATTGTTCTTAGAATTCCGCTGACGTTTAAAAATGCTTTGGAACTCTTCCATTGTTCTCGGAATTCCGCTGACGTTTAAAAATGCTTTGGAACTCTTCCATTGTTCTCGGAATTCCGCTGAAGTTTAAAAATGCTTCGGAACTCTTCCATTGTTCTCAGAATTCCGCTGACGTTTAAAAATGCTTCGGAAATCTTCCATTGTTTTCAAAATTCCGCTGACGTTTAAAAATGCTTCAGAACTATTCCATTGTTCTCAGAATTCTGCTGAAGTTTAAAAATGCTTCGGAACTCTTCCATTGTTCTTGGAATTCTGCTGAAGTTTAAAAATGCTTCACAACTCTTCCATTGTTCTCGGAATTCCGCTGACTTTTAAAAATGCTTCGGAACTCTTCCATTGTTCTCCAAATTCCGCTGAAGTTTAAAAATGCTGCGGAACCCTTCCATCGTTCTCGGAATTCTGCTGAAGTTTAAAAATGCTTCGTAACTCTTCCATTGTTCTCAGAATTCCGCTGACGTCTAAAAATGCTTCGGTACTCTTCCATTGTTCTCGGAATTCCGCTGACATATAAAAATGCTTCGGAAATCTTGCATTGTTCTCGGCATTCCGCTGACGTTTAAAAATGCTTCGGAACTCTTCCATTGTTCTCGGAATTCCGCTGAAGTTTAAAAATGCTTCGGAACTCTTCCGTTGTTCTCGGAATTCCGATGACGTTTTAAAATGCTTCGGTACACTTCCATTGTTCTCGGAATTCCGCTGACGTTTAAAAATGCTTCGGAACTCTTCCATTGTTATCGGAATTCCGCTGAAGTTTAAAAATGCTTCGGAACTCTTCCATTGTTCTAGGAATTCTGCTGAAGTCTAAAAATTCATCTGAACTCTTCCATTATTCTCGGAATTCGTGTGAATTTTAAAAATGCTTCGGAACTCTTCCATTGTTCTCAGAATTCTGCTGACGTTTAAAAATGCTTCGGAACTCTTCTATTGTTCTCGGAATTCTGCTGACGTTTAAAAATGCTTCAGAACTCTTCCATTGTTCTCGAATTTCCTCTGATGTTTAATAATGCTTCAGAACTCTTCCATTGTTCTCGGAATTCCGCTGAAGTTTAAAAATGCTTCGGAACTCTTCCATTGTTCTCAGAATTCTGCTGACGTTTAAAAATGCTTCGGAACTCTTCTATTGTTCTCGGAATTCTGCTGACGTTTAAAAATGCTTCAGAACTCTTCCATTGTTCTCGGAATTCCGCTGACGTTTAATAATGCTTCGGAACTCTTCCATTGTTCTCGGAATTCCGCTGAAGTTTCAAAATGCTTCGGAACTCTACCATTGTTCTCAGAATTCTGCTGACGTTTAAAAATGCTTCGGAACTCTTCCATTGTTCTCGGAATTCCGCTGACATATAAAAATGCTTCGGAACTCTTCCATTGTTCTCGGCATTCCGCAGACGTTTAAAAATGCTTCGGAACTCTTCAATTGTTCTCGGAATTCTGCTGAACTTTTAAAATGCTTTGGAACTCTTCCATTGCTCTCGAAATTCTGCTGACGTTTAAAAATGCTTCAGAACTCTTCCATTGTTCTCGGAATTCCGTTGAAGTTTAAAAATGCTTCGAAACTCTTCCATTGTTCTCGGAATTCTGCTGAAGTTTAAAAATGCTTCGTAAATCTTCCATTGTTCTCAGAATTTCGCTGACGTTTAAAAATGCTTCGGTACTCTTCCATTGTTCTCGGAATTCTGCTGAAGTTTAAAAATGCTTCAGAACTCTTCCATTGTTCTCAGAATTTCGCTGACGTTTAAAAATGCTTCAGAACTCTTCCATTGTTCTCGGAATTCTGCTGAAGTTTAAAAATGCTTCAGAACTCTTCCATTGCTCTCGGAATTCCGCTGACGTTTAATAATGCTTTGCAACTCTTCCATTGTTCTCAGAATTCCGCTGACGTTTAAAAATGCTTCGGTACTCTTCCATTGTTCTCGGAATTCCGCTGACATATAAAAATGCTTCGGAAATCTTGCATTGTTCTCGGCATTCCGCTGACATTTAAAAATGCTTCGGAACTCTTCAATTGTTCTCGGAATTCTGCTGAACTTTTAAAATGCTTTGGAACTCTTCCATTGCTCTCGGAATTCGGGTGAAGTTTAAAAATGCTTCGGAACTCTTCTATTGTTCTCGGAATTCCGCTGAAGTTTAAAAATGCTTAAAATCTCTTCCATTGTTCTCGTAATTCTGCTCATGTTTAAAAATGCTTCGGAACTCTTCCATTGTTCTCGTAATTCCGCTGAAGTTTAAAAATGCTTCGGAACTCTTCCATTGTTCTCGGAATTCCGATGACTTTTTAAAATGCTTCGGTACTCTTGCATTGTTCTCGGAATTCCGCTGACGTTTAAAAATGCTTCGTAACTGTTCCATTGTTATCGGAATTCCGCTGAAGTTTAAAAATGCTTAAAATCTCTTACATTTTTCTCGGAATTCCGCTGAAGTTTAAAAATGCTTCGGAAATCTTCCATTGTTTTCAAAATTCCGCTGACGTTTAAAAATGCTTCAGAACTATTCCATTGTTCTCAGAATTCTGCTGACGTTTAAAAATGCTTCGGAACTCTTCCAATGTTCTCGGAATTCTGCTGAAGTTTAAAAATGCTTCACAACTCTTCCATTGTTCTCGGAATTCCGCTGACTTTTAAAAATGCTTCGGAACTCTTCCATTGTTCTCCGAATTCTGCTGAAGTTTAAAAATGCTTCGGAACCCTTCCATCGTTCTCGGAATTCTGCTGAAGTTTAAAAATGCTTCGGAACACTTCCATTGTTCTCAGAATTCCGCTGACGTTTAAAAATGTTTCGGAAATCTTCCATTGTATTCAAAATTCCGCTGACGCTTAAAAATGCTTCAGAACTCTTCCATTGTTCTCGGAATTCTGCTGACGTTTAAAAATGCTTCGGAACTCTTCCATTGTTCTCGGAATTCCGTTAAAGTTTAAAAATGCTTCGAAACTCTTCCATTGTTCTCGGAATTCTGCTGAAGTTTAAAAATGCTTCGTAACTCTTCCATTGTTCTCAGAATTCCGCTGACGTCTAAAAATGCTTCGGTACTCTTCCATTGTTCTCGGAATTCCGCTGACATATAAAAATGCTTCGGAAATCTTGCATTGTTCTCGGCATTCCGCTGACGTTTAAAAATGCTTTGGAACTCTTCCATTGTTCTCGGAATTCCGCTGAAGTTTAAAAATGCTTCAGAACTCTTCCATTGTTCTCAGAATTCTGCTGACGTTTAAAAATGCTTCAGAACTCTTCCATTGTTCTCGGAATTCCGCTGACGTTTAAAAATGCTTTGGAACTCTTCCATTGTTCTCGGAATTCCGCTGAAGTTTAAAAATGCTTCGGAACTCTTCCATTGTTCTCAGAATTCTGCTGACGTTTAAAAATGCTTCGGAACTCGTCTATTGTTCTCGGAATTCTGCTGATGTTTAAAAATGCTTCAGAACTCTTCCATTGTTCTCGGAATTCCGCTGACGTTTAAAAATGCTTTGGAACTCTTCCATTGTTCTCGGAATTCCGCTGAAGTTTAAAAATGCTTCGGAACTCTTCCATTGTTCTCAGAATTCTGCTGACGTTTAAAAATGCTTCAGAACTCTTCCATTGTTCTCGGAATTCCGCTGACGTTTAAAAATGCTTTGGAACTCTTCCATTGTTCTCGGAATTCCGCTGAAGTTTAAAAATGCTTCGGAACTCTTCCATTGTTCTCAGAATTCTGCTGACGTTTAAAAATGCTTCGGAACTCTTCTATTGTTCTCGGAATTCTGCTGACGTTTAAAAATGCTTCAGAACTCTTCCATTGTTCTCGGAATTCCGCTGACGTTTAATAATGCTTCGGAACTCTTCCATTGTTCTCGGAATTCCGCTGAAGTTTCAAAATGCTTCGGAACTCTACCATTGTTCTCAGAATTCTGCTGACGTTTAAAAATGCTTCGGAACTCTTCCATTGTTCTCGGAATTCCGCTGACATATAAAAATGCTTCGGAACTCTTCCATTGTTCTCGGCATTCCGCAGACGTTTAAAAATGCTTCGGAACTCTTCAATTGTTCTCGGAATTCTGCTGAACTTTTAAAATGCTTTGGAACTCTTCCATTGCTCTCGAAATTCTGCTGACGTTTAAAAATGCTTTGGAACTCTTCCATTGTTCTCGGAATTCCGCTGAAGTTTAAAAATGCTTCGGAACTCTTCCATTGTTCTCAGAATTCTGCTGACGTTTAAAAATGCTTCGGAACTCTTCTATTGTTCTCGGAATTCTGCTGACGTTTAAAAATGCTTCAGAACTCTTCCATTGTTCTCGGATTTCCGCTGACGTTTAATAATGCTTCGGAACTCTTCCATTGTTCTCGGAATTCCGCTGAAGTTTAAAAATGCTTCGGAACTCTTCCATTGTTCTCAGAATTCTGCTGACGTTTAAAAATGCTTCAGAACTCTTCTATTGTTCTCGGAATTCTGCTGAAGTTTAAAAATGCTTCGAAACTCTTCCATTGTTCTCGGAATTCTGCTGAAGTTTAAAAATGCTTCAGAACTCTTCCATTGCTCTCGGAATTCCGCTGACGTTTAATAATGCTTCGCAACTCTTCCATTGTTCTCGGAATTCCGTTGAAGTTTAAAAATGCTTCGAAACTCTTCCATTGCTCTCGGAATTCCGCTGACGTTTAATAATGCTTCGCAACTCTTCCATTGTTCTTAGAATTCCGCTGACGTTTAAAAATGCTTTGGAACTCTTCCATTGTTCTCGGAATTCCGCTGACGTTTAAAAATGCTTTGGAACTCTTCCATTGTTCTCGGAATTCCGCTGAAGTTTAAAAATGCTTCGGAACTCTTCCATTGTTCTCAGAATTCTGCTGACGTTTAAAAATGCTTCAGAACTCTTCCATTGTTCTCGGAATTCCGCTGACGTTTAAAAATGCTTTGGAACTCTTCCATTGTTCTCGGAATTCCGCTGAAGTTTAAAAATGCTTCGGAACTCTTCCATTGTTCTCAGAATTCTGCTGACGTTTAAAAATGCTTCGGAACTCGTCTATTGTTCTCGGAATTCTGCTGACGTTTAAAAATGCTTCAGAACTCTTCCATTGTTCTCGGAATTCCGCTGATGTTTAAAAATGCTTTGGAACTCTTCCATTGTTCTCGGAATTCCGCTGAAGTTTAAAAATGCTTCGGAACTCTTCCATTGTTCTCAGAATTCTGCTGACATTTAAAAATGCTTCGGAACTCTTCTATTGTTCTCGGAATTCTGCTGACGTTTAAAAATGCTTCAGAACTCTTCCATTGTTCTCGGATTTCCGCTGACGTTTAATAATGCTTCGGAACTCTTCCATTGTTCTCGGAATTCCGCTGAAGTTTAAAAATGCTTCGGAACTCTTCCATTGTTCTCAGAATTCCGCTGACGTTTAAAAATGCTTCGGTACTCTTCCATTGTTCTCGGAATTCCGCTGACATTTAAAAATGCTTCGGAACTCTTCAATTGTTCTCGGAATTCTGCTGAACTTTTAAAATGCTTTGGAACACTTCCATTGCTCTCAGAATTCGGGTGAAGTTTAAAAATGCTTCGGAACTCTTCTATTGTTCTCGGAATTCCGCTGAAGTTTAAAAATGCTTAAAATCTCTTCCATTGTTCTCGTAATTCTGCTCATGTTTAAAAATGCTTCGGAACTCTTCCATTGTTCTCGTAATTCCGCTGAAGTTTAAAAATGCTTTGGAACTCTTCCATTGTTCTCGGAATTCCGCTGACGTTTAAAAATGCTTTGGAACTCTTCCATTGTTCTCGGAATTCCGCTGAAGTTTAAAAATGCTTCGGAACTCTTCCATTGTTCTCAGAATTCTGCTGACGTTTAAAAATGCTTCAGAACTCTTCCATTGTTCTCGGAATTCCGCTGACGTTTAAAAATGCTTTGGAACTCTTCCATTGTTCTCGGAATTCCGCTGAAGTTTAAAAATGCTTCGGAACTCTTCCATTGTTCTCAGAATTCTGCTGACGTTTAAAAATGCTTCGGAACTCGTCTATTGTTCTCGGAATTCTGCTGACGTTTAAAAATGCTTCAGAACTCTTCCATTGTTCTCGGAATTCCGCTGATGTTTAAAAATGCTTTGGAACTCTTCCATTGTTCTCGGAATTCCGCTGAAGTTTAAAAATGCTTCGGAACTCTTCCATTGTTCTCAGAATTCTGCTGACATTTAAAAATGCTTCGGAACTCTTCTATTGTTCTCGGAATTCTGCTGACGTTTAAAAATGCTTCAGAACTCTTCCATTGTTCTCGGATTTCCGCTGACGTTTAATAATGCTTCGGAACTCTTCCATTGTTCTCGGAATTCCGCTGAAGTTTAAAAATGCTTCGGAACTCTTCCATTGTTCTCAGAATTCCGCTGACGTTTAAAAATGCTTCGGTACTCTTCCATTGTTCTCGGAATTCCGCTGACATTTAAAAATGCTTCGGAACTCTTCAATTGTTCTCGGAATTCTGCTGAACTTTTAAAATGCTTTGGAACACTTCCATTGCTCTCAGAATTCGGGTGAAGTTTAAAAATGCTTCGGAACTCTTCTATTGTTCTCGGAATTCCGCTGAAGTTTAAAAATGCTTAAAATCTCTTCCATTGTTCTCGTAATTCTGCTCATGTTTAAAAATGCTTCGGAACTCTTCCATTGTTCTCGTAATTCCGCTGAAGTTTAAAAATGCTTCGGAACTCTTCCATTGTTCTTAGAATTCCGCTGACGTTTAAAAATGCTTTGGAACTCTTCCATTGTTCTCGGAATTCCGCTGACGTTTAAAAATGCTTTGGAACTCTTCCATTGTTCTCGGAATTCCGTTGAAGTTTAAAAATGCTTCGAAACTCTTCCATTGTTCTCGGAATTCTGCTGAAGTTTAAAAATGCTTCGGAACTCTTCCATTGTTCTCAGAATTCCGCTGACGTTTAAAAATGCTTCGGTACTCTTCCATTGTTCTCGGAATTCCGCTGACATTTAAAAATGCTTCGGAACTCTTCAATTGTTCTCGGAATTCTGCTGAACTTTTAAAATGCTTTGGAACACTTCCATTGCTCTCAGAATTCGGGTGAAGTTTAAAAATGCTTCGGAACTCTTCTATTGTTCTCGGAATTCCGCTGAAGTTTAAAAATGCTTAAAATCTCTTCCATTGTTCTCGTAATTCTGCTCATGTTTAAAAATGCTTCGGAACTCTTCCATTGTTCTCGTAATTCCGCTGAAGTTTAAAAATGCTTCAGAACTCTTCCATTGCTCTCGGAATTCCGCTGACGTTTAATAATGCTTCGCAACTCTTCCATTGTTCTTAGAATTCCGCTGACGTTTAAAAATGCTTTGGAACTCTTCCATTGTTCTCGGAATTCCGCTGACGTTTAAAAATGCTTTGGAACTCTTCCATTGTTCTCGGAATTCCGCTGAAGTTTAAAAATGCTTCGGAACTCTTCCATTGTTCTCAGAATTCCGCTGACGTTTAAAAATGCTTCGGAAATCTTCCATTGTTTTCAAAATTCCGCTGACGTTTAAAAATGCTTCAGAACTATTCCATTGTTCTCAGAATTCTGCTGAAGTTTAAAAATGCTTCGGAACTCTTCCATTGTTCTTGGAATTCTGCTGAAGTTTAAAAATGCTTCACAACTCTTCCATTGTTCTCGGAATTCCGCTGACTTTTAAAAATGCTTCGGAACTCTTCCATTGTTCTCCAAATTCCGCTGAAGTTTAAAAATGCTGCGGAACCCTTCCATCGTTCTCGGAATTCTGCTGAAGTTTAAAAATGCTTCGTAACTCTTCCATTGTTCTCAGAATTCCGCTGACGTCTAAAAATGCTTCGGTACTCTTCCATTGTTCTCGGAATTCCGCTGACATATAAAAATGCTTCGGAAATCTTGCATTGTTCTCGGCATTCCGCTGACGTTTAAAAATGCTTCGGAACTCTTCCATTGTTCTCGGAATTCCGCTGAAGTTTAAAAATGCTTCGGAACTCTTCCGTTGTTCTCGGAATTCCGATGACGTTTTAAAATGCTTCGGTACACTTCCATTGTTCTCGGAATTCCGCTGACGTTTAAAAATGCTTCGGAACTCTTCCATTGTTATCGGAATTCCGCTGAAGTTTAAAAATGCTTCGGAACTCTTCCATTGTTCTAGGAATTCTGCTGAAGTCTAAAAATTCATCTGAACTCTTCCATTATTCTCGGAATTCGTGTGAATTTTAAAAATGCTTCGGAACTCTTCCATTGTTCTCAGAATTCTGCTGACGTTTAAAAATGCTTCGGAACTCTTCTATTGTTCTCGGAATTCTGCTGACGTTTAAAAATGCTTCAGAACTCTTCCATTGTTCTCGAATTTCCTCTGATGTTTAATAATGCTTCAGAACTCTTCCATTGTTCTCGGAATTCCGCTGAAGTTTAAAAATGCTTCGGAACTCTTCCATTGTTCTCAGAATTCTGCTGACGTTTAAAAATGCTTCGGAACTCTTCTATTGTTCTCGGAATTCTGCTGACGTTTAAAAATGCTTCAGAACTCTTCCATTGTTCTCGGAATTCCGCTGACGTTTAATAATGCTTCGGAACTCTTCCATTGTTCTCGGAATTCCGCTGAAGTTTCAAAATGCTTCGGAACTCTACCATTGTTCTCAGAATTCTGCTGACGTTTAAAAATGCTTCGGAACTCTTCCATTGTTCTCGGAATTCCGCTGACATATAAAAATGCTTCGGAACTCTTCCATTGTTCTCGGCATTCCGCAGACGTTTAAAAATGCTTCGGAACTCTTCAATTGTTCTCGGAATTCTGCTGAACTTTTAAAATGCTTTGGAACTCTTCCATTGCTCTCGAAATTCTGCTGACGTTTAAAAATGCTTCAGAACTCTTCCATTGTTCTCGGAATTCCGTTGAAGTTTAAAAATGCTTCGAAACTCTTCCATTGTTCTCGGAATTCTGCTGAAGTTTAAAAATGCTTCGTAAATCTTCCATTGTTCTCAGAATTTCGCTGACGTTTAAAAATGCTTCGGTACTCTTCCATTGTTCTCGGAATTCTGCTGAAGTTTAAAAATGCTTCAGAACTCTTCCATTGTTCTCAGAATTTCGCTGACGTTTAAAAATGCTTCAGAACTCTTCCATTGTTCTCGGAATTCTGCTGAAGTTTAAAAATGCTTCAGAACTCTTCCATTGCTCTCGGAATTCCGCTGACGTTTAATAATGCTTTGCAACTCTTCCATTGTTCTCAGAATTCCGCTGACGTTTAAAAATGCTTCGGTACTCTTCCATTGTTCTCGGAATTCCGCTGACATATAAAAATGCTTCGGAAATCTTGCATTGTTCTCGGCATTCCGCTGACATTTAAAAATGCTTCGGAACTCTTCAATTGTTCTCGGAATTCTGCTGAACTTTTAAAATGCTTTGGAACTCTTCCATTGCTCTCGGAATTCGGGTGAAGTTTAAAAATGCTTCGGAACTCTTCTATTGTTCTCGGAATTCCGCTGAAGTTTAAAAATGCTTAAAATCTCTTCCATTGTTCTCGTAATTCTGCTCATGTTTAAAAATGCTTCGGAACTCTTCCATTGTTCTCGTAATTCCGCTGAAGTTTAAAAATGCTTCGGAACTCTTCCATTGTTCTCGGAATTCCGATGACTTTTTAAAATGCTTCGGTACTCTTGCATTGTTCTCGGAATTCCGCTGACGTTTAAAAATGCTTCGTAACTGTTCCATTGTTATCGGAATTCCGCTGAAGTTTAAAAATGCTTAAAATCTCTTACATTTTTCTCGGAATTCCGCTGAAGTTTAAAAATGCTTCGGAAATCTTCCATTGTTTTCAAAATTCCGCTGACGTTTAAAAATGCTTCAGAACTATTCCATTGTTCTCAGAATTCTGCTGACGTTTAAAAATGCTTCGGAACTCTTCCAATGTTCTCGGAATTCTGCTGAAGTTTAAAAATGCTTCACAACTCTTCCATTGTTCTCGGAATTCCGCTGACTTTTAAAAATGCTTCGGAACTCTTCCATTGTTCTCCGAATTCTGCTGAAGTTTAAAAATGCTTCGGAACCCTTCCATCGTTCTCGGAATTCTGCTGAAGTTTAAAAATGCTTCGGAACACTTCCATTGTTCTCAGAATTCCGCTGACGTTTAAAAATGTTTCGGAAATCTTCCATTGTATTCAAAATTCCGCTGACGCTTAAAAATGCTTCAGAACTCTTCCATTGTTCTCGGAATTCTGCTGACGTTTAAAAATGCTTCGGAACTCTTCCATTGTTCTCGGAATTCCGTTAAAGTTTAAAAATGCTTCGAAACTCTTCCATTGTTCTCGGAATTCTGCTGAAGTTTAAAAATGCTTCGTAACTCTTCCATTGTTCTCAGAATTCCGCTGACGTCTAAAAATGCTTCGGTACTCTTCCATTGTTCTCGGAATTCCGCTGACATATAAAAATGCTTCGGAAATCTTGCATTGTTCTCGGCATTCCGCTGACGTTTAAAAATGCTTTGGAACTCTTCCATTGTTCTCGGAATTCCGCTGAAGTTTAAAAATGCTTCAGAACTCTTCCATTGTTCTCAGAATTCTGCTGACGTTTAAAAATGCTTCAGAACTCTTCCATTGTTCTCGGAATTCCGCTGACGTTTAAAAATGCTTTGGAACTCTTCCATTGTTCTCGGAATTCCGCTGAAGTTTAAAAATGCTTCGGAACTCTTCCATTGTTCTCAGAATTCTGCTGACGTTTAAAAATGCTTCGGAACTCGTCTATTGTTCTCGGAATTCTGCTGATGTTTAAAAATGCTTCAGAACTCTTCCATTGTTCTCGGAATTCCGCTGACGTTTAAAAATGCTTTGGAACTCTTCCATTGTTCTCGGAATTCCGCTGAAGTTTAAAAATGCTTCGGAACTCTTCCATTGTTCTCAGAATTCTGCTGACGTTTAAAAATGCTTCAGAACTCTTCCATTGTTCTCGGAATTCCGCTGACGTTTAAAAATGCTTTGGAACTCTTCCATTGTTCTCGGAATTCCGCTGAAGTTTAAAAATGCTTCGGAACTCTTCCATTGTTCTCAGAATTCTGCTGACGTTTAAAAATGCTTCGGAACTCTTCTATTGTTCTCGGAATTCTGCTGACGTTTAAAAATGCTTCAGAACTCTTCCATTGTTCTCGGAATTCCGCTGACGTTTAATAATGCTTCGGAACTCTTCCATTGTTCTCGGAATTCCGCTGAAGTTTCAAAATGCTTCGGAACTCTACCATTGTTCTCAGAATTCTGCTGACGTTTAAAAATGCTTCGGAACTCTTCCATTGTTCTCGGAATTCCGCTGACATATAAAAATGCTTCGGAACTCTTCCATTGTTCTCGGCATTCCGCAGACGTTTAAAAATGCTTCGGAACTCTTCAATTGTTCTCGGAATTCTGCTGAACTTTTAAAATGCTTTGGAACTCTTCCATTGCTCTCGAAATTCTGCTGACGTTTAAAAATGCTTTGGAACTCTTCCATTGTTCTCGGAATTCCGCTGAAGTTTAAAAATGCTTCGGAACTCTTCCATTGTTCTCAGAATTCTGCTGACGTTTAAAAATGCTTCGGAACTCTTCTATTGTTCTCGGAATTCTGCTGACGTTTAAAAATGCTTCAGAACTCTTCCATTGTTCTCGGATTTCCGCTGACGTTTAATAATGCTTCGGAACTCTTCCATTGTTCTCGGAATTCCGCTGAAGTTTAAAAATGCTTCGGAACTCTTCCATTGTTCTCAGAATTCTGCTGACGTTTAAAAATGCTTCAGAACTCTTCTATTGTTCTCGGAATTCTGCTGAAGTTTAAAAATGCTTCGAAACTCTTCCATTGTTCTCGGAATTCTGCTGAAGTTTAAAAATGCTTCAGAACTCTTCCATTGCTCTCGGAATTCCGCTGACGTTTAATAATGCTTCGCAACTCTTCCATTGTTCTCGGAATTCCGTTGAAGTTTAAAAATGCTTCGAAACTCTTCCATTGCTCTCGGAATTCCGCTGACGTTTAATAATGCTTCGCAACTCTTCCATTGTTCTTAGAATTCCGCTGACGTTTAAAAATGCTTTGGAACTCTTCCATTGTTCTCGGAATTCCGCTGACGTTTAAAAATGCTTTGGAACTCTTCCATTGTTCTCGGAATTCCGCTGAAGTTTAAAAATGCTTCGGAACTCTTCCATTGTTCTCAGAATTCTGCTGACGTTTAAAAATGCTTCAGAACTCTTCCATTGTTCTCGGAATTCCGCTGACGTTTAAAAATGCTTTGGAACTCTTCCATTGTTCTCGGAATTCCGCTGAAGTTTAAAAATGCTTCGGAACTCTTCCATTGTTCTCAGAATTCTGCTGACGTTTAAAAATGCTTCGGAACTCGTCTATTGTTCTCGGAATTCTGCTGACGTTTAAAAATGCTTCAGAACTCTTCCATTGTTCTCGGAATTCCGCTGATGTTTAAAAATGCTTTGGAACTCTTCCATTGTTCTCGGAATTCCGCTGAAGTTTAAAAATGCTTCGGAACTCTTCCATTGTTCTCAGAATTCTGCTGACATTTAAAAATGCTTCGGAACTCTTCTATTGTTCTCGGAATTCTGCTGACGTTTAAAAATGCTTCAGAACTCTTCCATTGTTCTCGGATTTCCGCTGACGTTTAATAATGCTTCGGAACTCTTCCATTGTTCTCGGAATTCCGCTGAAGTTTAAAAATGCTTCGGAACTCTTCCATTGTTCTCAGAATTCCGCTGACGTTTAAAAATGCTTCGGTACTCTTCCATTGTTCTCGGAATTCCGCTGACATTTAAAAATGCTTCGGAACTCTTCAATTGTTCTCGGAATTCTGCTGAACTTTTAAAATGCTTTGGAACACTTCCATTGCTCTCAGAATTCGGGTGAAGTTTAAAAATGCTTCGGAACTCTTCTATTGTTCTCGGAATTCCGCTGAAGTTTAAAAATGCTTAAAATCTCTTCCATTGTTCTCGTAATTCTGCTCATGTTTAAAAATGCTTCGGAACTCTTCCATTGTTCTCGTAATTCCGCTGAAGTTTAAAAATGCTTTGGAACTCTTCCATTGTTCTCGGAATTCCGCTGACGTTTAAAAATGCTTTGGAACTCTTCCATTGTTCTCGGAATTCCGCTGAAGTTTAAAAATGCTTCGGAACTCTTCCATTGTTCTCAGAATTCTGCTGACGTTTAAAAATGCTTCAGAACTCTTCCATTGTTCTCGGAATTCCGCTGACGTTTAAAAATGCTTTGGAACTCTTCCATTGTTCTCGGAATTCCGCTGAAGTTTAAAAATGCTTCGGAACTCTTCCATTGTTCTCAGAATTCTGCTGACGTTTAAAAATGCTTCGGAACTCGTCTATTGTTCTCGGAATTCTGCTGACGTTTAAAAATGCTTCAGAACTCTTCCATTGTTCTCGGAATTCCGCTGATGTTTAAAAATGCTTTGGAACTCTTCCATTGTTCTCGGAATTCCGCTGAAGTTTAAAAATGCTTCGGAACTCTTCCATTGTTCTCAGAATTCTGCTGACATTTAAAAATGCTTCGGAACTCTTCTATTGTTCTCGGAATTCTGCTGACGTTTAAAAATGCTTCAGAACTCTTCCATTGTTCTCGGATTTCCGCTGACGTTTAATAATGCTTCGGAACTCTTCCATTGTTCTCGGAATTCCGCTGAAGTTTAAAAATGCTTCGGAACTCTTCCATTGTTCTCAGAATTCCGCTGACGTTTAAAAATGCTTCGGTACTCTTCCATTGTTCTCGGAATTCCGCTGACATTTAAAAATGCTTCGGAACTCTTCAATTGTTCTCGGAATTCTGCTGAACTTTTAAAATGCTTTGGAACACTTCCATTGCTCTCAGAATTCGGGTGAAGTTTAAAAATGCTTCGGAACTCTTCTATTGTTCTCGGAATTCCGCTGAAGTTTAAAAATGCTTAAAATCTCTTCCATTGTTCTCGTAATTCTGCTCATGTTTAAAAATGCTTCGGAACTCTTCCATTGTTCTCGTAATTCCGCTGAAGTTTAAAAATGCTTCGGAACTCTTCCATTGTTCTTAGAATTCCGCTGACGTTTAAAAATGCTTTGGAACTCTTCCATTGTTCTCGGAATTCCGCTGACGTTTAAAAATGCTTTGGAACTCTTCCATTGTTCTCGGAATTCCGCTGAAGTTTAAAAATGCTTCGGAACTCTTCCATTGTTCTCAGAATTCTGCTGACGTTTAAAAATGCTTCAGAACTCTTCCAATGTTCTCGGAATTCCGCTGACGTTTAAAAATGCTTTGGAACTCTTCCATTGTTCTCGGAATTCCGCTGAAGTTTAAAAATGCTTCGGAACTCTTCCATTGTTCTCAGAATTCTGCTGACGTTTAAAAATGCTTCGGAACTCGTCTATTGTTCTCGGAATTCTGCTGACGTTTAAAAATGCTTCAGAACTCTTCCATTAATCTCGGAATTCCGCTGACGTTTAAAAATGCTTTGGAACTCTTCCATTGTTCTCGGAATTCCGCTGAAGTTTAAAAATGCTTCGGAACTCTTCCATTGTTCTCAGAATTCTGCTGACGTTTAAAAATGCTTCGGAACACTTCTATTGTTCTCGGAATTCTGCTGACGTTTAAAAATGCTTCAGAACTCTTCCATTGTTCTCGGATTTCCGCTGACGTTTAATAATGCTTCGGAACTCTTCTATTGTTCTCGGAATTCCGCTGAAGTTTAAAAATGCTTAAAATCTCTTCCATTGTTCTCGTAATTCTGCTCATGTTTAAAAATGCTTCGGAACTCTTCCATTGTTCTCGTAATTCCGCTGAAGTTTAAAAATGCTTCAGAACTCTTCCATTGCTCTCGGAATTCCGCTGACGTTTAATAATGCTTCGCAACTCTTCCATTGTTCTTAGAATTCCGCTGACGTTTAAAAATGCTTTGGAACTCTTCCATTGTTCTCGGAATTCCGCTGACGTTTAAAAATGCTTTGGAACTCTTCCATTGTTCTCGGAATTCCGCTGAAGTTTAAAAATGCTTCGGAACTCTTCCATTGTTCTCAGAATTCCGCTGACGTTTAAAAATGCTTCGGAAATCTTCCATTGTTTTCAAAATTCCGCTGACGTTTAAAAATGCTTCAGAACTATTCCATTGTTCTCAGAATTCTGCTGAAGTTTAAAAATGCTTCGGAACTCTTCCATTGTTCTTGGAATTCTGCTGAAGTTTAAAAATGCTTCACAACTCTTCCATTGTTCTCGGAATTCCGCTGACTTTTAAAAATGCTTCGGAACTCTTCCATTGTTCTCCAAATTCCGCTGAAGTTTAAAAATGCTGCGGAACCCTTCCATCGTTCTCGGAATTCTGCTGAAGTTTAAAAATGCTTCGTAACTCTTCCATTGTTCTCAGAATTCCGCTGACGTCTAAAAATGCTTCGGTACTCTTCCATTGTTCTCGGAATTCCGCTGACATATAAAAATGCTTCGGAAATCTTGCATTGTTCTCGGCATTCCGCTGACGTTTAAAAATGCTTCGGAACTCTTCCATTGTTCTCGGAATTCCGCTGAAGTTTAAAAATGCTTCGGAACTCTTCCGTTGTTCTCGGAATTCCGATGACGTTTTAAAATGCTTCGGTACACTTCCATTGTTCTCGGAATTCCGCTGACGTTTAAAAATGCTTCGGAACTCTTCCATTGTTATCGGAATTCCGCTGAAGTTTAAAAATGCTTCGGAACTCTTCCATTGTTCTAGGAATTCTGCTGAAGTCTAAAAATTCATCTGAACTCTTCCATTATTCTCGGAATTCGTGTGAATTTTAAAAATGCTTCGGAACTCTTCCATTGTTCTCAGAATTCTGCTGACGTTTAAAAATGCTTCGGAACTCTTCTATTGTTCTCGGAATTCTGCTGACGTTTAAAAATGCTTCAGAACTCTTCCATTGTTCTCGAATTTCCTCTGATGTTTAATAATGCTTCAGAACTCTTCCATTGTTCTCGGAATTCCGCTGAAGTTTAAAAATGCTTCGGAACTCTTCCATTGTTCTCAGAATTCTGCTGACGTTTAAAAATGCTTCGGAACTCTTCTATTGTTCTCGGAATTCTGCTGACGTTTAAAAATGCTTCAGAACTCTTCCATTGTTCTCGGAATTCCGCTGACGTTTAATAATGCTTCGGAACTCTTCCATTGTTCTCGGAATTCCGCTGAAGTTTCAAAATGCTTCGGAACTCTAAAATTGTTCTCAGAATTCTGCTGACGTTTAAAAATGCTTCGGAACTCTTCCATTGTTCTCGGAATTCCGCTGACATATAAAAATGCTTCGGAACTCTTCCATTGTTCTCGGCATTCCGCAGACGTTTAAAAATGCTTCGGAACTCTTCAATTGTTCTCGGAATTCTGCTGAACTTTTAAAATGCTTTGGAACTCTTCCATTGCTCTCGAAATTCTGCTGACGTTTAAAAATGCTTCAGAACTCTTCCATTGTTCTCGGAATTCCGTTGAAGTTTAAAAATGCTTCGAAACTCTTCCATTGTTCTCGGAATTCTGCTGAAGTTTAAAAATGCTTCGTAAATCTTCCATTGTTCTCAGAATTTCGCTGACGTTTAAAAATGCTTCGGTACTCTTCCATTGTTCTCGGAATTCTGCTGAAGTTTAAAAATGCTTCAGAACTCTTCCATTGTTCTCAGAATTTCGCTGACGTTTAAAAATGCTTCAGAACTCTTCCATTGTTCTCGGAATTCTGCTGAAGTTTAAAAATGCTTCAGAACTCTTCCATTGCTCTCGGAATTCCGCTGACGTTTAATAATGCTTTGCAACTCTTCCATTGTTCTCAGAATTCCGCTGACGTTTAAAAATGCTTCGGTACTCTTCCATTGTTCTCGGAATTCCGCTGACATATAAAAATGCTTCGGAAATCTTGCATTGTTCTCGGCATTCCGCTGACATTTAAAAATGCTTCGGAACTCTTCAATTGTTCTCGGAATTCTGCTGAACTTTTAAAATGCTTTGGAACTCTTCCATTGCTCTCGGAATTCGGGTGAAGTTTAAAAATGCTTCGGAACTCTTCTATTGTTCTCGGAATTCCGCTGAAGTTTAAAAATGCTTAAAATCTCTTCCATTGTTCTCGTAATTCTGCTCATGTTTAAAAATGCTTCGGAACTCTTCCATTGTTCTCGTAATTCCGCTGAAGTTTAAAAATGCTTCGGAACTCTTCCATTGTTCTCGGAATTCCGATGACTTTTTAAAATGCTTCGGTACTCTTGCATTGTTCTCGGAATTCCGCTGACGTTTAAAAATGCTTCGTAACTGTTCCATTGTTATCGGAATTCCGCTGAAGTTTAAAAATGCTTAAAATCTCTTACATTTTTCTCGGAATTCCGCTGAAGTTTAAAAATGCTTCGGAAATCTTCCATTGTTTTCAAAATTCCGCTGACGTTTAAAAATGCTTCAGAACTATTCCATTGTTCTCAGAATTCTGCTGACGTTTAAAAATGCTTCGGAACTCTTCCAATGTTCTCGGAATTCTGCTGAAGTTTAAAAATGCTTCACAACTCTTCCATTGTTCTCGGAATTCCGCTGACTTTTAAAAATGCTTCGGAACTCTTCCATTGTTCTCCGAATTCTGCTGAAGTTTAAAAATGCTTCGGAACCCTTCCATCGTTCTCCGAATTCTGCTGAAGTTTAAAAATGCTTCGGAACACTTCCATTGTTCTCAGAATTCCGCTGACGTTTAAAAATGTTTCGGAAATCTTCCATTGTATTCAAAATTCCGCTGACGCTTAAAAATGCTTCAGAACTCTTCCATTGTTCTCGGAATTCTGCTGACGTTTAAAAATGCTTCGGAACTCTTCCATTGTTCTCGGAATTCCGTTAAAGTTTAAAAATGCTTCGAAACTCTTCCATTGTTCTCGGAATTCTGCTGAAGTTTAAAAATGCTTCGTAACTCTTCCATTGTTCTCAGAATTCCGCTGACGTCTAAAAATGCTTCGGTACTCTTCCATTGTTCTCGGAATTCCGCTGACATATAAAAATGCTTCGGAAATCTTGCATTGTTCTCGGCATTCCGCTGACGTTTAAAAATGCTTTGGAACTCTTCCATTGTTCTCGGAATTCCGCTGAAGTTTAAAAATGCTTCAGAACTCTTCCATTGTTCTCAGAATTCTGCTGACGTTTAAAAATGCTTCAGAACTCTTCCATTGTTCTCGGAATTCCGCTGACGTTTAAAAATGCTTTGGAACTCTTCCATTGTTCTCGGAATTCCGCTGAAGTTTAAAAATGCTTCGGAACTCTTCCATTGTTCTCAGAATTCTGCTGACGTTTAAAAATGCTTCGGAACTCGTCTATTGTTCTCGGAATTCTGCTGACGTTTAAAAATGCTTCAGAACTCTTCCATTGTTCTCGGAATTCCGCTGACGTTTAAAAATGCTTTGGAACTCTTCCATTGTTCTCGGAATTCCGCTGAAGTTTAAAAATGCTTCGGAACTCTTCCATTGTTCTCAGAATTCTGCTGACGTTTAAAAATGCTTCGGAACTCTTCTATTGTTCTCGGAATTCTGCTGACGTTTAAAAATGCTTCAGAACTCTTCCATTGTTCTCGGATTTCCGCTGACGTTTAATAATGCTTCGGAACTCTTCCATTGTTCTCGGAATTCCGCTGAAGTTTAAAAATGCTTCGGAACTCTTCCATTGTTCTCAGAATTCTGCTGACGTTTAAAAATGCTTCAGAACTCTTCTATTGTTCTCGGAATTCTGCTGAAGTTTAAAAATGCTTCGAAACTCTTCCATTGTTCTCGGAATTCTGCTGAAGTTTAAAAATGCTTCAGAACTCTTCCATTGCTCTCGGAATTCCGCTGACGTTTAATAATGCTTCGCAACTCTTCCATTGTTCTCGGAATTCCGTTGAAGTTTAAAAATGCTTCGAAACTCTTCCATTGCTCTCGGAATTCCGCTGACGTTTAATAATGCTTCGCAACTCTTCCATTGTTCTTAGAATTCCGCTGACGTTTAAAAATGCTTTGGAACTCTTCCATTGTTCTCGGAATTCCGCTGACGTTTAAAAATGCTTTGGAACTCTTCCATTGTTCTCGGAATTCCGCTGAAGTTTAAAAATGCTTCGGAACTCTTCCATTGTTCTCAGAATTCTGCTGACGTTTAAAAATGCTTCAGAACTCTTCCATTGTTCTCGGAATTCCGCTGACGTTTAAAAATGCTTTGGAACTCTTCCATTGTTCTCGGAATTCCGCTGAAGTTTAAAAATGCTTCGGAACTCTTCCATTGTTCTCAGAATTCTGCTGACGTTTAAAAATGCTTCGGAACTCGTCTATTGTTCTCGGAATTCTGCTGACGTTTAAAAATGCTTCAGAACTCTTCCATTGTTCTCGGAATTCCGCTGATGTTTAAAAATGCTTTGGAACTCTTCCATTGTTCTCGGAATTCCGCTGAAGTTTAAAAATGCTTCGGAACTCTTCCATTGTTCTCAGAATTCTGCTGACATTTAAAAATGCTTCGGAACTCTTCTATTGTTCTCGGAATTCTGCTGACGTTTAAAAATGCTTCAGAACTCTTCCATTGTTCTCGGATTTCCGCTGACGTTTAATAATGCTTCGGAACTCTTCCATTGTTCTCGGAATTCCGCTGAAGTTTAAAAATGCTTCGGAACTCTTCCATTGTTCTCAGAATTCCGCTGACGTTTAAAAATGCTTCGGTACTCTTCCATTGTTCTCGGAATTCCGCTGACATTTAAAAATGCTTCGGAACTCTTCAATTGTTCTCGGAATTCTGCTGAACTTTTAAAATGCTTTGGAACACTTCCATTGCTCTCAGAATTCGGGTGAAGTTTAAAAATGCTTCGGAACTCTTCTATTGTTCTCGGAATTCCGCTGAAGTTTAAAAATGCTTAAAATCTCTTCCATTGTTCTCGTAATTCTGCTCATGTTTAAAAATGCTTCGGAACTCTTCCATTGTTCTCGTAATTCCGCTGAAGTTTAAAAATGCTTTGGAACTCTTCCATTGTTCTCGGAATTCCGCTGACGTTTAAAAATGCTTTGGAACTCTTCCATTGTTCTCGGAATTCCGCTGAAGTTTAAAAATGCTTCGGAACTCTTCCATTGTTCTCAGAATTCTGCTGACGTTTAAAAATGCTTCAGAACTCTTCCATTGTTCTCGGAATTCCGCTGACGTTTAAAAATGCTTTGGAACTCTTCCATTGTTCTCGGAATTCCGCTGAAGTTTAAAAATGCTTCGGAACTCTTCCATTGTTCTCAGAATTCTGCTGACGTTTAAAAATGCTTCGGAACTCGTCTATTGTTCTCGGAATTCTGCTGACGTTTAAAAATGCTTCAGAACTCTTCCATTGTTCTCGGAATTCCGCTGATGTTTAAAAATGCTTTGGAACTCTTCCATTGTTCTCGGAATTCCGCTGAAGTTTAAAAATGCTTCGGAACTCTTCCATTGTTCTCAGAATTCTGCTGACATTTAAAAATGCTTCGGAACTCTTCTATTGTTCTCGGAATTCTGCTGACGTTTAAAAATGCTTCAGAACTCTTCCATTGTTCTCGGATTTCCGCTGACGTTTAATAATGCTTCGGAACTCTTCCATTGTTCTCGGAATTCCGCTGAAGTTTAAAAATGCTTCGGAACTCTTCCATTGTTCTCAGAATTCCGCTGACGTTTAAAAATGCTTCGGTACTCTTCCATTGTTCTCGGAATTCCGCTGACATTTAAAAATGCTTCGGAACTCTTCAATTGTTCTCGGAATTCTGCTGAACTTTTAAAATGCTTTGGAACACTTCCATTGCTCTCAGAATTCGGGTGAAGTTTAAAAATGCTTCGGAACTCTTCTATTGTTCTCGGAATTCCGCTGAAGTTTAAAAATGCTTAAAATCTCTTCCATTGTTCTCGTAATTCTGCTCATGTTTAAAAATGCTTCGGAACTCTTCCATTGTTCTCGTAATTCCGCTGAAGTTTAAAAATGCTTCAGAACTCTTCCATTGCTCTCGGAATTCCGCTGACGTTTAATAATGCTTCGCAACTCTTCCATTGTTCTTAGAATTCCGCTGACGTTTAAAAATGCTTTGGAACTCTTCCATTGTTCTCGGAATTCCGCTGACGTTTAAAAATGCTTTGGAACTCTTCCATTGTTCTCGGAATTCCGCTGAAGTTTAAAAATGCTTCGGAACTCTTCCATTGTTCTCAGAATTCTGCTGACGTTTAAAAATGCTTCAGAACTCTTCCAATGTTCTCGGAATTCCGCTGACGTTTAAAAATGCTTTGGAACTCTTCCATTGTTCTCGGAATTCCGCTGAAGTTTAAAAATGCTTCGGAACTCTTCCATTGTTCTCAGAATTCTGCTGACGTTTAAAAATGCTTCGGAACTCGTCTATTGTTCTCGGAATTCTGCTGACGTTTAAAAATGCTTCAGAACTCTTCCATTAATCTCGGAATTCCGCTGACGTTTAAAAATGCTTTGGAACTCTTCCATTGTTCTCGGAATTCCGCTGAAGTTTAAAAATGCTTCGGAACTCTTCCATTGTTCTCAGAATTCTGCTGACGTTTAAAAATGCTTCGGAACACTTCTATTGTTCTCGGAATTCTGCTGACGTTTAAAAATGCTTCAGAACTCTTCCATTGTTCTCGGATTTCCGCTGACGTTTAATAATGCTTCGGAACTCTTCCATTGTTCTCGGAATTCCGCTGAAGTTTAAAAATGCTTCGGAACTCTTCCATTGTTCTCAGAATTCTGCTGACGTTTAAAAATGCTTCAGAACTCTTCTATTGTTCTCGGAATTCTGCTGAAGTTTAAAAATGCTTCGAAACTCTTCCATTGCTCTCGGAATTCCGCTGACGTTTAATAATGATTCGCAACTCTTCCATTGTTCTCGGAATTCCGTTGAAGTTTAAAAATGCTTCGAAACTCTTCCATTGTTCTCGGAATTCTGCTGAAGTTTAAAAATGCTTCGGAACTCTTCCATTGTTCTCAGAGTTCCGCTGACGTTTAAAAATGCTTCGGTACTCTTCCATTGTTCTCGGAATTCCGCTGACATTTAAAAATGCTTCGGAACTCTTCAATTGTTCTCGGAATTCTGCTGAACTTTTAAAATGCTTTGGAACTCTTCCATTGCTCTCAGAATTCGGGTGAAGTTTAAAAATGCTTCGGAACTCTTCTATTGTTCTCGGAATTCCGCTGAAGTTTAAAAATGCTTAAAATCTCTTCCATTGTTCTCGTAATTCTGCTCATGTTTAAAAATGCTTCGGAACTCTTCCATTGTTCTCGTAATTCTGCTGAAGTTTAAAAATGCTTCAGAACTCTTCCATTGCTCTCGGAATTCCGCTGACGTTTAATAATGCTTCGCAACTCTTCCATTGTTCTTAGAATTCCGCTGACGTTTAAAAATGCTTTGGAACTCTTCCATTGTTCTCGGAATTCCGCTGACGTTTAAAAATGCTTTGGAACTCTTCCATTGTTCTCGGAATTCCGCTGAAGTTTAAAAATTCTTCGGAACTCTTCCATTGTTCTCAGAATTCTGCTGACGTTTAAAAATGCTTCAGAACTCTTCCATTGTTCTCGGAATTCCGCTGACGTTTAAAAATGCTTTGGAACTCTTCCATTGTTCTCGGAATTCCGCTGAAGTTTAAAAATGCTTCGGAACTCTTCCATTGTTCTCAGAATTCTGCTGACGTTTAAAAATGCTTCGGAACTCGTCTATTGTTCTCGGAATTCTGCTGACGTTTAAAAATGCTTCAGAACTCTTCCATTGTTCTCGGAATTCCGCTGACTTTTAAAAATGCTTCGGAACTCTTCCATTGTTCTCCGAATTCTGCTGAAGTTTAAAAATGCTTCGGAACCCTTCCATCGTTCTCGGAATTCTGCTGAAGTTTAAAAATGCTTCGGAACACTTCCATTGTTCTCAGAATTCCGCTGACGTTTAAAAATGTTTCGGAAATCTTCCATTGTATTCAAAATTCCGCTGACGCTTAAAAATGCTTCAGAACTCTTCCATTGTTCTCGGAATTCTGCTGACGTTTAAAAATGCTTCGGAACTCTTCCATTGTTCTCGGAATTCCGTTAAAGTTTAAAAATGCTTCGAAACTCTTCCATTGTTCTCGGAATTCTGCTGAAGTTTAAAAATGCTTCGTAACTCTTCCATTGTTCTCAGAATTCCGCTGACGTCTAAAAATGCTTCGGTACTCTTCCATTGTTCTCGGAATTCCGCTGACATATAAAAATGCTTCGGAAATCTTGCATTGTTCTCGGCATTCCGCTGACGTTTAAAAATGCTTTGGAACTCTTCCATTGTTCTCGGAATTCCGCTGAAGTTTAAAAATGCTTCAGAACTCTTCCATTGTTCTCAGAATTCTGCTGACGTTTAAAAATGCTTCAGAACTCTTCCATTGTTCTCGGAATTCCGCTGACGTTTAAAAATGCTTTGGAACTCTTCCATTGTTCTCGGAATTCCGCTGAAGTTTAAAAATGCTTCGGAACTCTTCCATTGTTCTCAGAATTCTGCTGACGTTTAAAAATGCTTCGGAACTCGTCTATTGTTCTCGGAATTCTGCTGATGTTTAAAAATGCTTCAGAACTCTTCCATTGTTCTCGGAATTCCGCTGACGTTTAAAAATGCTTTGGAACTCTTCCATTGTTCTCGGAATTCCGCTGAAGTTTAAAAATGCTTCGGAACTCTTCCATTGTTCTCAGAATTCTGCTGACGTTTAAAAATGCTTCAGAACTCTTCCATTGTTCTCGGAATTCCGCTGACGTTTAAAAATGCTTTGGAACTCTTCCATTGTTCTCGGAATTCCGCTGAAGTTTAAAAATGCTTCGGAACTCTTCCATTGTTCTCAGAATTCTGCTGACGTTTAAAAATGCTTCGGAACTCGTCTATTGTTCTCGGAATTCTGCTGACGTTTAAAAATGCTTCAGAACTCTTCCATTGTTCTCGGAATTCCGCTGACGTTTAAAAATGCTTTGGAACTCTTCCATTGTTCTCGGAATTCCGCTGAAGTTTAAAAATGCTTCGGAACTCTTCCATTGTTCTCAGAATTCTGCTGACGTTTAAAAATGCTTCGGAACTCTTCTATTGTTCTCGGAATTCTGCTGACGTTTAAAAATGCTTCAGAACTCTTCCATTGTTCTCGGATTTCCGCTGACGTTTAATAATGCTTCGGAACTCTTCCATTGTTCTCGGAATTCCGCTGAAGTTTAAAAATGCTTCGGAACTCTTCCATTGTTCTCAGAATTCTGCTGACGTTTAAAAATGCTTCAGAACTCTTCTATTGTTCTCGGAATTCTGCTGAAGTTTAAAAATGCTTCGAAACTCTTCCATTGTTCTCGGAATTCTGCTGAAGTTTAAAAATGCTTCAGAACTCTTCCATTGCTCTCGGAATTCCGCTGACGTTTAATAATGCTTCGCAACTCTTCCATTGTTCTCGGAATTCCGTTGAAGTTTAAAAATGCTTCGAAACTCTTCCATTGCTCTCGGAATTCCGCTGACGTTTAATAATGCTTCGCAACTCTTCCATTGTTCTTAGAATTCCGCTGACGTTTAAAAATGCTTTGGAACTCTTCCATTGTTCTCGGAATTCCGCTGACGTTTAAAAATGCTTTGGAACTCTTCCATTGTTCTCGGAATTCCGCTGAAGTTTAAAAATGCTTCGGAACTCTTCCATTGTTCTCAGAATTCTGCTGACGTTTAAAAATGCTTCAGAACTCTTCCATTGTTCTCGGAATTCCGCTGACGTTTAAAAATGCTTTGGAACTCTTCCATTGTTCTCGGAATTCCGCTGAAGTTTAAAAATGCTTCGGAACTCTTCCATTGTTCTCAGAATTCTGCTGACATTTAAAAATGCTTCGGAACTCTTCTATTGTTCTCGGAATTCTGCTGACGTTTAAAAATGCTTCAGAACTCTTCCATTGTTCTCGGATTTCCGCTGACGTTTAATAATGCTTCGGAACTCTTCCATTGTTCTCGGAATTCCGCTGAAGTTTAAAAATGCTTCGGAACTCTTCCATTGTTCTCAGAATTCCGCTGACGTTTAAAAATGCTTCGGTACTCTTCCATTGTTCTCGGAATTCCGCTGACATTTAAAAATGCTTCGGAACTCTTCAATTGTTCTCGGAATTCTGCTGAACTTTTAAAATGCTTTGGAACACTTCCATTGCTCTCAGAATTCGGGTGAAGTTTAAAAATGCTTCGGAACTCTTCTATTGTTCTCGGAATTCCGCTGAAGTTTAAAAATGCTTAAAATCTCTTCCATTGTTCTCGTAATTCTGCTCATGTTTAAAAATGCTTCGGAACTCTTCCATTGTTCTCGTAATTCCGCTGAAGTTTAAAAATGCTTCAGAACTCTTCCATTGCTCTCGGAATTCCGCTGACGTTTAATAATGCTTCGCAACTCTTCCATTGTTCTTAGAATTCCGCTGACGTTTAAAAATGCTTTGGAACTCTTCCATTGTTCTCGGAATTCCGCTGACGTTTAAAAATGCTTTGGAACTCTTCCATTGTTCTCGGAATTCCGCTGAAGTTTAAAAATGCTTCGGAACTCTTCCATTGTTCTCAGAATTCTGCTGACGTTTAAAAATGCTTCAGAACTCTTCCAATGTTCTCGGAATTCCGCTGACGTTTAAAAATGCTTTGGAACTCTTCCATTGTTCTCGGAATTCCGCTGAAGTTTAAAAATGCTTCGGAACTCTTCCATTGTTCTCAGAATTCTGCTGACGTTTAAAAATGCTTCGGAACTCGTCTATTGTTCTCGGAATTCTGCTGACGTTTAAAAATGCTTCAGAACTCTTCCATTGTTCTCGGAATTCCGCTGACGTTTAAAAATGCTTTGGAACTCTTCCATTGTTCTCGGAATTCCGCTGAAGTTTAAAAATGCTTCGGAACTCTTCCATTGTTCTCAGAATTCTGCTGACGTTTAAAAATGCTTCGGAACACTTCTATTGTTCTCGGAATTCTGCTGACGTTTAAAAATGCTTCAGAACTCTTCCATTGTTCTCGGATTTCCGCTGACGTTTAATAATGCTTCGGAACTCTTCCATTGTTCTCGGAATTCCGCTGAAGTTTAAAAATGCTTCGGAACTCTTCCATTGTTCTCAGAATTCTGCTGACGTTTAAAAATGCTTCAGAACTCTTCTATTGTTCTCGGAATTCTGCTGAAGTTTAAAAATGCTTCGAAACTCTTCCATTGTTCTCGGAATTCTGCTGAAGTTTAAAAATGCTTCAGAACTCTTCCATTGCTCTCGGAATTCCGCTGACGTTTAATAATGCTTCGCAACTCTTCCATTGTTCTCGGAATTCCGTTGAAGTTTAAAAATGCTTCGAAACTCTTCCATTGTTCTCGGAATTCTGCTGAAGTTTAAAAATGCTTCGGAACTCTTCCATTGTTCTCAGAGTTCCGCTGACGTTTAAAAATGCTTCGGTACTCTTCCATTGTTCTCGGAATTCCGCTGACATTTAAAAATGCTTCGGAACTCTTCAATTGTTCTCGGAATTCTGCTGAACTTTTAAAATGCTTTGGAACTCTTCCATTGCTCTCAGAATTCGGGTGAAGTTTAAAAATGCTTCGGAACTCTTCTATTGTTCTCGGAATTCCGCTGAAGTTTAAAAATGCTTAAAATCTCTTCCATTGTTCTCGTAATTCTGCTCATGTTTAAAAATGCTTCGGAACTCTTCCATTGTTCTCGTAATTCCGCTGAAGTTTAAAAATGCTTCAGAACTCTTCCATTGCTCTCGGAATTCCGCTGACGTTTAATAATGCTTCGCAACTCTTCCATTGTTCTTAGAATTCCACTGACGTTTAAAAATGCTTTGGAACTCTTCCATTGTTCTCGGAATTCCGCTGACGTTTAAAAATGCTTTGGAACTCTTCCATTGTTCTCGGAATTCCGCTGAAGTTTAAAAATTCTTCGGAACTCTTCCATTGTTCTCAGAATTCTGCTGACGTTTAAAAATGCTTCAGAACTCTTCCATTGTTCTCGGAATTCCGCTGACGTTTAAAAATGCTTTGGAACTCTTCCATTGTTCTCGGAATTCCGCTGAAGTTTAAAAATGCTTCGGAACTCTTCCATTGTTCTCAGAATTCTGCTGACGTTTAAAAATGCTTCGGAACTCGTCTATTGTTCTCGGAATTCTGCTGACGTTTAAAAATGCTTCAGAACTCTTCCATTGTTCTCGGAATTCCGCTGACTTTTAAAAATGCTTCGGAACTCTTCCATTGTTCTCCGAATTCTGCTGAAGTTTAAAAATGCTTCGGAACCCTTCCATCGTTCTCGGAATTCTGCTGAAGTTTAAAAATGCTTCGGAACACTTCCATTGTTCTCAGAATTCCGCTGACGTTTAAAAATGTTTCGGAAATCTTCCATTGTATTCAAAATTCCGCTGACGCTTAAAAATGCTTCAGAACTCTTCCATTGTTCTCGGAATTCTGCTGACGTTTAAAAATGCTTCGGAACTCTTCCATTGTTCTCGGAATTCCGTTAAAGTTTAAAAATGCTTCGAAACTCTTCCATTGTTCTCGGAATTCTGCTGAAGTTTAAAAATGCTTCGTAACTCTTCCATTGTTCTCAGAATTCCGCTGACGTCTAAAAATGCTTCGGTACTCTTCCATTGTTCTCGGAATTCCGCTGACATATAAAAATGCTTCGGAAATCTTGCATTGTTCTCGGCATTCCGCTGACGTTTAAAAATGCTTTGGAACTCTTCCATTGTTCTCGGAATTCCGCTGAAGTTTAAAAATGCTTCAGAACTCTTCCATTGTTCTCAGAATTCTGCTGACGTTTAAAAATGCTTCAGAACTCTTCCATTGTTCTCGGAATTCCGCTGACGTTTAAAAATGCTTTGGAACTCTTCCATTGTTCTCTGAATTCCGCTGAAGTTTAAAAATGCTTCGGAACTCTTCCATTGTTCTCAGAATTCTGCTGACGTTTAAAAATGCTTCGGAACTCGTCTATTGTTCTCGGAATTCTGCTGATGTTTAAAAATGCTTCAGAACTCTTCCATTGTTCTCGGAATTCCGCTGACGTTTAAAAATGCTTTGGAACTCTCCCATTGTTCTCGGAATTCCGCTGAAGTTTAAAAATGCTTCGGAACTCTTCCATTGTTCTCAGAATTCTGCTGACGTTTAAAAATGCTTCAGAACTCTTCCATTGTTCTCGGAATTCCGCTGACGTTTAAAAATGCTTTGGAACTCTTCCATTGTTCTCGGAATTCCGCTGAAGTTTAAAAATGCTTCGGAACTCTTCCATTGTTCTCAGAATTCTGCTGACGTTTAAAAATGCTTCAGAACTCTTCTATTGTTCTCGGAATTCTGCTGAAGTTTAAAAATGCTTCGAAACTCTTCCATTGTTCTCGGAATTCTGCTGAAGTTTAAAAATGCTTCAGAACTCTTCCATTGCTCTCGGAATTCCGCTGACGTTTAATAATGCTTCGCAACTCTTCCATTGTTCTCGGAATTCCGTTGAAGTTTAAAAATGCTTCGAAACTCTTCCATTGCTCTCGGAATTCCGCTGACGTTTAATAATGCTTCGCAACTCTTCCATTGTTCTTAGAATTCCGCTGACGTTTAAAAATGCTTTGGAACTCTTCCATTGTTCTCGGAATTCCGCTGACGTTTAAAAATGCTTTGGAACTCTTCCATTGTTCTCGGAATTCCACTGAAGTTTAAAAATGCTTCGGAACTCTTCCATTGTTCTCAGAATTCTGCTGACGTTTAAAAATGCTTCAGAACTCTTCCATTGTTCTCGGAATTCCGCTGACGTTTAAAAATGCTTTGGAACTCTTCCATTGTTCTCAGAATTCTGCTGACGTTTAAAAATGCTTCGGAACTCGTCTATTGTTCTCGGAATTCTGCTGACGTTTAAAAATGCTTCAGAACTCTTCCATTGTTCTCGGAATTCCGCTGATGTTTAAAAATGCTTTGGAACTCTTCCATTGTTCTCGGAATTCCGCTGAAGTTTAAAAATGCTTCGGAACTCTTCCATTGTTCTCAGAATTCTGCTGACATTTAAAAATGCTTCGGAACTCTTCTATTGTTCTCGGAATTCTGCTGACGTTTAAAAATGCTTCAGAACTCTTCCATTGTTCTCGGATTTCCGCTGACGTTTAATAATGCTTCGGAACTCTTCCATTGTTCTCGGAATTCCGCTGAAGTTTAAAAATGCTTCGGAACTCTTCCATTGTTCTCAGAATTCCGCTGACGTTTAAAAATGCTTCGGTACTCTTCCATTGTTCTCGGAATTCCGCTGACATTTAAAAATGCTTCGGAACTCTTCAATTGTTCTCGGAATTCTGCTGAACTTTTAAAATGCTTTGGAACACTTCCATTGCTCTCAGAATTCGGGTGAAGTTTAAAAATGCTTCGGAACTCTTCTATTGTTCTCGGAATTCCGCTGAAGTTTAAAAATGCTTAAAATCTCTTCCATTGTTCTCGTAATTCTGCTCATGTTTAAAAATGCTTCGGAACTCTTCCATTGTTCTCGTAATTCCGCTGAAGTTTAAAAATGCTTCAGAACTCTTCCATTGCTCTCGGAATTCCGCTGACGTTTAATAATGCTTCGCAACTCTTCCATTGTTCTTAGAATTCCGCTGACGTTTAAAAATGCTTTGGAACTCTTCCATTGTTCTCGGAATTCCGCTGACGTTTAAAAATGCTTTGGAACTCTTCCATTGTTCTCGGAATTCCGCTGAAGTTTAAAAATGCTTCGGAACTCTTCCATTGTTCTCAGAATTCTGCTGACGTTTAAAAATGCTTCAGAACTCTTCCAATGTTCTCGGAATTCCGCTGACGTTTAAAAATGCTTTGGAACTCTTCCATTGTTCTCGGAATTCCGCTGAAGTTTAAAAATGCTTCGGAACTCTTCCATTGTTCTCAGAATTCTGCTGACGTTTAAAAATGCTTCGGAACTCGTCTATTGTTCTCGGAATTCTGCTGACGTTTAAAAATGCTTCAGAACTCTTCCATTGTTCTCGGAATTCCGCTGACGTTTAAAAATGCTTTGGAACTCTTCCATTGTTCTCGGAATTCCGCTGAAGTTTAAAAATGCTTCGGAACTCTTCCATTGTTCTCAGAATTCTGCTGACGTTTAAAAATGCTTCGGAACACTTCTATTGTTCTCGGAATTCTGCTGACGTTTAAAAATGCTTCAGAACTCTTCCATTGTTCTCGGATTTCCGCTGACGTTTAATAATGCTTCGGAACTCTTCCATTGTTCTCGGAATTCCGCTGAAGTTTAAAAATGCTTCGGAACTCTTCCATTGTTCTCAGAATTCTGCTGACGTTTAAAAATGCTTCAGAACTCTTCTATTGTTCTCGGAATTCTGCTGAAGTTTAAAAATGCTTCGAAACTCTTCCATTGTTCTCGGAATTCTGCTGAAGTTTAAAAATGCTTCAGAACTCTTCCATTGCTCTCGGAATTCCGCTGACGTTTAATAATGCTTCGCAACTCTTCCATTGTTCTCGGAATTCCGTTGAAGTTTAAAAATGCTTCGAAACTCTTCCATTGTTCTCGGAATTCTGCTGAAGTTTAAAAATGCTTCGGAACTCTTCCATTGTTCTCAGAGTTCCGCTGACGTTTAAAAATGCTTCGGTACTCTTCCATTGTTCTCGGAATTCCGCTGACATTTAAAAATGCTTCGGAACTCTTCAATTGTTCTTGGAATTCTGCTGAACTTTTAAAATGCTTTGGAACTCTTCCATTGCTCTCAGAATTCGGGTGAAGTTTAGAAATGCTTCGGAACTCTTCTATTGTTCTCGGAATTCCGCTGAAGTTTAAAAATGCTTAAAATCTCTTCCATTGTTCTCGTAATTCTGCTCATGTTTAAAAATGCTTCGGAACTCTTCCATTGTTCTCGTAATTCCGCTGAAGTTTAAAAATGCTTCAGAACTCTTCCATTGCTCTCGGAATTCCGCTGACGTTTAATAATGCTTCGCAACTCTTCCATTGTTCTTAGAATTCCGCTGACGTTTAAAAATGCTTTGGAACTCTTCCATTGTTCTCGGAATTCCGCTGACGTTTAAAAATGCTTTGGAACTCTTCCATTGTTCTCGGAATTCCGCTGAAGTTTAAAAATTCTTCGGAACTCTTCCATTGTTCTCAGAATTCTGCTGACGTTTAAAAATGCTTCAGAACTCTTCCATTGTTCTCGGAATTCCGCTGACGTTTAAAAATGCTTTGGAACTCTTCCATTGTTCTCGGAATTCCGCTGAAGTTTAAAAATGCTTCGGAACTCTTCCATTGTTCTCAGAATTCTGCTGACGTTTAAAAATGCTTCGGAACTCGTCTATTGTTCTCGGAATTCTGCTGACGTTTAAAAATGCTTCAGAACTCTTCCATTGTTCTCGGAATTCCGCTGACGTTTAAAAATGCTTTGGAACTCTTCCATTGTTCTCGGAATTCCGCTGAAGTTTAAAAATGCTTCGGAACTCTTCCATTGTTCTCAGAATTCTGCTGACATTTAAAAATGCTTCGGAACTCTTCTATTGTTCTCGGAATTCTGCTGACGTTTAAAAATGCTTCAGAACTCTTCCATTGTTCTCGGATTTCCGCTGACGTTTAATAATGCTTCGGATCTCTTCCATTGTTCTCGGAATTCCGCTGAAGTTTAAAAATGCTTCGGAACTCTTCCATTGTTCTCAGAATTCTGCTGACGTTTAAAAATGCTTCAGAACTCTTCTATTGTTCTCGGAATTCTGCTGAAGTTTAAAAATGCTTCGAAACTCTTCCATTGTTCTCGGAATTCTGCTGAAGTTTAAAAATGCTTCAGAACTCTTCCATTGCTCTCGGAATTCCGCTGACGTTTAATAATGCTTCGCAACTCTTCCATTGTTCTCGGAATTCCGTTGAAGTTTAAAAATGCTTCGAAACTCTTCCATTGTTCTCGGAATTCTGCTGAAGTTTAAAAATGCTTCGGAACTCTTCCATTGTTCTCAGAATTCCGCTGACGTTTAAAAATGCTTCGGTACTCTTCCATTGTTCTCGGAATTCCGCTGACATTTAAAAATGCTTCGGAACTCTTCAATTGTTCTCGGAATTCTGCTGAACTTTTAAAATGCTTTGGAACTCTTCCATTGCTCTCAGAATTCGGGTGAAGTTTAAAAATGCTTCGGAACTCTTCTATTGTTCTCGGAATTCCGCTGAAGTTTAAAAATGCTTAAAATCTCTTACATTGTTCTCGGAATTCCGCTGAAGTTTAAAAATGCTTCGGAACTCTTCCATTGTTCTCGGAATTCTGCTGAAGTTTAAAAATGCTTCAGAACTCTTCCATTGTTCTCAGAACTCCGCTGACGTTTAAAAATGCTTCGGAAATCTTCCATTGTTTTCAAAATTCCGCTGACGTTTAAAAATGCTTCAGAACTATTCCATTGTTCTCAGAATTCTGCTGACGTTTAAAAATGCTTCGGAACTCTTCCATTGTTCTCGGAATTCTGCTGAAGTTTAAAAATGCTTCACAACTCTTCCATTGTTCTCGGAATTCCGCTGACTTTTAAAAATGCTTCGGAACTCTTCCATTGTTCTCCAAATTCCGCTGAAGTTTAAAAATGCTGCGGAACCCTTCCATCGTTCTCGGAATTCTGCTGAAGTTTAAAAATGCTTCGGAACTCTTCCATTGTTCTCAGAATTCCGCTGACGTTTAAAAATGCTTCGGAAATCTTCCATTGTTTTCAAAATTCCGCTGACGCTTAAAAATGCTTCAGAACTCTTCCATTGTTCTCGGAATTCTGCTGACGTTTAAAAATGCTTCGGAACTCTTCCATTGTTCTCGGAATTCCGCTGAAGTTTAAAAATGCTTCAGTACTCTTCCATTGTTCTCGGAATTCCGCTGACTTTTAAAAATGCTTCGGAACTCTATCATTGTTCTCCAAATTCCGCTGAAGTTTAAAAATGCTGCGGAACCCTTCCATCGTTCTCGGAATTCTGCTGAAGTTTAAAAATGCTTCGGAACTCTTCCATTGTTCTCAGAATTCCGCTGACGTTTAAAAATGCTTCGGAAATCTTCCATTGTTTTCAAAATTCCGCTGACGCTTAAAAATGCTTCAGAACTCTTCCATTGTTCTCGGAATTCTGCTGACGTTTAAAAATGCTTCGGAACTCTTCCATTGCTCTCGGAATTCCGCTGACGTTTAATACTGCTTCGCAACTCTTCCATAGTTCTCGGAATTCCGTTGAAGTTTAAAAATGCTTCGAAACTCTTCCTCTGTTCTCGGAATTCTGCTGAAGTTTAAAAATGCTTCGGAACTCTTCCATTGTTCTCAGAATTCCGCTGACGTTTAAAAATGCTTCGGTACTCTTCCATTGTTCTCGGCATTCCGCTGACATTTAAAAATGCTTCGGAACTCTTCAATTGTTCTCGGAATTCTGCTGAACTTTTAAGGGCTTTGGAACTCTTCCATTGCTCTCGGAATTCGGGTGAAGTTTAAAAATGCTTCGGAACTCTTCTATTGTTCTTGGAATTCCGCTGAAGTTTAAAAATGCTTAAAATCTCTTCCATTGTTCTCGTAATTCTGCTCATGTTTAAAAATGCTTCGGAACTCTTCCATTGTTCTCGTAATTCCGCTGAAGTTTAAAAATGCTTCGGAACTCTTCCATTGTTCTCGGAATTCCGATGACTTTTTAAAATGCTTCGGTACTCTTCCATTGTTCTCAGAATTCCGCTGATGTTTAAAAATGCTTCGTAACTCTTCCATTGTTATCGGAATTCCGCTGAAGTTTAAAAATGCTTCGGAACTCTTCCATTGTTCTAGGAATTCTGCTGAAGTCTAAAAATTCATCTGAACTCTTCCATTGTTCTCGGAATTCGTGTGAATTTTAAAAATGCTTCGGATCTCTTCTATTGTTCTCGGAATTCCGCTGAAGTTTAAAAATGCTTAAAATCTCTTACATTTTTCTCGGAATTCCGCTGAAGTTTAAAAATGCTTCGGAAATCTTCCATTGTTTTCAAAATTCCGCTGACGTTTAAAAATGCTTCAGAACTATTCCATTGTTCTCAGAATTCTGCTGACGTTTAAAAATGCTTCGGAACTCTTCTATTGTTCTCGGAATTCTGCTGACGTTTAAAAATGCTTCAGAACTATTCCATTGTTCTCGGAATTTCGCTGACGTTTAAAAATGCTTTGGAACTCTTCCATTGTTCTCGGAATTCCGCTGAAGTTTAAAAATGCTTCGGAACTCTTCCATTGTTCTCAGAATTCTGCTGACATTTAAAAATGCTTCGGAACTCTTCTATTGTTCTCGGAATTCTGCTGACGTTTAAAAATGCTTCAGAACTCTTCCATTGTTCTCGGATTTCCGCTGACGTTTAATAATGCTTCGGAACTCTTCCATTGTTCTCGGAATTCCGCTGAAGTTTAAAAATGCTTCGGAACTCTTCCATTGTTCTCAGAATTCTGCTGACGTTTAAAAATGCTTCAGAACTCTTCTATTGTTCTCGGAATTCTGCTGAAGTTTAAAAATGCTTCGAAACTCTTCCATTGTTCTCGGAATTCTGCTGAAGTTTAAAAATGCTTCAGAACTCTTCCATTGCTCTCGGAATTCCGCTGACGTTTAATAATGCTTCGCAACTCTTCCATTGTTCTCGGAATTCCGTTGAAGTTTAAAAATGCTTCGAAACTCTTCCATTGTTCTCGGAATTCTGCTGAAGTTTAAAAATGCTTCGGAACTCTTCCATTGTTCTCAGAATTCCGCTGACGTTTAAAAATGCTTCGGTACTCTTCCATTGTTCTCGGAATTCCGCTGACATTTAAAAATGCTTCGGAACTCTTCAATTGTTCTCGGAATTCTGCTGAACTTTTAAAATGCTTTGGAACACTTCCATTGCTCTCAGAATTCGGGTGAAGTTTAAAAATGCTTCGGAACTCTTCTATTGTTCTCGGAATTCCGCTGAAGTTTAAAAATGCTTAAAATCTCTTCCATTGTTCTCGTAATTCTGCTCATGTTTAAAAATGCTTCGGAACTCTTCCATTGTTCTCGTAATTCCGCTGAAGTTTAAAAATGCTTCAGAACTCTTCCATTGCTCTCGGAATTCCGCTGACGTTTAATAATGCTTCGCAACTCTTCCATTGTTCTTAGAATTCCGCTGACGTTTAAAAATGCTTTGGAACTCTTCCATTGTTCTCGGAATTCCGCTGAAGTTTAAAAATGCTTCGGAACTCTTCCATTGTTCTCAGAATTCTGCTGACGTTTAAAAATGCTTCGGAACACTTCTATTGTTCTCGGAATTCTGCTGACGTTTAAAAATGCTTCAGAACTCTTCCATTGTTCTCGGATTTCCGCTGACGTTTAATAATGCTTCGGAACTCTTCCATTGTTCTCGGAATTCCGCTGAAGTTTAAAAATGCTTCGGAACTCTTCCATTGTTCTCAGAATTCTGCTGACGTTTAAAAATGCTTCAGAACTCTTCTATTGTTCTCGGAATTCTGCTGAAGTTTAAAAATGCTTCGAAACTCTTCCATTGTTCTCGGAATTCTGCTGAAGTTTAAAAATGCTTCAGAACTCTTCCATTGCTCTCGGAATTCTGCTGACGTTTAATAATGCTTCGCAACTCTTCCATTGTTCTCGGAATTCCGTTGAAGTTTAAAAATGCTTCGAAACTCTTCCATTGTTCTCGGAATTCTGCTGAAGTTTAAAAATGCTTCGGAACTCTTCCATTGTTCTCAGAATTCCGCTGACGTTTAAAAATGCTTCGGTACTCTTCCATTGTTCTCGGAATTCCGCTGACATTTAAAAATGCTTCGGAACTCTTCAATTGTTCTCGGAATTCTGCTGAACTTTTAAAATGCTTTGGAACTCTTCCATTGCTCTCAGAATTCGGGTGAAGTTTAAAAATGCTTCGGAACTCTTCTATTGTTCTCGGAATTCCGCTGAAGTTTAAAAATGCTTAAAATCTCTTCCATTGTTCTCGTAATTCTGCTCATGTTTAAAAATGCTTCGGAACTCTTCCATTGTTCTCGTAATTCCGCTGAAGTTTAAAAATGCTTCAGAACTCTTCCATTGCTCTCGGAATTCCGCTGACGTTTAATAATGCTTCGCAACTCTTCCATTGTTCTTAGAATTCCGCTGACGTTTAAAAATGCTTTGGAACTCTTCCATTGTTCTCGGAATTCCGCTGACGTTTAAAAATGCTTTGGAACTCTTCCATTGTTCTCGGAATTCCGCTGAAGTTTAAAAATGCTTCGGAACTCTTCCATTGTTCTCAGAATTCTGCTGACGTTTAAAAATGCTTCAGTACTCTTCCATTGTTCTCGGAATTCCGCTGACGTTTAAAAATGCTTTGGAACTCTTCCATTGTTCTCGGAATTCCGCTGAAGTTTAAAAATGCTTCGGAACTCTTCCATTGTTCTCAGAATTCTGCTGACGTTTAAAAATGCTTCGGAACTCGTCTATTGTTCTCGGAATTCTGCTGACGTTTAAAAATGCTTCAGAACTCTTCCATTGTTCTCGGAATTCCGCTGACGTTTAAAAATGCTTTGGAACTCTTCCATTGTTCTCGGAATTCCGCTGAAGTTTAAAAATGCTTCGGAACTCTTCCATTGTTCTCAGAATTCTGCTGACGTTTAAAAATGCTTCGGAACTCTTCTATTGTTCTCGGAATTCTGCTGACGTTTAAAAATGCTTCAGAACTCTTCCATTGTTCTCGGATTTCCGCTGACGTTTAATAATGCTTCGGAACTCTTCCATTGTTCTCGGAATTCCGCTGAAGTTTAAAAATGCTTCGGAACTTTTCCATTGTTCTCAGAATTCTGCTGACGTTTAAAAATGCTTCAGAACTCTTCTATTGTTCTCGGAATTCTGCTGAAGTTTAAAAATGCTTCGAAACCCTTCCATTGTTCTCGGAATTCTGCTGAAGTTTAAAAATGGTTCAGAACTCTTCCATTGCTCTCGGAATTCCGCTGACGTTTAATAATGCTTCGCAACTCTTCCATTGTTCTCGGAATTCCGTTGAAGTTTAAAAATGCTTCGAAACTCTTCCATTGTTCTCGGAATTCTGCTGAAGTTTAAAAATGCTTCGGAACTCTTCCATTGTTCTCAGAATTCCGCTGACGTTTAAAAATGCTTCGGTACTCTTCCATTGTTCTCGGAATTCCGCTGACATTTAAAAATGCTTCGGAACTCTTCAATTGTTCTCGGAATTCTGCTGAACTTTTAAAATGCTTTGGAACTCTTCCATTGCTCTCAGAATTCGGGTGAAGTTTAAAAATGCTTCGGAACTCTTCTATTGTTCTCGGAATTCCGCTGAAGTTTAAAAATGCTTAAAATCTCTTACATTGTTCTCGGAATTCCGCTGAAGTTTAAAAATGCTTCGGAACTCTTCCATTGTTCTCGGAATTCTGCTGAAGTTTAAAAATGCTTCAGAACTCTTCCATTGTTCTCAGAATTCCGCTGACGTTTAAAAATGCTTCGGAAATCTTCCATTGTTTTCAAAATTCCGCTGACGTTTAAAAATGCTTCGGAACTCTTCCATTGTTCTCAGAATTCCGCTGACTTTTAAAAATGCTTCGGAACTCTTCCATTGTTCTCCAAATTCCGCTGAAGTTTAAAAATGCTGCGGAACCCTTCCATCGTTCTCGGAATTCTGCTGAAGTTTAAAAATGCTTCGGAACTCTTCCATTGTTCTCAGTATTCCGCTGACGTTTAAAAATGCTTCGGAAATCTTCCATTGTTTTCAAAATTCCGCTGACGCTTAAAAATGCTTCAGAACTCTTCCATTGTTCTCGGAATTCTGCTGACGTTTAAAAATGCTTCGGAACTCTTCCATTGTTCTCGGAATTCCGCTGAAGTTTAAAAATGCTTCAGAACTCTTCCATTGTTCTCGGAATTCCGCTGACTTTTAAAAATGCTTCGGAACTCTTCCATTGTTCTCGGAATTCCGCTGAAGTTTAAAAATGCTTCGGAACTCTTCCATTGTTCTCAGAATTCTGCTGACGTTTAAAAATGCTTCAGAACTCTTCTATTGTTCTCGGAATTCTGCTGAAGTTTAAAAATGCTTCGAAACTCTTCCATTGTTCTCGGAATTCTGCTGAAGTTTAAAAATGCTTCAGAACTCTTCCATTGCTCTCGGAATTCCGCTGACGTTTAATAATGCTTCGCAACTCTTCCATTGTTCTCGGAATTCCGTTGAAGTTTAAAAATGCTTCGAAACTCTTCCATTGTTCTCGGAATTCTGCTGAAGTTTAAAAATGCTTCGGAACTCTTCCATTGTTCTCAGAATTCCGCTGACGTTTAAAAATGCTTCGGTACTCTTCCATTGTTCTCGGAATTCCGCTGACATTTAAAAATGCTTCGGAACTCTTCAATTGTTCTCGGAATTCTGCTGAACTTTTAAAATGCTTTGGAACACTTCCATTGCTCTCAGAATTCGGGTGAAGTTTAAAAATGCTTCGGAACTCTTCTATTGTTCTCGGAATTCCGCTGAAGTTTAAAAATGCTTAAAATCTCTTCCATTGTTCTCGTAATTCTGCTCATGTTTAAAAATGCTTCGGAACTCTTCCATTGTTCTCGTAATTCCGCTGAAGTTTAAAAATGCTTCAGAACTCTTCCATTGCTCTCGGAATTCCGCTGACGTTTAATAATGCTTCGCAACTCTTCCATTGTTCTTAGAATTCCGCTGACGTTTAAAAATGCTTTGGAACTCTTCCATTGTTCTCGGAATTCCGCTGACGTTTAAAAATGCTTTGGAACTCTTCCATTGTTCTCGGAATTCCGCTGAAGTTTAAAAATGCTTCGGAACTCTTCCATTGTTCTCAGAATTCTGCTGACGTTTAAAAATGCTTCAGAACTCTTCCATTGTTCTCGGAATTCCGCTGACGTTTAAAAATGCTTTGGAACTCTTCCATTGTTCTCGGAATTCCGCTGAAGTTTAAAAATGCTTCGGAACTCTTCCATTGTTCTCAGAATTCTGCTGACGTTTAAAAATGCTTCGGATCTCGTCTATTGTTCTCGGAATTCTGCTGACGTTTAAAAATGCTTCAGAACTCTTCCATTGTTCTCGGAATTCCGCTGACGTTTAAAAATGCTTTGGAACTCTTCCATTGTTCTCGGAATTCCGCTGAAGTTTAAAAATGCTTCGGAACTCTTCCATTGTTCTCAGAATTCTGCTGACGTTTAAAAATGCTTCGGAACACTTCTATTGTTCTCGGAATTCTGCTGACGTTTAAAAATGCTTCAGAACTCTTCCATTGTTCTCGGATTTCCGCTGACGTTTAATAATGCTTCGGAACTCTTCCATTGTTCTCGGAATTCCGCTGAAGTTTAAAAATGCTTCGGAACTCTTCCATTGTTCTCAGAATTCTGCTGACGTTTAAAAATGCTTCAGAACTCTTCTATTGTTCTCGGAATTCTGCTGAAGTTTAAAAATGCTTCGAAACTCTTCCATTGTTCTCGGAATTCTGCTGAAGTTTAAAAATGCTTCAGAACTCTTCCATTGCTCTCGGAATTCTGCTGACGTTTAATAATGCTTCGCAACTCTTCCATTGTTCTCGGAATTCCGTTGAAGTTTAAAAATGCTTCGAAACTCTTCCATTGTTCTCGGAATTCTGCTGAAGTTTAAAAATGCTTCGGAACTCTTCCATTGTTCTCAGAATTCCGCTGACGTTTAAAAATGCTTCGGTACTCTTCCATTGTTCTCGGAATTCCGCTGACATTTAAAAATGCTTCGGAACTCTTCAATTGTTCTCGGAATTCTGCTGAACTTTTAAAATGCTTTGGAACTCTTCCATTGCTCTCAGAATTCGGGTGAAGTTTAAAAATGCTTCGGAACTCTTCTATTGTTCTCGGAATTCCGCTGAAGTTTAAAAATGCTTAAAATCTCTTCCATTGTTCTCGTAATTCTGCTCATGTTTAAAAATGCTTCGGAACTCTTCCATTGTTCTCGTAATTCCGCTGAAGTTTAAAAATGCTTCAGAACTCTTCCATTGCTCTCGGAATTCCGCTGACGTTTAATAATGCTTCGCAACTCTTCCATTGTTCTTAGAATTCCGCTGACGTTTAAAAATGCTTTGGAACTCTTCCATTGTTCTCGGAATTCCGCTGACGTTTAAAAATGCTTTGGAACTCTTCCATTGTTCTCGGAATTCCGCTGAAGTTTAAAAATGCTTCGGAACTCTTCCATTGTTCTCAGAATTCTGCTGACGTTTAAAAATGCTTCAGAACTCTTCCATTGTTCTCGGAATTCCGCTGACGTTTAAAAATGCTTCGGAACTCTTCCATTGTTCTCCAAATTCCGCTGAAGTTTAAAAATGCTGCGGAACCCTTCCATCGTTCTCGGAATTCTGCTGAAGTTTAAAAATGCTTCGGAACTCTTCCATTGTTCTCAGTATTCCGCTGACGTTTAAAAATGCTTCGGAAATCTTCCATTGTTTTCAAAATTCCGCTGACGCTTAAAAATGCTTCAGAACTCTTCCATTGTTCTCGGAATTCTGCTGACGTTTAAAAATGCTTCGGAACTCTTCCATTGTTCTCGGAATTCCGCTGAAGTTTAAAAATGCTTCAGAACTCTTCCATTGTTCTCGGAATTCCGCTGACTTTTAAAAATGCTTCGGAACTCTATCGTTGTTCTCCAAATTCCGCTGAAGTTTAAAAATGCTGCGGAACCCTTCCATCGTTCTCGGAATTCTGCTGAAGTTTAAAAATGCTTCGGAACTCTTCCATTGTTCTCAGAATTCCGCTGACGTTTAAAAATGCTTCGGAAATCTTCCATTGTTTTCAAAATTCCGCTGACGCTTAAAAATGCTTCAGAACTCTTCCATTGTTCTCGGAATTCTGCTGACGTTTAAAAATGCTTCGGAACTCTTCCATTGCTCTCGGAATTCCGCTGACGTTTAATACTGCTTCGCAACTCTTCCATAGTTCTCGGAATTCCGTTGAAGTTTAAAAATGCTTCGAAACTCTTCCTCTGTTCTCGGAATTCTGCTGAAGTTTAAAAATGCTTCGGAACTCTTCCATTGTTCTCAGAATTCCGCTGACGTTTAAAAATGCTTCGGTACTCTTCCATTGTTCTCGGCATTCCGCTGACATTTAAAAATGCTTCGGAACTCTTCAATTGTTCTCGGAATTCTGCTGAACTTTTAAAATGCTTTGGAACTCTTCCATTGCTCTCGGAATTCGGGTGAAGTTTAAAAATGCTTCGGAACTCTTCTATTGTTCTTGGAATTCCGCTGAAGTTTAAAAATGCTTAAAATCTCTTCCATTGTTCTCGTAATTCTGCTCATGTTTAAAAATGCTTCGGAACTCTTCCATTGTTCTCGTAATTCCGCTGAAGTTTAAAAATGCTTCGGAACTCTTCCATTGTTCTCGGAATTCCGATGACTTTTTAAAATGCTTCGGTACTCTTCCATTGTTCTCAGAATTCCGCTGATGTTTAAAAATGCTTCGTAACTCTTCCATTGTTATCGGAATTCCGCTGAAGTTTAAAAATGCTTCGGAACTCTTCCATTGTTCTAGGAATTCTGCTGAAGTCTAAAAATTCATCTGAACTCTTCCATTGTTCTCGGAATTCGTGTGAATTTTAAAAATGCTTCGGATCTCTTCTATTGTTCTCGGAATTCCGCTGAAGTTTAAAAATGCTTAAAATCTCTTACATTTTTCTCGGAATTCCGCTGAAGTTTAAAAATGCTTCGGAAATCTTCCATTGTTTTCAAAATTCCGCTGACGTTTAAAAATGCTTCGGAACTCTTCCATTGTTCTCAGAATTCTGCTGACGTTTAAAAATGCTTCGGAACTCTTCTATTGTTCTCGGAATTCTGCTGACGTTTAAAAATGCTTCAGAACTCTTCCATTGTTCTCGGATTTCCGCTGACGTTTAATAATGCTTCGCAACTCTTCCATTGTTCTTAGAATTCCGCTGACGTTTAAAAATGCTTTGGAACTCTTCCATTGTTCTCGGAATTCCGCTGACGTTTAAAAATGCTTCGGAACTCTTCCATTGTTCTCAGAATTCTGCTGACGTTTAAAAATGCTTCAGAACTCTTCCATTGTTCTCGGAATTCCGCTGACGTTTAATAATGCTTCGCAACTCTTCCATTGTTCTTAGAATTCCGCTGACGTTTAAAAATGCTTTGGAACTCTTCCATTGTTCTCGGAATTCCGCTGACGTTTAAAAATGCTTTGGAACTCTTCCATTGTTCTCGGAATTCCGCTGAAGTTTAAAAATGCTTCGGAACTCTTCCATTGTTCTCAGAATTCTGCTGACGTTTAAAAATGCTTCAGAACTCTTCCATTGTTCTCGGAATTCCGCTGACGTTTAAAAATGCTTTGGAACTCTTCCATTGTTCTCGGAATTCCGCTGAAGTTTAAAAATGCTTCGGAACTCTTCCATTGTTCTCAGAATTCTGCTGACGTTTAAAAATGCTTCGGATCTCGTCTATTGTTCTCGGAATTCTGCTGACGTTTAAAAATGCTTCAGAACTCTTCCATTGTTCTCGGAATTCCGCTGACGTTTAAAAATGCTTTGGAACTCTTCCATTGTTCTCGGAATTCCGCTGAAGTTTAAAAATGCTTCGGAACTCTTCCATTGTTCTCAGAATTCTGCTGACGTTTAAAAATGCTTCGGAACACTTCTATTGTTCTCGGAATTCTGCTGACGTTTAAAAATGCTTCAGAACTCTTCCATTGTTCTCGGATTTCCGCTGACGTTTAATAATGCTTCGGAACTCTTCCATTGTTCTCGGAATTCCGCTGAAGTTTAAAAATGCTTCGGAACTCTTCCATTGTTCTCAGAATTCTGCTGACGTTTAAAAATGCTTCAGAACTCTTCTATTGTTCTCGGAATTCTGCTGAAGTTTAAAAATGCTTCGAAACTCTTCCATTGTTCTCGGAATTCTGCTGAAGTTTAAAAATGCTTCAGAACTCTTCCATTGCTCTCGGAATTCTGCTGACGTTTAATAATGCTTCGCAACTCTTCCATTGTTCTCGGAATTCCGTTGAAGTTTAAAAATGCTTCGAAACTCTTCCATTGTTCTCGGAATTCTGCTGAAGTTTAAAAATGCTTCGGAACTCTTCCATTGTTCTCAGAATTCCGCTGACGTTTAAAAATGCTTCGGTACTCTTCCATTGTTCTCGGAATTCCGCTGACATTTAAAAATGCTTCGGAACTCTTCAATTGTTCTCGGAATTCTGCTGAACTTTTAAAATGCTTTGGAACTCTTCCATTGCTCTCAGAATTCGGGTGAAGTTTAAAAATGCTTCGGAACTCTTCTATTGTTCTCGGAATTCCGCTGAAGTTTAAAAATGCTTAAAATCTCTTCCATTGTTCTCGTAATTCTGCTCATGTTTAAAAATGCTTCGGAACTCTTCCATTGTTCTCGTAATTCCGCTGAAGTTTAAAAATGCTTCAGAACTCTTCCATTGCTCTCGGAATTCCGCTGACGTTTAATAATGCTTCGCAACTCTTCCATTGTTCTTAGAATTCCGCTGACGTTTAAAAATGCTTTGGAACTCTTCCATTGTTCTCGGAATTCCGCTGACGTTTAAAAATGCTTTGGAACTCTTCCATTGTTCTCGGAATTCCGCTGAAGTTTAAAAATGCTTCGGAACTCTTCCATTGTTCTCAGAATTCTGCTGACGTTTAAAAATGCTTCAGAACTCTTCCATTGTTCTCGGAATTCCGCTGACGTTTAAAAATGCTTCGGAACTCTTCCATTGTTCTCCAAATTCCGCTGAAGTTTAAAAATGCTGCGGAACCCTTCCATCGTTCTCGGAATTCTGCTGAAGTTTAAAAATGCTTCGGAACTCTTCCATTGTTCTCAGTATTCCGCTGACGTTTAAAAATGCTTCGGAAATCTTCCATTGTTTTCAAAATTCCGCTGACGCTTAAAAATGCTTCAGAACTCTTCCATTGTTCTCGGAATTCTGCTGACGTTTAAAAATGCTTCGGAACTCTTCCATTGTTCTCGGAATTCCGCTGAAGTTTAAAAATGCTTCAGAACTCTTCCATTGTTCTCGGAATTCCGCTGACTTTTAAAAATGCTTCGGAACTCTATCGTTGTTCTCCAAATTCCGCTGAAGTTTAAAAATGCTGCGGAACCCTTCCATCGTTCTCGGAATTCTGCTGAAGTTTAAAAATGCTTCGGAACTCTTCCATTGTTCTCAGAATTCCGCTGACGTTTAAAAATGCTTCGGAAATCTTCCATTGTTTTCAAAATTCCGCTGACGCTTAAAAATGCTTCAGAACTCTTCCATTGTTCTCGGAATTCTGCTGACGTTTAAAAATGCTTCGGAACTCTTCCATTGCTCTCGGAATTCCGCTGACGTTTAATACTGCTTCGCAACTCTTCCATAGTTCTCGGAATTCCGTTGAAGTTTAAAAATGCTTCGAAACTCTTCCTCTGTTCTCGGAATTCTGCTGAAGTTTAAAAATGCTTCGGAACTCTTCCATTGTTCTCAGAATTCCGCTGACGTTTAAAAATGCTTCGGTACTCTTCCATTGTTCTCGGCATTCCGCTGACATTTAAAAATGCTTCGGAACTCTTCAATTGTTCTCGGAATTCTGCTGAACTTTTAAAATGCTTTGGAACTCTTCCATTGCTCTCGGAATTCGGGTGAAGTTTAAAAATGCTTCGGAACTCTTCTATTGTTCTTGGAATTCCGCTGAAGTTTAAAAATGCTTAAAATCTCTTCCATTGTTCTCGTAATTCTGCTCATGTTTAAAAATGCTTCGGAACTCTTCCATTGTTCTCGTAATTCCGCTGAAGTTTAAAAATGCTTCGGAACTCTTCCATTGTTCTCGGAATTCCGATGACTTTTTAAAATGCTTCGGTACTCTTCCATTGTTCTCAGAATTCCGCTGATGTTTAAAAATGCTTCGTAACTCTTCCATTGTTATCGGAATTCCGCTGAAGTTTAAAAATGCTTCGGAACTCTTCCATTGTTCTAGGAATTCTGCTGAAGTCTAAAAATTCATCTGAACTCTTCCATTGTTCTCGGAATTCGTGTGAATTTTAAAAATGCTTCGGATCTCTTCTATTGTTCTCGGAATTCCGCTGAAGTTTAAAAATGCTTAAAATCTCTTACATTTTTCTCGGAATTCCGCTGAAGTTTAAAAATGCTTCGGAAATCTTCCATTGTTTTCAAAATTCCGCTGACGTTTAAAAATGCTTCGGAACTCTTCCATTGTTCTCAGAATTCTGCTGACGTTTAAAAATGCTTCGGAACTCTTCTATTGTTCTCGGAATTCTGCTGACGTTTAAAAATGCTTCAGAACTCTTCCATTGTTCTCGGATTTCCGCTGACGTTTAATAATGCTTCGGAACTCTTCCATTGTTCTCGGAATTCCGCTGAAGTTTAAAAATGCTTCGGAACTCTTCCATTGTTCTCAGAATTCTGCTGACGTTTAAAAATGCTTCAGAACTCTTCTATTGTTCTCGGAATTCTGCTGAAGTTTAAAAATGCTTCGAAACTCTTCCATTGTTCTCGGAATTCTGCTGAAGTTTAAAAATGGTTCAGAACTCTTCCATTGCTCTCGGAATTCCGCTGACGTTTAATAATGCTTCGCAACTCTTCCATTGTTCTCGGAATTCCGTTGAAGTTTAAAAATGCTTCGAAACTCTTCCATTGTTCTCAGAATTCTGCTGAAGTTTAAAAATGCTTCGGAACTCTTCCATTGTTCTCAGAATTCCGCTGACGTTTAAAAATGCTTCGGTACTCTTCCATTGTTCTCGGAATTCCGCTGACATTTAAAAATGCTTCGGAACTCTTCAATTGTTCTCGGAATTCTGCTGAACTTTTAAAATGCTTTGGAACTCTTCCATTGCTCTCAGAATTCTGCTGAAGTTTAAAAATGCTTCGGAACTCTTCCATTGTTCTCGTAATTCCGCTGAAGTTTAAAAATGCTTCGCAACTCTTCCATTGTTCTCGGAATTCCGTTGAAGTTTAAAAATGCTTCGAAACTCTTCCATTGTTCTCAGAATTCTGCTGAAGTTTAAAAATGCTTCGGAACTCTTCCATTGTTCTCAGAATTCCGCTGACGTTTAAAAATGCTTCGGTACTCTTCCATTGTTCTCGGAATTCCGCTGACATTTAAAAATGCTTCGGAACTCTTCAATTGTTCTCGGAATTCTGCTGAACTTTTAAAATGCTTTGGAACTCTTCCATTGCTCTCAGAATTCTGCTGAAGTTTAAAAATGCTTCGGAACTCTTCCATTGTTCTCGTAATTCCGCTGAAGTTTAAAAATGCTTCGGAACTCTTCCATTGTTCTCGGAATTCCGATAACTTTTTAAAATGCTTCGGTACTCTTCCATTGTTCTCGGAATTCCGCTGACGTTTAAAAATGCTTCGTAACTCTTCCATTGTTATTGGAATTCCGCTGAAGTTTAAAAATGCTTCGGAACTCTTCCATTGTTCTAGGAATTCTGCAGAAGTCTAAAAATTCATCTGAACTCTTCCATTGTTCTCGGAATTCGTGTGAATTTTAAAAATGCTTGGGATCTCTTCTATTGTTCTCGGAATTCCGCTGAAGTTTAAAAATGCTTAAAATCTCTTACATTGTTCTCGGAATTCCGCTGAAGTTTAAAAATGCTTCGGAACTCTTTCATTGTTCTCGGAATTCTGCTGAAGTTTAAAAATGCTTCAGAACTCTTCCATTGTTCTCAGAATTCCGCTGACGTTTAAAAATGCTTCGGAAATCTTCCATTGTTTTCAAAATTCCGCTGACGTTTAAAAATGCTTCAGAACTATTCCATTGTTCTCAGAATTCTGCTGACGTTTAAAAATGCTTCGGAACTCTTCCATTGTTCTCGGAATTCTGCTGAAGTTTAAAAATGCTTCACAACTCTTCCATTGTTCTCGGAATTCCGCTGACTTTTAAAAATGCTTCGCAACTCTTCCATAGTTCTCGGAATTCCGTTGACGTTTAAAAATGCTTCGAAACTCTTCCTCTGTTCTCGGAATTCTGCTGAAGTTTAAAAATGCTTCGGAACTCTTCCATTGTTCTCAGAATTCCGCTGAAGTTTAAAAATGCTTCAGAACTCTTCCATTGTTCTCGGAATTCCGATGACTTTTTAAAATGCTTCGGTACTCTTCCATTGTTCTCAGAATTCCGCTGATGTTTAAAAATGCTTCGTAACTCTTCCATTGTTATCGGAATTCCGCTGAAGTTTAAAAATGCTTCGGAACTCTTCCATTGTTCTAGGAATTCTGCTGAAGTCTAAAAATTCATCTGAACTCTTCCATTGTTCTCGGAATTCGTGTGAATTTTAAAAATGCTTCGGATCTCTTCTATTGTTCTCGGAATTCCGCTGAAGTTTAAAAATGCTTAAAATCTCTTAGATTTTTCTCGGAATTCCGCTGAAGTTTAAAAATGCTTCGGAAATCTTCCATTGTTTTCAAAATTCCGCTGACGTTTAAAAATGCTTCAGAACTATTCCATTGTTCTCAGAATTCTGCTGACGTTCAAAAATGCTTCGGAACTCTTCTATTGTTCTCGGAATTCTGCTGACGTTTAAAAATGCTTCAGAACTATTCCATTGTTCTCGGAATTCCGCTGACGTTTAAAAATGCTTTGGAACTCTTCCATTGTTCTCGGAATTCTGCTGACGTTTAAAAATGCTTCGGAACTCTTCTATTGTTCTCGGAATTCTGCTGACGTTTAAAAATGCTTCAGAACTCTTCCATTGTTCTCGGATTTCCGCTGAAGTTTAAAAATGCTTCGGAACTCTTCCATTGTTCTCAGAATTCTGCTGACGTTTAAAAATGCTTCAGAACTCTTCTATTGTTCTCGGAATTCTGCTGAAGTTTAAAAATGCTTCGAAACTCTTCCATTGTTCTCGGAATTCTGCTGAAGTTTAAAAATGCTTCAGAACTCTTCCATTGCTCTCGGAATTCCGCTGACGTTTAATAATGCTTCACAACTCTTCCATTGTTCTCGGAATTCCGTTGAAGTTTAAAAATGCTTCGAAACTCTTCCATTGTTCTCAGAATTCTGCTGAAGTTTAAAAATGCTTCGGAACTCTTCCATTGTTCTCAGAATTCCGCTGACGTTTAAAAATGCTTCGGTACTCTTCCATTGTTCTCGGAATTCCGCTGACATTTAAAAATGCTTCGGAACTCTTCAATTGTTCTCGGAATTCTGCTGAACTTTTAAAATGCTTTGGAACTCTTCCATTGCTCTCAGAATTCGGGTGAAGTTTAAAAATGCTTCGGAACTCTTCTATTGTTCTCGGAATTCCGCTGAAGTTTAAAAATGCTTAAAATCTCTTCCATTGTTCTCGTAATTCTGCTCATGTTTAAAAATGCTTCGGAACTCTTCCATTGTTCTCGTAATTCCGCTGAAGTTTAAAAATGCTTCGGAACTCTTCCATTGTTCTCGGAATTCCGATGACTTTTTAAAATGCTTCGGTACTCTTCCATTGTTCTCGGAATTCCGCTGACGTTTAAAAATGCTTCGTAACTCTTCCATTGTTATTGGAATTCCGCTGAAGTTTAAAAATGCTTCGGAACTCTTCCATTGTTCTAGGAATTCTGCAGAAGTCTAAAAATTCATCTGAACTCTTCCATTGTACTCGGAATTCGTGTGAATTTTAAAAATGCTTGGGATCTCTTCTATTGTTCTCGGAATTCCGCTGAAGTTTAAAAATGCTTAAAATCTCTTACATTGTTCTCGGAATTCCGCTGAAGTTTAAAAATGCTTCGGAACTCTTCCATTGTTCTCGGAATTCTGCTGAAGTTTAAAAATGCTTCAGAACTCTTCCATTGTTCTCAGAATTCCGCTGACGTTTAAAAATGCTTCGGAAATCTTCCATTGTTTTCAAAATTCCGCTGACGTTTAAAAATGCTTCAGAACTATTCCATTGTTCTCAGAATTCTGCTGACGTTTAAAAATGCTTCGGAACTCTTCCATTGTTCTCGGAATTCTGCTGAAGTTTAAAAATGCTTCACAACTCTTCCATTGTTCTCGGAATTCCGCTGACTTTTAAAAATGCTTCGGAACTCTTCCATTGTTCTCCAAATTCCGCTGAAGTTTAAAAATGCTGCGGAACCCTTCCATCGTTCTCGGAATTCTGCTGAAGTTTAAAAATGCTTCGGAACTCTTCCATTGTTCTCAGAATTCCGCTGACGTTTAAAAATGCTTCGGAAATCTTCCATTGTTTTCAAAATTCCGCTGACGCTTAAAAATGCTTCAGAACTCTTCCATTGTTCTCGGAATTCTGCTGACGTTTAAAAATGCTTCGGAACTCTTCCATTGCTCTCTGAATTCCGCTGACGTTTAATAATGCTTCGCAACTCTTCCATAGTTCTCGGAATTCCGTTGAAGTTTAAAAATGCTTCGAAACTCTTCCTTTGTTCTCGGAATTCTGCTGAAGTTTAAAAATGCTTCGGAACTCTTCCATTGTTCTCAGAATTCCGCTGACGTTTAAAAATGCTTCGGTACTCTTCCATTGTTCTCGGAATTCCGCTGACATTTAAAAATGCTTCGGAACTCTTCAATTGTTCTCGGAATTCTGCTGAACTTTTAAAATGCTTTGGAACTCTTCCATTGCTCTCGGAATTCGGGTGAAGTTTAAAAATGCTTCGGAACTCTTCTATTGTTCTCGGAATTCCGCTGAAGTTTAAAAATGCTTAAAATCTCTTCCATTGTTCTCGTAATTCTGCTCATGTTTAAAAATGCTTCGGAACTCTTCCATTGTTCTCGTAATTCCGCTGAAGTTTAAAAATGCTTCGGAAGTCTTCCATTGTTCTCGGAATTCCGATGACTTTTTAAAATGGTTCGGTACCCTTCCATTGTTCTCTGAATTCCGATGACTTTTTAAAATGCTTCGGTACCCTTCCATTGTTCTCGGAATTCCGCTGACGTTTAAAAATGCTTCGTAACTCTTCCATTGTTATCGGAATTCCGCTGAAGTTTAAAAATGCTTCGGAACTCTTCCATTGTTCTAGGAATTCTGTTGAAGTCTAAAAATTCATCTGAACTCTTCCATTGTTCTCGGAATTCGTGTGAATTTTAAAAATGCTTCTGATCTCTTCTATTGTTCTCGGAATTCCGCTGAAGTTTAAAAATGCTTAAAATCTCTTACATTGTTCTCGGAATTCCGCTGAAGTTTAAAAATGCTTAAAATCTCTTCCATTGTTCTCGGAATTCTGCTGAAGTTTAAAAATGCTTCAGAACTCTTCCATTGTTCTCAGAATTCCGCTGACGTTTAAAAATGCTTCGGAAATCTTCCATTGTTTTCAAAATTCCGCTGACGTTTAAAAATGCTTCAGAACTATTCCATTGTTCTCAGAATTCTGCTGACGTTTAAAAATGCTTCGGAACTCTTCCATTGTTCTCGGAATTCTGCTGAAGTTTAAAAATGCTTCACAACTCTTCCATTGTTCTCGGAATTCCGCTGACTTTTAAAAATGCTTCGGAACTCTTCCATTGTTCTCCAAATTCCGCTGAAGTTTAAAAATGCTGCGGAACCCTTCCATCGTTCTCGGAATTCTGCTGAAGTTTAAAAATGCTTCGTAACTCTTCCATTGTTCTCAGAATTCCGCTGACGTCTAAAAATGCTTCGGTACTCTTCCATTGTTCTCGGAATTCCGCTGACGTTTAAAAATGCTTCGGAACTCTTCCATTGTTCTCGGAATTCCGCTGAAGTTTAAAAATGCTTCGGAACTCTTCCGTTGTTCTCGGAATTCCGATGACGTTTTAAAATGCTTCGGTACACTTCCATTGTTCTCGGAATTCCGCTGACGTTTAAAAATGCTTCGGAACTCTTCCATTGTTATCGGAATTCCGCTGAAGTTTAAAAATGCTTCGGAACTCTTCCATTGTTCTAGGAATTCTGCTGAAGTCTAAAAATTCATCTGAACTCTTCCATTATTCTCGGAATTCGTGTGAATTTTAAAAATGCTTCGGAACTCTTCCATTGTTCTCAGAATTCTGCTGACGTTTAAAAATGCTTCGGAACTCTTCCATTGTTCTCGGATTTCCTCTGACGTTTAATAATGCTTCGGAACTCTTCCATTGTTCTCGGAATTCCGCTGAAGTTTAAAAATGCTTCGGAACTCTTCCATTGTTCTCAGAATTCTGCTGACGTTTAAAAATGCTTCGGAACTCTTCTATTGTTCTTGGAATTCTGCTGAAGTTTAAAAATGCTTCGAAACTCTTCCATTGTTCTCGGAATTCTGCTGAAGTTTAAAAATGCTTCAGAACTCTTCCATTGCTCTCGGAATTCCACTGACGTTTAATAATGCTTCGCAACTCTTCCATTGTTCTCGGAATTCCGTTGAAGTTTAAAAATGCTTCGAAACTTTTCCATTGTTCTCGGAATTCTGCTGAAGTTTAAAAATGCTTCGGAACTCTTCCATTGTTCTCGGAATTCTGCTGAACTTTTAAAATGCTTTGGAACTCTTCCATTGCTCTCGGAATTCTGCTGAAGTTTAAAAATGCTTCAGAACTCTTACATTGTTCTCGGAATTCTGCTGACGTTTAAAAATTGTTCGGAACTCTTCCATTGTTCTCAGAATTCCGCTGAAGTTTAAAAATGCTTCGGAACTCTTCCATTGTTCTCGGAATTCCGCTGACGTTTAAAAATGCTTTGGAACTCTTCCATTGTTCTCGGAATTCTGCTGAAGTTTAAAAATGCTTCAGAACTCTTCCATTGCTCTCGGAATTCCGCTGACGTTTAATAATGCTTCGCAACTCTTCCATTGTTCTTAGAATTCCGCTGACGTTTAAAAATGCTTCGGTACTCTTCCATTGTTCTCGGAATTCCGCTGACATATAAAAATGCTTCGGAAATCTTGCATTGTTCTCGGCATTCCGCTGACATTTAAAAATGCTTCGGAACTCTTCAATTGTTCTCGGAATTCTGCTGAACTTTTAAAATGCTTTGGAACTCTTCCATTGCTCTCGAAATTCGGGTGAAGTTTAAAAATGCTTCGGAACTCTTCTATTGTTCTTGGAATTCCGCTGAAGTTTAAAAATGCTTAAAATCTCTTCCATTGTTCTCGTAATTCTGCTCATGTTTAAAAATGCTTCGGTACTCTTCCATTGTTCTCGGAATTCCGCTGACGTTTAAAAATGCTTCGTAACTCTTCCATTGTTTTCGGAATTCCGCTGACATTTAAAAATGCTTCGGAACTCTTCAATTGTTCTCGGAATTCTGCTGAACTTTTAAAATGCTTTGGAACTCTTCCATTGCTCTCGGAATTCGGGTGAAGTTTAAAAATGCTTCGGAACTCTTCTATTGTTCTCGGAATTCCGCTGAAGTTTAAAAATGCTTAAAATCTCTTCCATTGTTCTCGTAATTCTGCTCATGTTTAAAAATGCTTCGGAACTCTTCCATTGTTCTCGTAATTCCGCTGAAGTTTAAAAATGCTTCGGAAGTCTTCCATTGTTCTCGGAATTCCGATGACTTTTTAAAATGGTTCGGTACCCTTCCATTGTTCTCTGAATTCCGATGACTTTTTAAAATGCTTCGGTACCCTTCCATTGTTCTCGGAATTCCGCTGACGTTTAAAAATGCTTCGTAACTCTTCCATTGTTATCGGAATTCCGCTGAAGTTTAAAAATGCTTCGGAACTCTTCCATTGTTCTAGGAATTCTGTTGAAGTCTAAAAATTCATCTGAACTCTTCCATTGTTCTCGGAATTCGTGTGAATTTTAAAAATGCTTCTGATCTCTTCTATTGTTCTCGGAATTCCGCTGAAGTTTAAAAATGCTTAAAATCTCTTACATTGTTCTCGGAATTCCGCTGAAGTTTAAAAATGCTTAAAATCTCTTCCATTGTTCTCGGAATTCTGCTGAAGTTTAAAAATGCTTCAGAACTCTTCCATTGTTCTCAGAATTCCGCTGACGTTTAAAAATGCTTCGGAAATCTTCCATTGTTTTCAAAATTCCGCTGACGTTTAAAAATGCTTCAGAACTATTCCATTGTTCTCAGAATTCTGCTGACGTTTAAAAATGCTTCGGTACTCTTCCATTGTTCTCTGAATTCCGCTGACGTCTAAAAATGCTTCGGTACTCTTCCATTGTTCTCGGAATTCCGCTGACGTTTAAAAATGCTTCGGAACTCTTCCATTGTTCTCGGAATTCCGCTGAAGTTTAAAAATGCTTCGGAACTCTTCCGTTGTTCTCGGAATTCCGATGACGTTTTAAAATGCTTCGGTACACTTCCATTGTTCTCGGAATTCCGCTGACGTTTAAAAATGCTTCGGAACTCTTCCATTGTTATCGGAATTCCGCTGAAGTTTAAAAATGCTTCGGAACTCTTCCATTGTTCTAGGAATTCTGCTGAAGTCTAAAAATTCATCTGAACTCTTCCATTATTCTCGGAATTCGTGTGAATTTTAAAAATGCTTCGGAACTCTTCCATTGTTCTCAGAATTCTGCTGACGTTTAAAAATGCTTCGGAACTCTTCCATTGTTCTCGGATTTCCTCTGACGTTTAATAATGCTTCGGAACTCTTCCATTGTTCTCGGAATTCCGCTGAAGTTTAAAAATGCTTCGGAACTCTTCCATTGTTCTCAGAATTCTGCTGACGTTTAAAAATGCTTCGGAACTCTTCTATTGTTCTTGGAATTCTGCTGAAGTTTAAAAATGCTTCGAAACTCTTCCATTGTTCTCGGAATTCTGCTGAAGTTTAAAAATGCTTCAGAACTCTTCCATTGCTCTCGGAATTCCACTGACGTTTAATAATGCTTCGCAACTCTTCCATTGTTCTCGGAATTCCGTTGAAGTTTAAAAATGCTTCGAAACTTTTCCATTGTTCTCGGAATTCTGCTGAAGTTTAAAAATGCTTCGGAACTCTTCCATTGTTCTCGGAATTCTGCTGAACTTTTAAAATGCTTTGGAACTCTTCCATTGCTCTCGGAATTCTGCTGAAGTTTAAAAATGCTTCAGAACTCTTACATTGTTCTCGGAATTCTGCTGACGTTTAAAAATTGTTCGGAACTCTTCCATTGTTCTCAGAATTCCGCTGAAGTTTAAAAATGCTTCGGAACTCTTCCATTGTTCTCGGAATTCCGCTGACGTTTAAAAATGCTTTGGAACTCTTCCATTGTTCTCGGAATTCTGCTGAAGTTTAAAAATGCTTCAGAACTCTTCCATTGCTCTCGGAATTCCGCTGACGTTTAATAATGCTTCGCAACTCTTCCATTGTTCTTAGAATTCCGCTGACGTTTAAAAATGCTTCGGTACTCTTCCATTGTTCTCGGAATTCCGCTGACATATAAAAATGCTTCGGAAATCTTGCATTGTTCTCGGCATTCCGCTGACATTTAAAAATGCTTCGGAACTCTTCAATTGTTCTCGGAATTCTGCTGAACTTTTAAAATGCTTTGGAACTCTTCCATTGCTCTCGAAATTCGGGTGAAGTTTAAAAATGCTTCGGAACTCTTCTATTGTTCTTGGATTTCCGCTGAAGTTTAAAAATGCTTAAAATCTCTTCCATTGTTCTCGTAATTCTGCTCATGTTTAAAAATGCTTCGGTACTCTTCCATTGTTCTCGGAATTCCGCTGACGTTTAAAAATGCTTCGTAACTCTTCCATTGTTTTCGGAATTCCGCTGAAGTTTAAAAATGCTTCGGAACTCTTCCATTGTTCTAGGAATTCTGCTGAAGTCTAAAAATTCATCTGAACTCTTCCATTGTTCTCGGAATTCGTGTGAATTTTAAAAATGCTTCGGATCTCTTCTATTGTTCTCGGAATTCCGCTGAAGTTTAAAAATGCTTAAAATCTCTTACATTTTTCTCGGAATTCCGCTGAAGTTTAAAAATGCTTCGGAAATCTTCCATTGTTTTCAAAATTCCGCTGACGTTTAAAAATGCTTCAGAACTATTCCATTGTTCTCAGAATTCTGCTGACGTTTAAAAATGCTTCGGAACTCTTCCATTGTTCTCAGAATTCCGCTGACGTTTAAAAATGCTTCGGAAATCTTCCATTGTTTTCAAAATTCCGCTGACGCTTAAAAATGCTTCAGAACTCTTCCATTGTTCTCGGAATTCTGCTGACGTTTAAAAATGCTTCGGAACTCTTCCATTGTTCTCGGAATTCTGCTGAAGTTTAAAAATGCTTCAGAACTCTTCCATTGCTCTCGGAATTCTGCTGACGTTTAATAATGCTTCGCAACTCTTCCATAGTTCTCGGAATTCCGTTGAAGTTTAAAAATGCTTCGAAACTCTTCCTCTGTTCTCGGAATTCTGCTGAAGTTTAAAAATGCTTCGGAACTCTTCTATTGTTCTTGGAAATCCGCTGAAGTTTAAAAATGTTTAAAATCTCTTCCATTGTTCTCGTAATTCTGCTCATGTTTAAAAATGCTTCGGTACTCTTCCATTGTTCTCGGAATTCCGCTGACGTTTAAAAATGCTTCGTAACTCTTCCATTGTTTTCGGAATTCCGCTGAAGTTTAAAAATGCTTCGGAACTCTTCCATTGTTCTAGGAATTCTGCTGAAGTCTAAAAATTCATCTGAACTCTTCCATTGTTCTCGGAATTCGTGTGAATTTTAAAAATGCTTCGGATCTCTTCTATTGTTCTCGGAATTCCGCTGAAGTTTAAAAATGCTTAAAATCTCTTACATTTTTCTCGGAATTCCGCTGAAGTTTAAAAATGCTTCGGAAATCTTCCATTGTTTTCAAAATTCCGCTGACGTTTAAAAATGCTTCAGAACTATTCCATTGTTCTCAGAATTCTGCTGACGTTTAAAAATGCTTCGGAACTCTTCCATTGTTCTCAGAATTCCGCTGACGTTTAAAAATGCTTCGGAAATCTTCCATTGTTTTCAAAATTCCGCTGACGCTTAAAAATGCTTCAGAACTCTTCCATTGTTCTCGGAATTCTGCTGACGTTTAAAAATGCTTCGGAACTCTTCCATTGTTCTCGGAATTCTGCTGAAGTTTAAAAATGCTTCAGAACTCTTCCATTGCTCTCGGAATTCTGCTGACGTTTAATAATGCTTCGCAACTCTTCCATAGTTCTCGGAATTCCGTTGAAGTTTAAAAATGCTTCGAAACTCTTCCTCTGTTCTCGGAATTCTGCTGAAGTTTAAAAATGCTTCGGAACTCTTCCATTGTTCTCAGAATTCCGCTGACGTTTAAAAATGCTTCGGTACTCTTCCATTGTTCTCGGCATTCCGCTGACATTTAAAAATGCTTCGGAACTCTTCAATTGTTCTCGGAATTCTGCTGAACTTTTAAAATGCTTTGGAACTCTTCCATTGCTCTCGGAATTCGGGTGAAGTTTAAAAATGCTTCGGAACTCTTCTATTGTTCTTGGAATTCCGCTGAAGTTTAAAAATGCTTAAAATCTCTTCCATTGTTCTCGTAATTCTGCTCATGTTTAAAAATGCTTCGGAACTCTTCCATTGTTCTCGTAATTCCGCTGAAGTTTAAAAATGCTTCGGAACTCTTCCATTGTTCTAGGAATTCTGCTGAAGTCTAAAAATTCATCTGAACTCTTCCATTGTTCTCGGAATTCGTGTGAATTTTAAAAATGCTTCGGATCTCTTCTATTGTTCTCGGAATTCCGCTGAAGTTTAAAAATGCTTAAAATCTCTTACATTTTTCTCGGAATTCCGCTGAAGTTTAAAAATGCTTCGGAAATCTTCCATTGTTTTCAAAATTCCGCTGACGCTTAAAAATGCTTCAGAACTCTTCCATTGTTCTCGGAATTCTGCTGACGTTTAAAAATGCTTCGGAACTCTTCCATTGTTCTCGGAATTCTGCTGAAGTTTAAAAATGCTTCAGAACTCTTCCATTGCTCTCGGAATTCTGCTGACGTTTAATAATGCTTCGCAACTCTTCCATAGTTCTCGGAATTCCGTTGAAGTTTAAAAATGCTTCGAAACTCTTCCTCTGTTCTCGGAATTCTGCTGAAGTTTAAAAATGCTTCGGAACTCTTCCATTGTTCTCAGAATTCCGCTGACGTTTAAAAATGCTTCGGTACTCTTCCATTGTTCTCGGCATTCCGCTGACATTTAAAAATGCTTCGGAACTCTTCAATTGTTCTCGGAATTCTGCTGAACTTTTAAAATGCTTTGGAACTCTTCCATTGCTCTCGGAATTCGGGTGAAGTTTAAAAATGCTTCGGAACTCTTCTATTGTTCTTGGAATTCCGCTGAAGTTTAAAAATGCTTAAAATCTCTTCCATTGTTCTCGTAATTCTGCTCATGTTTAAAAATGCTTCGGAACTCTTCCATTGTTCTCGTAATTCCGCTGAAGTTTAAAAATGCTTCGGAACTCTTCCATTGTTCAAGGAATTCTGCTGAAGTCTAAAAATTCATCTGAACACTTCCATTGTTCTCGGAATTCGTGTGAATTTTAAAAATGCTTCGGATCTCTTCTATTGTTCTCGGAATTCCGCTGAAGTTTAAAAATGCTTAAAATCTCTTACATTTTTCTCGGAATTCCGCTGAAGTTTAAAAATGCTTCGGAAATCTTCCATTGTTTTCAAAATTCCGCTGACGTTTAAAAATGCTTCAGAACTATTCCATTGTTCTCAGAATTCTGCTGACGTTTAAAAATGCTTCGGAACTCTTCCATTGTTCTCAGAATTCCGCTGACGTTTAAAAATGCTTCGGAAATCTTCCATTGTTTTCAAAATTCCGCTGACGCTTAAAAATGCTTCAGAACTCTTCCATTGTTCTCGGAATTCTGCTGACGTTTAAAAATGCTTCGGAACTCTTCCATTGTTCTCGGAATTCTGCTGAAGTTTAAAAATGCTTCAGAACTCTTCCATTGCTCTCGGAATTCTGCTGACGTTTAATAATGCTTCGCAACTCTTCCATAGTTCTCGGAATTCCGTTGAAGTTTAAAAATGCTTCGAAACTCTTCCTCTGTTCTCGGAATTCTGCTGAAGTTTAAAAATGCTTCGGAACTCTTCCATTGTTCTCAGAATTCCGCTGACGTTTAAAAATGCTTCGGTACTCTTCCATTGTTCTCGGCATTCCGCTGACATTTAAAAATGCTTCGGAACTCTTCAATTGTTCTCGGAATTCTGCTGAACTTTTAAAATGCTTTGGAACTCTTCCATTGCTCTCGGAATTCGGGTGAAGTTTAAAAATGCTTCGGAACTCTTCTATTGTTCTTGGAATTCCGCTGAAGTTTAAAAATGCTTAAAATCTCTTCCATTGTTCTCGTAATTCTGCTCATGTTTAAAAATGCTTCGGAACTCTTCCATTGTTCTCGTAATTCCGCTGAAGTTTAAAAATGCTTCGGAACTCTTCCATTGTTCTAGGAATTCTGCTGAAGTCTAAAAATTCATCTGAACTCTTCCATTGTTCTCGGAATTCGTGTGAATTTTAAAAATGCTTCGGATCTCTTCTATTGTTCTCGGAATTCCGCTGAAGTTTAAAAATGCTTAAAATCTCTTACATTTTTCTCGGAATTCCGCTGAAGTTTAAAAATGCTTCGGAAATCTTCCATTGTTTTCAAAATTCCGCTGACGCTTAAAAATGCTTCAGAACTCTTCCATTGTTCTCGGAATTCTGCTGACGTTTAAAAATGCTTCGGAACTCTTCCATTGTTCTCGGAATTCTGCTGAAGTTTAAAAATGCTTCAGAACTCTTCCATTGCTCTCGGAATTCTGCTGACGTTTAATAATGCTTCGCAACTCTTCCATAGTTCTCGGAATTCCGTTGAAGTTTAAAAATGCTTCGAAACTCTTCCTCTGTTCTCGGAATTCTGCTGAAGTTTAAAAATGCTTCGGAACTCTTCCATTGTTCTCAGAATTCCGCTGACGTTTAAAAATGCTTCGGTACTCTTCCATTGTTCTCGGCATTCCGCTGACATTTAAAAATGCTTCGGAACTCTTCAATTGTTCTCGGAATTCTGCTGAACTTTTAAAATGCTTTGGAACTCTTCCATTGCTCTCGGAATTCGGGTGAAGTTTAAAAATGCTTCGGAACTCTTCTATTGTTCTTGGAATTCCGCTGAAGTTTAAAAATGCTTAAAATCTCTTCCATTGTTCTCGTAATTCTGCTCATGTTTAAAAATGCTTCGGAACTCTTCCATTGTTCTCGTAATTCCGCTGAAGTTTAAAAATGCTTCGGAACTCTTCCATTGTTCAAGGAATTCTGCTGAAGTCTAAAAATTCATCTGAACTCTTCCATTGTTGTCGGAATTCGTGTGAATTTTAAAAATGCTTCGGATCTCTTCTATTGTTCTCGGAATTCCGCTGAAGTTTAAAAATGCTTAAAATCTCTTACATTTTTCTCGGAATTCCGCTGAAGTTTAAAAATGCTTCGGAAATCTTCCATTGTTTTCAAAATTCCGCTGACGTTTAAAAATGCTTCAGAACTATTCCATTGTTCTCAGAATTCTGCTGACGTTTAAAAATGCTTCGGAACTCTTCTATTGTTCTCAGAATTCTGCTGACGTTTAAAAATGCTTCAGAACTCTTCCATTGTTCTCGGATTTCCGCTGACGTTTAATAATGCTTCGGAACTCTTCTATTGTTCTCGGAATTCTGCTGACGTTTAAAAATGCTTCAGAACTCTTCCATTGTTCTCGGATTTCCGCTGACGTTTAATAATGCTTCGGAACTCTTCCATTGTTCTCGGAATTCCGCTGAAGTTTAAAAATGCTTCGGAACTCTTCCATTGTTCTCAGAATTCTGCTGACGTTTAAAAATGCTTCAGAACTCTTCTATTGTTCTCGGAATTCTGCTGAAGTTTAAAAATGCTTCGAAACTCTTCCATTGTTCTCGGAATTCTGCTGAAGTTTAAAAATGCTTCAGAACTCTTCCTTTGCTCTCGGAATTCCGCTGACGTTTAATAATGCTTCGCAACTCTTCCATTGTTCTCGGAATTCCGTTGAAGTTTAAAAATGCTTCGAAACTCTTCCATTGTTCTCAGAATTCTGCTGAAGTTTAAAAATGCTTCGGAACTCTTCCATTGTTCTCAGAATTCCGCTGACGTTTAAAAATGCTTCGGTACTCTTCCATTGTTCTCGGAATTCCGCTGACATTTAAAAATGCTTCGGAACTCTTCAATTGTTCTGGGAATTCTGCTGAACTTTTAAAATGCTTTGGAACTCTTCCATTGCTCTCAGAATTCGGGTGAAGTTTAAAAATGCTTCGGAACTCTTCTATTGTTCTCGGAATTCCGCTGAAGTTTAAAAATGCTTAAAATCATTTCCATTGTTCTCGTAATTCTGCTCATGTTTAAAAATGCTTCGGAACTCTTCCATTGTTCTCGTAATTCCGCTGAAGTTTAAAAATGCTTCGGAACTCTTCCATTGTTCTCGGAATTCCGATGACTTTTTAAAATGCTTCGGTACTCTTCCATTGTTCTCGGAATTCCGCTGACGTTTAAAAATGCTTCGTAACTCTTCCATTGTTATCGGAATTCCGCTGAAGTTTAAAAATGCTTCGGAACTCTTCCATTGTTATCGGAATTCCGCTGAAGTTTAAAAATGCTTCGGAACTCTTCCATTGTTCTAGGAATTCTGTTGAAGTCTAAAAATTCATCTGAACTCTTCCATTGTTCTCGGAATTCGTGTGAATTTTAAAAATGCTTCTGATCTCTTCTATTGTTCTCGGAATTCCGCTGAAGTTTAAAAATGCTTAAAATCTCTTACATTGTTCTCGGAATTCCGCTGAAGTTTAAAAATGCTTCGGAACTCTTCCATTGTTCTCGGAATTCTGCTGAAGTTTAAAAATGCTTCAGAACTCTTCCATTGTTCTCAGAATTCCGCTGACGTTTAAAAATGCTTCGGAAATCTTCCATTGTTTTCAAAATTCCGCTGACGTTTAAAAATGCTTCAGAACTATTCCATTGTTCTCAGAATTCTGCTGACGTTTAAAAATGATTCGGAACTCTTCCATTGTTCTCGGAATTCTGCTGAAGTTTAAAAATGCTTCACAACTCTTCCATTGTTCTCGGAATTCCGCTGACTTTTAAAAATGCTTCGGAACTCTTCCATTGTTCTAGGAATTCTGCAGAAGTCTAAAAATTCATCTGAACTCTTCCATTGTTCTCGGAATTCGTGTGAATTTTAAAAATGCTTGGGATCTCTTCTATTGTTCTCGGAATTCCGCTGAAGTTTAAAAATGCTTAAAATCTCTTACATTGTTCTCGGAATTCCGCTGAAGTTTAAAAATGCTTCGGAACTCTTCCATTGTTCTCGGAATTCTGCTGAAGTTTAAAAATGCTTCAGAACTCTTCCATTGTTGTCAGAATTCCGCTGACGTTTAAAAATGCTTCGGAAATCTTCCATTGTTTTCAAAATTCCGCTGACGTTTAAAAATGCTTCAGAACTATTCCATTGTTCTCAGAATTCTGCTGACGTTTAAAAATGCTTCGGAACTCTTCCATTGTTCTCGGAATTCTGCTGAAGTTTAAAAATGCTTCACAACTCTTCCATTGTTCTCGGAATTCCGCTGACTTTTAAAAATGCTTCGGAACTCTTCCATTGTTCTCCAAATTCCGCTGAAGTTTAAAAATGCTGCGGAACCCTTCCATCGTTCTCGGAATTCTGCTGAAGTTTAAAAATGCTTCGGAACTCTTCCATTGTTCTCAGAATTCCGCTGACGTTTAAAAATGCTTCGGAAATCTTCCATTGTTTTCAAAATTCCGCTGACGCTTAAAAATGCTTCAGAACTCTTCCATTGTTCTCGGAATTCTGCTGACGTTTAAAAATGCTTCGGAACTCTTCCATTGCTCTCTGAATTCCGCTGACGTTTAATAATGCTTCGCAACTCTTCCATAGTTCTCGGAATTCCGTTGAAGTTTAAAAATGCTTCGAAACTCTTCCTTTGTTCTCGGAATTCTGCTGAAGTTTAAAAATGCTTCGGAACTCTTCCATTGTTCTCAGAATTCCGCTGACGTTTAAAAATGCTTCGGTACTCTTCCATTGTTCTCGGAATTCCGCTGACATTTAAAAATGCTTCGGAACTCTTCAATTGTTCTCGGAATTCTGCTGAACTTTTAAAATGCTTTGGAACTCTTCCATTGCTCTCGGAATTCGGGTGAAGTTTAAAAATGCTTCGGAACTCTTCTATTGTTCTCGGAATTCCGCTGAAGTTTAAAAATGCTTAAAATCTCTTCCATTGTTCTCGTAATTCTGCTCATGTTTAAAAATGCTTCGGAACTCTTCCATTGTTCTCGTAATTCCGCTGAAGTTTAAAAATGCTTCGGAAGTCTTCCATTGTTCTCGGAATTCCGATGACTTTTTAAAATGGTTCGGTACCCTTCCATTGTTCTCTGAATTCCGATGACTTTTTAAAATGCTTCGGTACCCTTCCATTGTTCTCGGAATTCCGCTGACGTTTAAAAATGCTTCGTAACTCTTCCATTGTTATCGGAATTCCGCTGAAGTTTAAAAATGCTTCGGAACTCTTCCATTGTTCTAGGAATTCTGTTGAAGTCTAAAAATTCATCTGAACTCTTCCATTGTTCTCGGAATTCGTGTGAATTTTAAAAATGCTTCTGATCTCTTCTATTGTTCTCGGAATTCCGCTGAAGTTTAAAAATGCTTAAAATCTCTTACATTGTTCTCGGAATTCCGCTGAAGTTTAAAAATGCTTAAAATCTCTTCCATTGTTCTCGGAATTCTGCTGAAGTTTAAAAATGCTTCAGAACTCTTCCATTGTTCTCAGAATTCCGCTGACGTTTAAAAATGCTTCGGAAATCTTCCATTGTTTTCAAAATTCCGCTGACGTTTAAAAATGCTTCAGAACTATTCCATTGTTCTCAGAATTCTGCTGACGTTTAAAAATGCTTCGGAACTCTTCCATTGTTCTCGGAATTCTGCTGAAGTTTAAAAATGCTTCACAACTCTTCCATTGTTCTCGGAATTCCGCTGACTTTTAAAAATGCTTCGGAACTCTTCCATTGTTCTCCAAATTCCGCTGAAGTTTAAAAATGCTGCGGAACCCTTCCATCGTTCTCGGAATTCTGCTGAAGTTTAAAAATGCTTCGTAACTCTTCCATTGTTCTCAGAATTCCGCTGACGTCTAAAAATGCTTCGGTACTCTTCCATTGTTCTCGGAATTCCGCTGACGTTTAAAAATGCTTCGGAACTCTTCCATTGTTCTCGGAATTCCGCTGAAGTTTAAAAATGCTTCGGAACTCTTCCGTTGTTCTCGGAATTCCGATGACGTTTTAAAATGCTTCGGTACACTTCCATTGTTCTCGGAATTCCGCTGACGTTTAAAAATGCTTCGGAACTCTTCCATTGTTATCGGAATTCCGCTGAAGTTTAAAAATGCTTCGGAACTCTTCCATTGTTCTAGGAATTCTGCTGAAGTCTAAAAATTCATCTGAACTCTTCCATTATTCTCGGAATTCGTGTGAATTTTAAAAATGCTTCGGAACTCTTCCATTGTTCTCAGAATTCTGCTGACGTTTAAAAATGCTTCGGAACTCTTCCATTGTTCTCGGATTTCCTCTGACGTTTAATAATGCTTCGGAACTCTTCCATTGTTCTCGGAATTCCGCTGAAGTTTAAAAATGCTTCGGAACTCTTCCATTGTTCTCAGAATTCTGCTGACGTTTAAAAATGCTTCGGAACTCTTCTATTGTTCTTGGAATTCTGCTGAAGTTTAAAAATGCTTCGAAACTCTTCCATTGTTCTCGGAATTCTGCTGAAGTTTAAAAATGCTTCAGAACTCTTCCATTGCTCTCGGAATTCCACTGACGTTTAATAATGCTTCGCAACTCTTCCATTGTTCTCGGAATTCCGTTGAAGTTTAAAAATGCTTCGAAACTTTTCCATTGTTCTCGGAATTCTGCTGAAGTTTAAAAATGCTTCGGAACTCTTCCATTGTTCTCGGAATTCTGCTGAACTTTTAAAATGCTTTGGAACTCTTCCATTGCTCTCGGAATTCTGCTGAAGTTTAAAAATGCTTCAGAACTCTTACATTGTTCTCGGAATTCTGCTGACGTTTAAAAATTGTTCGGAACTCTTCCATTGTTCTCAGAATTCCGCTGAAGTTTAAAAATGCTTCGGAACTCTTCCATTGTTCTCGGAATTCCGCTGACGTTTAAAAATGCTTTGGAACTCTTCCATTGTTCTCGGAATTCTGCTGAAGTTTAAAAATGCTTCAGAACTCTTCCATTGCTCTCGGAATTCCGCTGACGTTTAATAATGCTTCGCAACTCTTCCATTGTTCTTAGAATTCCGCTGACGTTTAAAAATGCTTCGGTACTCTTCCATTGTTCTCGGAATTCCGCTGACATATAAAAATGCTTCGGAAATCTTGCATTGTTCTCGGCATTCCGCTGACATTTAAAAATGCTTCGGAACTCTTCAATTGTTCTCGGAATTCTGCTGAACTTTTAAAATGCTTTGGAACTCTTCCATTGCTCTCGAAATTCGGGTGAAGTTTAAAAATGCTTCGGAACTCTTCTATTGTTCTTGGAATTCCGCTGAAGTTTAAAAATGCTTAAAATCTCTTCCATTGTTCTCGTAATTCTGCTCATGTTTAAAAATGCTTCGGTACTCTTCCATTGTTCTCGGAATTCCGCTGACGTTTAAAAATGCTTCGTAACTCTTCCATTGTTTTCGGAATTCCGCTGACATTTAAAAATGCTTCGGAACTCTTCAATTGTTCTCGGAATTCTGCTGAACTTTTAAAATGCTTTGGAACTCTTCCATTGCTCTCGGAATTCGGGTGAAGTTTAAAAATGCTTCGGAACTCTTCTATTGTTCTCGGAATTCCGCTGAAGTTTAAAAATGCTTAAAATCTCTTCCATTGTTCTCGTAATTCTGCTCATGTTTAAAAATGCTTCGGAACTCTTCCATTGTTCTCGTAATTCCGCTGAAGTTTAAAAATGCTTCGGAAGTCTTCCATTGTTCTCGGAATTCCGATGACTTTTTAAAATGGTTCGGTACCCTTCCATTGTTCTCTGAATTCCGATGACTTTTTAAAATGCTTCGGTACCCTTCCATTGTTCTCGGAATTCCGCTGACGTTTAAAAATGCTTCGTAACTCTTCCATTGTTATCGGAATTCCGCTGAAGTTTAAAAATGCTTCGGAACTCTTCCATTGTTCTAGGAATTCTGTTGAAGTCTAAAAATTCATCTGAACTCTTCCATTGTTCTCGGAATTCGTGTGAATTTTAAAAATGCTTCTGATCTCTTCTATTGTTCTCGGAATTCCGCTGAAGTTTAAAAATGCTTAAAATCTCTTACATTGTTCTCGGAATTCCGCTGAAGTTTAAAAATGCTTAAAATCTCTTCCATTGTTCTCGGAATTCTGCTGAAGTTTAAAAATGCTTCAGAACTCTTCCATTGTTCTCAGAATTCCGCTGACGTTTAAAAATGCTTCGGAAATCTTCCATTGTTTTCAAAATTCCGCTGACGTTTAAAAATGCTTCAGAACTATTCCATTGTTCTCAGAATTCTGCTGACGTTTAAAAATGCTTCGGTACTCTTCCATTGTTCTCTGAATTCCGCTGACGTCTAAAAATGCTTCGGTACTCTTCCATTGTTCTCGGAATTCCGCTGACGTTTAAAAATGCTTCGGAACTCTTCCATTGTTCTCGGAATTCCGCTGAAGTTTAAAAATGCTTCGGAACTCTTCCGTTGTTCTCGGAATTCCGATGACGTTTTAAAATGCTTCGGTACACTTCCATTGTTCTCGGAATTCCGCTGACGTTTAAAAATGCTTCGGAACTCTTCCATTGTTATCGGAATTCCGCTGAAGTTTAAAAATGCTTCGGAACTCTTCCATTGTTCTAGGAATTCTGCTGAAGTCTAAAAATTCATCTGAACTCTTCCATTATTCTCGGAATTCGTGTGAATTTTAAAAATGCTTCGGAACTCTTCCATTGTTCTCAGAATTCTGCTGACGTTTAAAAATGCTTCGGAACTCTTCCATTGTTCTCGGATTTCCTCTGACGTTTAATAATGCTTCGGAACTCTTCCATTGTTCTCGGAATTCCGCTGAAGTTTAAAAATGCTTCGGAACTCTTCCATTGTTCTCAGAATTCTGCTGACGTTTAAAAATGCTTCGGAACTCTTCTATTGTTCTTGGAATTCTGCTGAAGTTTAAAAATGCTTCGAAACTCTTCCATTGTTCTCGGAATTCTGCTGAAGTTTAAAAATGCTTCAGAACTCTTCCATTGCTCTCGGAATTCCACTGACGTTTAATAATGCTTCGCAACTCTTCCATTGTTCTCGGAATTCCGTTGAAGTTTAAAAATGCTTCGAAACTTTTCCATTGTTCTCGGAATTCTGCTGAAGTTTAAAAATGCTTCGGAACTCTTCCATTGTTCTCGGAATTCCGCTGACATATAAAAATGCTTCGGAACTCTTCCATTGCTCTCGGAATTCCGCTGACGTTTAATAATGCTTCGCAACTCTTCCATTGTTCTTAGAATTCCGCTGACGTTTAAAAATGCTTCGGTACTCTTCCATTGTTCTCGGAATTCCGCTGACATATAAAAATGCTTCGGAAATCTTGCATTGTTCTCGGCATTCCGCTGACATTTAAAAATGCTTCGGAACTCTTCAATTGTTCTCGGAATTCTGCTGAACTTTTAAAATGCTTTGGAACTCTTCCATTGCTCTCGAAATTCGGGTGAAGTTTAAAAATGCTTCGGAACTCTTCTATTGTTCTTGGATTTCCGCTGAAGTTTAAAAATGCTTAAAATCTCTTCCATTGTTCTCGTAATTCTGCTCATGTTTAAAAATGCTTCGGTACTCTTCCATTGTTCTCGGAATTCCGCTGACGTTTAAAAATGCTTCGTAACTCTTCCATTGTTTTCGGAATTCCGCTGAAGTTTAAAAATGCTTCGGAACTCTTCCATTGTTCTAGGAATTCTGCTGAAGTCTAAAAATTCATCTGAACTCTTCCATTGTTCTCGGAATTCGTGTGAATTTTAAAAATGCTTCGGATCTCTTCTATTGTTCTCGGAATTCCGCTGAAGTTTAAAAATGCTTAAAATCTCTTACATTTTTCTCGGAATTCCGCTGAAGTTTAAAAATGCTTCGGAAATCTTCCATTGTTTTCAAAATTCCGCTGACGTTTAAAAATGCTTCGGAACTCTTCCATTGTTCTCAGAATTCCGCTGACGTTTAAAAATGCTTCGGAAATCTTCCATTGTTTTCAAAATTCCGCTGACGCTTAAAAATGCTTCAGAACTCTTCCATTGTTCTCGGAATTCTGCTGACGTTTAAAAATGCTTCGGAACTCTTCCATTGTTCTCGGAATTCTGCTGAAGTTTAAAAATGCTTCAGAACTCTTCCATTGCTCTCGGAATTCTGCTGACGTTTAATAATGCTTCGCAACTCTTCCATAGTTCTCGGAATTCCGTTGAAGTTTAAAAATGCTTCGAAACTCTTCCTCTGTTCTCGGAATTCTGCTGAAGTTTAAAAATGCTTCGGAACTCTTCTATTGTTCTTGGAAATCCGCTGAAGTTTAAAAATGCTTAAAATCTCTTCCATTGTTCTCGTAATTCTGCTCATGTTTAAAAATGCTTCGGTACTCTTCCATTGTTCTCGGAATTCCGCTGACGTTTAAAAATGCTTCGTAACTCTTCCATTGTTTTCGGAATTCCGCTGAAGTTTAAAAATGCTTCGGAACTCTTCCATTGTTCTAGGAATTCTGCTGAAGTCTAAAAATTCATCTGAACTCTTCCATTGTTCTCGGAATTCGTGTGAATTTTAAAAATGCTTCGGATCTCTTCTATTGTTCTCGGAATTCCGCTGAAGTTTAAAAATGCTTAAAATCTCTTACATTTTTCTCGGAATTCCGCTGAAGTTTAAAAATGCTTCGGAAATCTTCCATTGTTTTCAAAATTCCGCTGACGTTTAAAAATGCTTCAGAACTATTCCATTGTTCTCAGAATTCTGCTGACGTTTAAAAATGCTTCGGAACTCTTCCATTGTTCTCAGAATTCCGCTGACGTTTAAAAATGCTTCGGAAATCTTCCATTGTTTTCAAAATTCCGCTGACGCTTAAAAATGCTTCAGAACTCTTCCATTGTTCTCGGAATTCTGCTGACGTTTAAAAATGCTTCGGAACTCTTCCATTGTTCTCGGAATTCTGCTGAAGTTTAAAAATGCTTCAGAACTCTTCCATTGCTCTCGGAATTCTGCTGACGTTTAATAATGCTTCGCAACTCTTCCATAGTTCTCGGAATTCCGTTGAAGTTTAAAAATGCTTCGAAACTCTTCCTCTGTTCTCGGAATTCTGCTGAAGTTTAAAAATGCTTCGGAACTCTTCCATTGTTCTCAGAATTCCGCTGACGTTTAAAAATGCTTCGGTACTCTTCCATTGTTCTCGGCATTCCGCTGACATTTAAAAATGCTTCGGAACTCTTCAATTGTTCTCGGAATTCTGCTGAACTTTTAAAATGCTTTAGAACTCTTCCATTGCTCTCGGAATTCGGGTGAAGTTTAAAAATGCTTCGGAACTCTTCTATTGTTCTTGGAATTCCGCTGAAGTTTAAAAATGCTTAAAATCTCTTCCATTGTTCTCGTAATTCTGCTCATGTTTAAAAATGCTTCGGAACTCTTCCATTGTTCTCGTAATTCCGCTGAAGTTTAAAAATGCTTCGGAACTCTTCCATTGTTCTAGGAATTCTGCTGAAGTCTAAAAATTCATCTGAACTCTTCCATTGTTCTCGGAATTCGTGTGAATTTTAAAAATGCTTCGGATCTCTTCTATTGTTCTCGGAATTCCGCTGAAGTTTAAAAATGCTTAAAATCTCTTACATTTTTCTCGGAATTCCGCTGAAGTTTAAAAATGCTTCGGAAATCTTCCATTGTTTTCAAAATTCCGCTGACGCTTAAAAATGCTTCAGAACTCTTCCATTGTTCTCGGAATTCTGCTGACGTTTAAAAATGCTTCGGAACTCTTCCATTGTTCTCGGAATTCTGCTGAAGTTTAAAAATGCTTCAGAACTCTTCCATTGCTCTCGGAATTCTGCTGACGTTTAATAATGCTTCGCAACTCTTCCATAGTTCTCGGAATTCCGTTGAAGTTTAAAAATGCTTCGAAACTCTTCCTCTGTTCTCGGAATTCTGCTGAAGTTTAAAAATGCTTCGGAACTCTTCCATTGTTCTCAGAATTCCGCTGACGTTTAAAAATGCTTCGGTACTCTTCCATTGTTCTCGGCATTCCGCTGACATTTAAAAATGCTTCGGAACTCTTCAATTGTTCTCGGAATTCTGCTGAACTTTTAAAATGCTTTGGAACTCTTCCATTGCTCTCGGAATTCGGGTGAAGTTTAAAAATGCTTCGGAACTCTTCTATTGTTCTTGGAATTCCGCTGAAGTTTAAAAATGCTTAAAATCTCTTCCATTGTTCTCGTAATTCTGCTCATGTTTAAAAATGCTTCGGAACTCTTCCATTGTTCTCGTAATTCCGCTGAAGTTTAAAAATGCTTCGGAACTCTTCCATTGTTCAAGGAATTCTGCTGAAGTCTAAAAATTCATCTGAACTCTTCCATTGTTCTCGGAATTCGTGTGAATTTTAAAAATGCTTCGGATCTCTTCTATTGTTCTCGGAATTCCGCTGAAGTTTAAAAATGCTTAAAATCTCTTACATTTTTCTCGGAATTCCGCTGAAGTTTAAAAATGCTTCGGAAATCTTCCATTGTTTTCAAAATTCCGCTGACGTTTAAAAATGCTTCAGAACTATTCCATTGTTCTCAGAATTCTGCTGACGTTTAAAAATGCTTCGGAACTCTTCCATTGTTCTCAGAATTCCGCTGACGTTTAAAAATGCTTCGGAAATCTTCCATTGTTTTCAAAATTCCGCTGACGCTTAAAAATGCTTCAGAACTCTTCCATTGTTCTCGGAATTCTGCTGACGTTTAAAAATGCTTCGGAACTCTTCCATTGTTCTCGGAATTCTGCTGAAGTTTAAAAATGCTTCAGAACTCTTCCATTGCTCTCGGAATTCTGCTGACGTTTAATAATGCTTCGCAACTCTTCCATAGTTCTCGGAATTCCGTTGAAGTTTAAAAATGCTTCGAAACTCTTCCTCTGTTCTCGGAATTCTGCTGAAGTTTAAAAATGCTTCGGAACTCTTCTATTGTTCTTGGAAATCCGCTGAAGTTTAAAAATGCTTAAAATCTCTTCCATTGTTCTCGTAATTCTGCTCATGTTTAAAAATGCTTCGGTACTCTTCCATTGTTCTCGGAATTCCGCTGACGTTTAAAAATGCTTCGTAACTCTTCCATTGTTTTCGGAATTCCGCTGAAGTTTAAAAATGCTTCGGAACTCTTCCATTGTTCTAGGAATTCTGCTGAAGTCTAAAAATTCATCTGAACTCTTCCATTGTTCTCGGAATTCGTGTGAATTTTAAAAATGCTTCGGATCTCTTCTATTGTTCTCGGAATTCCGCTGAAGTTTAAAAATGCTTAAAATCTCTTACATTTTTCTCGGAATTCCGCTGAAGTTTAAAAATGCTTCGGAAATCTTCCATTGTTTTCAAAATTCCGCTGACGTTTAAAAATGCTTCAGAACTATTCCATTGTTCTCAGAATTCTGCTGACGTTTAAAAATGCTTCGGAACTCTTCCATTGTTCTCAGAATTCCGCTGACGTTTAAAAATGCTTCGGAAATCTTCCATTGTTTTCAAAATTCCGCTGACGCTTAAAAATGCTTCAGAACTCTTCCATTGTTCTCGGAATTCTGCTGACGTTTAAAAATGCTTCGGAACTCTTCCATTGTTCTCGGAATTCTGCTGAAGTTTAAAAATGCTTCAGAACTCTTCCATTGCTCTCGGAATTCTGCTGACGTTTAATAATGCTTCGCAACTCTTCCATAGTTCTCGGAATTCCGTTGAAGTTTAAAAATGCTTCGAAACTCTTCCTCTGTTCTCGGAATTCTGCTGAAGTTTAAAAATGCTTCGGAACTCTTCCATTGTTCTCAGAATTCCGCTGACGTTTAAAAATGCTTCGGTACTCTTCCATTGTTCTCGGCATTCCGCTGACATTTAAAAATGCTTCGGAACTCTTCAATTGTTCTCGGAATTCTGCTGAACTTTTAAAATGCTTTGGAACTCTTCCATTGCTCTCGGAATTCGGGTGAAGTTTAAAAATGCTTCGGAACTCTTCTATTGTTCTTGGAATTCCGCTGAAGTTTAAAAATGCTTAAAATCTCTTCCATTGTTCTCGTAATTCTGCTCATGTTTAAAAATGCTTCGGAACTCTTCCATTGTTCTCGTAATTCCGCTGAAGTTTAAAAATGCTTCGGAACTCTTCCATTGTTCTAGGAATTCTGCTGAAGTCTAAAAATTCATCTGAACTCTTCCATTGTTCTCGGAATTCGTGTGAATTTTAAAAATGCTTCGGATCTCTTCTATTGTTCTCGGAATTCCGCTGAAGTTTAAAAATGCTTAAAATCTCTTACATTTTTCTCGGAATTCCGCTGAAGTTTAAAAATGCTTCGGAAATCTTCCATTGTTTTCAAAATTCCGCTGACGCTTAAAAATGCTTCAGAACTCTTCCATTGTTCTCGGAATTCTGCTGACGTTTAAAAATGCTTCGGAACTCTTCCATTGTTCTCGGAATTCTGCTGAAGTTTAAAAATGCTTCAGAACTCTTCCATTGCTCTCGGAATTCTGCTGACGTTTAATAATGCTTCGCAACTCTTCCATAGTTCTCGGAATTCCGTTGAAGTTTAAAAATGCTTCGAAACTCTTCCTCTGTTCTCGGAATTCTGCTGAAGTTTAAAAATGCTTCGGAACTCTTCCATTGTTCTCAGAATTCCGCTGACGTTTAAAAATGCTTCGGTACTCTTCCATTGTTCTCGGCATTCCGCTGACATTTAAAAATGCTTCGGAACTCTTCAATTGTTCTCGGAATTCTGCTGAACTTTTAAAATGCTTTGGAACTCTTCCATTGCTCTCAGAATTCGGGTGAAGTTTAAAAATGCTTCGGAACTCTTCTATTGTTCTTGGAATTCCGCTGAAGTTTAAAAATGCTTAAAATCTCTTCCATTGTTCTCGTAATTCTGCTCATGTTTAAAAATGCTTCGGAACTCTTCCATTGTTCTCGTAATTCCGCTGAAGTTTAAAAATGCTTCGGAACTCTTCCATTGTTCTAGGAATTCTGCTGAAGTCTAAAAATTCATCTGAACTCTTCCATTGTTCTCGGAATTCGTGTGAATTTTAAAAATGCTTCGGATCTCTTCTATTGTTCTCGGAATTCCGCTGAAGTTTAAAAATGCTTAAAATCTCTTACATTTTTCTCGGAATTCCGCTGAAGTTTAAAAATGCTTCGGAAATCTTCCATTGTTTTCAAAATTCCGCTGACGTTTAAAAATGCTTCAGAACTATTCCATTGTTCTCAGAATTCTGCTGACGTTTAAAAATGCTTCGGAACTCTTCTATTGTTCTCAGAATTCTGCTGACGTTTAAAAATGCTTCAGAACTCTTCTATTGTTCTTGGAATTCCGCTGAAGTTTAAAAATGCTTAAAATCTCTTCCATTGTTCTCGTAATTCTGCTCATGTTTAAAAATGCTTCGGAACTCTTCCATTGTTCTCGTAATTCCGCTGAAGTTTAAAAATGCTTCGGAACTCTTCCATTGTTCTAGGAATTCTGCTGAAGTCTAAAAATTCATCTGAACTCTTCCATTGTTCTCGGAATTCGTGTGAATTTTAAAAATGCTTCGGATCTCTTCTATTGTTCTCGGAATTCCGCTGAAGTTTAAAAATGCTTAAAATCTCTTACATTTTTCTCGGAATTCCGCTGAAGTTTAAAAATGCTTCGGAAATCTTCCATTGTTTTCAAAATTCCGCTGACGCTTAAAAATGCTTCAGAACTCTTCCATTGTTCTCGGAATTCTGCTGACGTTTAAAAATGCTTCGGAACTCTTCCATTGTTCTCGGAATTCTGCTGAAGTTTAAAAATGCTTCAGAACTCTTCCATTGCTCTCGGAATTCTGCTGACGTTTAATAATGCTTCGCAACTCTTCCATAGTTCTCGGAATTCCGTTGAAGTTTAAAAATGCTTCGAAACTCTTCCTCTGTTCTCGGAATTCTGCTGACGTTTAAAAATGCTTCGGTACTCTTCCATTGTTCTCGGCATTCCGCTGACATTTAAAAATGCTTCGGAACTCTTCAATTGTTCTCGGAATTCTGCTGAACTTTTAAAATGCTTTGGAACTCTTCCATTGCTCTCAGAATTCGGGTGAAGTTTAAAAATGCTTCGGAACTCTTCTATTGTTCTTGGAATTCCGCTGAAGTTTAAAAATGCTTAAAATCTCTTCCATTGTTCTCGTAATTCTGCTCATGTTTAAAAATGCTTCGGAACTCTTCCATTGTTCTCGTAATTCCGCTGAAGTTTAAAAATGCTTCGGAACTCTTCCATTGTTCTAGGAATTCTGCTGAAGTCTAAAAATTCATCTGAACTCTTCCATTGTTCTCGGAATTCGTGTGAATTTTAAAAATGCTTCGGATCTCTTCTATTGTTCTCGGAATTCCGCTGAAGTTTAAAAATGCTTAAAATCTCTTACATTTTTCTCGGAATTCCGCTGAAGTTTAAAAATGCTTCGGAAATCTTCCATTGTTTTCAAAATTCCGCTGACGTTTAAAAATGCTTCAGAACTATTCCATTGTTCTCAGAATTCTGCTGACGTTTAAAAATGCTTCGGAACTCTTCTATTGTTCTCAGAATTCTGCTGACGTTTAAAAATGCTTCAGAACTCTTCCATTGTTCTCGGAATTCCGCTGACGTTTAAAAATGCTTTGGTACTCTTCCATTGTTCTCGGAATTCCGCTGAAGTTTAAAAATGCTTCGGAACTCTTCCATTGTTCTCAGAATTCTGCTGACGTTTAAAAATGCTTCGGAACTCTTCTATTGTTCTCGGAATTCTGCTGACGTTTAAAAATGCTTCAGAACTCTTCCATTGTTCTCGGATTTCCGCTGACGTTTAATAATGCTTCGGAACTCTTCCATTGTTCTCGGAATTCCGCTGAAGTTTAAAAATGCTTCGGAACTCTTCCATTGTTCTCAGAATTCTGCTGACGTTTAAAAATGCTTCAGAACTCTTCTATTGTTCTCGGAATTCTGCTGAAGTTTAAAAATGCTTCGAAACTCTTCCATTGTTCTCGGAATTCTGCTGAAGTTTAAAAATGCTTCAGAACTCTTCCTTTGCTCTCGGAATTCCGCTGACGTTTAATAATGCTTCGCAACTCTTCCATTGTTCTCGGAATTCCGTTGAAGTTTAAAAATGCTTCGAAACTCTTCCATTGTTCTCAGAATTCTGCTGAAGTTTAAAAATGCTTCGGAACTCTTCCATTGTTCTCAGAATTCCGCTGACGTTTAAAAATGCTTCGGTACTCTTCCATTGTTCTCGGAATTCCGCTGACATTTAAAAATGCTTCGGAACTCTTCAATTGTTCTGGGAATTCTGCTGAACTTTTAAAATGCTTTGGAACTCTTCCATTGCTCTCAGAATTCGGGTGAAGTTTAAAAATGCTTCGGAACTCTTCTATTGTTCTCGGAATTCCGCTGAAGTTTAAAAATGCTTAAAATCATTTCCATTGTTCTCGTAATTCTGCTCATGTTTAAAAATGCTTCGGAACTCTTCCATTGTTCTCGTAATTCCGCTGAAGTTTAAAAATGCTTCGGAACTCTTCCATTGTTCTCGGAATTCCGATGACTTTTTAAAATGCTTCGGTACTCTTCCATTGTTCTCGGAATTCCGCTGACGTTTAAAAATGCTTCGTAACTCTTCCATTGTTATCGGAATTCCGCTGAAGTTTAAAAATGCTTCGGAACTCTTCCATTGTTATCGGAATTCCGCTGAAGTTTAAAAATGCTTCGGAACTCTTCCATTGTTCTAGGAATTCTGTTGAAGTCTAAAAATTCATCTGAACTCTTCCATTGTTCTCGGAATTCGTGTGAATTTTAAAAATGCTTCTGATCTCTTCTATTGTTCTCGGAATTCCGCTGAAGTTTAAAAATGCTTAAAATCTCTTACATTGTTCTCGGAATTCCGCTGAAGTTTAAAAATGCTTCGGAACTCTTCCATTGTTCTCGGAATTCTGCTGAAGTTTAAAAATGCTTCAGAACTCTTCCATTGTTCTCAGAATTCCGCTGACGTTTAAAAATGCTTCGGAAATCTTCCATTGTTTTCAAAATTCCGCTGACGTTTAAAAATGCTTCAGAACTATTCCATTGTTCTCAGAATTCTGCTGACGTTTAAAAATGATTCGGAACTCTTCCATTGTTCTCGGAATTCTGCTGAAGTTTAAAAATGCTTCACAACTCTTCCATTGTTCTCGGAATTCCGCTGACTTTTAAAAATGCTTCGGAACTCTTCCATTGTTCTCCAAATTCAATTGAAGTTTAAAAATGCTGCGGAACCCTTCCATCGTTCTCGGAATTCTGCTGAAGTTTAAAAATGCTTCGGAACTCTTCCATTGTTCTCAGAATTCCGCTGACGTCTAAAAATGCTTCGGTACTCTTCCATTGTTCTCGGAATTCCGCTGACATATAAAAATGCTTCGGAAATCTTGCATTGTTCTCGGCATTCCGCTGACGTTTAAAAATGCTTCGGAACTCTTCCATTGTTCTCGGAATTCCGCTGAAGTTTAAAAATGCTTCGGAACTCTTCCGTTGTTCTCGGAATTCCGATGACGTTTTAAAATGCTTCGGTACACTTCCATTGTTCTCGGAATTCCGCTGACGTTTAAAAATGCTTCGGAACTCTTCCATTGTTATCGGAATTCCGCTGAAGTTTAAAAATGCTTCGGAACTCTTCCATTGTTCTAGGAATTCTGCTGAAGTCTAAAAATTCATCTGAACTCTTCCATTATTCTCGGAATTCGTGTGAATTTTAAAAATGCTTCGGAACTCTTCCATTGTTCTCAGAATTCTGCTGACGTTTAAAAATGCTTCGGAACTCTTCTATTGTTCTCGGAATTCTGCTGACGTTTAAAAATGCTTCAGAACTCTTCCATTGTTCTCGGATTTCCTCTGACGTTTAATAATGCTTCGGAACTCTTCCATTGTTCTCGGAATTCCGCTGAAGTTTAAAAATGCTTCGGAACTCTTCCATTGTTCTCAGAATTCTGCTGACGTTTAAAAATGCTTCGGAACTCTTCTATTGTTCTTGGAATTCTGCTGAAGTTTAAAAATGCTTCGAAACTCTTCCATTGTTCTCGGAATTCTGCTGAAGTTTAAAAATGCTTCAGAACTCTTCCATTGCTCTCGGAATTCCACTGACGTTTAATAATGCTTCGCAACTCTTCCATTGTTCTCGGAATTCCGTTGAAGTTTAAAAATGCTTCGAAACTTTTCCATTGTTCTCGGAATTCTGCTGAAGTTTAAAAATGCTTCGGAACTCTTCCATTGTTCTCGGAATTCTGCTGACGTTTAAAAATTGTTCGGAACTCTTCCATTGTTCTCAGAATTCCGCTGAAGTTTAAAAATGCTTCGGAACTCTTCCATTGTTCTCGGAATTCCGCTGACGTTTAAAAATGCTTTGGAACTCTTCCATTGTTCTCGGAATTCTGCTGAAGTTTAAAAATGCTTCAGAACTCTTTCATTGCTCTCGGAATTCCGCTGACGTTTAATAATGCTTCGCAACTCTTCCATTGTTCTTAGAATTCCGCTGACGTTTAAAAATGCTTCGGTACTCTTCCATTGTTCTCGGAATTCCGCTGACATATAAAAATGCTTCGGAAATCTTACATTGTTCTCGGCATTCCGCTGACATTTAAAAATGCTTCGGAACTCTTTCATTGCTCTCGGAATTCCGCTGACGTTTAATAATGCTTCGCAACTCTTCCATTGTTCTTAGAATTCCGCTGACATTTAAAAATGCTTCGGAACTCTTCAATTGTTCTCGGAATTCTGCTGAACTTTTAAAATGCTTTGGAACTCTTCCATTGCTCTCGAAATTCGGGTGAAGTTTAAAAATGCTTCGGAACTCTTCTATTGTTCTTGGAATTCCGCTGAAGTTTAAAATGCTTAAAATCTCTTCCATTGTTCTCGTAATTCTGCTCATGTTTAAAAATGCTTCGGAACTCTTCCATTGTTCTCGTAATTCCGCTGAAGTTTAAAAATGCTTCGGAACTCTTCCATTGTTCTCGGAATTCCGATGACTTTTTAAAATGCTTCGGTACTCTTCCATTGTTCTCGGAATTCCGCTGACGTTTAAAAATGCTTCGTAACTCTTCCATTGTTATCGGAATTCCGCTGAAGTTTAAAAATGCTTCGGAACTCTTCCATTGTTCTAGGAATTCTGCTGAAGTCTAAAAATTCATCTGAACTCTTCCATTGTTCTCGGAATTCGTGTGAATTTTAAAAATGCTTCGGATCTCTTCTATTGTTCTCGGAATTCCGCTGAAGTTTAAAAATGCTTAAAATCTCTTCCATTTTTCTCGGAATTCCGCTGAAGTTTAAAAATACTTCGGAAATCTTCCATTGTTTTCAAAATTCCGCTGACGTTTAAAAATGCTTCAGAACTATTCCATTGTTCTCAGAATTCTGCTGACGTTTAAAAATGCTTCGGAACTCTTCCATTGTTCTCGGAATTCTGCTGAAGTTTAAAAATGCTTCACAACTCTTCCATTGTTCTCCAAATTCCGCTGAAGTTTAAAAATGCTTCGGAACCCTTCCATCGTTCTCGGAATTCTGCTGAAGTTTAAAAATGCTTCGGAACACTTCCATTTTTCTCAGAATTCCGCTGACGTTTAAAAATGCTTCGGAAATCTTCCATTGTTCTCGGAATTCTGCTGACGTTTAAAAATGCTTCGGAACTCTTCCATTGTTCTCGGAATTCCGTTGAAGTTTAAAAATGCTTCGAAACTCTTCCATTGTTCTCGGAATTCTGCTGAAGTTTAAAAATGCTTCGTAACTCTTCCATTGTTCTCAGAATTCCGCTGACGTCTAAAAATGCTTCGGTACTCTTCCATTGTTCTCGGAATTCCGCTGACATATAAAAATGCTTCGGAAATCTTGCATTGTTCTCGGCATTCCGCTGACGTTTAAAAATGCTTTGGAACTGTTCCATTGTTCTCGGAATTCCGCTGACTTTTAAAAATGCTTCGGAACTCTTCCATTGTTCTCCAAATTCCGCTGAAGTTTAAAAATGCTGCGGAACACTTCCATCGTTCTCGGAATTCTGCTGAAGTTTAAAAATGCTTCGTAACTCTTCCATTGTTCTCAGAATTCCGCTGACGTCTAAAAATGCTTCGGTACTCTTCCATTGTTCTCGGAATTCCGCTGACGTTTAAAAATGCTTCGGAACTCTTCCATTGTTCTCGGAATTCCGCTGAAGTTTAAAAATGCTTCGGAACTCTTCCGTTGTTCTCGGAATTCCGATGACGTTTTAAAATGCTTCGGTACACTTCCATTGTTCTCGGAATTCCGCTGACGTTTAAAAATGCTTCGGAACTCTTCCATTGTTATCGGAATTCCGCTGAAGTTTAAAAATGCTTCGGAACTCTTCCATTGTTCTAGGAATTCTGCTGAAGTCTAAAAATTCATCTGAACTCTTCCATTATTCTCGGAATTCGTGTGAATTTTAAAAATGCTTCGGAACTCTTCCATTGTTCTCAGAATTCTGCTGACGTTTAAAAATGCTTCGGAACTCTTCCATTGTTCTCGGATTTCCTCTGACGTTTAATAATGCTTCGGAACTCTTCCATTGTTCTCGGAATTCCGCTGAAGTTTAAAAATGCTTCGGAACTCTTCCATTGTTCTCAGAATTCTGCTGACGTTTAAAAATGCTTCGGAACTCTTCTATTGTTCTTGGAATTCTGCTGAAGTTTAAAAATGCTTCGAAACTCTTCCATTGTTCTCGGAATTCTGCTGAAGTTTAAAAATGCTTCAGAACTCTTCCATTGCTCTCGGAATTCCACTGACGTTTAATAATGCTTCGCAACTCTTCCATTGTTCTCGGAATTCCGTTGAAGTTTAAAAATGCTTCGAAACTTTTCCATTGTTCTCGGAATTCTGCTGAAGTTTAAAAATGCTTCGGAACTCTTCCATTGTTCTCGGAATTCTGCTGAACTTTTAAAATGCTTTGGAACTCTTCCATTGCTCTCGGAATTCTGCTGAAGTTTAAAAATGCTTCAGAACTCTTACATTGTTCTCGGAATTCTGCTGACGTTTAAAAATTGTTCGGAACTCTTCCATTGTTCTCAGAATTCCGCTGAAGTTTAAAAATGCTTCGGAACTCTTCCATTGTTCTCGGAATTCCGCTGACGTTTAAAAATGCTTTGGAACTCTTCCATTGTTCTCGGAATTCTGCTGAAGTTTAAAAATGCTTCAGAACTCTTCCATTGCTCTCGGAATTCCGCTGACGTTTAATAATGCTTCGCAACTCTTCCATTGTTCTTAGAATTCCGCTGACGTTTAAAAATGCTTCGGTACTCTTCCATTGTTCTCGGAATTCCGCTGACATATAAAAATGCTTCGGAAATCTTGCATTGTTCTCGGCATTCCGCTGACATTTAAAAATGCTTCGGAACTCTTCAATTGTTCTCGGAATTCTGCTGAACTTTTAAAATGCTTTGGAACTCTTCCATTGCTCTCGAAATTCGGGTGAAGTTTAAAAATGCTTCGGAACTCTTCTATTGTTCTTGGAATTCCGCTGAAGTTTAAAAATGCTTAAAATCTCTTCCATTGTTCTCGTAATTCTGCTCATGTTTAAAAATGCTACGGTACTCTTCCATTGTTCTCGGAATTCCGCTGACGTTTAAAAATGCTTCGTAACTCTTCCATTGTTTTCGGAATTCCGCTGACATTTAAAAATGCTTCGGAACTCTTCAATTGTTCTCGGAATTCTGCTGAACTTTTAAAATGCTTTGGAACTCTTCCATTGCTCTCGGAATTCGGGTGAAGTTTAAAAATGCTTCGGAACTCTTCTATTGTTCTCGGAATTCCGCTGAAGTTTAAAAATGCTTAAAATCTCTTCCATTGTTCTCGTAATTCTGCTCATGTTTAAAAATGCTTCGGAACTCTTCCATTGTTCTCGTAATTCCGCTGAAGTTTAAAAATGCTTCGGAAGTCTTCCATTGTTCTCGGAATTCCGATGACTTTTTAAAATGGTTCGGTACCCTTCCATTGTTCTCTGAATTCCGATGACTTTTTAAAATGCTTCGGTACCCTTCCATTGTTCTCGGAATTCCGCTGACGTTTAAAAATGCTTCGTAACTCTTCCATTGTTATCGGAATTCCGCTGAAGTTTAAAAATGCTTCGGAACTCTTCCATTGTTCTAGGAATTCTGTTGAAGTCTAAAAATTCATCTGAACTCTTCCATTGTTCTCGGAATTCGTGTGAATTTTAAAAATGCTTCTGATCTCTTCTATTGTTCTCGGAATTCCGCTGAAGTTTAAAAATGCTTAAAATCTCTTACATTGTTCTCGGAATTCCGCTGAAGTTTAAAAATGCTTAAAATCTCTTCCATTGTTCTCGGAATTCTGCTGAAGTTTAAAAATGCTTCAGAACTCTTCCATTGTTCTCAGAATTCCGCTGACGTTTAAAAATGCTTCGGAAATCTTCCATTGTTTTCAAAATTCCGCTGACGTTTAAAAATGCTTCAGAACTATTCCATTGTTCTCAGAATTCTGCTGACGTTTAAAAATGCTTCGGAACTCTTCCATTGTTCTCGGAATTCTGCTGAAGTTTAAAAATGCTTCACAACTCTTCCATTGTTCTCGGAATTCCGCTGACTTTTAAAAATGCTTCGGAACTCTTCCATTGTTCTCCAAATTCCGCTGAAGTTTAAAAATGCTGCGGAACCCTTCCATCGTTCTCGGAATTCTGCTGAAGTTTAAAAATGCTTCGTAACTCTTCCATTGTTCTCAGAATTCCGCTGATGTCTAAAAATGCTTCGGTACTCTTCCATTGTTCTCGGAATTCCGCTGACGTTTAAAAATGCTTCGGAACTCTTCCATTGTTCTCGGAATTCCGCTGAAGTTTAAAAATGCTTCGGAACTCTTCCGTTGTTCTCGGAATTCCGATGACGTTTTAAAATGCTTCGGTACACTTCCATTGTTCTCGGAATTCCGCTGACGTTTAAAAATGCTTCGGAACTCTTCCATTGTTATCGGAATTCCGCTGAAGTTTAAAAATGCTTCGGAACTCTTCCATTGTTCTAGGAATTCTGCTGAAGTCTAAAAATTCATCTGAACTCTTCCATTATTCTCGGAATTCGTGTGAATTTTAAAAATGCTTCGGAACTCTTCCATTGTTCTCAGAATTCTGCTGACGTTTAAAAATGCTTCGGAACTCTTCCATTGTTCTCGGATTTCCTCTGACGTTTAAAAATGCTTCGGAACTCTTCCATTGTTCTCGGAATTCCGCTGAAGTTTAAAAATGCTTCGGAACTCTTCCATTGTTCTCAGAATTCTGCTGACGTTTAAAAATGCTTCGGAACTCTTCTATTGTTCTTGGAATTCTGCTGAAGTTTAAAAATGCTTCGAAACTCTTCCATTGTTCTCGGAATTCTGCTGAAGTTTAAAAATGCTTCAGAACTCTTCCATTGCTCTCGGAATTCCACTGACGTTTAATAATGCTTCGCAACTCTTCCATTGTTCTCGGAATTCCGTTGAAGTTTAAAAATGCTTCGAAACTTTTCCATTGTTCTCGGAATTCTGCTGAAGTTTAAAAATGCTTCGGAACTCTTCCATTGTTCTCGGAATTCTGCTGAACTTTTAAAATGCTTTGGAACTCTTCCATTGCTCTCGGAATTCTGCTGAAGTTTAAAAATGCTTCAGAACTCTTACATTGTTCTCGGAATTCTGCTGACGTTTAAAAATTGTTCGGAACTCTTCCATTGTTCTCCAAATTCCGCTGAAGTTTAAAAATGCTTCGGAACTCTTCCATTGTTCTCGGAATTCCGCTGACGTTTAAAAATGCTTTGGAACTCTTCCATTGTTCTCGGAATTCTGCTGAAGTTTAAAAATGCTTCAGAACTCTTCCATTGCTCTCGGAATTCCGCTGACGTTTAATAATGCTTCGCAACTCTTCCATTGTTCTTAGAATTCCGCTGACGTTTAAAAATGCTTCGGTACTCTTCCATTGTTCTCGGAATTCCGCTGACATATAAAAATGCTTCGGAAATCTTGCATTGTTCTCGGCATTCCGCTGACATTTAAAAATGCTTCGGAACTCTTCAATTGTTCTCGGAATTCTGCTGAACTTTTAAAATGCTTTGGAACTCTTCCATTGCTCTCGAAATTCGGGTGAAGTTTAAAAATGCTTCGGAACTCTTCTATTGTTCTTGGAATTCCGCTGAAGTTTAAAAATGCTTAAAATCTCTTCCATTGTTCTCGTAATTCTGCTCATGTTTAAAAATGCTTCGGTACTCTTCCATTGTTCTCGGAATTCCGCTGACGTTTAAAAATGCTTCGTAACTCTTCCATTGTTTTCGGAATTCCGCTGAAGTTTAAAAATGCTTCGGAACTCTTCCATTGTTCTAGGAATTCTGCTGAAGTCTAAAAATTCATCTGAACTCTTCCATTGTTCTCGGAATTCGTGTGAATTTTAAAAATGCTTCGGATCTCTTCTATTGTTCTCGGAATTCCGCTGAAGTTTAAAAATGCTTAAAATCTCTTACATTTTTCTCGGAATTCCGCTGAAGTTTAAAAATGCTTCGGAAATCTTCCATTGTTTTCAAAATTCCGCTGACGTTTAAAAATGCTTCAGAACTATTCCATTGTTCTCAGAATTCTGCTGACGTTTAAAAATGCTTCGGAACTCTTCCATTGTTCTCAGAATTCCGCTGACGTTTAAAAATGCTTCGGAAATCTTCCATTGTTTTCAAAATTCCGCTGACGCTTAAAAATGCTTCAGAACTCTTCCATTGTTCTCGGAATTCTGCTGACGTTTAAAAATGCTTCGGAACTCTTCCATTGTTCTCGGAATTCTGCTGAAGTTTAAAAATGCTTCAGAACTCTTCCATTGCTCTCGGAATTCTGCTGACGTTTAATAATGCTTCGCAACTCTTCCATAGTTCTCGGAATTCCGTTGAAGTTTAAAAATGCTTCGAAACTCTTCCTCTGTTCTCGGAATTCTGCTGAAGTTTAAAAATGCTTCGGAACTCTTCTATTGTTCTTGGAATTCCGCTGAAGTTTAAAAATGCTTAAAATCTCTTCCATTGTTCTCGTAATTCTGCTCATGTTTAAAAATGCTTCGGTACTCTTCCATTGTTCTCGGAATTCCGCTGACGTTTAAAAATGCTTCGTAACTCTTCCATTGTTTTCGGAATTCCGCTGAAGTTTAAAAATGCTTCGGAACTCTTCCATTGTTCTAGGAATTCTGCTGAAGTCTAAAAATTCATCTGAACTCTTCCATTGTTCTCGGAATTCGTGTGAATTTTAAAAATGCTTCGGATCTCTTCTATTGTTCTCGGAATTCCGCTGAAGTTTAAAAATGCTTAAAATCTCTTACATTTTTCTCGGAATTCCGCTGAAGTTTAAAAATGCTTCGGAAATCTTCCATTGTTTTCAAAATTCCGCTGACGTTTAAAAATGCTTCAGAACTCTTCCATTGTTCTCGGAATTCTGCTGACGTTTAAAAATGCTTCGGAACTCTTCCATTGTTCTCGGAATTCTGCTGAAGTTTAAAAATGCTTCAGAACTCTTCCATTGCTCTCGGAATTCTGCTGACGTTTAATAATGCTTCGCAACTCTTCCATAGTTCTCGGAATTCCGTTGAAGTTTAAAAATGCTTCGAAACTCTTCCTCTGTTCTCGGAATTCTGCTGAAGTTTAAAAATGCTTCGGAACTCTTCCATTGTTCTCAGAATTCCGCTGACGTTTAAAAATGCTTCGGTACTCTTCCATTGTTCTCGGCATTCCGCTGACATTTAAAAATGCTTCGGAACTCTTCAATTGTTCTCGGAATTCTGCTGAACTTTTAAAATGCTTTGGAACTCTTCCATTGCTCTCGGAATTCGGGTGAAGTTTAAAAATGCTTCGGAACTCTTCTATTGTTCTTGGAATTCCGCTGAAGTTTAAAAATGCTTAAAATCTCTTCCATTGTTCTCGTAATTCTGCTCATGTTTAAAAATGCTTCGGAACTCTTCCATTGTTCTCGTAATTCCGCTGAAGTTTAAAAATGCTTCGGAACTCTTCCATTGTTCTAGGAATTCTGCTGAAGTCTAAAAATTCATCTGAACTCTTCCATTGTTCTCGGAATTCGTGTGAATTTTAAAAATGCTTCGGATCTCTTCTATTGTTCTCGGAATTCCGCTGAAGTTTAAAAATGCTTAAAATCTCTTACATTTTTCTCGGAATTCCGCTGAAGTTTAAAAATGCTTCGGAAATCTTCCATTGTTTTCAAAATTCCGCTGACGTTTAAAAATGCTTCAGAACTATTCCATTGTTCTCAGAATTCTGCTGACGTTTAAAAATGCTTCGGAACTCTTCTATTGTTCTCAGAATTCTGCTGACGTTTAAAAATGCTTCAGAACTCTTCCATTGTTCTCGGAATTCCGCTGACGTTTAAAAATGCTTTGGTACTCTTCCATTGTTCTCGGAATTCCGCTGAAGTTTAAAAATGCTTCGGAACTCTTCCATTGTTCTCAGAATTCTGCTGACGTTTAAAAATGCTTCGGAACTCTTCTATTGTTCTCGGAATTCTGCTGACGTTTAAAAATGCTTCAGAACTCTTCCATTGTTCTCGGATTTCCGCTGACGTTTAATAATGCTTCGGAACTCTTCCATTGTTCTCGGAATTCCGCTGAAGTTTAAAAATGCTTCGGAACTCTTCCATTGTTCTCAGAATTCTGCTGACGTTTAAAAATGCTTCAGAACTCTTCTATTGTTCTCGGAATTCTGCTGAAGTTTAAAAATGCTTCGAAACTCTTCCATTGTTCTCGGAATTCTGCTGAAGTTTAAAAATGCTTCAGAACTCTTCCTTTGCTCTCGGAATTCCGCTGACGTTTAATAATGCTTCGCAACTCTTCCATTGTTCTCGGAATTCCGTTGAAGTTTAAAAATGCTTCGAAACTCTTCCATTGTTCTCAGAATTCTGCTGAAGTTTAAAAATGCTTCGGAACTCTTCCATTGTTCTCAGAATTCCGCTGACGTTTAAAAATGCTTCGGTACTCTTCCATTGTTCTCGGAATTCCGCTGACATTTAAAAATGCTTCGGAACTCTTCAATTGTTCTGGGAATTCTGCTGAACTTTTAAAATGCTTTGGAACTCTTCCATTGCTCTCAGAATTCGGGTGAAGTTTAAAAATGCTTCGGAACTCTTCTATTGTTCTCGGAATTCCGCTGAAGTTTAAAAATGCTTAAAATCATTTCCATTGTTCTCGTAATTCTGCTCATGTTTAAAAATGCTTCGGAACTCTTCCATTGTTCTCGTAATTCCGCTGAAGTTTAAAAATGCTTCGGAACTCTTCCATTGTTCTCGGAATTCCGATGACTTTTTAAAATGCTTCGGTACTCTTCCATTGTTCTCGGAATTCCGCTGACGTTTAAAAATGCTTCGGAACTCTTCCATTGTTCTAGGAATTCTGTTGAAGTCTAAAAATTCATCTGAACTCTTCCATTGTTCTCGGAATTCGTGTGAATTTTAAAAATGCTTCTGATCTCTTCTATTGTTCTCGGAATTCCGCTGAAGTTTAAAAATGCTTAAAATCTCTTACATTGTTCTCGGAATTCCGCTGAAGTTTAAAAATGCTTCGGAACTCTTCCATTGTTCTCGGAATTCTGCTGAAGTTTAAAAATGCTTCGGAAATCTTCCATTGTTTTCAAAATTCCGCTGACGTTTAAAAATGCTTCAGAACTATTCCATTGTTCTCAGAATTCTGCTGACGTTTAAAAATGATTCGGAACTCTTCCATTGTTCTCGGAATTCTGCTGAAGTTTAAAAATGCTTCACAACTCTTCCATTGTTCTCGGAATTCCGCTGACTTTTAAAAATGCTTCGGAACTCTTCCATTGTTCTCAGAATTCCGCTGACGTCTAAAAATGCTTCGGTACTCTTCCATTGTTCTCGGAATTCCGCTGACATATAAAAATGCTTCGGAAATCTTGCATTGTTCTCGGCATTCTGCTGACGTTTAAAAATGCTTCGGAACTCTTCCATTGTTCTCGGAATTCCGCTGAAGTTTAAAAATGCTTCGGAACTCTTCCGTTGTTCTCGGAATTCCGATGACGTTTTAAAATGCTTCGGTACACTTCCATTGTTCTCGGAATTCCGCTGACGTTTAAAAATGCTTCGGAACTCTTCCATTGTTATCGGAATTCCGCTGAAGTTTAAAAATGCTTCGGAACTCTTCCATTGTTCTAGGAATTCTGCTGAAGTCTAAAAATTCATCTGAACTCTTCCATTATTCTCGGAATTCGTGTGAATTTTAAAAATGCTTCGGAACTCTTCCATTGTTCTCAGAATTCTGCTGACGTTTAAAAATGCTTCGGAACTCTTCTATTGTTCTCGGAATTCTGCTGACGTTTAAAAATGCTTCAGAACTCTTCCATTGTTCTCGGATTTCCTCTGACGTTTAATAATGCTTCGGAACTCTTCCATTGTTCTCGGAATTCCGCTGAAGTTTAAAAATGCTTCGGAACTCTTCCATTGTTCTCAGAATTCTGCTGACGTTTAAAAATGCTTCGGAACTCTTCTATTGTTCTTGGAATTCTGCTGAAGTTTAAAAATGCTTCGAAACTCTTCCATTGTTCTCGGAATTCTGCTGAAGTTTAAAAATGCTTCAGAACTCTTCCATTGCTCTCGGAATTCCACTGACGTTTAATAATGCTTCGCAACTCTTCCATTGTTCTCGGAATTCCGTTGAAGTTTAAAAATGCTTCGAAACTTTTCCATTGTTCTCGGAATTCTGCTGAAGTTTAAAAATGCTTCGGAACTCTTCCATTGTTCTCGGAATTCTGCTGACGTTTAAAAATTGTTCGGAACTCTTCCATTGTTCTCAGAATTCCGCTGAAGTTTAAAAATGCTTCGGAACTCTTCCATTGTTCTCGGAATTCCGCTGACGTTTAAAAATGCTTTGGAACTCTTCCATTGTTCTCGGAATTCTGCTGAAGTTTAAAAATGCTTCAGAACTCTTTCATTGCTCTCGGAATTCCGCTGACGTTTAATAATGCTTCGCAACTCTTCCATTGTTCTTAGAATTCCGCTGACGTTTAAAAATGCTTCGGTACTCTTCCATTGTTCTCGGAATTCCGCTGAAGTTTAAAAATGCTTCACAACTCTTCCATTGTTCTCCAAATTCCGCTGAAGTTTAAAAATGCTTCGGAACCCTTCCATCGTTCTCGGAATTCTGCTGAAGTTTAAAAATGCTTCGGAACACTTCCATTTTTCTCAGAATTCCGCTGACGTTTAAAAATGCTTCGGAAATCTTCCATTGTTCTCGGAATTCTGCTGACGTTTAAAAATGCTTCGGAACTCTTCCATTGTTCTCGGAATTCCGTTGAAGTTTAAAAATGCTTCGAAACTCTTCCATTGTTCTCAGAATTCCGCTGACGTCTAAAAATGCTTCGGTACTCTTCCATTGTTCTCGGAATTCCGCTGACATATAAAAATGCTTCGGAAATCTTGCATTGTTCTCGGCATTCCGCTGACGTTTAAAAATGCTTTGGAACTCTTCCATTGTTCTCGGAATTCCGCTGACGTTTAAAAATGCTTTGGAACTGTTCCATTGTTCTCGGAATTCCGCTGATGTTTAAAAATGCTTCGGAACTCTTCCATTGTTCTCAGAATTCTGCTGACGTTTAAAAATGCTTCAGAACTCTTCCATTGCTCTCGGAATTCCGCTGACGTTTAATAATGCTTCGCAACTCTTCCATTGTTCTTAGAATTCCGCTGACGTTTAAAAATGCTTCGGTACTCTTCCATTGTTCTCGGAATTCCGCTGACATATAAAAATGCTTCGGAAATCTTACATTGTTCTCGGCATTCCGCTGACATTTAAAAATGCTTCGGAACTCTTCAATTGTTCTCGTAATTCTGCTGAACTTTTAAAATGCTTTGGAACTCTTCCATTGCTCTCGAAATTCGGGTGAAGTTTAAAAATGCTTCGGAACTCTTCTATTGTTCTTGGAATTCCGCTGAAGTTTAAAATGCTTAAAATCTCTTCCATTGTTCTCGTAATTCTGCTCATGTTTAAAAATGCTTCGGAACTCTTCCATTGTTCTCGTAATTCCGCTGAAGTTTAAAAATGCTTCGGAACTCTTCCATTGTTCTCGGAATTCCGATGACTTTTTAAAATGCTTCGGTACTCTTCCATTGTTCTCGGAATTCCGCTGACGTTTAAAAATGCTTCGTAACTCTTCCATTGTTATCGGAATTCCGCTGAAGTTTAAAAATGCTTCGGAACTCTTCCATTGTTCTAGGAATTCTGCTGAAGTCTAAAAATTCATCTGAACTCTTCCATTGTTCTCGGAATTCGTGTGAATTTTAAAAATGCTTCGGATCTCTTCTATTGTTCTCGGAATTCCGCTGAAGTTTAAAAATGCTTAAAATCTCTTCCATTTTTCTCGGAATTCCGCTGAAGTTTAAAAATACTTCGGAAATCTTCCATTGTTTTCAAAATTCCGCTGACGTTTAAAAATGCTTCAGAACTATTCCATTGTTCTCAGAATTCTGCTGACGTTTAAAAATGCTTCGGAACTCTTCCATTGTTCTCGGAATTCTGCTGAAGTTTAAAAATGCTTCACAACTCTTCCATTGTTCTCCAAATTCCGCTGAAGTTTAAAAATGCTTCGGAACCCTTCCATCGTTCTCGGAATTCTGCTGAAGTTTAAAAATGCTTCGGAACACTTCCATTTTTCTCAGAATTCCGCTGACGTTTAAAAATGCTTCGGAAATCTTCCATTGTTCTCGGAATTCTGCTGACGTTTAAAAATGCTTCGGAACTCTTCCATTGTTCTCGGAATTCCGTTGAAGTTTAAAAATGCTTCGAAACTCTTCCATTGTTCTCGGAATTCTGCTGAAGTTTAAAAATGCTTCGTAACTCTTCCATTGTTCTCAGAATTCCGCTGACGTCTAAAAATGCTTCGGTACTCTTCCATTGTTCTCGGAATTCCGCTGACATATAAAAATGCTTCGGAAATCTTGCATTGTTCTCGGCATTCCGCTGACGTTTAAAAATGCTTTGGAACTCTTCCATTGTTCTGGGAATTCCGCTGACGTTTAAAAATGCTTTGGAACTGTTCCATTGTTCTCGGAATTCCGCTGATGTTTAAAAATGCTTCGGAACTCTTCCATTGTTCTCAGAATTCTGCTGACGTTTAAAAATGCTTCAGAACTCTTCCATTGTTCTCGGAATTCCGCTGACGTTTAAAAATGCTTTGGAACTCTTCCATTGTTCTCGGAATTCCGCTGAAGTTTAAAAATGCTTCGGAACTCTTCCATTGTTCTCAGAATTCTGCTGACGTTTAAAAATGCTTCGGAACTCTTCTATTGTTCTCGGAATTCTGCTGACGTTTAAAAATGCTTCAGAACTCTTCCATTGTTCTCGGAATTCCGCTGAAGTTTAAAAATGCTTCGGAACTCTTCCATTGTTCTCAGAATTCTGCTGACGTTTAAAAATGCTTCAGAACTCTTCCATTGTTCTCGGATTTCCGCTGACGTTTAATAATGCTTCGGAACTCTTCCATTGTTCTCGGAATTCCGCTGACATTTAAAAATGCTTCGGAACTCTTCAATTGTTCTCGGAATTCTGCTGAACTTTTAAAATGCTTTGGAACTCTTCCATTGCTCTCGGAATTCGGGTGAAGTTTAAAAATGCTTCGGAACTCTTCCATTGTTCTCGGAATTCTGCTGACGTTTAAAAATGCTTCGGAACTCTTCTATTGTTCTCGGAATTCCGCTGACGTTTAAAAATGCTTTGGAACTCTTCCATTGTTCTCGGAATTCCGCTGAAGTTTAAAAATGCTTCGGAACTCTTCCATTGTTCTCAGAATTCTGCTGACGTTTAAAAATGCTTCGGAACTCTTCTATTGTTCTCGGAATTCTGCTGACGTTTAAAAATGCTTCAGAACTCTTCCATTGTTCTCGGATTTCCGCTGACGTTTAATAATGCTTCGGAACTCTTCCATTGTTCTCGGAATTCCGCTGAAGTTTAAAAATGCTTCGGAACTCTTCCATTGTTCTCAGAATTCTGCTGACGTTTAAAAATGCTTCAGAACTCTTCTATTGTTCTCGGAATTCTGCTGAAGTTTAAAAATGCTTCGAAACTCTTCCATTGTTCTCGGAATTCTGCTGAACTTTTAAAATGCTTTGGAACTCTTCCATTGCTCTCGGAATTCGGGTGAAGTTTAAAAATGCTTCGGAACTCTTCCATTGTTCTCGGAATTCTGCTGACGTTTAAAAATGCTTCGGAACTCTTCTATTGTTCTCGGAATTCCGCTGACGTTTAAAAATGCTTTGGAACTCTTCCATTGTTCTCGGAATTCCGCTGAAGTTTAAAAATGCTTCGGAACTCTTCCATTGTTCTCAGAATTCTGCTGACGTTTAAAAATGCTTCGGAACTCTTCTATTGTTCTCGGAATTCTGCTGACGTTTAAAAATGCTTCAGAACTCTTCCATTGTTCTCGGATTTCCGCTGACGTTTAATAATGCTTCGGAACTCTTCCATTGTTCTCGGAATTCCGCTGAAGTTTAAAAATGCTTCGGAACTCTTCCATTGTTCTCAGAATTCTGCTGACGTTTAAAAATGCTTCAGAACTCTTCTATTGTTCTCGGAATTCTGCTGAAGTTTAAAAATGCTTCGAAACTCTTCCATTGTTCTCGGAATTCTGCTGAAGTTTAAAAATGCTTCAGAACTCTTCCTTTGCTCTCGGAATTCCGCTGACGTTTAATAATGCTTCGCAACTCTTCCATTGTTCTCGGAATTCCGTTGAAGTTTAAAAATGCTTCGAAACTCTTCCATTGTTCTCAGAATTCTGCTGAAGTTTAAAAATGCTTCGGAACTCTTCCATTGTTCTCAGAATTCCGCTGAGGTTTAAAAATGCTTCGGTACTCTTCCATTGTTCTCGGAATTCCGCTGACATTTAAAAATGCTTCGGAACTCTTCAATTGTTCTCGGAATTCTGCTGAACTTTTAAAATGCTTTGGAACTCTTCCATTGCTCTCAGAATTCGGGTGAAGTTTAAAAATGCTTCGGAACTCTTCTATTGTTCTCGGAATTCCGCTGAAGTTTAAAAATGCTTCGGAACTCTTCCATTGTTCTAGGAATTCTGCTGAAGTCTAAAAATTCATCTGAACTCTTCCATTGTTCTCGGAATTCGTGTGAATTTTAAAAATGCTTCGGATCTCTTCTATTGTTCTCGGAATTCCGCTGAAGTTTAAAAATGCTTAAAATCTCTTCCATTTTTCTCGGAATTCCGCTGAAGTTTAAAAATACTTCGGAAATCTTCCATTGTTTTCAAAATTCCGCTGACGTTTAAAAATGCTTCAGAACTATTCCATTGTTCTCAGAATTCTGCTGACGTTTAAAAATGCTTCGGAACTCTTCCATTGTTCTCGGAATTCTGCTGAAGTTTAAAAATGCTTCACAACTCTTCCATTGTTCTCCAAATTCCGCTGAAGTTTAAAAATGCTTCGGAACCCTTCCATCGTTCTCGGAATTCTGCTGAAGTTTAAAAATGCTTCGGAACACTTCCATTTTTCTCAGAATTCCTCTGACGTTTAAAAATGCTTCGGAAATCTTCCATTGTTCTCGGAATTCTGCTGACGTTTAAAAATGCTTCGGAACTCTTCCATTGTTCTCGGAATTCCGTTGAAGTTTAAAAATGCTTCGAAACTCTTCCATTGTTCTCGGAATTCTGCTGAAGTTTAAAAATGCTTCGTAACTCTTCCATTGTTCTCAGAATTCCGCTGACGTCTAAAAATGCTTCGGTACTCTTCCATTGTTCTCGGAATTCCGCTGACATATAAAAATGCTTCGGAAATCTTGCATTGTTCTCGGCATTCCGCTGACGTTTAAAAATGCTTTGGAACTCTTCCATTGTTCTCGGAATTCCGCTGACGTTTAAAAATGCTTTGGAACTGTTCCATTGTTCTCGGAATTCCGCTGATGTTTAAAAATGCTTCGGAACTCTTCCATTGTTCTCAGAATTCTGCTGACGTTTAAAAATGCTTCAGAACTCTTCCATTGCTCTCGGAATTCCGCTGACGTTTAATAATGCTTCGCAACTCTTCCATTGTTCTTAGAATTCCGCTGACGTTTAAAAATGCTTCGGTACTCTTCCATTGTTCTCGGAATTCCGCTGACATATAAAAATGCTTCGGAAATCTTACATTGTTCTCGGCATTCCGCTGACATTTAAAAATGCTTCGGAACTCTTCAATTGTTCTCGGAATTCTGCTGAACTTTTAAAATGCTTTGGAACTCTTCCATTGCTCTCGAAATTCGGGTGAAGTTTAAAAATGCTTCGGAACTCTTCTATTGTTCTTGGAATTCCGCTGAAGTTTAAAATGCTTAAAATCTCTTCCATTGTTCTCGTAATTCTGCTCATGTTTAAAAATGCTTCGGAACTCTTCCATTGTTCTCGTAATTCCGCTGAAGTTTAAAAATGCTTCGGAACTCTTCCATTGTTCTAGGAATTCTGCTGAAGTCTAAAAATTCATCTGAACTCTTCCATTGTTCTCGGAATTCGTGTGAATTTTAAAAATGCTTCGGATCTCTTCTATTGTTCTCGGAATTCCGCTGAAGTTTAAAAATGCTTAAAATCTCTTCCATTTTTCTCGGAATTCCGCTGAAGTTTAAAAATACTTCGGAAATCTTCCATTGTTTTCAAAATTCCGCTGACGTTTAAAAATGCTTCAGAACTATTCCATTGTTCTCAGAATTCTGCTGACGTTTAAAAATGCTTCGGAACTCTTCCATTGTTCTCGGAATTCTGCTGAAGTTTAAAAATGCTTCACAACTCTTCCATTGTTCTCCAAATTCCGCTGAAGTTTAAAAATGCTTCGGAACCCTTCCATCGTTCTCGGAATTCTGCTGAAGTTTAAAAATGCTTCGGAACACTTCCATTTTTCTCAGAATTCCGCTGACGTTTAAAAATGCTTCGGAAATCTTCCATTGTTCTCGGAATTCTGCTGACGTTTAAAAATGCTTCGGAACTCTTCCATTGTTCTCGGAATTCCGTTGAAGTTTAAAAATGCTTCGAAACTCTTCCATTGTTCTCGGAATTCTGCTGAAGTTTAAAAATGCTTCGTAACTCTTCCATTGTTCTCAGAATTCCACTGACGTCTAAAAATGCTTCGGTACTCTTCCATTGTTCTCGGAATTCCGCTGACATATAAAAATGCTTCGGAAATCTTGCATTGTTCTCGGCATTCCGCTGACGTTTAAAAATGTTTGGAACTCTTCCATTGTTCTGGGAATTCCGCTGACGTTTAAAAATGCTTTGGAACTGTTCCATTGTTCTCGGAATTCCGCTGATTTTTAAAAATGCTTCGGAACTCTTCCATTGTTCTCAGAATTCTGCTGACGTTTAAAAATGCTTCAGAACTCTTCCATTGTTCTCGGAATTCCGCTGACGTTTAAAAATGCTTTGGAACTCTTCCATTGTTCTCGGAATTCCGCTGAAGTTTAAAAATGCTTCGGAACTCTTCCATTGTTCTCAGAATTCTGCTGACGTTTAAAAATGCTTCGGAACTCTTCTATTGTTCTCGGAATTCTGCTGACGTTTAAAAATGCTTCAGAACTCTTCCATTGTTCTCGGAATTCCGCTGAAGTTTAAAAATGCTTCGGAACTCTTCCATTGTTCTCAGAATTCTGCTGACGTTTAAAAATGCTTCAGAACTCTTCCATTGTTCTCGGATTTCCGCTGACGTTTAATAATGCTTCGGAACTCTTCCATTGTTCTCGGAATTCCGCTGACATTTAAAAATGCTTCGGAACTCTTCAATTGTTCTCGGAATTCTGCTGAACTTTTAAAATGCTTTGGAACTCTTCCATTGCTCTCGGAATTCGGGTGAAGTTTAAAAATGCTTCGGAACTCTTCCATTGTTCTCGGAATTCTGCTGACGTTTAAAAATGCTTCGGAACTCTTCTATTGTTCTCGGAATTCTGCTGACGTTTAAAAATGCTTCAGAACTCTTCCATTGTTCTCGGAATTCCGCTGACGTTTTAAAAATGCTTTGGAACTCTTCCATTGTTCTCGGAATTCCGCTGAAGTTTAAAAATGCTTCGGAACTCTTCCATTGTTCTCAGAATTCTGCTGACGTTTAAAAATGCTTCGGAACTCTTCTATTGTTCTCGGAATTCTGCTGACGTTTAAAAATGCTTCAGAACTCTTCCATTGTTCTCGGATTTCCGCTGACGTTTAATAATGCTTCGGAACTCTTCCATTGTTCTCGGAATTCCGCTGAAGTTTAAAAATGCTTCGGAACTCTTCCATTGTTCTCAGAATTCTGCTGACGTTTAAAAATGCTTCAGAACTCTTCTATTGTTCTCGGAATTCTGCTGAAGTTTAAAAATGCTTCGAAACTCTTCCATTGTTCTCGGAATTCTGCTGAAGTTTAAAAATGCTTCAGAACTCTTCCTTTGCTCTCGGAATTCCGCTGACGTTTAATAATGCTTCGCAACTCTTCCATTGTTCTCGGAATTCCGTTGAAGTTTAAAAATGCTTCGAAACTCTTCCATTGTTCTCAGAATTCTGCTGAAGTTTAAAAATGCTTCGGAACTCTTCCATTGTTCTCAGAATTCCGCTGAGGTTTAAAAATGCTTCGGTACTCTTCCATTGTTCTCGGAATTCCGCTGACATTTAAAAATGCTTCGGAACTCTTCAATTGTTCTCGGAATTCTGCTGAACTTTTAAAATGCTTTGGAACTCTTCCATTGCTCTCAGAATTCGGGTGAAGTTTAAAAATGCTTCGGAACTCTTCTATTGTTCTCGGAATTCCGCTGAAGTTTAAAAATGCTTAAAATCTCTTCCATTGTTCTCGTAATTCTGCTCATGTTTAAAAATGCTTCGGAACTCTTTCATTGTTCTCGTAATTCCGCTGAAGTTTAAAAATGCTTCGGAACTCTTCCATTGTTCTCGGAATTCCGATGACTTTTTAAAATGCTTCGGTACTCTTCCATTGTTCTCGGAATTCCGCTGACGTTTAAAAATGCTTCGTAACTCTTCCATTGTTATCGGAATTCCGCTGAAGATTAAAAATGCTTCGGAACTCTTCCATTGTTCTAGGAATTCTGCTGAAGTCTAAAAATTCATCTGAACTCTTCCATTGTTATCGGAATTCTGCTGAAGTTTAAAAATGCTTCGGAACTCTTCCATTGTTCTAGGAATTCTGCAGAAGTCTAAAAATTCATCTGAACTCTTCCATTGTTCTCGGAATTCGTGTGAATTTTAAAAATGCTTGGGATCTCTTCTATTGTTCTCGGAATTCGTGTGAATTTTAAAAATGCTTGGGATCTCTTCTATTGTTCTCGGAATTCCGCTGAAGTTTAAAAATGCTTAAAATCTCTTACATTGTTCTCGGAATTCCGCTGAAGTTTAAAAATGCTTCGGAACTCTTCCATTGTTCTCGGAATTCTGCTGAAGTTTAAAAATGCTTCAGAACTCTTCCATTGTTCTCAGAATTCCGCTGACGTTTAAAAATGCTTCGGAAATCTTCCATTGTTTTCAAAATTCCGCTGACGTTTAAAAATGCTTCAGAACTATTCCATTGTTCTCGGAATTCCGCTGACTTTTAAAAATGCTTCGGAACTCTTCCATTGTTCTCCAAATTCCGCTGAAGTTTAAAAATGCTTCAGAACTCTTCCATTGCTCTCGGAATTCCGCTGATGTTTAATAATGCTTCGCAACTCTTCCATTGTTCTCGGAATTCCGTTGAAGTTTAAAAATGCTTCGAAACTCTTCCATTGTTCTCGGAATTCTGCTGAAGTTTAAAAATTCTTCGGAACTCTTCCATTGTTCTCAGAATTCCGCTGACGTTTAAAAATGCTTCGGTACTCTTCCATTGTTCTCGGAATTCCGCTGACATTTAAAAATGCTTCGGAACTCTTCAATTGTTCTCGGAATTCTGCTGAACTTTTAAAATGCTTTGGAACTCTTCCATTGCTCTCGGAATTCGGGTGAAGTTTAAAAATGCTTCGGAACTCTTCCATTGTTCTCCAAATTCCGCTGAAGTTTAAAAATGCTTCGGAACCCTTCCATCGTTCTCGGAATTCTGCTGAAGTTTTAAAATGCTTCGGAACACTACCATTGTTCTCAGAATTCCGCTGACGTTTAAAAATGCTTCGGAACTCTTCCATTGTTCTCGGAATTCCGTTGAAGTTTAAAAATGCTTCGAAACTCTTCCATTGTTCTCGGAATTCTGCTGAAGTTTAAAAATGCTTCGTAACTCTTCCATTGTTCTCAGAATTCCGCTGACGTCTAAAAATGCTTCGGTACTCTTCCATTGTTCTCGGAATTCCGCTGACATATAAAAATGCTTCGGAAATCTTGCATTGTTCTCGGCATTCCGCTGACGTTTAAAAATGCTTTGGAACTCTTCCATTGTTCTCGGAATTCCGCTGACGTTTAAAAATGCTTTGGAACTCTTCCATTGTTCTCGGAATTCCGCTGAAGTTTAAAAATGCTTCGGAACTCTTCCATTGTTCTCAGAATTCTGCTGATGTTTAAAAATGCTTCAGAACTCTTCCATTGTTCTCGGAATTCCGCTGACGTTTAAAAATGCTTTGGAACTCTTCCATTGTTCTCGGAATTCCGCCGAAGTTTAAAAATGCTTCAGAACTCTTCCATTGTTCTCGGAATTCCGCTGAAGTTTAAAAATGCTTCGGAACTCTTCCATTGTTCTCAGAATTCTGCTGACGTTTAAAAATGCTTCAGAACTCTTCCATTGTTCTCGGAATTCCGCTGACGTTTAAAAATGCTTCGGAACTCTTCCATTGTTCTCAGAATTCTGCTGACGTTTAAAAATGCTTCAGAACTCTTCCATTGTTCTCGGAATTCCGCTGACGTTTAAAAATGCTTTGGAACTCTTCCATTGTTCTCGGAATTCCGCCGAAGTTTAAAAATGCTTCAGAACTCTTCCATTGTTCTCGGAATTCCGCTGACGTTTAAAAATGCTTCGGAACTCTTCCATTGTTCTCGGAATTCCGTTGAAGTTTAAAAATGCTTCGAAACTCTTCCATTGTTCTGGGAATTCTGCTGAAGTTTAAAAATGCTTCGTAACTCTTCCATTGTTCTCAGAATTCCACTGACGTCTAAAAATGCTTCGGTACTCTTCCATTGTTCTCGGAATTCCGCTGACATATAAAAATGCTTCGGAAATCTTGCATTGTTCTCGGCATTCCGCTGACGTTTAAAAATGCTTTGTAACTCTTCCATTGTTCTCGGAATTCCGCTGACGTTTAAAAATGCTTTGGAACTCTTCCATTGTTCTCGGAATTCTGCTGACGTTTAAAAATGCTTCAGAACTCTTCCATTGTTCTCGGAATTCCGCTGACGTTTAAAAATGCTTTGGAACTCTTCCATTGTTCTCGGAATTCCGCTGAAGTTTAAAAATGCTTCGGAACTCTTCCATTGTTCTCAGAATTCTGCTGACGTTTAAAAATGCTTCGGAACTCTTCTATTGTTCTCGGAATTCTGCTGACGTTTAAAAATGCTTCAGAACTCTTCCATTGTTCTCGGATTTCCGCTGACGTTTAAAAATGCTTCGGAACTCTTCCATTGTTCTCGGAATTCCGCTGAAGTTTAAAAATGCTTCGGAACTCTTCCATTGTTCTCAGAATTCTGCTGACGTTTAAAAATGCTTCGGAACTCTTCTATTGTTCTCAGAATTCCGCTGACGTTTAAAAATGCTTCGGTACTCTTCCATTGTTCTCGGAATTCCGCTGACATTTAAAAATGCTTCGGAACTCTTCAATTGTTCTCGGAATTCTGCTGAATTTTTAAAATGCTTTGGAACTCTTCCATTGCTCTCGGAATTCGGGTGAAGTTTAAAAATGCTTCGGAACTCTTCTATTGTTCTCGGAATTCCGCTGAAGTTTAAAAATGCTTAAAATCTCTTCCATTGTTCTCGTAATTCTGCTCATGTTTAAAAATGCTTCGGAACTCTTCCATTGTTCTCGTAATTCCGCTGAAGTTTAAAAATGCTTCGGAACTCTTCCATTGTTCTCGGAATTCCGATGACTTTTTAAAATGCTTCGGTACTCTTCCATTGTTCTCGGAATTCCGCTGACGTTTAAAAATGCTTCGTAACTCTTCCATTGTTATCGGAATTCCGCTGAAGTTTAAAAATGCTTTGGAACTCTTCCATTGTTCTAGGAATTCTGCAGAAGTCTAAAAATTCATCTGAACTCTTCCATTGTTCTCGGAATTCGTGTGAATTTCAAAAATGCTTGGGATCTCTTCTATTGTTCTCGGAATTCCGCTGAAGTTTAAAAATGCTTAAAATCTCTTACATTGTTCTCGGAATTCAGCTGAAGTTTAAAAATGCTTCGGAACTCTTCCATTGTTCTCGGAATTCCGATGACTTTTTAAAATGCTTCGGTACTCTTCCATTGTTCTCGGAATTCCGCTGACGTTTAAAAATGCTTCGTAACTCTTCCATTGTTATCGGAATTCCGCTGAAGTTTAAAAATGCTTCGGAACTCTTCCATTGTTCTAGGAATTCTGCTGAAGTCTAAAAATTCATCTGAACTCTTCCATTGTTCTCGGAATTCGTGTGAATTTTAAAAATGCTTCGGATCTCTTCTATTGTTCTCGGAATTCCGCTGAAGTTTAAAAATGCTTAAAATCTCTTACATTTTTCTCGGAATTCCGCTGAAGTTTAAAAATGCTTCGGAAATCTTCCATTGTTTTCAAAATTCCGCTGACGTTTAAAAATGCTTCAGAACTATTCCATTGTTCTCGGAATTCTGCTGAAGTTTAAAAATGCTTCGGAACTCTTCCATTGTTCTCGGAATTCTGCTGAAGTTTAAAAATGCTTCACAACTCTTCCATTGTTCTCGGAATTCCGCTGACTTTTAAAAATGCTTCGGAACTCTTCCATTGTTCTCAGAATTCCGCTGACGTTTAAAAATGCTTCGGTACTCTTCCATTGTTCTCGGAATTCCGCTGACATTTAAAAATGCTTCGGAACTCTTCAATTGTTCTCGGAATTCTGCTGAACTTTTAAAATGCTTTGGAACTCTTCCATTGCTCTCGGAATTCGGGTGAAGTTTAAAAATGCTTCGGAACTCTTCCATTGTTCTCCAAATTCCGCTGAAGTTTAAAAATGCTTCGGAACACTACCATTGTTCTCAGAATTCCGCTGACGTTTAAAAATGCTTCGGAAATCTTCCATTGTTTTCAAAATTCCGCTGACGCTTAAAAATGCTTCAGAACTCTTCCATTGTTCTCGGAATTCTGCTGACGTTTAAAAATGCTTCGGAACTCTTCCATTGTTCTCGGAATTCCGTTGAAGTTTAAAAATGCTTCGAAACTCTTCCATTGTTCTCGGAATTCTGCTGAAGTTTAAAAATGCTTCGTAACTCTTCCATTGTTCTCAGAATTCCACTGACGTCTAAAAATGCTTCGGTACTCTTCCATTGTTCTCGGAATTCCGCTGACATATAAAAATGCTTCGGAAATCTTGCATTGTTCTCGGCATTCCGCTGACGTTTAAAAATGCTTTGGAACTCTTCCATTGTTCTCGGAATTCCGCTGACGTTTAAAAATGCTTTGGAACTCTTCCATTGTTCTCGGAATTCCGCTGAAGTTTAAAAATGCTTCGGAACTCTTCCATTGTTCTCAGAATTCTGCTGACGTTTAAAAATGCTTCAGAACTCTTCCATTGTTCTCGGAATTCCGCTGACGTTTAAAAATGCTTTGGAACTCTTCCATTGTTCTCGGAATTCCGCCGAAGTTTAAAAATGCTTCAGAACTCTTCCATTGTTCTCGGATTTCCGCTGACGTTTAATAATGCTTCGGAACTCTTCCATTGTTCTCGGAATTCCGCTGACGTTTAAAAATGCTTCGGAACTCTTCCATTGTTCTCGGAATTCCGTTGAAGTTTAAAAATGCTTCGAAACTCTTCCATTGTTCTCGGAATTCTGCTGAAGTTTAAAAATGCTTCGTAACTCTTCCATTGCTCTCAGAATTCCGCTGACGTCTAAAAATGCTTCGGTACTCTTCCATTGTTCTCGGAATTCCGCTGACATATAAAAATGCTTCGGAAATCTTGCATTGTTCTCGGCATTCCGCTGACGTTTAAAAATGCTTTGGAACTCTTCCATTGTTCTCGGAATTCCGTTGACGTTTAAAAATGCTTTGGAACTCTTCCATTGTTCTCGGAATTCTGCTGACGTTTAAAAATGCTTCAGAACTCTTCCATTGTTCTCGGAATTCCGCTGACGTTTAAAAATGCTTTGGAACTCTTCCATTGTTCTCGGAATTCCGCTGAACTTTAAAAATGCTTCGGAACTCTTCCATTGTTCTCAGAATTCTGCTGACGTTTAAAAATGCTTCGGAACTCTTCTATTGTTCTCGGATATCTGCTGACGTTTAAAAATGCTTCAGAACTCTTCCATTGTTCTCGGATTTCCGCTGACGTTTAAAACTGCTTCGGAACTCTTCCATTGTTCTCGGAATTCCGCTGAAGTTTAAAAATGCTTCGGAACTCTTCCATTGTTCTCAGAATTCTGCTGACGTTTAAAAATGCTTCGGAACTCTTCTATTGTTCTCGGAATTCAGCTGACGTTTAAAAATGCTTCAGAACTCTTCCATTGTTCTCGGATTTCCGCTGACGTTTAATAATGCTTCGGAACTCTTCCATTGTTCTCGGAATTCCGCTGAAGTTTAAAAATGCTTCGGAACACTTCCATTGTTCTCAGAATTCTGCTGACGTTTAAAAATGCTTCCGAACTCTTCTATTGTTCTCGGAATTCTGCTGAAGTTTAAAAATGCTTCGAAACTCTTCCATTGTTCTCGGAATTCTGCTGAAGTTTAAAAATGCTTCAGAACTCTTCTATTGCTCTCGGAATTCCGCTGACGTTTAATAATGCTTCGCAACTCTTCCATTGTTGTCGGAATTCCGTTGAAGTTTAAAAATGCTTCGAAACTCTTCCATTGTTCTCGGAATTCTGCTGTAGTTTAAAAATGCTTCGGAACTCTTCCATTGTTCTCAGAATTCCGCTGACGTTTAAAAATGCTTCGGTACTCTTCCATTGTTCTCGGAATTCCGCTGACATTTAAAAATGCTTCGGAACTCTTCAATTGTTCTCGGAATTCTGCTGAACTTTTAAAATGCTTTGGAACTCTTCCATTGCTCTCGGAATTCGGGTGAAGTTTAAAAATGCTTCGTAACTCTTCCATTGTTATCGGAATTCCGCTGAAGTTTAAAAATGCTTTGGAACTCTTCCATTGTTCTAGGAATTCTGCAGAAGTCTAAAAATTCATCTGAACTCTTCCATTGTTCTCGGAATTCGTGTGAATTTTAAAAATGCTTGGGATCTCTTCTATTGTTCTCGGAATTCCGCTGAAGTTTAAAAATGCTTAAAATCTCTTACATTGTTCTCGGAATTCCGCTGAAGTTTAAAAATGCTTCGGAACTCTTCCATTGTTCTCGGAATTCCGATGACTTTTTAAAATGCTTCGGTACTCTTCCATTGTTCTCGGAATTCCGCTGACGTTTAAAAATGCTTCGTAACTCTTCCATTGTTATCGGAATTCCGCTGAAGTTTAAAAATGCTTCGGAACTCTTCCATTGTTCTAGGAATTCTGCTGAAGTCTAAAAATTCATCTGAACTCTTCCATTGTTCTCGGAATTCGTGTGAATTTTAAAAATGCTTCGGATCTCTTCTATTGTTCTCGGAATTCCGCTGAAGTTTAAAAATTCTTAAAATCTCTTACATTTTTCTCGGAATTCCGCTGAAGTTTAAAAATGCTTCGGAAATCTTCCATTGTTTTCAAAATTCCGGTGACGTTTAAAAATGCTTCAGAACTATTCCATTGTTCTCGGAATTCTGCTGAAGTTTAAAAATGCTTCGGAACTCTTCCATTGTTCTCGGAATTCTGCTGAAGTTTAAAAATGCTTCACAACTCTTCCATTGTTCTCGGAATTCCGCTGACTTTTAAAAATGCTTCGGAACTCTTCCATTGTTCTCCAAATTCCGCTGAAGTTTAAAAATGCTTTGGAACCCTTCCATCATTCTCGGAATTCTGCTGAAGTTTAAAAATGCTTCGGAACACTTCCATTGTTCTCAGAATTCCGCTGACGTTTAAAAATGCTTCGGAAATCTTCCACTGTTTTCAAAATTCCGCTGACGCTTAAAAATGCTTCAGAACTCTTCCATTGTTCTCGGAATTCTGCTGACGTTTAAAAATGCTTCGGAACTCTTCCATTGTTCTCGGAATTCCGTTGAAGTTTAAAAATGCTTCGAAACTCTTCCATTGTTCTCGGAATTCTGCTGAAGTTTAAAAATGCTTCGTAACTCTTCCATTGTTCTCAGAATTCCGCTGACGTCTAAAAATGCTTCGGTACTCTTCCATTGTTCTCGGAATTCCGCTGACATATAAAAATGCTTCGGAAATCTTGCATTGTTCTCGGCATTCCGCTGACGTTTAAAAATGCTTTGGAACTCTTCCATTGTTCTCGGAATTCCGCTGACGTTTAAAAATGCTTTGGAACTCTTCCATTGTTCTCGGAATTCCTCTGAAGTTTAAAAATGCTTCGGAACTCTTCCATTGTTCTCAGAATTCTGCTGACATTTAAAAATGCTTCAGAACTCTTCCATTGTTCTCGGAATTCCGCTGACGTTTAAAAATGCTTTGGAACTCTTCCATTGTTCTCGGAATTCCGCTGAAGTTTAAAAATGCTTCGGAAATCTTCCATTGTTTTCAAAATTCCGCTGACGTTTAAAAATGCTTCAGAACTATTCCATTGTTCTCGGAATTCTGCTGAAGTTTTGAAAATGCTTCGGAACTCTTCCATTGTTCTCGGAATTCTGCTGAAGTTTAAAAATGCTTCACAACTCTTCCATTGTTCTCGGAATTCCGCTGACTTTTAAAAATGCTTCGGAACTCTTCCATTGTTCTCCAAATTCCGCTGAAGTTTAAAAATGCTTCGGAACCCTTCCATCGTTCTCGGAATTCTGCTGAAGTTTAAAAATGCTTCGGAACACTTCCATTGTTCTCAGAATTCCGCTGACGTTTAAAAATGCTTCAGAAATCTTCCATTGTTTTCAAAATTCCGCTGACGCTTAAAAATGCTTCAGAACTCTTCCATTGTTCTCGGAATTCTGCTGACGTTTAAAAATGCTTCGGAACTCTTCCATTGTTCTCGGAATTCCGTTGAAGTTTAAAAATGCTTCGAAACTCTTCCATTGTTCTCGGAATTCTGCTGAAGTTTAAAAATGCTTCGTAACTCTTCCATTGTTCTCAGAATTCCGCTGACGTCTAAAAATGCTTCGGTACTCTTCCATTGTTCTCGGAATTCCGCTGACATATAAAAATGCTTCGGAAATCTTGCATTGTTCTCGGCATTCCGCTGACGTTTAAAAATGCTTTGGAACTCTTCCATTGTTCTCGGAATTCCGCTGACGTTTAAAAATGCTTTGGAACTCTTCCATTGTTCTCGGAATTCCGCTGAAGTTTAAAAATGCTTCGGAACTCTTCCATTGTTCTCAGAATTCTGCTGACGTTTAAAAATGCTTCAGAACTCTTCCATTGTTCTCGGAATTCCGCTGACGTTTAAAAATGCTTTGGAACTCTTCCATTGTTCTCGGAATTCCGCTGAAGTTTAAAAATGCTTCGGAACTCTTCCATTGTTCTCAGAATTCTGCTGACGTTTAAAAATGCTTCGTAACTCTTCCATTGTTCTCAGAATTCCGCTGACGTCTAAAAATGCTTCGGTACTCTTCCATTGTTCTCGGAATTCCGCTGACATATAAAAATGCTTCGGAAATCTTGCATTGTTCTCGGCATTCCGCTGACGTTTAAAAATGCTTTGGAACTCTTCCATTGTTCTCGGAATTCCGCTGACGTTTAAAAATGCTTTGGAACTCTTCCATTGTTCTCGGAATTCCGCTGAAGTTTAAAAATGCTTCGGAACTCTTCCATTGTTCTCAGAATTCTGCTGACGTTTAAAAATGCTTCAGAACTCTTCCATTGTTCTCGGAATTCCGCTGACGTTTAAAAATGCTTTGGAACTCTTCCATTGTTCTCGGAATTCCGCCGAAGTTTAAAAATGCTTCAGAACTCTTCCATTGTTCTCGGAATTCCGCTGAAGTTTAAAAATGCTTCGGAACTCTTCCATTGTTCTCAGAATTCTGCTGACGTTTAAAAATGCTTCAGAACTCTTCCATTGTTCTCGGAATTCCGCTGACGTTTAAAAATGCTTCGGAACTCTTCCATTGTTCTCAGAATTCTGCTGACGTTTAAAAATGCTTCAGAACTCTTCCATTGTTCTCGGAATTCCGCTGACGTTTAAAAATGCTTTGGAACGCTTCCATTGTTCTCGGAATTCCGCCGAAGTTTAAAAATGCTTCAGAACTCTTCCATTGTTCTCGGAATTCCGCTGACGTTTAAAAATGCTTCGGAACTCTTCCATTGTTCTCGGAATTCCGTTGAAGTTTAAAAATGCTTCGAAACTCTTCCATTGTTCTCGGAATTCTGCTGAAGTTTAAAAATGCTTCGTAACTCTTCCATTGTTCTCAGAATTCCGCTGACGTCTAAAAATGCTTCGGTACTCTTCCATTGTTCTCGGAATTCCGCTGACATATAAAAATGCTTCGGAAATCTTGCATTGTTCTCGGCATTCCGCTGACGTTTAAAAATGCTTTGGAACTCTTCCATTGTTCTCGGAATTCCGCTGACGTTTAAAAATGCTTTGGAACTCTTCCATTGTTCTCGGAATTCCTCTGAAGTTTAAAAATGCTTCGGAACTCTTCCATTGTTCTCAGAATTCTGCTGACATTTAAAAATGCTTCAGAACTCTTCCATTGTTCTCGGAATTCCGCTGACGTTTAAAAATGCTTTGGAACTCTTCCATTGTTCTCGGAATTCCGCTGAAGTTTAAAAATGCTTCGGAAATCTTCCATTGTTTTCAAAATTCCGCTGACGTTTAAAAATGCTTCAGAACTATTCCATTGTTCTCGGAATTCTGCTGAAGTTTAAAAATGCTTCGGAACTCTTCCATTGTTCTCGGAATTCTGCTGAAGTTTAAAAATGCTTCACAACTCTTCCATTGTTCTCGGAATTCCGCTGACTTTTAAAAATGCTTCGGAACTCTTCCATTGTTCTCCAAATTCCGCTGAAGTTTAAAAATGCTTCGGAACCCTTCCATCGTTCTCGGAATTCTGCTGAAGTTTAAAAATGCTTCGGAACACTTCCATTGTTCTCAGAATTCCGCTGACGTTTAAAAATGCTTCAGAAATCTTCCATTGTTTTCAAAATTCCGCTGACGCTTAAAAATGCTTCAGAACTCTTCCATTGTTCTCGGAATTCTGCTGACGTTTAAAAATGCTTCGGAACTCTTCCATTGTTCTCGGAATTCCGTTGAAGTTTAAAAATGCTTCGAAACTCTTCCATTGTTCTCGGAATTCTGCTGAAGTTTAAAAATGCTTCGTAACTCTTCCATTGTTCTCAGAATTCCGCTGACGTCTAAAAATGCTTCGGTACTCTTCCATTGTTCTCGGAATTCCGTTGACATATAAAAATGCTTCGGAAATCTTGCATTGTTCTCGGCATTCCGCTGACGTTTAAAAATGCTTTGGAACTCTTCCATTGTTCTCGGAATTCCGCTGACGTTTAAAAATGCTTTGGAACTCTTCCATTGTTCTCGGAATTCCGCTGAAGTTTAAAAATGCTTCGGAACTCTTCCATTGTTCTCAGAATTCTGCTGACGTTTAAAAATGCTTCAGAACTCTTCCATTGTTCTCGGAATTCTGCTGAAGTTTAAAAATGCTTCACAACTCTTCCATTGTTCTCGGAATTCCGCTGACTTTTAAAAATGCTTCGGAACTCTTCCATTGTTCTCCAAATTCCGCTGAAGTTTAAAAATGCTTTGGAACCCTTCCATCATTCTCGGAATTCTGCTGAAGTTTAAAAATGCTTCGGAACACTTCCATTGTTCTCAGAATTCCGCTGACGTTTAAAAATGCTTCGGAAATCTTCCACTGTTTTCAAAATTCCGCTGACGCTTAAAAATGCTTCAGAACTCTTCCATTGTTCTCGGAATTCTGCTGACGTTTAAAAATGCTTCGGAACTCTTCCATTGTTCTCGGAATTCCGTTGAAGTTTAAAAATGCTTCGAAACTCTTCCATTGTTCTCGGAATTCTGCTGAAGTTTAAAAATGCTTCGTAACTCTTCCATTGTTCTCAGAATTCCGCTGACGTCTAAAAATGCTTCGGTACTCTTCCATTGTTCTCGGAATTCCGCTGACATATAAAAATGCTTCGGAAATCTTGCATTGTTCTCGGCATTCCGCTGACGTTTAAAAATGCTTTGGAACTCTTCCATTGTTCTCGGAATTCCGCTGACGTTTAAAAATGCTTTGGAACTCTTCCATTGTTCTCGGAATTCCTCTGAAGTTTAAAAATGCTTCGGAACTCTTCCATTGTTCTCAGAATTCTGCTGACATTTAAAAATGCTTCAGAACTCTTCCATTGTTCTCGGAATTCCGCTGACGTTTAAAAATGCTTTGGAACTCTTCCATTGTTCTCGGAATTCCGCTGAAGTTTAAAAATGCTTCGGAAATCTTCCATTGTTTTCAAAATTCCGCTGACGTTTAAAAATGCTTCAGAACTATTCCATTGTTCTCGGAATTCTGCTGAAGTTTTGAAAATGCTTCGGAACTCTTCCATTGTTCTCGGAATTCTGCTGAAGTTTAAAAATGCTTCACAACTCTTCCATTGTTCTCGGAATTCCGCTGACTTTTAAAAATGCTTCGGAACTCTTCCATTGTTCTCCAAATTCCGCTGAAGTTTAAAAATGCTTCGGAACCCTTCCATCGTTCTCGGAATTCTGCTGAAGTTTAAAAATGCTTCGGAACACTTCCATTGTTCTCAGAATTCCGCTGACGTTTAAAAATGCTTCAGAAATCTTCCATTGTTTTCAAAATTCCGCTGACGCTTAAAAATGCTTCAGAACTCTTCCATTGTTCTCGGAATTCTGCTGACGTTTAAAAATGCTTCGGAACTCTTCCATTGTTCTCGGAATTCCGTTGAAGTTTAAAAATGCTTCGAAACTCTTCCATTGTTCTCGGAATTCTGCTGAAGTTTAAAAATGCTTCGTAACTCTTCCATTGTTCTCAGAATTCCGCTGACGTCTAAAAATGCTTCGGTACTCTTCCATTGTTCTCGGAATTCCGCTGACATATAAAAATGCTTCGGAAATCTTGCATTGTTCTCGGCATTCCGCTGACGTTTAAAAATGCTTTGGAACTCTTCCATTGTTCTCGGAATTCCGCTGACGTTTAAAAATGCTTTGGAACTCTTCCATTGTTCTCGGAATTCCGCTGAAGTTTAAAAATGCTTCGGAACTCTTCCATTGTTCTCAGAATTCTGCTGACGTTTAAAAATGCTTCAGAACTCTTCCATTGTTCTCGGAATTCCGCTGACGTTTAAAAATGCTTTGGAACTCTTCCATTGTTCTCGGAATTCCGCTGAAGTTTAAAAATGCTTCGGAACTCTTCCATTGTTCTCAGAATTCTGCTGACGTTTAAAAATGCTTCGTAACTCTTCCATTGTTCTCAGAATTCCGCTGACGTCTAAAAATGCTTCGGTACTCTTCCATTGTTCTCGGAATTCCGCTGACATATAAAAATGCTTCGGAAATCTTGCATTGTTCTCGGCATTCCGCTGACGTTTAAAAATGCTTTGGAACTCTTCCATTGTTCTCGGAATTCCGCTGACGTTTAAAAATGCTTTGGAACTCTTCCATTGTTCTCGGAATTCCGCTGAAGTTTAAAAATGCTTCGGAACTCTTCCATTGTTCTCAGAATTCTGCTGACGTTTAAAAATGCTTCAGAACTCTTCCATTGTTCTCGGAATTCCGCTGACGTTTAAAAATGCTTTGGAACTCTTCCATTGTTCTCGGAATTCCGCTGAAGTTTAAAAATGCTTCGGAACTCTTCCATTGTTCTCAGAATTCTGCTGACGTTTAAAAATGCTTCGTAACTCTTCCATTGTTCTCAGAATTCCGCTGACGTCTAAAAATGCTTCGGTACTCTTCCATTGTTCTCGGAATTCCGCTGACATATAAAAATGCTTCGGAAATCTTGCATTGTTCTCGGCATTCCGCTGACGTTTAAAAATGCTTTGGAACTCTTCCATTGTTCTCGGAATTCCGCTGACGTTTAAAAATGCTTTGGAACTCTTCCATTGTTCTCGGAATTCCGCTGAAGTTTAAAAATGCTTCGGAACTCTTCCATTGTTCTCAGAATTCTGCTGACGTTTAAAAATGCTTCAGAACTCTTCCATTGTTCTCGGAATTCCGCTGACGTTTAAAAATGCTTTGGAACTCTTCCATTGTTCTCGGAATTCCGCCGAAGTTTAAAAATGCTTCAGAACTCTTCCATTGTTCTCGGAATTCCGCTGAAGTTTAAAAATGCTTCGGAACTCTTCCATTGTTCTCAGAATTCTGCTGACGTTTAAAAATGCTTCAGAACTCTTCCATTGTTCTCGGAATTCCGCTGACGTTTAAAAATGCTTCGGAACTCTTCCATTGTTCTCGGAATTCTGCTGAAGTTTAAAAATGCTTCACAACTCTTCCATTGTTCTCGGAATTCCGCTGACTTTTAAAAATGCTTCGGATCTCTTCCATTGTTCTCCAAATTCCGCTGAAGTTTAAAAATGCTTCGGAACCCTTCCATCGTTCTCGGAATTCTGCTGAAGTTTAAAAATGCTTCGGAACACTTCCATTGTTCTCAGAATTCCGCTGACGTTTAAAAATGCTTCAGAAATCTTCCATTGTTTTCAAAATTCCGCTGACGCTTAAAAATGCTTCAGAACTCTTCCATTGTTCTCGGAATTCTGCTGACGTTTAAAAATGCTTCGTAACTCTTCCATTGTTCTCAGAATTCCGCTGACGTCTAAAAATGCTTCGGTACTCTTCCATTGTTCTCGGAATTCCGCTGACATATAAAAATGCTTCGGAAATCTTGCATTGTTCTCGGCATTCCGCTGACGTTTAAAAATGCTTTGGAACTCTTCCATTGTTCTCGGAATTCCGCTGACGTTTAAAAATGCTTTGGAACTCTTCCATTGTTCTCGGAATTCCGCTGAAGTTTAAAAATGCTTCGGAACTCTTCCATTGTTCTCAGAATTCTGCTGACGTTTAAAAATGCTTCAGAACTCTTCCATTGTTCTCGGAATTCCGCTGACGTTTAAAAATGCTTTGGAACTCTTCCATTGTTCTCGGAATTCCGCTGAAGTTTAAAAATGCTTCGGAACTCTTCCATTGTTCTCAGAATTCTGCTGACGTTTAAAAATGCTTCGTAACTCTTCCATTGTTCTCAGAATTCCGCTGACGTCTAAAAATGCTTCGGTACTCTTCCATTGTTCTCGGAATTCCGCTGACATATAAAAATGCTTCGGAAATCTTGCATTGTTCTCGGCATTCCGCTGACGTTTAAAAATGCTTTGGAACTCTTCCATTGTTCTCGGAATTCCGCTGACGTTTAAAAATGCTTTGGAACTCTTCCATTGTTCTCGGAATTCCGCTGAAGTTTAAAAATGCTTCGGAACTCTTCCATTGTTCTCAGAATTCTGCTGACGTTTAAAAATGCTTCAGAACTCTTCCATTGTTCTCGGAATTCCGCTGACGTTTAAAAATGCTTTGGAACTCTTCCATTGTTCTCGGAATTCCGCCGAAGTTTAAAAATGATTCAGAACTCTTCCATTGTTCTCGGAATTCCGCTGAAGTTTAAAAATGCTTCGGAACTCTTCCATTGTTCTCAGAATTCTGCTGACGTTTAAAAATGCTTCAGAACTCTTCCATTGTTCTCGGAATTCCGCTGACGTTTAAAAATGCTTTGGAACTCTTCCATTGTTCTCGGAATTCCGCTGAAGTTTAAAAATGCTTCGGAACTCTTCCATTGTTCTCAGAATTCTGCTGACGTTTAAAAATGCTTCGTAACTCTTCCATTGTTCTCAGAATTCCGCTGACGTCTAAAAATGCTTCGGTACTCTTCCATTGTTCTCGGAATTCCGCTGACATATAAAAATGCTTCGGAAATCTTGCATTGTTCTCGGCATTCCGCTGACGTTTAAAAATGCTTTGGAACTCTTCCATTGTTCTCGGAATTCCGCTGACGTTTAAAAATGCTTTGGAACTCTTCCATTGTTCTCGGAATTCCGCTGAAGTTTAAAAATGCTTCGGAACTCTTCCATTGTTCTCAGAATTCTGCTGACGTTTAAAAATGCTTCAGAACTATTCCACTGTTCTCGGAATTCCGCTGACGTTTAAAAATGCTTTGGAACTCTTCCATTGTTCTCGGAATTCCGCCGAAGTTTAAAAATGCTTCAGAACTCTTCCATTGTTCTCGGAATTCCGCTGAAGTTTAAAAATGCTTCGGAACTCTTCCATTGTTCTCAGAATTCTGCTGACGTTTAAAAATGCTTCAGAACTCTTCCATTGTTCTCGGAATTCCGCTGACGTTTAAAAATGCTTCGGAACTCTTCCATTGTTCTCAGAATTCTGCTGACGTTTAAAAATGCTTCAGAAATCTTGCATTGTTCTCGGCATTCCGCTGACGTTTAAAAATGCTTTGGAACTCTTCCATTGTTCTCGGAATTCCGCTGACGTTTAAAAATGCTTTGGAACTCTTCCATTGTTCTCGGAATTCCTCTGAAGTTTAAAAATGCTTCGGAACTCTTCCATTGTTCTCAGAATTCTGCTGACATTTAAAAATGCTTCGGAAATCTTCCATTGTTTTCAAAATTCCGCTGACGTTTAAAAATGCTTCAGAACTATTCCATTGTTCTCGGAATTCTGCTGAAGTTTAAAAATGCTTCGGAACTCTTCCATTGTTCTCGGAATTCTGCTGAAGTTTAAAAATGCTTCGGAACACTTCCATTGTTCTCAGAATTCCGCTGACGTTTAAAAATGCTTCAGAAATCTTCCATTGTTTTCAAAATTCCGCTGACGCTTAAAAATGCTTCAGAACTCTTCCATTGTTCTCGGAATTCTGCTGACGTTTAAAAATGCTTCGGAACTCTTCCATTGTTCTCGGAATTCCGTTGAAGTTTAAAAATGCTTCGAAACTCTTCCATTGTTCTCGGAATTCTGCTGAAGTTTAAAAATGCTTCGTAACTCTTCCATTGTTCTCAGAATTCCGCTGACGTCTAAAAATGCTTCGGTACTCTTCCATTGTTCTCGGAATTCCGCTGACATATAAAAATGCTTCGGAAATCTTGCATTGTTCTCGGCATTCCGCTGACGTTTAAAAATGCTTTGGAACTCTTCCATTGTTCTCGGAATTCCGCTGACGTTTAAAAATGCTTTGGAACTCTTCCATTGTTCTCGGAATTCCGCTGAAGTTTAAAAATGCTTCGGAACTCTTCCATTGTTCTCAGAATTCTGCTGACGTTTAAAAATGCTTCAGAACTCTTCCATTGTTCTCGGAATTCCGCTGACGTTTAAAAATGCTTTGGAACTCTTCCATTGTTCTCGGAATTCCGCTGAAGTTTAAAAATGCTTCGGAACTCTTCCATTGTTCTCAGAATTCTGCTGACGTTTAAAAATGCTTCGTAACTCTTCCATTGTTCTCAGAATTCCGCTGACGTCTAAAAATGCTTCGGTACTCTTCCATTGTTCTCGGAATTCCGCTGACATATAAAAATGCTTCGGAAATCTTGCATTGTTCTCGGCATTCCGCTGACGTTTAAAAATGCTTTGGAACTCTTCCATTGTTCTCGGAATTCCGCTGACGTTTAAAAATGCTTTGGAACTCTTCCATTGTTCTCGGAATTCCGCTGAAGTTTAAAAATGCTTCGGAACTCTTCCATTGTTCTCAGAATTCTGCTGACGTTTAAAAATGCTTCAGAACTCTTCCATTGTTCTCGGAATTCCGCTGACGTTTAAAAATGCTTTGGAACTCTTCCATTGTTCTCGGAATTCCGACGAAGTTTAAAAATGCTTCAGAACTCTTCCATTGTTCTCGGAATTCCGCTGAAGTTTAAAAATGCTTCGGAACTCTTCCATTGTTCTCAGAATTCTGCTGACGTTTAAAAATGCTTCAGAACTCTTCCATTGTTCTCGGAATTCCGCTGACGTTTAAAAATGCTTCGGAACTCTTCCATTGTTCTCAGAATTCTGCTGACGTTTAAAAATGCTTCAGAACTCTTCCATTGTTCTCGGAATTCCGCTGACGTTTAAAAATGCTTTGGAACGCTTCCATTGTTCTCGGAATTCCTCTGAAGTTTAAAAATGCTTCGGAACTCTTCCATTGTTCTCAGAATTCTGCTGACATTTAAAAATGCTTCGGAAATCTTCCATTGTTTTCAAAATTCCGCTGACGTTTAAAAATGCTTCAGAACTATTCCATTGTTCTCGGAATTCTGCTGAAGTTTAAAAATGCTTCGGAACTCTTCCATTGTTCTCGGAATTCTGCTGAAGTTTAAAAATGCTTCGGAACACTTCCATTGTTCTCAGAATTCCGCTGACGTTTAAAAATGCTTCAGAAATCTTCCATTGTTTTCAAAATTCCGCTGACGCTTAAAAATGCTTCAGAACTCTTCCATTGTTCTCGGAATTCTGCTGACGTTTAAAAATGCTTCGGAACTCTTCCATTGTTCTCGGAATTCCGTTGAAGTTTAAAAATGCTTCGAAACTCTTCCATTGTTCTCGGAATTCTGCTGAAGTTTAAAAATGCTTCGTAACTCTTCCATTGTTCTCAGAATTCCGCTGACGTCTAAAAATGCTTCGGTACTCTTCCATTGTTCTCGGAATTCCGCTGACATATAAAAATGCTTCGGAAATCTTGCATTGTTCTCGGCATTCCGCTGACGTTTAAAAATGCTTTGGAACTCTTCCATTGTTCTCGGAATTCCGCTGACGTTTAAAAATGCTTTGGAACTCTTCCATTGTTCTCGGAATTCCGCTGAAGTTTAAAAATGCTTCGGAACTCTTCCATTGTTCTCAGAATTCTGCTGACGTTTAAAAATGCTTCAGAACTCTTCCATTGTTCTCGGAATTCCGCTGACGTTTAAAAATGCTTTGGAACTCTTCCATTGTTCTCGGAATTCCGCCGAAGTTTAAAAATGATTCAGAACTCTTCCATTGTTCTCAGAATTCCGCTGAAGTTTAAAAATGCTTCGGAACTCTTCCATTGTTCTCAGAATTCTGCTGACGTTTAAAAATGCTTCAGAACTCTTCCATTGTTCTCGGAATTCCGCTGACGTTTAAAAATGCTTTGGAACTCTTCCATTGTTCTCGGAATTCCGCTGAAGTTTAAAAATGCTTCGGAACTCTTCCATTGTTCTCAGAATTCTGCTGACGTTTAAAAATGCTTCAGAACTCTTCCATTGTTCTCGGAATTCCGCTGACGTTTAAAAATGCTTTGGAACTCTTCCATTGTTCTCGGAATTCCGACGAAGTTTAAAAATGCTTCAGAACTCTTCCATTGTTCTCGGAATTCCGCTGAAGTTTAAAAATGCTTCGGAACTCTTCCATTGTTCTCAGAATTCTGCTGACGTTTAAAAATGCTTCAGAACTCTTCCATTGTTCTCGGAATTCCGCTGACGTTTAAAAATGCTTCGGAACTCTTCCATTGTTCTCAGAATTCTGCTGACGTTTAAAAATGCTTCAGAACTCTTCCATTGTTCTCGGAATTCCGCTGACGTTTAAAAATGCTTTGGAACGCTTCCATTGTTCTCGGAATTCCGCCGAAGTTTAAAAATGCTTCAGAACTCTTCCATTGTTCTCGGAATTCCGCTGACGTTTAAAAATGCTTCGGAACTCTTCCATTGTTCTCGGAATTCTGCTGAAGTTTAAAAATGCTTCGGAACACTTCCATTGTTCTCAGAATTCCGCTGACGTTTAAAAATGCTTCAGAAATCTTCCATTGTTTTCAAAATTCCGCTGACGCTTAAAAATGCTTCAGAACTCTTCCATTGTTCTCGGAATTCTGCTGACGTTTAAAAATGCTTCGGAACTCTTCCATTGTTCTCGGAATTCCGTTGAAGTTTAAAAATGCTTCGAAACTCTTCCATTGTTCTCGGAATTCTGCTGAAGTTTAAAAATGCTTCGTAACTCTTCCATTGTTCTCAGAATTCCGCTGACGTCTAAAAATGCTTCGGTACTCTTCCATTGTTCTCGGAATTCCGCTGACATATAAAAATGCTTCGGAAATCTTGCATTGTTCTCGGCATTCCGCTGACGTTTAAAAATGCTTTGGAACTCTTCCATTGTTCTCGGAATTCCGCTGACGTTTAAAAATGCTTTGGAACTCTTCCATTGTTCTCGGAATTCCGCTGAAGTTTAAAAATGCTTCGGAACTCTTCCATTGTTCTCAGAATTCTGCTGACGTTTAAAAATGCTTCGTAACTCTTCCATTGTTCTCAGAATTCCGCTGACGTCTAAAAATGCTTCGGTACTCTTCCATTGTTCTCGGAATTCCGCTGACATATAAAAATGCTTCGGAAATCTTGCATTGTTCTCGGCATTCCGCTGACGTTTAAAAATGCTTTGGAACTCTTCCATTGTTCTCGGAATTCCGCTGACGTTTAAAAATGCTTTGGAACTCTTCCATTGTTCTCGGAATTCCGCTGAAGTTTAAAAATGCTTCGGAACTCTTCCATTGTTCTCAGAATTCTGCTGACGTTTAAAAATGCTTCAGAACTCTTCCATTGTTCTCGGAATTCCGCTGACGTTTAAAAATGCTTTGGAACTCTTCCATTGTTCTCGGAATTCCGACGAAGTTTAAAAATGCTTCAGAACTCTTCCATTGTTCTCGGAATTCCGCTGAAGTTTAAAAATGCTTCGGAACTCTTCCATTGTTCTCAGAATTCTGCTGACGTTTAAAAATGCTTCAGAACTCTTCCATTGTTCTCGGAATTCCGCTGACATTTAAAAATGCTTCGGAACTCTTCCATTGTTCTCAGAATTCTGCTGACGTTTAAAAATGCTTCAGAACTCTTCCATTGTTCTCGGAATTCCGCTGACGTTTAAAAATGCTTTGGAACGCTTCCATTGTTCTCGGAATTCCGCCGAAGTTTAAAAATGCTTCAGAACTCTTCCATTGTTCTCGGAATTCCGCTGACGTTTAAAAATGCTTCGGAACTCTTCCATTGTTCTCGGAATTCCGTTGAAGTTTAAAAATGCTTCGAAACTCTTCCATTGTTCTCGGAATTCTGCTGAAGTTTAAAAATGCTTCGTAACTCTTCCATTGTTCTCAGAATTCCGCTGACGTCTAAAAATGCTTCGGTACTCTTCCATTGTTCTCGGAATTCCGCTGACATATAAAAATGCTTCGGAAATCTTGCATTGTTCTCGGCATTCCGCTGACGTTTAAAAATGCTTTGTAACTCTTCCATTGTTCTCGGAATTCCGCTGACGTTTAAAAATGCTTTGGAACTCTTCCATTGTTCTCGGAATTCTGCTGACGTTTAAAAATGCTTCAGAACTCTTCCATTGTTCTCGGAATTCCGCTGACGTTTAAAAATGCTTTGGAACTCTTCCATTGTTCTCAGAATTCCGCTGACGTCTAAAAATGCTTCGGTACTCTTCCATTGTTCTCGGAATTCCGCTGACATATAAAAATGCTTCGGAAATCTTGCATTGTTCTCGGCATTCCGCTGACGTTTAAAAATGCTTTGTAACTCTTCCATTGTTCTCGGAATTCCGCTGACGTTTAAAAATGCTTTGGAACTCTTCCATTGTTCTCGGAATTCTGCTGACGTTTAAAAATGCTTCGGAACTCTTCCATTGTTCTCGGAATTCCGTTGAAGTTTAAAAATGCTTCGAAACTCTTCCATTGTTCTCGGAATTCTGCTGAAGTTTAAAAATGCTTCGTAACTCTTCCATTGTTCTCAGAATTCCGCTGACGTCTAAAAATGCTTCGGTACTCTTCCATTGTTCTCGGAATTCCGCTGACATATAAAAATGCTTCGGAAATCTTGCATTGTTCTCGGCATTCCGCTGACGTTTAAAAATGCTTTGGAACTCTTCCATTGTTCTCGGAATTCCGCTGACGTTTAAAAATGCTTTGGAACTCTTCCATTGTTCTCGGAATTCCGCTGAAGTTTAAAAATGCTTCGGAACTCTTCCATTGTTCTCAGAATTCTGCTGACGTTTAAAAATGCTTCAGAACTCTTCCATTGTTCTCGGAATTCCGCTGACGTTTAAAAATGCTTTGGAACTCTTCCATTGTTCTCGGAATTCCGCTGACGTTTAAAAATGCTTTGGAACTCTTCCATTGTTCTCGGAATTCTGCTGACGTTTAAAAATGCTTCAGAACTCTTCCATTGTTCTCGGAATTCCGCTGACGTTTAAAAATGCTTTGGAACTCTTCCATTGTTCTCGGAATTCCGCTGAAGTTTAAAAATGCTTCGGAACTCTTCCATTGTTCTCAGAATTCTGCTGACGTTTAAAAATGCTTCGGAACTCTTCTATTGTTCTCGGAATTCTGCTGACGTTTAAAAATGCTTCAGAACTCTTCCATTGTTCTCGGATTTCCGCTGACGTTTAAAAATGCTTCGGAACTCTTCCATTGTTCTCGGAATTCCGCTGAAGTTTAAAAATGCTTCGGAACTCTTCCATTGTTCTCAGAATTCTGCTGACGTTTAAAAATGCTTCGTAACTCTCCCATTGTTCTCAGAATTCCGCTGACGTCTAAAAATGCTTCGGTACTCTTCCATTGTTCTCGGAATTCCGCTGACATATAAAAATGCTTCGGAAATCTTGCATTGTTCTCGGCATTCCGCTGACGTTTAAAAATGCTTTGGAACTCTTCCATTGTTCTCGGAATTCCGCTGACGTTTAAAAATGCTTTGGAACTCTTCCATTGTTCTCGGAATTCCGCTGAAGTTTAAAAATGCTTCGGAACTCTTCCATTGTTCTCAGAATTCTGCTGACGTTTAAAAATGCTTCAGAACTATTCCATTGTTCTCGGAATTCCGCTGACGTTTAAAAATGCTTTGGAACTCTTCCATTGTTCTCGGAATTCCGCCGAAGTTTAAAAATGCTTCAGAACTCTTCCATTGTTCTCGGAATTCCGCTGAAGTTTAAAAATGCTTCGGAACTCTTCCATTGTTCTCAGAATTCTGCTGACGTTTAAAAATGCTTCAGAACTCTTCCATTGTTCTCGGAATTCCGCTGACGTTTAAAAATGCTTCGGAACTCTTCCATTGTTCTCAGAATTCTGCTGACGTTTAAAAATGCTTCAGAAATCTTGCATTGTTCTCGGCATTCCGCTGACGTTTAAAAATGCTTTGGAACTCTTCCATTGTTCTCGGAATTCCGCTGACGTTTAAAAATGCTTTGGAACTCTTCCATTGTTCTCGGAATTCCTCTGAAGTTTAAAAATGCTTCGGAACTCTTCCATTGTTCTCAGAATTCTGCTGACATTTAAAAATGCTTCGGAAATCTTCCATTGTTTTCAAAATTCCGCTGACGTTTAAAAATGCTTCAGAACTATTCCATTGTTCTCGGAATTCTGCTGAAGTTTAAAAATGCTTCGGAACTCTTCCATTGTTCTCGGAATTCTGCTGAAGTTTAAAAATGCTTCGGAACACTTCCATTGTTCTCAGAATTCCGCTGACGTTTAAAAATGCTTCAGAAATCTTCCATTGTTTTCAAAATTCCGCTGACGCTTAAAAATGCTTCAGAACTCTTCCATTGTTCTCGGAATTCTGCTGACGTTTAAAAATGCTTCGGAACTCTTCCATTGTTCTCGGAATTCCGTTGAAGTTTAAAAATGCTTCGAAACTCTTCCATTGTTCTCGGAATTCTGCTGAAGTTTAAAAATGCTTCGTAACTCTTCCATTGTTCTCAGAATTCCGCTGACGTCTAAAAATGCTTCGGTACTCTTCCATTGTTCTCGGAATTCCGCTGACATATAAAAATGCTTCGGAAATCTTGCATTGTTCTCGGCATTCCGCTGACGTTTAAAAATGCTTTGGAACTCTTCCATTGTTCTCGGAATTCCGCTGACGTTTAAAAATGCTTTGGAACTCTTCCATTGTTCTCGGAATTCCGCTGAAGTTTAAAAATGCTTCGGAACTCTTCCATTGTTCTCAGAATTCTGCTGACGTTTAAAAATGCTTCAGAACTCTTCCATTGTTCTCGGAATTCCGCTGACGTTTAAAAATGCTTTGGAACTCTTCCATTGTTCTCGGAATTCCGCTGAAGTTTAAAAATGCTTCGGAACTCTTCCATTGTTCTCAGAATTCTGCTGACGTTTAAAAATGCTTCGTAACTCTTCCATTGTTCTCAGAATTCCGCTGACGTCTAAAAATGCTTCGGTACTCTTCCATTGTTCTCGGAATTCCGCTGACATATAAAAATGCTTCGGAAATCTTGCATTGTTCTCGGCATTCCGCTGACGTTTAAAAATGCTTTGGAACTCTTCCATTGTTCTCGGAATTCCGCTGACGTTTAAAAATGCTTTGGAACTCTTCCATTGTTCTCGGAATTCCGCTGAAGTTTAAAAATGCTTCGGAACTCTTCCATTGTTCTCAGAATTCTGCTGACGTTTAAAAATGCTTCAGAACTCTTCCATTGTTCTCGGAATTCCGCTGACGTTTAAAAATGCTTTGGAACTCTTCCATTGTTCTCGGAATTCCGACGAAGTTTAAAAATGCTTCAGAACTCTTCCATTGTTCTCGGAATTCCGCTGAAGTTTAAAAATGCTTCGGAACTCTTCCATTGTTCTCAGAATTCTGCTGACGTTTAAAAATGCTTCAGAACTCTTCCATTGTTCTCGGAATTCCGCTGACGTTTAAAAATGCTTCGGAACTCTTCCATTGTTCTCAGAATTCTGCTGACGTTTAAAAATGCTTCAGAACTCTTCCATTGTTCTCGGAATTCCGCTGACGTTTAAAAATGCTTTGGAACGCTTCCATTGTTCTCGGAATTCCTCTGAAGTTTAAAAATGCTTCGGAACTCTTCCATTGTTCTCAGAATTCTGCTGACATTTAAAAATGCTTCGGAAATCTTCCATTGTTTTCAAAATTCCGCTGACGTTTAAAAATGCTTCAGAACTATTCCATTGTTCTCGGAATTCTGCTGAAGTTTAAAAATGCTTCGGAACTCTTCCATTGTTCTCGGAATTCTGCTGAAGTTTAAAAATGCTTCGGAACACTTCCATTGTTCTCAGAATTCCGCTGACGTTTAAAAATGCTTCAGAAATCTTCCATTGTTTTCAAAATTCCGCTGACGCTTAAAAATGCTTCAGAACTCTTCCATTGTTCTCGGAATTCTGCTGACGTTTAAAAATGCTTCGGAACTCTTCCATTGTTCTCGGAATTCCGTTGAAGTTTAAAAATGCTTCGAAACTCTTCCATTGTTCTCGGAATTCTGCTGAAGTTTAAAAATGCTTCGTAACTCTTCCATTGTTCTCAGAATTCCGCTGACGTCTAAAAATGCTTCGGTACTCTTCCATTGTTCTCGGAATTCCGCTGACATATAAAAATGCTTCGGAAATCTTGCATTGTTCTCGGCATTCCGCTGACGTTTAAAAATGCTTTGGAACTCTTCCATTGTTCTCGGAATTCCGCTGACGTTTAAAAATGCTTTGGAACTCTTCCATTGTTCTCGGAATTCCGCTGAAGTTTAAAAATGCTTCGGAACTCTTCCATTGTTCTCAGAATTCTGCTGACGTTTAAAAATGCTTCAGAACTCTTCCATTGTTCTCGGAATTCCGCTGACGTTTAAAAATGCTTTGGAACTCTTCCATTGTTCTCGGAATTCCGCCGAAGTTTAAAAATGATTCAGAACTCTTCCATTGTTCTCGGAATTCCGCTGAAGTTTAAAAATGCTTCGGAACTCTTCCATTGTTCTCAGAATTCTGCTGACGTTTAAAAATGCTTCAGAACTCTTCCATTGTTCTCGGAATTCCGCTGACGTTTAAAAATGCTTTGGAACTCTTCCATTGTTCTCGGAATTCCGCTGAAGTTTAAAAATGCTTCGGAACTCTTCCATTGTTCTCAGAATTCTGCTGACGTTTAAAAATGCTTCGTAACTCTTCCATTGTTCTCAGAATTCCGCTGACGTCTAAAAATGCTTCGGTACTCTTCCATTGTTCTCGGAATTCCGCTGACATATAAAAATGCTTCGGAAATCTTGCATTGTTCTCGGCATTCCGCTGACGTTTAAAAATGCTTTGGAACTCTTCCATTGTTCTCGGAATTCCGCTGACGTTTAAAAATGCTTTGGAACTCTTCCATTGTTCTCGGAATTCCGCTGAAGTTTAAAAATGCTTCGGAACTCTTCCATTGTTCTCAGAATTCTGCTGACGTTTAAAAATGCTTCAGAACTCTTCCATTGTTCTCGGAATTCCGCTGACGTTTAAAAATGCTTTGGAACTCTTCCATTGTTCTCGGAATTCCGACGAAGTTTAAAAATGCTTCAGAACTCTTCCATTGTTCTCGGAATTCCGCTGAAGTTTAAAAATGCTTCGGAACTCTTCCATTGTTCTCAGAATTCTGCTGACGTTTAAAAATGCTTCAGAACTCTTCCATTGTTCTCGGAATTCCGCTGACGTTTAAAAATGCTTCGGAACTCTTCCATTGTTCTCAGAATTCTGCTGACGTTTAAAAATGCTTCAGAACTCTTCCATTGTTCTCGGAATTCCGCTGACGTTTAAAAATGCTTTGGAACGCTTCCATTGTTCTCGGAATTCCGCCGAAGTTTAAAAATGCTTCAGAACTCTTCCATTGTTCTCGGAATTCCGCTGACGTTTAAAAATGCTTCGGAACTCTTCCATTGTTCTCGGAATTCTGCTGAAGTTTAAAAATGCTTCGGAACACTTCCATTGTTCTCAGAATTCCGCTGACGTTTAAAAATGCTTCAGAAATCTTCCATTGTTTTCAAAATTCCGCTGACGCTTAAAAATGCTTCAGAACTCTTCCATTGTTCTCGGAATTCTGCTGACGTTTAAAAATGCTTCGGAACTCTTCCATTGTTCTCGGAATTCCGTTGAAGTTTAAAAATGCTTCGAAACTCTTCCATTGTTCTCGGAATTCTGCTGAAGTTTAAAAATGCTTCGTAACTCTTCCATTGTTCTCAGAATTCCGCTGACGTCTAAAAATGCTTCGGTACTCTTCCATTGTTCTCGGAATTCCGCTGACATATAAAAATGCTTCGGAAATCTTGCATTGTTCTCGGCATTCCGCTGACGTTTAAAAATGCTTTGGAACTCTTCCATTGTTCTCGGAATTCCGCTGACGTTTAAAAATGCTTTGGAACTCTTCCATTGTTCTCGGAATTCCGCTGAAGTTTAAAAATGCTTCGGAACTCTTCCATTGTTCTCAGAATTCTGCTGACGTTTAAAAATGCTTCAGAACTCTTCCATTGTTCTCGGAATTCCGCTGACGTTTAAAAATGCTTTGGAACTCTTCCATTGTTCTCGGAATTCCGCTGAAGTTTAAAAATGCTTCGGAACTCTTCCATTGTTCTCAGAATTCTGCTGACGTTTAAAAATGCTTCGTAACTCTTCCATTGTTCTCAGAATTCCGCTGACGTCTAAAAATGCTTCGGTACTCTTCCATTGTTCTCGGAATTCCGCTGACATATAAAAATGCTTCGGAAATCTTGCATTGTTCTCGGCATTCCGCTGACGTTTAAAAATGCTTTGGAACTCTTCCATTGTTCTCGGAATTCCGCTGACGTTTAAAAATGCTTTGGAACTCTTCCATTGTTCTCAGAATTCCGCTGAAGTTTAAAAATGCTTCGGAACTCTTCCATTGTTCTCAGAATTCTGCTGACGTTTAAAAATGCTTCAGAACTCTTCCATTGTTCTCGGAATTCCGCTGACGTTTAAAAATGCTTTGGAACTCTTCCATTGTTCTCGGAATTCCGACGAAGTTTAAAAATGCTTCAGAACTCTTCCATTGTTCTCGGAATTCCGCTGAAGTTTAAAAATGCTTCGGAACTCTTCCATTGTTCTCAGAATTCTGCTGACGTTTAAAAATGCTTCAGAACTCTTCCATTGTTCTCGGAATTCCGCTGACATTTAAAAATGCTTCGGAACTCTTCCATTGTTCTCAGAATTCTGCTGACGTTTAAAAATGCTTCAGAACTCTTCCATTGTTCTCGGAATTCCGCTGACGTTTAAAAATGCTTTGGAACGCTTCCATTGTTCTCGGAATTCCGCCGAAGTTTAAAAATGCTTCAGAACTCTTCCATTGTTCTCGGAATTCCGCTGACGTTTAAAAATGCTTCGGAACTCTTCCATTGTTCTCGGAATTCCGTTGAAGTTTAAAAATGCTTCGAAACTCTTCCATTGTTCTCGGAATTCTGCTGAAGTTTAAAAATGCTTCGTAACTCTTCCATTGTTCTCAGAATTCCGCTGACGTCTAAAAATGCTTCGGTACTCTTCCATTGTTCTCGGAATTCCGCTGACATATAAAAATGCTTCGGAAATCTTGCATTGTTCTCGGCATTCCGCTGACGTTTAAAAATGCTTTGTAACTCTTCCATTGTTCTCGGAATTCCGCTGACGTTTAAAAATGCTTTGGAACTCTTGCATTGTTCTCGGAATTCTGCTGACGTTTAAAAATGCTTCAGAACTCTTCCATTGTTCTCGGAATTCCGCTGACGTTTAAAAATGCTTTGGAACTCTTCCATTGTTCTCGGAATTCCGCTGAAGTTTAAAAATGCTTCGGAACTCTTCCATTGTTCTCAGAATTCTGCTGACGTTTAAAAATGCTTCGGAACTCTTCTATTGTTCTCGGAATTCTGCTGACGTTTAAAAATGCTTCAGAACTCTTCCATTGTTCTCGGATTTCCGCTGACGTTTAAAAATGCTTCGGAACTCTTCCATTGTTCTCGGAATTCCGCTGAAGTTTAAAAATGCTTCGGAACTCTTCCATTGTTCTCAGAATTCTGCTGACGTTTAAAAATGCTTCGGAACTCTTCTATTGTTCTCAGAATTCCGCTGACGTTTAAAAATGCTTCGGTACTCTTCCATTGTTCTAGGAATTCCGCTGACGTCTAAAAATGCTTCGGTACTCTTCCATTGTTCTCGGAATTCCGCTGACATATAAAAATGCTTCGGAAATCTTGCATTGTTCTCGGCATTCCGCTGACGTTTAAAAATGCTTTGGAACTCTTCCATTGTTCTCGGAATTCCGCTGACGTTTAAAAATGCTTTGGAACTCTTCCATTGTTCTCGGAATTCCTCTGAAGTTTAAAAATGCTTCGGAACTCTTCCATTGTTCTCAGAATTCTGCTGACATTTAAAAATGCTTCAGAACTCTTCCATTGTTCTCGGAATTCCGCTGACGTTTAAAAATGCTTTGGAACTCTTCCATTGTTCTCGGAATTCCGCTGAAGTTTAAAAATGCTTCGGAAATCTTCCATTGTTTTCAAAATTCCGCTGACGTTTAAAAATGCTTCAGAACTATTCCATTGTTCTCGGAATTCTGCTGAAGTTTAAAAATGCTTCGGAACTCTTCCATTGTTCTCGGAATTCTGCTGAAGTTTAAAAATGCTTCACAACTCTTCCATTGTTCTCGGAATTCCGCTGACTTTTAAAAATGCTTCGGAACTCTTCCATTGTTCTCCAAATTCCGCTGAAGTTTAAAAATGCTTCGGAACCCTTCCATCGTTCTCGGAATTCTGCTGAAGTTTAAAAATGCTTCGGAACACTTCCATTGTTCTCAGAATTCCGCTGACGTTTAAAAATGCTTCAGAAATCTTCCATTGTTTTCAAAATTCCGCTGACGCTTAAAAATGCTTCAGAACTCTTCCATTGTTCTCGGAATTCTGCTGACGTTTAAAAATGCTTCGTAACTCTTCCATTGTTCTCAGAATTCCGCTGACGTCTAAAAATGCTTCGGTACTCTTCCATTGTTCTCGGAATTCCGCTGACATATAAAAATGCTTCGGAAATCTTGCATTGTTCTCGGCATTCCGCTGACGTTTAAAAATGCTTTGGAACTCTTCCATTGTTCTCGGAATTCCGCTGACGTTTAAAAATGCTTTGGAACTCTTCCATTGTTCTCGGAATTCCGCTGAAGTTTAAAAATGCTTCGGAACTCTTCCATTGTTCTCAGAATTCTGCTGACGTTTAAAAATGCTTCAGAACTCTTCCATTGTTCTCGGAATTCCGCTGACGTTTAAAAATGCTTTGGAACTCTTCCATTGTTCTCGGAATTCCGCTGAAGTTTAAAAATGCTTCGGAACTCTTCCATTGTTCTCAGAATTCTGCTGACGTTTAAAAATGCTTCGTAACTCTTCCATTGTTCTCAGAATTCCGCTGACGTCTAAAAATGCTTCGGTACTCTTCCATTGTTCTCGGAATTCCGCTGACATATAAAAATGCTTCGGAAATCTTGCATTGTTCTCGGCATTCCGCTGACGTTTAAAAATGCTTTGGAACTCTTCCATTGTTCTCGGAATTCCGCTGACGTTTAAAAATGCTTTGGAACTCTTCCATTGTTCTCGGAATTCCGCTGAAGTTTAAAAATGCTTCGGAACTCTTCCATTGTTCTCAGAATTCTGCTGACGTTTAAAAATGCTTCAGAACTCTTCCATTGTTCTCGGAATTCCGCTGACGTTTAAAAATGCTTTGGAACTCTTCCATTGTTCTCGGAATTCCGCCGAAGTTTAAAAATGCTTCAGAACTCTTCCATTGTTCTCGGAATTCCGCTGAAGTTTAAAAATGCTTCGGAACTCTTCCATTGTTCTCAGAATTCTGCTGACGTTTAAAAATGCTTCAGAACTCTTCCATTGTTCTCGGAATTCCGCTGACGTTTAAAAATGCTTTGGAACTCTTCCATTGTTCTCGGAATTCCGCTGAAGTTTAAAAATGCTTCGGAACTCTTCCATTGTTCTCAGAATTCTGCTGACGTTTAAAAATGCTTCGTAACTCTTCCATTGTTCTCAGAATTCCGCTGACGTCTAAAAATGCTTCGGTACTCTTCCATTGTTCTCGGAATTCCGCTGACATATAAAAATGCTTCGGAAATCTTGCATTGTTCTCGGCATTCCGCTGACGTTTAAAAATGCTTTGGAACTCTTCCATTGTTCTCGGAATTCCGCTGACGTTTAAAAATGCTTTGGAACTCTTCCATTGTTCTCGGAATTCCGCTGAAGTTTAAAAATGCTTCGGAACTCTTCCATTGTTCTCAGAATTCTGCTGACGTTTAAAAATGCTTCAGAACTATTCCATTGTTCTCGGAATTCCGCTGACGTTTAAAAATGCTTTGGAACTCTTCCATTGTTCTCGGAATTCCGCCGAAGTTTAAAAATGCTTCAGAACTCTTCCATTGTTCTCGGAATTCCGCTGAAGTTTAAAAATGCTTCGGAACTCTTCCATTGTTCTCAGAATTCTGCTGACGTTTAAAAATGCTTCAGAACTCTTCCATTGTTCTCGGAATTCCGCTGACGTTTAAAAATGCTTCGGAACTCTTCCATTGTTCTCAGAATTCTGCTGACGTTTAAAAATGCTTCAGAACTCTTCCATTGTTCTCGGAATTCCGCTGACGTTTAAAAATGCTTTGGAACGCTTCCATTGTTCTCGGAATTCCGCCGAAGTTTAAAAATGCTTCAGAACTCTTCCATTGTTCTCGGAATTCCGCTGACGTTTAAAAATGCTTCGGAACTCTTCCATTGTTCTCGGAATTCCGTTGAAGTTTAAAAATGCTTCGAAACTCTTCCATTGTTCTCGGAATTCTGCTGAAGTTTAAAAATGCTTCGTAACTCTTCCATTGTTCTCAGAATTCCGCTGACGTCTAAAAATGCTTCGGTACTCTTCCATTGTTCTCGGAATTCCGCTGACATATAAAAATGCTTCGGAAATCTTGCATTGTTCTCGGCATTCCGCTGACGTTTAAAAATGCTTTGGAACTCTTCCATTGTTCTCGGAATTCCGCTGACGTTTAAAAATGCTTTGGAACTCTTCCATTGTTCTCGGAATTCCTCTGAAGTTTAAAAATGCTTCGGAACTCTTCCATTGTTCTCAGAATTCTGCTGACATTTAAAAATGCTTCGGAAATCTTCCATTGTTTTCAAAATTCCGCTGACGTTTAAAAATGCTTCAGAACTATTCCATTGTTCTCGGAATTCTGCTGAAGTTTAAAAATGCTTTGGAACTCTTCCATTGTTCTCGGAATTCTGCTGAAGTTTAAAAATGCTTCGGAACACTTCCATTGTTCTCAGAATTCCGCTGACGTTTAAAAATGCTTCAGAAATCTTCCATTGTTTTCAAAATTCCGCTGACGCTTAAAAATGCTTCAGAACTCTTCCATTGTTCTCGGAATTCTGCTGACGTTTAAAAATGCTTCGGAACTCTTCCATTGTTCTCGGAATTCCGTTGAAGTTTAAAAATGCTTCGAAACTCTTCCATTGTTCTCGGAATTCTGCTGAAGTTTAAAAATGCTTCGTAACTCTTCCATTGTTCTCAGAATTCCGCTGACGTCTAAAAATGCTTCGGTACTCTTCCATTGTTCTCGGAATTCCGCTGACATATAAAAATGCTTCGGAAATCTTGCATTGTTCTCGGCATTCCGCTGACGTTTAAAAATGCTTTGGAACTCTTCCATTGTTCTCGGAATTCCGCTGACGTTTAAAAATGCTTTGGAACTCTTCCATTGTTCTCGGAATTCCGCTGAAGTTTAAAAATGCTTCGGAACTCTTCCATTGTTCTCAGAATTCTGCTGACGTTTAAAAATGCTTCAGAACTCTTCCATTGTTCTCGGAATTCCGCTGACGTTTAAAAATGCTTTGGAACTCTTCCATTGTTCTCGGAATTCCGCTGAATTTTAAAAATGCTTCGGAACTCTTCCATTGTTCTCAGAATTCTGCTGACGTTTAAAAATGCTTCGTAACTCTTCCATTGTTCTCAGAATTCCGCTGACGTCTAAAAATGCTTCGGTACTCTTCCATTGTTCTCGGAATTCCGCTGACATATAAAAATGCTTCGGAAATCTTGCATTGTTCTCGGCATTCCGCTGACGTTTAAAAATGCTTTGGAACTCTTCCATTGTTCTCGGAATTCCGCTGACGTTTAAAAATGCTTTGGAACTCTTCCATTGTTCTCGGAATTCCGCTGAAGTTTAAAAATGCTTCGGAACTCTTCCATTGTTCTCAGAATTCTGCTGACGTTTAAAAATGCTTCAGAACTCTTCCATTGTTCTCGGAATTCCGCTGACGTTTAAAAATGCTTTGGAACTCTTCCATTTTTCTCGGAATTCCGACGAAGTTTAAAAATGCTTCAGAACTCTTCCATTGTTCTCGGAATTCCGCTGAAGTTTAAAAATGCTTCGGAACTCTTCCATTGTTCTCAGAATTCTGCTGACGTTTAAAAATGCTTCAGAACTCTTCCATTGTTCTCGGAATTCCGCTGACGTTTAAAAATGCTTCGGAACTCTTCCATTGTTCTCAGAATTCTGCTGACGTTTAAAAATGCTTCAGAACTCTTCCATTGTTCTCGGAATTCCGCTGACGTTTAAAAATGCTTTGGAACGCTTCCATTGTTCTCGGAATTCCTCTGAAGTTTAAAAATGCTTCGGAACTCTTCCATTGTTCTCAGAATTCTGCTGACATTTAAAAATGCTTCGGAAATCTTCCATTGTTTTCAAAATTCCGCTGACGTTTAAAAATGCTTCAGAACTATTCCATTGTTCTCGGAATTCTGCTGAAGTTTAAAAATGCTTCGGAACTCTTCCATTGTTCTCGGAATTCTGCTGAAGTTTAAAAATGCTTCGGAACACTTCCATTGTTCTCAGAATTCCGCTGACGTTTAAAAATGCTTCAGAAATCTTCCATTGTTTTCAAAATTCCGCTGACGCTTAAAAATGCTTCAGAACTCTTCCATTGTTCTCGGAATTCTGCTGACGTTTAAAAATGCTTCGGAACTCTTCCATTGTTCTCGGAATTCCGTTGAAGTTTAAAAATGCTTCGAAACTCTTCCATTGTTCTCGGAATTCTGCTGAAGTTTAAAAATGCTTCGTAACTCTTCCATTGTTCTCAGAATTCCGCTGACGTCTAAAAATGCTTCGGTACTCTTCCATTGTTCTCGGAATTCCGCTGACATATAAAAATGCTTCGGAAATCTTGCATTGTTCTCGGCATTCCGCTGACGTTTAAAAATGCTTTGGAACTCTTCCATTGTTCTCGGAATTCCGCTGACGTTTAAAAATGCTTTGGAACTCTTCCATTGTTCTCGGAATTCCGCTGAAGTTTAAAAATGCTTCGGAACTCTTCCATTGTTCTCAGAATTCTGCTGACGTTTAAAAATGCTTCAGAACTCTTCCATTGTTCTCGGAATTCCGCTGACGTTTAAAAATGCTTTGGAACTCTTCCATTGTTCTCGGAATTCCGCTGAAGTTTAAAAATGCTTCGGAACTCTTCCATTGTTCTCAGAATTCTGCTGACGTTTAAAAATGCTTCGTAACTCTTCCATTGTTCTCAGAATTCCGCTGACGTCTAAAAATGCTTCGGTACTCTTCCATTGTTCTCGGAATTCCGCTGACATATAAAAATGCTTCGGAAATCTTGCATTGTTCTCGGCATTCCGCTGACGTTTAAAAATGCTTTGGAACTCTTCCATTGTTCTCGGAATTCCGCTGACGTTTAAAAATGCTTTGGAACTCTTCCATTGTTCTCGGAATTCCGCTGAAGTTTAAAAATGCTTCGGAACTCTTCCATTGTTCTCAGAATTCTGCTGACGTTTAAAAATGCTTCAGAACTCTTCCATTGTTCTCGGAATTCCGCTGACGTTTAAAAATGCTTTGGAACTCTTCCATTGTTCTCGGAATTCCGACGAAGTTTAAAAATGCTTCAGAACTCTTCCATTGTTCTCGGAATTCCGCTGAAGTTTAAAAATGCTTCGGAACTCTTCCATTGTTCTCGGAATTCCGCTGAAGTTTAAAAATGCTTCGGAACTCTTCCATTGTTCTCAGAATTCTGCTGACGTTTAAAAATGCTTCGGAACTCTTACATTGTTCTCGGAATTCCGCTGAAGTTTAAAAATGCTTCGGAACTCTTCCATTGTTCTCAGAATTCTGCTGACGTTTAAAAATGCTTCGGAACTCTTCTATTGTTCTCAGAATTCCGCTGACGTTTAAAAATGCTTCGGTACTCTTCCATTGTTCTCGGAATTCCGCTGACGTCTAAAAATGCTTCGGTACTCTTCCATTGTTCTCGGAATTCCGCTGACATATAAAAATGCTTCGGAAATCTTGCATTGTTCTCGGCATTCCGCTGACGTTTAAAAATGCTTTGGAACTCTTCCATTGTTCTCGGAATTCCGCTGACGTTTAAAAATGCTTTGGAACTCTTCCATTGTTCTCGGAATTCCGCTGAAGTTTAAAAATGCTTCGGAACTCTTCCATTGTTCTCAGAATTCTGCTGACGTTTAAAAATGCTTCAGAACTCTTCCATTGTTCTCGGAATTCCGCTGACGTTTAAAAATGCTTTGGAACTCTTCCATTGTTCTCGGAATTCCGCCGAAGTTTAAAAATGCTACAAAACTCTTCCATTGTTCTCGGATTTCCGCTGACGTTTAATAATGCTTCGGAACTCTTCCATTGTTCTCGGAATTCCGCTGACGTTTAAAAATGCTTCGGAACTCTTCCATTGTTCTCGGAATTCCGTTGAAGTTTAAAAATGCTTCGAAACTCTTCCATTGTTCTCGGAATTCTGCTGAAGTTTAAAAATGCTTCGTAACTCTTCCATTGCTCTCAGAATTCCGCTGACGTCTAAAAATGCTTCGGTACTCTTCCATTGTTCTCGGAATTCCGCTGAAGTTTAAAAATGCTTCGGAACTCTTCCATTGTTCTCAGAATTCTGCTGACGTTTAAAAATGCTTCGGAACTCTTCTATTGTTCTCGGATATCTACTGACGTTTAAAAATGCTTCAGAACTCTTCCATTGTTCTCGGATTTCCGCTGACGTTTAAAACTGCTTCGGAACTCTTCCATTGTTCTCGGAATTCCGCTGAAGTTTAAAAATGCTTCGGAACTCTTCCATTGTTCTCAGAATTCTGCTGACGTTTAAAAATGCTTCGGAACTCTTCTATTGTTCTCGGAATTCAGCTGACGTTTAAAAATGCTTCAGAACTCTTCCATTGTTCTCGGATTTCCGCTGACGTTTAATAATGCTTCGGAACTCTTCCATTGTTCTCGGAATTCCGCTGAAGTTTAAAAATGCTTCGGAACACTTCCATTGTTCTCAGAATTCTGCTGACGTTTAAAAATGCTTCAGAACTCTTCTATTGTTCTCGGAATTCTGCTGAAGTTTAAAAATGCTTCGAAACTCTTCCATTGTTCTCGGAATTCTGCTGAAGTTTAAAAATGCTTCAGAACTCTTCTATTGCTCTCGGAATTCCGCTGACGTTTAATAATGCTTCGCAACTCTTCCATTGTTCTCGGAATTCCGTTGAAGTTTAAAAATGCTTCAAAACTCTTCCATTGTTCTCGGAATTCTGCTGTAGTTTAAAAATGCTTCGGAACTCTTCCATTGTTCTCAGAATTCCGCTGACGTTTAAAAATGCTTCGGTACTCTTCCATTGTTCTCGGAATTCCGTTGACATTTAAAAATGCTTCGGAACTCTTCAATTGTTCTCGGAATTCTGCTGAACTTTTAAAATGCTTTGGAACTCTTCCATTGCTCTCGGAATTCGGGTGAAGTTTAAAAATGCTTCGGAACTCTTCTATTGTTCTCGGAATTCCGCTGAAGTTTAAAAATGCTTAAAATCTCTTCCATTTTTCTCGTAATTCTGCTCATGTTTAAAAATGCTTCGGAACTCTTCCATTGTTGTCGTAATTCCGCTGAAGTTTAAAAATGCTTCGGAACTCTTCCATTGTTCTCGGAATTCCGATGACTTTTTAAAATGCTTCGGTACTCTTCCATTGTTCTCGGAATTCCGCTGACGTTTAAAAATGCTTCGTAACTCTTCCATTGTTATCGGAATTCCGCTGAAGTTTAAAAATGCTTTGGAACTCTTCCATTGTTCTAGGAATTCTGCAGAAGTCTAAAAATTCATCTGAACTCTTCCATTGTTCTCGGAATTCGTGTGAATTTTAAAAATGCTTGGGATCTCTTCTATTGTTCTCGGAATTCCGCTGAAGTTTAAAAATGCTTAAAATCTCTTACATTGTTCTCGGAATTCCGCTGAAGTTTAAAAATGCTTCGGAACTCTTCCATTGTTCTCGGAATTCCGATGACTTTTTAAAATGCTTCGGTACTCTTCCATTGTTCTCGGAATTCCGCTGACGTTTAAAAATGCTTCGTAACTCTTCCATTGTTATCGGAATTCCGCTGAAGTTTAAAAATGCTTCGGAACTCTTCCATTGTTCTAGGAATTCTGCTGAAGTCTAAAAATTCATCTGAACTCTTCCATTGTTCTCGGAATTCGTGTGAATTTTAAAAATGCTTCGGATCTCTTCTATTGTTCTCGGAATTCCGCTGAAGTTTAAAAATGCTTAAAATCTCTTACATTTTTCTCGGAATTCCGCTGAAGTTTAAAAATGCTTCGGAAATCTTCCATTGTTTTCAAAATTCCGGTGACGTTTAAAAATGCTTCAGAACTATTCCATTGTTCTCGGAATTCTGCTGAAGTTTAAAAATGCTTCGGAACTCTTCCATTGTTCTCGGAATTCTGCTGAAGTTTAAAAATGCTTCACAACTCTTCCATTGTTCTCGGAATTCCGCTGACTTTTAAAAATGCTTCGGAACTCTTCCATTGTTCTCCAAATTCCGCTGAAGTTTAAAAATGCTTTGGAACCCTTCCATCGTTCTCGGAATTCTGCTGAAGTTTAAAAATGCTTCGGAACACTTCCATTGTTCTCAGAATTCCGCTGACGTTTAAAAATGCTTCGGAAATCTTCCACTGTTTTCAAAATTCCGCTGACGCTTAAAAATGCTTCAGAACTCTTCCATTGTTCTCGGAATTCTGCTGACGTTTAAAAATGCTTCGGAACTCTTCCATTGTTCTCGGGATTCCGTTGAAGTTTAAAAATGCTTCGAAACTCTTCCATTGTTCTCGGAATTCTGCTGAAGTTTAAAAATGCTTCGTAACTCTTCCATTGTTCTCAGAATTCCGCTGACGTCTAAAAATGCTTCGGAACTCTTCCATTGTTCTCGGAATTCCGTTGAAGTTTAAAAATGCTTCGAAACTCTTCCATTGTTCTCGGAATTCTGCTGAAGTTTAAAAATGCTTCGTAACTCTTCCATTGTTCTCAGAATTCCGCTGACGTCTAAAAATGCTTCGGTACTCTTCCATTGTTCTCGGAATTCCGCTGACATATAAAAATGCATCGGAAATCTTGCATTGTTCTCGGCATTCCGCTGACGTTTAAAAATGCTTTGGAACTCTTCCATTGTTCTCGGAATTCCGCTGACGTTTAAAAATGCTTTGGAACTCTTCCATTGTTCTCGGAATTCCGCTGAAGTTTAAAAATGCTTCGGAACTCTTCCATTGTTCTCAGAATTCTGCTGACGTTTAAAAATGCTTCAGAACTCTTCCATTGTTCTCGGAATTCCGCTGAAGTTTAAAAATGCTTCGGAACTCTTCCATTGTTCTCGGAATTCCGCTGAAGTTTAAAAATGCTTCGGAACTCTTCCATTGTTCTCAGAATTCTGCTGACGTTTAAAAATGCTTCGGAACTCTTACATTGTTCTCGGAATTCCGCTGAAGTTTAAAAATGCTTCGGAACTCTTCCATTGTTCTCAGAATTCTGCTGACGTTTAAAAATGCTTCGGAACTCTTCTATTGTTCTCAGAATTCCGCTGACGTTTAAAAATGCTTCGGTACTCTTCCATTGTTCTCGGAATTCCGCTGACGTCTAAAAATGCTTCGGTACTCTTCCATTGTTCTCGGAATTCCGCTGACATATAAAAATGCTTCGGAAATCTTGCATTGTTCTCGGCATTCCGCTGACGTTTAAAAATGCTTTGGAACTCTTCCATTGTTCTCGGAATTCCGCTGACGTTTAAAAATGCTTTGGAACTCTTCCATTGTTCTCGGAATTCCGCTGAAGTTTAAAAATGCTTCGGAACTCTTCCATTGTTCTCAGAATTCTGCTGACGTTTAAAAATGCTTCAGAACTCTTCCATTGTTCTCGGAATTCCGCTGACGTTTAAAAATGCTTTGGAACTCTTCCATTGTTCTCGGAATTCCGCCGAAGTTTAAAAATGCTACAAAACTCTTCCATTGTTCTCGGATTTCCGCTGACGTTTAATAATGCTTCGGAACTCTTCCATTGTTCTCGGAATTCCGCTGACGTTTAAAAATGCTTCGGAACTCTTCCATTGTTCTCGGAATTCCGTTGAAGTTTAAAAATGCTTCGAAACTCTTCCATTGTTCTCGGAATTCTGCTGAAGTTTAAAAATGCTTCGTAACTCTTCCATTGCTCTCAGAATTCCGCTGACGTCTAAAAATGCTTCGGTACTCTTCCATTGTTCTCGGAATTCCGCTGAAGTTTAAAAATGCTTCGGAACTCTTCCATTGTTCTCAGAATTCTGCTGACGTTTAAAAATGCTTCGGAACTCTTCTATTGTTCTCGGATATCTACTGACGTTTAAAAATGCTTCAGAACTCTTCCATTGTTCTCGGATTTCCGCTGACGTTTAAAACTGCTTCGGAACTCTTCCATTGTTCTCGGAATTCCGCTGAAGTTTAAAAATGCTTCGGAACTCTTCCATTGTTCTCAGAATTCTGCTGACGTTTAAAAATGCTTCGGAACTCTTCTATTGTTCTCGGAATTCAGCTGACGTTTAAAAATGCTTCAGAACTCTTCCATTGTTCTCGGATTTCCGCTGACGTTTAATAATGCTTCGGAACTCTTCCATTGTTCTCGGAATTCCGCTGAAGTTTAAAAATGTTTCGGAACACTTCCATTGTTCTCAGAATTCTGCTGACGTTTAAAAATGCTTCAGAACTCTTCTATTGTTCTCGGAATTCTGCTGAAGTTTAAAAATGCTTCGAAACTCTTCCATTGTTCTCGGAATTCTGCTGAAGTTTAAAAATGCTTCAGAACTCTTCTATTGCTCTCGGAATTCCGCTGACGTTTAATAATGCTTCGCAACTCTTCCATTGTTCTCGGAATTCCGTTGAAGTTTAAAAATGCTTCAAAACTCTTCCATTGTTCTCGGAATTCTGCTGTAGTTTAAAAATGCTTCGGAACTCTTCCATTGTTCTCAGAATTCCGCTGACGTTTAAAAATGCTTCGGTACTCTTCCATTGTTCTCGGAATTCCGTTGACATTTAAAAATGCTTCGGAACTCTTCAATTGTTCTCGGAATTCTGCTGAACTTTTAAAATGCTTTGGAACTCTTCCATTGCTCTCGGAATTCGGGTGAAGTTTAAAAATGCTTCGGAACTCTTCTATTGTTCTCGGAATTCCGCTGAAGTTTAAAAATGCTTAAAATCTCTTCCATTTTTCTCGTAATTCTGCTCATGTTTAAAAATGCTTCGGAACTCTTCCATTGTTGTCGTAATTCCGCTGAAGTTTAAAAATGCTTCGGAACTCTTCCATTGTTCTCGGAATTCCGATGACTTTTTAAAATGCTTCGGTACTCTTCCATTGTTCTCGGAATTCCGCTGACGTTTAAAAATGCTTCGTAACTCTTCCATTGTTATCGGAATTCCGCTGAAGTTTAAAAATGCTTTGGAACTCTTCCATTGTTCTAGGAATTCTGCAGAAGTCTAAAAATTCATCTGAACTCTTCCATTGTTCTCGGAATTCGTGTGAATTTTAAAAATGCTTGGGATCTCTTCTATTGTTCTCGGAATTCCGCTGAAGTTTAAAAATGCTTAAAATCTCTTACATTGTTCTCGGAATTCCGCTGAAGTTTAAAAATGCTTCGGAACTCTTCCATTGTTCTCGGAATTCCGATGACTTTTTAAAATGCTTCGGTACTCTTCCATTGTTCTCGGAATTCCGCTGACGTTTAAAAATGCTTCGTAACTCTTCCATTGTTATCGGAATTCCGCTGAAGTTTAAAAATGCTTCGGAACTCTTCCATTGTTCTAGGAATTCTGCTGAAGTCTAAAAATTCATCTGAACTCTTCCATTGTTCTCGGAATTCGTGTGAATTTTAAAAATGCTTCGGATCTCTTCTATTGTTCTCGGAATTCCGCTGAAGTTTAAAAATGCTTAAAATCTCTTACATTTTTCTCGGAATTCCGCTGAAGTTTAAAAATGCTTCGGAAATCTTCCATTGTTTTCAAAATTCCGGTGACGTTTAAAAATGCTTCAGAACTATTCCATTGTTCTCGGAATTCTGCTGAAGTTTAAAAATGCTTCGGAACTCTTCCATTGTTCTCGGAATTCTGCTGAAGTTTAAAAATGCTTCACAACTCTTCCATTGTTCTCGGAATTCCGCTGACTTTTAAAAATGCTTCGGAACTCTTCCATTGTTCTCCAAATTCCGCTGAAGTTTAAAAATGCTTTGGAACCCTTCCATCGTTCTCGGAATTCTGCTGAAGTTTAAAAATGCTTCGGAACACTTCCATTGTTCTCAGAATTCCGCTGACGTTTAAAAATGCTTCGGAAATCTTCCACTGTTTTCAAAATTCCGCTGACGCTTAAAAATGCTTCAGAACTCTTCCATTGTTCTCGGAATTCTGCTGACGTTTAAAAATGCTTCGGAACTCTTCCATTGTTCTCGGGATTCCGTTGAAGTTTAAAAATGCTTCGAAACTCTTCCATTGTTCTCGGAATTCTGCTGAAGTTTAAAAATGCTTCGTAACTCTTCCATTGTTCTCAGAATTCCGCTGACGTCTAAAAATGCTTCGGAACTCTTCCATTGTTCTCGGAATTCCGTTGAAGTTTAAAAATGCTTCGAAACTCTTCCATTGTTCTCGGAATTCTGCTGAAGTTTAAAAATGCTTCGTAACTCTTCCATTGTTCTCAGAATTCCGCTGACGTCTAAAAATGCTTCGGTACTCTTCCATTGTTCTCGGAATTCCGCTGACATATAAAAATGCATCGGAAATCTTGCATTGTTCTCGGCATTCCGCTGACGTTTAAAAATGCTTTGGAACGCTTCCATTGTTCTCGGAATTCCGCTGAAGTTTAAAAATGCTTCGGAACTCTTCCATTGTTCTCAGAATTCTGCTGACGTTTAAAAATGCTTCGTAACTCTTCCATTGTTCTCAGAATTCCGCTGACGTCTAAAAATGCTTCGGTACTCTTCCATTGTTCTCGGAATTCCGCTGACATATAAAAATGCTTCGGAAATCTTGCATTGTTCTCGGCATTCCGCTGACGTTTAAAAATGCTTTGGAACTCTTCCATTGTTCTCGGAATTCCGCTGACGTTTAAAAATGCTTTGGAACTCTTCCATTGTTCTCGGAATTCTGCCGAAGTTTAAAAATGCTTCAGAACTCTTCCATTGTTCTCGGAATTCCGCTGAAGTTTAAAAATGCTTCGGAACTCTTCCATTGTTCTCAGAATTCTGCTGACGTTTAAAAATGCTTCAGAACTCTTCCATTGTTCTCGGAATTCCGCTGACGTTTAAAAATTCTTCGGAACTCTTCCATTGTTCTCAGAATTCTGCTGACGTTTAAAAATGCTTCAGAACTCTTCCATTGTTCTCGGAATTCCGCTGACGTTTAAAAATGCTTTGGAACTCTTCCATTGTTCTCGGAATTCCGCCGAAGTTTAAAAATGCTTCAGAACTCTTCCATTGTTCTCGGAATTCCGCTGACGTTTAAAAATGCTTCGGAACTCTTCCATTGTTCTCGGAATTCCGTTGAAGTTTAAAAATGCTTCGAAACTCTTCCATTGTTCTCGGAATTCTGCTGAAGTTTAAAAATGCTTCGTAACTCTTCCATTGTTCTCAGAATTCCGCTGACGTCTAAAAATGCTTCGGTACTCTTCCATTGTTCTCGGAATTCCGCTGACATATAAAAATGCTTCGGAAATCTTGCATTGTTCTCGGAATTCTGCTGACGTCTAAAAATGCTTCAGAACTCTTCCATTGTTCTCGGATTTCCGCTGACGTCTAAAAATGCTTCGGTACTCTTCCATTGTTCTCGGAATTCCGCTGACATATAAAAATGCTTCGGAAATCTTGCATTGTTCTCGGCATTCCGCTGACGTTTAAAAATGCTTTGGAACTCTTCCATTGTTCTCGGAATTCCGCTGACGTTTAAAAATGCTTTGGAACTCTTCCATTGTTCTCGGAATTCCGCTGAAGTTTAAAAATGCTTCGGAACTCTTCCATTGTTCTCAGAATTCTGCTGACGTTTAAAAATGCTTCAGAACTCTTCCATTGTTCTCGGAATTCCGCTGACGTTTAAAAATGCTTTGGAACTCTTCCATTGTTCTCGGAATTCCGCCGAAGTTTAAAAATGCTTCAGAACTCTTCCATTGTTCTCGGATTTCCGCTGACGTTTAATAATGCTTCGGAACTCTTCCATTGTTCTCGGAATTCCGCTGACGTTTAAAAATGCTTCGGAACTCTTCCATTGTTCTCGGAATTCCGTTGAAGTTTAAAAATGCTTCGAAACTCTTCCATTGTTCTCGGAATTCTGCTGAAGTTTAAAAATGCTTCGTAACTCTTCCATTGCTCTCAGAATTCCGCTGACGTCTAAAAATGCTTCGGTACTCTTCCATTGTTCTCGGAATTCCGCTGAAGTTTAAAAATGCTTCGGAACTCTTCCATTGTTCTCAGAATTCTGCTGACGTTTAAAAATGCTTCGGAACTCTTCTATTGTTCTCGGATATCTGCTGACGTTTAAAAATGCTTCAGAACTCTTCCATTGTTCTCGGATTTCCGCTGACGTTTAAAACTGCTTCGGAACTCTTCCATTGTTCTCGGAATTCCGCTGAAGTTTAAAAATGCTTCGGAACTCTTCCATTGTTCTCAGAATTCTGCTGACGTTTAAAAATGCTTCGGAACTCTTCTATTGTTCTCGGAATTCAGCTGACGTTTAAAAATGCTTCAGAACTCTTCCATTGTTCTCGGATTTCCGCTGACGTTTAATAATGCTTCGGAACTCTTCCATTGTTCTCGGAATTCCGCTGAAGTTTAAAAATGCTTCGGAACACTTCCATTGTTCTCAGAATTCTGCTGACGTTTAAAAATGCTTCAGAACTCTTCTATTGTTCTCGGAATTCTGCTGAAGTTTAAAAATGCTTCGAAACTCTTCCATTGTTCTCGGAATTCTGCTGAAGTTTAAAAATGCTTCAGAACTCTTCTATTGCTCTCGGAATTCCGCTGACGTTTAATAATGCTTCGCAACTCTTCCATTGTTCTCGGAATTCCGTTGAAGTTTAAAAATGCTTCGAAACTCTTCCATTGTTCTCGGAATTCTGCTGTAGTTTAAAAATGCTTCGGAACTCTTCCATTGTTCTCAGAATTCCGCTGACGTTTAAAAATGCTTCGGTACTCTTCCATTGTTCTCGGAATTCCGCTGACATTTAAAAATGCTTCGGAACTCTTCAATTGTTCTCGGAATTCTGCTGAACTTTTAAAATGCTTTGGAACTCTTCCATTGCTCTCGGAATTCGGGTGAAGTTTAAAAATGCTTCGGAACTCTTCTATTGTTCTCGGAATTCCGCTGAAGTTTAAAAATGCTTAAAATCTCTTCCATTGTTCTCGTAATTCTGCTCATGTTTAAAAATGCTTCGGAACTGTTCCATTGTTGTCGTAATTCCGCTGAAGTTTAAAAATGCTTCGGAACTCTTCCATTGTTCTCGGAATTCCGATGACTTTTTAAAATGCTTCGGTACTCTTCCATTGTTCTCGGAATTCCGCTGACGTTTAAAAATGCTTCGTAACTCTTCCATTGTTATCGGAATTCCGCTGAAGTTTAAAAATGCTTTGGAACTCTTCCATTGTTCTAGGAATTCTGCAGAAGTCTAAAAATTCATCTGAACTCTTCCATTGTTCTCGGAATTCGTGTGAATTTTAAAAATGCTTGGGATCTCTTCTATTGTTCTCGGAATTCCGCTGAAGTTTAAAAATGCTTAAAATCTCTTACATTGTTCTCGGAATTCCGCTGAAGTTTAAAAATGCTTCGGAACTCTTCCATTGTTCTCGGAATTCCGATGACTTTTTAAAATGCTTCGGTACTCTTCCATTGTTCTCGGAATTCCGCTGACGTTTAAAAATGCTTCGTAACTCTTCCATTGTTATCGGAATTCCGCTGAAGTTTAAAAATGCTTCGGAACTCTTCCATTGTTCTAGGAATTCTGCTGAAGTCTAAAAATTCATCTGAACTCTTCCATTGTTCTCGGAATTCGTGTGAATTTTAAAAATGCTTCGGATCTCTTCTATTGTTCTCGGAATTCCGCTGAAGTTTAAAAATGCTTAAAATCTCTTACATTTTTCTCGGAATTCCGCTGAAGTTTAAAAATGCTTCGGAAATCTTCCATTGTTTTCAAAATTCCGGTGACGTTTAAAAATGCTTCAGAACTATTCCATTGTTCTCGGAATTCTGCTGAAGTTTAAAAATGCTTCGGAACTCTTCCATTGTTCTCGGAATTCTGCTGAAGTTTAAAAATGCTTCACAACTCTTCCATTGTTCTCGGAATTCCGCTGACTTTTAAAAATGCTTCGGAACTCTTCAATTGTTCTCCAAATTCCATCGTTCTCGGAATTCTGCTGAAGTTTAAAAATGCTTCGGAACACTTCCATTGTTCTCAGAATTCCGCTGACGTTTAAAAATGCTTCGGAAATCTTCCACTGTTTTCAAAATTCCGCTGACGCTTAAAAATGCTTCAGAACTCTTCCATTGTTCTCGGAATTCTGCTGACGTTTAAAAATGCTTCGGAACTCTTCCATTGTTCTCGGGATTCCGTTGAAGTTTAAAAATGCTTCGAAACTCTTCCATTGTTCTCGGAATTCTGCTGAAGTTTAAAAATGCTTCGTAACTCTTCCATTGTTCTCAGAATTCCGCTGACGTCTAAAAATGCTTCGGAACTCTTCCATTGTTCTCGGAATTCCGTTGAAGTTTAAAAATGCTTCGAAACTCTTCCATTGTTCTCGGAATTCTGCTGAAGTTTAAAAATGCTTCGTAACTCTTCCATTGTTCTCAGAATTCCGCTGACGTCTAAAAATGCTTCGGTACTCTTCCATTGTTCTCGGAATTCCGCTGACATATAAAAATGCATCGGAAATCTTGCATTGTTCTCGGCATTCCGCTGACGTTTAAAAATGCTTTGGAACTCTTCCATTGTTCTCGGAATTCCGCTGACGTTTAAAAATGCTTTGGAACTCTTCCATTGTTCTCGGAATTCCGCTGAAGTTTAAAAATGCTTCGGAACTCTTCCATTGTTCTCAGAATTCTGCTGACGTTTAAAAATGCTTCAGAACTCTTCCATTGTTCTCGGAATTCCGCTGACGTTTAAAAATGCTTTGGAACGCTTCCATTGTTCTCGGAATTCCGCTGAAGTTTAAAAATGCTTCGGAACTCTTCCATTGTTCTCAGAATTCTGCTGACGTTTAAAAATGCTTCGTAACTCTTCCATTGTTCTCAGAATTCCGCTGACGTCTAAAAATGCTTCGGTACTCTTCCATTGTTCTTGGAATTCCGCTGACATATAAAAATGCTTCGGAAATCTTGCATTGTTCTCGGCATTCCGCTGACGTTTAAAAATGCTTTGGAACTCTTCCATTGTTCTCGGAATTCCGCTGACGTTTAAAAATGCTTTGGAACTCTTCCATTGTTCTCGGAATTCCGCTGAAGTTTAAAAATGCTTCGGAACTCTTCCATTGTTCTCAGAATTCTGCTGACGTTTAAAAATGCTTCAGAACTCTTCCATTGTTCTCGGAATTCCGCTGACGTTTAAAAATGCTTTGGAACTCTTCCATTGTTCTCGGAATTCCGCTGAAGTTTAAAAATGCTTCGGAACTCTTCCATTGTTCTCAGAATTCTGCTGACGTTTAAAAATGCTTCGTAACTCTTCCATTGTTCTCAGAATTCCGCTGACGTCTAAAAATGCTTCGGTACTCTTCCATTGTTCTCGGAATTCCGCTGACATATAAAAATGCTTCGGAAATCTTGCATTGTTCTCGGCATTCCGCTGACGTTTAAAAATGCTTTGGAACTCTTCCATTGTTCTCGGAATTCCGCTGACGTTTAAAAATGCTTTGGAACTCTTCCATTGTTCTCGGAATTCCGCTGAAGTTTAAAAATGCTTCGGAACTCTTCCATTGTTCTCAGAATTCTGCTGACGTTTAAAAATGCTTCAGAACTCTTCCATTGTTCTCGGAATTCCGCTGACGTTTAAAAATGCTTTGGAACTCTTCCATTGTTCTCGGAATTCCGACGAAGTTTAAAAATGCTTCAGAACTCTTCCATTGTTCTCGGAATTCCGCTGAAGTTTAAAAATGCTTCGGAACTCTTCCATTGTTCTCAGAATTCTGCTGACGTTTAAAAATGCTTCAGAACTCTTCCATTGTTCTCGGAATTCCGCTGACGTTTAAAAATGCTTCGGAACTCTTCCATTGTTCTCAGAATTCTGCTGACGTTTAAAAATGCTTCAGAACTCTTCCATTGTTCTCGGAATTCCGCTGACGTTTAAAAATGCTTTGGAACGCTTCCATTGTTCTCGGAATTCCGCCGAAGTTTAAAAATGCTTCAGAACTCTTCCATTGTTCTCGGAATTCCGCTGACGTTTAAAAATGCTTCGGAACTCTTCCATTGTTCTCGGAATTCCGTTGAAGTTTAAAAATGCTTCGAAACTCTTCCATTGTTCTCGGAATTCTGCTGAAGTTTAAAAATGCTTCGTAACTCTTCCATTGTTCTCAGAATTCCGCTGACGTCTAAAAATGCTTCGGTACTCTTCCATTGTTCTCGGAATTCCGCTGACATATAAAAATGCTTCGGAAATCTTGCATTGTTCTCGGCATTCCGCTGACGTTTAAAAATGCTTTGTAACTCTTCCATTGTTCTCGGAATTCCGCTGACGTTTAAAAATGCTTTGGAACTCTTCCATTGTTCTCGGAATTCTGCTGACGTTTAAAAATGCTTCAGAACTCTTCCATTGTTCTCGGAATTCCGCTGACGTTTAAAAATGCTTTGGAACTCTTCCATTGTTCTCGGAATTCCGCTGAAGTTTAAAAATGCTTCGGAACTCTTCCATTGTTCTCAGAATTCTGCTGACGTTTAAAAATGCTTCGGAACTCTTCTATTGTTCTCGGAATTCTGCTGACGTTTAAAAATGCTTCAGAACTCTTCCATTGTTCTCGGAATTCTGCTGTAGTTTAAAAATGCTTCGGAACTCTTCCATTGTTCTCAGAATTCCGCTGACGTTTAAAAATGCTTCGGTACTCTTCCATTGTTCTCGGAATTCCGTTGACATTTAAAAATGCTTCGGAACTCTTCAATTGTTCTCGGAATTCTGCTGAACTTTTAAAATGCTTTGGAACTCTTCCATTGCTCTCGGAATTCGGGTGAAGTTTAAAAATGCTTCGGAACTCTTCTATTGTTCTCGGAATTCCGCTGAAGTTTAAAAATGCTTAAAATCTCTTCCATTTTTCTCGTAATTCTGCTCATGTTTAAAAATGCTTCGGAACTCTTCCATTGTTGTCGTAATTCCGCTGAAGTTTAAAAATGCTTCGGAACTCTTCCATTGTTCTCGGAATTCCGATGACTTTTTAAAATGCTTCGGTACTCTTCCATTGTTCTCGGAATTCCGCTGACGTTTAAAAATGCTTCGTAACTCTTCCATTGTTATCGGAATTCCGCTGAAGTTTAAAAATGCTTTGGAACTCTTCCATTGTTCTAGGAATTCTGCAGAAGTCTAAAAATTCATCTGAACTCTTCCATTGTTCTCGGAATTCGTGTGAATTTTAAAAATGCTTGGGATCTCTTCTATTGTTCTCGGAATTCCGCTGAAGTTTAAAAATGCTTAAAATCTCTTACATTGTTCTCGGAATTCCGCTGAAGTTTAAAAATGCTTCGGAACTCTTCCATTGTTCTCGGAATTCCGATGACTTTTTAAAATGCTTCGGTACTCTTCCATTGTTCTCGGAATTCCGCTGACGTTTAAAAATGCTTCGTAACTCTTCCATTGTTATCGGAATTCCGCTGAAGTTTAAAAATGCTTCGGAACTCTTCCATTGTTCTAGGAATTCTGCTGAAGTCTAAAAATTCATCTGAACTCTTCCATTGTTCTCGGAATTCGTGTGAATTTTAAAAATGCTTCGGATCTCTTCTATTGTTCTCGGAATTCCGCTGAAGTTTAAAAATGCTTAAAATCTCTTACATTTTTCTCGGAATTCCGCTGAAGTTTAAAAATGCTTCGGAAATCTTCCATTGTTTTCAAAATTCCGGTGACGTTTAAAAATGCTTCAGAACTATTCCATTGTTCTCGGAATTCTGCTGAAGTTTAAAAATGCTTCGGAACTCTTCCATTGTTCTCGGAATTCTGCTGAAGTTTAAAAATGCTTCACAACTCTTCCATTGTTCTCGGAATTCCGCTGACTTTTAAAAATGCTTCGGAACTCTTCCATTGTTCTCCAAATTCCGCTGAAGTTTAAAAATGCTTTGGAACCCTTCCATCGTTCTCGGAATTCTGCTGAAGTTTAAAAATGCTTCGGAACACTTCCATTGTTCTCAGAATTCCGCTGACGTTTAAAAATGCTTCGGAAATCTTCCACTGTTTTCAAAATTCCGCTGACGCTTAAAAATGCTTCAGAACTCTTCCATTGTTCTCGGAATTCTGCTGACGTTTAAAAATGCTTCGGAACTCTTCCATTGTTCTCGGGATTCCGTTGAAGTTTAAAAATGCTTCGAAACTCTTCCATTGTTCTCGGAATTCTGCTGAAGTTTAAAAATGCTTCGTAACTCTTCCATTGTTCTCAGAATTCCGCTGACGTCTAAAAATGCTTCGGAACTCTTCCATTGTTCTCGGAATTCCGTTGAAGTTTAAAAATGCTTCGAAACTCTTCCATTGTTCTCGGAATTCTGCTGAAGTTTAAAAATGCTTCGTAACTCTTCCATTGTTCTCAGAATTCCGCTGACGTCTAAAAATGCTTCGGTACTCTTCCATTGTTCTCGGAATTCCGCTGACATATAAAAATGCATCGGAAATCTTGCATTGTTCTCGGCATTCCGCTGACGTTTAAAAATGCTTTGGAACTCTTCCATTGTTCTCGGAATTCCGCTGACGTTTAAAAATGCTTTGGAACTCTTCCATTGTTCTCGGAATTCCGCTGAAGTTTAAAAATGCTTCGGAACTCTTCCATTGTTCTCAGAATTCTGCTGACGTTTAAAAATGCTTCAGAACTCTTCCATTGTTCTCGGAATTCCGCTGAAGTTTAAAAATGCTTCGGAACTCTTCCATTGTTCTCGGAATTCCGCTGAAGTTTAAAAATGCTTCGGAACTCTTCCATTGTTCTCAGAATTCTGCTGACGTTTAAAAATGCTTCGGAACTCTTACATTGTTCTCGGAATTCCGCTGAAGTTTAAAAATGCTTCGGAACTCTTCCATTGTTCTCAGAATTCTGCTGACGTTTAAAAATGCTTCGGAACTCTTCTATTGTTCTCAGAATTCCGCTGACGTTTAAAAATGCTTCGGTACTCTTCCATTGTTCTCGGAATTCCGCTGACGTCTAAAAATGCTTCGGTACTCTTCCATTGTTCTCGGAATTCCGCTGACATATAAAAATGCTTCGGAAATCTTGCATTGTTCTCGGCATTCCGCTGACGTTTAAAAATGCTTTGGAACTCTTCCATTGTTCTCGGAATTCCGCTGACGTTTAAAAATGCTTTGGAACTCTTCCATTGTTCTCGGAATTCCGCTGAAGTTTAAAAATGCTTCGGAACTCTTCCATTGTTCTCAGAATTCTGCTGACGTTTAAAAATGCTTCAGAACTCTTCCATTGTTCTCGGAATTCCGCCGAAGTTTAAAAATGCTACAAAACTCTTCCATTGTTCTCGGATTTCCGCTGACGTTTAATAATGCTTCGGAACTCTTCCATTGTTCTCGGAATTCCGCTGACGTTTAAAAATGCTTCGGAACTCTTCCATTGTTCTCGGAATTCCGTTGAAGTTTAAAAATGCTTCGGAACTCTTCCATTGTTCTCAGAATTCTGCTGACGTTTAAAAATGCTTCAGAACTCTTCCATTGTTCTCGGAATTCCGCCGAAGTTTAAAAATGCTACAAAACTCTTCCATTGTTCTCGGATTTCCGCTGACGTTTAATAATGCTTCGGAACTCTTCCATTGTTCTCGGAATTCCGCTGACGTTTAAAAATGCTTCGGAACTCTTCCATTGTTCTCGGAATTCCGTTGAAGTTTAAAAATGCTTCGAAACTCTTCCATTGTTCTCGGAATTCTGCTGAAGTTTAAAAATGCTTCGTAACTCTTCCATTGCTCTCAGAATTCCGCTGACGTCTAAAAATGCTTCGGTACTCTTCCATTGTTCTCGGAATTCCGCTGAAGTTTAAAAATGCTTCGGAACTCTTCCATTGTTCTCAGAATTCTGCTGACGTTTAAAAATGCTTCGGAACTCTTCTATTGTTCTCGGATATCTACTGACGTTTAAAAATGCTTCAGAACTCTTCCATTGTTCTCGGATTTCCGCTGACGTTTAAAACTGCTTCGGAACTCTTCCATTGTTCTCGGAATTCCGCTGAAGTTTAAAAATGCTTCGGAACTCTTCCATTGTTCTCAGAATTCTGCTGACGTTTAAAAATGCTTCGGAACTCTTCTATTGTTCTCGGAATTCAGCTGACGTTTAAAAATGCTTCAGAACTCTTCCATTGTTCTCGGATTTCCGCTGACGTTTAATAATGCTTCGGAACTCTTCCATTGTTCTCGGAATTCCGCTGAAGTTTAAAAATGTTTCGGAACACTTCCATTGTTCTCAGAATTCTGCTGACGTTTAAAAATGCTTCAGAACTCTTCTATTGTTCTCGGAATTCTGCTGAAGTTTAAAAATGCTTCGAAACTCTTCCATTGTTCTCGGAATTCTGCTGAAGTTTAAAAATGCTTCAGAACTCTTCTATTGCTCTCGGATTTCCGCTGACGTTTAATAATGCTTCGCAACTCTTCCATTGTTCTCGGAATTCCGTTGAAGTTTAAAAATGCTTCAAAACTCTTCCATTGTTCTCGGAATTCTGCTGTAGTTTAAAAATGCTTCGGAACTCTTCCATTGTTCTCAGAATTCCGCTGACGTTTAAAAATGCTTCGGTACTCTTCCATTGTTCTCGGAATTCCGTTGACATTTAAAAATGCTTCGGAACTCTTCAATTGTTCTCGGAATTCTGCTGAACTTTTAAAATGCTTTGGAACTCTTCCATTGCTCTCGGAATTCGGGTGAAGTTTAAAAATGCTTCGGAACTCTTCTATTGTTCTCGGAATTCCGCTGAAGTTTAAAAATGCTTAAAATCTCTTCCATTTTTCTCGTAATTCTGCTCATGTTTAAAAATGCTTCGGAACTCTTCCATTGTTGTCGTAATTCCGCTGAAGTTTAAAAATGCTTCGGAACTCTTCCATTGTTCTCGGAATTCCGATGACTTTTTAAAATGCTTCGGTACTCTTCCATTGTTCTCGGAATTCCGCTGACGTTTAAAAATGCTTCGTAACTCTTCCATTGTTATCGGAATTCCGCTGAAGTTTAAAAATGCTTTGGAACTCTTCCATTGTTCTAGGAATTCTGCAGAAGTCTAAAAATTCATCTGAACTCTTCCATTGTTCTCGGAATTCGTGTGAATTTTAAAAATGCTTGGGATCTCTTCTATTGTTCTCGGAATTCCGCTGAAGTTTAAAAATGCTTAAAATCTCTTACATTGTTCTCGGAATTCCGCTGAAGTTTAAAAATGCTTCGGAACTCTTCCATTGTTCTCGGAATTCCGATGACTTTTTAAAATGCTTCGGTACTCTTCCATTGTTCTCGGAATTCCGCTGACGTTTAAAAATGCTTCGTAACTCTTCCATTGTTATCGGAATTCCGCTGAAGTTTAAAAATGCTTCGGAACTCTTCCATTGTTCTAGGAATTCTGCTGAAGTCTAAAAATTCATCTGAACTCTTCCATTGTTCTCGGAATTCGTGTGAATTTTAAAAATGCTTCGGATCTCTTCTATTGTTCTCGGAATTCCGCTGAAGTTTAAAAATGCTTAAAATCTCTTACATTTTTCTCGGAATTCCGCTGAAGTTTAAAAATGCTTCGGAAATCTTCCATTGTTTTCAAAATTCCGGTGACGTTTAAAAATGCTTCAGAACTATTCCATTGTTCTCGGAATTCTGCTGAAGTTTAAAAATGCTTCGGAACTCTTCCATTGTTCTCGGAATTCTGCTGAAGTTTAAAAATGCTTCACAACTCTTCCATTGTTCTCGGAATTCCGCTGACTTTTAAAAATGCTTCGGAACTCTTCCATTGTTCTCCAAATTCCGCTGAAGTTTAAAAATGCTTTGGAACCCTTCCATCGTTCTCGGAATTCTGCTGAAGTTTAAAAATGCTTCGGAACACTTCCATTGTTCTCAGAATTCCGCTGACGTTTAAAAATGCTTCGGAAATCTTCCACTGTTTTCAAAATTCCGCTGACGCTTAAAAATGCTTCAGAACTCTTCCATTGTTCTCGGAATTCTGCTGACGTTTAAAAATGCTTCGGAACTCTTCCATTGTTCTCGGGATTCCGTTGAAGTTTAAAAATGCTTCGAAACTCTTCCATTGTTCTCGGAATTCTGCTGAAGTTTAAAAATGCTTCGTAACTCTTCCATTGTTCTCAGAATTCCGCTGACGTCTAAAAATGCTTCGGAACTCTTCCATTGTTCTCGGAATTCCGTTGAAGTTTAAAAATGCTTCGAAACTCTTCCATTGTTCTCGGAATTCTGCTGAAGTTTAAAAATGCTTCGTAACTCTTCCATTGTTCTCAGAATTCCGCTGACGTCTAAAAATGCTTCGGTACTCTTCCATTGTTCTCGGAATTCCGCTGACATATAAAAATGCATCGGAAATCTTGCATTGTTCTCGGCATTCCGCTGACGTTTAAAAATGCTTTGGAACGCTTCCATTGTTCTCGGAATTCCGCTGAAGTTTAAAAATGCTTCGGAACTCTTCCATTGTTCTCAGAATTCTGCTGACGTTTAAAAATGCTTCGTAACTCTTCCATTGTTCTCAGAATTCCGCTGACGTCTAAAAATGCTTCGGTACTCTTCCATTGTTCTCGGAATTCCGCTGACATATAAAAATGCTTCGGAAATCTTGCATTGTTCTCGGCATTCCGCTGACGTTTAAAAATGCTTTGGAACTCTTCCATTGTTCTCGGAATTCCGCTGACGTTTAAAAATGCTTTGGAACTCTTCCATTGTTCTCGGAATTCTGCCGAAGTTTAAAAATGCTTCAGAACTCTTCCATTGTTCTCGGAATTCCGCTGAAGTTTAAAAATGCTTCGGAACTCTTCCATTGTTCTCAGAATTCTGCTGACGTTTAAAAATGCTTCAGAACTCTTCCATTGTTCTCGGAATTCCGCTGACGTTTAAAAATTCTTCGGAACTCTTCCATTGTTCTCAGAATTCTGCTGACGTTTAAAAATGCTTCAGAACTCTTCCATTGTTCTCGGAATTCCGCTGACGTTTAAAAATGCTTTGGAACTCTTCCATTGTTCTCGGAATTCCGCCGAAGTTTAAAAATGCTTCAGAACTCTTCCATTGTTCTCGGAATTCCGCTGACGTTTAAAAATGCTTCGGAACTCTTCCATTGTTCTCGGAATTCCGCTGAAGTTTAAAAATGCTTCGGAACTCTTCCATTGTTCTCAGAATTCTGCTGACGTTTAAAAATGCTTCAGAACTCTTCCATTGTTCTCGGAATTCCGCTGACGTTTAAAAATGCTTTGGAACTCTTCCATTGTTCTCGGAATTCCGACGAAGTTTAAAAATGCTTCAGAACTCTTCCATTGTTCTCGGAATTCCGCTGAAGTTTAAAAATGCTTCGGAACTCTTCCATTGTTCTCAGAATTCTGCTGACGTTTAAAAATGCTTCAGAACTCTTCCATTGTTCTCGGAATTCCGCTGACGTTTAAAAATGCTTCGGAACTCTTCCATTGTTCTCAGAATTCTGCTGACGTTTAAAAATGCTTCAGAACTCTTCCATTGTTCTCGGAATTCCGCTGACGTTTAAAAATGCTTTGGAACGCTTCCATTGTTCTCGGAATTCCGCCGAAGTTTAAAAATGCTTCAGAACTCTTCCATTGTTCTCGGAATTCCGCTGACGTTTAAAAATGCTTCGGAACTCTTCCATTGTTCTCGGAATTCCGTTGAAGTTTAAAAATGCTTCGAAACTCTTCCATTGTTCTCGGAATTCTGCTGAAGTTTAAAAATGCTTCGTAACTCTTCCATTGTTCTCAGAATTCCGCTGACGTCTAAAAATGCTTCGGTACTCTTCCATTGTTCTCGGAATTCCGCTGACATATAAAAATGCTTCGGAAATCTTGCATTGTTCTCGGCATTCCGCTGACGTTTAAAAATGCTTTGTAACTCTTCCATTGTTCTCGGAATTCCGCTGACGTTTAAAAATGCTTTGGAACTCTTCCATTGTTCTCGGAATTCTGCTGACGTTTAAAAATGCTTCAGAACTCTTCCATTGTTCTCGGAATTCCGCTGACGTTTAAAAATGCTTTGGAACTCTTCCATTGTTCTCGGAATTCCGCTGAAGTTTAAAAATGCTTCGGAACTCTTCCATTGTTCTCAGAATTCTGCTGACGTTTAAAAATGCTTCGGAACTCTTCTATTGTTCTCGGAATTCTGCTGACGTTTAAAAATGCTTCAGAACTCTTCCATTGTTCTCGGAATTCTGCTGTAGTTTAAAAATGCTTCGGAACTCTTCCATTGTTCTCAGAATTCCGCTGACGTTTAAAAATGCTTCGGTACTCTTCCATTGTTCTCGGAATTCCGTTGACATTTAAAAATGCTTCGGAACTCTTCAATTGTTCTCGGAATTCTGCTGAACTTTTAAAATGCTTTGGAACTCTTCCATTGCTCTCGGAATTCGGGTGAAGTTTAAAAATGCTTCGGAACTCTTCTATTGTTCTCGGAATTCCGCTGAAGTTTAAAAATGCTTAAAATCTCTTCCATTTTTCTCGTAATTCTGCTCATGTTTAAAAATGCTTCGGAACTCTTCCATTGTTGTCGTAATTCCGCTGAAGTTTAAAAATGCTTCGGAACTCTTCCATTGTTCTCGGAATTCCGATGACTTTTTAAAATGCTTCGGTACTCTTCCATTGTTCTCGGAATTCCGCTGACGTTTAAAAATGCTTCGTAACTCTTCCATTGTTATCGGAATTCCGCTGAAGTTTAAAAATGCTTTGGAACTCTTCCATTGTTCTAGGAATTCTGCAGAAGTCTAAAAATTCATCTGAACTCTTCCATTGTTCTCGGAATTCGTGTGAATTTTAAAAATGCTTGGGATCTCTTCTATTGTTCTCGGAATTCCGCTGAAGTTTAAAAATGCTTAAAATCTCTTACATTGTTCTCGGAATTCCGCTGAAGTTTAAAAATGCTTCGGAACTCTTCCATTGTTCTCGGAATTCCGATGACTTTTTAAAATGCTTCGGTACTCTTCCATTGTTCTCGGAATTCCGCTGACGTTTAAAAATGCTTCGTAACTCTTCCATTGTTATCGGAATTCCGCTGAAGTTTAAAAATGCTTCGGAACTCTTCCATTGTTCTAGGAATTCTGCTGAAGTCTAAAAATTCATCTGAACTCTTCCATTGTTCTCGGAATTCGTGTGAATTTTAAAAATGCTTCGGATCTCTTCTATTGTTCTCGGAATTCCGCTGAAGTTTAAAAATGCTTAAAATCTCTTACATTTTTCTCGGAATTCCGCTGAAGTTTAAAAATGCTTCGGAAATCTTCCATTGTTTTCAAAATTCCGGTGACGTTTAAAAATGCTTCAGAACTATTCCATTGTTCTCGGAATTCTGCTGAAGTTTAAAAATGCTTCGGAACTCTTCCATTGTTCTCGGAATTCTGCTGAAGTTTAAAAATGCTTCACAACTCTTCCATTGTTCTCGGAATTCCGCTGACTTTTAAAAATGCTTCGGAACTCTTCCATTGTTCTCCAAATTCCGCTGAAGTTTAAAAATGCTTTGGAACCCTTCCATCGTTCTCGGAATTCTGCTGAAGTTTAAAAATGCTTCGGAACACTTCCATTGTTCTCAGAATTCCGCTGACGTTTAAAAATGCTTCGGAAATCTTCCACTGTTTTCAAAATTCCGCTGACGCTTAAAAATGCTTCAGAACTCTTCCATTGTTCTCGGAATTCTGCTGACGTTTAAAAATGCTTCGGAACTCTTCCATTGTTCTCGGGATTCCGTTGAAGTTTAAAAATGCTTCGAAACTCTTCCATTGTTCTCGGAATTCTGCTGAAGTTTAAAAATGCTTCGTAACTCTTCCATTGTTCTCAGAATTCCGCTGACGTCTAAAAATGCTTCGGAACTCTTCCATTGTTCTCGGAATTCCGTTGAAGTTTAAAAATGCTTCGAAACTCTTCCATTGTTCTCGGAATTCTGCTGAAGTTTAAAAATGCTTCGTAACTCTTCCATTGTTCTCAGAATTCCGCTGACGTCTAAAAATGCTTCGGTACTCTTCCATTGTTCTCGGAATTCCGCTGACATATAAAAATGCATCGGAAATCTTGCATTGTTCTCGGCATTCCGCTGACGTTTAAAAATGCTTTGGAACTCTTCCATTGTTCTCGGAATTCCGCTGACGTTTAAAAATGCTTTGGAACTCTTCCATTGTTCTCGGAATTCCGCTGAAGTTTAAAAATGCTTCGGAACTCTTCCATTGTTCTCAGAATTCTGCTGACGTTTAAAAATGCTTCAGAACTCTTCCATTGTTCTCGGAATTCCGCTGAAGTTTAAAAATGCTTCGGAACTCTTCCATTGTTCTCGGAATTCCGCTGAAGTTTAAAAATGCTTCGGAACTCTTCCATTGTTCTCAGAATTCTGCTGACGTTTAAAAATGCTTCGGAACTCTTACATTGTTCTCGGAATTCCGCTGAAGTTTAAAAATGCTTCGGAACTCTTCCATTGTTCTCAGAATTCTGCTGACGTTTAAAAATGCTTCGGAACTCTTCTATTGTTCTCAGAATTCCGCTGACGTTTAAAAATGCTTCGGTACTCTTCCATTGTTCTCGGAATTCCGCTGACGTCTAAAAATGCTTCGGTACTCTTCCATTGTTCTCGGAATTCCGCTGACATATAAAAATGCTTCGGAAATCTTGCATTGTTCTCGGCATTCCGCTGACGTTTAAAAATGCTTTGGAACTCTTCCATTGTTCTCGGAATTCCGCTGACGTTTAAAAATGCTTTGGAACTCTTCCATTGTTCTCGGAATTCCGCTGAAGTTTAAAAATGCTTCGGAACTCTTCCATTGTTCTCAGAATTCTGCTGACGTTTAAAAATGCTTCAGAACTCTTCCATTGTTCTCGGAATTCCGCTGACGTTTAAAAATGCTTTGGAACTCTTCCATTGTTCTCGGAATTCCGCCGAAGTTTAAAAATGCTACAAAACTCTTCCATTGTTCTCGGATTTCCGCTGACGTTTAATAATGCTTCGGAACTCTTCCATTGTTCTCGGAATTCCGCTGACGTTTAAAAATGCTTCGGAACTCTTCCATTGTTCTCGGAATTCCGTTGAAGTTTAAAAATGCTTCGAAACTCTTCCATTGTTCTCGGAATTCTGCTGAAGTTTAAAAATGCTTCGTAACTCTTCCATTGCTCTCAGAATTCCGCTGACGTCTAAAAATGCTTCGGTACTCTTCCATTGTTCTCGGAATTCCGCTGAAGTTTAAAAATGCTTCGGAACTCTTCCATTGTTCTCAGAATTCTGCTGACGTTTAAAAATGCTTCGGAACTCTTCTATTGTTCTCGGATATCTACTGACGTTTAAAAATGCTTCAGAACTCTTCCATTGTTCTCGGATTTCCGCTGACGTTTAAAACTGCTTCGGAACTCTTCCATTGTTCTCGGAATTCCGCTGAAGTTTAAAAATGCTTCGGAACTCTTCCATTGTTCTCAGAATTCTGCTGACGTTTAAAAATGCTTCGGAACTCTTCTATTGTTCTCGGAATTCAGCTGACGTTTAAAAATGCTTCAGAACTCTTCCATTGTTCTCGGATTTCCGCTGACGTTTAATAATGCTTCGGAACTCTTCCATTGTTCTCGGAATTCCGCTGAAGTTTAAAAATGTTTCGGAACACTTCCATTGTTCTCAGAATTCTGCTGACGTTTAAAAATGCTTCAGAACTCTTCTATTGTTCTCGGAATTCTGCTGAAGTTTAAAAATGCTTCGAAACTCTTCCATTGTTCTCGGAATTCTGCTGAAGTTTAAAAATGCTTCAGAACTCTTCTATTGCTCTCGGATTTCCGCTGACGTTTAATAATGCTTCGCAACTCTTCCATTGTTCTCGGAATTCCGTTGAAGTTTAAAAATGCTTCAAAACTCTTCCATTGTTCTCGGAATTCTGCTGTAGTTTAAAAATGCTTCGGAACTCTTCCATTGTTCTCAGAATTCCGCTGACGTTTAAAAATGCTTCGGTACTCTTCCATTGTTCTCGGAATTCCGTTGACATTTAAAAATGCTTCGGAACTCTTCAATTGTTCTCGGAATTCTGCTGAACTTTTAAAATGCTTTGGAACTCTTCCATTGCTCTCGGAATTCGGGTGAAGTTTAAAAATGCTTCGGAACTCTTCTATTGTTCTCGGAATTCCGCTGAAGTTTAAAAATGCTTAAAATCTCTTCCATTTTTCTCGTAATTCTGCTCATGTTTAAAAATGCTTCGGAACTCTTCCATTGTTGTCGTAATTCCGCTGAAGTTTAAAAATGCTTCGGAACTCTTCCATTGTTCTCGGAATTCCGATGACTTTTTAAAATGCTTCGGTACTCTTCCATTGTTCTCGGAATTCCGCTGACGTTTAAAAATGCTTCGTAACTCTTCCATTGTTATCGGAATTCCGCTGAAGTTTAAAAATGCTTTGGAACTCTTCCATTGTTCTAGGAATTCCGTTGAAGTTTAAAAATGCTTCGAAACTCTTCCATTGTTCTCGGAATTCTGCTGAAGTTTAAAAATGCTTCGTAACTCTTCCATTGTTCTCAGAATTCCGCTGACGTCTAAAAATGCTTCGGTACTCTTCCATTGTTCTCGGAATTCCGCTGACATATAAAAATGCTTCGGAAATCTTGCATTGTTCTCGGCATTCCGCTGACGTTTAAAAATGCTTTGTAACTCTTCCATTGTTCTCGGAATTCCGCTGACGTTTAAAAATGCTTTGGAACTCTTCCATTGTTCTCGGAATTCTGCTGACGTTTAAAAATGCTTCAGAACTCTTCCATTGTTCTCGGAATTCCGCTGACGTTTAAAAATGCTTTGGAACTCTTCCATTGTTCTCGGAATTCCGCTGAAGTTTAAAAATGCTTCGGAACTCTTCCATTGTTCTCAGAATTCTGCTGACGTTTAAAAATGCTTCGGAACTCTTCTATTGTTCTCGGAATTCTGCTGACGTTTAAAAATGCTTCAGAACTCTTCCATTGTTCTCGGAATTCTGCTGTAGTTTAAAAATGCTTCGGAACTCTTCCATTGTTCTCAGAATTCCGCTGACGTTTAAAAATGCTTCGGTACTCTTCCATTGTTCTCGGAATTCCGTTGACATTTAAAAATGCTTCGGAACTCTTCAATTGTTCTCGGAATTCTGCTGAACTTTTAAAATGCTTTGGAACTCTTCCATTGCTCTCGGAATTCGGGTGAAGTTTAAAAATGCTTCGGAACTCTTCTATTGTTCTCGGAATTCCGCTGAAGTTTAAAAATGCTTAAAATCTCTTCCATTTTTCTCGTAATTCTGCTCATGTTTAAAAATGCTTCGGAACTCTTCCATTGTTGTCGTAATTCCGCTGAAGTTTAAAAATGCTTCGGAACTCTTCCATTGTTCTCGGAATTCCGATGACTTTTTAAAATGCTTCGGTACTCTTCCATTGTTCTCGGAATTCCGCTGACGTTTAAAAATGCTTCGTAACTCTTCCATTGTTATCGGAATTCCGCTGAAGTTTAAAAATGCTTTGGAACTCTTCCATTGTTCTAGGAATTCTGCAGAAGTCTAAAAATTCATCTGAACTCTTCCATTGTTCTCGGAATTCGTGTGAATTTTAAAAATGCTTGGGATCTCTTCTATTGTTCTCGGAATTCCGCTGAAGTTTAAAAATGCTTAAAATCTCTTACATTGTTCTCGGAATTCCGCTGAAGTTTAAAAATGCTTCGGAACTCTTCCATTGTTCTCGGAATTCCGATGACTTTTTAAAATGCTTCGGTACTCTTCCATTGTTCTCGGAATTCCGCTGACGTTTAAAAATGCTTCGTAACTCTTCCATTGTTATCGGAATTCCGCTGAAGTTTAAAAATGCTTCGGAACTCTTCCATTGTTCTAGGAATTCTGCTGAAGTCTAAAAATTCATCTGAACTCTTCCATTGTTCTCGGAATTCGTGTGAATTTTAAAAATGCTTCGGATCTCTTCTATTGTTCTCGGAATTCCGCTGAAGTTTAAAAATGCTTAAAATCTCTTACATTTTTCTCGGAATTCCGCTGAAGTTTAAAAATGCTTCGGAAATCTTCCATTGTTTTCAAAATTCCGGTGACGTTTAAAAATGCTTCAGAACTATTCCATTGTTCTCGGAATTCTGCTGAAGTTTAAAAATGCTTCGGAACTCTTCCATTGTTCTCGGAATTCTGCTGAAGTTTAAAAATGCTTCACAACTCTTCCATTGTTCTCGGAATTCCGCTGACTTTTAAAAATGCTTCGGAACTCTTCCATTGTTCTCCAAATTCCGCTGAAGTTTAAAAATGCTTTGGAACCCTTCCATCGTTCTCGGAATTCTGCTGAAGTTTAAAAATGCTTCGGAACACTTCCATTGTTCTCAGAATTCCGCTGACGTTTAAAAATGCTTCGGAAATCTTCCACTGTTTTCAAAATTCCGCTGACGCTTAAAAATGCTTCAGAACTCTTCCATTGTTCTCGGAATTCTGCTGACGTTTAAAAATGCTTCGGAACTCTTCCATTGTTCTCGGGATTCCGTTGAAGTTTAAAAATGCTTCGAAACTCTTCCATTGTTCTCGGAATTCTGCTGAAGTTTAAAAATGCTTCGTAACTCTTCCATTGTTCTCAGAATTCCGCTGACGTCTAAAAATGCTTCGGAACTCTTCCATTGTTCTCGGAATTCCGTTGAAGTTTAAAAATGCTTCGAAACTCTTCCATTGTTCTCGGAATTCTGCTGAAGTTTAAAAATGCTTCGTAACTCTTCCATTGTTCTCAGAATTCCGCTGACGTCTAAAAATGCTTCGGTACTCTTCCATTGTTCTCGGAATTCCGCTGACATATAAAAATGCATCGGAAATCTTGCATTGTTCTCGGCATTCCGCTGACGTTTAAAAATGCTTTGGAACTCTTCCATTGTTCTCGGAATTCCGCTGACGTTTAAAAATGCTTTGGAACTCTTCCATTGTTCTCGGAATTCCGCTGAAGTTTAAAAATGCTTCGGAACTCTTCCATTGTTCTCAGAATTCTGCTGACGTTTAAAAATGCTTCAGAACTCTTCCATTGTTCTCGGAATTCCGCTGAAGTTTAAAAATGCTTCGGAACTCTTCCATTGTTCTCGGAATTCCGCTGAAGTTTAAAAATGCTTCGGAACTCTTCCATTGTTCTCAGAATTCTGCTGACGTTTAAAAATGCTTCGGAACTCTTACATTGTTCTCGGAATTCCGCTGAAGTTTAAAAATGCTTCGGAACTCTTCCATTGTTCTCAGAATTCTGCTGACGTTTAAAAATGCTTCGGAACTCTTCTATTGTTCTCAGAATTCCGCTGACGTTTAAAAATGCTTCGGTACTCTTCCATTGTTCTCGGAATTCCGCTGACGTCTAAAAATGCTTCGGTACTCTTCCATTGTTCTCGGAATTCCGCTGACATATAAAAATGCTTCGGAAATCTTGCATTGTTCTCGGCATTCCGCTGACGTTTAAAAATGCTTTGGAACTCTTCCATTGTTCTCGGAATTCCGCTGACGTTTAAAAATGCTTTGGAACTCTTCCATTGTTCTCGGAATTCCGCTGAAGTTTAAAAATGCTTCGGAACTCTTCCATTGTTCTCAGAATTCTGCTGACGTTTAAAAATGCTTCAGAACTCTTCCATTGTTCTCGGAATTCCGCTGACGTTTAAAAATGCTTTGGAACTCTTCCATTGTTCTCGGAATTCCGCCGAAGTTTAAAAATGCTACAAAACTCTTCCATTGTTCTCGGATTTCCGCTGACGTTTAATAATGCTTCGGAACTCTTCCATTGTTCTCGGAATTCCGCTGACGTTTAAAAATGCTTCGGAACTCTTCCATTGTTCTCGGAATTCCGTTGAAGTTTAAAAATGCTTCGAAACTCTTCCATTGTTCTCGGAATTCTGCTGAAGTTTAAAAATGCTTCGTAACTCTTCCATTGCTCTCAGAATTCCGCTGACGTCTAAAAATGCTTCGGTACTCTTCCATTGTTCTCGGAATTCCGCTGAAGTTTAAAAATGCTTCGGAACTCTTCCATTGTTCTCAGAATTCTGCTGACGTTTAAAAATGCTTCGGAACTCTTCTATTGTTCTCGGATATCTACTGACGTTTAAAAATGCTTCAGAACTCTTCCATTGTTCTCGGATTTCCGCTGACGTTTAAAACTGCTTCGGAACTCTTCCATTGTTCTCGGAATTCCGCTGAAGTTTAAAAATGCTTCGGAACTCTTCCATTGTTCTCAGAATTCTGCTGACGTTTAAAAATGCTTCGGAACTCTTCTATTGTTCTCGGAATTCAGCTGACGTTTAAAAATGCTTCAGAACTCTTCCATTGTTCTCGGATTTCCGCTGACGTTTAATAATGCTTCGGAACTCTTCCATTGTTCTCGGAATTCCGCTGAAGTTTAAAAATGTTTCGGAACACTTCCATTGTTCTCAGAATTCTGCTGACGTTTAAAAATGCTTCAGAACTCTTCTATTGTTCTCGGAATTCTGCTGAAGTTTAAAAATGCTTCGAAACTCTTCCATTGTTCTCGGAATTCTGCTGAAGTTTAAAAATGCTTCAGAACTCTTCTATTGCTCTCGGATTTCCGCTGACGTTTAATAATGCTTCGCAACTCTTCCATTGTTCTCGGAATTCCGTTGAAGTTTAAAAATGCTTCAAAACTCTTCCATTGTTCTCGGAATTCTGCTGTAGTTTAAAAATGCTTCGGAACTCTTCCATTGTTCTCAGAATTCCGCTGACGTTTAAAAATGCTTCGGTACTCTTCCATTGTTCTCGGAATTCCGTTGACATTTAAAAATGCTTCGGAACTCTTCAATTGTTCTCGGAATTCTGCTGAACTTTTAAAATGCTTTGGAACTCTTCCATTGCTCTCGGAATTCGGGTGAAGTTTAAAAATGCTTCGGAACTCTTCTATTGTTCTCGGAATTCCGCTGAAGTTTAAAAATGCTTAAAATCTCTTCCATTTTTCTCGTAATTCTGCTCATGTTTAAAAATGCTTCGGAACTCTTCCATTGTTGTCGTAATTCCGCTGAAGTTTAAAAATGCTTCGGAACTCTTCCATTGTTCTCGGAATTCCGATGACTTTTTAAAATGCTTCGGTACTCTTCCATTGTTCTCGGAATTCCGCTGACGTTTAAAAATGCTTCGTAACTCTTCCATTGTTATCGGAATTCCGCTGAAGTTTAAAAATGCTTTGGAACTCTTCCATTGTTCTAGGAATTCTGCAGAAGTCTAAAAATTCATCTGAACTCTTCCATTGTTCTCGGAATTCGTGTGAATTTTAAAAATGCTTGGGATCTCTTCTATTGTTCTCGGAATTCCGCTGAAGTTTAAAAATGCTTAAAATCTCTTACATTGTTCTCGGAATTCCGCTGAAGTTTAAAAATGCTTCGGAACTCTTCCATTGTTCTCGGAATTCCGATGACTTTTTAAAATGCTTCGGTACTCTTCCATTGTTCTCGGAATTCCGCTGACGTTTAAAAATGCTTCGTAACTCTTCCATTGTTATCGGAATTCCGCTGAAGTTTAAAAATGCTTCGGAACTCTTCCATTGTTCTAGGAATTCTGCTGAAGTCTAAAAATTCATCTGAACTCTTCCATTGTTCTCGGAATTCGTGTGAATTTTAAAAATGCTTCGGATCTCTTCTATTGTTCTCGGAATTCCGCTGAAGTTTAAAAATGCTTAAAATCTCTTACATTTTTCTCGGAATTCCGCTGAAGTTTAAAAATGCTTCGGAAATCTTCCATTGTTTTCAAAATTCCGGTGACGTTTAAAAATGCTTCAGAACTATTCCATTGTTCTCGGAATTCTGCTGAAGTTTAAAAATGCTTCGGAACTCTTCCATTGTTCTCGGAATTCTGCTGAAGTTTAAAAATGCTTCACAACTCTTCCATTGTTCTCGGAATTCCGCTGACTTTTAAAAATGCTTCGGAACTCTTCCATTGTTCTCCAAATTCCGCTGAAGTTTAAAAATGCTTTGGAACCCTTCCATCGTTCTCGGAATTCTGCTGAAGTTTAAAAATGCTTCGGAACACTTCCATTGTTCTCAGAATTCCGCTGACGTTTAAAAATGCTTCGGAAATCTTCCACTGTTTTCAAAATTCCGCTGACGCTTAAAAATGCTTCAGAACTCTTCCATTGTTCTCGGAATTCTGCTGACGTTTAAAAATGCTTCGGAACTCTTCCATTGTTCTCGGGATTCCGTTGAAGTTTAAAAATGCTTCGAAACTCTTCCATTGTTCTCGGAATTCTGCTGAAGTTTAAAAATGCTTCGTAACTCTTCCATTGTTCTCAGAATTCCGCTGACGTCTAAAAATGCTTCGGAACTCTTCCATTGTTCTCGGAATTCCGTTGAAGTTTAAAAATGCTTCGAAACTCTTCCATTGTTCTCGGAATTCTGCTGAAGTTTAAAAATGCTTCGTAACTCTTCCATTGTTCTCAGAATTCCGCTGACGTCTAAAAATGCTTCGGTACTCTTCCATTGTTCTCGGAATTCCGCTGACATATAAAAATGCATCGGAAATCTTGCATTGTTCTCGGCATTCCGCTGACGTTTAAAAATGCTTTGGAACGCTTCCATTGTTCTCGGAATTCCGCTGAAGTTTAAAAATGCTTCGGAACTCTTCCATTGTTCTCAGAATTCTGCTGACGTTTAAAAATGCTTCGTAACTCTTCCATTGTTCTCAGAATTCCGCTGACGTCTAAAAATGCTTCGGTACTCTTCCATTGTTCTCGGAATTCCGCTGACATATAAAAATGCTTCGGAAATCTTGCATTGTTCTCGGCATTCCGCTGACGTTTAAAAATGCTTTGGAACTCTTCCATTGTTCTCGGAATTCCGCTGACGTTTAAAAATGCTTTGGAACTCTTCCATTGTTCTCGGAATTCTGCCGAAGTTTAAAAATGCTTCAGAACTCTTCCATTGTTCTCGGAATTCCGCTGAAGTTTAAAAATGCTTCGGAACTCTTCCATTGTTCTCAGAATTCTGCTGACGTTTAAAAATGCTTCAGAACTCTTCCATTGTTCTCGGAATTCCGCTGACGTTTAAAAATTCTTCGGAACTCTTCCATTGTTCTCAGAATTCTGCTGACGTTTAAAAATGCTTCAGAACTCTTCCATTGTTCTCGGAATTCCGCTGACGTTTAAAAATGCTTTGGAACTCTTCCATTGTTCTCGGAATTCCGCCGAAGTTTAAAAATGCTTCAGAACTCTTCCATTGTTCTCGGAATTCCGCTGACGTTTAAAAATGCTTCGGAACTCTTCCATTGTTCTCGGAATTCCGCTGAAGTTTAAAAATGCTTCGGAACTCTTCCATTGTTCTCAGAATTCTGCTGACGTTTAAAAATGCTTCAGAACTCTTCCATTGTTCTCGGAATTCCGCTGACGTTTAAAAATGCTTTGGAACTCTTCCATTGTTCTCGGAATTCCGACGAAGTTTAAAAATGCTTCAGAACTCTTCCATTGTTCTCGGAATTCCGCTGAAGTTTAAAAATGCTTCGGAACTCTTCCATTGTTCTCAGAATTCTGCTGACGTTTAAAAATGCTTCAGAACTCTTCCATTGTTCTCGGAATTCCGCTGACGTTTAAAAATGCTTCGGAACTCTTCCATTGTTCTCAGAATTCTGCTGACGTTTAAAAATGCTTCAGAACTCTTCCATTGTTCTCGGAATTCCGCTGACGTTTAAAAATGCTTTGGAACGCTTCCATTGTTCTCGGAATTCCGCCGAAGTTTAAAAATGCTTCAGAACTCTTCCATTGTTCTCGGAATTCCGCTGACGTTTAAAAATGCTTCGGAACTCTTCCATTGTTCTCGGAATTCCGTTGAAGTTTAAAAATGCTTCGAAACTCTTCCATTGTTCTCGGAATTCTGCTGAAGTTTAAAAATGCTTCGTAACTCTTCCATTGTTCTCAGAATTCCGCTGACGTCTAAAAATGCTTCGGTACTCTTCCATTGTTCTCGGAATTCCGCTGACATATAAAAATGCTTCGGAAATCTTGCATTGTTCTCGGAATTCTGCTGACGTCTAAAAATGCTTCAGAACTCTTCCATTGTTCTCGGATTTCCGCTGACGTCTAAAAATGCTTCGGTACTCTTCCATTGTTCTCGGAATTCCGCTGACATATAAAAATGCTTCGGAAATCTTGCATTGTTCTCGGCATTCCGCTGACGTTTAAAAATGCTTTGGAACTCTTCCATTGTTCTCGGAATTCCGCTGACGTTTAAAAATGCTTTGGAACTCTTCCATTGTTCTCGGAATTCCGCTGAAGTTTAAAAATGCTTCGGAACTCTTCCATTGTTCTCAGAATTCTGCTGACGTTTAAAAATGCTTCAGAACTCTTCCATTGTTCTCGGAATTCCGCTGACGTTTAAAAATGCTTTGGAACTCTTCCATTGTTCTCGGAATTCCGCCGAAGTTTAAAAATGCTTCAGAACTCTTCCATTGTTCTCGGATTTCCGCTGACGTTTAATAATGCTTCGGAACTCTTCCATTGTTCTCGGAATTCCGCTGACGTTTAAAAATGCTTCGGAACTCTTCCATTGTTCTCGGAATTCCGTTGAAGTTTAAAAATGCTTCGAAACTCTTCCATTGTTCTCGGAATTCTGCTGAAGTTTAAAAATGCTTCGTAACTCTTCCATTGCTCTCAGAATTCCGCTGACGTCTAAAAATGCTTCGGTACTCTTCCATTGTTCTCGGAATTCCGCTGAAGTTTAAAAATGCTTCGGAACTCTTCCATTGTTCTCAGAATTCTGCTGACGTTTAAAAATGCTTCGGAACTCTTCTATTGTTCTCGGATATCTGCTGACGTTTAAAAATGCTTCAGAACTCTTCCATTGTTCTCGGATTTCCGCTGACGTTTAAAACTGCTTCGGAACTCTTCCATTGTTCTCGGAATTCCGCTGAAGTTTAAAAATGCTTCGGAACTCTTCCATTGTTCTCAGAATTCTGCTGACGTTTAAAAATGCTTCGGAACTCTTCTATTGTTCTCGGAATTCAGCTGACGTTTAAAAATGCTTCAGAACTCTTCCATTGTTCTCGGATTTCCGCTGACGTTTAATAATGCTTCGGAACTCTTCCATTGTTCTCGGAATTCCGCTGAAGTTTAAAAATGCTTCGGAACACTTCCATTGTTCTCAGAATTCTGCTGACGTTTAAAAATGCTTCAGAACTCTTCTATTGTTCTCGGAATTCTGCTGAAGTTTAAAAATGCTTCGAAACTCTTCCATTGTTCTCGGAATTCTGCTGAAGTTTAAAAATGCTTCAGAACTCTTCTATTGCTCTCGGAATTCCGCTGACGTTTAATAATGCTTCGCAACTCTTCCATTGTTCTCGGAATTCCGTTGAAGTTTAAAAATGCTTCGAAACTCTTCCATTGTTCTCGGAATTCTGCTGTAGTTTAAAAATGCTTCGGAACTCTTCCATTGTTCTCAGAATTCCGCTGACGTTTAAAAATGCTTCGGTACTCTTCCATTGTTCTCGGAATTCCGCTGACATTTAAAAATGCTTCGGAACTCTTCAATTGTTCTCGGAATTCTGCTGAACTTTTAAAATGCTTTGGAACTCTTCCATTGCTCTCGGAATTCGGGTGAAGTTTAAAAATGCTTCGGAACTCTTCTATTGTTCTCGGAATTCCGCTGAAGTTTAAAAATGCTTAAAATCTCTTCCATTGTTCTCGTAATTCTGCTCATGTTTAAAAATGCTTCGGAACTGTTCCATTGTTGTCGTAATTCCGCTGAAGTTTAAAAATGCTTCGGAACTCTTCCATTGTTCTCGGAATTCCGATGACTTTTTAAAATGCTTCGGTACTCTTCCATTGTTCTCGGAATTCCGCTGACGTTTAAAAATGCTTCGTAACTCTTCCATTGTTATCGGAATTCCGCTGAAGTTTAAAAATGCTTTGGAACTCTTCCATTGTTCTAGGAATTCTGCAGAAGTCTAAAAATTCATCTGAACTCTTCCATTGTTCTCGGAATTCGTGTGAATTTTAAAAATGCTTGGGATCTCTTCTATTGTTCTCGGAATTCCGCTGAAGTTTAAAAATGCTTAAAATCTCTTACATTGTTCTCGGAATTCCGCTGAAGTTTAAAAATGCTTCGGAACTCTTCCATTGTTCTCGGAATTCCGATGACTTTTTAAAATGCTTCGGTACTCTTCCATTGTTCTCGGAATTCCGCTGACGTTTAAAAATGCTTCGTAACTCTTCCATTGTTATCGGAATTCCGCTGAAGTTTAAAAATGCTTCGGAACTCTTCCATTGTTCTAGGAATTCTGCTGAAGTCTAAAAATTCATCTGAACTCTTCCATTGTTCTCGGAATTCGTGTGAATTTTAAAAATGCTTCGGATCTCTTCTATTGTTCTCGGAATTCCGCTGAAGTTTAAAAATGCTTAAAATCTCTTACATTTTTCTCAGAATTCCGCTGAAGTTTAAAAATGCTTCGGAAATCTTCCATTGTTTTCAAAATTCCGGTGACGTTTAAAAATGCTTCAGAACTATTCCATTGTTCTCGGAATTCTGCTGAAGTTTAAAAATGCTTCGGAACTCTTCCATTGTTCTCGGAATTCTGCTGAAGTTTAAAAATGCTTCACAACTCTTCCATTGTTCTCGGAATTCCGCTGACTTTTAAAAATGCTTCGGAACTCTTCAATTGTTCTCCAAATTCCATCGTTCTCGGAATTCTGCTGAAGTTTAAAAATGCTTCGGAACACTTCCATTGTTCTCAGAATTCCGCTGACGTTTAAAAATGCTTCGGAAATCTTCCACTGTTTTCAAAATTCCGCTGACGCTTAAAAATGCTTCAGAACTCTTCCATTGTTCTCGGAATTCTGCTGACGTTTAAAAATGCTTCGGAACTCTTCCATTGTTCTCGGGATTCCGTTGAAGTTTAAAAATGCTTCGAAACTCTTCCATTGTTCTCGGAATTCTGCTGAAGTTTAAAAATGCTTCGTAACTCTTCCATTGTTCTCAGAATTCCGCTGACGTCTAAAAATGCTTCGGAACTCTTCCATTGTTCTCGGAATTCCGTTGAAGTTTAAAAATGCTTCGAAACTCTTCCATTGTTCTCGGAATTCTGCTGAAGTTTAAAAATGCTTCGTAACTCTTCCATTGTTCTCAGAATTCCGCTGACGTCTAAAAATGCTTCGGTACTCTTCCATTGTTCTCGGAATTCCGCTGACATATAAAAATGCATCGGAAATCTTGCATTGTTCTCGGCATTCCGCTGACGTTTAAAAATGCTTTGGAACTCTTCCATTGTTCTCGGAATTCCGCTGACGTTTAAAAATGCTTTGGAACTCTTCCATTGTTCTCGGAATTCCGCTGAAGTTTAAAAATGCTTCGGAACTCTTCCATTGTTCTCAGAATTCTGCTGACGTTTAAAAATGCTTCAGAACTCTTCCATTGTTCTCGGAATTCCGCTGACGTTTAAAAATGCTTTGGAACGCTTCCATTGTTCTCGGAATTCCGCTGAAGTTTAAAAATGCTTCGGAACTCTTCCATTGTTCTCAGAATTCTGCTGACGTTTAAAAATGCTTCGTAACTCTTCCATTGTTCTCAGAATTCCGCTGACGTCTAAAAATGCTTCGGTACTCTTCCATTGTTCTTGGAATTCCGCTGACATATAAAAATGCTTCGGAAATCTTGCATTGTTCTCGGCATTCCGCTGACGTTTAAAAATGCTTTGGAACTCTTCCATTGTTCTCGGAATTCCGCTGACGTTTAAAAATGCTTTGGAACTCTTCCATTGTTCTCGGAATTCCGCTGAAGTTTAAAAATGCTTCAGAACTCTTCCATTGTTCTCAGAATTCTGCTGACGTTTAAAAATGCTTCAGAACTCTTCCATTGTTCTCGGAATTCCGCTGACGTTTAAAAATGCTTTGGAACTCTTCCATTGTTCTCGGAATTCCGCTGAAGTTTAAAAATGCTTCGGAACTCTTCCATTGTTCTCAGAATTCTGCTGACGTTTAAAAATGCTTCGTAACTCTTCCATTGTTCTCAGAATTCCGCTGACGTCTAAAAATGCTTCGGTACTCTTCCATTGTTCTCGGAATTCCGCTGACATATAAAAATGCTTCGGAAATCTTGCATTGTTCTCGGCATTCCGCTGACGTTTAAAAATGCTTTGGAACTCTTCCATTGTTCTCGGAATTCCGCTGACGTTTAAAAATGCTTTGGAACTCTTCCATTGTTCTCGGAATTCCGCTGAAGTTTAAAAATGCTTCGGAACTCTTCCATTGTTCTCAGAATTCTGCTGACGTTTAAAAATGCTTCAGAACTCTTCCATTGTTCTCGGAATTCCGCTGACGTTTAAAAATGCTTTGGAACTCTTCCATTGTTCTCGGAATTCCGACGAAGTTTAAAAATGCTTCAGAACTCTTCCATTGTTCTCGGAATTCCGCTGAAGTTTAAAAATGCTTCGGAACTCTTCCATTGTTCTCAGAATTCTGCTGACGTTTAAAAATGCTTCAGAACTCTTCCATTGTTCTCGGAATTCCGCTGACGTTTAAAAATGCTTCGGAACTCTTCCATTGTTCTCAGAATTCTGCTGACGTTTAAAAATGCTTCAGAACTCTTCCATTGTTCTCGGAATTCCGCTGACGTTTAAAAATGCTTTGGAACGCTTCCATTGTTCTCGGAATTCCGCCGAAGTTTAAAAATGCTTCAGAACTCTTCCATTGTTCTCGGAATTCCGTTGAAGTTTAAAAATGCTTCGAAACTCTTCCATTGTTCTCGGAATTCTGCTGAAGTTTAAAAATGCTTCGTAACTCTTCCATTGTTCTCAGAATTCCGCTGACGTCTAAAAATGCTTCGGTACTCTTCCATTGTTCTCGGAATTCCGCTGACATATAAAAATGCTTCGGAAATCTTGCATTGTTCTCGGCATTCCGCTGACGTTTAAAAATGCTTTGTAACTCTTCCATTGTTCTCGGAATTCCGCTGACGTTTAAAAATGCTTTGGAACTCTTCCATTGTTCTCGGAATTCTGCTGACGTTTAAAAATGCTTCAGAACTCTTCCATTGTTCTCGGAATTCCGCTGACGTTTAAAAATGCTTTGGAACTCTTCCATTGTTCTCGGAATTCCGCTGAAGTTTAAAAATGCTTCGGAACTCTTCCATTGTTCTCAGAATTCTGCTGACGTTTAAAAATGCTTCGGAACTCTTCTATTGTTCTCGGAATTCTGCTGACGTTTAAAAATGCTTCAGAACTCTTCCATTGTTCTCGGATTTCCGCTGACGTTTAAAAATGCTTCGGAACTCTTCCATTGTTCTCGGAATTCCGCTGAAGTTTAAAAATGCTTCGGAACTCTTCCATTGTTCTCAGAATTCTGCTGACGTTTAAAAATGCTTCGGAACTCTTCTATTGTTCTCAGAATTCCGCTGACGTTTAAAAATGCTTCGGTACTCTTCCATTGTTCTCGGAATTCCGCTGACGTCTAAAAATGCTTCGGTACTCTTCCATTGTTCTCGGAATTCCGCTGACATATAAAAATGCTTCGGAAATCTTGCATTGTTCTCGGCATTCCGCTGACGTTTAAAAATGCTTTGGAACTCTTCCATTGTTCTCGGAATTCCACTGACGTTTAAAAATGCTTTGGAACTCTTCCATTGTTCTCGGAATTCCGCTGAAGTTTAAAAATGCTTCGGAACTCTTCCATTGTTCTCAGAATTCTGCTGACGTTTAAAAATGCTTCAGAACTCTTCCATTGTTCTCGGAATTCCGCTGACGTTTAAAAATGCTTTGGAACTCTTCCATTGTTCTCGGAATTCCGCCGAAGTTTAAAAATGCTACAAAACTCTTCCATTGTTCTCGGATTTCCGCTGACGTTTAATAATGCTTCGGAACTCTTCCATTGTTCTCGGAATTCCGCTGACGTTTAAAAATGCTTCGGAACTCTTCCATTGTTCTCGGAATTCCGTTGAAGTTTAAAAATGCTTCGAAACTCTTCCATTGTTCTCGGAATTCTGCTGAAGTTTAAAAATGCTTCGTAACTCTTCCATTGCTCTCAGAATTCCGCTGACGTCTAAAAATGCTTCGGTACTCTTCCATTGTTCTCGGAATTCCGCTGAAGTTTAAAAATGCTTCGGAACTCTTCCATTGTTCTCAGAATTCTGCTGACGTTTAAAAATGCTTCGGAACTCTTCTATTGTTCTCGGATATCTACTGACGTTTAAAAATGCTTCAGAACTCTTCCATTGTTCTCGGATTTCCGCTGACGTTTAAAACTGCTTCGGAACTCTTCCATTGTTCTCGGAATTCCGCTGAAGTTTAAAAATGCTTCGGAACTCTTCCATTGTTCTCAGAATTCTGCTGACGTTTAAAAATGCTTCGGAACTCTTCTATTGTTCTCGGAATTCAGCTGACGTTTAAAAATGCTTCAGAACTCTTCCATTGTTCTCGGATTTCCGCTGACGTTTAATAATGCTTCGGAACTCTTCCATTGTTCTCGGAATTCCGCTGAAGTTTAAAAATGCTTCGGAACACTTCCATTGTTCTCAGAATTCTGCTGACGTTTAAAAATGCTTCAGAACTCTTCTATTGTTCTCGGAATTCTGCTGAAGTTTAAAAATGCTTCGAAACTCTTCCATTGTTCTCGGAATTCTGCTGAAGTTTAAAAATGCTTCAGAACTCTTCTATTGCTCTCGGAATTCCGCTGACGTTTAATAATGCTTCGCAACTCTTCCATTGTTCTCGGAATTCCGTTGAAGTTTAAAAATGCTTCAAAACTCTTCCATTGTTCTCGGAATTCTGCTGTAGTTTAAAAATGCTTCGGAACTCTTCCATTGTTCTCAGAATTCCGCTGACGTTTAAAAATGCTTCGGTACTCTTCCATTGTTCTCGGAATTCCGCTGACATTTAAAAATGCTTCGGAACTCTTCAATTGTTCTCGGAATTCTGCTGAACTTTTAAAATGCTTTGGAACTCTTCCATTGCTCTCGGAATTCGGGTGAAGTTTAAAAATGCTTCGGAACTCTTCTATTGTTCTCGGAATTCCGCTGAAGTTTAAAAATGCTTAAAATCTCTTCCATTGTTCTCGTAATTCTGCTCATGTTTAAAAATGCTTCGGAACTCTTCCATTGTTGTCGTAATTCCGCTGAAGTTTAAAAATGCTTCGGAACTCTTCCATTGTTCTCGGAATTCCGATGACTTTTTAAAATGCTTCGGTACTCTTCCATTGTTCTCGGAATTCCGCTGACGTTTAAAAATGCTTCGTAACTCTTCCATTGTTATCGGAATTCCGCTGAAGTTTAAAAATGCTTTGGAACTCTTCCATTGTTCTTGGAATTCTGCAGAAGTCTAAAAATTCATCTGAACTCTTCCATTGTTCTCGGAATTCGTGTGAATTTTAAAAATGCTTGGGATCTCTTCTATTGTTCTCGGAATTCCGCTGAAGTTTAAAAATGCTTAAAATCTCTTACATTGTTCTCGGAATTCCGCTGAAGTTTAAAAATGCTTCGGAACTCTTCCATTGTTCTCGGAATTCCGATGACTTTTTAAAATGCTTCGGTACTCTTCCATTGTTCTCGGAATTCCGCTGACGTTTAAAAATGCTTCGTAACTCTTCCATTGTTATCGGAATTCCGCTGAAGTTTAAAAATGCTTCGGAACTCTTCCATTGTTCTAGGAATTCTGCTGAAGTCTAAAAATTCATCTGAACTCTTCCATTGTTCTCGGAATTCGTGTGAATTTTAAAAATGCTTCGGATCTCTTCTATTGTTCTCGGAATTCCGCTGAAGTTTAAAAATGCTTAAAATCTCTTACATTTTTCTCGGAATTCCGCTGAAGTTTAAAAATGCTTCGGAAATCTTCCATTGTTTTCAAAATTCCGGTGACGTTTAAAAATGCTTCAGAACTATTCCATTGTTCTCGGAATTCTGCTGAAGTTTAAAAATGCTTCGGAACTCTTCCATTGTTCTCGGAATTCTGCTGAAGTTTAAAAATGCTTCACAACTCTTCCATTGTTCTCGGAATTCCGCTGACTTTTAAAAATGCTTCGGAACTCTTCCATTGTTCTCCAAATTCCGCTGAAGTTTAAAAATGCTTTGGAACCCTTCCATCGTTCTCGGAATTCTGCTGAAGTTTAAAAATGCTTCGGAACACTTCCATTGTTCTCAGAATTCCGCTGACGTTTAAAAATGCTTCGGAAATCTTCCACTGTTTTCAAAATTCCGCTGACGCTTAAAAATGCTTCAGAACTCTTCCATTGTTCTCGGAATTCTGCTGACGTTTAAAAATGCTTCGGAACTCTTCCATTGTTCTCGGGATTCCGTTGAAGTTTAAAAATGCTTCGAAACTCTTCCATTGTTCTCGGAATTCTGCTGAAGTTTAAAAATGCTTCGTAACTCTTCCATTGTTCTCAGAATTCCGCTGACGTCTAAAAATGCTTCGGAACTCTTCCATTGTTCTCGGAATTCCGTTGAAGTTTAAAAATGCTTCGAAACTCTTCCATTGTTCTCGGAATTCTGCTGAAGTTTAAAAATGCTTCGTAACTCTTCCATTGTTCTCAGAATTCCGCTGACGTCTAAAAATGCTTCGGTACTCTTCCATTGTTCTCGGAATTCCGCTGACATATAAAAATGCATCGGAAATCTTGCATTGTTCTCGGCATTCCGCTGACGTTTAAAAATGCTTTGGAACTCTTCCATTGTTCTCGGAATTCCGCTGACATTTAAAAATGCTTTGGAACTCTTCCATTGTTCTCGGAATTCCGCTGAAGTTTAAAAATGCTTCGGAACTCTTCCATTGTTCTCAGAATTCTGCTGACGTTTAAAAATGCTTCAGAACTCTTCCATTGTTCTCGGAATTCCGCTGACGTTTAAAAATGCTTTGGAACGCTTCCATTGTTCTCGGAATTCCGCTGAAGTTTAAAAATGCTTCGGAACTCTTCCATTGTTCTCAGAATTCTGCTGACGTTTAAAAATGCTTCGTAACTCTTCCATTGTTCTCAGAATTCCGCTGACGTCTAAAAATGCTTCGGTACTCTTCCATTGTTCTCGGAATTCCGCTGACATATAAAAATGCTTCGGAAATCTTGCATTGTTCTCGGCATTCCGCTGACGTTTAAAAATGCTTTGGAACTCTTCCATTGTTCTCGGAATTCCGCTGACGTTTAAAAATGCTTTGGAACTCTTCCATTGTTCTCGGAATTCTGCCGAAGTTTAAAAATGCTTCAGAACTCTTCCATTGTTCTCGGAATTCCGCTGAAGTTTAAAAATGCTTCGGAACTCTTCCATTGTTCTCAGAATTCTGCTGACGTTTAAAAATGCTTCAGAACTCTTCCATTGTTCTCGGAATTCCGCTGACGTTTAAAAATTCTTCGGAACTCTTCCATTGTTCTCAGAATTCTGCTGACGTTTAAAAATGCTTCAGAACTCTTCCATTGTTCTCGGAATTCCGCTGACGTTTAAAAATGCTTTGGAACTCTTCCATTGTTCTCGGAATTCCGCCGAAGTTTAAAAATGCTTCAGAACTCTTCCATTGTTCTCGGAATTCCGCTGACGTTTAAAAATGCTTCGGAACTCTTCCATTGTTCTCGGAATTCCGTTGAAGTTTAAAAATGCTTCGAAACTCTTCCATTGTTCTCGGAATTCTGCTGAAGTTTAAAAATGCTTCGTAACTCTTCCATTGTTCTCAGAATTCCGCTGACGTCTAAAAATGCTTCGGTACTCTTCCATTGTTCTCGGAATTCCGCTGACATATAAAAATGCTTCGGAAATCTTGCATTGTTCTCGGAATTCTGCTGACGTCTAAAAATGCTTCAGAACTCTTCCATTGTTCTCGGATTTCCGCTGACGTCTAAAAATGCTTCGGTACTCTTCCATTGTTCTCGGAATTCCGCTGACATATAAAAATGCTTCGGAAATCTTGCATTGTTCTCGGCATTCCGCTGACGTTTAAAAATGCTTTGGAACTCTTCCATTGTTCTCGGAATTCCGCTGACGTTTAAAAATGCTTTGGAACTCTTCCATTGTTCTCGGAATTCCGCTGAAGTTTAAAAATGCTTCGGAACTCTTCCATTGTTCTCAGAATTCTGCTGACGTTTAAAAATGCTTCAGAACTCTTCCATTGTTCTCGGAATTCCGCTGACGTTTAAAAATGCTTTGGAACTCTTCCATTGTTCTCGGAATTCCGCCGAAGTTTAAAAATGCTTCAGAACTCTTCCATTGTTCTCGGATTTCCGCTGACGTTTAATAATGCTTCGGAACTCTTCCATTGTTCTCGGAATTCCGCTGACGTTTAAAAATGCTTCGGAACTCTTCCATTGTTCTCGGAATTCCGTTGAAGTTTAAAAATGCTTCGAAACTCTTCCATTGTTCTCGGAATTCTGCTGAAGTTTAAAAATGCTTCGTAACTCTTCCATTGCTCTCAGAATTCCGCTGACGTCTAAAAATGCTTCGGTACTCTTCCATTGTTCTCGGAATTCCGCTGAAGTTTAAAAATGCTTCGGAACTCTTCCATTGTTCTCAGAATTCTGCTGACGTTTAAAAATGCTTCGGAACTCTTCTATTGTTCTCGGATATCTGCTGACGTTTAAAAATGCTTCAGAACTCTTCCATTGTTCTCGGATTTCCGCTGACGTTTAAAACTGCTTCGGAACTCTTCCATTGTTCTCGGAATTCCGCTGAAGTTTAAAAATGCTTCGGAACTCTTCCATTGTTCTCAGAATTCTGCTGACGTTTAAAAATGCTTCGGAACTCTTCTATTGTTCTCGGAATTCAGCTGACGTTTAAAAATGCTTCAGAACTCTTCCATTGTTCTCGGATTTCCGCTGACGTTTAATAATGCTTCGGAACTCTTCCATTGTTCTCGGAATTCCGCTGAAGTTTAAAAATGCTTCGGAACACTTCCATTGTTCTCAGAATTCTGCTGACGTTTAAAAATGCTTCAGAACTCTTCTATTGTTCTCGGAATTCTGCTGAAGTTTAAAAATGCTTCGAAACTCTTCCATTGTTCTCGGAATTCTGCTGAAGTTTAAAAATGCTTCAGAACTCTTCTATTGCTCTCGGAATTCCGCTGACGTTTAATAATGCTTCGCAACTCTTCCATTGTTCTCGGAATTCCGTTGAAGTTTAAAAATGCTTCGAAACTCTTCCATTGTTCTCGGAATTCTGCTGTAGTTTAAAAATGCTTCGGAACTCTTCCATTGTTCTCAGAATTCCGCTGACGTTTAAAAATGCTTCGGTACTCTTCCATTGTTCTCGGAATTCCGCTGACATTTAAAAATGCTTCGGAACTCTTCAATTGTTCTCGGAATTCTGCTGAACTTTTAAAATGCTTTGGAACTCTTCCATTGCTCTCGGAATTCGGGTGAAGTTTAAAAATGCTTCGGAACTCTTCTATTGTTCTCGGAATTCCGCTGAAGTTTAAAAATGCTTAAAATCTCTTCCATTGTTCTCGTAATTCTGCTCATGTTTAAAAATGCTTCGGAACTGTTCCATTGTTGTCGTAATTCCGCTGAAGTTTAAAAATGCTTCGGAACTCTTCCATTGTTCTCGGAATTCCGATGACTTTTTAAAATGCTTCGGTATTCTTCCATTGTTCTCGGAATTCCGCTGACGTTTAAAAATGCTTCGTAACTCTTCCATTGTTATCGGAATTCCGCTGAAGTTTAAAAATGCTTTGGAACTCTTCCATTGTTCTAGGAATTCTGCAGAAGTCTAAAAATTCATCTGAACTCTTCCATTGTTCTCGGAATTCGTGTGAATTTTAAAAATGCTTGGGATCTCTTCTATTGTTCTCGGAATTCCGCTGAAGTTTAAAAATGCTTAAAATCTCTTACATTGTTCTCGGAATTCCGCTGAAGTTTAAAAATGCTTCGGAACTCTTCCATTGTTCTCGGAATTCCGATGACTTTTTAAAATGCTTCGGTACTCTTCCATTGTTCTCGGAATTCCGCTGACGTTTAAAAATGCTTCGTAACTCTTCCATTGTTATCGGAATTCCGCTGAAGTTTAAAAATGCTTCGGAACTCTTCCATTGTTCTAGGAATTCTGCTGAAGTCTAAAAATTCATCTGAACTCTTCCATTGTTCTCGGAATTCGTGTGAATTTTAAAAATGCTTCGGATCTCTTCTATTGTTCTCGGAATTCCGCTGAAGTTTAAAAATGCTTAAAATCTCTTACATTTTTCTCGGAATTCCGCTGAAGTTTAAAAATGCTTCGGAAATCTTCCATTGTTTTCAAAATTCCGGTGACGTTTAAAAATGCTTCAGAACTATTCCATTGTTCTCGGAATTCTGCTGAAGTTTAAAAATGCTTCGGAACTCTTCCATTGTTCTCGGAATTCTGCTGAAGTTTAAAAATGCTTCACAACTCTTCCATTGTTCTCGGAATTCCGCTGACTTTTAAAAATGCTTCGGAACTCTTCAATTGTTCTCCAAATTCCGCTGAAGTTTAAAAATGCTTTGGAACCCTTCCATCGTTCTCGGAATTCTGCTGAAGTTTAAAAATGCTTCGGAACACTTCCATTGTTCTCAGAATTCCGCTGACGTCTAAAAATGCTTCGGTACTCTTCCATTGTTCTCGGAATTCCGCTGACATATAAAAATGCATCGGAAATCTTGCATTGTTCTCGGCATTCCGCTGACGTTTAAAAATGCTTTGGAACTCTTCCATTGTTCTTGGAATTCCGCTGACGTTTAAAAATGCTTTGGAACTCTTCCATTGTTCTCGGAATTCCGCTGAAGTTTAAAAATGCTTCGGAACTCTTCCATTGTTCTCAGAATTCTGCTGACGTTTAAAAATGCTTCAGAACTCTTCCATTGTTCTCGGAATTCCGCTGACGTTTAAAAATGCTTTGGAACGCTTCCATTGTTCTCGGAATTCCGCTGAAGTTTAAAAATGCTTCGGAACTCTTCCATTGTTCTCAGAATTCTGCTGACGTTTAAAAATGCTTCGTAACTCTTCCATTGTTCTCAGAATTCCGCTGACGTCTAAAAATGCTTCGGTACTCTTCCATTGTTCTTGGAATTCCGCTGACATATAAAAATGCTTCGGAAATCTTGCATTGTTCTCGGCATTCCGCTGACGTTTAAAAATGCTTTGGAACTCTTCCATTGTTCTCGGAATTCCGCTGACGTTTAAAAATGCTTTGGAACTCTTCCATTGTTCTCGGAATTCCGCTGAAGTTTAAAAATGCTTCGGAACTCTTCCATTGTTCTCAGAATTCTGCTGACGTTTAAAAATGCTTCAGAACTCTTCCATTGTTCTCGGAATTCCGCTGACGTTTAAAAATGCTTTGGAACTCTTCCATTGTTCTCGGAATTCTGCCGAAGTTTAAAAATGCTTCAGAACTCTTCCATTGTTCTCGGAATTCCGCTGAAGTTTAAAAATGCTTCGGAACTCTTCCATTGTTCTCAGAATTCTGCTGACGTTTAAAAATGCTTCAGAACTCTTCCATTGTTCTCGGAATTCCGCTGACGTTTAAAAATGCTTCGGAACTCTTCCATTGTTCTCAGAATTCTGCTGACGTTTAAAAATGCTTCAGAACTCTTCCATTGTTCTCGGAATTCCGCTGACGTTTAAAAATGCTTTGGAACTCTTCCATTGTTCTCGGAATTCCGCCGAAGTTTAAAAATGCTTCAGAACTCTTCCATTGTTCTCGGAATTCCGCTGACGTTTAAAAATGCTTCGGAACTCTTCCATTGTTCTCGGAATTCCGTTGAAGTTTAAAAATGCTTCGAAACTCTTCCATTGTTCTCGGAATTCTGCTGAAGTTTAAAAATGCTTCGTAACTCTTCCATTGTTCTCAGAATTCCGCTGACGTCTAAAAATGCTTCGGTACTCTTCCATTGTTCTCGGAATTCCGCTGACATATAAAAATGCTTCGGAAATCTTGCATTGTTCTCGGCATTCCGCTGACGTTTAAAAATGCTTTGTAACTCTTCCATTGTTCTCGGAATTCCGCTGACGTTTAAAAATGCTTTGGAACTCTTCCATTGTTCTCGGAATTCTGCTGACGTTTAAAAATGCTTCAGAACTCTTCCATTGTTCTCGGAATTCCGCTGACGTTTAAAAATGCTTTGGAACTCTTCCATTGTTCTCGGAATTCCGCTGAAGTTTAAAAATGCTTCGGAACTCTTCCATTGTTCTCAGAATTCTGCTGACGTTTAAAAATGCTTCGGAACTCTTCTATTGTTCTCGGAATTCTGCTGACGTTTAAAAATGCTTCAGAACTCTTCCATTGTTCTCGGATTTCCGCTGACGTTTAAAAATGCTTCGGAACTCTTCCATTGTTCTCGGAATTCCGCTGAAGTTTAAAAATGCTTCGGAACTCTTCCATTGTTCTCAGAATTCTGCTGACGTTTAAAAATGCTTCGGAACTCTTCTATTGTTCTCAGAATTCCGCTGACGTTTAAAAATGCTTCGGTACTCTTCCATTGTTCTCGGAATTCCGCTGACATTTAAAAATGCTTCGGAACTCTTCAATTGTTCTCGGAATTCTGCTGAACTTTTAAAATGCTTTGGAACTCTTCCATTGCTCTCGGAATTCGGGTGAAGTTTAAAAATGCTTCGGAACTCTTCTATTGTTCTCGGAATTCCGCTGAAGTTTAAAAATGCTTAAAATCTCTTCCATTGTTCTCGTAATTCTGCTCATGTTTAAAAATGCTTCGGAACTCTTCCATTGTTGTCGTAATTCCGCTGAAGTTTAAAAATGCTTCGGAACTCTTCCATTGTTCTCGGAATTCCGATGACTTTTTAAAATGCTTCGGTACTCTTCCATTGTTCTCGGAATTCCGCTGACGTTTAAAAATGCTTCGTAACTCTTCCATTGTTATCGGAATTCCGCTGAAGTTTAAAAATGCTTTGGAACTCTTCCATTGTTCTAGGAATTCTGCAGAAGTCTAAAAATTCATCTGAACTCTTCCATTGTTCTCGGAATTCGTGTGAATTTTAAAAATGCTTGGGATCTCTTCTATTGTTCTCGGAATTCCGCTGAAGTTTAAAAATGCTTAAAATCTCTTACATTGTTCTCGGAATTCCGCTGAAGTTTAAAAATGCTTCGGAACTCTTCCATTGTTCTCGGAATTCCGATGACTTTTTAAAATGCTTCGGTACTCTTCCATTGTTCTCGGAATTCCGCTGACGTTTAAAAATGCTTCGTAACTCTTCCATTGTTATCGGAATTCCGCTGAAGTTTAAAAATGCTTCGGAACTCTTCCATTGTTCTAGGAATTCTGCTGAAGTCTAAAAATTCATCTGAACTCTTCCATTGTTCTCGGAATTCGTGTGAATTTTAAAAATGCTTCGGATCTCTTCTATTGTTCTCGGAATTCCGCTGAAGTTTAAAAATGCGTAAAATCTCTTACATTTTTCTCGGAATTCCGCTGAAGTTTAAAAATGCTTCGGAAATCTTCCATTGTTTTCAAAATTCCGGTGACGTTTAAAAATGCTTCAGAACTATTCCATTGTTCTCGGAATTCTGCTGAAGTTTAAAAATGCTTCGGAACTCTTCCATTGTTCTCGGAATTCTGCTGAAGTTTAAAAATGCTTCACAACTCTTCCATTGTTCTCGGAATTCCGCTGACTTTTAAAAATGCTTCGGAACTCTTCAATTGTTCTCCAAATTCCGCTGAAGTTTAAAAATGCTTTGGAACCCTTCCATCGTTCTCGGAATTCTGCTGAAGTTTAAAAATGCTTCGGAACACTTCCATTGTTCTCAGAATTCCGCTGACGTTTAAAAATGCTTCGGAAATCTTCCACTGTTTTCAAAATTCCGCTGACGCTTAAAAATGCTTCAGAACTCTTCCATTGTTCTCGGAATTCTGCTGACGTTTAAAAATGCTTCGGAACTCTTCCATTGTTCTCGGGATTCCGTTGAAGTTTAAAAATGCTTCGAAACTCTTCCATTCTTCTCGGAATTCTGCTGAAGTTTAAAAATGCTTCGTAACTCTTCCATTGTTCTCAGAATTCCGCTGACGTCTAAAAATGCTTCGGAACTCTTCCATTGTTCTCGGAATTCCGTTGAAGTTTAAAAATGCTTCGAAACTCTTCCATTGTTCTCGGAATTCTGCTGAAGTTTAAAAATGCTTCGTAACTCTTCCATTGTTCTCAGAATTCCGCTGACGTCTAAAAATGCTTCGGTACTCTTCCATTGTTCTCGGAATTCCGCTGACATATAAAAATGCATCGGAAATCTTGCATTGTTCTCGGCATTCCGCTGACGTTTAAAAATGCTTTGGAACTCTTCCATTGTTCTCGGAATTCCGCTGACGTTTAAAAATGCTTTGGAACTCTTCCATTGTTCTCGGAATTCCGCTGAAGTTTAAAAATGCTTCGGAACTCTTCCATTGTTCTCAGAATTCTGCTGACGTTTAAAAATGCTTCAGAACTCTTCCATTGTTCTCGGAATTCCGCTGACGTTTAAAAATGCTTTGGAACGCTTCCATTGTTCTCGGAATTCCGCTGAAGTTTAAAAATGCTTCGGAACTCTTCCATTGTTCTCAGAATTCTGCTGACGTTTAAAAATGCTTCGTAACTCTTCCATTGTTCTCAGAATTCCGCTGACGTCTAAAAATGCTTCGGTACTCTTCCATTGTTCTTGGAATTCCGCTGACATATAAAAATGCTTCGGAAATCTTGCATTGTTCTCGGCATTCCGCTGACGTTTAAAAATGCTTTGGAACTCTTCCATTGTTCTCGGAATTCCGCTGACGTTTAAAAATGCTTTGGAACTCTTCCATTGTTCTCGGAATTCCGCTGAAGTTTAAAAATGCTTCGGAACTCTTCCATTGTTCTCAGAATTCTGCTGACGTTTAAAAATGCTTCAGAACTCTTCCATTGTTCTCGGAATTCCGCTGACGTTTAAAAATGCTTTGGAACTCTTCCATTGTTCTCGGAATTCTGCCGAAGTTTAAAAATGCTTCAGAACTCTTCCATTGTTCTCGGAATTCCGCTGAAGTTTAAAAATGCTTCGGAACTCTTCCATTGTTCTCAGAATTCTGCTGACGTTTAAAAATGCTTCAGAACTCTTCCATTGTTCTCAGAATTCTGCTGACGTTTAAAAATGCTTCAGAACTCTTCCATTGTTCTCGGAATTCCGCTGACGTTTAAAAATGCTTTGGAACTCTTCCATTGTTCTCGGAATTCCGCCGAAGTTTAAAAATGCTTCAGAACTCTTCCATTGTTCTCGGAATTCCGCTGACGTTTAAAAATGCTTCGGAACTCTTCCATTGTTCTCGGAATTCCGTTGAAGTTTAAAAATGCTTCGAAACTCTTCCATTGTTCTCGGAATTCTGCTGAAGTTTAAAAATGCTTCGTAAATCTTCCATTGTTCTCAGAATTCCGCTGACGTCTAAAAATGCTTCGGTACTCTTCCATTGTTCTCGGAATTCCGCTGACATATAAAAATGCTTCGGAAATCTTGCATTGTTCTCGGCATTCCGCTGACGTTTAAAAATGCTTTGTAACTCTTCCATTGTTCTCGGAATTCCGCTGAAGTTTAAAAATGCTTCGGAACTCTTCCATTGTTCTCAGAATTCTGCTGACGTTTAAAAATGCTTCGGAACTCTTCTATTGTTCTCGGAATTCTGCTGACGTTTAAAAATGCTTCAGAACTCTTCCATTGTTCTCGGATTTCCGCTGACGTTTAAAAATGCTTCGGAACTCTTCCATTGTTCTCGGAATTCCGCTGAAGTTTAAAAATGCTTCGGAACTCTTCCATTGTTCTCAGAATTCTGCTGACGTTTAAAAATGCTTCGGAACTCTTCTATTGTTCTCAGAATTCCGCTGACGTTTAAAAATGCTTCGGTACTCTTCCATTGTTCTCGGAATTCCGCTGACATTTAAAAATGCTTCGGAACTCTTCAATTGTTCTCGGAATTCTGCTGAACTTTTAAAATGCTTTGGAACTCTTCCATTGCTCTCGGAATTCGGGTGAAGTTTAAAAATGCTTCGGAACTCTTCTATTGTTCTCGGAATTCCGCTGAAGTTTAAAAATGCTTAAAATCTCTTCCATTGTTCTCGTAATTCTGCTCATGTTTAAAAATGCTTCGGAACTCTTCCATTGTTCTCGTAATTCCGCTGAAGTTTAAAAATGCTTCGGAACTCTTCCATTGTTCTCGGAATTCCGATGACTTTTTAAAATGCTTCGGTACTCTTCCATTGTTCTCGGAATTCCGCTGACGTTTAAAAATGCTTCGTAACTCTTCCATTGTTATCGGAATTCCGCTGAAGTTTAAAAATGCTTTGGAACTCTTCCATTGTTCTAGGAATTCTGCAGAAGTCTAAAAATTCATCTGAACTCTTCCATTGTTCTCGGAATTCGTGTGAATTTTAAAAATGCTTGGGATCTCTTCTATTGTTCTCGGAATTCCGCTGAAGTTTAAAAATGCTTAAAATCTCTTACATTGTTCTCGGAATTCCGCTGAAGTTTAAAAATGCTTCGGAACTCTTCCATTGTTCTCGGAATTCCGATGACTTTTTAAAATGCTTTGGAACTCTTCCATTGCTCTCGGAATTCGGGTGAAGTTTAAAAATGCTTCGGAACTCTTCCATTGTTCTCCAAATTCCGCTGAAGTTTAAAAATGCTTCGGAACCCTTCCATCGTTCTCGGAATTCTGCTGAAGTTTAAAAATGCTTCGGAACACTACCATTGTTCTCAGAATTCCGCTGACGTTTAAAAATGCTTCGGAAATCTTCCATTGTTTTCAAAATTCCGCTGACGCTTAAAAATGCTTCAGAACTCTTCCATTGTTCTCGGAATTCTGCTGACGTTTAAAAATGCTTCGGAACTCTTCCATTGTTCTCGGAATTCCGTTGAAGTTTAAAAATGCTTCGAAACTCTTCCATTGTTCTCGGAATTCTGCTGAAGTTTAAAAATGCTTCGTAACTCTTCCATTGTTCTCAGAATTCCGCTGACGTCTAAAAATGCTTCGGTACTCTTCCATTGTTCTCGGAATTCCGCTGACATATAAAAATGCTTCGGAAATCTTGCATTGTTCTCGGCATTCCGCTGACGTTTAAAAATGCTTTGGAACTCTTCCATTGTTCTCGGAATTCCGCTGACGTTTAAAAATGCTTTGGAACTCTTCCATTGTTCTCGGAATTCCGCTGAAGTTTAAAAATGCTTCGGAACTCTTCCATTGTTCTCAGAATTCTGCTGACGTTTAAAAATGCTTCGGAACTCTTCCATTGTTCTCGGAATTCCGCTGAAGTTTAAAAATGCTTCGGAACTCTTCCATTGTTCTCAGAATTCTGCTGACGTTTAAAAATGCTTCGGAACTCTTCTATTGTTCTCAGAATTCCGCTGACGTTTAAAAATGCTTCGGTACTCTTCCATTGTTCTCGGAATTCCGCTGACATTTAAAAATGCTTCGGAACTCTTCAATTGTTCTCGGAATTCTGCTGAACTTTTAAAATGCTTTGGAACTCTTCCATTGCTCTCGGAATTCGGGTGAAGTTTAAAAATGCTTCGGAACTCTTCTATTGTTCTCGGAATTCCGCTGAAGTTTAAAAATGCTTAAAATCTCTTCCATTGTTCTCGTAATTCTGCTCATGTTTAAAAATGCTTCGGAACTCTTCCATTGTTCTCGTAATTCCGCTGAAGTTTAAAAATGCTTCGGAACTCTTCCATTGTTCTCGGAATTCCGATGACTTTTTAAAATGCTTCGGTACTCTTCCATTGTTCTCGGAATTCCGCTGACGTTTAAAAATGCTTCGTAACTCTTCCATTGTTATCGGAATTCCGCTGAAGTTTAAAAATGCTTTGGAACTCTTCCATTGTTCTAGGAATTCTGCAGAAGTCTAAAAATTCATCTGAACTCTTCCATTGTTCTCGGAATTCGTGTGAATTTTAAAAATGCTTGGGATCTCTTCTATTGTTCTCAGAATTCCGCTGAAGTTTAAAAATGCTTAAAATCTCTTACATTGTTCTCGGAATTCCGCTGAAGTTTAAAAATGCTTCGGAACTCTTCCATTGTTCTCGGAATTCCGATGACTTTTTAAAATGCTTTGGAACTCTTCCATTGCTCTCGGAATTCGGGTGAAGTTTAAAAATGCTTCGGAACTCTTCCATTGTTCTCCAAATTCCGCTGAAGTTTAAAAATGCTTCGGAACCCTTCCATCGTTCTCGGAATTCTGCTGAAGTTTAAAAATGCTTCGGAACACTACCATTGTTCTCAGAATTCCGCTGACGTTTAAAAATGCTTCGGAAATCTTCCATTGTTTTCAAAATTCCGCTGACGCTTAAAAATGCTTCAGAACTCTTCCATTGTTCTCGGAATTCTGCTGACGTTTAAAAATGCTTCGGAACTCTTCCATTGTTCTCGGAATTCCGTTGAAGTTTAAAAATGCTTCGAAACTCTTCCATTGTTCTCGGAATTCTGCTGAAGTTTAAAAATGCTTCGTAACTCTTCCATTGTTCTCAGAATTCCGCTGACGTCTAAAAATGCTTCGGTACTCTTCCATTGTTCTCGGAATTCCGCTGACATATAAAAATGCTTCGGAAATCTTGCATTGTTCTCGGCATTCCGCTGACGTTTAAAAATGCTTTGGAACTCTTCCATTGTTCTCGGAATTCCGCTGACGTTTAAAAATGCTTTGGAACTCTTCCATTGTTCTCGGAATTCCGCTGAAGTTTAAAAATGCTTCGGAACTCTTCCATTGTTCTCAGAATTCTGCTGACGTTTAAAAATGCTTCAGAACTCTTCCATTGTTCTCGGAATTCCGCTGACGTTTAAAAATGCTTTGGAACTCTTCCATTGTTCTCGGAATTCCGCCGAAGTTTAGAAATGCTTCAGAACTCTTCCATTGTTCTCGGATTTCCGCTGACGTTTAATAATGCTTCGGAACTCTTCCATTGTTCTCGGAATTCCGCTGACGTTTAAAAATGCTTCGGAACTCTTCCATTGTTCTCGGAATTCCGTTGAAGTTTAAAAATGCTTCGAAACTCTTCCATTGTTCTCGGAATTCTGCTGAAGTTTAAAAATGCTTCGTAACTCTTCCATTGCTCTCAGAATTCCGCTGACGTCTAAAAATGCTTCGGTACTCTTCCATTGTTCTCGGAATTCCGCTGACATATAAAAATGCTTCGGAAATCTTGCATTGTTCTCGGCATTCCGCTGACGTTTAAAAATGCTTTGGAACTCTTCCATTGTTCTCGGAATTCCGTTGACGTTTAAAAATGCTTTGGAACTCTTCCATTGTTCTCGGAATTCTGCTGACGTTTAAAAATGCTTCAGAACTCTTCCATTGTTCTCGGAATTCTGCTGACGTTTAAAAATGCTTTGGAACTCTTCCATTGTTCTCGGAATTCCGCTGAAGTTTAAAAATGCTTCGGAACTCTTCCATTGTTCTCAGAATTCTGCTGACGTTTAAAAATGCTTCGGAACTCTTCTATTGTTCTCGGATATCTGCTGACGTTTAAAAATGCTTCAGAACTCTTCCATTGTTCTCGGATTTCCGCTGACGTTTAAAACTGCTTCGGAACTCTTCCATTGTTCTCGGAATTCCGCTGAAGTTTAAAAATGCTTCGGAACTCTTCCATTGTTCTCAGAATTCCGCTGACGTTTAAAAATGCTTCGGAACTCTTCTATTGTTCTCGGAATTCAGCTGACGTTTAAAAATGCTTCAGAACTCTTCCATTGTTCTCGGATTTCCGCTGACGTTTAATAATGCTTCGGAACTCTTCCATTGTTCTCGGAATTCCGCTGAAGTTTAAAAATGCTTCGGAACACTTCCATTGTTTTCAGAATTCTGCTGACGTTTAAAAATGCTTCAGAACTCTTCTATTGTTCTCGGAATTCTGCTGAAGTTTAAAAATGCTTCGAAACTCTTCCATTGTTCTCGGAATTCTGCTGAAGTTTAAAAATGCTTCAGAACTCTTCTATTGCTCTCGGAATTCCGCTGACGTTTAATAATGCTTCGCAACTCTTCCATTGTTCTCGGAATTCCGTTGAAGTTTAAAAATGCTTCGAAACTCTTCCATTGTTCTCGGAATTCTGCTGTAGTTTAAAAATGCTTCGGAACTCTTCCATTGTTCTCAGAATTCCGCTGACGTTTAAAAATGCTTCGGTACTCTTCCATTGTTCTCGGAATTCCGCTGACATTTAAAAATGCTTCGGAACTCTTCAATTGTTCTCGGAATTCTGCTGAACTTTTAAAATGCTTTGGAACTCTTCCATTGCTCTCGGAATTCGGGTGAAGTTTAAAAATGCTTCGGAACTCTTCTATTGTTCTCGGAATTCCGCTGAAGTTTAAAAATGCTTAAAATCTCTTCCATTGTTCTCGTAATTCTGCTCATGTTTAAAAATGCTTCGGAACTCTTCCATTGTTGTCGTAATTCCGCTGAAGTTTAAAAATGCTTCGGAACTCTTCCATTGTTCTCGGAATTCCGCTGACGTTTAAAAATGCTTCGTAACTCTTCCATTGCTCTCAGAATTCCGCTGACGTCTAAAAATGCTTCGGTACTCTTCCATTGTTCTCGGAATTCCGCTGACATATAAAAATGCTTCGGAAATCTTGCATTGTTCTCGGCATTCCGCTGACGTTTAAAAATGCTTTGGAACTCTTCCATTGTTCTCGGAATTCCGTTGACGTTTAAAAATGCTTTGGAACTCTTCCATTGTTCTCGGAATTCTGCTGACGTTTAAAAATGCTTCAGAACTCTTCCATTGTTCTCGGAATTCCGCTGACGTTTAAAAATGCTACAAAACTCTTCCATTGTTCTCGGAATTCCGCTGAAGTTTAAAAATGCTTCGGAACTCTTCCATTGTTCTCAGAATTCTGCTGACGTTTAAAAATGCTTCGGAACTCTTCTATTGTTCTCGGAATTCAGCTGACGTTTAAAAATTCTTCAGAACTCTTCCATTGTTCTCGGATTTCCGCTGACGTTTAATAATGCTTCGGAACTCTTCCATTGTTCTCGGAATTCCGCTGAAGTTTAAAAATGCTTCGGAACACTTCCATTGTTCTCAGAATTCTGCTGACGTTTAAAAATGCTTCAGAACTCTTCTATTGTTCTCGGAATTCTGCTGAAGTTTAAAAATGCTTCGAAACTCTTCCATTGTTCTCGGAATTCTGCTGAAGTTTAAAAATGCTTCAGAACTCTTCTATTGCTCTCGGAATTCCGCTGACGTTTAATAATGCTTCGCAACTCTTCCATTGTTCTCGGAATTCCGTTGAAGTTTAAAAATGCTTCGAAACTCTTCCATTGTTCTCGGAATTCTGCTGTAGTTTAAAAATGCTTCGGAACTCTTCCATTGTTCTCAGAATTCAGCTGACGTTTAATAATGCTTCGGTACTCTTCCATTGTTCTCGGAATTCCGCTGACATTTAAAAATGCTTCGGAACTCTTCAATTGTTCTCGGAATTCTGCTGAACTTTTAAAATGCTTTGGAACTCTTCCATTGCTCTCGGAATTCGGGTGAAGTTTAAAAATGCTTAAAATCTCTTCCATTGTTCTCGTAATTCTGCTCATGTTTAAAAATGCTTCGGAACTCTTCCATTGTTGTCGTAATTCCGCTGAAGTTTAAAAATGCTTCGGAACTCTTCCATTGTTCTCGGAATTCCGATGACTTTTTAAAATGCTTCGGTACTCTTCCATTGTTCTCGGAATTCCGCTGACGTTTAAAAATGCTTCGTAACTCTTCCATTGTTATCGGAATTCCGCTGAAGTTTAAAAATGCTTTGGAACTCTTCCATTGTTCTAGGAATTCTGCAGAAGTCTAAAAATTCATCTGAACTCTTCCATTGTTCTCGGAATTCGTGTGAATTTTAAAAATGCTTGGGATCTCTTCTATTGTTCTCGGAATTCCGCTGAAGTTTAAAAATGCTTAAAATCTCTTACATTGTTCTCGGAATTCCGCTGAAGTTTAAAAATGCTTCGGAACTCTTCCATTGTTCTCGGAATTCCGATGACTTTTTAAAATGCTTCGGTACTCTTCCATTGTTCTCGGAATTCCGCTGACGTTTAAAAATGCTTCGTAACTCTTCCATTGTTATCGGAATTCCGCTGAAGTTTAAAAATGCTTCGGAACTCTTCCATTGTTCTAGGAATTCTGCTGAAGTCTAAAAATTCATCTGAACTCTTCCATTGTTCTCGGAATTCGTGTGAATTTTAAAAATGCTTCGGATCTCTTCTATTGTTCTCGGAATTCCGCTGAAGTTTAAAAATGCTTAAAATCTCTTACATTTTTCTCGGAATTCCGCTGAAGTTTAAAAATGCTTCGGAAATCTTCCATTGTTTTCAAAATTCCGGTGACGTTTAAAAATGCTTCAGAACTATTCCATTGTTCTCGGAATTCTGCTGAAGTTTAAAAATGCTTCGGAACTCTTCCATTGTTCTCGGAATTCTGCTGAAGTTTAAAAATGCTTCACAACTCTTCTATTGTTCTCGGAATTCCGCTGACTTTTAAAAATGCTTTGGAACTCTTCCATTGTTCTCGGAATTCCGCTGAAGTTTAAAAATGCTTCGGAAATCTTCCATTGTTTTCAAAATTCCGCTGACGTTTAAAAATGCTTCAGAACTATTCCATTGTTCTCGGAATTCTGCTGAAGTTTAAAAATGCTTCGGAACTCTTCCATTGTTCTCGGAATTCTGCTGAAGTTTAAAAATGCTTCACAACTCTTCCATTGTTCTCGGAATTCCGCTGACTTTTAAAAATGCTTCGGAACTCTTCCATTGTTCTCCAAATTCCGCTGAAGTTTAAAAATGCTTCGGAACCCTTCCATCGTTCTCGGAATTCTGCTGAAGTTTAAAAATGCTTCGGAACACTTCCATTGTTCTCAGAATTCCGCTGACGTTTAAAAATGCTTCAGAAATCTTCCATTGTTTTCAAAATTCCGCTGACGCTTAAAAATGCTTCAGAACTCTTCCATTGTTCTCGGAATTCTGCTGACGTTTAAAAATGCTTTGGAACTCTTCCATTGTTCTCGGAATTCCGCTGACGTTTAAAAATGCTTTGGAACTCTTCCATTGTTCTCGGAATTCCGCTGAAGTTTAAAAATGCTTCGGAACTCTTCCATTGTTCTCAGAATTCTGCTGACGTTTAAAAATGCTTCAGAACTCTTCCATTGTTCTCGGAATTCCGCTGACGTTTAAAAATGCTTTGGAACTCTTCCATTGTTCTCGGAATTCCGCTGAAGTTTAAAAATGCTTCGGAACTCTTCCATTGTTCTCAGAATTCTGCTGACGTTTAAAAATGCTTCGGAACTCTTCTATTGTTCTCGGAATTCTGCTGACGTTTAAAAATGCTTCAGAACTCTTCCATTGTTCTCGGAATTCCGCTGACGTTTAAAAATGCTTTGGAACTCTTCCATTGTTCTCGGAATTCCGCTGAAGTTTAAAAATGCTTCGGAACTCTTCAATTGTTCTCGGAATTCTGCTGAACTTTTAAAATGCTTTGGAACTCTTCCATTGCTCTCGGAATTCGGGTGAAGTTTAAAAATGCTTCGGAACTCTTCCATTGTTCTCGGAATTCCGATGACTTTTTAAAATGCTTCGGTACTCTTCCATTGTTCTCGGAATTCCGCTGACGTTTAAAAATGCTTCGTAACTCTTCCATTGTTATCGGAATTCCGCTGAAGTTTAAAAATGCTTCGGAACTCTTCCATTGTTCTAGGAATTCTGCAGAAGTCTAAAAATTCATCTGAACTCTTCCATTGTTCTCGGAATTCGTGTGAATTTTAAAAATGCTTGGGATCTCTTCTATTGTTCTCGGAATTCGTGTGAATTTTAAAAATGCTTGGGATCTCTTCTATTGTTCTCGGAATTCCGCTGAAGTTTAAAAATGCTTAAAATCTCTTACATTGTTCTCGGAATTCCGCTGACTTTTAAAAATGCTTCGGAACTCTTCCATTGTTCTCCAAATTCCGCTGAAGTTTAAAAATGCTGCGGAACCCTTCCATCGTTCTCGGAATTCTGCTGAAGTTTAAAAATGCTTCGGAACTCTTCCATTGTTCTCAGAATTCCGCTGACGTTTAAAAATGCTTCGGAAATCTTCCATTGTTTTCAAAATTCCGCTGACGCTTAAAAATGCTTCAGAACTCTTCCATTGTTCTCGTAATTCTGCTGACGTTTAAAAATGCTTCGGAACTCTTCCATTGTTCTCGGAATTCCGCTGAAGTTTAAAAATGCTTCAGAACTCTTCCATTGCTCTCGGAATTCCGCTGATGTTTAATAATGCTTCGCAACTCTTCCATTGTTCTCGGAATTCCGTTGAAGTTTAAAAATGCTTCGAAACTCTTCCATTGTTCTCGGAATTCTGCTGAAGTTTAAAAATGCTTCGTAACTCTTCCATTGTTCTCAGAATTCCGCTGACGTCTAAAAATGCTTCGGTACTCTTCCATTGTTCTCGGAATTCCGCTGACATATAAAAATGCTTCGGAAATCTTGCATTGTTCTCGGCATTCCGCTGACGTTTAAAAATGCTTTGGAACTCTTCCATTGTTCTCGGAATTCCGCTGACGTTTAAAAATGCTTTGGAACTCTTCCATTGTTCTCGGAATTCCGCTGAAGTTTAAAAATGCTTCGGAACTCTTCCATTGTTCTCAGAATTCTGCTGACGTTTAAAAATGCTTCAGAACTCTTCCATTGTTCTCGGAATTCCGCTGACGTTTAAAAATGCTTTGGAACTCTTCCATTGTTTTCAAAATTCCGCTGACGCTTAAAAATGCTTCAGAACTCTTCCATTGTTCTCGTAATTCTGCTGACGTTTAAAAATGCTTCGGAACTCTTCCATTGTTCTCGGAATTCCGCTGAAGTTTAAAAATGCTTCAGAACTCTTCCATTGCTCTCGGAATTCCGCTGATGTTTAATAATGCTTCGCAACTCTTCCATTGTTCTCGGAATTCCGTTGAAGTTTAAAAATGCTTCGAAACTCTTCCATTGTTCTCGGAATTCTGCTGAAGTTTAAAAATGCTTCGTAACTCTTCCATTGTTCTCAGAATTCCGCTGACGTCTAAAAATGCTTCGGTACTCTTCCATTGTTCTCGGAATTCCGCTGACATATAAAAATGCTTCGGAAATCTTGCATTGTTCTCGGCATTCCGCTGACGTTTAAAAATGCTTTGGAACTCTTCCATTGTTCTCGGAATTCCGCTGACGTTTAAAAATGCTTTGGAACTCTTCCATTGTTCTCGGAATTCCGCTGAAGTTTAAAAATGCTTCGGAACTCTTCCATTGTTCTCAGAATTCTGCTGACGTTTAAAAATGCTTCAGAACTCTTCCATTGTTCTCGGAATTCCGCTGACGTTTAAAAATGCTTTGGAACACTTCCATTGTTCTCGGAATTCCGCCGAAGTTTAAAAATGCTTCAGAACTCTTCCATTGTTCTCGGATTTCCGCTGACGTTTAATAATGCTTCGGAACTCTTCCATTGTTCTCGGAATTCCGCTGACGTTTAAAAATGCTTTGGAACTCTTCCATTGTTCTCGGAATTCCGCTGAAGTTTAAAAATGCTTCGGAACTCTTCCATTGTTCTCAGAATTCTGCTGACGTTTAAAAATGCTTCGGAACTCTTCTATTGTTCTCGGAATTCTGCTGACGTTTAAAAATGCTTCAGAACTCTTCCATTGTTCTCGGATTTCCGCTGACGTGTAAAAATGCTTCGGAACTCTTCCATTGTTCTCGGAATTCCGCTGAAGTTTAAAAATGCTTCGGAACTCTTCCATTGTTCTCAGAATTCTGCTGACGTTTAAAAATGCTTCGGAACTCTTCTATTGTTCTCGGAATTCAGCTGACGTTTAAAAATGCTTCAGAACTCTTCCATTGTTCTCGGATTTCCGCTGACGTTTAATAATGCTTCGGAACTCTTCCATTGTTCTCGGAATTCCGCTGACGTTTAAAAATGCTTCGGAACTCTTCCATTGTTCTCGGAATTCCGTTGAAGTTTAAAAATGCTTCGAAACTCTTCCATTGTTCTCGGAATTCTGCTGAAGTTTAAAAATGCTTCGTAACTCTTCCATTGTTCTCAGAATTCTGCTGACGTTTAAAAATGCTTCGGAACTCTTCTATTGTTCTCGGAATTCAGCTGACGTTTAAAAATGCTTCAGAACTCTTCCATTGTTCTCGGATTTCCGCTGACGTTTAATAATGCTTCGGAACTCTTCCATTGTTCTCGGAATTCCGCTGACGTTTAAAAATGCTTCGGAACTCTTCCATTGTTCTCGGAATTCCGTTGAAGTTTAAAAATGCTTCGAAACTCTTCCATTGTTCTCGGAATTCTGCTGAAGTTTAAAAATGCTTCGTAACTCTTCCATTGTTCTCAGAATTCCGCTGACGTCTAAAAATGCTTCGGTACTCTTCCATTGTTCTCGGAATTCCGCTGACATATAAAAATGCTTCGGAAATCTTGAATTGTTCTCGGCATTCCGCTGACGTTTAAAAATGCTTTGGAACTCTTCCATTGTTCTCGGAATTCCGCTGACGTTTAAAAATGCTTTGGAACTCTTCCATTGTTCTCGGAATTCCGCTGAAGTTTAAAAATGCTTCGGAACTCTTCCATTGTTCTCAGAATTCTGCTGTCGCTTAAAAATGCTTCAGAACTCTTCCATTGTTCTCGGAATTCCGCTGACGTTTAAAAATGCTTTGGAACTCTTCCATTGTTCTCGGAATTCCGCCGAAGTTTAAAAATGCTTCGGAACTCTTCCATTGTTCTCAGAATTCTGCTGACGTTTAAAAATGCTTTGGAACTCTTCTATTGTTCTCGGAATTCTGCTGACGTTTAAAAATGCTTCAGAACTCTTCCATTGTTCTCGGAATTCCACTGACGTTTAAAAATGCTTTGGAACTCTTCCATTGTTCTCGGAATTCCGCTGAAGTTTAAAAATGCTTCGGAACTCTTCCATTGTTCTCAGAATTCTGCTGACGTTTAAAAATGCTTCGGAACTCTTCTATTGTTCTCGGAATTCTGCTGACGTTTAAAAATGCTTCAGAACTCTTCCATTGTTCTCGGAATTCCGCTGAAGTTTAAAAATGCTTCGGAACTCTTCCATTGTTCTCAGAATTCTGCTGACGTTTAAAAATGCTTCGGAACTCTTCTATTGTTCTCGGAATTCAGCTGACGTTTAAAAATGCTTCAGAACTCTTCCATTGTTCTCGGATTTCCGCTGACGTTTAATAATGCTTCTCAACTCTTCCATTGTTCTCGGAATTCCGCTGAAGTTTAATAATGCTTCGGAACTCTTCCATTGTTCTCAGAATTCTGCTGACGTTTAAAAATGCTTCAGAACTCTTCTATTGTTCTCGGAATTCTGCTGAGGTTTAAAAATGCTTCGAAACTCTTCCATTGTTCTCGGAATTCTGCTGAAGTTTAAAAATGCTTCAGAACTCTTCCATTGCTCTCGGAATTCCGCTGACGTTTAATAATGCTTCGCAACTCTTCCATTGTTCTCGGAATTCCGTTGAAGTTTAAAAATGCTTCGAAACTCTTCCATTGTTCTCAGAATTCTGCTGAAGTTTAAAAATGCTTCGGAACGCTTCCATTGTTCTCAGAATTCCGCTGACGTTTAAAAATGCTTCGGTACTCTTCCATTGTTCTCGGAATTCCGCTGACATTTAAAAATGCTTCGGAACTCTTCAATTGTTCTCGGAATTCTGCTGAACTTTTAAAATGCTTTGGAACTCTTCCATTGCTCTCGGAATTCGGGTGAAGTTTAAAAATGCTTCGGAACTCTTCTATTGTTCTCGGAATTCCGCTGAAGTTTAAAAATGCTTAAAATCTCTTCCATTGTTCTCGTAATTCTTCTCATGTTTAAAAATGCTTTGGAACTCTTCCATTGTTCTCGTAATTCCGCTGAAGTTTAAAAATGCTTCGGAACTCTTCCATTGTTATCGGAATTCCGCTGAAGTTTAAAAATGCTTCGGAACTCTTCCATTGTTCTCGGAATTCGTGTGAATTTTAAAAATGCTTGGGATCTCTTCTATTGTTCTCGGAATTCCGCTGAAGTTTAAAAATGCTTAAAATCTCTTACATTGTTCTCGGAATTCCGCTGAAGTTTAAAAATGCTTCGGAACTCTTCCATTGTTCTCGGAAATCTGCTGAAGTTTAAAAATGCTTCAGAACTCTTCCATTGTTCTCAGAATTCCGCTGACGTTTAAAAATGCTTCGGAAATCTTCCATTGTTTTCAAAATTCCGCTGACGTTTAAAAATGCTTCAGAACTATTCCATTGTTCTCGGAATTCCGCTGACTTTTAAAAATGCTTTGGAACTCTTCCATTGTTCTCCAAATTCCGCTGAAGTTTAAAAATGCAGCGGAACACTTCCATCGTTCTCGGAATTCTGCTGAAGTTTAAAAATGCTTCGGAACTCTTCCATTGTTCTCAGAATTCCGCTGACGTTTAAAAATGCTTCGGAAATCTTCCATTGTTTTCAAAATTCCGCTGACGCTTAAAAATGCTTCAGAACTCTTCCATTGTTCTCGGAATTCAGCTGACGTTTAAAAATGCTTCAGAACTCTTCCATTGTTCTCGGATTTCCGCTGACGTTTAATAATGCTTCGGAACTCTTCCATTGTTCTCGGAATTCCGCTGACGTTTAAAAATGCTTCGGAACTCTTCCATTGTTCTCGGAATTCCGTTGAAGTTTAAAAATGCTTCGAAACTCTTCCATTGTTCTCGGAATTCTGCTGAAGTTTAAAAATGCTTCGTAACTCTTCCATTGTTCTCAGAATTCCGCTGACGTCTAAAAATGCTTCGGTACTCTTCCATTGTTCTCGGAATTCCGCTGACATATAAAAATGCTTCGGAAATCTTGCATTGTTCTCGGCATTCCGCTGATGTTTAAAAATGCTTTGGAACTCTTCCATTGTTCTCGGAATTCCGCTGACGTTTAAAAATGCTTTGGAACTCTTCCATTGTTCTCGGAATTCCGCTGAAGTTTAAAAATGCTTCGGAACTCTTCCATTGTTCTCAGAATTCTGCTGACGTTTAAAAATGCTTCAGAACTCTTCCATTGTTCTCGGAATTCCGCAGACGTTTAAAAATGCTTTGGAACTCTTCCATTGTTCTCGGAATTCCGCTGAAGTTTAAAAATGCTTCGGAACTCTTCCATTGTTCTCAGAATTCTGCTGACGTTTAAAAATGCTTCGGAACTCTTCCATTGTTCTCAGAATTCTGCTGACGTTTAAAAATGCTTTGGAACTCTTCTATTGTTCTCGGAATTCTGCTGACGTTTAAAAATGCTTCAGAACTCTTCCATTGTTCTCGGAATTCCACTGACGTTTAAAAATGCTTTGGAACTCTTCCATTGTTCTCGGAATTCCGCTGAAGTTTAAAAATGCTTCGGAACTCTTCCATTGTTCTCAGAATTCTGCTGACGTTTAAAAATGCTTCGGAACTCTTCTATTGTTCTCGGAATTCTGCTGACGTTTAAAAATGCTTCAGAACTCTTCCATTGTTCTCGGATTTCCGCTGACGTTTAAAAATGCTTCGGAACTCTTCCATTGTTCTCGGAATTCCGCTGAAGTTTAAAAATGCTTCGGAACTCTTCCATTGTTCTCAGAATTCTGCTGACGTTTAAAAATGCTTCGGAACTCTTCTATTGTTCACGGAATTCAGCTGACGTTTAAAAATGCTTCAGAACTCTTCCATTGTTCTCGGATTTCCGCTGACGTTTAATAATGCTTCGGAACTCTTCCATTGTTCTCGGAATTCCGCTGACGATTAAAAATGCATCGGAACTCTTCCATTGTTCTCGGAATTCCGTTGAAGTTTAAAAATGCTTCGAAACTCTTCCATTGTTCTCGGAATTCTGCTGAAGTTTAAAAATGCTTCGTAACTCTTCCATTGTTCTCAGAATTCCGCTGACGTCTAAAAATGCTTCGGTAATCTTCCATTGTTCTCGGAATTCCGCTGACATATAAAAATGCTTCGGAAATCTTGCATTGTTCTCGGCATTCCGCTGACGTTTAAAAATGCTTTGGAACTCTTCCATTGTTCTCGGAATTCCGCTGACGTTTAAAAATGCTTTGGAACTCTTCCATTGTTCTCGGAATTCCGCTGAAGTTTAAAAATGCTTTGGAACTCTTCCATTGTTCTCAGAATTCTGCTGACGTTTAAAAATGCTTCAGAACTCTTCCATTGTTCTCGGAATTCCGCTGACGTTTAAAAATGCTTTGGAACTCTTCCATTGTTCTCGGAATTCCGCTGAAGTTTAAAAATGCTTCGGAACTCTTCCATTGTTCTCAGAATTCTGCTGACGTTTAAAAATGCTTCGGAACTCTTCTATTGTTCTCGGAATTCAGCTGACGTTTAAAAATGCTTCAGAACTCTTCCATTGTTCTCGGATTTCCGCTGACGTTTAATAATGCTTCGGAACTCTTCCATTGTTCTCGGAATTCCGCTGACGTTTAAAAATGCTTCGGAACTCTTCCATTGTTCTCGGAATTCCGTTGAAGTTTAAAAATGCTTCGAAACTCTTCCATTGTTCTCGGAATTCTGCTGAAGTTTAAAAATGCTTCGTAACTCTTCCATTGTTCTCAGAATTCCGCTGACGTCTAAAAATGCTTCGGTACTCTTCCATTGTTCTCGGAATTCCGCTGACATATAAAAATGCTTCGGAAATCTTGAATTGTTCTCGGCATTCCACTGACGTTTAAAAATGCTTTGGAACTCTTCCATTGTTCTCGGAATTCCGCTGACGTTTAAAAATGCTTTGGAACTCTTCCATTGTTCTCGGAATTCCGCTGAAGTTTAAAAATGCTTCGGAACTCTTCCATTGTTCTCAGAATTCTGCTGACGTTTAAAAATGCTTCAGAACTCTTCCATTGTTCTCGGAATTCCGCTGACGTTTAAAAATGCTTTGGAACTCTTCCATTGTTCTCGGAATTCCGCCGAAGTTTAAAAATGCTTCGGAACTCTTCCATTGTTCTCAGAATTCTGCTGACGTTTAAAAATGCTTTGGAACTCTTCTATTGTTCTCGGAATTCTGCTGACGTTTAAAAATGCTTCAGAACTCTTCCATTGTTCTCGGAATTCCACTGACGTTTAAAAATGCTTTGGAACTCTTCCATTGTTCTCGGAATTCCGCTGAAGTTTAAAAATGCTTCGGAACTCTTCCATTGTTCTCAGAATTCTGCTGACGTTTAAAAATGCTTCGGAACTCTTCTATTGTTCTCGGAATTCTGCTGACGTTTAAAAATGCTTCAGAACTCTTCCATTGTTCTCGGATTTCCGCTGACGTTTAAAAATGCTTCGGAACTCTTCCATTGTTCTCGGAATTCCGCTGAAGTTTAAAAATGCTTCGGAACTCTTCCATTGTTCTCAGAATTCTGCTGACGTTTAAAAATGCTTCGGAACTCTTCTATTGTTCTCGGAATTCAGCTGACGTTTAAAAATGCTTCAGAACTCTTCCATTGTTCTCGGATTTCCGCTGACGTTTAATAATGCTTCTCAACTCTTCCATTGTTCTCGGAATTCCGCTGAAGTTTAATAATGCTTCGGAACTCTTCCATTGTTCTCAGAATTCTGCTGACGTTTAAAAATGCTTCAGAACTCTTCTATTGTTCTCGGAATTCCGTTGAAGTTTAAAAATGCTTCGAAACTCTTCCATTGTTCTCAGAATTCTGCTGAAGTTTAAAAATGCTTCGGAACGCTTCCATTGTTCTCAGAATTCCGCTGACGTTTAAAAATGCTTCGGTACTCTTCCATTGTTCTCGGAATTCCGCTGACATTTAAAAATGCTTCGGAACTCTTCAATTGTTCTCGGAATTCTGCTGAACTTTTAAAATGCTTTGGAACTCTTCCATTGCTCTCGGAATTCGGGTGAAGTTTAAAAATGCTTCGGAACTCTTCTATTGTTCTCGGAATTCCGCTGAAGTTTAAAAATGCTTAAAATCTCTTCCATTGTTCTCGTAATTCTTCTCATGTTTAAAAATGCTTTGGAACTCTTCCATTGTTCTCGTAATTCCGCTGAAGTTTAAAAATGCTTCGGAACTCTTCCATTGTTCTCAGAATTCTGCTGACGTTTAAAAATGCTTCAGAACTCTTCCATTGTTCTCGGAATTCCGCTGACGTTTAAAAATGCTTTGGAACTCTTCCATTGTTCTCGGAATTCCGCCGAAGTTTAAAAATGCTTCAGAACTCTTCCATTGTTCTCGGATTTCCGCTGACATATAAAAATGCTTCGGAAATCTTGAATTGTTCTCGGCATTCCGCTGACGTTTAAAAATGCTTTGGAACTCTTCCATTGTTCTCGGAATTCCGCTGACGTTTAAAAATGCTTTGGAACTCTTCCATTGTTCTCGGAATTCCGCTGAAGTTTAAAAATGCTTCGGAACTCTTCCATTGTTCTCAGAATTCTGCTGACGTTTAAAAATGCTTCAGAACTCTTCCATTGTTCTCGGAATTCCGCTGACGTTTAAAAATGCTTTGGAACTCTTCCATTGTTCTCGGAATTCCGCCGAAGTTTAAAAATGCTTCGGAACTCTTCCATTGTTCTCAGAATTCTGCTGACGTTTAAAAATGCTTTGGAACTCTTCTATTGTTCTCGGAATTCTGCTGACGTTTAAAAATGCTTCAGAACTCTTCCATTGTTCTCGGAATTCCACTGACGTTTAAAAATGCTTTGGAACTCTTCCATTGTTCTCGGAATTCCGCTGAAGTTTAAAAATGCTTCGGAACTCTTCCATTGTTCTCAGAATTCTGCTGACGTTTAAAAATGCTTCGGAACTCTTCTATTGTTCTCGGAATTCTGCTGACGTTTAAAAATGCTTCAGAACTCTTCCATTGTTCTCGGATTTCCGCTGACGTTTAAAAATGCTTCGGAACTCTTCCATTGTTCTCGGAATTCCGCTGAAGTTTAAAAATGCTTCGGAACTCTTCCATTGTTCTCAGAATTCTGCTGACGTTTAAAAATGCTTCGGAACTCTTCTATTGTTCTCGGAATTCAGCTGACGTTTAAAAATGCTTCAGAACTCTTCCATTGTTCTCGGATTTCCGCTGACGTTTAATAATGCTTCTCAACTCTTCCATTGTTCTCGGAATTCCGCTGAAGTTTAATAATGCTTCGGAACTCTTCCATTGTTCTCAGAATTCTGCTGACGTTTAAAAATGCTTCAGAACTCTTCTATTGTTCTCGGAATTCTGCTGAGGTTTAAAAATGCTTCGAAACTCTTCCATTGTTCTCGGAATTCTGCTGAAGTTTAAAAATGCTTCAGAACTCTTCCATTGCTCTCGGAATTCCGCTGACGTTTAATAATGCTTCGCAACTCTTCCATTGTTCTCGGAATTCCGTTGAAGTTTAAAAATGCTTCGAAACTCTTCCATTGTTCTCAGAATTCTGCTGAAGTTTAAAAATGCTTCGGAACGCTTCCATTGTTCTCAGAATTCCGCTGACGTTTAAAAATGCTTCGGTACTCTTCCATTGTTCTCGGAATTCCGCTGACATTTAAAAATGCTTCGGAACTCTTCAATTGTTCTCGGAATTCTGCTGAACTTTTAAAATGCTTTGGAACTCTTCCATTGCTCTCGGAATTCGGGTGAAGTTTAAAAATGCTTCGGAACTCTTCTATTGTTCTCGGAATTCCGCTGAAGTTTAAAAATGCTTAAAATCTCTTCCATTGTTCTCGTAATTCTTCTCATGTTTAAAAATGCTTTGGAACTCTTCCATTGTTCTCGTAATTCCGCTGAAGTTTAAAAATGCTTCGGAACTCTTCCATTGTTATCGGAATTCCGCTGAAGTTTAAAAATGCTTCGGAACTCTTCCATTGTTCTCGGAATTCGTGTGAATTTTAAAAATGCTTGGGATCTCTTCTATTGTTCTCGGAATTCCGCTGAAGTTTAAAAATGCTTAAAATCTCTTACATTGTTCTCGGAATTCCGCTGAAGTTTAAAAATGCTTCGGAACTCTTCCATTGTTCTCGGAAATCTGCTGAAGTTTAAAAATGCTTCAGAACTCTTCCATTGTTCTCAGAATTCCGCTGACGTTTAAAAATGCTTCGGAAATCTTCCATTGTTTTCAAAATTCCGCTGACGTTTAAAAATGCTTCAGAACTATTCCATTGTTCTCGGAATTCCGCTGACTTTTAAAAATGCTTTGGAACTCTTCCATTGTTCTCCAAATTCCGCTGAAGTTTAAAAATGCAGCGGAACACTTCCATCGTTCTCGGAATTCTGCTGAAGTTTAAAAATGCTTCGGAACTCTTCCATTGTTCTCAGAATTCCGCTGACGTTTAAAAATGCTTCGGAAATCTTCCATTGTTTTCAAAATTCCGCTGACGCTTAAAAATGCTTCAGAACTCTTCCATTGTTCTCGGAATTCAGCTGACGTTTAAAAATGCTTCAGAACTCTTCCATTGTTCTCGGATTTCCGCTGACGTTTAATAATGCTTCGGAACTCTTCCATTGTTCTCGGAATTCCGCTGACGTTTAAAAATGCTTCGGAACTCTTCCATTGTTCTCGGAATTCCGTTGAAGTTTAAAAATGCTTCGAAACTCTTCCATTGTTCTCGGAATTCTGCTGAAGTTTAAAAATGCTTCGTAACTCTTCCATTGTTCTCAGAATTCCGCTGACGTCTAAAAATGCTTCGGTACTCTTCCATTGTTCTCGGAATTCCGCTGACATATAAAAATGCTTCGGAAATCTTGCATTGTTCTCGGCATTCCGCTGATGTTTAAAAATGCTTTGGAACTCTTCCATTGTTCTCGGAATTCCGCTGACGTTTAAAAATGCTTTGGAACTCTTCCATTGTTCTCGGAATTCCGCTGAAGTTTAAAAATGCTTCGGAACTCTTCCATTGTTCTCAGAATTCTGCTGACGTTTAAAAATGCTTCAGAACTCTTCCATTGTTCTCGGAATTCCGCAGACGTTTAAAAATGCTTTGGAACTCTTCCATTGTTCTCGGAATTCCGCTGAAGTTTAAAAATGCTTCGGAACTCTTCCATTATTCTCAGAATTCTGCTGACGTTTAAAAATGCTTCGGAACTCTTCCATTGTTCTCAGAATTCTGCTGACGTTTAAAAATGCTTTGGAACTCTTCTATTGTTCTCGGAATTCTGCTGACGTTTAAAAATGCTTCAGAACTCTTCCATTGTTCTCGGAATTCCACTGACGTTTAAAAATGCTTTGGAACTCTTCCATTGTTCTCGGAATTCCGCTGAAGTTTAAAAATGCTTCGGAACTCTTCCATTGTTCTCAGAATTCTGCTGACGTTTAAAAATGCTTCGGAACTCTTCTATTGTTCTCGGAATTCTGCTGACGTTTAAAAATGCTTCAGAACTCTTCCATTGTTCTCGGATTTCCGCTGACGTTTAAAAATGCTTCGGAACTCTTCCATTGTTCTCGGAATTCCGCTGAAGTTTAAAAATGCTTCGGAACTCTTCCATTGTTCTCAGAATTCTGCTGACGTTTAAAAATGCTTCGGAACTCTTCTATTGTTCTCGGAATTCAGCTGACGTTTAAAAATGCTTCAGAACTCTTCCATTGTTCTCGGATTTCCGCTGACGTTTAATAATGCTTCGGAACTCTTCCATTGTTCTCGGAATTCCGCTGACGATTAAAAATGCTTCGGAACTCTTCCATTGTTCTCGGAATTCCGTTGAAGTTTAAAAATGCTTCGAAACTCTTCCATTGTTCTCGGAATTCTGCTGAAGTTTAAAAATGCTTCGTAACTCTTCCATTGTTCTCAGAATTCCGCTGACGTCTAAAAATGCTTCGGTAATCTTCCATTGTTCTCGGAATTCCGCTGACATATAAAAATGCTTCGGAAATCTTGCATTGTTCTCGGCATTCCGCTGACGTTTAAAAATGCTTTGGAACTCTTCCATTGTTCTCGGAATTCCGCTGACGTTTAAAAATGCTTTGGAACTCTTCCATTGTTCTCGGAATTCCGCTGAAGTTTAAAAATGCTTTGGAACTCTTCCATTGTTCTCAGAATTCTGCTGACGTTTAAAAATGCTTCAGAACTCTTCCATTGTTCTCGGAATTCCGCTGACGTTTAAAAATGCTTTGGAACTCTTCCATTGTTCTCGGAATTCCGCTGAAGTTTAAAAATGCTTCGGAACTCTTCCATTGTTCTCAGAATTCTGCTGACGTTTAAAAATGCTTCGGAACTCTTCTATTGTTCTCGGAATTCAGCTGACGTTTAAAAATGCTTCAGAACTCTTCCATTGTTCTCGGATTTCCGCTGACGTTTAATAATGCTTCGGAACTCTTCCATTGTTCTCGGAATTCCGCTGACGTTTAAAAATGCTTCGGAACTCTTCCATTGTTCTCGGAATTCCGTTGAAGTTTAAAAATGCTTCGAAACTCTTCCATTGTTCTCGGAATTCTGCTGAAGTTTAAAAATGCTTCGTAACTCTTCCATTGTTCTCAGAATTCCGCTGACGTCTAAAAATGCTTCGGTACTCTTCCATTGTTCTCGGAATTCCGCTGACATATAAAAATGCTTCGGAAATCTTGAATTGTTCTCGGCATTCCACTGACGTTTAAAAATGCTTTGGAACTCTTCCATTGTTCTCGGAATTCCGCTGACGTTTAAAAATGCTTTGGAACTCTTCCATTGTTCTCGGAATTCCGCTGAAGTTTAAAAATGCTTCGGAACTCTTCCATTGTTCTCAGAATTCTGCTGACGTTTAAAAATGCTTCAGAACTCTTCCATTGTTCTCGGAATTCCGCTGACGTTTAAAAATGCTTTGGAACTCTTCCATTGTTCTCGGAATTCCGCCGAAGTTTAAAAATGCTTCGGAACTCTTCCATTGTTCTCAGAATTCTGCTGACGTTTAAAAATGCTTTGGAACTCTTCTATTGTTCTCGGAATTCTGCTGACGTTTAAAAATGCTTCAGAACTCTTCCATTGTTCTCGGAATTCCACTGACGTTTAAAAATGCTTTGGAACTCTTCCATTGTTCTCGGAATTCCGCTGAAGTTTAAAAATGCTTCGGAACTCTTCCATTGTTCTCAGAATTCTGCTGACGTTTAAAAATGCTTCGGAACTCTTCTATTGTTCTCGGAATTCTGCTGACGTTTAAAAATGCTTCAGAACTCTTCCATTGTTCTCGGATTTCCGCTGACGTTTAAAAATGCTTCGGAACTCTTCCATTGTTCTCGGAATTCCGCTGAAGTTTAAAAATGCTTCGGAACTCTTCCATTGTTCTCAGAATTCTGCTGACGTTTAAAAATGCTTCGGAACTCTTCTATTGTTCTCGGAATTCAGCTGACGTTTAAAAATGCTTCAGAACTCTTCCATTGTTCTCGGATTTCCGCTGACGTTTAATAATGCTTCTCAACTCTTCCATTGTTCTCGGAATTCCGCTGAAGTTTAATAATGCTTCGGAACTCTTCCATTGTTCTCAGAATTCTGCTGACGTTTAAAAATGCTTCAGAACTCTTCTATTGTTCTCGGAATTCTGCTGAGGTTTAAAAATGCTTCGAAACTCTTCCATTGTTCTCGGAATTCTGCTGAAGTTTAAAAATGCTTCAGAACTCTTCCATTGCTCTCGGAATTCCGCTGACGTTTAATAATGCTTCGCAACTCTTCCATTGTTCTCGGAATTCCGTTGAAGTTTAAAAATGCTTCGAAACTCTTCCATTGTTCTCAGAATTCTGCTGAAGTTTAAAAATGCTTCGGAACGCTTCCATTGTTCTCAGAATTCCGCTGACGTTTAAAAATGCTTCGGTACTCTTCCATTGTTCTCGGAATTCCGCTGACATTTAAAAATGCTTCGGAACTCTTCAATTGTTCTCGGAATTCTGCTGAACTTTTAAAATGCTTTGGAACTCTTCCATTGCTCTCGGAATTCGGGTGAAGTTTAAAAATGCTTCGGAACTCTTCTATTGTTCTCGGAATTCCGCTGAAGTTTAAAAATGCTTAAAATCTCTTCCATTGTTCTCGTAATTCTTCTCATGTTTAAAAATGCTTTGGAACTCTTCCATTGTTCTCGTAATTCCGCTGAAGTTTAAAAATGCTTCGGAACTCTTCCATTGTTCTCAGAATTCTGCTGACGTTTAAAAATGCTTCAGAACTCTTCCATTGTTCTCGGAATTCCGCTGACGTTTAAAAATGCTTTGGAACTCTTCCATTGTTCTCGGAATTCCGCCGAAGTTTAAAAATGCTTCAGAACTCTTCCATTGTTCTCGGATTTCCGCTGACGTTTAATAATGCTTCGGAACTCTTCCATTGTTCTCGGAATTCCGCTGACGTTTAAAAATGCTTTGGAACTCTTCCATTGTTCTCGGAATTCCGCTGAAGTTTAAAAATGCTTCGGAACTCTTCCATTGTTCTCAGAATTCTGCTGACGTTTAAAAATGCTTCGGAACTCTTCTATTGTTCTCGGAATTCTGCTGACGTTTAAAAATGCTTCAGAACTCTTCCATTGTTCTCGGATTTCCGCTGACGTGTAAAAATGCTTCGGAACTCTTCCATTGTTCTCGGAATTCCGCTGAAGTTTAAAAATGCTTCGGAACTCTTCCATTGTTCTCAGAATTCTGCTGACGTTTAAAAATGCTTCGGAACTCTTCTATTGTTCTCGGAATTCAGCTGACGTTTAAAAATGCTTCAGAACTCTTCCATTGTTCTCGGATTTCCGCTGACGTTTAATAATGCTTCGGAACTCTTCCATTGTTCTCGGAATTCCGCTGACGTTTAAAAATGCTTCGGAACTCTTCCATTGTTCTCGGAATTCCGTTGAAGTTTAAAAATGCTTCGAAACTCTTCCATTGTTCTCGGAATTCTGCTGAAGTTTAAAAATGCTTCGTAACTCTTCCATTGTTCTCAGAATTCCGCTGACGTCTAAAAATGCTTCGGTACTCTTCCATTGTTCTCGGAATTCCGCTGACATATAAAAATGCTTCGGAAATCTTGAATTGTTCTCGGCATTCCGCTGACGTTTAAAAATGCTTTGGAACTCTTCCATTGTTCTCGGAATTCCGCTGACGTTTAAAAATGCTTTGGAACTCTTCCATTGTTCTCGGAATTCCGCTGAAGTTTAAAAATGCTTCGGAACTCTTCCATTGTTCTCAGAATTCTGCTGACGTTTAAAAATGCTTCAGAACTCTTCCATTGTTCTCGGAATTCCGCTGACGTTTAAAAATGCTTTGGAACTCTTCCATTGTTCTCGGAATTCCGCCGAAGTTTAAAAATGCTTCGGAACTCTTCCATTGTTCTCAGAATTCTGCTGACGTTTAAAAATGCTTTGGAACTCTTCTATTGTTCTCGGAATTCTGCTGACGTTTAAAAATGCTTCAGAACTCTTCCATTGTTCTCGGAATTCCACTGACGTTTAAAAATGCTTTGGAACTCTTCCATTGTTCTCGGAATTCCGCTGAAGTTTAAAAATGCTTCGGAACTCTTCCATTGTTCTCAGAATTCTGCTGACGTTTAAAAATGCTTCGGAACTCTTCTATTGTTCTCGGAATTCTGCTGACGTTTAAAAATGCTTCAGAACTCTTCCATTGTTCTCGGATTTCCGCTGACGTTTAAAAATGCTTCGGAACTCTTCCATTGTTCTCGGAATTCCGCTGAAGTTTAAAAATGCTTCGGAACTCTTCCATTGTTCTCAGAATTCTGCTGACGTTTAAAAATGCTTCGGAACTCTTCTATTGTTCTCGGAATTCAGCTGACGTTTAAAAATGCTTCAGAACTCTTCCATTGTTCTCGGATTTCCGCTGACGTTTAGTAATGCTTCTCAACTCTTCCATTGTTCTCGGAATTCCGCTGAAGTTTAATAATGCTTCGGAACTCTTCCATTGTTCTCAGAATTCTGCTGACGTTTAAAAATGCTTCAGAACTCTTCTATTGTTCTCGGAATTCTGCTGAGGTTTAAAAAAGCTTCGAAACTCTTCCATTGTTCTCGGAATTCTGCTGAAGTTTAAAAATGCTTCAGAACTCTTCCATTGCTCTCGGAATTCCGCTGACGTTTAATAATGCTTCGCAACTCTTCCATTGTTCTCGGAATTCCGTTGAAGTTTAAAAATGCTTCGAAACTCTTCCATTGTTCTCAGAATTCTGCTGAAGTTTAAAAATGCTTCGGAACGCTTCCATTGTTCTCAGAATTCCGCTGACGTTTAAAAATGCTTCGGTACTCTTCCATTGTTCTCGGAATTCCGCTGACATTTAAAAATGCTTCGGAACTCTTCAATTGTTCTCGGAATTCTGCTGAACTTTTAAAATGCTTTGGAACTCTTCCATTGCTCTCGGAATTCGGGTGAAGTTTAAAAATGCTTCGGAACTCTTCTATTGTTCTCGGAATTCCGCTGAAGTTTAAAAATGCTTAAAATCTCTTCCATTGTTCTCGTAATTCTTCTCATGTTTAAAAATGCTTTGGAACTCTTCCATTGTTCTCGTAATTCCGCTGAAGTTTAAAAATGCTTCGGAACTCTTCCATTGTTATCGGAATTCCGCTGAAGTTTAAAAATGCTTCGGAACTCTTCCATTGTTCTCGGAATTCGTGTGAATTTTAAAAATGCTTGGGATCTCTTCTATTGTTCTCGGAATTCCGCTGAAGTTTAAAAATGCTTAAAATCTCTTACATTGTTCTCGGAATTCCGCTGAAGTTTAAAAATGCTTCGGAACTCTTCCATTGTTCTCGGAAATCTGCTGAAGTTTAAAAATGCTTCAGAACTCTTCCATTGTTCTCAGAATTCCGCTGACGTTTAAAAATGCTTCGGAAATCTTCCATTGTTTTCAAAATTCCGCTGACGTTTAAAAATGCTTCAGAACTATTCCATTGTTCTCGGAATTCCGCTGACTTTTAAAAATGCTTTGGAACTCTTCCATTGTTCTCCAAATTCCGCTGAAGTTTAAAAATGCAGCGGAACACTTCCATCGTTCTCGGAATTCTGCTGAAGTTTAAAAATGCTTCGGAACTCTTCCATTGTTCTCAGAATTCCGCTGACGTTTAAAAATGCTTCGGAAATCTTCCATTGTTTTCAAAATTCCGCTGACGCTTAAAAATGCTTCAGAACTCTTCCATTGTTCTCGGAATTCAGCTGACGTTTACAAATGCTTCAGAACTCTTCCATTGTTCTCGGATTTCCGCTGACGTTTAATAATGCTTCGGAACTCTTCCATTGTTCTCGGAATTCCGCTGACGTTTAAAAATGCTTCGGAACTCTTCCATTGTTCTCGGAATTCCGTTGAAGTTTAAAAATGCTTCGAAACTCTTCCATTGTTCTCGGAATTCTGCTGAAGTTTAAAAATGCTTCGTAACTCTTCCATTGTTCTCAGAATTCCGCTGACGTCTAAAAATGCTTCGGTACTCTTCCATTGTTCTCGGAATTCCGCTGACATATAAAAATGCTTCGGAAATCTTGCATTGTTCTCGGCATTCCGCTGATGTTTAAAAATGCTTTGGAACTCTTCCATTGTTCTCGGAATTCCGCTGACGTTTAAAAATGCTTTGGAACTCTTCCATTGTTCTCAGAATTCTGCTGACGTTTAAAAATGCTTCGGAACTCTTCTATTGTTCTCGGAATTCTGCTGACGTTTAAAAATGCTTCAGAACTCTTCCATTGTTCTCGGATTTCCGCTGACGTTTAAAAATGCTTCGGAACTCTTCCATTGTTCTCGGAATTCCGCTGAAGTTTAAAAATGCTTCGGAACTCTTCCATTGTTCTCAGAATTCTGCTGACGTTTAAAAATGCTTCGGAACTCTTCCATTGTTCTCAGAATTCTGCTGACGTTTAAAAATGCTTCGGAACTCTTCCATTGTTCTCAGAATTCTGCTGACGTTTAAAAATGCTTTGGAACTCTTCTATTGTTCTCGGAATTCTGCTGACGTTTAAAAATGCTTCAGAACTCTTCCATTGTTCTCGGAATTCCACTGACGTTTAAAAATGCTTTGGAACTCTTCCATTGTTCTCGGAATTCCGCTGAAGTTTAAAAATGCTTCGGAACTCTTCCATTGTTCTCAGAATTCTGCTGACGTTTAAAAATGCTTCGGAACTCTTCCATTGTTCTCAGAATTCTGCTGACGTTTAAAAATGCTTTGGAACTCTTCTATTGTTCTCGGAATTCTGCTGACGTTTAAAAATGCTTCAGAACTCTTCCATTGTTCTCGGAATTCCACTGACGTTTAAAAATGCTTTGGAACTCTTCCATTGTTCTCGGAATTCCGCTGAAGTTTAAAAATGCTTCGGAACTCTTCCATTGTTCTCAGAATTCTGCTGACGTTTAAAAATGCTTCAGAACTCTTCCATTGTTCTCGGAATTCCGCTGACGTTTAAAAATGCTTTGGAACTCTTCCATTGTTCTCGGAATTCCGCCGAAGTTTAAAAATGCTTCGGAACTCTTCCATTGTTCTCGGAATTCCGCTGAAGTTTAAAAATGCTTCGGAACTCTTCCATTGTTCTCAGAATTCTGCTGACGTTTAAAAATGCTTCGGAACTCTTCTATTGTTCTCGGAATTCAGCTGACGTTTAAAAATGCTTCAGAACTCTTCCATTGTTCTCGGATTTCCGCTGACGTTTAATAATGCTTCTCAACTCTTCCATTGTTCTCGGAATTCCGCTGAAGTTTAATAATGCTTCGGAACTCTTCCATTGTTCTCAGAATTCTGCTGACGTTTAAAAATGCTTCAGAACTCTTCTATTGTTCTCGGAATTCTGCTGAGGTTTAAAAATGCTTCGAAACTCTTCCATTGTTCTCGGAATTCTGCTGAAGTTTAAAAATGCTTCAGAACTCTTCCATTGCTCTCGGAATTCCGCTGACGTTTAATAATGCTTCGCAACTCTTCCATTGTTCTCGGAATTCCGTTGAAGTTTAAAAATGCTTCGAAACTCTTCCATTGTTCTCAGAATTCTGCTGAAGTTTAAAAATGCTTCGGAACGCTTCCATTGTTCTCAGAATTCCGCTGACGTTTAAAAATGCTTCGGTACTCTTCCATTGTTCTCGGAATTCCGCTGACATTTAAAAATGCTTCGGAACTCTTCAATTGTTCTCGGAATTCTGCTGAACTTTTAAAATGCTTTGGAACTCTTCCATTGCTCTCGGAATTCGGGTGAAGTTTAAAAATGCTTCGGAACTCTTCTATTGTTCTCGGAATTCCGCTGAAGTTTAAAAATGCTTAAAATCTCTTCCATTGTTCTCGTAATTCTTCTCATGTTTAAAAATGCTTTGGAACTCTTCCATTGTTCTCGTAATTCCGCTGAAGTTTAAAAATGCTTCGGAACTCTTCCATTGTTCTCAGAATTCTGCTGACGTTTAAAAATGCTTCAGAACTCTTCCATTGTTCTCGGAATTCCGCTGACGTTTAAAAATGCTTTGGAACTCTTCCATTGTTCTCGGAATTCCGCCGAAGTTTAAAAATGCTTCAGAACTCTTCCATTGTTCTCGGATTTCCGCTGACGTTTAATAATGCTTCGGAACTCTTCCATTGTTCTCGGAATTCCGCTGACGTTTAAAAATGCTTTGGAACTCTTCCATTGTTCTCGGAATTCCGCTGAAGTTTAAAAATGCTTCGGAACTCTTCCATTGTTCTCAGAATTCTGCTGACGTTTAAAAATGCTTCGGAACTCTTCTATTGTTCTCGGAATTCTGCTGACGTTTAAAAATGCTTCAGAACTCTTCCATTGTTCTCGGATTTCCGCTGACGTGTAAAAATGCTTCGGAACTCTTCCATTGTTCTCGGAATTCCGCTGAAGTTTAAAAATGCTTCGGAACTCTTCCATTGTTCTCAGAATTCTGCTGACGTTTAAAAATGCTTCGGAACTCTTCTATTGTTCTCGGAATTCAGCTGACGTTTAAAAATGCTTCAGAACTCTTCCATTGTTCTCGGATTTCCGCTGACGTTTAATAATGCTTCGGAACTCTTCCATTGTTCTCGGAATTCCGCTGACGTTTAAAAATGCTTCGGAACTCTTCCATTGTTCTCGGAATTCCGTTGAAGTTTAAAAATGCTTCGAAACTCTTCCATTGTTCTCGGAATTCTGCTGAAGTTTAAAAATGCTTCGTAACTCTTCCATTGTTCTCAGAATTCCGCTGACGTCTAAAAATGCTTCGGTACCCTTCCATTGTTCTCGGAATTCCGCTGACATATAAAAATGCTTCGGAAATCTTGAATTGTTCTCGGCATTCCGCTGACGTTTAAAAATGCTTTGGAACTCTTCCATTGTTCTCGGAATTCCGCTGACGTTTAAAAATGCTTTGGAACTCTTCCATTGTTCTCGGAATTCCGCTGAAGTTTAAAAATGCTTCGGAACTCTTCCATTGTTCTCAGAATTCTGCTGACGTTTAAAAATGCTTCAGAACTCTTCCATTGTTCTCGGAATTCCGCTGACGTTTAAAAATGCTTTGGAACTCTTCCATTGTTCTCGGAATTCCGCCGAAGTTTAAAAATGCTTCGGAACTCTTCCATTGTTCTCAGAATTCTGCTGACGTTTAAAAATGCTTTGGAACTCTTCTATTGTTCTCGGAATTCTGCTGACGTTTAAAAATGCTTCAGAACTCTTCCATTGTTCTCGGAATTCCACTGACGTTTAAAAATGCTTTGGAACTCTTCCATTGTTCTCGGAATTCCGCTGAAGTTTAAAAATGCTTCGGAACTCTTCCATTGTTCTCAGAATTCTGCTGACGTTTAAAAATGCTTCGGAACTCTTCTATTGTTCTCGGAATTCTGCTGACGTTTAAAAATGCTTCAGAACTCTTCCATTGTTCTCGGATTTCCGCTGACGTTTAAAAATGCTTCGGAACTCTTCCATTGTTCTCGGAATTCCGCTGAAGTTTAAAAATGCTTCGGAACTCTTCCATTGTTCTCAGAATTCTGCTGACGTTTAAAAATGCTTCGGAACTCTTCTATTGTTCTCGGAATTCAGCTGACGTTTAAAAATGCTTCAGAACTCTTCCATTGTTCTCGGATTTCCGCTGACGTTTAATAATGCTTCTCAACTCTTCCATTGTTCTCGGAATTCCGCTGAAGTTTAATAATGCTTCGGAACTCTTCCATTGTTCTCAGAATTCTGCTGACGTTTAAAAATGCTTCAGAACTCTTCTATTGTTCTCGGAATTCTGCTGAGGTTTAAAAATGCTTCGAAACTCTTCCATTGTTCTCGGAATTCTGCTGAAGTTTAAAAATGCTTCAGAACTCTTCCATTGCTCTCGGAATTCCGCTGACGTTTAATAATGCTTCGCAACTCTTCCATTGTTCTCGGAATTCCGTTGAAGTTTAAAAATGCTTCGAAACTCTTCCATTGTTCTCAGAATTCTGCTGAAGTTTAAAAATGCTTCGGAACGCTTCCATTGTTCTCAGAATTCCGCTGACGTTTAAAAATGCTTCGGTACTCTTCCATTGTTCTCGGAATTCCGCTGACATTTAAAAATGCTTCGGAACTCTTCAATTGTTCTCGGAATTCTGCTGAACTTTTAAAATGCTTTGGAACTCTTCCATTGCTCTCGGAATTCGGGTGAAGTTTAAAAATGCTTCGGAACTCTTCTATTGTTCTCGGAATTCCGCTGAAGTTTAAAAATGCTTAAAATCTCTTCCATTGTTCTCGTAATTCTTCTCATGTTTAAAAATGCTTTGGAACTCTTCCATTGTTCTCGTAATTCCGCTGAAGTTTAAAAATGCTTCGGAACTCTTCCATTGTTATCGGAATTCCGCTGAAGTTTAAAAATGCTTCGGAACTCTTCCATTGTTCTCGGAATTCGTGTGAATTTTAAAAATGCTTGGGATCTCTTCTATTGTTCTCGGAATTCCGCTGAAGTTTAAAAATGCTTAAAATCTCTTACATTGTTCTCGGAATTCCGCTGAAGTTTAAAAATGCTTCGGAACTCTTCCATTGTTCTCAGAATTCCGCTGACGTTTAAAAATGCTTCGGAAATCTTCCATTGTTTTCAAAATTCCGCTGACGTTTAAAAATGCTTCAGAACTATTCCATTGTTCTCGGAATTCCGCTGACTTTTAAAAATGCTTTGGAACTCTTCCATTGTTCTCCAAATTCCGCTGAAGTTTAAAAATGCAGCGGAACACTTCCATCGTTCTCGGAATTCTGCTGAAGTTTAAAAATGCTTCGGAACTCTTCCATTGTTCTCAGAATTCCGCTGACGTTTAAAAATGCTTCGGAAATCTTCCATTGTTTTCAAAATTCCGCTGACGCTTAAAAATGCTTCAGAACTCTTCCATTGTTCTCGGAATTCAGCTGACGTTTACAAACGCTTCAGAACTCTTCCATTGTTCTCGGATTTCCGCTGACGTTTAATAATGCTTCGGAACTCTTCCATTGTTCTCGGAATTCCGCTGACGTTTAAAAATGCTTCGGAACTCTTCCATTGTTCTCGGAATTCCGTTGAAGTTTAAAAATGCTTCGAAACTCTTCCATTGTTCTCGGAATTCTGCTGAAGTTTAAAAATGCTTCGTAACTCTTCCATTGTTCTCAGAATTCCGCTGACGTCTAAAAATGCTTCGGTACTCTTCCATTGTTCTCGGAATTCCGCTGACATATAAAAATGCTTCGGAAATCTTGCATTGTTCTCGGCATTCCGCTGATGTTTAAAAATGCTTTGGAACTCTTCCATTGTTCTCGGAATTCCGCTGACGTTTAAAAATGCTTTGGAACTCTTCCATTGTTCTCAGAATTCTGCTGACGTTTAAAAATGCTTCGGAACTCTTCTATTGTTCTCGGAATTCTGCTGACGTTTAAAAATGCTTCAGAACTCTTCCATTGTTCTCGGATTTCCGCTGACGTTTAAAAATGCTTCGGAACTCTTCCATTGTTCTCGGAATTCCGCTGAAGTTTAAAAATGCTTCGGAACTCTTCCATTGTTCTCAGAATTCTGCTGACGTTTAAAAATGCTTCGGAACTCTTCCATTGTTCTCAGAATTCTGCTGACGTTTAAAAATGCTTCGGAACTCTTCCATTGTTCTCAGAATTCTGCTGACGTTTAAAAATGCTTAGGAACTCTTCTATTGTTCTCGGAATTCTGCTGACGTTTAAAAATGCTTCAGAACTCTTCCATTGTTCTCGGAATTCCACTGACGTTTAAAAATGCTTTGGAACTCTTCCATTGTTCTCGGAATTCCGCTGAAGTTTAAAAATGCTTCGGAACTCTTCCATTGTTCTCAGAATTCTGCTGACGTTTAAAAATGCTTCGGAACTCTTCCATTGTTCTCAGAATTCTGCTGACGTTTAAAAATGCTTTGGAACTCTTCTATTGTTCTCGGAATTCTGCTGACGTTTAAAAATGCTTCAGAACTCTTCCATTGTTCTCGGAATTCCACTGACGTTTAAAAATGCTTTGGAACTCTTCCATTGTTCTCGGAATTCCGCTGAAGTTTAAAAATGCTTCGGAACTCTTCCATTGTTCTCAGAATTCTGCTGACGTTTAAAAATGCTTCGGAACTCTTCTATTGTTCTCGGAATTCTGCTGACGTTTAAAAATGCTTCAGAACTCTTCCATTGTTCTCGGATTTCCGCTGACGTTTAAAAATGCTTCAGAACTCTTCCATTGTTCTCGGATTTCCGCTGACGTTTAATAATGCTTCGGAACTCTTCCATTGTTCTCGGAATTCCGCTGACGTTTAAAAATGCTTCGGAACTCTTCCATTGTTCTCGGAATTCCGCTGACTTTTAAAAATGCTTTGGAACTCTTCCATTGTTCTCCAAATTCCGCTGAAGTTTAAAAATGCAGCGGAACACTTCCATCGTTCTCGGAATTCTGCTGAAGTTTAAAAATGCTTCGGAACTCTTCCATTGTTCTCAGAATTCCGCTGACGTTTAAAAATGCTTCGGAAATCTTCCATTGTTTTCAAAATTCCGCTGACGCTTAAAAATGCTTCAGAACTCTTCCATTGTTCTCGGAATTCAGCTGACGTTTACAAACGCTTCAGAACTCTTCCATTGTTCTCGGATTTCCGCTGACGTTTAATAATGCTTCGGAACTCTTCCATTGTTCTCGGAATTCCGCTGACGTTTAAAAATGCTTCGGAACTCTTCCATTGTTCTCGGAATTCCGTTGAAGTTTAAAAATGCTTCGAAACTCTTCCATTGTTCTCGGAATTCTGCTGAAGTTTAAAAATGCTTCGTAACTCTTCCATTGTTCTCAGAATTCCGCTGACGTCTAAAAATGCTTCGGTACTCTTCCATTGTTCTCGGAATTCCGCTGACATATAAAAATGCTTCGGAAATCTTGCATTGTTCTCGGCATTCCGCTGATGTTTAAAAATGCTTTGGAACTCTTCCATTGTTCTCGGAATTCCGCTGACGTTTAAAAATGCTTTGGAACTCTTCCATTGTTCTCAGAATTCTGCTGACGTTTAAAAATGCTTCGGAACTCTTCTATTGTTCTCGGAATTCTGCTGACGTTTAAAAATGCTTCAGAACTCTTCCATTGTTCTCGGATTTCCGCTGACATTTAAAAATGCTTCGGAACTCTTCCATTGTTCTCGGAATTCCGCTGAAGTTTAAAAATGCTTCGGAACTCTTCCATTGTTCTCAGAATTCTGCTGACGTTTAAAAATGCTTCGGAACTCTTCCATTGTTCTCAGAATTCTGCTGACGTTTAAAAATGCTTCGGAACTCTTCCATTGTTCTCAGAATTCTGCTGACGTTTAAAAATGCTTTGGAACTCTTCTATTGTTCTCGGAATTCTGCTGACGTTTAAAAATGCTTCAGAACTCTTCCATTGTTCTCGGAATTCCACTGACGTTTAAAAATGCTTTGGAACTCTTCCATTGTTCTCGGAATTCCGCTGAAGTTTAAAAATGCTTCGGAACTCTTCCATTGTTCTCAGAATTCTGCTGACGTTTAAAAATGCTTCGGAACTCTTCCATTGTTCTCAGAATTCTGCTGACGTTTAAAAATGCTTTGGAACTCTTCTATTGTTCTCGGAATTCTGCTGACGTTTAAAAATGCTTCAGAACTCTTCCATTGTTCTCGGAATTCCACTGACGTTTAAAAATGCTTTGGAACTCTTCCATTGTTCTCGGAATTCCGCTGAAGTTTAAAAATGCTTCGGAACTCTTCCATTGTTCTCAGAATTCTGCTGACGTTTAAAAATGCTTCGGAACTCTTCTATTGTTCTCGGAATTCTGCTGACGTTTAAAAATGCTTCAGAACTCTTCCATTGTTCTCGGATTTCCGCTGACGTTTAAAAATGCTTCAGAACTCTTCCATTGTTCTCGGATTTCCGCTGACGTTTAATAATGCTTCGGAACTCTTCCATTGTTCTCGGAATTCCGCTGACGTTTAAAAATGCTTCGGAACTCTTCCATTGTTCTCGGAATTCCGTTGAAGTTTAAAAATGCTTCGAAACTCTTCCATTGTTCTCGGAATTCTGCTGAAGTTTAAAAATGCTTCGTAACTCTTCCATTGTTCTCAGAATTCCGCTGACGTCTAAAAATGCTTCGGTACTCTTCCATTGTTCTCGGAATTCCGCTGACATATAAAAATGCTTCGGAAATCTTGCATTGTTCTCGGCATTCCGCTGATGTTTAAAAATGCTTTGGAACTCTTCCATTGTTCTCGGAATTCCGCTGACGTTTAAAAATGCTTTGGAACTCTTCCATTGTTCTCAGAATTCTGCTGACGTTTAAAAATGCTTCGGAACTCTTCTATTGTTCTCGGAATTCTGCTGACGTTTAAAAATGCTTCAGAACTCTTCCATTGTTCTCGGATTTCCGCTGACGTTTAAAAATGCTTCGGAACTCTTCCATTGTTCTCGGAATTCCGCTGAAGTTTAAAAATGCTTCGGAACTCTTCCATTGTTCTCAGAATTCTGCTGACGTTTAAAAATGCTTCGGAACTCTTCCATTGTTCTCAGAATTCTGCTGACGTTTAAAAATGCTTCGGAACTCTTCCATTGTTCTCAGAATTCTGCTGACGTTTAAAAATGCTTTGGAACTCTTCTATTGTTCTCGGAATTCTGCTGACGTTTAAAAATGCTTCAGAACTCTTCCATTGTTCTCGGAATTCCACTGACGTTTAAAAATGCTTTGGAACTCTTCCATTGTTCTCGGAATTCCGCTGAAGTTTAAAAATGCTTCGGAACTCTTCCATTGTTCTCAGAATTCTGCTGACGTTTAAAAATGCTTCGGAACTCTTCCATTGTTCTCAGAATTCTACTGACGTTTAAAAATGCTTTGGAACTCTTCTATTGTTCTCGGAATTCTGCTGACGTTTAAAAATGCTTCAGAACTCTTCCATTGTTCTCGGAATTCCACTGACGTTTAAAAATGCTTTGGAACTCTTCCATTGTTCTCGGAATTCCGCTGAAGTTTAAAAATGCTTCGGAACTCTTCCATTGTTCTCAGAATTCTGCTGACGTTTAAAAATGCTTCGGAACTCTTCTATTGTTCTCGGAATTCTGCTGACGTTTAAAAATGCTTCAGAACTCTTCCATTGTTCTCGGATTTCCGCTGACGTTTAAAAATGCTTCAGAACTCTTCCATTGTTCTCGGATTTCCGCTGACGTTTAATAATGCTTCGGAACTCTTCCATTGTTCCCGGAATTCCGCTGACGATTAAAAATGCTTCGGAACTCTTCCATTGTTCTCGGAATTCCGTTGAAGTTTAAAAATGCTTCGAAACTCTTCCATTGTTCTCGGAATTCTGCTGAAGTTTAAAAATGCTTCGTAACTCTTCCATTGTTCTCAGAATTCCGCTGACGTCTAAAAATGCTTCGGTACTCTTCCATTGTTCTCGGAATTCCGCTGACATATAAAAATGCTTCGGAAATCTTGCATTGTTCTCGGCATTCCGCTGACGTTTAAAAATGCTTTGGAACTCTTCCATTGTTCTCGGAATTCCGCTGAAGTTTAAAAATGCTTCGGAACTCTTCCATTGTTCTCAGAATTCTGCTGACGTTTAAAAATGCTTCAGAACTCTTCCATTGTTCTCGGAATTCCACTGACGTTTAAAAATGCTTTGGAACTCTTCCATTGTTCTCGGAATTCCGCTGAAGTTTAAAAATGCTTCGGAACTCTTCCATTGTTCTCAGAATTCTGCTGACGTTTAAAAATGCTTCGGAACTCTTCCATTGTTCTCAGAATTCTACTGACGTTTAAAAATGCTTTGGAACTCTTCTATTGTTCTCGGAATTCTGCTGACGTTTAAAAATGCTTCAGAACTCTTCCATTGTTCTCGGAATTCCACTGACGTTTAAAAATGCTTTGGAACTCTTCCATTGTTCTCGGAATTCCGCTGAAGTTTAAAAATGCTTCGGAACTCTTCCATTGTTCTCAGAATTCTGCTGACGTTTAAAAATGCTTCGGAACTCTTCTATTGTTCTCGGAATTCTGCTGACGTTTAAAAATGCTTCAGAACTCTTCCATTGTTCTCGGATTTCCGCTGACGTTTAAAAATGCTTCAGAACTCTTCCATTGTTCTCGGATTTCCGCTGACGTTTAATAATGCTTCGGAACTCTTCCATTGTTCCCGGAATTCCGCTGACGATTAAAAATGCTTCGGAACTCTTCCATTGTTCTCGGAATTCCGTTGAAGTTTAAAAATGCTTCGAAACTCTTCCATTGTTCTCGGAATTCTGCTGAAGTTTAAAAATGCTTCGTAACTCTTCCATTGTTCTCAGAATTCCGCTGACGTCTAAAAATGCTTCGGTACTCTTCCATTGTTCTCGGAATTCCGCTGACATATAAAAATGCTTCGGAAATCTTGCATTGTTCTCGGCATTCCGCTGACGTTTAAAAATGCTTTGGAACTCTTCCATTGTTCTCGGAATTCCGCTGAAGTTTAAAAATGCTTCGGAACTCTTCCATTGTTCTCAGAATTCTGCTGACGTTTAAAAATGCTTCAGAACTCTTCCATTGTTCTCGGAATTCCGCTGACGTTTAAAAATGCTTTGGAACTCTTCCATTGTTCTCGGAATTCCGCCGAAGTTTAAAAATGCTTCGGAACTCTTCCATTGTTCTCAGAATTCTGCTGACGTTTAAAAATGCTTTGGAACTCTTCTATTGTTCTCGGAATTCTGCTGACGTTTAAAAATGCTTCAGAACTCTTCCATTGTTCTCGGAATTCCACTGACGTTTAAAAATGCTTTGGAACTCTTCCATTGTTCTCGGAATTCCGCTGAAGTTTAAAAATGCTTCGGAACTCTTCCATTGTTCTCAGAATTCTGCTGACGTTTAAAAATGCTTCGGAACTCTTCTATTGTTCTCGGAATTCTGCTGACGTTTAAAAATGCTTCAGAACTCTTCCATTGTTCTCGGATTTCCGCTGACGTTTAAAAATGCTTCGGAACTCTTCCATTGTTCTCGGAATTCCGCTGAAGTTTAAAAATGCTTCGGAACTCTTCCATTGTTCTCAGAATTCTGCTGACGTTTAAAAATGCTTCGGAACTCTTCTATTGTTCTCGGAATTCAGCTGACGTTTAAAAATGCTTCAGAACTCTTCCATTGTTCTCGGATTTCCGCTGACGTTTAATAATGCTTCGGAACTCTTCCATTGTTCTCGGAATTCCGCTGACGATTAAAAATGCTTCGGAACTCTTCCATTGTTCTCGGAATTCCGTTGAAGTTTAAAAATGCTTCGAAACTCTTCCATTGTTCTCGGAATTCTGCTGAAGTTTAAAAATGCTTCGTAACTCTTCCATTGTTCTCAGAATTCCGCTGACGTCTAAAAATGCTTCGGTAATCTTCCATTGTTCTCGGAATTCCGCTGACATATAAAAATGCTTCGGAAATCTTGCATTTATCTCGGCATTCCGCTGACGTTTAAAAATGCTTTGGAACTCTTCCATTGTTCTCGGAATTCCGCTGACGTTTAAAAATGCTTTGGAACTCTTCCATTGTTCTCGGAATTCCGCTGAAGTTTAAAAATGCTTTGGAACTCTTCCATTGTTCTCAGAATTCTGCTGACGTTTAAAAATGCTTCAGAACTCTTCCATTGTTCTCGGAATTCCGCTGACGTTTAAAAATGCTTTGGAACTCTTCCATTGTTCTCGGAATTCCGCCGAAGTTTAAAAATGCTTCGGAACTCTTCCATTGTTCTCAGAATTCTGCTGACGTTTAAAAATGCTTTGGAACTCTTCTATTGTTCTCGGAATTCTGCTGACGTTTAAAAATGCTTCAGAACTCTTCCATTGTTCTCGGAATTCCACTGACGTTTAAAAATGCTTTGGAACTCTTCCATTGTTCTCGGAATTCCGCTGAAGTTTAAAAATGCTTCGGAACTCTTCCATTGTTCTCAGAATTCTGCTGACGTTTAAAAATGCTTCAGAACTCTTCCATTGTTCTCGGAATTCTGCTGACGTTTAAAAATGCTTCGGAACTCTTCTATTGTTCTCGGAATTCTGCTGACGTTTAAAAATGCTTCAGAACTCTTCCATTGTTCTCGGATTTCCGCTGACGTTTAAAAATGCTTCGGAACTCTTCCATTGTTCTCGGAATTCCGCTGAAGTTTAAAAATGCTTCGGAACTCTTCCATTGTTCTCAGAATTCTGCTGACGTTTAAAAATGCTTCGGAACTCTTCTATTGTTCTCGGAATTCAGCTGACGTTTAAAAATGCTTCAGAACTCTTCCATTGTTCTCGGATTTCCGCTGACGTTTAATAATGCTTCTCAACTCTTCCATTGTTCTCGGAATTCCGCTGAAGTTTAAAAATGCTTCGGAACTCTTCCATTGTTCTCAGAATTCTGCTGACGTTTAAAAATGCTTCAGAACTCTTCTATTGTTCTCGGAATTCTGCTGAGGTTTAAAAATGCTTCGAAACTCTTCCATTGTTCTCGGAATTCTGCTGAAGTTTAAAAATGCTTCAGAACTCTTCCATTGCTCTCGGAATTCCGCTGACGTTTAATAATGCTTCGCAACTCTTCCATTGTTCTCGGAATTCCGTTGAAGTTTAAAAATGCTTCGAAACTCTTCCATTGTTCTCAGAATTCTGCTGAAGTTTAAAAATGCTTCGGAACGCTTCCATTGTTCTCAGAATTCCGCTGACGTTTAAAAATGCTTCGGTACTCTTCCATTGTTCTCGGAATTCCGCTGACATTTAAAAATGCTTCGGAACTCTTCAATTGTTCTCGGAATTCTGCTGAACTTTTAAAATGCTTTGGAACTCTTCCATTGCTCTCGGAATTCGGGTGAAGTTTAAAAATGCTTCGGAACTCTTCTATTGTTCTCGGAATTCCGCTGAAGTTTAAAAATGCTTAAAATCTCTTCCATTGTTCTCGTAATTCTGCTCATGTTTAAAAATGCTTTGGAACTCTTCCATTGCTCTCGTAATTCCGCTGAAGTTTAAAAATGCTTCGGAACTCTTCCATTGTTATCGGAATTCCGCTGAAGTTTAAAAATGCTTCGGAACTCTTCCATTGTTCTAGGAATTCTGCAGAAGTCTAAAAATTCATCTGAACTCTTCCATTGTTCTCGGAATTCGTGTGAATTTTAAAAATGCTTGGGATCTCTTCTATTGTTCTCGGAATTCCGCTGAAGTTTAAAAATGCTTAAAATCTCTTACATTGTTCTCGGAATTCCGCTGAAGTTTAAAAATGCTTCGGAACTCTTCCATTGTTCTCGGAAATCTGCTGAAGTTTAAAAATGCTTCAGAACTCTTCCATTGTTCTCAGAATTCCGCTGACGTTTAAATATGCTTCGGAAATCTTCCATTGTTTTCAAAATTCCGCTGACGTTTAAAAATGCTTCAGAACTATTCCATTGTTCTCGGAATTCCGCTGACTTTTAAAAATGCTTTGGAACTCTTCCATTGTTCTCCAAATTCCGCTGAAGTTTAAAAATGCAGCGGAACACTTCCATCGTTCTCGGAATTCTGCTGAAGTTTAAAAATGCTTCGGAACTCTTCCATTGTTCTCAGAATTCCGCTGACGTTTAAAAATGCTTCGGAAATCTTCCATTGTTTTCAAAATTCCGCTGACGCTTAAAAATGCTTCAGAACTCTTCCATTGTTCTCGGAATTCAGCTGACGTTTAAAAATGCTTCAGAACTCTTCCATTGTTCTCGGATTTCCGCTGACGTTTAATAATGCTTCGGAACTCTTCCATTGTTCTCGGAATTCCGCTGACGTTTAAAAATGCTTTGGAACTCTTCCATTGTTCTCGGAATTCCGCTGAAGTTTAAAAATGCTTCGGAACTCTTCCATTGTTCTCAGAATTCTGCTGACGTTTAAAAATGCTTCAGAACTCTTCCATTGTTCTCGGAATTCCGCTGACGTTTAAAAATGCTTTGGAACTCTTCCATTGTTCTCGGAATTCCGCCGAAGTTTAAAAATGCTTCAGAACTCTTCCATTGTTCTCAGAATTCTGCTGACGTTTAAAAATGCTTTGGAACTCTTCTATTGTTCTCGGAATTCTGCTGACGTTTAAAAATGCTTCAGAACTCTTCCATTGTTCTCGGAATTCCACTGACGTTTAAAAATGCTTTGGAACTCTTCCATTGTTCTCGGAATTCCGCTGAAGTTTAAAAATGCTTCGGAACTCTTCCATTGTTCTCAGAATTCTGCTGACGTTTAAAAATGCTTCGGAACTCTTCTATTGTTCTCGGAATTCTGCTGACGTTTAAAAATGCTTCAGAACTCTTCCATTGTTCTCGGATTTCCGCTGACGTTTAAAAATGCTTCGGAACTCTTCCATTGTTCTCGGAATTCCGCTGAAGTTTAAAAATGCTTCGGAACTCTTCCATTGTTCTCAGAATTCTGCTGACGTTTAAAAATGCTTCGGAACTCTTCCATTGTTCTCAGAATTCTGCTGACGTTTAAAAATGCTTTGGAACTCTTCTATTGTTCTCGGAATTCTGCTGACGTTTAAAAATGCTTCAGAACTCTTCCATTGTTCTCGGAATTCCACTGACGTTTAAAAATGCTTTGGAACTCTTCCATTGTTCTCGGAATTCCGCTGAAGTTTAAAAATGCTTCGGAACTCTTCCATTGTTCTCAGAATTCTGCTGACGTTTAAAAATGCTTCGGAACTCTTCCATTGTTCTCAGAATTCTGCTGACGTTTAAAAATGCTTTGGAACTCTTCTATTGTTCTCGGAATTCTGCTGACGTTTAAAAATGCTTCAGAACTCTTCCATTGTTCTCGGAATTCCACTGACGTTTAAAAATGCTTTGGAACTCTTCCATTGTTCTCGGAATTCCGCTGAAGTTTAAAAATGCTTCGGAACTCTTCCATTGTTCTCAGAATTCTGCTGACGTTTAAAAATGCTTCGGAACTCTTCTATTGTTCTCGGAATTCTGCTGACGTTTAAAAATGCTTCAGAACTCTTCCATTGTTCTCGGATTTCCGCTGACGTTTAAAAATGCTTCAGAACTCTTCCATTGTTCTCGGATTTCCGCTGACGTTTAATAATGCTTCGGAACTCTTCCATTGTTCTCGGAATTCCGCTGACGATTAAAAATGCTTCGGAACTCTTCCATTGTTCTCGGAATTCCGTTGAAGTTTAAAAATGCTTCGAAACTCTTCCATTGTTCTCGGAATTCTGCTGAAGTTTAAAAATGCTTCGTAACTCTTCCATTGTTCTCAGAATTCCGCTGACGTCTAAAAATGCTTCGGTACTCTTCCATTGTTCTCGGAATTCCGCTGACATATAAAAATGCTTCGGAAATCTTGCATTGTTCTCGGCATTCCGCTGACGTTTAAAAATGCTTTGGAACTCTTCCATTGTTCTCGGAATTCCGCTGAAGTTTAAAAATGCTTCGGAACTCTTCCATTGTTCTCAGAATTCTGCTGACGTTTAAAAATGCTTCAGAACTCTTCCATTGTTCTCGGAATTCCGCTGACGTTTAAAAATGCTTTGGAACTCTTCCATTGTTCTCGGAATTCCGCCGAAGTTTAAAAATGCTTCGGAACTCTTCCATTGTTCTCAGAATTCTGCTGACGTTTAAAAATGCTTTGGAACTCTTCTATTGTTCTCGGAATTCTGCTGACGTTTAAAAATGCTTCAGAACTCTTCCATTGTTCTCGGAATTCCACTGACGTTTAAAAATGCTTTGGAACTCTTCCATTGTTCTCGGAATTCCGCTGAAGTTTAAAAATGCTTCGGAACTCTTCCATTGTTCTCAGAATTCTGCTGACGTTTAAAAATGCTTCGGAACTCTTCTATTGTTCTCGGAATTCAGCTGACGTTTAAAAATGCTTCGGAACTCTTCCATTGTTCTCGGAATTCCGTTGAAGTTTAAAAATGCTTCGAAACTCTTCCATTGTTCTCGGAATTCTGCTGAAGTTTAAAAATGCTTCGTAACTCTTCCATTGTTCTCAGAATTCCGCTGACGTCTAAAAATGCTTCGGTACTCTTCCATTGTTCTCGGAATTCCGCTGACATATAAAAATGCTTCGGAAATCTTGCATTGTTCTCGGCATTCCGCTGACGTTTAAAAATGCTTTGGAACTCTTCCATTGTTCTCGGAATTCCGCTGACATTTAAAAATGCTTTGGAACTCTTCCATTGTTCTCGGAATTCCGCTGAAGTTTAAAAATGCTTCGGAACTCTTCCATTGTTCTCAGAATTCTGCTGACGTTTAAAAATGCTTCAGAACTCTTCCATTGTTCTCGGAATTCCGCTGACGTTTAAAAATGCTTTGGAACTCTTCCATTGTTCTCGGAATTCCGCTGAAGTTTAAAAATGCTTCGGAACTCTTCCATTGTTCTCAGAATTCTGCTGACGTTTAAAAATGCTTCAGAACTCTTCCATTGTTCTCGGAATTCCACTGACGTTTAAAAATGCTTTGGAACTCTTCCATTGTTCTCGGAATTCCGCTGAAGTTTAAAAATGCTTCGGAACTCTTCCATTGTTCTCAGAATTCTGCTGACGTTTAAAAATGCTTCGGAACTCTTCTATTGTTCTCGGAATTCTGCTGACGTTTAAAAATGCTTCAGAACTCTTCCATTGTTCTCGGATTTCCGCTGACGTTTAAAAATGCTTCGGAACTCTTCCATTGTTCTCGGAATTCCGCTGAAGTTTAAAAATGCTTCGGAACTCTTCCATTGTTCTCAGAATTCTGCTGACGTTTAAAAATGCTTCGGAACTCTTCTATTGTTCTCGGAATTCAGCTGACGTTTAAAAATGCTTCAGAACTCTTCCATTGTTCTCGGATTTCCGCTGACGTTTAATAATGCTTCTCAACTCTTCCATTGTTCTCGGAATTCCGCTGAAGTTTAAAAATGCTTCGGAACTCTTCCATTGTTCTCAGAATTCTGCTGACGTTTAAAAATGCTTCAGAACTCTTCTATTGTTCTCGGAATTCTGCTGAGGTTTAAAAATGCTTCGAAACTCTTCCATTGTTCTCGGAATTCTGCTGAAGTTTAAAAATGCTTCAGAACTCTTCCATTGCTCTCGGAATTCCGCTGACGTTTAATAATGCTTCGCAACTCTTCCATTGTTCTCGGAATTCCGTTGAAGTTTAAAAATGCTTCGAAACTCTTCCATTGTTCTCAGAATTCTGCTGAAGTTTAAAAATGCTTCGGAACGCTTCCATTGTTCTCAGAATTCCGCTGACGTTTAAAAATGCTTCGGTACTCTTCCATTGTTCTCGGAATTCCGCTGACATTTAAAAATGCTTCGGAACTCTTCAATTGTTCTCGGAATTCTGCTGAACTTTTAAAATGCTTTGGAACTCTTCCATTGCTCTCGGAATTCGGGTGAAGTTTAAAAATGCTTCGGAACTCTTCTATTGTTCTCGGAATTCCGCTGAAGTTTAAAAATGCTTAAAATCTCTTCCATTGTTCTCGTAATTCTGCTCATGTTTAAAAATGCTTTGGAACTCTTCCATTGCTCTCGTAATTCCGCTGAAGTTTAAAAATGCTTCGGAACTCTTCCATTGTTATCGGAATTCCGCTGAAGTTTAAAAATGCTTCGGAACTCTTCCATTGTTCTAGGAATTCTGCAGAAGTCTAAAAATTCATCTGAACTCTTCCATTGTTCTCGGAATTCGTGTGAATTTTAAAAATGCTTGGGATCTCTTCTATTGTTCTCGGAATTCCGCTGAAGTTTAAAAATGCTTAAAATCTCTTACATTGTTCTCGGAATTCCGCTGAAGTTTAAAAATGCTTCGGAACTCTTCCATTGTTCTCGGAAATCTGCTGAAGTTTAAAAATGCTTCAGAACTCTTCCATTGTTCTCAGAATTCCGCTGACGTTTAAATATGCTTCGGAAATCTTCCATTGTTTTCAAAATTCCGCTGACGTTTAAAAATGCTTCAGAACTATTCCATTGTTCTCGGAATTCCGCTGACTTTTAAAAATGCTTTGGAACTCTTCCATTGTTCTCCAAATTCCGCTGAAGTTTAAAAATGCAGCGGAACACTTCCATCGTTCTCGGAATTCTGCTGAAGTTTAAAAATGCTTCGGAACTCTTCCATTGTTCTCAGAATTCCGCTGACGTTTAAAAATGCTTCGGAAATCTTCCATTGTTTTCAAAATTCCGCTGACGCTTAAAAATGCTTCAGAACTCTTCCATTGTTCTCGGAATTCAGCTGACGTTTAAAAATGCTTCAGAACTCTTCCATTGTTCTCGGATTTCCGCTGACGTTTAATAATGCTTCGGAACTCTTCCATTGTTCTCGGAATTCCGCTGACGTTTAAAAATGCTTTGGAACTCTTCCATTGTTCTCGGAATTCCGCTGAAGTTTAAAAATGCTTCGGAACTCTTCCATTGTTCTCAGAATTCTGCTGACGTTTAAAAATGCTTCAGAACTCTTCCATTGTTTTCGGAATTCCGCTGACGTTTAAAAATGCTTTGGAACTCTTCCATTGTTCTCGGAATTCCGCCGAAGTTTAAAAATGCTTCAGAACTCTTCCATTGTTCTCAGAATTCTGCTGACGTTTAAAAATGCTTTGGAACTCTTCTATTGTTCTCGGAATTCTGCTGACGTTTAAAAATGCTTCAGAACTCTTCCATTGTTCTCGGAATTCCACTGACGTTTAAAAATGCTTTGGAACTCTTCCATTGTTCTCGGAATTCCGCTGAAGTTTAAAAATGCTTCGGAACTCTTCCATTGTTCTCAGAATTCTGCTGACGTTTAAAAATGCTTCGGAACTCTTCTATTGTTCTCGGAATTCTGCTGACGTTTAAAAATGCTTCAGAACTCTTCCATTGTTCTCGGATTTCCGCTGACGTTTAAAAATGCTTCGGAACTCTTCCATTGTTCTCGGAATTCCGCTGAAGTTTAAAAATGCTTCGGAACTCTTCCATTGTTCTCAGAATTCTGCTGACGTTTAAAAATGCTTCGGAACTCTTCCATTGTTCTCAGAATTCTGCTGACGTTTAAAAATGCTTTGGAACTCATATATTGTTATCGGAATTCTGCTGACGTTTAAAAATGCTTCAGAACTCTTCCATTGTTCTCGGAATTCCACTGACGTTTAAAAATGCTTTGGAACTCTTCCATTGTTCTCGGAATTCCGCTGAAGTTTAAAAATGCTTCGGAACTCTTCCATTGTTCTCAGAATTCTGCTGACGTTTAAAAATGCTTCGGAACTCTTCCATTGTTCTCAGAATTCTGCTGACGTTTAAAAATGCTTTGGAACTCTTCTATTGTTCTCGGAATTCTGCTGACGTTTAAAAATGCTTCAGAACTCTTCCATTGTTCTCGGAATTCCACTGACGTTTAAAAATGCTTTGGAACTCTTCCATTGTTCTCGGAATTCCGCTGAAGTTTAAAAATGCTTCGGAACTCTTCCATTGTTCTCAGAATTCTGCTGACGTTTAAAAATGCTTCGGAACTCTTCTATTGTTCTCGGAATTCTGCTGACGTTTAAAAATGCTTCAGAACTCTTCCATTGTTCTCGGATTTCCGCTGACGTTTAAAAATGCTTCAGAACTCTTCCATTGTTCTCGGATTTCCGCTGACGTTTAATAATGCTTCGGAACTCTTCCATTGTTCTCGGAATTCCGCTGACGATTAAAAATGCTTCGGAACTCTTCCATTGTTCTCGGAATTCCGTTGAAGTTTAAAAATGCTTCGAAACTCTTCCATTGTTCTCGGAATTCTGCTGAAGTTTAAAAATGCTTCGTAACTCTTCCATTGTTCTCAGAATTCCGCTGACGTCTAAAAATGCTTCGGTACTCTTCCATTGTTCTCGGAATTCCGCTGACATATAAAAATGCTTCGGAAATCTTGCATTGTTCTCGGCATTCCGCTGACGTTTAAAAATGCTTTGGAACTCTTCCATTGTTCTCGGAATTCCGCTGAAGTTTAAAAATGCTTCGGAACTCTTCCATTGTTCTCAGAATTCTGCTGACGTTTAAAAATGCTTCAGAACTCTTCCATTGTTCTCGGAATTCCGCTGACGTTTAAAAATGCTTTGGAACTCTTCCATTGTTCTCGGAATTCCGCCGAAGTTTAAAAATGCTTCGGAACTCTTCCATTGTTCTCAGAATTCTGCTGACGTTTAAAAATGCTTTGGAACTCTTCTATTGTTCTCGGAATTCTGCTGACGTTTAAAAATGCTTCAGAACTCTTCCATTGTTCTCGGAATTCCACTGACGTTTAAAAATGCTTTGGAACTCTTCCATTGTTCTCGGAATTCCGCTGAAGTTTAAAAATGCTTCGGAACTCTTCCATTGTTCTCAGAATTCTGCTGACGTTTAAAAATGCTTCGGAACTCTTCTATTGTTCTCGGAATTCAGCTGACGTTTAAAAATGCTTCGGAACTCTTCCATTGTTCTCGGAATTCCGTTGAAGTTTAAAAATGCTTCGAAACTCTTCCATTGTTCTCGGAATTCTGCTGAAGTTTAAAAATGCTTCGTAACTCTTCCATTGTTCTCAGAATTCCGCTGACGTCTAAAAATGCTTCGGTACTCTTCCATTGTTCTCGGAATTCCGCTGACATATAAAAATGCTTCGGAAATCTTGCATTGTTCTCGGCATTCCGCTGACGTTTAAAAATGCTTTGGAACTCTTCCATTGTTCTCGGAATTCCGCTGACATTTAAAAATGCTTTGGAACTCTTCCATTGTTCTCGGAATTCCGCTGAAGTTTAAAAATGCTTCGGAACTCTTCCATTGTTCTCAGAATTCTGCTGACGTTTAAAAATGCTTCAGAACTCTTCCATTGTTCTCGGAATTCCGCTGACGTTTAAAAATGCTTTGGAACTCTTCCATTGTTCTCGGAATTCCGCCGAAGTTTAAAAATGCTTCGGAACTCTTCCATTGTTCTCAGAATTCTGCTGACGTTTAAAAATGCTTTGGAACTCTTCTATTGTTCTCGGAATTCTGCTGACGTTTAAAAATGCTTCAGAACTCTTCCATTGTTCTCGGAATTCCACTGACGTTTAAAAATGCTTTGGAACTCTTCCATTGTTCTCGGAATTCCGCTGAAGTTTAAAAATGCTTCGGAACTCTTCCATTGTTCTCAGAATTCTGCTGACGTTTAAAAATGCTTCGGAACTCTTCTATTGTTCTCGGAATTCTGCTGACGTTTAAAAATGCTTCAGAACTCTTCCATTGTTCTCGGATTTCCGCTGACGTTTAAAAATGCTTCGGAACTCTTCCATTGTTCTCGGAATTCCGCTGAAGTTTAAAAATGCTTCGGAACTCTTCCATTGTTCTCAGAATTCTGCTGACGTTTAAAAATGCTTCGGAACTCTTCTATTGTTCTCGGAATTCAGCTGACGTTTAAAAATGCTTCAGAACTCTTCCATTGTTCTCGGATTTCCGCTGACGTTTAATAATGCTTCTCAACTCTTCCATTGTTCTCGGAATTCCGCTGAAGTTTAAAAATGCTTCGGAACTCTTCCATTGTTCTCAGAATTCTGCTGACGTTTAAAAATGCTTCAGAACTCTTCTATTGTTCTCGGAATTCTGCTGAGGTTTAAAAATGCTTCGAAACTCTTCCATTGTTCTCGGAATTCTGCTGAAGTTTAAAAATGCTTCAGAACTCTTCCATTGCTCTCGGAATTCCGCTGACGTTTAATAATGCTTCGCAACTCTTCCATTGTTCTCGGAATTCCGTTGAAGTTTAAAAATGCTTCGAAACTCTTCCATTGTTCTCCAAATTCCGCTGAAGTTTAAAAATGCAGCGGAACACTTCCATCGTTCTCGGAATTCTGCTGAAGTTTAAAAATGCTTCGGAACTCTTCCATTGTTCTCAGAATTCCGCTGACGTTTAAAAATGCTTCGGAAATCTTCCATTGTTTTCAAAATTCCGCTGACGCTTAAAAATGCTTCAGAACTCTTCCATTGTTCTCGGAATTCTGCTGACGTTTAAAAATGCTTCGGAACTCTCCCATTGTTCTCGGAATTCCACTGAAGTTTAAAAATGCTTCAGAACTCTTCCATTGCTCTCGGAATTCCGCTGACGTTTAATAATGCTTCGCAACTCTTCCATTGTTCTCGGAATTCCGTTGAAGTTTAAAAATGCTTCGAAACTCTTCCATTGTTCTCGGAATTCTGCTGAAGTTTAAAAATGCTTCGGAACTCTTCCATTGTTCTCAGTAATTCCGCTGACGTTTAAAAATGCTTCGGTACTCTTCCATTGTTCTCGGAATTCCGCTGACATTTAAAAATGCTTCGGAACTCTTCAATTGTTCTCGGAATTCTGCTGAACTTTTAAAATGCTTTGGAACTCTTCCATTGTTCTCGGAATTCCGCTGAAGTTTAAAAATGCTTCGGAACTCTTCCATTGTTCTCAGAATTCTGCTGACGTTTAAAAATGCTTCGGAACTCTTCTATTGTTCTCGGAATTCTGCTGACGTTTAAAAATGCTTCAGAACTCTTCCATTGTTCTCGGATTTCCGCTGACGTTTAATAATGCTTCGGAACTCTTCCATTGTTCTCGGAATTCCGCTGAAGTTTAAAAATGCTTCGGAACTCTTCCATTGTTCTCAGGATTCTGCTGACGTTTAAAAATGCTTCAGAACTCTTCTATTGTTCTCGGAATTCTGCTGAAGTTTAAAAATGCTTCAGAACTCTTCCATTGTTCTCGGAATTCCGCTGACATTTAAAAATGCTTCGGAACTCTTCAATTGTTCTCGGAATTCTGCTGAACTTTTAAAATGCTTTGGAACTCTTCCATTGCTCTCGGAATTCGGGTGAAGTTTAAAAATGCTTCGGAACTCTTCTATTGTTCTCGGAATTCCGCTGAAGTTTAAAAATGCTTAAAATCTCTTCCATTGTTCTCGTAATTCTGCTCATGTTTAAAAATGCTTCGGAACTCTTCCATTGTTCTCGTAATTCCGCTGAAGTTTAAAAATGCTTCGGAACTCTTCCATTGTTCTCGGAATTCCGATGACTTTATAAAATGCTTCGGTACTCTTCCATTGTTCTCGGAATTCCGCTGACGTTTAAAAATGCTTCGTAACTCTTCCATTGTTATCGGAATTCCGCTGAAGTTTAAAAATGCTTCGGAACTCTTCCATTGTTCTAGGAATTCTGCAGAAGTCTAAAAATTCATCTGAACTCTTCCATTGTTCTCGGAATTCGTGTGAATTTTAAAAATGCTTGGGATCTCTTCTATTGTTCTCGGAATTCCGCTGAAGTTTAAAAATGCTTAAAATCTCTTACATTGTTCTCGGAATTCCGCTGAAGTTTAAAAATGCTTCGGAACTCTTTCATTGTTCTCGGAATTCTGCTGAAGTTTAAAAATGCTTCAGAACTCTTCCATTGTTCTCAGAATTCCGCTGACGTTTAAAAATGCTTCGGAAATCTTCCATTGTGTTCAAAATTCCGCTGACGTTTAAAAATGCTTCAGAACTCTTCCATTGTTCTCGGAATTCCGCTGAAGTTTAAAAATGCTTCGGAACTCTTCCATTGTTCTCAGAATTCTGCTGACGTTTAAAAATGCTTCAGAACTCTTCCATTGTTCTCGGAATTCCACTGACGTTTAAAAATGCTTTGGAACTCTTCCATTGTTCTCGGAATTCCGCTGAAGTTTAAAAATGCTTCGGAACTCTTCCATTGTTCTCAGAATTCTGCTGACGTTTAAAAATGCTTCGGAACTCTTCTATTGTTCTCGGAATTCTGCTGACGTTTAAAAATGCTTCAGAACTCTTCCATTGTTCTCGGATTTCCGCTGACGTTTAAAAATGCTTCGGAACTCTTCCATTGTTCTCGGAATTCCGCTGAAGTTTAAAAATGCTTCGGAACTCTTCCATTGTTCTCAGAATTCTGCTGACGTTTAAAAATGCTTCGGAACTCTTCTATTGTTCTCGGAATTCAGCTGACGTTTAAAAATGCTTCAGAACTCTTCCATTGTTCTCGGATTTCCGCTGACGTTTAATAATGCTTCTCAACTCTTCCATTGTTCTCGGAATTCCGCTGAAGTTTAAAAATGCTTCGGAACTCTTCCATTGTTCTCAGAATTCTGCTGACGTTTAAAAATGCTTCGGAACTCTTCTATTGTTCTCGGAATTCTGCTGACGTTTAAAAATGCTTCAGAACTCTTCCATTGTTCTCGGATTTCCGCTGACGTTTAATAATGCTTCGGAACTCTTCCATTGTTCTCGGAATTCCGCTGAAGTTTAAAAATGCTTCGGAACTCTTCCATTGTTCTCAGGATTCTGCTGACGTTTAAAAATGCTTCAGAACTCTTCTATTGTTCTCGGAATTCTGCTGAAGTTTAAAAATGCTTCAGAACTCTTCCATTGTTCTCGGAATTCCGCTGACATTTAAAAATGCTTCGGAACTCTTCAATTGTTCTCGGAATTCTGCTGAACTTTTAAAATGCTTTGGAACTCTTCCATTGCTCTCGGAATTCGGGTGAAGTTTAAAAATGCTTCGGAACTCTTCTATTGTTCTCGGAATTCCGCTGAAGTTTAAAAATGCTTAAAATCTCTTCCATTGTTCTCGTAATTCTGCTCATGTTTAAAAATGCTTCGGAACTCTTCCATTGTTCTCGTAATTCCGCTGAAGTTTAAAAATGCTTCGGAACTCTTCCATTGTTCTCGGAATTCCGATGACTTTATAAAATGCTTCGGTACTCTTCCATTGTTCTCGGAATTCCGCTGACGTTTAAAAATGCTTCGTAACTCTTCCATTGTTATCGGAATTCCGCTGAAGTTTAAAAATGCTTCGGAACTCTTCCATTGTTCTAGGAATTCTGCAGAAGTCTAAAAATTCATCTGAACTCTTCCATTGTTCTCGGAATTCGTGTGAATTTTAAAAATGCTTGGGATCTCTTCTATTGTTCTCGGAATTCCGCTGAAGTTTAAAAATGCTTAAAATCTCTTACATTGTTCTCGGAATTCCGCTGAAGTTTAAAAATGCTTCGGAACTCTTTCATTGTTCTCGGAATTCTGCTGAAGTTTAAAAATGCTTCAGAACTCTTCCATTGTTCTCAGAATTCCGCTGACGTTTAAAAATGCTTCGGAAATCTTCCATTGTGTTCAAAATTCCGCTGACGTTTAAAAATGCTTCAGAACTCTTCCATTGTTCTCGGAATTCCGCTGAAGTTTAAAAATGCTTCGGAACTCTTCCATTGTTCTCAGAATTCTGCTGACGTTTAAAAATGCTTCAGAACTCTTCCATTGTTCTCGGAATTCCACTGACGTTTAAAAATGCTTTGGAACTCTTCCATTGTTCTCGGAATTCCGCTGAAGTTTAAAAATGCTTCGGAACTCTTCCATTGTTCTCAGAATTCTGCTGACGTTTAAAAATGCTTCGGAACTCTTCTATTGTTCTCGGAATTCTGCTGACGTTTAAAAATGCTTCAGAACTCTTCCATTGTTCTCGGATTTCCGCTGACGTTTAAAAATGCTTCGGAACTCTTCCATTGTTCTCGGAATTCCGCTGAAGTTTAAAAATGCTTCGGAACTCTTCCATTGTTCTCAGAATTCTGCTGACGTTTAAAAATGCTTCGGAACTCTTCTATTGTTCTCGGAATTCAGCTGACGTTTAAAAATGCTTCAGAACTCTTCCATTGTTCTCGGATTTCCGCTGACGTTTAATAATGCTTCTCAACTCTTCCATTGTTCTCGGAATTCCGCTGAAGTTTAAAAATGCTTCGGAACTCTTCCATTGTTCTCAGAATTCTGCTGACGTTTAAAAATGCTTCAGAACTCTTCTATTGTTCTCGGAATTCTGCTGAGGTTTAAAAATGCTTCGAAACTCTTCCATTGTTCTCGGAATTCTGCTGAAGTTTAAAAATGCTTCAGAACTCTTCCATTGCTCTCGGAATTCCGCTGACGTTTAATAATGCTTCGCAACTCTTCCATTGTTCTCGGAATTCCGTTGAAGTTTAAAAATGCTTCGAAACTCTTCCATTGTTCTCAGAATTCTGCTGAAGTTTAAAAATGCTTCGGAACGCTTCCATTGTTCTCAGAATTCCGCTGACGTTTAAAAATGCTTCGGTACTCTTCCATTGTTCTCGGAATTCCGCTGACATTTAAAAATGCTTCGGAACTCTTCAATTGTTCTCGGAATTCTGCTGAACTTTTAAAATGCTTTGGAACTCTTCCATTGCTCTCGGAATTCGGGTGAAGTTTAAAAATGCTTCGGAACTCTTCTATTGTTCTCGGAATTCCGCTGAAGTTTAAAAATGCTTAAAATCTCTTCCATTGTTCTCGTAATTCTGCTCATGTTTAAAAATGCTTTGGAACTCTTCCATTGCTCTCGTAATTCCGCTGAAGTTTAAAAATGCTTCGGAACTCTTCCATTGTTATCGGAATTCCGCTGAAGTTTAAAAATGCTTCGGAACTCTTCCATTGTTCTAGGAATTCTGCAGAAGTCTAAAAATTCATCTGAACTCTTCCATTGTTCTCGGAATTCGTGTGAATTTTAAAAATGCTTGGGATCTCTTCTATTGTTCTCGGAATTCCGCTGAAGTTTAAAAATGCTTAAAATCTCTTACATTGTTCTCGGAATTCCGCTGAAGTTTAAAAATGCTTCGGAACTCTTCCATTGTTCTCGGAAATCTGCTGAAGTTTAAAAATGCTTCAGAACTCTTCCATTGTTCTCAGAATTCCGCTGACGTTTAAATATGCTTCGGAAATCTTCCATTGTTTTCAAAATTCCGCTGACGTTTAAAAATGCTTCAGAACTATTCCATTGTTCTCGGAATTCCGCTGACTTTTAAAAATGCTTTGGAACTCTTCCATTGTTCTCCAAATTCCGCTGAAGTTTAAAAATGCAGCGGAACACTTCCATCGTTCTCGGAATTCTGCTGAAGTTTAAAAATGCTTCGGAACTCTTCCATTGTTCTCAGAATTCCGCTGACGTTTAAAAATGCTTCGGAAATCTTCCATTGTTTTCAAAATTCCGCTGACGCTTAAAAATGCTTCAGAACTCTTCCATTGTTCTCGGAATTCAGCTGACGTTTAAAAATGCTTCAGAACTCTTCCATTGTTCTCGGATTTCCGCTGACGTTTAATAATGCTTCGGAACTCTTCCATTGTTCTCGGAATTCCGCTGACGTTTAAAAATGCTTTGGAACTCTTCCATTGTTCTCGGAATTCCGCTGAAGTTTAAAAATGCTTCGGAACTCTTCCATTGTTCTCAGAATTCTGCTGACGTTTAAAAATGCTTCAGAACTCTTCCATTGTTTTCGGAATTCCGCTGACGTTTAAAAATGCTTTGGAACTCTTCCATTGTTCTCGGAATTCCGCCGAAGTTTAAAAATGCTTCAGAACTCTTCCATTGTTCTCAGAATTCTGCTGACGTTTAAAAATGCTTTGGAACTCTTCTATTGTTCTCGGAATTCTGCTGACGTTTAAAAATGCTTCAGAACTCTTCCATTGTTCTCGGAATTCCACTGACGTTTAAAAATGCTTTGGAACTCTTCCATTGTTCTCGGAATTCCGCTGAAGTTTAAAAATGCTTCGGAACTCTTCCATTGTTCTCAGAATTCTGCTGACGTTTAAAAATGCTTCGGAACTCTTCTATTGTTCTCGGAATTCTGCTGACGTTTAAAAATGCTTCAGAACTCTTCCATTGTTCTCGGATTTCCGCTGACGTTTAAAAATGCTTCGGAACTCTTCCATTGTTCTCGGAATTCCGCTGAAGTTTAAAAATGCTTCGGAACTCTTCCATTGTTCTCAGAATTCTGCTGACGTTTAAAAATGCTTCGGAACTCTTCCATTGTTCTCAGAATTCTGCTGACGTTTAAAAATGCTTTGGAACTCATATATTGTTATCGGAATTCTGCTGACGTTTAAAAATGCTTCAGAACTCTTCCATTGTTCTCGGAATTCCACTGACGTTTAAAAATGCTTTGGAACTCTTCCATTGTTCTCGGAATTCCGCTGAAGTTTAAAAATGCTTCGGAACTCTTCCATTGTTCTCAGAATTCTGCTGACGTTTAAAAATGCTTCGGAACTCTTCCATTGTTCTCAGAATTCTGCTGACGTTTAAAAATGCTTTGGAACTCTTCTATTGTTCTCGGAATTCTGCTGACGTTTAAAAATGCTTCAGAACTCTTCCATTGTTCTCGGAATTCCACTGACGTTTAAAAATGCTTTGGAACTCTTCCATTGTTCTCGGAATTCCGCTGAAGTTTAAAAATGCTTCGGAACTCTTCCATTGTTCTCAGAATTCTGCTGACGTTTAAAAATGCTTCGGAACTCTTCTATTGTTCTCGGAATTCTGCTGACGTTTAAAAATGCTTCAGAACTCTTCCATTGTTCTCGGATTTCCGCTGACGTTTAAAAATGCTTCAGAACTCTTCCATTGTTCTCGGATTTCCGCTGACGTTTAATAATGCTTCGGAACTCTTCCATTGTTCTCGGAATTCCGCTGACGATTAAAAATGCTTCGGAACTCTTCCATTGTTCTCGGAATTCCGTTGAAGTTTAAAAATGCTTCGAAACTCTTCCATTGTTCTCGGAATTCTGCTGAAGTTTAAAAATGCTTCGTAACTCTTCCATTGTTCTCAGAATTCCGCTGACGTCTAAAAATGCTTCGGTACTCTTCCATTGTTCTCGGAATTCCGCTGACATATAAAAATGCTTCGGAAATCTTGCATTGTTCTCGGCATTCCGCTGACGTTTAAAAATGCTTTGGAACTCTTCCATTGTTCTCGGAATTCCGCTGAAGTTTAAAAATGCTTCGGAACTCTTCCATTGTTCTCAGAATTCTGCTGACGTTTAAAAATGCTTCAGAACTCTTCCATTGTTCTCGGAATTCCGCTGACGTTTAAAAATGCTTTGGAACTCTTCCATTGTTCTCGGAATTCCGCCGAAGTTTAAAAATGCTTCGGAACTCTTCCATTGTTCTCAGAATTCTGCTGACGTTTAAAAATGCTTTGGAACTCTTCTATTGTTCTCGGAATTCTGCTGACGTTTAAAAATGCTTCAGAACTCTTCCATTGTTCTCGGAATTCCACTGACGTTTAAAAATGCTTTGGAACTCTTCCATTGTTCTCGGAATTCCGCTGAAGTTTAAAAATGCTTCGGAACTCTTCCATTGTTCTCAGAATTCTGCTGACGTTTAAAAATGCTTCGGAACTCTTCTATTGTTCTCGGAATTCAGCTGACGTTTAAAAATGCTTCGGAACTCTTCCATTGTTCTCGGAATTCCGTTGAAGTTTAAAAATGCTTCGAAACTCTTCCATTGTTCTCGGAATTCTGCTGAAGTTTAAAAATGCTTCGTAACTCTTCCATTGTTCTCAGAATTCCGCTGACGTCTAAAAATGCTTCGGTACTCTTCCATTGTTCTCGGAATTCCGCTGACATATAAAAATGCTTCGGAAATCTTGCATTGTTCTCGGCATTCCGCTGACGTTTAAAAATGCTTTGGAACTCTTCCATTGTTCTCGGAATTCCGCTGACATTTAAAAATGCTTTGGAACTCTTCCATTGTTCTCGGAATTCCGCTGAAGTTTAAAAATGCTTCGGAACTCTTCCATTGTTCTCAGAATTCTGCTGACGTTTAAAAATGCTTCAGAACTCTTCCATTGTTCTCGGAATTCCGCTGACGTTTAAAAATGCTTTGGAACTCTTCCATTGTTCTCGGAATTCCGCCGAAGTTTAAAAATGCTTCGGAACTCTTCCATTGTTCTCAGAATTCTGCTGACGTTTAAAAATGCTTTGGAACTCTTCTATTGTTCTCGGAATTCTGCTGACGTTTAAAAATGCTTCAGAACTCTTCCATTGTTCTCGGAATTCCACTGACGTTTAAAAATGCTTTGGAACTCTTCCATTGTTCTCGGAATTCCGCTGAAGTTTAAAAATGCTTCGGAACTCTTCCATTGTTCTCAGAATTCTGCTGACGTTTAAAAATGCTTCGGAACTCTTCTATTGTTCTCGGAATTCTGCTGACGTTTAAAAATGCTTCAGAACTCTTCCATTGTTCTCGGATTTCCGCTGACGTTTAAAAATGCTTCGGAACTCTTCCATTGTTCTCGGAATTCCGCTGAAGTTTAAAAATGCTTCGGAACTCTTCCATTGTTCTCAGAATTCTGCTGACGTTTAAAAATGCTTCGGAACTCTTCTATTGTTCTCGGAATTCAGCTGACGTTTAAAAATGCTTCAGAACTCTTCCATTGTTCTCGGATTTCCGCTGACGTTTAATAATGCTTCTCAACTCTTCCATTGTTCTCGGAATTCCGCTGAAGTTTAAAAATGCTTCGGAACTCTTCCATTGTTCTCAGAATTCTGCTGACGTTTAAAAATGCTTCAGAACTCTTCTATTGTTCTCGGAATTCTGCTGAGGTTTAAAAATGCTTCGAAACTCTTCCATTGTTCTCGGAATTCTGCTGAAGTTTAAAAATGCTTCAGAACTCTTCCATTGCTCTCGGAATTCCGCTGACGTTTAATAATGCTTCGCAACTCTTCCATTGTTCTCGGAATTCCGTTGAAGTTTAAAAATGCTTCGAAACTCTTCCATTGTTCTCCAAATTCCGCTGAAGTTTAAAAATGCAGCGGAACACTTCCATCGTTCTCGGAATTCTGCTGAAGTTTAAAAATGCTTCGGAACTCTTCCATTGTTCTCAGAATTCCGCTGACGTTTAAAAATGCTTCGGAAATCTTCCATTGTTTTCAAAATTCCGCTGACGCTTAAAAATGCTTCAGAACTCTTCCATTGTTCTCGGAATTCTGCTGACGTTTAAAAATGCTTCGGAACTCTCCCATTGTTCTCGGAATTCCACTGAAGTTTAAAAATGCTTCAGAACTCTTCCATTGCTCTCGGAATTCCGCTGACGTTTAATAATGCTTCGCAACTCTTCCATTGTTCTCGGAATTCCGTTGAAGTTTAAAAATGCTTCGAAACTCTTCCATTGTTCTCGGAATTCTGCTGAAGTTTAAAAATGCTTCGGAACTCTTCCATTGTTCTCAGTAATTCCGCTGACGTTTAAAAATGCTTCGGTACTCTTCCATTGTTCTCGGAATTCCGCTGACATTTAAAAATGCTTCGGAACTCTTCAATTGTTCTCGGAATTCTGCTGAACTTTTAAAATGCTTTGGAACTCTTCCATTGTTCTCGGAATTCCGCTGAAGTTTAAAAATGCTTCGGAACTCTTCCATTGTTCTCAGAATTCTGCTGACGTTTAAAAATGCTTCGGAACTCTTCTATTGTTCTCGGAATTCTGCTGACGTTTAAAAATGCTTCAGAACTCTTCCATTGTTCTCGGATTTCCGCTGACGTTTAATAATGCTTCGGAACTCTTCCATTGTTCTCGGAATTCCGCTGAAGTTTAAAAATGCTTCGGAACTCTTCCATTGTTCTCAGGATTCTGCTGACGTTTAAAAATGCTTCAGAACTCTTCTATTGTTCTCGGAATTCTGCTGAAGTTTAAAAATGCTTCAGAACTCTTCCATTGTTCTCGGAATTCCGCTGACATTTAAAAATGCTTCGGAACTCTTCAATTGTTCTCGGAATTCTGCTGAACTTTTAAAATGCTTTGGAACTCTTCCATTGCTCTCGGAATTCGGGTGAAGTTTAAAAATGCTTCGGAACTCTTCTATTGTTCTCGGAATTCCGCTGAAGTTTAAAAATGCTTAAAATCTCTTCCATTGTTCTCGTAATTCTGCTCATGTTTAAAAATGCTTCGGAACTCTTCCATTGTTCTCGTAATTCCGCTGAAGTTTAAAAATGCTTCGGAACTCTTCCATTGTTCTCGGAATTCCGATGACTTTATAAAATGCTTCGGTACTCTTCCATTGTTCTCGGAATTCCGCTGACGTTTAAAAATGCTTCGTAACTCTTCCATTGTTATCGGAATTCCGCTGAAGTTTAAAAATGCTTCGGAACTCTTCCATTGTTCTAGGAATTCTGCAGAAGTCTAAAAATTCATCTGAACTCTTCCATTGTTCTCGGAATTCGTGTGAATTTTAAAAATGCTTGGGATCTCTTCTATTGTTCTCGGAATTCCGCTGAAGTTTAAAAATGCTTAAAATCTCTTACATTGTTCTCGGAATTCCGCTGAAGTTTAAAAATGCTTCGGAACTCTTTCATTGTTCTCGGAATTCTGCTGAAGTTTAAAAATGCTTCAGAACTCTTCCATTGTTCTCAGAATTCCGCTGACGTTTAAAAATGCTTCGGAAATCTTCCATTGTGTTCAAAATTCCGCTGACGTTTAAAAATGCTTCAGAACTATTCCATTGTTCTCAGAATTCTGCTGACGTTTAAAAATGCTTCGTAACTCTTCCATTGTTCTCGGAATTCTGCTGAAGTTTAAAAATGCTTCACAACTCTTCCATTGTTCTCGGAATTCCGCTGACTTTTAAAAATGCTTCGGAACTCTTCCATTGTTCTCCAAATTCCGCTGAAGTTTAAAAATGCTGCGGAAACCTTCCATCGTTCTCGGAATTCTGCTGAAGTTTAAAAATGCCTCGGAACTCTTCCATTGTTCTCAGAATTCTGCTGACGTTTAAAAATGCTTCGGAAATCTTCCATTGTTCTCGGAATTCTGCTGACGTTTAAAAATGCTTCGGAACTCTTCCATTGTTCTCGGAATTCCGCTGAAGTTTAAAAATGCTTCAGAACTCTTCCATTGCTCTCGGAATTCCGCTGATGTTTAATAATGCTTCGCAACTCTTCCATTGTTCTCGGAATTCCGTTGAAGTTTAAAAATGCTTCGAAACTCTTCCATTGTTCTCGGAATTCTGCTGAAGTTTAAAAATGCTTCGTAACTCTTCCATTGTTCTCAGAATTCCGCTGACGTCTAAAAATGCTTCGGTACTCTTCCATTGTTCTCGGAATTCAGTTGAAGTTTAAAAATGCTTCGGAGCTCTTCCATTGTTCTAAGAATTCCGCTGACGTTTAAAAATGCTTTGGAACTCTTCCATTGTTCTCGGAATTCCGCTGACGTTTAAAAATGCTTTGGAACTCTTCCATTGTTCTCGGAATTCCGCTGAAGTTTAAAAATGCTTCGGAACTCTTCCATTGTTCTAAGAATTCTGCTGACGTTTAAAAATGCTTCAGAACTCTTCCATTGTTCTCGGAATTCCGCTGACGTTTAAAAATGCTTTGGAACTCTTCCATTGTTCTCGGAATTCCGCTGAAGTTTAAAAATGCTTCGGAACTCTTCCATTGTTCTCAGAATTCTGCTGACGTTTAAAAATGCTTTGGAACTCTTCTATTGTTCTCGGAATTCTGCTGACGTTTAAAAATGCTTCAGAACTCTTCCATTGTTCTCGGAACTCCGCTGACGTTTAAAAATGCTTTGGAACTCTTCCATTGTTCTCGGAATTCCGCTGAAGTTTAAAAATGCTTCGGAACTCTTCCATTGTTCTCAGAATTCTGCTGACGTTTAAAAATGCTTCAGAACTCTTCCATTGTTCTCGGAATTCCGCTGACGTTTAAAAATGCTTTGGAACTCTTCCATTGTTCTCGGAATTCCGCTGAAGTTTAAAAAAGCTTCGGAACTCTTCCATTGTTCTCAGAATTCTGCTGACGTTTAAAAATGCTTCGGAACTCTTCTATTGTTCTCGGAATTCTGCTGACGTTTAAAAATGCTTCAGAACTCTTCCATTGTTCTCGGATTTCCGCTGACGTTTAAAAATGCTTTGGAACTCTTCCATTGTTCTCGGAATTCCGCTGAAGTTTAAAAATGCTTCGTAACTCTTCCATTGTTCTCAGAATTCTGCTGACGTTTAAAAATGCTTCGGAACTCTTCTATTGTTCTCGGAATTCTGCTGACGTTTAAAAATGCTTCAGAACTCTTCCATTGTTCTCGGATTTCCGCTGACGTTTAAAAATGCTTCGGAACTCTTCCATTGTTCTCGGAATTCCGCTGACGTTTAATAATGCTTCGCAACTCTTCCATTGTTCTCGGAATTCCGTTGAAGTTTAAAAATGCTTCGAAACTCTTCCATTGTTCTCCAAATTCCGCTGAAGTTTAAAAATGCAGCGGAACACTTCCATCGTTCTCGGAATTCTGCTGAAGTTTAAAAATGCTTCGGAACTCTTCCATTGTTCTCAGAATTCCGCTGACGTTTAAAAATGCTTCGGAAATCTTCCATTGTTTTCAAAATTCCGCTGACGCTTAAAAATGCTTCAGAACTCTTCCATTGTTCTCGGAATTCTGCTGACGTTTAAAAATGCTTCGGAACTCTCCCATTGTTCTCGGAATTCCACTGAAGTTTAAAAATGCTTCAGAACTCTTCCATTGCTCTCGGAATTCCGCTGACGTTTAATAATGCTTCGCAACTCTTCCATTGTTCTCGGAATTCCGTTGAAGTTTAAAAATGCTTCGAAACTCTTCCATTGTTCTCGGAATTCTGCTGAAGTTTAAAAATGCTTCGGAACTCTTCCATTGTTCTCAGTAATTCCGCTGACGTTTAAAAATGCTTCGGTACTCTTCCATTGTTCTCGGAATTCCGCTGACATTTAAAAATGCTTCGGAACTCTTCAATTGTTCTCGGAATTCTGCTGAACTTTTAAAATGCTTTGGAACTCTTCCATTGTTCTCGGAATTCCGCTGAAGTTTAAAAATGCTTCGGAACTCTTCCATTGTTCTCAGAATTCTGCTGACGTTTAAAAATGCTTCGGAACTCTTCTATTGTTCTCGGAATTCTGCTGACGTTTAAAAATGCTTCAGAACTCTTCCATTGTTCTCGGATTTCCGCTGACGTTTAATAATGCTTCGGAACTCTTCCATTGTTCTCGGAATTCCGCTGAAGTTTAAAAATGCTTCGGAACTCTTCCATTGTTCTCAGGATTCTGCTGACGTTTAAAAATGCTTCAGAACTCTTCTATTGTTCTCGGAATTCTGCTGAAGTTTAAAAATGCTTCAGAACTCTTCCATTGTTCTCGGAATTCCGCTGACATTTAAAAATGCTTCGGAACTCTTCAATTGTTCTCGGAATTCTGCTGAACTTTTAAAATGCTTTGGAACTCTTCCATTGCTCTCGGAATTCGGGTGAAGTTTAAAAATGCTTCGGAACTCTTCTATTGTTCTCGGAATTCCGCTGAAGTTTAAAAATGCTTAAAATCTCTTCCATTGTTCTCGTAATTCTGCTCATGTTTAAAAATGCTTCGGAACTCTTCCATTGTTCTCGTAATTCCGCTGAAGTTTAAAAATGCTTCGGAACTCTTCCATTGTTCTCGGAATTCCGATGACTTTATAAAATGCTTCGGTACTCTTCCATTGTTCTCGGAATTCCGCTGACGTTTAAAAATGCTTCGTAACTCTTCCATTGTTATCGGAATTCCGCTGAAGTTTAAAAATGCTTCGGAACTCTTCCATTGTTCTAGGAATTCTGCAGAAGTCTAAAAATTCATCTGAACTCTTCCATTGTTCTCGGAATTCGTGTGAATTTTAAAAATGCTTGGGATCTCTTCTATTGTTCTCGGAATTCCGCTGAAGTTTAAAAATGCTTAAAATCTCTTACATTGTTCTCGGAATTCCGCTGAAGTTTAAAAATGCTTCGGAACTCTTTCATTGTTCTCGGAATTCTGCTGAAGTTTAAAAATGCTTCAGAACTCTTCCATTGTTCTCAGAATTCCGCTGACGTTTAAAAATGCTTCGGAAATCTTCCATTGTGTTCAAAATTCCGCTGACGTTTAAAAATGCTTCAGAACTATTCCATTGTTCTCAGAATTCTGCTGACGTTTAAAAATGCTTCGTAACTCTTCCATTGTTCTCGGAATTCTGCTGAAGTTTAAAAATGCTTCACAACTCTTCCATTGTTCTCGGAATTCCGCTGACTTTTAAAAATGCTTCGGAACTCTTCCATTGTTCTCCAAATTCCGCTGAAGTTTAAAAATGCTGCGGAAACCTTCCATCGTTCTCGGAATTCTGCTGAAGTTTAAAAATGCCTCGGAACTCTTCCATTGTTCTCAGAATTCTGCTGACGTTTAAAAATGCTTCGGAAATCTTCCATTGTTCTCGGAATTCTGCTGACGTTTAAAAATGCTTCGGAACTCTTCCATTGTTCTCGGAATTCCGCTGAAGTTTAAAAATGCTTCAGAACTCTTCCATTGCTCTCGGAATTCCGCTGATGTTTAATAATGCTTCGCAACTCTTCCATTGTTCTCGGAATTCCGTTGAAGTTTAAAAATGCTTCGAAACTCTTCCATTGTTCTCGGAATTCTGCTGAAGTTTAAAAATGCTTCGTAACTCTTCCATTGTTCTCAGAATTCCGCTGACGTCTAAAAATGCTTCGGTACTCTTCCATTGTTCTCGGAATTCAGTTGAAGTTTAAAAATGCTTCGGAGCTCTTCCATTGTTCTAAGAATTCCGCTGACGTTTAAAAATGCTTTGGAACTCTTCCATTGTTCTCGGAATTCCGCTGACGTTTAAAAATGCTTTGGAACTCTTCCATTGTTCTCGGAATTCCGCTGAAGTTTAAAAATGCTTCGGAACTCTTCCATTGTTCTAAGAATTCTGCTGACGTTTAAAAATGCTTCAGAACTCTTCCATTGTTCTCGGAATTCCGCTGACGTTTAAAAATGCTTTGGAACTCTTCCATTGTTCTCGGAATTCCGCTGAAGTTTAAAAATGCTTCGGAACTCTTCCATTGTTCTCAGAATTCTGCTGACGTTTAAAAATGCTTTGGAACTCTTCTATTGTTCTCGGAATTCTGCTGACGTTTAAAAATGCTTCAGAACTCTTCCATTGTTCTCGGAACTCCGCTGACGTTTAAAAATGCTTTGGAACTCTTCCATTGTTCTCGGAATTCCGCTGAAGTTTAAAAATGCTTCGGAACTCTTCCATTGTTCTCAGAATTCTGCTGACGTTTAAAAATGCTTCAGAACTCTTCCATTGTTCTCGGAATTCCGCTGACGTTTAAAAATGCTTTGGAACTCTTCCATTGTTCTCGGAATTCCGCTGAAGTTTAAAAAAGCTTCGGAACTCTTCCATTGTTCTCAGAATTCTGCTGACGTTTAAAAATGCTTCGGAACTCTTCTATTGTTCTCGGAATTCTGCTGACGTTTAAAAATGCTTCAGAACTCTTCCATTGTTCTCGGATTTCCGCTGACGTTTAAAAATGCTTCGGAACTCTTCCATTGTTCTCGGAATTCTGCTGAAGTTTAAAAATGCTTCGTAACTCTTCCATTGTTCTCAGAATTCCGCTGACGTCTAAAAATGCTTCGGTACTCTTCCATTGTTCTCGGAATTCCGCTGACATATAAAAATGCTTCGGAAATCTTGCATTGTTCTCGGCATTCCGCTGACGTTTAAAAATGCTTTGGAACTCTTCCATTGTTCTCGGAATTCCGCTGACATTTAAAAATGCTTTGGAACTCTTCCATTGTTCTCGGAATTCCGCTGAAGTTTAAAAATGCTTCGGAACTCTTCCATTGTTCTCAGAATTCTGCTGACGTTTAAAAATGCTTCAGAACTCTTCCATTGTTCTCGGAATTCCGCTGACGTTTAAAAATGCTTTGGAACTCTTCCATTGTTCTCGGAATTCCGCCGAAGTTTAAAAATGCTTCGGAACTCTTCCATTGTTCTCAGAATTCTGCTGACGTTTAAAAATGCTTTGGAACTCTTCTATTGTTCTCGGAATTCTGCTGACGTTTAAAAATGCTTCAGAACTCTTCCATTGTTCTCGGAATTCCACTGACGTTTAAAAATGCTTTGGAACTCTTCCATTGTTCTCGGAATTCCGCTGAAGTTTAAAAATGCTTCGGAACTCTTCCATTGTTCTCAGAATTCTGCTGACGTTTAAAAATGCTTCGGAACTCTTCTATTGTTCTCGGAATTCTGCTGACGTTTAAAAATGCTTCAGAACTCTTCCATTGTTCTCGGATTTCCGCTGACGTTTAAAAATGCTTCGGAACTCTTCCATTGTTCTCGGAATTCCGCTGAAGTTTAAAAATGCTTCGGAACTCTTCCATTGTTCTCAGAATTCTGCTGACGTTTAAAAATGCTTCGGAACTCTTCTATTGTTCTCGGAATTCAGCTGACGTTTAAAAATGCTTCAGAACTCTTCCATTGTTCTCGGATTTCCGCTGACGTTTAATAATGCTTCTCAACTCTTCCATTGTTCTCGGAATTCCGCTGAAGTTTAAAAATGCTTCGGAACTCTTCCATTGTTCTCAGAATTCTGCTGACGTTTAAAAATGCTTCAGAACTCTTCTATTGTTCTCGGAATTCTGCTGAGGTTTAAAAATGCTTCGAAACTCTTCCATTGTTCTCGGAATTCTGCTGAAGTTTAAAAATGCTTCAGAACTCTTCCATTGCTCTCGGAATTCCGCTGACGTTTAATAATGCTTCGCAACTCTTCCATTGTTCTCGGAATTCCGTTGAAGTTTAAAAATGCTTCGAAACTCTTCCATTGTTCTCGGAATTCTGCTGAAGTTTAAAAATGCTTCGGAACTCTTCCATTGTTCTCAGTAATTCCGCTGACGTTTAAAAATGCTTCGGTACTCTTCCATTGTTCTCGGAATTCCGCTGACATTTAAAAATGCTTCGGAACTCTTCAATTGTTCTCGGAATTCTGCTGAACTTTTAAAATGCTTTGGAACTCTTCCATTGTTCTCGGAATTCCGCTGAAGTTTAAAAATGCTTCGGAACTCTTCCATTGTTCTCAGAATTCTGCTGACGTTTAAAAATGCTTCGGAACTCTTCTATTGTTCTCGGAATTCTGCTGACGTTTAAAAATGCTTCAGAACTCTTCCATTGTTCTCGGATTTCCGCTGACATTTAATAATGCTTCGGAACTCTTCCATTGTTCTCGGAATTCCGCTGAAGTTTAAAAATGCTTCGGAACTCTTCCATTGTTCTCGGAATTCTGCTGAAGTTTAAAAATGCTTCAGAACTCTTCCATTGTTCTCGGAATTCCGCTGACATTTAAAAATGCTTCGGAACTCTTCAATTGTTCTCGGAATTCTGCTGAACTTTTAAAATGCTTTGGAACTCTTCCATTGCTCTCGGAATTCGGGTGAAGTTTAAAAATGCTTCGGAACTCTTCTATTGTTCTCGGAATTCCGCTGAAGTTTAAAAATGCTTAAAATCTCTTCCATTGTTCTCGTAATTCTGCTCATGTTTAAAAATGCTTCGGAACTCTTCCATTGTTCTCGTAATTCCGCTGAAGTTTAAAAATGCTTCGGAACTCTTCCATTGTTCTCGGAATTCCGATGACTTTTTAAAATGCTTCGGTACTCTTCCATTGTTCTCGGAATTCCGCTGACGTTTAAAAATGCTTCGTAACTCTTCCATTGTTATCGGAATTCCGCTGAAGTTTAAAAATGCTTCGGAACTCTTCCATTGTTCTAGGAATTCTGCAGAAGTCTAAAAATTCATCTGAACTCTTCCATTGTTCTCGGAATTCGTGTGAATTTTAAAAATGCTTGGGATCTCTTCTATTGTTCTCGGAATTCCGCTGAAGTTTAAAAATGCTTAAAATCTCTTACATTGTTCTCGGAATTCCGCTGAAGTTTAAAAATGCTTCGGAACTCTTTCATTGTTCTCGGAATTCTGCTGAAGTTTAAAAATGCTTCAGAACTCTTCCATTGTTCTCAGAATTCCGCTGACGTTTAAAAATGCTTCGGAAATCTTCCATTGTGTTCAAAATTCCGCTGACGTTTAAAAATGCTTCAGAACTATTCCATTGTTCTCAGAATTCTGCTGACGTTTAAAAATGCTTCGGAACTCTTCCATTGTTCTCGGAATTCTGCTGAAGTTTAAAAATGCTTCACAACTCTTCCATTGTTCTCGGAATTCCGCTGACTTTTAAAAATGCTTCGGAACTCTTCCATTGTTCTCCAAATTCCGCTGAAGTTTAAAAATGCTGCGGAAACCTTCCATCGTTCTCGGAATTCTGCTGAAGTTTAAAAATGCCTCGGAACTCTTCCATTGTTCTCAGAATTCTGCTGACGTTTAAAAATGCTTCGGAAATCTTCCATTGTTCTCGGAATTCTGCTGACGTTTAAAAATGCTTCGGAACTCTTCCATTGTTCTCGGAATTCCGCTGAAGTTTAAAAATGCTTCAGAACTCTTCCATTGCTCTCGGAATTCCGCTGATGTTTAATAATGCTTCGCAACTCTTCCATTGTTCTCGGAATTCCGTTGAAGTTTAAAAATGCTTCGAAACTCTTCCATTGTTCTCGGAATTCTGCTGAAGTTTAAAAATGCTTCGTAACTCTTCCATTGTTCTCAGAATTCCGCTGACGTCTAAAAATGCTTCGGTACTCTTCCATTGTTCTCGGAATTCTGCTGACATATAAAAATGCTTCGGAAATCTTGCATTGTTCTCGGAATTCAGTTGAAGTTTAAAAATGCTTCGGAGCTCTTCCATTGTTCTAAGAATTCCGCTGACGTTTAAAAATGCTTTGGAACTCTTCCATTGTTCTCGGAATTCCGCTGACGTTTAAAAATGCTTTGGAACTCTTCCATTGTTCTCGGAATTCCGCTGAAGTTTAAAAATGCTTCGGAACTCTTCCATTGTTCTAAGAATTCTGCTGACGTTTAAAAATGCTTCAGAACTCTTCCATTGTTCTCGGAATTCCGCTGACGTTTAAAAATGCTTTGGAACTCTTCCATTGTTCTCGGAATTCCGCTGAAGTTTAAAAATGCTTCGGAACTCTTCCATTGTTCTCAGAATTCTGCTGACGTTTAAAAATGCTTTGGAACTCTTCTATTGTTCTCGGAATTCTGCTGACGTTTAAAAATGCTTCAGAACTCTTCCATTGTTCTCGGAATTCCGCTGAAGTTTAAAAATGCTTCGGAACTCTTCCATTGTTCTCAGAATTCTGCTGACGTTTAAAAATGCTTCAGAACTCTTCCATTGTTCTCGGAATTCCGCTGACGTTTAAAAATGCTTTGGAACTCTTCCATTGTTCTCGGAATTCCGCTGAAGTTTAAAAATGCTTCGGAACTCTTCCATTGTTCTCAGAATTCTGCTGACGTTTAAAAATGCTTCGGAACTCTTCTATTGTTCTCGGAATTCTGCTGACGTTTAAAAATGCTTCAGAACTCTTCCATTGTTCTCGGATTTCCGCTGACGTTTAAAAATGCTTCGGAACTCTTCCATTGTTCTCGGAATTCCGCTGAAGTTTAAAAATGCTTCGGAACTCTTCCATTGTTCTCGGAATTCCGATGACTTTTTAAAATGCTTCGGTACTCTTCCATTGTTCTCGGAATTCCGCTGATGTTTAAAAATGCTTCGTAACTCTTCCATTGTTATCGGAATTCCGCTGAAATTTAAAAATGCTTCGGAACTCTTCCATTGTTCTAGGAATTCTGCAGAAGTCTAAAAATTCATCTGAACTCTTCCATTGTTCTCGGAATTCGTGTGAATTTTAAAAATGCTTGGGATCTCTTCTATTGTTCTCGGAATTCCGCTGAAGTTTAAAAATGCTTAAAATCTCTTACATTGTTCTCGGAATTCCGCTGAAGTTTAACAATGCTTCGGAACTCTTCCATTGTTCTCGGAATTCTGCTGAAGTTTAAAAATGCTTCAGAACTCTTCCATTGTTCTCAGAATTCCGCTGACGTTTAAAAATGCTTCGGAAATCTTCCATTGTTTTCAAAATTCCGCTGACGTTTAAAAATGCTTCAGAACTATTCCATTGTTCTCAGAATTCTGCTGACGTTTAAAAATGCTTCGGAACTCTTCCATTGTTCTCGGAATTCTGCTGAAGTTTAAAAATGCTTCACAACTCTTCCATTGTTCTCGGAATTCCGCTGACTTTTAAAAATGCTTTGGAACTCTTCCATTGTTCTCCAAATTCCGCTGAAGTTTAAAAATGCAGCGGAACACTTCCATCGTTCTCGGAATTCTGCTGAAGTTTAAAAATGCTTCGGAACTCTTCCATTGTTCTCAGAATTCCGCTGACGTTTAAAAATGCTTCGGAACTCTTCTATTGTTCTCGGAATTCTGCTGACGTTTAAAAATGCTTCAGAACTCTTCCATTGTTCTCGGATTTCCGCTGACGTTTAAAAATGCTTCGGAACTCTTCCATTGTTCTCGGAATTCCGCTGAAGTTTAAAAATGCTTCGGAACTCTTCCATTGTTCTCAGAATTCTGCTGACGTTTAAAAATGCTTCGGAACTCTTCTATTGTTCTCGGAATTCAGCTGACGTTTAAAAATGCTTCAGAACTCTTCCATTGTTCTCGGATTTCCGCTGACGTTTAATAATGCTTCTCAACTCTTCCATTGTTCTCGGAATTCCGCTGAAGTTTAAAAATGCTTCGGAACTCTTCCATTGTTCTCAGAATTCTGCTGACGTTTAAAAATGCTTCAGAACTCTTCTATTGTTCTCGGAATTCTGCTGAGGTTTAAAAATGCTTCGAAACTCTTCCATTGTTCTCGGAATTCTGCTGAAGTTTAAAAATGCTTCAGAACTCTTCCATTGCTCTCGGAATTCCGCTGACGTTTAATAATGCTTCGCGACTCTTCCATTGTTCTCGGAATTCCGTTGAAGTTTAAAAATGCTTCGAAACTCTTCCATTGTTCTCCAAATTCCGCTGAAGTTTAAAAATGCAGAGGAACACTTCCATCGTTCTCGGAATTCTGCTGAAGTTTAAAAATGCTTCGGAACTCTTCCATTGTTCTCAGAATTCCGCTGACGTTTAAAAATGCTTCGGAAATCTTCCATTGTTTTCAAAATTCCGCTGACGCTTAAAAATGCTTCAGAACTCTTCCATTGTTCTCGGAATTCTGCTGACGTTTAAAAATGCTTCGGAACTCTTCCATTGTTCTCGGAATTCCACTGAAGTTTAAAAATGCTTCAGAACTCTTCCATTGCTCTCGGAATTCCGCTGACGTTTAATAATGCTTCGCAACTCTTCCATTGTTCTCGGAATTCCGTTGAAGTTTAAAAATGCTTCGAAACTCTTCCATTGTTCTCGGAATTCTGCTGAAGTTTAAAAATGCTTCGGAACTCTTCCATTGTTCTCAGTAATTCCGCTGACGTTTAAAAATGCTTCGGTACTCTTCCATTGTTCTCGGAATTCCGCTGACATTTAAAAATGCTTCGGAACTCTTCAATTGTTCTCGGAATTCTGCTGAACTTTTAAAATGCTTTGGAACTCTTCCATTGTTCTCGGAATTCCGCTGAAGTTTAAAAATGCTTCGGAACTCTTCCATTGTTCTCAGAATTCTGCTGACGTTTAAAAATGCTTCGGAACTCTTCTATTGTTCTCGGAATTCTGCTGACGTTTAAAAATGCTTCAGAACTCTTCCATTGTTCTCGGATTTCCGCTGACATTTAATAATGCTTCGGAACTCTTCCATTGTTCTCGGAATTCCGCTGAAGTTTAAAAATGCTTCGGAACTCTTCCATTGTTCTCGGAATTCTGCTGAAGTTTAAAAATGCTTCAGAACTCTTCCATTGTTCTCGGAATTCCGCTGACATTTAAAAATGCTTCGGAACTCTTCAATTGTTCTCGGAATTCTGCTGAACTTTTAAAATGCTTTGGAACTCTTCCATTGCTCTCGGAATTCGGGTGAAGTTTAAAAATGCTTCGGAACTCTTCTATTGTTCTCGGAATTCCGCTGAAGTTTAAAAATGCTTAAAATCTCTTCCATTGTTCTCGTAATTCTGCTCATGTTTAAAAATGCTTCGGAACTCTTCCATTGTTCTCGTAATTCCGCTGAAGTTTAAAAATGCTTCGGAACTCTTCCATTGTTCTCGGAATTCCGATGACTTTTTAAAATGCTTCGGTACTCTTCCATTGTTCTCGGAATTCCGCTGACGTTTAAAAATGCTTCGTAACTCTTCCATTGTTATCGGAATTCCGCTGAAGTTTAAAAATGCTTCGGAACTCTTCCATTGTTCTAGGAATTCTGCAGAAGTCTAAAAATTCATCTGAACTCTTCCATTGTTCTCGGAATTCGTGTGAATTTTAAAAATGCTTGGGATCTCTTCTATTGTTCTCGGAATTCCGCTGAAGTTTAAAAATGCTTAAAATCTCTTACATTGTTCTCGGAATTCCGCTGAAGTTTAAAAATGCTTCGGAACTCTTTCATTGTTCTCGGAATTCTGCTGAAGTTTAAAAATGCTTCAGAACTCTTCCATTGTTCTCAGAATTCCGCTGACGTTTAAAAATGCTTCGGAAATCTTCCATTGTGTTCAAAATTCCGCTGACGTTTAAAAATGCTTCAGAACTATTCCATTGTTCTCAGAATTCTGCTGACGTTTAAAAATGCTTCGGAACTCTTCCATTGTTCTCGGAATTCTGCTGAAGTTTAAAAATGCTTCACAACTCTTCCATTGTTCTCGGAATTCCGCTGACTTTTAAAAATGCTTCGGAACTCTTCCATTGTTCTCCAAATTCCGCTGAAGTTTAAAAATGCTGCGGAAACCTTCCATCGTTCTCGGAATTCTGCTGAAGTTTAAAAATGCCTCGGAACTCTTCCATTGTTCTCAGAATTCTGCTGACGTTTAAAAATGCTTCGGAAATCTTCCATTGTTCTCGGAATTCTGCTGACGTTTAAAAATGCTTCGGAACTCTTCCATTGTTCTCGGAATTCCGCTGAAGTTTAAAAATGCTTCAGAACTCTTCCATTGCTCTCGGAATTCCGCTGATGTTTAATAATGCTTCGCAACTCTTCCATTGTTCTCGGAATTCCGTTGAAGTTTAAAAATGCTTCGAAACTCTTCCATTGTTCTCGGAATTCTGCTGAAGTTTAAAAATGCTTCGTAACTCTTCCATTGTTCTCAGAATTCCGCTGACGTCTAAAAATGCTTCGGTACTCTTCCATTGTTCTCGGAATTCTGCTGACATATAAAAATGCTTCGGAAATCTTGCATTGTTCTCGGAATTCAGTTGAAGTTTAAAAATGCTTCGGAGCTCTTCCATTGTTCTAAGAATTCCGCTGACGTTTAAAAATGCTTTGGAACTCTTCCATTGTTCTCGGAATTCCGCTGACGTTTAAAAATGCTTTGGAACTCTTCCATTGTTCTCGGAATTCCGCTGAAGTTTAAAAATGCTTCGGAACTCTTCCATTGTTCTAAGAATTCTGCTGACGTTTAAAAATGCTTCAGAACTCTTCCATTGTTCTCGGAATTCCGCTGACGTTTAAAAATGCTTTGGAACTCTTCCATTGTTCTCGGAATTCCGCTGAAGTTTAAAAATGCTTCGGAACTCTTCCATTGTTCTCAGAATTCTGCTGACGTTTAAAAATGCTTCGGAACTCTTCTATTGTTCTCGGAATTCTGCTGACGTTTAAAAATGCTTCAGAACTCTTCCATTGTTCTCGGATTTCCGCTGACGTTTAAAAATGCTTCGGAACTCTTCCATTGTTCTCGGAATTCCGCTGAAGTTTAAAAATGCTTCGGAACTCTTCCATTGTTCTCGGAATTCCGATGACTTTTTAAAATGCTTCGGTACTCTTCCATTGTTCTCGGAATTCCGCTGATGTTTAAAAATGCTTCGTAACTCTTCCATTGTTATCGGAATTCCGCTGAAATTTAAAAATGCTTCGGAACTCTTCCATTGTTCTAGGAATTCTGCAGAAGTCTAAAAATTCATCTGAACTCTTCCATTGTTCTCGGAATTCGTGTGAATTTTAAAAATGCTTGGGATCTCTTCTATTGTTCTCGGAATTCCGCTGAAGTTTAAAAATGCTTAAAATCTCTTACATTGTTCTCGGAATTCCGCTGAAGTTTAAAAATGCTTCGGAACTCTTCCATTGTTCTCGGAATTCTGCTGAAGTTTAAAAATGCTTCAGAACTCTTCCATTGTTCTCAGAATTCCGCTGACGTTTAAAAATGCTTCGGAAATCTTCCATTGTTTTCAAAATTCCGCTGACGTTTAAAAATGCTTCAGAACTATTCCATTGTTCTCAGAATTCTGCTGACGTTTAAAAATGCTTCGGAACTCTTCCATTGTTCTCGGAATTCTGCTGAAGTTTAAAAATGCTTCACAACTCTTCCATTGTTCTCGGAATTCCGCTGACTTTTAAAAATGCTTTGGAACTCTTCCATTGTTCTCCAAATTCCGCTGAAGTTTAAAAATGCAGCGGAACACTTCCATCGTTCTCGGAATTCTGCTGAAGTTTAAAAATGCTTCGGAACTCTTCCATTGTTCTCAGAATTCCGCTGACGTTTAAAAATGCTTCGGAAATCTTCCATTGTTTTCAAAATTCCGCTGACGCTTAAAAATGCTTCAGAACTCTTCCATTGTTCTCGGAATTCTGCTGATGTTTAAAAATGCTTCGGAACTCTTCCATTGTTTTTGGAATTCCACTGAAGTTTAAAAATGCTTCAGAACTCTTCCATTGCTCTCGGAATTCCGCTGACGTTTAATAATGCTTCGCAACTCTTCCATTGTTCTCGGAATTCCGTTGAAGTTTAAAAATGCTTCAAAACTCTTCCATTGTTCTCGGAATTCTGCTGAAGTTTAAAAATGCTTCGGAACTCTTCCATTGTTCTCAGTAATTCCGCTGACGTTTAAAAATGCTTCGGTACTCTTCCATTGTTCTCGGAATTCCGCTGACATTTAAAAATGCTTCGGAACTCTTCAATTGTTCTCGGAATTCTGCTGAACTTTTAAAATGCTTTGGAACTCTTCCATTGTTCTCGGAATTCCGCTGACGTTTAAAAATGCTTCAGAACTCTTCTATTGTTCTCGGAATTCCGCTGACTTTTAAAAATGCTTTGGAACTCTTCCATTGTTCTCCAAATTCCGCTGAAGTTTAAAAATGCAGCGGAACACTTCCATCGTTCTCGGAATTCTGCTGAAGTTTAAAAATGCTTCGGAACTCTTCCATTGTTCTCAGAATTCCGCTGACGTTTAAAAATGCTTCGGAAATCTTCCATTGTTTTCAAAATTCCGCTGACGCTTAAAAATGCTTCAGAACTCTTCCATTGTTCTCGGAATTCTGCTGATGTTTAAAAATGCTTCGGAACTCTTCCATTGTTTTTGGAATTCCACTGAAGTTTAAAAATGCTTCAGAACTCTTCCATTGCTCTCGGAATTCCGCTGACGTTTAATAATGCTTCGCAACTCTTCCATTGTTCTCGGAATTCCGTTGAAGTTTAAAAATGCTTCGAAACTCTTCCATTGTTCTCGGAATTCTGCTGAAGTTTAAAAATGCTTCGGAACTCTTCCATTGTTCTCAGTAATTCCGCTGACGTTTAAAAATGCTTCGGTACTCTTCCATTGTTCTCGGAATTCCGCTGACATTTAAAAATGCTTCGGAACTCTTCAATTGTTCTCGGAATTCTGCTGAACTTTTAAAATGCTTTGGAACTCTTCCATTGTTCTCGGAATTCCGCTGACGTTTAAAAATGCTTTGGAACTCTTCCATTGTTCTCGGAATTCCGCTGAAGTTTAAAAATGCTTCGGAACTCTTCCATTGTTCTAAGAATTCTGCTGACGTTTAAAAATGCTTCAGAACTCTTCCATTGTTCTCGGAATTCCGCTGACGTTTAAAAATGCTTTGGAACTCTTCCATTGTTCTCGGAATTCCGCTGAAGTTTAAAAATGCTTCGGAACTCTTCCATTGTTCTCAGAATTCTGCTGACGTTTAAAAATGCTTTGGAACTCTTCTATTGTTCTCGGAATTCTGCTGACGTTTAAAAATGCTTCAGAACTCTTCCATTGTTCTCGGAATTCCGCTGAAGTTTAAAAATGCTTCGGAACTCTTCCATTGTTCTCAGAATTCTGCTGACGTTTAAAAATGCTTCAGAACTCTTCCATTGCTCTCGGAATTCCGCTGACGTTTAATAATGCTTCGCAACTCTTCCATTGTTCTCGGAATTCCGTTGAAGTTTAAAAATGCTTCGAAACTCTTCCATTGTTCTCGGAATTCTGCTGAAGTTTAAAAATGCTTCGGAACTCTTCCATTGTTCTCAGTAATTCCGCTGACGTTTAAAAATGCTTCGGTACTCTTCCATTGTTCTCGGAATTCCGCTGACATTTAAAAATGCTTCGGAACTCTTCAATTGTTCTCGGAATTCTGCTGAACTTTTAAAATGCTTTGGAACTCTTCCATTGTTCTCGGAATTCCGCTGACGTTTAAAAATGCTTCAGAACTCTTCTATTGTTCTCGGAATTCTGCTGAAGTTTAAAAATGCTTCAGAACTCTTCCATTGTTCTCGGAATTCCGCTGACATTTAAAAATGCTTCGGAACTCTTCAATTGTTCTCGGAATTCTGCTGAACTTTTAAAATGCTTTGGAACTCTTCCATTGCTCTCGGAATTCGGGTGAAGTTTAAAAATGCTTCGGAACTCTTCTATTGTTCTCGGAATTCCGCTGAAGTTTAAAAATGCTTAAAATCTCTTCCATTGTTCTCGTAATTCTGCTCATGTTTAAAAATGCTTCGGAACTCTTCCATTGTTCTCGTAATTCCGCTGAAGTTTAAAAATGCTTCGGAACTCTTCCATTGTTCTCGGAATTCCGATGACTTTTTAAAATGCTTCGGTACTCTTCCATTGTTCTCGGAATTCCGCTGACGTTTAAAAATGCTTCGTAACTCTTCCATTGTTATCGGAATTCCGCTGAAGTTTAAAAATGCTTCGGAACTCTTCCATTGTTCTAGGAATTCTGCAGAAGTCTAAAAATTCATCTGAACTCTTCCATTGTTCTCGGAATTCGTGTGAATTTTAAAAATGCTTGGGATCTCTTCTATTGTTCTCGGAATTCCGCTGAAGTTTAAAAATGCTTAAAATCTCTTACATTGTTCTCGGAATTCCGCTGAAGTTTAAAAATGCTTCGGAACTCTTCCATTGTTCTCGGAATTCTGCTGAAGTTTAAAAATGCTTCAGAACTCTTCCATTGTTCTCAGAATTCCGCTGACGTTTAAAAATGCTTCGGAAATCTTCCATTGTTTTCAAAATTCCGCTGACGTTTAAAAATGCTTCAGAACTATTCCATTGTTCTCAGAATTCTGCTGACGTTTAAAAATGCTTCGGAACTCTTCCATTGTTCTCGGAATTCTGCTGAAGTTTAAAAATGCTTCACAACTCTTCCATTGTTCTCGGAATTCCGCTGACTTTTAAAAATGCTTCGGAACTCTTCCATTGTTCTCCAAATTCCGCTGAAGTTTAAAAATGCTGCGGAAACCTTCCATCGTTCTCGGAATTCTGCTGAAGTTTAAAAATGCCTCGGAACTCTTCCATTGTTCTCAGAATTCTGCTGACGTTTAAAAATGCTTCGGAAATCTTCCATTGTTTTCAAAATTCCGCTGACGCTTAAAAATGCTTCAGAACTCTTCCATTGTTTTCGGAATTCTGCTGACGTTTAAAAATGCTTCGGAACTCTTCCATTGTTCTCGGAATTCCGCTGAAGTTTAAAAATGCTTCAGAACTCTTCCATTGCTCTCGGAATTCCGCTGATGTTTAATATTGCTTCGCAGCTCTTCCATTGTTCTCGGAATTCCGTTGAAGTTTAAAAATGCTTCGGTACTCTTCCATTGTTCTCGGAATTCTGCTGACATATAAAAATGCTTCGGAAATCTTGCATTGTTCTCGGAATTCCGCTGAAGTTTAAAAATGCTTCGGAACTCTTCCATTGTTCTAAGAATTCCGCTGATGTTTAAAAATGCTTTGGAACTCTTCCATTGTTCTCGGAATTCCGCTGACGTTTAAAAATGCTTTGGAACTCTTCCATTGTTCTGGGAATTCCGCTGAAGTTTAAAAATGCTTCGGAACTCTTCCATTGTTCTCAGAATTCTGCTGACGTTTAAAAATGCTTTGGAACTCTTCTATTGTTCTCGGAATTCTGCTGACGTTTAAAAATGCTTCAGAACTCTTCCATTGTTCTCGGAATTCCGCTGACGTTTAAAAATGCTTTGGAACTCTTCCATTGTTCTCGGAATTCCGCTGAAGTTTAAAAATGCTTCGGAACTCTTCCATTGTTCTCAGAATTCTGCTGACGTTTAAAAATGCTTCAGAACTCTTCCATTGTTCTCGGAATTCCGCTGACGTTTAAAAATGCTTTGGAACTCTTCCATTGTTCTCGGAATTCCGCTGAAGTTTAAAAATGCTTCGGAACTCTTCCATTGTTCTCAGAATTCTGCTGACGTTTAAAAATGCTTCGGAACTCTTCTATTGTTCTCGGAATTCTGCTGACGTTTAAAAATGCTTCAGAACTCTTCCATTGTTCTCGGATTTCCGCTGACGTTTAAAAATGCTTCGGAACTCTTCCATTGTTCTCGGAATTCCGCTGAAGTTTAAAAATGCTTCGGAAATCTTCCATTGTTCTCAGAATTCTGCTGACGTTTAAAAATGCTTCGGAACTCTTCTATTGTTCTCGGAATTCAGCTGACGTTTAAAAATGCTTCAGAACTCTTCCATTGTTCTTGGATTTCCGCTGACGTTTAATAATGCTTCGGAACTTTTCCATTGTTCTCGGAATTCCGCTGAAGTTTAAAAATGCTTCGGAACTCTTCCATTGTTCTCAGAATTCTGCTGACGTTTAAAAATGCTTCAGAACTCTTCTATTGTTCTCGGAATTCCGCTGAAGTTTAAAAATGCTTCGGAACTCTTCCATTGTTCTCAGAATTCTGCTGACGTTTAAAACTGCTTCGGAACTCTTCTATTGTTCTCGGAATTCTGCTGACTTTTAAAAATGCTTCAGAACTCTTCCATTGTTCTCGGATTTCCGCTGACGTTTAAAAATGCTTCGGAACTCTTCCATTGTTCTCGGAATTCCGCTGAAGTTTAAAAATGCTTCAGAACTCTTCCATTGTTCTCGGAATTCTGCTGAAGTTTAAAAATGCTTCACAACTCTTCCATTGTTCTCGGAATTCCGCTGACTTTTAAAAATGCTTTGGAACTCTTCCATTGTTCTCCAAATTCCGCTGAAGTTTAAAAATGCAGCGGAACACTTCCATCGTTCTCGGAATTCTGCTGAAGTTTAAAAATGCTTCGGAACTCTTCCATTGTTCTCAGAATTCCGCTGACGTTTAAAAATGCTTCGGAAATCTTCCATTGTTTTCAAAATTCCGCTGACGCTTAAAAATGCTTCAGAACTCTTCCATTGTTCTCGGAATTCTGCTGACGTTTAAAAATGCTTCGGAACTCTTCCATTGTTCTCGGAATTCCACTGAAGTTTAAAAATGCTCCGCAACCCTTCCATTGTTCTCGGAATTCCACTGAAGTTTAAAAATGCTTCGGAACTCTTCCATTGTTCTCAGTAATTCCGCTGACGTTTAAAAATGCTTCGGAACTCTTCCATTGTTCTCAGAATTCCGCTGACGTTTAAAAATGCTTCGGTACTCTTCCATTGTTCTCGGAATTCCGCTGACATTTAAAAATGCTTCGGAACTCTTCAATTGTTCTCGGAATTCTGCTGAACTTTTAAAATGCTTTGGAACTCTTCCATTGCTCTCGGAATTCGGGTGAAGTTTAAAAATGCTTCGGAACTCTTCTATTGTTCTCGGAATTCCGCTGAAGTTTAAAAATGCTTAAAATCTCTTCCATTGTTCTCGTAATTCTGCTCATGTTTAAAAATGCTTCGGAACTCTTCCATTGTTCTCGGAATTCCACTGAAGTTTAAAAATGCTTTGGAACTCTTCCATTGTTCTCAGAATTCTGCTGACGTTTAAAAATGCTTCGGAACTCTTCTATTGTTCTCGGAATTCTGCTGACGTTTAAAAATGCTTCAGAACTCTTCCATTGTTCTCGGATTTCCGCTGACGTTTAATAATGCTTCGGAACTCTTCCATTGTTCTCGGAATTCCGCTGAAGTTTAAAAATGCTTCGGAACTCTTCCATTGTTCTCAGAATTCTGCTGACGTTTAAAAATGCTTCGGAACTCTTCTATTGTTCTCGGAATTCTGCTGACGTTTAAAAATGCTTCAGAACTCTTCCATTGTTCTCGGATTTCCGCTGACGTTTAATAATGCTTCGGAACTCTTCCATTGTTCTCGTAATTCCGCTGAAGTTTAAAAATGCTTCGGAACTCTTCCATTGTTCTCGGAATTCTGCTGACGTTTAAAAATGCTTCGGAACTCTTCCATTGTTCTCGGAATTCCACTGAAGTTTAAAAATGCTTCAGAACTCTTCCATTGCTCTCGGAATTCCGCTGACGTTTAATAATGCTTCGCAACTCTTCCATTGTTCTCGGAATTCCGTTGAAGTTTAAAAATGCTTCGAAACTCATCCATTGTTCTCGGAATTCTGCTGAAGTTTAAAAATGCTTCGGAACTCTTCCATTGTTCTCAGTAATTCCGCTGACGTTTAAAAATGCTTCGGTACTCTTCCATTGTTCTCGGAATTCCGCTGACATTTAAAAATGCTTCGGAACTCTTCAATTGTTCTCGGAATTCTGCTGAACTTTTAAAATGCTTTGGAACTCTTCCATTGTTCTCGGAATTCCGCTGAAGTTTAAAAATGCTTCGGAACTCTTCCATTGTTCTCAGAATTCTGCTGACGTTTAAAAATGCTTCGGAACTCTTCTATTGTTCTCGGAATTCTGCTGACATTTAAAAATGCTTCAGAACTCTTCCATTGTTCTCGGATTTCCGCTGACGTTTAATAATGCTTCGGAACTCTTCCATTGTTCTCGGAATTCCGCTGAAGTTTAAAAATGCTTCGGAACTCTTCCATTGTTCTCAGAATTCTGCTGACGTTTAAAAATGCTTCGGAACTCTTCTATTGTTCTCGGAATTCTGCTGACGTTTAAAAATGCTTCAGAACTCTTCCATTGTTCTCGGATTTCCGCTGACGTTTAAAAATGCTTCGGAACTCTTCCATTGTTCTCGTAATTCCGCTGAAGTTTAAAAATGCTTCGGAACTCTTCCATTGTTCTCGGAATTCCGATGACTTTTTAAAATGCTTCGGTACTCTTCCATTGTTCTCGGAATTCCGCTGACGTTTAAAAATGCTTCGTAACTCTTCCATTGTTATCGGAATTCCGCTGAAGTTTAAAAATGCTTCGGAACTCTTCCATTGTTCTAGGAATTCTGCAGAAGTCTAAAAATTCATCTGAACTCTTCCATTGTTCTCGGAATTCGTGTGAATTTTAAAAATGCTTGGGATCTCTTCCTTTGTTCTCGGAATTCCGCTGAAGTTTAAAAATGCGTAAAATCTCTTACATTGTTCTCGGAATTCCGCTGAAGTTTAAAAATGCTTCGGAACTCTTCCATTGTTCTCGGAATTCTGCTGAAGTTTAAAAATGCTTCAGAACTCTTCCATTGTTCTCAGAATTCCGCTGACGTTTAAAAATGCTTCGGAAATCTTCCATTGTTTTCAAAATTCCGCTGACGTTTAAAAATGCTTCAGAACTATTCCATTGTTCTCAGAATTCTGCTGACGTTTAAAAATGCTTCGGAAATCTTCCATTGTTCTCAGAATTCCGCTGACGTTTAAAAATGCTTCGGTACTCTTCCATTGTTCTCGGAATTCCGCTGACATTTAAAAATGCTTCGGAACTCTTCAATTGTTCTCGGAATTCTGCTGAACTTTTAAAATGCTTTGGAACTCTTCCATTGCTCTCGGAATTCGGGTGAAGTTTAAAAATGCTTCGGAACTCTTCTATTGTTCTCGGAATTCCGCTGAAGTTTAAAAATGCTTAAAATCTCTTCCATTGTTCTCGTAATTCTGCTCATGTTTAAAAATGCTTCGGAACTCTTCCATTGTTCTCGTAATTCCGCTGAAGTTTAAAAATGCTTCGGAACTCTTCCATTGTTCTCGGAATTCTGCTGACGTTTAAAAATGCTTCGGAACTCTTCCATTGTTCTCGGAATTCCACTGAAGTTTAAAAATGCTTCAGAACTCTTCCATTGCTCTCGGAATTCCGCTGACGTTTAATAATGCTTCGCAACTCTTCCATTGTTCTCGGAATTCCGTTGAAGTTTAAAAATGCTTCGAAACTCTTCCATTGTTCTCGGAATTCTGCTGAAGTTTAAAAATGCTTCGGAACTCTTCCATTGTTCTCAGTAATTCCGCTGACGTTTAAAAATGCTTCGGTACTCTTCCATTGTTCTCGGAATTCCGCTGACATTTAAAAATGCTTCGGAACTCTTCAATTGTTCTCGGAATTCTGCTGAACTTTTAAAATGCTTTGGAACTCTTCCATTGTTCTCGGAATTCCGCTGAAGTTTAAAAATGCTTCGGAACTCTTCCATTGTTCTCAGAATTCTGCTGACGTTTAAAAATGCTTCGGAACTCTTCTATTGTTCTCGGAATTCTGCTGACGTTTAAAAATGCTTCAGAACTCTTCCATTGTTCTCGGATTTCCGCTGACGTTTAATAATGCTTCGGAACTCTTCCATTGTTCTCGGAATTCCGCTGAAGTTTAAAAATGCTTCGGAACTCTTCCATTGTTCTCGGAATTCCGATGACTTTTTAAAATGCTTCGGTACTCTTCCATTGTTCTCGGAATTCCGCTGACGTTTAAAAATGCTTCGTAACTCTTCCATTGTTATCGGAATTCCGCTGAAGTTTAAAAATGCTTCGGAACTCTTCCATTGTTCTCAGAATTCTGCTGACGTTTAAAAATGCTTCGGAACTCTTCTATTGTTCTCGGAATTCTGCTGACGTTTAAAAATGCTTCAGAACTCTTCCATTGTTCTCGGATTTCCGCTGACGTTTAATAATGCTTCGGAACTCTTCCATTGTTCTCGGAATTCCGCTGAAGTTTAAAAATGCTTCGGAACTCTTCCATTGTTCTCAGAATTCTGCTGACGTTTAAAAATGCTTCGGAACTCTTCTATTGTTCTCGGAATTCTGCTGACGTTTAAAAATGCTTCAGAACTCTTCCATTGTTCTCGGATTTCCGCTGACGTTTAAAAATGCTTCGGAACTCTTCCATTGTTCTCGTAATTCCGCTGAAGTTTAAAAATGCTTCGGAACTCTTCCATTGTTCTCGGAATTCCGATGACTTTTTAAAATGCTTCGGTACTCTTCCATTGTTCTCGGAATTCCGCTGACGTTTAAAAATGCTTCGTAACTCTTCCATTGTTATCGGAATTCCGCTGAAGTTTAAAAATGCTTCGGAACTCTTCCATTGTTCTAGGAATTCTGCAGAAGTCTAAAAATTCATCTGAACTCTTCCATTGTTCTCGGAATTCGTGTGAATTTTAAAAATGCTTGGGATCTCTTCTATTGTTCTCGGAATTCCGCTGAAGTTTAAAAATGCTTAAAATCTCTTACATTGTTCTCGGAATTCCGCTGAAGTTTAAAAATGCTTCGGAACTCTTCCATTGTTCTCGGAATTCTGCTGAAGTTTAAAAATGCTTCAGAACTCTTCCATTGTTCTCAGAATTCCGCTGACGTTTAAAAATGCTTCGGAAATCTTCCATTGTTTTCAAAATTCCGCTGACGTTTAAAAATGCTTCAGAACTATTCCATTGTTCTCAGAATTCTGCTGACGTTTAAAAATGCTTCGGAACTCTTCCATTGTTCTCGGAATTCTGCTGAAGTTTAAAAATGCTTCACAACTCTTCCATTGTTCTCGGAATTCCGCTGACTTTTAAAAATGCTTCGGAACTCTTCCATTGTTCTCCAAATTCCGCTGAAGTTTAAAAATGCTGCGGAAACCTTCCATCGTTCTCGGAATTCTGCTGAAGTTTAAAAATGCCTCGGAACTCTTCCATTGTTCTCAGAATTCTGCTGACGTTTAAAAATGCTTCGGAAATCTTCCATTGTTCTCGGAATTCTGCTGACGTTTAAAAATGCTTCGGAACTCTTCCATTGTTCTCGGAATTCCGCTGAAGTTTAAAAATGCTTCAGAACTCTTCCATTGCTCTCGGAATTCCGCTGATGTTTAATAATGCTTCGCAACTCTTCCATTGTTCTCGGAATTCCGTTGAAGTTTAAAAATGCTTCGAAACTCTTCCATTGTTCTCGGAATTCTGCTGAAGTTTAAAAATGCTTCGTAACTCTTCCATTGTTCTCAGAATTCCGCTGACGTCTAAAAATGCTTCGGTACTCTTCCATTGTTCTCGGAATTCTGCTGACATATAAAAATGCTTCGGAAATCTTGCATTGTTCTCGGAATTCCGCTGAAGTTTAAAAATGCTTCGGAACTCTTCCATTGTTCTAAGAATTCCGCTGACGTTTAAAAATGCTTTGGAACTCTTCCATTGTTCTCGGAATTCCGCTGACGTTTAAAAATGCTTTGGAACTCTTCCATTGTTCTCGGAATTCCGCTGAAGTTTAAAAATGCTTCGGAACTCTTCCATTGTTCTAAGAATTCTGCTGACGTTTAAAAATGCTTCAGAACTCTTCCATTGTTCTCGGAATTCCGCTGACGTTTAAAAATGCTTTGGAACTCTTCCATTGTTCTCGGAATTCCGCTGAAGTTTAAAAATGCTTCGGAACTCTTCCATTGTTCTCAGAATTCTGCTGACGTTTAAAAATGCTTTGGAACTCTTCTATTGTTCTCGGAATTCTGCTGACGTTTAAAAATGCTTCAGAACCCTTCCATTGTTCTCGGATTTCCGCTGACGTTTAAAAATGCTTCGGAACTCTTCCATTGTTCTCGGAATTCCGCTGAAGTTTAAAAATGCTTCGGAACTCTTCCATTGTTCTCGGAATTCCGATGACTTTTTAAAATGCTTCGGTACTCTTCCATTGTTCTCGGAATTCCGCTGACGTTTAAAAATGCTTCGTAACTCTTCCATTGTTATCGGAATTCCGCTGAAGTTTAAAAATGCTTCGGAACTCTTCCAATGTTCTAGGAATTCTGCAGAAGTCTAAAAATTCATCTGAACTCTTCCATTGTTCTCGGAATTCGTGTGAATTTTAAAAATGCTTGGGATCTCTTCCTTTGTTCTCGGAATTCCGCTGAAGTTTAAAAATGCTTAAAATCTCTTACATTGTTCTCGGAATTCCGCTGAAGTTTAAAAATGCTTCGGAACTCTTCCATTGTTCTCGGAATTCTGCTGAAGTTTAAAAATGCTTCAGAACTCTTCCATTGTTCTCAGAATTCCGCTGACGTTTAAAAATGCTTCGGAAATCTTCCATTGTTTTCAAAATTCCGCTGACGTTTAAAAATGCTTCAGAACTATTCCATTGTTCTCAGAATTCTGCTGACGTTTAAAAATGCTTCGGAACTCTTCCATTGTTCTCAGAATTCCGCTGACGTTTAAAAATGCTTCGGTACTCTTCCATTGTTCTCGGAATTCCGCTGACATTTAAAAATGCTTCGGAACTCTTCAATTGTTCTCGGAATTCTGCTGAACTTTTAAAATGCTTTGGAACTCTTCCATTGCTCTCGGAATTCGGGTGAAGTTTAAAAATGCTTCGGAACTCTTCTATTGTTCTCGGAATTCCGCTGAAGTTTAAAAATGCTTAAAATCTCTTCCATTGTTCTCGTAATTCTGCTCATGTTTAAAAATGCTTCGGAACTCTTCCATTGTTCTCGTAATTCCGCTGAAGTTTAAAAATGCTTCGGAACTCTTCCATTGTTCTCGGAATTCTGCTGACGTTTAAAAATGCTTCGGAACTCTTCCATTGTTCTCGGAATTCCACTGAAGTTTAAAAATGCTTCAGAACTCTTCCATTGCTCTCGGAATTCCGCTGACGTTTAATAATGCTTCGCAACTCTTCCATTGTTCTCGGAATTCCGTTGAAGTTTAAAAATGCTTCGAAACTCTTCCATTGTTCTCGGAATTCTGCTGAAGTTTAAAAATGCTTCGGAACTCTTCCATTGTTCTCAGTAATTCCGCTGACGTTTAAAAATGCTTCGGTACTCTTCCATTGTTCTCGGAATTCCGCTGACATTTAAAAATGCTTTGGAACTCTTCAATTGTTCTCGGAATTCTGCTGAACTTTTAAAATGCTTTGGAACTCTTCCATTGTTCTCGGAATTCCGCTGAAGTTTAAAAATGCTTCGGAACTCTTCCATTGTTCTCAGAATTCTGCTGACGTTTAAAAATGCTTCGGAACTCTTCTATTGTTCTCGGAATTCTGCTGACGTTTAAAAATGCTTCAGAACTCTTCCATTGTTCTCGGATTTCCGATGACGTTTAATAATGCTTCGGAACTCTTCCATTGTTCTCGGAATTCCGCTGAAGTTTAAAAATGCTTCGGAACTCTTCCATTGTTCTCGGAATTCCGATGACTTTTTAAAATGCTTCGGTACTCTTCCATTGTTCTCGGAATTCCGCTGACGTTTAAAAATGCTTCGTAACTCTTCCATTGTTATCGGAATTCCGCTGAAGTTTAAAAATGCTTCGGAACTCTTCCATTGTTCTCAGAATTCTGCTGACGTTTAAAAATGCTTCGGAACTCTTCTATTGTTCTCGGAATTCTGCTGACGTTTAAAAATGCTTCAGAACTCTTCCATTGTTCTCGGATTTCCGCTGACGTTTAATAATGCTTCGGAACTCTTCCATTGTTCTCGGAATTCCGCTGAAGTTTAAAAATGCTTCGGAACTCTTCCATTGTTCTCAGAATTCTGCTGACGTTTAAAAATGCTTCGGAACTCTTCTATTGTTCTCGGAATTCTGCTGACATTTAAAAATGCTTCAGAACTCTTCCATTGTTCTCGGATTTCCGCTGACGTTTAAAAATGCTTCGGAACTCTTCCATTGTTCTCGTAATTCCGCTGAAGTTTAAAAATGCTTCGGAACTCTTCCATTGTTCTCGGAATTCCGATGACTTTTTAAAATGCTTCGGTACTCTTCCATTGTTCTCGGAATTCCGCTGACGTTTAAAAATGCTTCGTAACTCTTCCATTGTTATCGGAATTCCGCTGAAGTTTAAAAATGCTTCGGAACTCTTCCATTGTTCTAGGAATTCTGCAGAAGTCTAAAAATTCATCTGAACTCTTCCATTGTTCTCGGAATTCGTGTGAATTTTAAAAATGCTTGGGATCTCTTCTATTGTTCTCGGAATTCCGCTGAAGTTTAAAAATGCTTAAAATCTCTTACATTGTTCTCGGAATTCCGCTGAAGTTTAAAAATGCTTCGGAACTCTTCCATTGTTCTCGGAATTCTGCTGAAGTTTAAAAATGCTTCAGAACTCTTCCATTGTTCTCAGAATTCCGCTGACGTTTAAAAATGCTTCGGAAATCTTCCAATGTTCTAGGAATTCTGCAGAAGTCTAAAAATTCATCTGAACTCTTCCATTGTTCTCGGAATTCGTGTGAATTTTAAAAATGCTTGGGATCTCTTCCTTTGTTCTCGGAATTCCGCTGAAGTTTAAAAATGCTTAAAATCTCTTACATTGTTCTCGGAATTCCGCTGAAGTTTAAAAATGCTTCGGAACTCTTCCATTGTTCTCGGAATTCTGCTGAAGTTTAAAAATGCTTCAGAACTCTTCCATTGTTCTCAGAATTCCGCTGACGTTTAAAAATGCTTCGGAAATCTTCCATTGTTTTCAAAATTCCGCTGACGTTTAAAAATGCTTCAGAACTATTCCATTGTTCTCAGAATTCTGCTGACGTTTAAAAATGCTTCGGAACTCTTCCATTGTTCTCAGAATTCCGCTGACGTTTAAAAATGCTTCGGTACTCTTCCATTGTTCTCGGAATTCCGCTGACATTTAAAAATGCTTCGGAACTCTTCAATTGTTCTCGGAATTCTGCTGAACTTTTAAAATGCTTTGGAACTCTTCCATTGCTCTCGGAATTCGGGTGAAGTTTAAAAATGCTTCGGAACTCTTCTATTGTTCTCGGAATTCCGCTGAAGTTTAAAAATGCTTAAAATCTCTTCCATTGTTCTCGTAATTCTGCTCATGTTTAAAAATGCTTCGGAACTCTTCCATTGTTCTCGTAATTCCGCTGAAGTTTAAAAATGCTTCGGAACTCTTCCATTGTTCTCGGAATTCTGCTGACGTTTAAAAATGCTTCGGAACTCTTCCATTGTTCTCGGAATTCCACTGAAGTTTAAAAATGCTTCAGAACTCTTCCATTGCTCTCGGAATTCCGCTGACGTTTAATAATGCTTCGCAACTCTTCCATTGTTCTCGGAATTCCGTTGAAGTTTAAAAATGCTTCGAAACTCTTCCATTGTTCTCGGAATTCTGCTGAAGTTTAAAAATGCTTCGGAACTCTTCCATTGTTCTCAGTAATTCCGCTGACGTTTAAAAATGCTTCGGTACTCTTCCATTGTTCTCGGAATTCCGCTGACATTTAAAAATGCTTTGGAACTCTTCAATTGTTCTCGGAATTCTGCTGAACTTTTAAAATGCTTTGGAACTCTTCCATTGTTCTCGGAATTCCGCTGAAGTTTAAAAATGCTTCGGAACTCTTCCATTGTTCTCAGAATTCTGCTGACGTTTAAAAATGCTTCGGAACTCTTCTATTGTTCTCGGAATTCTGCTGACGTTTAAAAATGCTTCAGAACTCTTCCATTGTTCTCGGATTTCCGATGACGTTTAATAATGCTTCGGAACTCTTCCATTGTTCTCGGAATTCCGCTGAAGTTTAAAAATGCTTCGGAACTCTTCCATTGTTCTCGGAATTCCGATGACTTTTTAAAATGCTTCGGTACTCTTCCATTGTTCTCGGAATTCCGCTGACGTTTAAAAATGCTTCGTAACTCTTCCATTGTTATCGGAATTCCGCTGAAGTTTAAAAATGCTTCGGAACTCTTCCATTGTTCTCAGAATTCTGCTGACGTTTAAAAATGCTTCGGAACTCTTCTATTGTTCTCGGAATTCTGCTGACGTTTAAAAATGCTTCAGAACTCTTCCATTGTTCTCGGATTTCCGCTGACGTTTAATAATGCTTCGGAACTCTTCCATTGTTCTCGGAATTCCGCTGAAGTTTAAAAATGCTTCGGAACTCTTCCATTGTTCTCAGAATTCTGCTGACGTTTAAAAATGCTTCGGAACTCTTCTATTGTTCTCGGAATTCTGCTGACATTTAAAAATGCTTCAGAACTCTTCCATTGTTCTCGGATTTCCGCTGACGTTTAAAAATGCTTCGGAACTCTTCCATTGTTCTCGTAATTCCGCTGAAGTTTAAAAATGTTTCGGAACTCTTCCATTGTTCTCGGAATTCCGATGACTTTTTAAAATGCTTCGGTACTCTTCCATTGTTCTCGGAATTCCGCTGACGTTTAAAAATGCTTCGTAACTCTTCCATTGTTATCGGAATTCCGCTGAAGTTTAAAAATGCTTCGGAACTCTTCCATTGTTCTAGGAATTCTGCAGAAGTCTAAAAATTCATCTGAACTCTTCCATTGTTCTCGGAATTCGTGTGAATTTTAAAAATGCTTGGGATCTCTTCTATTGTTCTCGGAATTCCGCTGAAGTTTAAAAATGCTTAAAATCTCTTACATTGTTCTCGGAATTCCGCTGAAGTTTAAAAATGCTTCGGAACTCTTCCATTGTTCTCGGAATTCTGCTGAAGTTTAAAAATGCTTCAGAACTCTTCCATTGTTCTCAGAATTCCGCTGACGTTTAAAAATGCTTCGGAAATCTTCCAATGTTCTAGGAATTCTGCAGAAGTCTAAAAATTCATCTGAACTCTTCCATTGTTCTCGGAATTCGTGTGAATTTTAAAAATGCTTGGGATCTCTTCCTTTGTTCTCGGAATTCCGCTGAAGTTTAAAAATGCTTAAAATCTCTTACATTGTTCTCGGAATTCCGCTGAAGTTTAAAAATGCTTCGGAACTCTTCCATTGTTCTCGGAATTCTGCTGAAGTTTAAAAATGCTTCAGAACTCTTCCATTGTTCTCAGAATTCCGCTGACGTTTAAAAATGCTTCGGAAATCTTCCATTGTTTTCAAAATTCCGCTGACGTTTAAAAATGCTTCAGAACTATTCCATTGTTCTCAGAATTCTGCTGACGTTTAAAAATGCTTCGGAACTCTTCCATTGTTCTCAGAATTCCGCTGACGTTTAAAAATGCTTCGGTACTCTTCCATTGTTCTCGGAATTCCGCTGACATTTAAAAATGCTTCGGAACTCTTCAATTGTTCTCGGAATTCTGCTGAACTTTTAAAATGCTTTGGAACTCTTCCATTGCTCTCGGAATTCGGGTGAAGTTTAAAAATGCTTCGGAACTCTTCTATTGTTCTCGGAATTCCGCTGAAGTTTAAAAATGCTTAAAATCTCTTCCATTGTTCTCGTAATTCTGCTCATGTTTAAAAATGCTTCGGAACTCTTCCATTGTTCTCGTAATTCCGCTGAAGTTTAAAAATGCTTCGGAACTCTTCCATTGTTCTCGGAATTCTGCTGACGTTTAAAAATGCTTCGGAACTCTTCCATTGTTCTCGGAATTCCACTGAAGTTTAAAAATGCTTCAGAACTCTTCCATTGCTCTCGGAATTCCGCTGACGTTTAATAATGCTTCGCAACTCTTCCATTGTTCTCGGAATTCCGTTGAAGTTTAAAAATGCTTCGAAACTCTTCCATTGTTCTCGGAATTCTGCTGAAGTTTAAAAATGCTTCGGAACTCTTCCATTGTTCTCAGTAATTCCGCTGACGTTTAAAAATGCTTCGGTACTCTTCCATTGTTCTCGGAATTCCGCTGACATTTAAAAATGCTTTGGAACTCTTCAATTGTTCTCGGAATTCTGCTGAACTTTTAAAATGCTTTGGAACTCTTCCATTGTTCTCGGAATTCCGCTGAAGTTTAAAAATGCTTCGGAACTCTTCCATTGTTCTCAGAATTCTGCTGACGTTTAAAAATGCTTCGGAACTCTTCTATTGTTCTCGGAATTCTGCTGACGTTTAAAAATGCTTCAGAACTCTTCCATTGTTCTCGGATTTCCGATGACGTTTAATAATGCTTCGGAACTCTTCCATTGTTCTCGGAATTCCGCTGAAGTTTAAAAATGCTTCGGAACTCTTCCATTGTTCTCGGAATTCCGATGACTTTTTAAAATGCTTCGGTACTCTTCCATTGTTCTCGGAATTCCGCTGACGTTTAAAAATGCTTCGTAACTCTTCCATTGTTATCGGAATTCCGCTGAAGTTTAAAAATGCTTCGGAACTCTTCCATTGTTCTCAGAATTCTGCTGACGTTTAAAAATGCTTCGGAACTCTTCTATTGTTCTCGGAATTCTGCTGACGTTTAAAAATGCTTCAGAACTCTTCCATTGTTCTCGGATTTCCGCTGACGTTTAATAATGCTTCGGAACTCTTCCATTGTTCTCGGAATTCCGCTGAAGTTTAAAAATGCTTCGGAACTCTTCCATTGTTCTCAGAATTCTGCTGACGTTTAAAAATGCTTCGGAACTCTTCTATTGTTCTCGGAATTCTGCTGACATTTAAAAATGCTTCAGAACTCTTCCATTGTTCTCGGATTTCCGCTGACGTTTAAAAATGCTTCGGAACTCTTCCATTGTTCTCGTAATTCCGCTGAAGTTTAAAAATGCTTCGGAACTCTTCCATTGTTCTCGGAATTCCGATGACTTTTTAAAATGCTTCGGTACTCTTCCATTGTTCTCGGAATTCCGCTGACGTTTAAAAATGCTTCGTAACTCTTCCATTGTTATCGGAATTCCGCTGAAGTTTAAAAATGCTTCGGAACTCTTCCATTGTTCTAGGAATTCTGCAGAAGTCTAAAAATTCATCTGAACTCTTCCATTGTTCTCGGAATTCGTGTGAATTTTAAAAATGCTTGGGATCTCTTCTATTGTTCTCGGAATTCCGCTGAAGTTTAAAAATGCTTAAAATCTCTTACATTGTTCTCGGAATTCCGCTGAAGTTTAAAAATGCTTCGGAACTCTTCCATTGTTCTCGGAATTCTGCTGAAGTTTAAAAATGCTTCAGAACTCTTCCATTGTTCTCAGAATTCCGCTGACGTTTAAAAATGCTTCGGAAATCTTCCATTGTTTTCAAAATTCCGCTGACGTTTAAAAATGCTTCAGAACTATTCCATTGTTCTCAGAATTCTGCTGACGTTTAAAAATGCTTCGGAACTCTTCCATTGTTCTCGGAATTCTGCTGAAGTTTAAAAATGCTTCACAACTCTTCCATTGTTCTCGGAATTCCGCTGACTTTTAAAAATGCTTCGGAACTCTTCCATTGTTCTCCAAATTCCGCTGAAGTTTAAAAATGCTGCGGAAACCTTCCATCGTTCTCGGAATTCTGCTGAAGTTTAAAAATGCCTCGGAACTCTTCCATTGTTCTCAGAATTCTGCTGACGTTTAAAAATGCTTCGGAAATCTTCCATTGTTCTCGGAATTCTGCTGACGTTTAAAAATGCTTCGGAACTCTTCCATTGTTCTCGGAATTCCGCTGAAGTTTAAAAATGCTTCAGAACTCTTCCATTGCTCTCGGAATTCCGCTGATGTTTAATCATGCTTCGCAACTCTTCCATTGTTCTCGGAATTCCGTTGAAGTTTAAAAATGCTTCGAAACTCTTCCATTGTTCTCGGAATTCTGCTGAAGTTTAAAAATGCTTCGTAACTCTTCCATTGTTCTCAGAATTCCGCTGACGTCTAAAAATGCTTCGGTACTCTTCCATTGTTCTCGGAATTCTGCTGACATATAAAAATGCTTCAGAAATCTTGCATTGTTCTCGGAATTCCGCTGAAGTTTAAAAATGCTTCGGAACTCTTCCATTGTTCTAAGAATTCCGCTGACGTTTAAAAATGCTTTGGAACTCTTCCATTGTTCTCGGAATTCCGCTGACGTTTAAAAATGCTTTGGAACTCTTCCATTGTTCTCGGAATTCCGCTGAAGTTTAAAAATGCTTCGGAACTCTTCCATTGTTCTAAGAATTCTGCTGACGTTTAAAAATGCTTCAGAACTCTTCCATTGTTCTCGGAATTCCGCTGACGTTTAAAAATGCTTTGGAACTCTTCCATTGTTCTCGGAATTCCGCTGAAGTTTAAAAATGCTTCGGAACTCTTCCATTGTTCTCAGAATTCTGCTGACGTTTAAAAATGCTTTGGAACTCTTCTATTGTTCTCGGAATTCTGCTGACGTTTAAAAATGCTTCAGAACTCTTCCATTGTTCTCGGATTTCCGCTGACGTTTAAAAATGCTTCGGAACTCTTCCATTGTTCTCGGAATTCCGCTGAAGTTTAAAAATGCTTCGGAACTCTTCCATTGTTCTCGGAATTCCGATGACTTTTTAAAATGCTTCGGTACTCTTCCATTGTTCTCGGAATTCCGCTGACGTTTAAAAATGCTTCGTAACTCTTCCATTGTTATCGGAATTCCGCTGAAGTTTAAAAATGCTTCGGAACTCTTCCATTGTTCTCGGAATTCCGATGACTTTTTAAAATGCTTCGGTACTCTTCCATTGTTCTCGGAATTCCGCTGACGTTTAAAAATGCTTCGTAACTCTTCCATTGTTATCGGAATTCCGCTGAAGTTTAAAAATGCTTCGGAACTCTTCCATTGTTCTCAGTAATTCCGCTGACGTTTAAAAATGCTTCGGTACTCTTCCATTGTTCTCGGAATTCCGCTGACATTTAAAAATGCTTTGGAACTCTTCAATTGTTCTCGGAATTCTGCTGAACTTTTAAAATGCTTTGGAACTCTTCCATTGTTCTCGGAATTCCGCTGAAGTTTAAAAATGCTTCGGAACTCTTCCATTGTTCTCAGAATTCTGCTGACGTTTAAAAATGCTTCGGAACTCTTCTATTGTTCTCGGAATTCTGCTGACGTTTAAAAATGCTTCAGAACTCTTCCATTGTTCTCGGATTTCCGCTGACGTTTAATAATGCTTCGGAACTCTTCCATTGTTCTCGGAATTCCGCTGAAGTTTAAAAATGCTTCGGAACTCTTCCATTGTTCTCGGAATTCCGATGACTTTTTAAAATGCTTCGGTACTCTTCCATTGTTCTCGGAATTCCGCTGACGTTTAAAAATGCTTCGTAACTCTTCCATTGTTATCGGAATTCCGCTGAAGTTTAAAAATGCTTCGGAACTCTTCCATTGTTCTCAGAATTCTGCTGACGTTTAAAAATGCTTCGGAACTCTTCTATTGTTCTCGGAATTCTGCTGACGTTTAAAAATGCTTCAGAACTCTTCCATTGTTCTCGGATTTCCGCTGACGTTTAATAATGCTTCGGAACTCTTCCATTGTTCTCGGAATTCCGCTGAAGTTTAAAAATGCTTCGGAACTCTTCCATTGTTCTCAGAATTCTGCTGACGTTTAAAAATGCTTCGGAACTCTTCTATTGTTCTCGGAATTCTGCTGACGTTTAAAAATGCTTCAGAACTCTTCCATTGTTCTCGGATTTCCGCTGACGTTTAAAAATGCTTCGGAACTCTTCCATTGTTCTCGTAATTCCGCTGAAGTTTAAAAATGCTTCGGAACTCTTCCATTGTTCTCGGAATTCCGATGACTTTTTAAAATGCTTCGGTACTCTTCCATTGTTCTCGGAATTCCGCTGACGTTTAAAAATGCTTCGTAACTCTTCCATTGTTATCGGAATTCCGCTGAAGTTTAAAAATGCTTCGGAACTCTTCCATTGTTCTAGGAATTCTGCAGAAGTCTAAAAATTCATCTGAACTCTTCCATTGTTCTCGGAATTCGTGTGAATTTTAAAAATGCTTGGGATCTCTTCTATTGTTCTCGGAATTCCGCTGAAGTTTAAAAATGCTTAAAATCTCTTACATTGTTCTCGGAATTCCGCTGAAGTTTAAAAATGCTTCGGAACTCTTCCATTGTTCTCGGAATTCTGCTGAAGTTTAAAAATGCTTCAGAACTCTTCCATTGTTCTCAGAATTCCGCTGACGTTTAAAAATGCTTCGGAAATCTTCCATTGTTTTCAAAATTCCGCTGACGTTTAAAAATGCTTCAGAACTATTCCATTGTTCTCAGAATTCTGCTGACGTTTAAAAATGCTTCGGAACTCTTCCATTGTTCTCGGAATTCTGCTGAAGTTTAAAAATGCTTCACAACTCTTCCATTGTTCTCGGAATTCCGCTGACTTTTAAAAATGCTTCGGAACTCTTCCATTGTTCTCCAAATTCCGCTGAAGTTTAAAAATGCTGCGGAAACCTTCCATCGTTCTCGGAATTCTGCTGAAGATTAAAAATGCCTCGGAACTCTTCCATTGTTCTCAGAATTCTGCTGACGTTTAAAAATGCTTCGGAAATCTTCCATTGTTCTCGGAATTCTGCTGACGTTTAAAAATGCTTCGGAACTCTTCCATTGTTCTCGGAATTCCGCTGAAGTTTAAAAATGCTTCAGAACTCTTCCATTGCTCTCGGAATTCCGCTGATGTTTAATCATGCTTCGCAACTCTTCCATTGTTCTCGGAATTCCGTTGAAGTTTAAAAATGCTTCGAAACTCTTCCATTGTTCTCGGAATTCTGCTGAAGTTTAAAAATGCTTCGTAACTCTTCCATTGTTCTCAGAATTCCGCTGACGTCTAAAAATGCTTCGGTACTCTTCCATTGTTCTCGGAATTCTGCTGACATATAAAAATGCTTCAGAAATCTTGCATTGTTCTCGGAATTCCGCTGAAGTTTAAAAATGCTTCGGAACTCTTCCATTGTTCTAAGAATTCCGCTGACGTTTAAAAATGCTTTGGAACTCTTCCATTGTTCTCGGAATTCCGCTGACGTTTAAAAATGCTTTGGAACTCTTCCATTGTTCTCGGAATTCCGCTGAAGTTTAAAAATGCTTCGGAACTCTTCCATTGTTCTAAGAATTCTGCTGACGTTTAAAAATGCTTCAGAACTCTTCCATTGTTCTCGGAATTCCGCTGACGTTTAAAAATGCTTTGGAACTCTTCCATTGTTCTCGGAATTCCGCTGAAGTTTAAAAATGCTTCGGAACTCTTCCATTGTTCTCAGAATTCTGCTGACGTTTAAAAATGCTTTGGAACTCTTCTATTGTTCTCGGAATTCTGCTGACGTTTAAAAATGCTTCAGAACTCTTCCATTGTTCTCGGATTTCCGCTGACGTTTAAAAATGCTTCGGAACTCTTCCATTGTTCTCGGAATTCCGCTGAAGTTTAAAAATGCTTCGGAACTCTTCCATTGTTCTCGGAATTCCGATGACTTTTTAAAATGCTTCGGTACTCTTCCATTGTTCTCGGAATTCCGCTGACGTTTAAAAATGCTTCGTAACTCTTCCATTGTTATCGGAATTCCGCTGAAGTTTAAAAATGCTTCGGAACTCTTCCATTGTTCTCGGAATTCCGATGACTTTTTAAAATGCTTCGGTACTCTTCCATTGTTCTCGGAATTCCGCTGACGTTTAAAAATGCTTCGTAACTCTTCCATTGTTATCGGAATTCCGCTGAAGTTTAAAAATGCTTCGGAACTCTTCCATTGTTCTCAGTAATTCCGCTGACGTTTAAAAATGCTTCGGTACTCTTCCATTGTTCTCGGAATTCCGCTGACATTTAAAAATGCTTTGGAACTCTTCAATTGTTCTCGGAATTCTGCTGAACTTTTAAAATGCTTTGGAACTCTTCCATTGTTCTCGGAATTCCGCTGAAGTTTAAAAATGCTTCGGAACTCTTCCATTGTTCTCAGAATTCTGCTGACGTTTAAAAATGCTTCGGAACTCTTCTATTGTTCTCGGAATTCTGCTGACGTTTAAAAATGCTTCAGAACTCTTCCATTGTTCTCGGATTTCCGCTGACGTTTAATAATGCTTCGGAACTCTTCCATTGTTCTCGGAATTCCGCTGAAGTTTAAAAATGCTTCGGAACTCTTCCATTGTTCTCGGAATTCCGATGACTTTTTAAAATGCTTCGGTACTCTTCCATTGTTCTCGGAATTCCGCTGACGTTTAAAAATGCTTCGTAACTCTTCCATTGTTATCGGAATTCCGCTGAAGTTTAAAAATGCTTCGGAACTCTTCCATTGTTCTCAGAATTCTGCTGACGTTTAAAAATGCTTCGGAACTCTTCTATTGTTCTCGGAATTCTGCTGACGTTTAAAAATGCTTCAGAACTCTTCCATTGTTCTCGGATTTCCGCTGACGTTTAATAATGCTTCGGAACTCTTCCATTGTTCTCGGAATTCCGCTGAAGTTTAAAAATGCTTCGGAACTCTTCCATTGTTCTCAGAATTCTGCTGACGTTTAAAAATGCTTCGGAACTCTTCTATTGTTCTCGGAATTCTGCTGACGTTTAAAAATGCTTCAGAACTCTTCCATTGTTCTCGGATTTCCGCTGACGTTTAAAAATGCTTCGGAACTCTTCCATTGTTCTCGTAATTCCGCTGAAGTTTAAAAATGCTTCGGAACTCTTCCATTGTTCTCGGAATTCCGATGACTTTTTAAAATGCTTCGGTACTCTTCCATTGTTCTCGGAATTCCGCTGACGTTTAAAAATGCTTCGTAACTCTTCCATTGTTATCGGAATTCCGCTGAAGTTTAAAAATGCTTCGGAACTCTTCCATTGTTCTAGGAATTCTGCAGAAGTCTAAAAATTCATCTGAACTCTTCCATTGTTCTCGGAATTCGTGTGAATTTTAAAAATGCTTGGGATCTCTTCTATTGTTCTCGGAATTCCGCTGAAGTTTAAAAATGCTTAAAATCTCTTACATTGTTCTCGGAATTCCGCTGAAGTTTAAAAATGCTTCGGAACTCTTCCATTGTTCTCGGAATTCTGCTGAAGTTTAAAAATGCTTCAGAACTCTTCCATTGTTCTCAGAATTCCGCTGACGTTTAAAAATGCTTCGGAAATCTTCCATTGTTTTCAAAATTCCGCTGACGTTTAAAAATGCTTCAGAACTATTCCATTGTTCTCAGAATTCTGCTGACGTTTAAAAATGCTTCGGAACTCTTCCATTGTTCTCGGAATTCTGCTGAAGTTTAAAAATGCTTCACAACTCTTCCATTGTTCTCGGAATTCCGCTGACTTTTAAAAATGCTTCGGAACTCTTCCATTGTTCTCCAAATTCCGCTGAAGTTTAAAAATGCTGCGGAAACCTTCCATCGTTCTCGGAATTCTGCTGAAGATTAAAAATGCCTCGGAACTCTTCCATTGTTCTCAGAATTCTGCTGACGTTTAAAAATGCTTCGGAAATCTTCCATTGTTCTCGGAATTCTGCTGACGTTTAAAAATGCTTCGGAACTCTTCCATTGTTCTCGGAATTCCGCTGAAGTTTAAAAATGCTTCAGAACTCTTCCATTGCTCTCGGAATTCCGCTGATGTTTAATAATGCTTCGCAACTCTTCCATTGTTCTCGGAATTCCGTTGAAGTTTAAAAATGCTTCGAAACTCTTCCATTGTTCTCGGAATTCTGCTGAAGTTTAAAAATGCTTCGTAACTCTTCCATTGTTCTCAGAATTCCGCTGACGTCTAAAAATGCTTCGGTACTCTTCCATTGTTCTCGGAATTCTGCTGACATATAAAAATGCTTCGGAACTCTTCCATTGTTCTCGGAATTCCGCTGAAGTTTAAAAATGCTTCGGAACTCTTCCATTGTTCTCGGAATTCCGATGACTTTTTAAAATGCTTCGGTACTCTTCCATTGTTCTCGGAATTCCGCTGACGTTTAAAAATGCTTCGTAACTCTTCCATTGTTATCGGAATTCCGCTGAAGTTTAAAAATGCTTCGGAACTCTTCCATTGTTCTAGGAATTCTGCAGAAGTCTAAAAATTCATCTGAACTCTTCCATTGTTCTCGGAATTCGTGTGAATTTTAAAAATGCTTGGGATCTCTTCTATTGTTCTCGGAATTCCGCTGAAGTTTAAAAATGCTTAAAATCTCTTACATTGTTCTCGGAATTCCGCTGAAGTTTAAAAATGCTTCGGAACTCTTCCATTGTTCTCGGAATTCTGCTGAAGTTTAAAAATGCTTCACAACTCTTCCATTGTTCTCGGAATTCCGCTGACTTTTAAAAATGCTTTGGAACTCTTCCATTGTTCTCCAAATTCCGCTGAAGTTTAAAAATGCAGCGGAACACTTCCATCGTTCTCGGAATTCTGCTGAAGTTTAAAAATGCTTCGGAACTCTTCCATTGTTCTCAGAATTCCGCTGACGTTTAAAAATGCTTCGGAAATCTTCCATTGTTTTCAAAATTCCGCTGACGCTTAAAAATGCTTCAGAACTCTTCCATTGTTCTCGGAATTCTGCTGATGTTTAAAAATGCTTCGGAACTCTTCCATTGTTTTTGGAATTCCACTGAAGTTTAAAAATGCTTCAGAACTCTTCCATTGCTCTCGGAATTCCGCTGACGTTTAATAATGCTTCGCAACTCTTCCATTGTTCTCGGAATTCCGTTGAAGTTTAAAAATGCTTCGAAACTCTTCCATTGTTCTCGGAATTCTGCTGAAGTTTAAAAATGCTTCGGAACTCTTCCATTGTTCTCAGTAATTCCGCTGACGTTTAAAAATGCTTTGGTACTCTTCCATTGTTCTCGGAATTCCGCTGACATTTAAAAATGCTTCGGAACTCTTCAATTGTTCTCGGAATTCTGCTGAACTTTTAAAATGCTTTGGAACTCTTCCATTGTTCTCGGAATTCCGCTGACGTTTAAAAATGCTTCAGAACTCTTCTATTGTTCTCGGAATTCTGCTGAAGTTTAAAGATGCTTCAGAACTCTTCCATTGTTCTCGGAATTCCGCTGACATTTAAAAATGCTTCGGAACTCTTCAATTGTTCTCGGAATTCTGCTGAACTTTTAAAATGCTTTGGAACTCTTCCATTGCTCTCGGAATTCGGGTGAAGTTTAAAAATGCTTCGGAACTCTTCTATTGTTCTCGGAATTCCGCTGAAGTTTAAAAATGCTTAAAATCTCTTCCATTGTTCTCGTAATTCTGCTCATGTTTAAAAATGCTTCGGAACTCTTCCATTGTTCTCGTAATTCCGCTGAAGTTTAAAAATGCTTCGGAACTCTTCCATTGTTCTCAGAATTCCGATGACTTTTTAAAATGCTTCGGTACTCTTCCATTGTTCTCGGAATTCCGCTGACGTTTAAAAATGCTTCGTAACTCTTCCATTGTTATCGGAATTCCGCTGAAGTTTAAAAATGCTTCGGAACTCTTCCATTGTTCTCAGAATTCTGCTGACGTTTAAAAATGCTTCGGAAATCTTCCATTGTTTTCAAAATTCCGCTGACGCTTAAAAATGCTTCAGAACTCTTCCATTGTTCTCGGAATTCTGCTGACGTTTAAAAATGCTTCGGAACTCTTCCATTGTTCTCGGAATTCCGCTGAAGTTTAAAAATGCTTCAGAACTCTTCCATTGCTCTCGGAATTCCGCTGATGTTTAATATTGCTTCGCAACTCTTCCATTGTTCTCGGAATTCCGTTGAAGTTTAAAAATGCTTCGGTACTCTTCCATTGTTCTCGGAATTCTGCTGACATATAAAAATGCTTCGGAAATCTTGCATTGTTCTCGGAATTCCGCTGAAGTTTAAAAATGCTTCGGAACTCTTCCATTGTTCTAAGAATTCCGCTGACGTTTAAAAATGCTTTGGAACTCTTCCATTGTTCTCGGAATTCCGCTGACGTTTAAAAATGCTTTGGAACTCTTCCATTGTTCTCGGAATTCCGCTGAAGTTTAAAAATGCTTCGGAACTCTTCCATTGTTCTAAGAATTCTGCTGACGTTTAAAAATGCTTCAGAACTCTTCCATTGTTCTCGGAATTCCGCTGACGTTTAAAAATGCTTTGGAACTCTTCCATTGTTCTCGGAATTCCGCTGAAGTTTAAAAATGCTTCGGAACTCTTCCATTGTTCTCAGAATTCTGCTGACGTTTAAAAATGCTTTGGAACTCTTCTATTGTTCTCGGAATTCTGCTGACGTTTAAAAATGCTTCAGAACTCTTCCATTGTTCTCGGAATTCCGCTGACGTTTAAAAATGCTTTGGAACTCTTCCATTGTTCTCGGAATTCCGCTGAAGTTTAAAAATGCTTCGGAACTCTTCCATTGTTCTCAGAATTCTGCTGACGTTTAAAAATGCTTCAGAACTCTTCCATTGTTCTCGGAATTCCGCTGACGTTTAAAAATGCTTTGGAACTCTTCCATTGTTCTCGGAATTCCGCTGAAGTTTAAAAATGCTTCGGAACTCTTCCATTGTTCTCAGAATTCTGCTGACGTTTAAAAATGCTTCGGAACTCTTCTATTGTTCTCGGAATTCTGCTGACGTTTAAAAATGCTTCAGAACTCTTCCATTGTTCTCGGATTTCCGCTGACGTTTAAAAATGCTTCGGAACTCTTCCATTGTTCTCGGAATTCCGCTGAAGTTTAAAAATGCTTCGGAAATCTTCCATTGTTCTCAGAATTCTGCTGACGTTTAAAAATGCTTCGGAACTCTTCTATTGTTCTCGGAATTCAGCTGACGTTTAAAAATGCTTCAGAACTCTTCCATTGTTCTTGGATTTCCGCTGACGTTTAATAATGCTTCGGAACTTTTCCATTGTTCTCGGAATTCCGCTGAAGTTTAAAAATGCTTCGGAACTCTTCCATTGTTCTCAGAATTCTGCTGACGTTTAAAAATGCTTCAGAACTCTTCTATTGTTCTCGGAATTCCGCTGAAGTTTAAAAATGCTTCGGAACTCTTCCATTGTTCTCAGAATTCTGCTGACGTTTAAAACTGCTTCGGAACTCTTCTATTGTTCTCGGAATTCTGCTGACGTTTAAAAATGCTTCAGAACTCTTCCATTGTTCTCGGATTTCCGCTGACGTTTAAAAATGCTTCGGAACTCTTCCATTGTTCTCGGAATTCCGCTGAAGTTTAAAAATGCTTCGGAACTCTTCCATTGTTCTCGGAATTCCAATGACTTTTTAAAATGCTTCGGTACTCTTCCATTGTTCTCGGAATTCCGCTGACGTTTAAAAATGCTTCGTAACTCTTCCATTGTTATCGGAATTCCGCTGAAGTTTAAAAATGCTTCGGAACTCTTCCATTGTTCTCAGAATTCTGCTGACGTTTAAAAATGCTTCGGAACTCTTCTATTGTTCTCGGAATTCTGCTGACGTTTAAAAATGCTTCAGAACTCTTCCATTGTTCTCGGATTTCCGCTGACGTTTAATAATGCTTCGGAACTCTTCCATTGTTCTCGGAATTCCGCTGAAGTTTAAAAATGCTTCGGAACTCTTCCATTGTTCTCAGAATTCTGCTGACGTTTAAAAATGCTTCGGAACTCTTCTATTGTTCTCGGAATTCTGCTGACGTTTAAAAATGCTTCAGAACTCTTCCATTGTTCTCGGATTTCCGCTGACGTTTAAAAATGCTTCGGAACTCTTCCATTGTTCTCGTAATTCCGCTGAAGTTTAAAAATGCTTCGGAACTCTTCCATTGTTCTCGGAATTCCGATGACTTTTTAAAATGCTTCGGTACTCTTCCATTGTTCTCGGAATTCCGCTGACGTTTAAAAATGCTTCGTAACTCTTCCATTGTTATCGGAATTCCGCTGAAGTTTAAAAATGCTTCGGAACTCTTCCATTGTTCTAGGAATTCTGCAGAAGTCTAAAAATTCATCTGAACTCTTCCATTGTTCTCGGAATTCGTGTGAATTTTAAAAATGCTTGGGATCTCTTCTATTGTTCTCGGAATTCCGCTGAAGTTTAAAAATGCTTAAAATCTCTTACATTGTTCTCGGAATTCCGCTGAAGTTTAAAAATGCTTCGGAACTCTTCCATTGTTCTCGGAATTCTGCTGAAGTTTAAAAATGCTTCAGAACTCTTCCATTGTTCTCAGAATTCCGCTGACGTTTAAAAATGCTTCGGAAATCTTCCATTGTTTTCAAAATTCCGCTGACGTTTAAAAATGCTTCAGAACTATTCCATTGTTCTCAGAATTCTGCTGACGTTTAAAAATGCTTCGGAACTCTTCCATTGTTCTCGGAATTCTGCTGAAGTTTAAAAATGCTTCACAACTCTTCCATTGTTCTCGGAATTCCGCTGACTTTTAAAAATGCTTCGGAACTCTTCCATTGTTCTCCAAATTCCGCTGAAGTTTAAAAATGCTGCGGAAACCTTCCATCGTTCTCGGAATTCTGCTGAAGTTTAAAAATGCCTCGGAACTCTTCCATTGTTCTCAGAATTCTGCTGACGTTTAAAAATGCTTCGGAAATCTTCCATTGTTCTCGGAATTCTGCTGACGTTTAAAAATGCTTCGGAACTCTTCCATTGTTCTCAGAATTCCGCTGACGTCTAAAAATGCTTCGGTACTCTTCCATTGTTCTCGGAATTCTGCTGACATATAAAAATGCTTCGGAAATCTTGCATTGTTCTCGGAATTCCGCTGAAGTTTAAAAATGCTTCGGAACTCTTCCATTGTTCTAAGAATTCCGCTGACGTTTAAAAATGCTTTGGAACTCTTCCATTGTTCTCGGAATTCCGCTGACGTTTAAAAATGCTTTGGAACTCTTCCATTGTTCTCGGAATTCCGCTGAAGTTTAAAAATGCTTCGGAACTCTTCCATTGTTCTAAGAATTCTGCTGACGTTTAAAAATGCTTCAGAACTCTTCCATTGTTCTCGGAATTCCGCTGACGTTTAAAAATGCTTTGGAACTCTTCCATTGTTCTCGGAATTCCGCTGAAGTTTAAAAATGCTTCGGAACTCTTCCATTGTTCTCAGAATTCTGCTGACGTTTAAAAATGCTTTGGAACTCTTCTATTGTTCTCGGAATTCTGCTGACGTTTAAAAATGCTTCAGAACTCTTCCATTGTTCTCGGATTTCCGCTGACGTTTAAAAATGCTTCGGAACTCTTCCATTGTTCTCGGAATTCCGCTGAAGTTTAAAAATGCTTCGGAACTCTTCCATTGTTCTCGGAATTCCGATGACTTTTTAAAATGCTTCGGTACTCTTCCATTGTTCTCGGAATTCCGCTGACGTTTAAAAATGCTTCGTAACTCTTCCATTGTTATCGGAATTCCGCTGAAGTTTAAAAATGCTTCGGAACTCTTCCATTGTTCTAGGAATTCTGCAGAAGTCTAAAAATTCATCTGAACTCTTCCATTGTTCTCGGAATTCGTGTGAATTTTAAAAATGCTTGGGATCTCTTCTATTGTTCTCGGAATTCCGCTGAAGTTTAAAAATGCTTAAAATCTCTTACATTGTTCTCGGAATTCCGCTGAAGTTTAAAAATGCTTCGGAACTCTTCCATTGTTCTCGGAATTCTGCTGAAGTTTAAAAATGCTTCAGAACTCTTCCATTGTTCGCAGAATTCCGCTGACGTTTAAAAATGCTTCGGAAATCTTCCATTGTTTTCAAAATTCCGCTGACGTTTAAAAATGCTTCAGAACTATTCCATTGTTCTCAGAATTCTGCTGACGTTTAAAAATGCTTCGGAACTCTTCCATTGTTCTCGGAATTCTGCTGAAGTTTAAAAATGCTTCACAACTCTTCCATTGTTCTCGGAATTCCGCTGACTTTTAAAAATGCTTTGGAACTCTTCCATTGTTCTCCAAATTCCGCTGAAGTTTAAAAATGCAGCGGAACACTTCCATCGTTCTCGGAATTCTGCTGAAGTTTAAAAATGCTTCGGAACTCTTCCATTGTTCTCAGAATTCCGCTGACGTTTAAAAATGCTTCGGAAATCTTCCATTGTTTTCAAAATTCCGCTGACGCTTAAAAATGCTTCAGAACTATTCCATTGTTCTCAGAATTCTGCTGACGTTTAAAAATGCTTCGGAACTCTTCCATTGTTCTCGGAATTCTGCTGAAGTTTAAAAATGCTTCACAACTCTTCCATTGTTCTCGGAATTCCGCTGACTTTTAAAAATGCTTCGGAACTCTTCCATTGTTCTCCAAATTCCGCTGAAGTTTAAAAATGCTGCGGAAACCTTCCATCGTTCTCGGAATTCTGCTGAAGTTTAAAAATGCCTCGGAACTCTTCCATTGTTCTCAGAATTCTGCTGACGTTTAAAAATGCTTCGGAAATCTTCCATTGTTCTCGGAATTCTGCTGACGTTTAAAAATGCTTCGGAACTCTTCCATTGTTCTCAGAATTCCGCTGACGTCTAAAAATGCTTCGGTACTCTTCCATTGTTCTCGGAATTCTGCTGACATATAAAAATGCTTCGGAAATCTTGCATTGTTCTCGGAATTCCGCTGAAGTTTAAAAATGCTTCGGAACTCTTCCATTGTTCTAAGAATTCCGCTGACGTTTAAAAATGCTTTGGAACTCTTCCATTGTTCTCGGAATTCCGCTGAAGTTTAAAAATGCTTCGGAACTCTTCCATTGTTCTCAGAATTCTGCTGACGTTTAAAAATGCTTTGGAACTCTTCTATTGTTCTCGGAATTCTGCTGACGTTTAAAAATGCTTCAGAACTCTTCCATTGTTCTCGGATTTCCGCTGACGTTTAAAAATGCTTCGGAACTCTTCCATTGTTCTCGGAATTCCGCTGAAGTTTAAAAATGCTTCGGAACTCTTCCATTGTTCTCGGAATTCCGATGACTTTTTAAAATGCTTCGGTACTCTTCCATTGTTCTCGGAATTCCGCTGACGTTTAAAAATGCTTCGTAACTCTTCCATTGTTATCGGAATTCCGCTGAAGTTTAAAAATGCTTCGGAACTCTTCCATTGTTCTAGGAATTCTGCAGAAGTCTAAAAATTCATCTGAACTCTTCCATTGTTCTCGGAATTCGTGTGAATTTTAAAAATGCTTGGGATCTCTTCTATTGTTCTCGGAATTCCGCTGAAGTTTAAAAATGCTTAAAATCTCTTACATTGTTCTCGGAATTCCGCTGAAGTTTAAAAATGCTTCGGAACTCTTCCATTGTTCTCGGAATTCTGCTGAAGTTTAAAAATGCTTCAGAACTCTTCCATTGTTCGCAGAATTCCGCTGACGTTTAAAAATGCTTCGGAAATCTTCCATTGTTTTCAAAATTCCGCTGACGTTTAAAAATGCTTCAGAACTATTCCATTGTTCTCAGAATTCTGCTGACGTTTAAAAATGCTTCGGAACTCTTCCATTGTTCTCGGAATTCTGCTGAAGTTTAAAAATGCTTCACAACTCTTCCATTGTTCTCGGAATTCCGCTGACTTTTAAAAATGCTTTGGAACTCTTCCATTGTTCTCCAAATTCCGCTGAAGTTTAAAAATGCAGCGGAACACTTCCATCGTTCTCGGAATTCTGCTGAAGTTTAAAAATGCTTCGGAACTCTTCCATTGTTCTCAGAATTCCGCTGACGTTTAAAAATGCTTCGGAAATCTTCCATTGTTTTCAAAATTCCGCTGACGCTTAAAAATGCTTCAGAACTCTTCCATTGTTCTCGGAATTCTGCTGATGTTTAAAAATGCTTCGGAACTCTTCCATTGTTTTTGGAATTCCACTGAAGTTTAAAAATGCTTCAGAACTCTTCCATTGCTCTCGGAATTCCGCTGACGTTTAATAATGCTTCGCAACTCTTCCATTGTTCTCGGAATTCCGTTGAAGTTTAAAAATGCTTCGAAACTCTTCCATTGTTCTCGGAATTCTGCTGAAGTTTAAAAATGCTTCGGAACTCTTCCATTGTTCTCAGTAATTCCGCTGACGTTTAAAAATGCTTCGGTACTCTTCCATTGTTCTCGGAATTCCGCTGACATTTAAAAATGCTTCAGAACTCTTCCATTGTTCTCGGAATTCTGCTGATGTTTAAAAATGCTTCGGAACTCTTCCATTGTTCTCGGAATTCCGCTGAAGTTTAAAAATGCTTCAGAACTCTTCCATTGCTCTCGGAATTCCGCTGATGTTTAATATTGCTTCGCAACTCTTCCATTGTTCTCGGAATTCCGTTGAAGTTTAAAAATGCTTCGGTACTCTTCCATTGTTCTCGGAATTCTGCTGACATATAAAAATGCTTCGGAAATCTTGCATTGTTCTCGGAATTCCGCTGAAGTTTAAAAATGCTTCGGAACTCTTCCATTGTTCTAAGAATTCCGCTGACGTTTAAAAATGCTTTGGAACTCTTCCATTGTTCTCGGAATTCCGCTGACGTTTAAAAATACTTTGGAACTCTTCCATTGTTCTCGGAATTCCGCTGAAGTTTAAAAATGCTTCGGAACTCTTCCATTGTTCGAAGAATTCTGCTGACGTTTAAAAATGCTTCAGAACTCTTCCATTGTTCTCGGAATTCCGCTGACGTTTAAAAATGCTTTGGAACTCTTCCATTGTTCTCGGAATTCCGCTGAAGTTTAAAAATGCTTCGGAACTCTTCCATTGTTCTCAGAATTCTGCTGACGTTTAAAAATGCTTTGGAACTCTTCTATTGTTCTCGGAATTCTGCTGACGTTTAAAAATGCTTCAGAACTCTTCCATTGTTCTCGGAATTCCGCTGACGTTTAAAAATGCTTTGGAACTCTTCCATTGTTCTCGGAATTCCGCTGAAGTTTAAAAATGCTTCGGAACTCTTCCATTGTTCTCAGAATTCTGCTGACGTTTAAAAATGCTTCAGAACTCTTCCATTGTTCTCGGAATTCCGCTGACGTTTAAAAATGCTTTGGAACTCTTCCATTGTTCTCGGAATTCCGCTGAAGTTTAAAAATGCTTCGGAACTCTTCCATTGTTCTCAGAATTCTGCTGACGTTTAAAAATGCTTCGGAACTCTTCTATTGTTCTCGGAATTCTGCTGACGTTTAAAAATGCTTCAGAACTCTTCCATTGTTCTCGGATTTCCGCTGACGTTTAAAAATGCTTCGGAACTCTTCCATTGTTCTCGGAATTCCGCTGAAGTTTAAAAATGCTTCGGAAATCTTCCATTGTTCTCAGAATTCTGCTGACGTTTAAAAATGCTTCGGAACTCTTCTATTGTTCTCGGAATTCAGCTGACGTTTAAAAATGCTTCAGAACTCTTCCATTGTTCTTGGATTTCCGCTGACGTTTAATAATGCTTCGGAACTTTTCCATTGTTCTCGGAATTCCGCTGAAGTTTAAAAATGCTTCGGAACTCTTCCATTGTTCTCAGAATTCTGCTGACGTTTAAAAATGCTTCAGAACTCTTCTATTGTTCTCGGAATTCCGCTGAAGTTTAAAAATGCTTCGGAACTCTTCCATTGTTCTCAGAATTCTGCTGACGTTTAAAACTGCTTCAGAACTCTTCTATTGTTCTCGGAATTCTGCTGACGTTTAAAAATGCTTCAGAACTCTTCCATTGTTCTCGGATTTCCGCTGACGTTTAAAAATGCTTCGGAACTCTTCCATTGTTCTCGGAATTCCGCTGAAGTTTAAAAATGCTTCAGAACTCTTCCATTGTTCTCAGAATTCCGCTGACGTTTAAAAATGCTTCGGAAATCTTCCATTGTTTTCAAAATTCCGCTGACGTTTAAAAATGCTTCAGAACTATTCCATTGTTCTCAGAATTCTGCTGACGTTTAAAAATGCTTCGGAACTCTTCCATTGTTCTCGGAATTCTGCTGAAGTTTAAAAATGCTTCACAACTCTTCCATTGTTCTCGGAATTCCGCTGACTTTTAAAAATGCTTTGGAACTCTTCCATTGTTCTCCAAATTCCGCTGAAGTTTAAAAATGCAGCGGAACACTTCCATCGTTCTCGGAATTCTGCTGAAGTTTAAAAATGCTTCGGAACTCTTCCATTGTTCTCAGAATTCCGCTGACGTTTAAAAATGCTTCGGAAATCTTCCATTGTTTTCAAAATTCCGCTGACGCTTAAAAATGCTTCAGAACTCTTCCATTGTTCTCGGAATTCTGCTGACGTTTAAAAATGCTTCGGAACTCTTCCATTGTTCTCGGAATTCCACTGAAGTTTAAAAATGCTTCGGAACTCTTCCATTGTTCTCGGAATTCCACTGAAGTTTAAAAATGCTTCGGAACTCTTCCATTGTTCTCAGTAATTCCGCTGACGTTTAAAAATGCTTCGGAACTCTTCAATTGTTCTCGGAATTCTGCTGAACTTTTAAAATGCTTTGGAACTCTTCCATTGTTCTCAGAATTCCGCTGACGTTTAAAAATGCTTCGGTACTCTTCCATTGTTCTCGGAATTCCGCTGACATTTAAAAATGCTTCGGAACTCTTCAATTGTTCTCGGAATTCTGCTGAACTTTTAAAATGCTTTGGAACTCTTCCATTGCTCTCGGAATTCGGGTGAAGTTTAAAAATGCTTCGGAACTCTTCTATTGTTCTCGGAATTCCGCTGAAGTTTAAAAATGCTTAAAATCTCTTCCATTGTTCTCGTAATTCTGCTCATGTTTAAAAATGCTTCGGAACTCTTCCATTGTTCTCGTAATTCCGCTGAAGTTTAAAAATGCTTCGGAACTCTTCCATTGTTCTCGGAATTCCGATGACTTTTTAAAATGCTTCGGTACTCTTCCATTGTTCTCGGAATTCCGCTGACGTTTAAAAATGCTTCGTAACTCTTCCATTGTTATCAGAATTCCGCTGAAGTTTAAAAATGCTTTGGAACTCTTCCATTGTTCTCGGAATTCCGCTGAAGTTTAAAAATGCTTCGGAACTCTTCCATTGTTCTCAGAATTCTGCTGACGTTTAAAAATGCTTTGGAACTCTTCTATTGTTCTCGGAATTCTGCTGACGTTTAAAAATGCTTCAGAACTCTTCCATTGTTCTCGGAATTCCGCTGACGTTTAAAAATGCTTTGGAACTCTTCCATTGTTCTCGGAATTCCGCTGAAGTTTAAAAATGCTTCGGAACTCTTCCATTGTTCTCAGAATTCTGCTGACGTTTAAAAATGCTTCAGAACTCTTCCATTGTTCTCGGAATTCCGCTGACGTTTAAAAATGCTTTGGAACTCTTCCATTGTTCTCGGAATTCCGCTGAAGTTTAAAAATGCTTCGGAACTCTTCCATTGTTCTCAGAATTCTGCTGACGTTTAAAAATGCTTCGGAACTCTTCTATTGTTCTCGGAATTCTGCTGACGTTTAAAAATGCTTCAGAACTCTTCCATTGTTCTCGGATTTCCGCTGACGTTTAAAAATGCTTCGGAACTCTTCCATTGTTCTCGGAATTCCGCTGAAGTTTAAAAATGCTTCGGAAATCTTCCATTGTTCTCAGAATTCTGCTGACGTTTAAAAATGCTTCGGAACTCTTCTATTGTTCTCGGAATTCAGCTGACGTTTAAAAATGCTTCAGAACTCTTCCATTGTTCTTGGATTTCCGCTGACGTTTAATAATGCTTCGGAACTTTTCCATTGTTCTCGGAATTCCGCTGAAGTTTAAAAATGCTTCGGAACTCTTCCATTGTTCTCAGAATTCTGCTGACGTTTAAAAATGCTTCAGAACTCTTCTATTGTTCTCGGAATTCCGCTGAAGTTTAAAAATGCTTCGGAACTCTTCCATTGTTCTCAGAATTCTGCTGACGTTTAAAACTGCTTCAGAACTCTTCTATTGTTCTCGGAATTCTGCTGACGTTTAAAAATGCTTCAGAACTCTTCCATTGTTCTCGGATTTCCGCTGACGTTTAAAAATGCTTCGGAACTCTTCCATTGTTCTCGGAATTCCGCTGAAGTTTAAAAATGCTTCAGAACTCTTCCATTGTTCTCAGAATTCCGCTGACGTTTAAAAATGCTTCGGAAATCTTCCATTGTTTTCAAAATTCCGCTGACGTTTAAAAATGCTTCAGAACTATTCCATTGTTCTCAGAATTCTGCTGACGTTTAAAAATGCTTCGGAACTCTTCCATTGTTCTCGGAATTCTGCTGAAGTTTAAAAATGCTTCACAACTCTTCCATTGTTCTCGGAATTCCGCTGACTTTTAAAAATGCTTTGGAACTCTTCCATTGTTCTCCAAATTCCGCTGAAGTTTAAAAATGCAGCGGAACACTTCCATCGTTCTCGGAATTCTGCTGAAGTTTAAAAATGCTTCGGAACTCTTCCATTGTTCTCAGAATTCCGCTGACGTTTAAAAATGCTTCGGAAATCTTCCATTGTTTTCAAAATTCCGCTGACGCTTAAAAATGCTTCAGAACTCTTCCATTGTTCTCGGAATTCTGCTGACGTTTAAAAATGCTTCGGAACTCTTCCATTGTTCTCGGAATTCCACTGAAGTTTAAAAATGCTTCGGAACTCTTCCATTGTTCTCGGAATTCCACTGAAGTTTAAAAATGCTTCGGAACTCTTCCATTGTTCTCAGTAATTCCGCTGACGTTTAAAAATGCTTCGGAACTCTTCAATTGTTCTCGGAATTCTGCTGAACTTTTAAAATGCTTTGGAACTCTTCCATTGTTCTCAGAATTCCGCTGACGTTTAAAAATGCTTCGGTACTCTTCCATTGTTCTCGGAATTCCGCTGACATTTAAAAATGCTTCGGAACTCTTCAATTGTTCTCGGAATTCTGCTGAACTTTTAAAATGCTTTGGAACTCTTCCATTGCTCTCGGAATTCGGGTGAAGTTTAAAAATGCTTCGGAACTCTTCTATTGTTCTCGGAATTCCGCTGAAGTTTAAAAATGCTTAAAATCTCTTCCATTGTTCTCGTAATTCTGCTCATGTTTAAAAATGCTTCGGAACTCTTCCATTGTTCTCGTAATTCCGCTGAAGTTTAAAAATGCTTCGGAACTCTTCCATTGTTCTCGGAATTCCGATGACTTTTTAAAATGCTTCGGTACTCTTCCATTGTTCTCGGAATTCCGCTGACGTTTAAAAATGCTTCGTAACTCTTCCATTGTTATCAGAATTCCGCTGAAGTTTAAAAATGCTTCGGAACTCTTCCATTGTTCTAGGAATTCTGCAGAAGTCTAAAAATTCATCTGAACTCTTCCATTGTTCTCGGAATTCGTGTGAATTTTAAAAATGCTTGGGATCTCTTCTATTGTTCTCGGAATTCCGCTGAAGTTTAAAAATGCTTAAAATCTCTTACATTGTTCTCGGAATTCCGCTGAAGTTTAAAAATGCTTCGGAACTCTTCCATGGTTCTCGGAATTCTGCTGAAGTTTAAAAATGCTTCAGAACTCTTCCATTGTTCTCAGAATTCCGCTGACGTTTAAAAATGCTTCGGAAATCTTCCATTGTTCTCGGAATTCCGCTGAAGTTTAAAAATGCTTCGGAACTCTTCCATTGTTCTCGGAATTCCAATGACTTTTTAAAATGCTTCGGTACTCTTCCATTGTTCTCGGAATTCCGCTGACGTTTAAAAATGCTTCGTAACTCTTCCATTGTTATCGGAATTCCGCTGAAGTTTAAAAATGCTTCGGAACTCTTCCATTGTTCTCAGAATTCTGCTGACGTTTAAAAATGCTTCGGAACTCTTCTATTGTTCTCGGAATTCTGCTGACGTTTAAAAATGCTTCAGAACTCTTCCATTGTTCTCGGATTTCCGCTGACGTTTAATAATGCTTCGGAACTCTTCCATTGTTCTCGGAATTCCGCTGAAGTTTAAAAATGCTTCGGAACTCTTCCATTGTTCTCAGAATTCTGCTGACGTTTAAAAATGCTTCGGAACTCTTCTATTGTTCTCGGAATTCTGCTGACGTTTAAAAATGCTTCAGAACTCTTCCATTGTTCTCGGATTTCCGCTGACGTTTAAAAATGCTTCGGAACTCTTCCATTGTTCTCGTAATTCCGCTGAAGTTTAAAAATGCTTCGGAACTCTTCCATTGTTCTCGGAATTCCGATGACTTTTTAAAATGCTTCGGTACTCTTCCATTGTTCTCGGAATTCCGCTGACGTTTAAAAATGCTTCGAAACTCTTCCATTGTTATCGGAATTCCGCTGAAGTTTAAAAATGCTTCGGAACTCTTCCATTGTTCTAGGAATTCTGCAGAAGTCTAAAAATTCATCTGAACTCTTCCATTGTTCTCGGAATTCGTGTGAATTTTAAAAATGCTTGGGATCTCTTCTATTGTTCTCGGAATTCCGCTGAAGTTTAAAAATGCTTAAAATCTCTTACATTGTTCTCGGAATTCCGCTGAAGTTTAAAAATGCTTCGGAACTCTTCCATTGTTCTCGGAATTCTGCTGAAGTTTAAAAATGCTTCAGAACTCTTCCATTGTTCTCAGAATTCCGCTGACGTTTAAAAATGCTTCGGAAATCTTCCATTGTTTTCAAAATTCCGCTGACGTTTAAAAATGCTTCAGAACTATTCCATTGTTCTCAGAATTCTGCTGACGTTTAAAAATGCTTCGGAACTCTTCCATTGTTCTCGGAATTCTGCTGAAGTTTAAAAATGCTTCACAACTCTTCCATTGTTCTCGGAATTCCGCTGACTTTTAAAAATGCTTCGGAACTCTTCCATTGTTCTCCAAATTCCGCTGAAGTTTAAAAATGCTGCGGAAACCTTCCATCGTTCTCGGAATTCTGCTGAAGTTTAAAAATGCCTCGGAACTCTTCCATTGTTCTCAGAATTCTGCTGACGTTTAAAAATGCTTCGGAAATCTTCCAATGTTCTCGGAATTCTGCTGACGTTTAAAAATGCTTCGGAACTCTTCCATTGTTCTCAGAATTCCGCTGACGTCTAAAAATGCTTCGGTACTCTTCCATTGTTCTCGGAATTCTGCTGACATATAAAAATGCTTCGGAAATCTTGCATTGTTCTCGGAATTCCGCTGAAGTTTAAAAATGCTTCGGAACTCTTCCATTGTTCTAAGAATTCCGCTGACGTTTAAAAATGCTTTGGAACTCTTCCATTGTTCTCGGAATTCCGCTGACGTTTAAAAATGCTTTGGAACTCTTCCATTGTTCTCGGAATTCCGCTGAAGTTTAAAAATGCTTCGGAACTCTTCCATTGTTCTAAGAATTCTGCTGACGTTTAAAAATGCTTCAGAACTCTTCCATTGTTCTCGGAATTCCGCTGACGTTTAAAAATGCTTTGGAACTCTTCCATTGTTCTCGGAATTCCGCTGAAGTTTAAAAATGCTTCGGAACTCTTCCATTGTTCTCAGAATTCTGCTGACGTTTAAAAATGCTTTGGAACTCTTCTATTGTTCTCGGAATTCTGCTGACGTTTAAAAATGCTTCAGAACTCTTCCATTGTTCTCGGATTTCCGCTGACGTTTAAAAATGCTTCGGAACTCTTCTATTGTTCTCGGAATTCCGCTGAAGTTTAAAAATGCTTCGGAACTCTTCCATTGTTCTCGGAATTCCGATGACTTTTTAAAATGCTTCGGTACTCTTCCATTGTTCTCGGAATTCCGCTGACGTTTAAAAATGCTTCGTAACTCTTCCATTGTTATCGGAATTCCGCTGAAGTTTAAAAATGCTTCGGAACTCTTCCATTGTTCTAGGAATTCTGCAGAAGTCTAAAAATTCATCTGAACTCTTCCATTGTTCTCGGAATTCGTGTGAATTTTAAAAATGCTTGGGATCTCTTCTATTGTTCTCGGAATTCCGCTGAAGTTTAAAAATGCTTAAAATCTCTTACATTGTTCTCGGAATTCCGCTGAAGTTTAAAAATGCTTCGGAACTCTTCCATTGTTCTCGGAATTCTGCTGAAGTTTAAAAATGCTTCAGAACTCTTCCATTGTTCTCAGAATTCCGCTGACGTTTAAAAATGCTTCGGAAATCTTCCATTGTTTTCAAAATTCCGCTGACGTTTAAAAATGCTTCAGAACTATTCCATTGTTCTCAGAATTCTGCTGACGTTTAAAAATGCTTCGGAACTCTTCCATTGTTCTCGGAATTCTGCTGAAGTTTAAAAATGCTTCACAACTCTTCCATTGTTCTCGGAATTCCGCTGACTTTTAAAAATGCTTTGGAACTCTTCCATTGTTCTCCAAATTCCGCTGAAGTTTAAAAATGCAGCGGAACACTTCCATCGTTCTCGGAATTCTGCTGAAGTTTAAAAATGCTTCGGAACTCTTCCATTGTTCTCAGAATTCCGCTGACGTTTAAAAATGCTTCGGAAATCTTCCATTGTTTTCAAAATTCCGCTGACGCTTAAAAATGCTTCAGAACTCTTCCATTGTTCTCGGAATTCTGCTGATGTTTAAAAATGCTTCGGAACTCTTCCATTGTTTTTGGAATTCCACTGAAGTTTAAAAATGCTTCAGAACTCTTCCATTGCTCTCGGAATTCCGCTGACGTTTAATAATGCTTCGCAACTCTTCCATTGTTCTCGGAATTCCGTTGAAGTTTAAAAATGCTTCGAAACTCTTCCATTGTTCTCGGAATTCTGCTGAAGTTTAAAAATGCTTCGGAACTCTTCCATTGTTCTCAGTAATTCCGCTGACGTTTAAAAATGCTTCGGTACTCTTCCATTGTTCTCGGAATTCCGCTGACATTTAAAAATGCTTCAGAACTCTTCCATTGTTCTCGGAATTCTGCTGATGTTTAAAAATGCTTCGGAACTCTTCCATTGTTCTCGGAATTCCGCTGAAGTTTAAAAATGCTTCAGAACTCTTCCATTGCTCTCGGAATTCCGCTGATGTTTAATATTGCTTCGCAACTCTTCCATTGTTCTCGGAATTCCGTTGAAGTTTAAAAATGCTTCGGTACTCTTCCATTGTTCTCGGAATTCTGCTGACATATAAAAATGCTTCGGAAATCTTGCATTGTTCTCGGAATTCCGCTGAAGTTTAAAAATGCTTCGGAACTCTTCCATTGTTCTAAGAATTCCGCTGACGTTTAAAAATGCTTTGGAACTCTTCCATTGTTCTCGGAATTCCGCTGACGTTTAAAAATACTTTGGAACTCTTCCATTGTTCTCGGAATTCCGCTGAAGTTTAAAAATGCTTCAGAACTCTTCCATTGTTCTTGGATTTCCGCTGACGTTTAATAATGCTTCGGAACTTTTCCATTGTTCTCGGAATTCCGCTGAAGTTTAAAAATGCTTCGGAACTCTTCCATTGTTCTCAGAATTCTGCTGACGTTTAAAAATGCTTCAGAACTCTTCTATTGTTCTCGGAATTCCGCTGAAGTTTAAAAATGCTTCGGAACTCTTCCATTGTTCTCAGAATTCTGCTGACGTTTAAAACTGCTTCGGAACTCTTCTATTGTTCTCGGAATTCTGCTGACGTTTAAAAATGCTTCAGAACTCTTCCATTGTTCTCGGATTTCCGCTGACGTTTAAAAATGCTTCGGAACTCTTCCATTGTTCTCGGAATTCCGCTGAAGTTTAAAAATGCTTCAGAACTCTTCCATTGTTCTCAGAATTCCGCTGACGTTTAAAAATGCTTCGGAAATCTTCCATTGTTTTCAAAATTCCGCTGACGTTTAAAAATGCTTCAGAACTATTCCATTGTTCTCAGAATTCTGCTGACGTTTAAAAATGCTTCGGAACTCTTCCATTGTTCTCGGAATTCTGCTGAAGTTTAAAAATGCTTCACAACTCTTCCATTGTTCTCGGAATTCCGCTGACTTTTAAAAATGCTTTGGAACTCTTCCATTGTTCTCCAAATTCCGCTGAAGTTTAAAAATGCAGCGGAACACTTCCATCGTTCTCGGAATTCTGCTGAAGTTTAAAAATGCTTCGGAACTCTTCCATTGTTCTCAGAATTCCGCTGACGTTTAAAAATGCTTCGGAAATCTTCCATTGTTTTCAAAATTCCGCTGACGCTTAAAAATGCTTCAGAACTCTTCCATTGTTCTCGGAATTCTGCTGACGTTTAAAAATGCTTCGGAACTCTTCCATTGTTCTCGGAATTCCACTGAAGTTTAAAAATGCTTCGGAACTCTTCCATTGTTCTCGGAATTCCACTGAAGTTTAAAAATGCTTCGGAACTCTTCCATTGTTCTCAGTAATTCCGCTGACGTTTAAAAATGCTTCGGAACTCTTCAATTGTTCTCGGAATTCTGCTGAACTTTTAAAATGCTTTGGAACTCTTCCATTGTTCTCAGAATTCCGCTGACGTTTAAAAATGCTTCGGTACTCTTCCATTGTTCTCGGAATTCCGCTGACATTTAAAAATGCTTCGGAACTCTTCAATTGTTCTCGGAATTCTGCTGAACTTTTAAAATGCTTTGGAACTCTTCCATTGCTCTCGGAATTCGGGTGAAGTTTAAAAATGCTTCGGAACTCTTCTATTGTTCTCGGAATTCCGCTGAAGTTTAAAAATGCTTAAAATCTCTTCCATTGTTCTCGTAATTCTGCTCATGTTTAAAAATGCTTCGGAACTCTTCCATTGTTCTCGTAATTCCGCTGAAGTTTAAAAATGCTTCGGAACTCTTCCATTGTTCTCGGAATTCCGATGACTTTTTAAAATGCTTCGGTACTCTTCCATTGTTCTCGGAATTCCGCTGACGTTTAAAAATGCTTCGTAACTCTTCCATTGTTATCAGAATTCCGCTGAAGTTTAAAAATGCTTCGGAACTCTTCCATTGTTCTAGGAATTCTGCAGAAGTCTAAAAATTCATCTGAACTCTTCCATTGTTCTCGGAATTCGTGTGAATTTTAAAAATGCTTGGGATCTCTTCTATTGTTCTCGGAATTCCGCTGAAGTTTAAAAATGCTTAAAATCTCTTACATTGTTCTCGGAATTCCGCTGAAGTTTAAAAATGCTTCGGAACTCTTCCATGGTTCTCGGAATTCTGCTGAAGTTTAAAAATGCTTCAGAACTCTTCCATTGTTCTCAGAATTCCGCTGACGTTTAAAAATGCTTCGGAAATCTTCCATTGTTTTCAAAATTCCGATGACGTTTAAAAATGCTTCAGAACTATTCCATTGTTCTCAGAATTCTGCTGACGTTTAAAAATGCTTCGGAACTCTTCCATTGTTCTCGGAATTCTGCTGAAGTTTAAAAATGCTTCACAACTCTTCCATTGTTCTCGGAATTCCGCTGACTTTTAAAAATGCTTTGGAATTCTTCCATTGTTCTCCAAATTCCGCTGAAGTTTAAAAATGCAGCGGAACACTTCCATCGTTCTCGGAATTCTGCTGAAGTTTAAAAATGCTTCGGAACTCTTCCATTGTTCTCAGAATTCCGCTGACGTTTAAAAATGCTTCGGAAATCTTCCATTGTTTTCAAAATTCCGCAGACGCTTAAAAATGCTTCAGAACTCTTCCATTGTTCTCGGAATTCTGCTGACGTTTAAAAATGCTTCGGAACTCTTCCATTGTTCTCGGAATTCCACTGAAGTTTAAAAATGCTTCGGAACTCTTCCATTGTTCTCGGAATTCCACTGAAGTTTAAAAATGCTTCGGAACTCTTCCATTGTTCTCGGAATTCCGATGACTTTTTAAAATGCTTCGGTACTCTTCCATTGTTCTCGGAATTCCGCTGACGTTTAAAAATGCTTCGTAACTCTTCCATTGTTATCAGAATTCCGCTGACGTTTAAAAATGCTTTGGAACTCTTCTATTGTTCTCGGAATTCTGCTGACGTTTAAAAATGCTTCAGAACTCTTCCATTGTTCTCGGATTTCCGCTGACGTTTAAAAATGCTTCGGAACTCTTCTATTGTTCTCGGAATTCCGCTGAAGTTTAAAAATGCTTCGGAACTCTTCCATTGTTCTCGGAATTCCGATGACTTTTTAAAATGCTTCGGTACTCTTCCATTGTTCTCGGAATTCCGCTGACGTTTAAAAATGCTTCGTAACTCTTCCATTGTTATCGGAATTCCGCTGAAGTTTAAAAATGCTTCGGAACTCTTCCATTGTTCTAGGAATTCTGCAGAAGTCTAAAAATTCATCTGAACTCTTCCATTGTTCTCGGAATTCGTGTGAATTTTAAAAATGCTTGGGATCTCTTCTATTGTTCTCGGAATTCCGCTGAAGTTTAAAAATGCTTAAAATCTCTTACATTGTTCTCGGAATTCCGCTGAAGTTTAAAAATGCTTCGGAACTCTTCCATTGTTCTCGGAATTCTGCTGAAGTTTAAAAATGCTTCAGAACTCTTCCATTGTTCTCAGAATTCCGCTGACGTTTAAAAATGCTTCGGAAATCTTCCATTGTTTTCAAAATTCCGCTGACGTTTAAAAATGCTTCAGAACTATTCCATTGTTCTCAGAATTCTGCTGACGTTTAAAAATGCTTCGGAACTCTTCCATTGTTCTCGGAATTCTGCTGAAGTTTAAAAATGCTTCACAACTCTTCCATTGTTCTCGGAATTCCGCTGACTTTTAAAAATGCTTTGGAACTCTTCCATTGTTCTCCAAATTCCGCTGAAGTTTAAAAATGCAGCGGAACACTTCCATCGTTCTCGGAATTCTGCTGAAGTTTAAAAATGCTTCGGAACTCTTCCATTGTTCTCAGAATTCCGCTGACGTTTAAAAATGCTTCGGAAATCTTCCATTGTTTTCAAAATTCCGCTGACGCTTAAAAATGCTTCAGAACTCTTCCATTGTTCTCGGAATTCTGCTGATGTTTAAAAATGCTTCGGAACTCTTCCATTGTTTTTGGAATTCCACTGAAGTTTAAAAATGCTTCAGAACTCTTCCATTGCTCTCGGAATTCCGCTGACGTTTAATAATGCTTCGCAACTCTTCCATTGTTCTCGGAATTCCGTTGAAGTTTAAAAATGCTTCGAAACTCTTCCATTGTTCTCGGAATTCTGCTGAAGTTTAAAAATGCTTCGGAACTCTTCCATTGTTCTCAGTAATTCCGCTGACGTTTAAAAATGCTTCGGTACTCTTCCATTGTTCTCGGAATTCCGCTGACATTTAAAAATGCTTCAGAACTCTTCCATTGTTCTCGGAATTCTGCTGATGTTTAAAAATGCTTCGGAACTCTTCCATTGTTCTCGGAATTCCGCTGAAGTTTAAAAATGCTTCAGAACTCTTCCATTGCTCTCGGAATTCCGCTGATGTTTAATATTGCTTCGCAACTCTTCCATTGTTCTCGGAATTCCGTTGAAGTTTAAAAATGCTTCGGTACTCTTCCATTGTTCTCGGAATTCTGCTGACATATAAAAATGCTTCGGAAATCTTGCATTGTTCTCGGAATTCCGCTGAAGTTTAAAAATGCTTCGGAACTCTTCCATTGTTCTAAGAATTCCGCTGACGTTTAAAAATGCTTTGGAACTCTTCCATTGTTCTCGGAATTCCGCTGACGTTTAAAAATACTTTGGAACTCTTCCATTGTTCTCGGAATTCCGCTGAAGTTTAAAAATGCTTCAGAACTCTTCCATTGTTCTTGGATTTCCGCTGACGTTTAATAATGCTTCGGAACTTTTCCATTGTTCTCGGAATTCCGCTGAAGTTTAAAAATGCTTCGGAACTCTTCCATTGTTCTCAGAATTCTGCTGACGTTTAAAAATGCTTCAGAACTCTTCTATTGTTCTCGGAATTCCGCTGAAGTTTAAAAATGCTTCGGAACTCTTCCATTGTTCTCAGAATTCTGCTGACGTTTAAAACTGCTTCGGAACTCTTCTATTGTTCTCGGAATTCTGCTGACGTTTAAAAATGCTTCAGAACTCTTCCATTGTTCTCGGATTTCCGCTGACGTTTAAAAATGCTTCGGAACTCTTCCATTGTTCTCGGAATTCCGCTGAAGTTTAAAAATGCTTCAGAACTCTTCCATTGTTCTCAGAATTCCGCTGACGTTTAAAAATGCTTCGGAAATCTTCCATTGTTTTCAAAATTCCGCTGACGTTTAAAAATGCTTCAGAACTATTCCATTGTTCTCAGAATTCTGCTGACGTTTAAAAATGCTTCGGAACTCTTCCATTGTTCTCGGAATTCTGCTGAAGTTTAAAAATGCTTCACAACTCTTCCATTGTTCTCGGAATTCCGCTGACTTTTAAAAATGCTTTGGAACTCTTCCATTGTTCTCCAAATTCCGCTGAAGTTTAAAAATGCAGCGGAACACTTCCATCGTTCTCGGAATTCTGCTGAAGTTTAAAAATGCTTCGGAACTCTTCCATTGTTCTCAGAATTCCGCTGACGTTTAAAAATGCTTCGGAAATCTTCCATTGTTTTCAAAATTCCGCTGACGCTTAAAAATGCTTCAGAACTCTTCCATTGTTCTCGGAATTCTGCTGACGTTTAAAAATGCTTCGGAACTCTTCCATTGTTCTCGGAATTCCACTGAAGTTTAAAAATGCTTCGGAACTCTTCCATTGTTCTCGGAATTCCACTGAAGTTTAAAAATGCTTCGGAACTCTTCCATTGTTCTCAGTAATTCCGCTGACGTTTAAAAATGCTTCGGAACTCTTCAATTGTTCTCGGAATTCTGCTGAACTTTTAAAATGCTTTGGAACTCTTCCATTGTTCTCAGAATTCCGCTGACGTTTAAAAATGCTTCGGTACTCTTCCATTGTTCTCGGAATTCCGCTGACATTTAAAAATGCTTCGGAACTCTTCAATTGTTCTCGGAATTCTGCTGAACTTTTAAAATGCTTTGGAACTCTTCCATTGCTCTCGGAATTCGGGTGAAGTTTAAAAATGCTTCGGAACTCTTCTATTGTTCTCGGAATTCCGCTGAAGTTTAAAAATGCTTAAAATCTCTTCCATTGTTCTCGTAATTCTGCTCATGTTTAAAAATGCTTCGGAACTCTTCCATTGTTCTCGTAATTCCGCTGAAGTTTAAAAATGCTTCGGAACTCTTCCATTGTTCTCGGAATTCCGATGACTTTTTAAAATGCTTCGGTACTCTTCCATTGTTCTCGGAATTCCGCTGACGTTTAAAAATGCTTCGTAACTCTTCCATTGTTATCAGAATTCCGCTGAAGTTTAAAAATGCTTCGGAACTCTTCCATTGTTCTAGGAATTCTGCAGAAGTCTAAAAATTCATCTGAACTCTTCCATTGTTCTCGGAATTCGTGTGAATTTTAAAAATGCTTGGGATCTCTTCTATTGTTCTCGGAATTCCGCTGAAGTTTAAAAATGCTTAAAATCTCTTACATTGTTCTCGGAATTCCGCTGAAGTTTAAAAATGCTTCGGAACTCTTCCATGGTTCTCGGAATTCTGCTGAAGTTTAAAAATGCTTCAGAACTCTTCCATTGTTCTCAGAATTCCGCTGACGTTTAAAAATGCTTCGGAAATCTTCCATTGTTTTCAAAATTCCGATGACGTTTAAAAATGCTTCAGAACTATTCCATTGTTCTCAGAATTCTGCTGACGTTTAAAAATGCTTCGGAACTCTTCCATTGTTCTCGGAATTCTGCTGAAGTTTAAAAATGCTTCACAACTCTTCCATTGTTCTCGGAATTCCGCTGACTTTTAAAAATGCTTTGGAATTCTTCCATTGTTCTCCAAATTCCGCTGAAGTTTAAAAATGCAGCGGAACACTTCCATCGTTCTCGGAATTCTGCTGAAGTTTAAAAATGCTTCGGAACTCTTCCATTGTTCTCAGAATTCCGCTGACGTTTAAAAATGCTTCGGAAATCTTCCATTGTTTTCAAAATTCCGCAGACGCTTAAAAATGCTTCAGAACTCTTCCATTGTTCTCGGAATTCTGCTGACGTTTAAAAATGCTTCGGAACTCTTCCATTGTTCTCGGAATTCCACTGAAGTTTAAAAATGCTTCGGAACTCTTCCATTGTTCTCGGAATTCCACTGAAGTTTAAAAATGCTTCGGAACTCTTCCATTGTTCTCGGAATTCCGATGACTTTTTAAAATGCTTCGGTACTCTTCCATTGTTCTCGGAATTCCGCTGACGTTTAAAAATGCTTCGTAACTCTTCCATTGTTATCAGAATTCCGCTGAAGTTTAAAAATGCTTCGGAACTCTTCCATTGTTCTAGGAATTCTGCAGAAGTCTAAAAATTCATCTGAACTCTTCCATTGTTCTCGGAATTCGTGTGAATTTTAAAAATGCTTGGGATCTCTTCTATTGTTCTCGGAATTCCGCTGAAGTTTAAAAATGCTTAAAATCTCTTACATTGTTCTCGGAATTCCGCTGAAGTTTAAAAATGCTTCGGAACTCTTCCATGGTTCTCGGAATTCTGCTGAAGTTTAAAAATGCTTCAGAACTCTTCCATTGTTCTCAGAATTCCGCTGACGTTTAAAAATGCTTCGGAAATCTTCCATTGTTTTCAAAATTCCGCTGACGTTTAAAAATGCTTCAGAACTATTCCATTGTTCTCAGAATTCTGCTGACGTTTAAAAATGCTTCGGAACTCTTCCATTGTTCTCGGAATTCTGCTGAAGTTTAAAAATGCTTCACAACTCTTCCATTGTTCTCGGAATTCCGCTGACTTTTAAAAATGCTTTGGAATTCTTCCATTGTTCTCCAAATTCCGCTGAAGTTTAAAAATGCAGCGGAACACTTCCATCGTTCTCGGAATTCTGCTGAAGTTTAAAAATGCTTCGGAACTCTTCCATTGTTCTCAGAATTCCGCTGACGTTTAAAAATGCTTCGGAAATCTTCCATTGTTTTCAAAATTCCGCTGACGCTTAAAAATGCTTCAGAACTCTTCCATTGTTCTCGGAATTCTGCTGACGTTTAAAAATGCTTCGGAACTCTTCCATTGTTCTCGGAATTCCACTGAAGTTTAAAAATGCTTCGGAACTCTTCCATTGTTCTCGGAATTCCACTGAAGTTTAAAAATGCTTCGGAACTCTTCCATTGTTCTCAGTAATTCCGCTGACGTTTAAAAATGCTTCGGAACTCTTCAATTGTTCTCGGAATTCTGCTGAACTTTTAAAATGCTTTGGAACTCTTCCATTGTTCTCAGAATTCCGCTGACGTTTAAAAATGCTTCGGTACTCTTCCATTGTTCTCGGAATTCCGCTGACATTTAAAAATGCTTCGGAACTCTTCAATTGCTCTCGGAATTCTGCTGAACTTTTAAAATGCTTTGGAACTCTTCCATTGCTCTCGGAATTCGGGTGAAGTTTAAAAATGCTTCGGAACTCTTCTATTGTTCTCGGAATTCCGCTGAAGTTTAAAAATGCTTAAAATCTCTTCCATTGTTCTCGTAATTCTGCTCATGTTTAAAAATGCTTCGGAACTCTTCCATTGTTCTCGTAATTCCGCTGAAGTTTAAAAATGCTTCGGAACTCTTCCATTGTTCTCGGAATTCCGATGACTTTTTAAAATGCTTCGGTACTCTTCCATTGTTCTCGGAATTCCGCTGACGTTTAAAAATGCTTCGGAACTCTTCCATGGTTCTCGGAATTCTGCTGAAGTTTAAAAATGCTTCAGAACTCTTCCATTGTTCTCAGAATTCCGCTGACGTTTAAAAATGCTTCGGAAATCTTCCATTGTTTTCAAAATTCCGCTGACGTTTAAAAATGCTTCAGAACTATTCCATTGTTCTCAGAATTCTGCTGACGTTTAAAAATGCTTCGGAACTCTTCCATTGTTCTCGGAATTCTGCTGAAGTTTAAAAATGCTTCACAACTCTTCCATTGTTCTCGGAATTCCGCTGACTTTTAAAAATGCTTTGGAATTCTTCCATTGTTCTCCAAATTCCGCTGAAGTTTAAAAATGCAGCGGAACACTTCCATCGTTCTCGGAATTCTGCTGAAGTTTAAAAATGCTTCGGAACTCTTCCATTGTTCTCAGAATTCCGCTGACGTTTAAAAATGCTTCGGAAATCTTCCATTGTTTTCAAAATTCCGCTGACGCTTAAAAATATTTCAGAACTCTTCCATTGTTCTCGGAATTCTGCTGACGTTTAAAAATGCTTCGGAACTCTTCCATTGTTCTCGGAATTCCACTGAAGTTTAAAAATGCTTCAGAACTCTTCCATTGCTCTCGGAATTCCGCTGACGTTTAATAATGCTTTGCAACTCTTCCATTGTTCTCGGAATTCCACTGAAGTTTAAAAATGCTTCGGAACTCTTCCATTGTTCTCAGTAATTCCGCTGACGTTTAAAAATGCTTCGGTACTCTTCCAATGTTCTCGGAATTGCGCTGACATTTAAAAATGCTTCGGAACTCTTCAATTGTTCTCGGAATTCTGCTGAACTTTTAAAATGCTTTGGAACTCTTCCATTGTTCTCGGAATTCCGCTGAAGTTTAAAAATGCTTCGGAACTCTTCCATTGTTCTCAGAATTCTGCTGACGTTTAAAAATGCTTCGGAACTCTTCTATTGTTCTCGGAATTCTGCTGACGTTTAAAAATGCTTCAGAACTCTTCCATTGTTCTCGGATTTCCGCTGACGTTTAATAATGCTTCGGAACTCTTCCATTGTTCTCGGAATTCCGCTGAAGTTTAAAAATGCTTCGGAACTCTTCCATTGTTCTCAGAATTCTGCTGACGTTTAAAAATGCTTCAGAACTCTTCTATTGTTCTCGGAATTCTGCTGAAGTTTAAAAATGCTTCAGAACTCTTCCATTGTTCTCGGAATTCCGCTGACATTTAAAAATGCTTCGGAACTCTTCAATTGTTCTCGGAATTCTGCTGAACTTTTAAAATGCTTTGGAACTCTTCCTTTGCTCTCGGAATTCGGGTGAAGTTTAAAAATGCTTCGGAACTCTTCTATTGTTCTCGGAATTCCGCTGAAGTTTAAAAATGCTTAAAATCTCTTCCATTGTTCTCGTAATTCTGCTCATGTTTAAAAATGCTTCGGAACTCTTCCATTGTTCTCGTAATTCCGCTGAAGTTTAAAAATGCTTCGGAACTGTTCCATTGTTCTCGGAATTCCGATGACTTTTTAAAATGCTTCGGTACTCTTCCATTGTTCTCGGAATTCCGCTGACGTTTAAAAATGCTTCGTAACTCTTCCATTGTTATCGGAATTCCGCTGAAGTTTAAAAATGCTTCGGAACTCTTCCATTGTTCTAGGAATTCTGCAGAAGTCTAAAAATTCATCTGAACTCTTCCATTGTTCTCGGAATTCGTGTGAATTTTAAAAATGCTTGGAATCTCTTCTATTGTTCTCGGAATTCCGCTGAAGTTTAAAAATGCTTAAAATCTCTTACATTGTTCTCGGAATTCCGCTGAAGTTTAAAAATGCTTCGGAACTCTTCCATTGTTCTCGGAATTCTGCTGAAGTTTAAAAATGCTTCAGAACTCTTCCATTGTTCTCAGAATTCCGCTGACGTTTAAAAATGCTTCGGAAATCTTCCATTGTTTTCAAAATTGCGCTGACGTTTAAAAATGCTTCAGAACTATTCCATTGTTCTCAGAATTCTGCTGACGTTTAAAAATGCTTCGGAACTCTTCCATTGTTCTCGGAATTCTGCTGAAGTTTAAAAATGCTTCACAACTCTTCCATTGTTCTCGGAATTCCGCTGAATTTTAAAAATGCTTCGGAACTCTTCCATTGTTCTCCAAATTCCGCTGAAGTTTAAAAATGCTGCGGAACCCTTCCATCGTTCTCGGAATTCTGCTGAAGTTTAAAAATGCTTCGGAACTCTTCCATTGTTTTCAAAATTCCGCTGACGCTTAAAAATGCTTCAGAACTCTTCCATTGTTCTCGGAATTCTGCTGACGTTTAAAAATGCTTCGGAACTCTTCCATTGTTCTCGGAATTCCGCTGAAGTTTAAAAATGCTTCAGAACTCTTCCATTGCTCTCGGAATTCCGCTGATGTTTAATAATGCTTCGCAACTCTTCCATTGTTCTCGGAATTCCGTTGAAGTTTAAAAATGCTTCGAAACTCTTCCATTGTTCTCGGAATTCTGCTGAAGTTTAAAAATGCTTCGTAACTCTTCCATTGTTCTCAGAATTCCGCTGACGTCTAAAAATGCTTCGGTACTCTTCCATTGTTCTCGGAATTCCGCTGACATATAAAAATGCTTCGGAAATCTTGCATTGTTCTCAGCATTCCGCTGACGTTTAAAAATGCTTTGGAACTCTTCCATTGTTCTCGGAATTCCGCTGACGTTTAAAAATGCTTTGGAACTCTTCCATTGTTCTCGGAATTCCGCTGAAGTTTAAAAATGCTTCGGAACTCTTCCATTGTTCTAAGAATTCTGCTGACGTTTAAAAATGCTTCAGAACTCTTCCATTGTTCTCGGAATTCCGCTGACGTTTAAAAATGCTTTGGAACTCTTCCATTGTTCTCGGAATTCCGCTGAAGTTTAAAAATGCTTCGGAACTCTTCCATTGTTCTCAGAATTCTGCTGACGTTTAAAAATGCTTCGGAACTCTTCTATTGTTCTCGGAATTCTGCTGACGTTTAAAAATGCTTCAGAACTCTTCCATTGTTCTCGGATTTCCGCTGACGTTTGATAATGCTTCGGAACTCTTCCATTGTTCTCGGAATTCCGCTGAAGTTTAAAAATGCTTCGGAACTCTTCCATTGTTCTCAGAATTCTGCTGACGTTTAAAAATGCTTCGGAACTCTTCTATTGTTCTCGGAATTCAGCTGACGTTTAAAAATGCTTCAGAACTCTTCCATTGTTCTCGGATTTCCGCTGACGTTTAATAATGCTTCGGAACTCTTCCATTGTTCTCGGAATTCCGCTGAAGTTTAAAAATGCTTCGGAACTCTTCCATTGTTCTCAGAATTCTGCTGACGTTTAAAAATGCTTCAGAACTCTTCTATTGTTCTCGGAATTCTGCTGAAGTTTAAAAATGCTTCAGAACTCTTCCATTGCTCTCGGAATTCCGCTGACGTTTAATAATGCTTCGAAACTCTTCCATTGTTCTCGGAATTCTGCTGAAGTTTAAAAATGCTTCGGAACTCTTCCATTGTTCTCAGAATTCCGCTGACGTTTAAAAATGCTTCGGTACTCTTCCATTGTTCTCGGAATTCCGCTGACATTTAAAAATGCTTCGGAACTCTTCAATTGTTCTCGGAATTCTGCTGAACTTTTAAAATGCTTTGGAACTCTTCCATTGCTGTCGGAATTCGGGTGAAGTTTAAAAATGCTTCGGAACTCTTCTATTGTTCTCGGAATTCCGCTGAAGTTTAAAAATGCTTAAAATCTCTTCCATTGTTCTCGTAATTCTGCTCATGTTTAAAAATGCTTCGGAACTCTTCCATTGTTCTCGTAATTCCGCTGAAGTTTAAAAATGCTTCGGAACTCTTCCATTGTTCTCGGAATTCCGATGACTTTTTAAAATGCTTCGGTACTCTTCCATTGTTCTCGGAATTCCGCTGACGTTTAAAAATGCTTCGTAACTCTTCCATTGTTATCGGAATTCCGCTGAAGTTTAAAAATGCTTCGGAACTCTTCCATTGTTCTAGGAATTCTGCAGAAGTCTAAAAATTCATCTGAACTCTTCCATTGTTCTCGGAATTCGTGTGAATTTTAAAAATGCTTGGGATCTCTTCTATTGTTCTCGGAATTCCGCTGAAGTTTAAAAATGCTTCGGAACTCTTCCATTGTTCTCGGAATTCTGCTGAAGTTTAAAAATGCTTCAGAACTCTTCCATTGTTCTCAGAATTCCGCTGACATTTAAAAATGCTTCGGAAATCTTCCATTGTTTTCAAAATTCCGCTGACGTTTAAAAATGCTTCAGAACTATTCCATTGTTCTCAGAATTCTGCTGACGTTTAAAAATGCTTCGGAACTCTTCCATTGTTCTCGGAATTCTGCTGAAGTTTAAAAATGCTTCACAACTCTTCCATTGTTCTCGGAATTCCGCTGACTTTTAAAAATGCTTCGGAACTCTTCCATTGTACTCCAAATTCCGCTGAAGTTTAAAAATGCTGCGGAACCCTTCCATCGTTCTCGGAATTCTGCTGAAGTTTAAAAATGCTTCGGAACTCTTCCATTGTTCTCAGAATTCCGCTGACGTTTAAAAATGCTTCGGAAATCTTCCATTGTTTTCAAAATTCCGCTGACGCTTAAAAATGCTTCAGAACTCTTCCATTGTTCTCGGAATTCTGCTGACGTTTAAAAATGCTTCGGAACTCTTCCATTGTTCTCGGAATTCCGCTGACGTTTAATAATGCTTCGCAACTCTTCCATTGTTCTCGTAATTCCGCTGAAGTTTAAAAATGCTTCGGAAGTCTTCCATTGTTCTCGGAATTCCGATGACTTTTTAAAATGCTTCGGTACCCTTCCATTGTTCTCGGAATTCCGCTGACGTTTAAAAATGCTTCGTAACTCTTCCATTGTTATCGGAATTCCGCTGAAGTTTAAAAATGCTTCGGAACTCTTCCATTGTTCTAGGAATTCTGCTGAAGTCTAAAAATTCATCTGAACTCTTCCATTGTTCTCGGAATTCGTGTGAATTTTAAAAATGCTTCGGATCTCTTCTATTGTTCTCGGAATTCCGCTGAAGTTTAAAAATGCTTAAAATCTCTTACATTGTTCTCGGAATTCCGCTGAAGTTTAAAAATGCTTCGGAACTCTTCCATTGTTCTCGGAATTCTGCTGAAGTTTAAAAATGCTTCAGAACTCTTCCATTGTTCTCAGAATTCTGCTGACGTTTAAAAATGCTTCGGAACTCTTCCATTGTTCTCGGAATTCTGCTGAAGTTTAAAAATGCTTCACAACTCTTCCATTGTTCTCGGAATTCCGCTGACTTTTAAAAATGCTGCGGAACTCTTCCATTGTTCTCGGAATTCCGTTGAAGTTTAAAAATGCTTCGAAACTCTTCCATTGTTCTCGGAATTCTGCTGAAGTTTAAAAATGCTTCGTAACTCTTCCATTGTTCTCAGAATTCCGCTGACGTCTAAAAATGCTTCGGTACTCTTCCATTGTTCTCGGAATTCCGCTGACATATAAAAATGCTTCGGAAATCTTGCATTGTTCTCGGCATTCCGCTGACGTTTAAAAATGCTTCGGAACTCTTCCATTGTTCTCGGAATTCTGCTGAAGTTTAAAAATGCTTCACAACTCTTCCATTGTTCTCGGAATTCCGCTGACTTTTAAAAATGCTTCGGAACTCTTCCATTGTTCTCGGAATTCCGTTGAAGTTTAAAAATGCTTCGAAACTCTTCCATTGTTCTCGGAATTCTGCTGAAGTTTAAAAATGCTTCGTAACTCTTCCATTGTTCTCAGAATTCCGCTGACGTTTAAAAATGCTTTGGAAATCTTCCATTGTTTTCAAAATTCCGCTGACGTTTAAAAATGCTTCAGAACTATTCCATTGTTCTCAGAATTCTGCTGACGTTTAAAAATGCTTCGGAACTCTTCCATTGTTCTCGGAATTCTGCTGAAGTTTAAAAATGTTTCACAACTCTTCCATTGTTCTCGGAATTCCGCTGACTTTTAAAAATGCTTCGGAACTCTTCCATTGTTCTCCAAATTCCGCTGAAGTTTAAAAATGCTTCGGAACCCTTCCATCGTTCTCGGAATTCTGCTGAAGTTTAAAAATGCTTCGGAACTCTTCCATTGTTCTCAGAATTCTGCTGACGTTTAAAAATGCTTCAGAACTCTTCTATTGTTCTCGGAATTCTGCTGAAGTTTAAAAATGCTTCAGAACTCTTCCATTGTTCTCGGAATTCCGCTGACATTTAAAAATGCTTCGGAACTCTTCAATTGTTCTCGGAATTCTGCTGAACTTTTAAAATGCTTTGGAACTCTTCCATTGCTCTCGGAATTCGGGTGAAGTTTAAAAATGCTTCGGAACTCTTCCATTGTTCTCAGAATTCCGCTGACGTTTAAAAATGCTTCGGTACTCTTCCATTGTTCTCGGAATTCCGCTGACATTTAAAAATGCTTCGGAACTCTTCAATTGTTCTCGGAATTCTGCTGAACTTTTAAAATGCTTTGGAACTCTTCCATTGCTGTCGGAATTCGGGTGAAGTTTAAAAATGCTTCGGAACTCTTCTATTGTTCTCGGAATTCCGCTGAAGTTTAAAAATGCTTAAAATCTCTTCCATTGTTCTCGTAATTCTGCTCATGTTTAAAAATGCTTCGGAACTCTTCCATTGTTCTCGTAATTCCGCTGAAGTTTAAAAATGCTTCGGAACTCTTCCATTGTTCTCGGAATTCCGATGACTTTTTAAAATGCTTCGGTACTCTTCCATTGTTCTCGGAATTCCGCTGACGTTTAAAAATGCTTCGTAACTCTTCCATTGTTATCGGAATTCCGCTGAAGTTTAAAAATGCTTCGGAACTCTTCCATTGTTCTAGGAATTCTGCAGAAGTCTAAAAATTCATCTGAACTCTTCCATTGTTCTCGGAATTCGTGTGAATTTTAAAAATGCTTGGGATCTCTTCTATTGTTCTCGGAATTCCGCTGAAGTTTAAAAATGCTTCGGAACTCTTCCATTGTTCTCGGAATTCTGCTGAAGTTTAAAAATGCTTCAGAACTCTTCCATTGTTCTCAGAATTCCGCTGACATTTAAAAATGCTTCGGAAATCTTCCATTGTTTTCAAAATTCCGCTGACGTTTAAAAATGCTTCAGAACTATTCCATTGTTCTCAGAATTCTGCTGACGTTTAAAAATGCTTCGGAACTCTTCCATTGTTCTCGGAATTCTGCTGAAGTTTTAAAATGCTTCACAACTCTTCTATTGTTCTCGGAATTCCGCTGACTTTTAAAAATGCTTCGGAACTCTTCCATTGTTCTCCAAATTCCGCTGAAGTTTAAAAAAGCTGCGGAACCCTTCCATCGTTCTCGGAATTCTGCTGAAGTTTAAAAATGCTTCGGAACTCTTCCATTGTTCTCAGAATTCCGCTGACGTTTAAAAATGCTTCGGAAATCTTCCATTGTTTTCAAAATTCCGCTGACGCTTAAAAATGCTTCAGAACTCTTCCATTGTTCTCGGAATTCTGCTGACGTTTAAAAATGCTTCGGAACTCTTCCATTGTTCTCGGAATTCCGCTGAAGTTTAAAAATGCTTCAGAACTCTTCCATTGCTCTCGGAATTCCGCTGACGTTTAATAATGCTTCGCAACTCTTCCATTGTTCTCGGAATTCCGTTGAAGTTTAAAAATGCTTCGAAACTCTTCCATTGTTCTCGGAATTCTGCTGAAGTTTAAAAATGCTTCGGAACTCTTCCATTGTTCTCAGTAATTCCGCTGACGTTTAAAAATGCTTCGGTACTCTTCCATTGTTCTCGGAATTCCGCTGACATTTAAAAATGCTTCGAAACTCTTCAATTGTTCTCGGAATTCTGCTGAACTTTTAAAATGCTTTGGAACTCTTCCATTGCTCTCGGAATTCGGGTGAAGTTTAAAAATGCTTCGGAACTCTTCTATTGTTCTCGGAATTCCGCTGAAGTTTAAAAATGCTTAAAATCTCTTCCATTGTTCTCGTAATTCTGCTCATGTTTAAAAATGCTTCGGAACTCTTCCATTGTTCTCGTAATTCCGCTGAAGTTTAAAAATGCTTCGGAAGTCTTCCATTGTTCTCGGAATTCCGATGACTTTTTAAAATGCTTCGGTACCCTTCCATTGTTCTCGGAATTCCGCTGACGTTTAAAAATGCTTCGTAACTCTTCCATTGTTATCGGAATTCCGCTGAAGTTTAAAAATGCTTCGGAACTCTTCCATTGTTCTAGGAATTCTGCTGAAGTCTAAAAGTTCATCTGAACTCTTCCATTGTTCTCGGAATTCGTGTGAATTTTAAAAATGCTTCGGATCTCTTCTATTGTTCTCGGAATTCCGCTGAAGTTTAAAAATGCTTAAAATCTCTTACATTGTTCTCGGAATTCCGCTGAAGTTTAAAAATGCTTCGGAACTCTTCCATTGTTCTCGGAATTCTGCTGAAGTTTAAAAATGCTTCAGAACTCTTCCATTGTTCTCAGAATTCTGCTGACGTTTAAAAATGCTTCGGAACTCTTCCATTGTTCTCGGAATTCTGCTGAAGTTTAAAAATGCTTCACAACTCTTCCATTTTTCTCGGAATTCCGCTGACTTTTAAAAATGCTTCGGAACTCTTCCATTGTTCTCGGAATTCCGTTGAAGTTTAAAAATGCTTCGAAACTCTTCCATTGTTCTCGGAATTCTGCTGAAGTTTAAAAATGCTTCGTAACTCTTCCATTGTTCTCAGAATTCCGCTGACGTCTAAAAATGCTTCGGTACTCTTCCATTGTTCTCGGAATTCCGCTGACATATAAAAATGCTTCGGAAATCTTGCATTGTTCTCGGCATTCCGCTGACGTTTAAAAATGCTTCGGAACTCTTCCATTGTTCTCGGAATTCTGCTGAAGTTTAAAAATGCTTCACAACTCTTCCATTGTTCTCAGAATTCCGCTGACTTTTAAAAATGCTTCGGAACTCTTCCATTGTTCTCGGAATTCCGTTGAAGTTTAAAAATGCTTCGAAACTCTTCCATTGTTCTCGGAATTCTGCTGAAGTTTAAAAATGCTTCGTAACTCTTCCATTGTTCTCAGAATTCCGCTGACGTTTAAAAATGCTTTGGAAATCTTCCATTGTTTTCAAAATTCCGCTGACGTTTAAAAATGCTTCAGAACTATTCCATTGTTCTCAGAATTCTGCTGACGTTTAAAAATGCTTCGGAACTCTTCCATTGTTCTCGGAATTCTGCTGAAGTTTAAAAATGTTTCACAACTCTTCCATTGTTCTCGGAATTCCGCTGACTTTTAAAAATGCTTCGGAACTCTTCCATTGTTCTCCAAATTCCGCTGAAGTTTAAAAATGCTTCGGAACCCTTCCATCGTTCTCGGAATTCTGCTGAAGTTTAAAAATGCTTCGGAACTCTTCCATTGTTCTCAGAATTCTGCTGACGTTTAAAAATGCTTCAGAACTCTTCTATTGTTCTCGGAATTCTGCTGAAGTTTAAAAATGCTTCAGAACTCTTCCATTGTTCTCGGAATTCTGCTGAACTTTTAAAATGCTTTGGAACTCTTCCATTGCTCTCGGAATTCGGGTGAAGTTTAAAAATGCTTCGGAACTCTTCTATTGTTCTCGGAATTCCGCTGAAGTTTAAAAATGCTTAAAATCTCTTCCATTGTTCTCGTAATTCTGCTCATGTTTAAAAATGCTTCGGAACTCTTCCATTGTTCTCGTAATTCCGCTGAAGTTTAAAAATGCTTCGGAACTCTTCCATTGTTCTAGGAATTCTGCAGAAGTCTAAAAATTCATCTGAACTCTTCCATTGTTCTCGGAATTCGTGTGAATTTTAAAAATGCTTGGGATCTCTTCTATTATTCTCGGAATTCCGCTGAAGTTTAAAAATGCTTAAAATCTCTTACATTGTTCTCGGAATTCCGCTGAAGTTTAAAAATGCTTCGGAACTCTTCCATTGTTCTCGGAATTCTGCTGAAGTTTAAAAATGCTTCAGAACTCTTCCATTGTTCTCAGAATTCCGCTGACGTTTAAAAATGCTTCGGAAATCTTCCATTGTTTTCAAAATTCCGCTGACGTTTAAAAATGCTTCAGAACTATTCCATTGTTCTCAGAATTCTGCTGACGTTTAAAAATGCTTCGGAACTCTTCCATTGTTCTCGGAATTCTGCTGAAGTTTAAAAATGCTTCACAACTCTTCCATTGTTCTCGGAATTCCGCTGACTTTTAAAAATGCTTCGGAACTCTTCCATTGTTCTCCAAATTCCGCTGAAGTTTAAAAATGCTGTGGAACCCTTCCATCGTTCTCGGAATTCTGCTGAAGTTTAAAAATGCTTCGGAACTCTTCCATTGTTCTCAGAATTCCGCTGACGTTTAAAAATACTTCGGAAATCTTCCATTGTTTTCAAAATTCCGCTGACGCTTAAAAATGCTTCAGAACTCTTCCATTGTTCTCGGAATTCTGCTGACGTTTAAAAATGCTTCGGAACTCTTCCATTGTTCTCGGAATTCCGCTGAAGTTTAAAAATGCTTCAGAACTCTTCCATTGCTCTCGGAATTCCGCTGATGTTTAATAATGCTTCGCAACTCTTCCATTGTTCTCGGAATTCCGTTGAAGTTTAAAAATGCTTCGAAACTCTTCCATTGTTCTCGGAATTCTGCTGAAGTTTAAAAATGCTTCGTAACTCTTCCATTGTTCTCAGAATTCCGCTGACGTCTAAAAATGCTTCGGTACTCTTCCATTGTTCTCGGAATTCCGCTGACATATAAAAATGCTTCGGAAATCTTGCATTGTTCTCAGCATTCCGCTGACGTTTAAAAATGCTTTGGAACTCTTCCATTGTTCTCGGAATTCCGCTGACGTTTAAAAATGCTTTGGAACTCTTCCATTGTTCTCGGAATTCCGCTGAAGTTTAAAAATGCTTCGGAACTCTTCCATTGTTCTAAGAATTCTGCTGACGTTTAAATATGCTTCAGAACTCTTCCAATGTTCTCGGAATTCCGCTGACGTTTAAAAATGCTTTGGAACTCTTCCATTGTTCTCGGAATTCCGCTGAAGTTTAAAAATGCTTCGGAACTCTTCCATTGTTCTCAGAATTCTGCTGACGTTTAAAAATGCTTCGGAACTCTTCCATTGTTCTCGTAATTCCGCTGAAGTTTAAAAATGCTTCGGAAGTCTTCCATTGTTCTCGGAATTCCGATGACTTTTTAAAATGCTTCGGTACCCTTCCATTGTTCTCGGAATTCCGCTGACGTTTAAAAATGCTTCGTAACTCTTCCATTGTTATCGGAATTCCGCTGAAGTTTAAAAATGCTTCGGAACTCTTCCATTGTTCTAGGAATTCTGCTGAAGTCTAAAAATTCATCTGAACTCTTCCATTGTTCTCGGAATTCGTGTGAATTTTAAAAATGCTTCGGATCTCTTCTATTGTTCTCGGAATTCCGCTGAAGTTTAAAAATGCTTAAAATCTCTTACATTGTTCTCGGAATTCCGCTGAAGTTTAAAAATGCTTCGGAACTCTTCCATTGTTCTCAGAATTCCGCTGACGTTTAAAAATGCTTCGGAAATCTTCCATTGTTTTCAAAATTCCGCTGACTTTTAAAAATGCTTCGGAACTCTTCCATTGTTCTCGGAATTCCGTTGAAGTTTAAAAATGCTTCGAAACTCTTCCATTGTTCTCGGAATTCTGCTGAAGTTTAAAAATGCTTCGTAACTCTTCCATTGTTCTCAGAATTCCGCTGACGTTTAAAAATGCTTTGGAAATCTTCCATTGTTTTCAAAATTCCGCTGACGTTTAAAAATGCTTCAGAACTATTCCATTGTTCTCAGAATTCTGCTGACGTTTAAAAATGCTTCGGAACTCTTCCATTGTTCTCGGAATTCTGCTGAAGTTTAAAAATGTTTCACAACTCTTCCATTGTTCTCGGAATTCCGCTGACTTTTAAAAATGCTTCGGAACTCTTCCATTGTTCTCCAAATTCCGCTGAAGTTTAAAAATGCTTCGGAACCCTTCCATCGTTCTCGGAATTCTGCTGACGTTTAAAAATGCTTCGGAACTCTTCCATTGTTCTCGTAATTCCGCTGAAGTTTAAAAATGCTTCGGAAGTCTTCCATTGTTCTCGGAATTCCGATGACTTTTTAAAATGCTTCGGTACCCTTCCATTGTTCTCGGAATTCCGCTGACGTTTAAAAATGCTTCGGTACTCTTCCATTGTTCTCGGAATTCCGCTGACATTTAAAAATGCTTCGAAACTCTTCAATTGTTCTCGGAATTCTGCTGAACTTTTAAAATGCTTTGGAACTCTTCCATTGCTCTCGGAATTCGGGTGAAGTTTAAAAATGCTTCGGAACTCTTCTATTGTTCTCGGAATTCCGCTGAAGTTTAAAAATGCTTAAAATCTCTTCCATTGTTCTCGTAATTCTGCTCATGTTTAAAAATGCTTCGGAACTCTTCCATTGTTCTCGTAATTCCGCTGAAGTTTAAAAATGCTTCGGAAGTCTTCCATTGTTCTCGGAATTCCGATGACTTTTTAAAATGCTTCGGTACCCTTCCATTGTTCTCGGAATTCCGCTGACGTTTAAAAATGCTTCGTAACTCTTCCATTGTTATCGGAATTCCGCTGAAGTTTAAAAATGCTTCGGAACTCTTCCATTGTTCTAGGAATTCTGCTGAAGTCTAAAAATTCATCTGAACTCTTCCATTGTTCTCGGAATTCGTGTGAATTTTAAAAATGCTTCGGATCTCTTCTATTGTTCTCGGAATTCCGCTGAAGTTTAAAAATGCTTAAAATCTCTTACATTGTTCTCGGAATTCCGCTGAAGTTTAAAAATGCTTCGGAACTCTTCCATTGTTCTCGGAATTCTGCTGAAGTTTAAAAATGCTTCAGAACTCTTCCATTGTTCTCAGAATTCTGCTGACGTTTAAAAATGCTTCGGAACTCTTCCATTGTTCTCGGAATTCTGCTGAAGTTTAAAAATGCTTCACAACTCTTCCATTGTTCTCGGAATTCCGCTGACTTTTAAAAATGCTTCGGAACTCTTCCATTGTTCTCGGAATTCCGTTGAAGTTTAAAAATGCTTCGAAACTCTTCCATTGTTCTCGGAATTCTGCTGAAGTTTAAAAATGCTTCGTAACTCTTCCATTGTTATCAGAATTCCGCTGACGTCTAAAAATGCTTCGGTACTCTTCCATTGTTCTCGGCATTCCGCTGACGTTTAAAAATGCTTCGGAACTCTTCCATTGTTCTCGGAATTCTGCTGAAGTTTAAAAATGCTTCACAACTCTTCCATTGTTCTCGGAATTCCGCTGACTTTTAAAAATGCTTCGGAACTCTTCCATTGTTCTCCAAATTCCGCTGAAGTTTAAAAATGCTTCGGAACCCTTCCATCGTTCTCGGAATTCTGCTGAAGTTTAAAAATGCTTCGGAACTCTTCCATTGTTCTCAGAATTCTGCTGACGTTTAAAAATGCTTCAGAACTCTTCTATTGTTCTCGGAATTCTGCTGAAGTTTAAAAATGCTTCAGAACTCTTCCATTATTCTCGGAATTCCGCTGACATTTAAAAATGCTTCGGAACTCTTCAATTGTTCTCGGAATTCTGCTGAACTTTTAAAATGCTTTGGAACTCTTCCATTGCTCTCGGAATTCGGGTGAAGTTTAAAAATGCTTCGGAACTCTTCTATTGTTCTCGGAATTCCGCTGAAGTTTAAAAATGCTTAAAATCTCTTCCATTGTTCTCGTAATTCTGCTCATGTTTAAAAATGCTTCGGAACTCTTCCATTGTTCTCGTAATTCCGCTGAAGTTTAAAAATGCTTCGGAACTCTTCCATTGTTCTAGGAATTCTGCAGAAGTCTAAAAATTCATCTGAACTCTTCCATTGTTCTCGGAATTCGTGTGAATTTTAAAAATGCTTGGGATCTCTTCTATTATTCTCGGAATTCCGCTGAAGTTTAAAAATGCTTAAAATCTCTTACATTGTTCTCGGAATTCCGCTGAAGTTTAAAAATGCTTCGGAACTCTTCCATTGTTCTCGGAATTCTGCTGAAGTTTAAAAATGCTTCAGAACTCTTCCATTGTTCTCAGAATTCCGCTGACGTTTAAAAATGCTTCGGAAATCTTCCATTGTTTTCAAAATTCCGCTGACGTTTAAAAATGCTTCAGAACTATTCCATTGTTCTCAGAATTCTGCTGACGTTTAAAAATGCTTCGGAACTCTTCCATTGTTCTCGGAATTCTGCTGAAGTTTAAAAATGCTTCACAACTCTTCCATTGTTCTCGGAATTCCGCTGACTTTTAAAAATGCTTCGGAACTCTTCCATTGTTCTCCAAATTCCGCTGAAGTTTAAAAATGCTGTGGAACCCTTCCATCGTTCTCGGAATTCTGCTGAAGTTTAAAAATGCTTCGGAACTCTTCCATTGTTCTCAGAATTCCGCTGACGTTTAAAAATGCTTCGGAAATCTTCCATTGTTTTCAAAATTCCGCTGACGCTTAAAAATGCTTCAGAACTCTTCCATTGTTCTCGGAATTCTGCTGACGTTTAAAAATGCTTCGGAACTCTTCCATTGTTCTCGGAATTCCGCTGAAGTTTAAAAATGCTTCAGAACTCTTCCATTGCTCTCGGAATTCCGCTGATGTTTAATAATGCTTCGCAACTCTTCCATTGTTCTCGGAATTCCGTTGAAGTTTAAAAATGCTTCGAAACACTTCCATTGTTCTCGGAATTCTGCTGAAGTTTAAAAATGCTTCGTAACTCTTCCATTGTTCTCAGAATTCCGCTGACGTCTAAAAATGCTTCGGTACTCTTCCATTGTTCTCGGAATTCCGCTGACATATAAAAATGCTTCGGAACTCTTCCATTGTTCTAAGAATTCTGCTGACGTTTAAAAATGCTTCAGAACTCTTCCAATGTTCTCGGAATTCCGCTGACGTTTAAAAATGCTTTGGAACTCTTCCATTGTTCTCGGAATTCCGCTGAAGTTTAAAAATGCTTCGGAACTCTTCCATTGTTCTCAGAATTCTGCTGACGTTTAAAAATGCTTCGGAACTCTTCCATTGTTCTCGTAATTCCGCTGAAGTTTAAAAATGCTTTGGAAGTCTTCCATTGTTCTCGGAATTCCGATGACTTTTTAAAATGCTTCGGTACCCTTCCATTGTTCTCGGAATTCCGCTGACGTTTAAAAATGCTTCGTAACTCTTCCATTGTTATCGGAATTCCGCTGAAGTTTAAAAATGCTTCGGAACTCTTCCATTGTTCTAGGAATTCTGCTGAAGTCTAAAAATTCATCTGAACTCTTCCATTGTTCTCGGAATTCGTGTGAATTTTAAAAATGCTTCGGATCTCTTCTATTGTTCTCGGAATTCCGCTGAAGTTTAAAAATGCTTAAAATCTCTTACATTGTTCTCGGAATTCCGCTGAAGTTTAAAAATGCTTCGGAACTCTTCCATTGTTCTCAGAATTCCGCTGACGTTTAAAAATGCTTCGGAAATCTTCCATTGTTTTCAAAATTCCGCTGACTTTTAAAAATGCTTCGGAACTCTTCCATTGTTCTCGGAATTCCGTTGAAGTTTAAAAATGCTTCGAAACTCTTCCATTGTTCTCGGAATTCTGCTGAAGTTTAAAAATGCTTCGTAACTCTTCCATTGTTCTCAGAATTCCGCTGACGTTTAAAAATGCTTTGGAAATCTTCCATTGTTTTCAAAATTCCGCTGACGTTTAAAAATGCTTCAGAACTATTCCATTGTTCTCAGAATTCTGCTGACGTTTAAAAATGCTTCGGAACTCTTCCATTGTTCTCGGAATTCTGCTGAAGTTTAAAAATGTTTCACAACTCTTCCATTGTTCTCGGAATTCCGCTGACTTTTAAAAATGCTTCGGAACTCTTCCATTGTTCTCCAAATTCCGCTGAAGTTTAAAAATGCTTCGGAACCCTTCCATCGTTCTCGGAATTCTGCTGACGTTTAAAAATGCTTCGGAACTCTTCCATTGTTCTCGTAATTCCGCTGAAGTTTAAAAATGCTTCGGAAGTCTTCCATTGTTCTCGGAATTCCGATGACTTTTTAAAATGCTTCGGTACCCTTCCATTGTTCTCGGAATTCCGCTGACGTTTAAAAATGCTTCGTAACTCTTCCATTGTTATCGGAATTCCGCTGAAGTTTAAAAATGCTTCGGAACTCTTCCATTGTTCTAGGAATTCTGCTGAAGTCTAAAAATTCATCTGAACTCTTCCATTGTTCTCGGAATTCGTGTGAATTTTAAAAATGCTTCGGATCTCTTCTATTGTTCTCGGAATTCCGCTGAAGTTTAAAAATGCTTAAAATCTCTTACATTGTTCTCGGAATTCCGCTGACTTTTAAAAATGCTTCGGAACTCTTCCATTGTTCTCGGAATTCCGTTGAAGTTTAAAAATGCTTCGAAACTCTTCCATTGTTCTCGGAATTCTGCTGAAGTTTAAAAATGCTTCGTAACTCTTCCATTGTTCTCAGAATTCCGCTGACGTTTAAAAATGCTTTGGAAATCTTCCATTGTTTTCAAAATTCCGCTGACGTTTAAAAATGCTTCAGAACTATTCCATTGTTCTCAGAATTCTGCTGACGTTTAAAAATGCTTCGGAACTCTTCCATTGTTCTCGGAATTCTGCTGAAGTTTAAAAATGTTTCACAACTCTTCCATTGTTCTCGGAATTCCGCTGACTTTTAAAAATGCTTCGGAACTCTTCCATTGTTCTCCAAATTCCGCTGAAGTTTAAAAATGCTTCGGAACCCTTCCATCGTTCTCGGAATTCTGCTGAAGTTTAAAAATGCTTCGGAACTCTTCCATTGTTCTCAGAATTCTGCTGACGTTTAAAAATGCTTCAGAACTCTTCTATTGTTCTCGGAATTCTGCTGAAGTTTAAAAATGCTTCAGAACTCTTCCATTGTTCTCGGAATTCCGCTGACATTTAAAAATGCTTCGGAACTCTTCAATTGTTCTCGGAATTCTGCTGAACTTTTAAAATGCTTTGGAACTCTTCCATTGCTCTCGGAATTCGGGTGAAGTTTAAAAATGCTTCGGAACTCTTCCATTGTTCTCAGAATTCCGCTGACGTTTAAAAATGCTTCGGTACTCTTCCATTGTTCTCGGAATTCCGCTGAAGTTTAAAAATGCTTCGGAACTCTTCCATTGTTCTCGGAATTCTGCTGAAGTTTAAAAATGCTTCAGAACTCTTCCATTGTTCTCAGAATTCCGCTGACATTTAAAAATGCTTCGGAAATCTTCCATTGTTTTCAAAATTCCGCTGACGTTTAAAAATGCTTCAGAACTATTCCATTGTTCTCAGAATTCTGCTGACGTTTAAAAATGCTTCGGAACTCTTCCATTGTTCTCGGAATTCTGCTGAAGTTTAAAAATGCTTCACAACTCTTCCATTGTTCTCGGAATTCCGCTGACTTTTAAAAATGCTTCGGAACTCTTCCATTGTTCTCCAAATTCCGCTGAAGTTTAAAAATGCTGCGGAACCCTTCCATCGTTCTCGGAATTCTGCTGAAGTTTAAAAATGCTTCGGAACTCTTCCATTGTTCTCAGAATTCCGCTGACGTTTAAAAATGCTTCGGAAATCTTCCATTGTTTTCAAAATTCCGCTGACGCTTAAAAATGCTTCAGAACTCTTCCATTGTTCTCGGAATTCTGCTGACGTTTAAAAATGCTTCGGAACTCTTCCATTGTTCTCGGAATTCCGCTGAAGTTTAAAAATGCTTCAGAACTCTTCCATTGCTCTCGGAATTCCGCTGACGTTTAATAATGCTTCGCAACTCTTCCATTGTTCTCGGAATTCCGTTGAAGTTTAAAAATGCTTCGAAACTCTTCCATTGTTCTCGGAATTCTGCTGAAGTTTAAAAATGCTTCGGAACTCTTCCATTGTTCTCAGTAATTCCGCTGACGTTTAAAAATGCTTCGGTACTCTTCCATTGTTCTCGGAATTCCGCTGACATTTAAAAATGCTTCGAAACTCTTCAATTGTTCTCGGAATTCTGCTGAACTTTTAAAATGCTTTGGAACTCTTCCATTGCTCTCGGAATTCGGGTGAAGTTTAAAAATGCTTCGGAACTCTTCTATTGTTCTCGGAATTCCGCTGAAGTTTAAAAATGCTTAAAATCTCTTCCATTGTTCTCGTAATTCTGCTCATGTTTAAAAATGCTTCGGAACTCTTCCATTGTTCTCGTAATTCCGCTGAAGTTTAAAAATGCTTCGGAACTCTTCCATTGTTCTAGGAATTCTGCAGAAGTCTAAAAATTCATCTGAACTCTTCCATTGTTCTCGGAATTCGTGTGAATTTTAAAAATGCTTGGGATCTCTTCTATTATTCTCGGAATTCCGCTGAAGTTTAAAAATGCTTAAAATCTCTTACATTGTTCTCGGAATTCCGCTGAAGTTTAAAAATGCTTCGGAACTCTTCCATTGTTCTCGGAATTCTGCTGAAGTTTAAAAATGCTTCAGAACTCTTCCATTGTTCTCAGAATTCCGCTGACGTTTAAAAATGCTTCGGAAATCTTCCATTGTTTTCAAAATTCCGCTGACGTTTAAAAATGCTTCAGAACTATTCCATTGTTCTCAGAATTCTGCTGACGTTTAAAAATGCTTCGGAACTCTTCCATTGTTCTCGGAATTCTGCTGAAGTTTAAAAATGCTTCACAACTCTTCCATTGTTCTCGGAATTCCGCTGACTTTTAAAAATGCTTCGGAACTCTTCCATTGTTCTCCAAATTCCGCTGAAGTTTAAAAATGCTGTGGAACCCTTCCATCGTTCTCGGAATTCTGCTGAAGTTTAAAAATGCTTCGGAACTCTTCCATTGTTCTCAGAATTCCGCTGACGTTTAAAAATGCTTCGGAAATCTTCCATTGTTTTCAAAATTCCGCTGACGCTTAAAAATGCTTCAGAACTCTTCCATTGTTCTCGGAATTCTGCTGACGTTTAAAAATGCTTCGGAACTCTTCCATTGTTCTCGGAATTCCGCTGAAGTTTAAAAATGCTTCAGAACTCTTCCATTGCTCTCGGAATTCCGCTGATGTTTAATAATGCTTCGCAACTCTTCCATTGTTCTCGGAATTCCGTTGAAGTTTAAAAATGCTTCGAAGCTCTTCCATTGTTCTCGGAATTCTGCTGAAGTTTAAAAATGCTTCGTAACTCTTCCATTGTTCTCAGAATTCCGCTGACGTCTAAAAATGCTTCGGTACTCTTCCATTGTTCTCGGAATTCCGCTGACATATAAAAATGCTTCGGAAATCTTGCATTGTTCTCAGCATTCCGCTGACGTTTAAAAATGCTTTGGAACTCTTCCATTGTTCTCGGAATTCCGCTGACGTTTAAAAATGCTTTGGAACTCTTCCATTGTTCTCGGAATTCCGCTGAAGTTTAAAAATGCTACGGAACTCTTCCATTGTTCTAAGAATTCTGCTGACGTTTAAAAATGCTTCAGAACTCTTCCAATGTTCTCGGAATTCCGCTGACGTTTAAAAATGCTTTGGAACTCTTCCATTGTTCTCGGAATTCCGCTGAAGTTTAAAAATGCTTCAGAACTCTTCCATTGTTCTCAGAATTCTGCTGACGTTTAAAAATGCTTCGGAACTCTTCCATTGTTCTCGTAATTCCGCTGAAGTTTAAAAATGCTTCGGAAGTCTTCCATTGTTCTCGGAATTCCGATGACTTTTTAAAATGCTTCGGTACCCTTCCATTGTTCTCGGAATTCCGCTGACGTTTAAAAATGCTTCGTAACTCTTCCATTGTTATCGGAATTCCGCTGAAGTTTAAAAATGCTTCGGAACTCTTCCATTGTTCTAGGAATTCTGCTGAAGTCTAAAAATTCATCTGAACTCTTCCATTGTTCTCGGAATTCGTGTGAATTTTAAAAATGCTTCGGATCTCTTCTATTGTTCTCGGAATTCCGCTGAAGTTTAAAAATGCTTAAAATCTCTTACATTGTTCTCGGAATTCCGCTGAAGTTTAAAAATGCTTCGGAACTCTTCCATTGTTCTCGGAATTCTGCTGAAGTTTAAAAATGCTTCAGAACTCTTCCATTGTTCTCAGAATTCCGCTGACGTTTAAAAATGCTTCGGAAATCTTCCATTGTTTTCAAAATTCCGCTGACGTTTAAAAATGCTTCAGAACTATTCCATTGTTCTCAGAATTCTGCTGACGTTTAAAAATGCTTCGGAACTCTTCCATTGTTCTCGGAATTCTGCTGAAGTTTAAAAATGCTTCAGAACTCTTGCATTGTTCTCGGAATTCCGCTGACTTTTAAAAATGCTTCGGAACTCTTCCATTGTTCTCGGAATTCCGTTGAAGTTTAAAAATGCTTCGAAACTCTTCCATTGTTCTCGGAATTCTGCTGAAGTTTAAAAATGCTTCGTAACTCTTCCATTGTTCTCAGAATTCCGCTGACGTCTAAAAGTGCTTCGGTACTCTTCCATTGTTCTCGGAATTCCGCTGACATATAAAAATGCTTCGGAAATCTTGCATTGTTCTCGGCATTCCGCTGACGTTTAAAAATGCTTCGGAACTCTTCCATTGTTCTCGGAATTCCGCTGAAGTTTAAAAATGCTTCGGAACTCTTCCGTTGTTCTCCGAATTCCGATGACGTTTTAAAATGCTTCGGTACACTTCCATTGTACTCGGAATTCCGCTGACGTTTAAAAATGCTTCGGAACTCTTCCATTGTTATCGGAATTCCGCTGAAGTTTAAAAATGCTTCGGAACTCTTCCATTGTTCTAGGAATTCTGCTGAAGTCTAAAAATTCATCTGAACTCTTCCATTATTCTCGGAATTCGTGTGAATTTTAAAAATGCTTCGGAACTCTTCCAATGTTCTCAGAATTCCGCTGACGTTTAAAAATGCTTTGGAAATCTTCCATTGTTTTCAAAATTCCGCTGACGTTTAAAAATGCTTCAGAACTATTCCATTGTTCTCAGAATTCTGCTGACGTTTAAAAATGCTTCGGAACTCTTCCATTGTTCTCGTAATTCCGCTGAAGTTTAAAAATGCTTCGGAAGTCTTCCATTGTTCTCGGAATTCCGATGAATTTTTAAAATGCTTCGGTACCCTTCCATTGTTCTCGGAATTCCGCTGACGTTTAAAAATGCTTCGTAACTCTTCCATTGTTATCGGAATTCCGCTGAAGTTTAAAAATGCTTCGGAACTCTTCCATTGTTCTAGGAATTCTGCTGAAGTCTAAAAATTCATCTGAACTCTTCCATTGTTCTCGGAATTCGTGTGAATTTTAAAAATGCTTCGGATCTCTTCTATTGTTCTCGGAATTCCGCTGAAGTTTAAAAATGCTTAAAATCTCTTACATTGTTCTCGGAATTCCGCTGACTTTTAAAAATGCTTCGGAACTCTTCCATTGTTCTCGGAATTCCGTTGAAGTTTAAAAATGCTTCGAAACTCTTCCATTGTTCTCGGAATTCTGCTGAAGTTTAAAAATGCTTCGTAACTCTTCCATTGTTCTCAGAATTCCGCTGACGTCTAAAAATGCTTCGGTACTCTTCCATTGTTCTCGGAATTCCGCTGACATATAAAAATGCTTCGGAAATCTTGCATTGTTCTCGGCATTCCGCTGACGTTTAAAAATGCTTCGGAACTCTTCCATTGTTCTCGGAATTCTGCTGAAGTTTAAAAATGCTTCACAACTCTTCCATTGTTCTCGGAATTCCGCTGACTTTTAAAAATGCTTCGGAACTCTTCCATTGTTCTCGGAATTCCGTTGAAGTTTAAAAATGCTTCGAAACTCTTCCATTGTTCTCGGAATTCTGCTGAAGTTTAAAAATGCTTCGTAACTCTTCCATTGTTCTCAGAATTCCGCTGACGTTTAAAAATGCTTTGGAAATCTTCCATTGTTTTCAAAATTCCGCTGACGTTTAAAAATGCTTCAGAACTATTCCATTGTTCTCAGAATTCTGCTGACGTTTAAAAATGCTTCGGAACTCTTCCATTGTTCTCGGAATTCTGCTGAAGTTTAAAAATGTTTCACAACTCTTCCATTGTTCTCGGAATTCCGCTGACTTTTAAAAATGCTTCGGAACTCTTCCATTGTTCTCCAAATTCCGCTGAAGTTTAAAAATGCTTCGGAACCCTTCCATCGTTCTCGGAATTCTGCTGAAGTTTAAAAATGCTTCGGAACTCTTCCATTGTTCTCAGAATTCTGCTGACGTTTAAAAATGCTTCAGAACTCTTCTATTGTTCTCGGAATTCTGCTGAAGTTTAAAAATGCTTCAGAACTCTTCCATTGTTCTCGGAATTCCGCTGACATTTAAAAATGCTTCGGAACTCTTCAATTGTTCTCGGAATTCTGCTGAACTTTTAAAATGCTTTGGAACTCTTCCATTGCTCTCGGAATTCGGGTGAAGTTTAAAAATGCTTCGGAACTCTTCCATTGTTCTCAGAATTCCGCTGACGTTTAAAAATGCTTCGGTACTCTTCCATTGTTCTCGGAATTCCGCTGAAGTTTAAAAATGCTTCGGAACTCTTCCATTGTTCTCGGAATTCTGCTGAAGTTTAAAAATGCTTCAGAACTCTTCCATTGTTCTCAGAATTCCGCTGACATTTAAAAATGCTTCGGAAATCTTCCATTGTTTTCAAAATTCCGCTGACGTTTAAAAATGCTTCAGAACTATTCCATTGTTCTCAGAATTCTGCTGACGTTTAAAAATGCTTCGGAACTCTTCCATTGTTCTCGGAATTCTGCTGAAGTTTAAAAATGCTTCACAACTCTTCCATTGTTCTCGGAATTCCGCTGACTTTTAAAAATGCTTCGGAACTCTTCCATTGTTCTCCAAATTCCGCTGAAGTTTAAAAATGCTGCGGAACCCTTCCATCGTTCTCGGAATTCTGCTGAAGTTTAAAAATGCTTCGGAACTCTTCCATTGTTCTCAGAATTCCGCTGACGTTTAAAAATGCTTCGGAAATCTTCCATTGTTTTCAAAATTCCGCTGACGCTTAAAAATGCTTCAGAACTCTTCCATTGTTCTCGGAATTCTGCTGACGTTTAAAAATGCTTCGGAACTCTTCCATTGTTCTCGGAATTCCGCTGAAGTTTAAAAATGCTTCAGAACTCTTCCATTGCTCTCGGAATTCCGCTGACGTTTAATAATGCTTCGCAACTCTTCCATTGTTCTCGGAATTCCGTTGAAGTTTAAAAATGCTTCGAAACTCTTCCATTGTTCTCGGAATTCTGCTGAAGTTTAAAAATGCTTCAGAACTCTTCCATTGCTCTCGGAATTCCGCTGACGTTTAATAATGCTTCGCAACTCTTCCATTGTTCTCGGAATTCCGTTGAAGTTTAAAAATGCTTCGAAACTCTTCCATTGTTCTCGGAATTCTGCTGAAGTTTAAAAATGCTTCGGAACTCTTCCATTGTTCTCAGTAATTCCGCTGAAGTTTAAAAATGCTTCGGAACTCTTCCATTGTTCTAGGAATTCTGCTGAAGTCTAAAAATTCATCTGAACTCTTCCATTATTCTCGGAATTCGTGTGAATTTTAAAAATGCTTCGGAACTCTTCCATTGTTCTCAGAATTCCGCTGACGTTTAAAAATGCTTTGGAAATCTTCCATTGTTTTCAAAATTCCGCTGACGTTTAAAAATGCTTCAGAACTATTCCATTGTTCTCAGAATTCTGCTGACGTTTAAAAATGCTTCGGAACTCTTCCATTGTTCTCGTAATTCCGCTGAAGTTTAAAAATGCTTCGGAAGTCTTCCATTGTTCTCGGAATTCCGATGAATTTTTAAAATGCTTCGGAACTCTTCCATTGTTCTCAGAATTCTGCTGACGTTTAAAAATGCTTCAGAACTCTTCTATTGTTCTCGGAATTCTGCTGAAGTTTAAAAATGCTTCAGAACTCTTCCATTGTTCTCGGAATTCCGCTGACATTTAAAAATGCTTCGGAACTCTTCAATTGTTCTCGGAATTCTGCTGAACTTTTAAAATGCTTTGGAACTCTTCCATTGCTCTCGGAATTCGGGTGAAGTTTAAAAATGCTTCGGAACTCTTCCATTGTTCTCAGAATTCCGCTGACGTTTAAAAATGCTTCGGTACTCTTCCATTGTTCTCGGAATTCCGCTGAAGTTTAAAAATGCTTCGGAACTCTTCCATTGTTCTCGGAATTCTGCTGAAGTTTAAAAATGCTTCAGAACTCTTCCATTGTTCTCAGAATTCCGCTGACATTTAAAAATGCTTCGGAAATCTTCCATTGTTTTCAAAATTCCGCTGACGTTTAAAAATGCTTCAGAACTATTCCATTGTTCTCAGAATTCTGCTGACGTTTAAAAATGCTTCGGAACTCTTCCATTGTTCTCGGAATTCTGCTGAAGTTTAAAAATGCTTCACAACTCTTCCATTGTTCTCGGAATTCCGCTGACTTTTAAAAATGCTTCGGAACTCTTCCATTGTTCTCCAAATTCCGCTGAAGTTTAAAAATGCTGCGGAACCCTTCCATCGTTCTCGGAATTCTGCTGAAGTTTAAAAATGCTTCGGAACTCTTCCATTGTTCTCAGAATTCCGCTGACGTTTAAAAATGCTTCGGAAATCTTCCATTGTTTTCAAAATTCCGCTGACGCTTAAAAATGCTTCAGAACTCTTCCATTGTTCTCGGAATTCTGCTGACGTTTAAAAATGCTTCGGAACTCTTCCATTGTTCTCGGAATTCCGCTGAAGTTTAAAAATGCTTCAGAACTCTTCCATTGCTCTCGGAATTCCGCTGACGTTTAATAATGCTTCGCAACTCTTCCATTGTTCTCGGAATTCCGTTGAAGTTTAAAAATGCTTCGAAACTCTTCCATTGTTCTCGGAATTCTGCTGAAGTTTAAAAATGCTTCAGAACTCTTCCATTGCTCTCGGAATTCCGCTGACGTTTAATAATGCTTCGCAACTCTTCCATTGTTCTCGGAATTCCGTTGAAGTTTAAAAATGCTTCGAAACTCTTCCATTGTTCTCGGAATTCTGCTGAAGTTTAAAAATGCTTCGGAACTCTTCCATTGTTCTCAGTAATTCCGCTGAAGTTTAAAAATGCTTCGGAACTCTTCCATTGTTCTAGGAATTCTGCTGAAGTCTAAAAATTCATCTGAACTCTTCCATTATTCTCGGAATTCGTGTGAATTTTAAAAATGCTTCGGAACTCTTCCATTGTTCTCAGAATTCCGCTGACGTTTAAAAATGCTTTGGAAATCTTCCATTGTTTTCAAAATTCCGCTGACGTTTAAAAATGCTTCAGAACTATTCCATTGTTCTCAGAATTCTGCTGACGTTTAAAAATGCTTCGGAACTCTTCCATTGTTCTCGTAATTCCGCTGAAGTTTAAAAATGCTTCGGAAGTCTTCCATTGTTCTCGGAATTCCGATGAATTTTTAAAATGCTTCGGTACCCTTCCATTGTTCTCGGAATTCCGCTGACGTTTAAAAATGCTTCGTAACTCTTCCATTGTTATCGGAATTCCGCTGAAGTTTAAAAATGCTTCGGAACTCTTCCATTGTTCTAGGAATTCTGCTGAAGTCTAAAAATTCATCTGAACTCTTCCATTGTTCTCGGAATTCGTGTGAATTTTAAAAATGCTTCGGATCTCTTCTATTGTTCTCGGAATTCCGCTGAAGTTTAAAAATGCTTAAAATCTCTTACATTGTTCTCGGAATTCCGCTGACTTTTAAAAATGCTTCGGAACTCTTCCATTGTTCTCGGAATTCCGTTGAAGTTTAAAAATGCTTCGAAACTCTTCCATTGTTCTCGGAATTCTGCTGAAGTTTAAAAATGCTTCGTAACTCTTCCATTGTTCTCAGAATTCCGCTGACGTCTAAAAATGCTTCGGTACTCTTCCATTGTTCTCGGAATTCCGCTGACATATAAAAATGCTTCGGAAATCTTGCATTGTTCTCGGCATTCCGCTGACGTTTAAAAATGCTTCGGAACTCTTCCATTGTTCTCGGAATTCTGCTGAAGTTTAAAAATGCTTCACAACTCTTCCATTGTTCTCGGAATTCCGCTGACTTTTAAAAATGCTTCGGAACTCTTCCATTGTTCTCGGAATTCCGTTGAAGTTTAAAAATGCTTCGAAACTCTTCCATTGTTCTCGGAATTCTGCTGAAGTTTAAAAATGCTTCGTAACTCTTCCATTGTTCTCAGAATTCCGCTGACGTTTAAAAATGCTTTGGAAATCTTCCATTGTTTTCAAAATTCCGCTGACGTTTAAAAATGCTTCAGAACTATTCCATTGTTCTCAGAATTCTGCTGACGTTTAAAAATGCTTCGGAACTCTTCCATTGTTCTCGGAATTCTGCTGAAGTTTAAAAATGTTTCACAACTCTTCCATTGTTCTCGGAATTCCGCTGACTTTTAAAAATGCTTCGGAACTCTTCCATTGTTCTCCAAATTCCGCTGAAGTTTAAAAATGCTTCGGAACCCTTCCATCGTTCTCGGAATTCTGCTGAAGTTTAAAAATGCTTCGGAACTCTTCCATTGTTCTCAGAATTCTGCTGACGTTTAAAAATGCTTCAGAACTCTTCTATTGTTCTCGGAATTCTGCTGAAGTTTAAAAATGCTTCAGAACTCTTCCATTGTTCTCGGAATTCCGCTGACATTTAAAAATGCTTCGGAACTCTTCAATTGTTCTCGGAATTCTGCTGAACTTTTAAAATGCTTTGGAACTCTTCCATTGCTCTCGGAATTCGGGTGAAGTTTAAAAATGCTTCGGAACTCTTCCATTGTTCTCAGAATTCCGCTGACGTTTAAAAATGCTTCGGTACTCTTCCATTGTTCTCGGAATTCCGCTGAAGTTTAAAAATGCTTCGGAACTCTTCCATTGTTCTCGGAATTCTGCTGAAGTTTAAAAATGCTTCAGAACTCTTCCATTGTTCTCAGAATTCCGCTGACATTTAAAAATGCTTCGGAAATCTTCCATTGTTTTCAAAATTCCGCTGACGTTTAAAAATGCTTCAGAACTATTCCATTGTTCTCAGAATTCTGCTGACGTTTAAAAATGCTTCGGAACTCTTCCATTGTTCTCGGAATTCTGCTGAAGTTTAAAAATGCTTCACAACTCTTCCATTGTTCTCGGAATTCCGCTGACTTTTAAAAATGCTTCGGAACTCTTCCATTGTTCTCCAAATTCCGCTGAAGTTTAAAAATGCTGCGGAACCCTTCCATCGTTCTCGGAATTCTGCTGAAGTTTAAAAATGCTTCGGAACTCTTCCATTGTTCTCAGAATTCCGCTGACGTTTAAAAATGCTTCGGAAATCTTCCATTGTTTTCAAAATTCCGCTGACGCTTAAAAATGCTTCAGAACTCTTCCATTGTTCTCGGAATTCTGCTGACGTTTAAAAATGCTTCGGAACTCTTCCATTGTTCTCGGAATTCCGCTGAAGTTTAAAAATGCTTCAGAACTCTTCCATTGCTCTCGGAATTCCGCTGACGTTTAATAATGCTTCGCAACTCTTCCATTGTTCTCGGAATTCCGTTGAAGTTTAAAAATGCTTCGAAACTCTTCCATTGTTCTCGGAATTCTGCTGAAGTTTAAAAATGCTTCGGAACTCTTCCATTGTTCTCAGTAATTCCGCTGACGTTTAAAAATGCTTCGGTACTCTTCCATTGTTCTCGGAATTCCGCTGACATTTAAAAATGCTTCGAAACTCTTCAATTGTTCTCGGAATTCTGCTGAACTTTTAAAATGCTTTGGAACTCTTCCATTGCTCTCGGAATTCGGGTGAAGTTTAAAAATGCTTCGGAACTCTTCTATTGTTCTCGGAATTCCGCTGAAGTTTAAAAATGCTTAAAATCTCTTCCATTGTTCTCGTAATTCTGCTCATGTTTAAAAATGCTTCGGAACTCTTCCATTGTTCTCGTAATTCCGCTGAAGTTTAAAAATGCTTCGGAACTCTTCCATTGTTCTAGGAATTCTGCAGAAGTCTAAAAATTCATCTGAACTCTTCCATTGTTCTCGGAATTCGTGTGAATTTTAAAAATGCTTGGGATCTCTTCTATTATTCTCGGAATTCCGCTGAAGTTTAAAAATGCTTAAAATCTCTTACATTGTTCTCGGAATTCCGCTGAAGTTTAAAAATGCTTCGGAACTCTTCCATTGTTCTCGGAATTCTGCTGAAGTTTAAAAATGCTTCAGAACTCTTCCATTGTTCTCAGAATTCCGCTGACGTTTAAAAATGCTTCGGAAATCTTCCATTGTTTTCAAAATTCCGCTGACGTTTAAAAATGCTTCAGAACTATTCCATTGTTCTCAGAATTCTGCTGACGTTTAAAAATGCTTCGGAACTCTTCCATTGTTCTCGGAATTCTGCTGAAGTTTAAAAATGCTTCACAACTCTTCCATTGTTCTCGGAATTCCGCTGACTTTTAAAAATGCTTCGGAACTCTTCCATTGTTCTCCAAATTCCGCTGAAGTTTAAAAATGCTGTGGAACCCTTCCATCGTTCTCGGAATTCTGCTGAAGTTTAAAAATGCTTCGGAACTCTTCCATTGTTCTCAGAATTCCGCTGACGTTTAAAAATGCTTCGGAAATCTTCCATTGTTTTCAAAATTCCGCTGACGCTTAAAAATGCTTCAGAACTCTTCCATTGTTCTCGGAATTCTGCTGACGTTTAAAAATGCTTCGGAACTCTTCCATTGTTCTCGGAATTCCGCTGAAGTTTAAAAATGCTTCAGAACTCTTCCATTGCTCTCGGAATTCCGCTGATGTTTAATAATGCTTCGCAACTCTTCCATTGTTCTCGGAATTCCGTTGAAGTTTAAAAATGCTTCGAAGCTCTTCCATTGTTCTCGGAATTCTGCTGAAGTTTAAAAATGCTTCGTAACTCTTCCATTGTTCTCAGAATTCCGCTGACGTCTAAAAATGCTTCGGTACTCTTCCATTGTTCTCGGAATTCCGCTGACATATAAAAATGCTTCGGAAATCTTGCATTGTTCTCAGCATTCCGCTGACGTTTAAAAATGCTTTGGAACTCTTCCATTGTTCTCGGAATTCCGCTGACGTTTAAAAATGCTTTGGAACTCTTCCATTGTTCTCGGAATTCCGCTGAAGTTTAAAAATGCTACGGAACTCTTCCATTGTTCTAAGAATTCTGCTGACGTTTAAAAATGCTTCAGAACTCTTCCAATGTTCTCGGAATTCCGCTGACGTTTAAAAATGCTTTGGAACTCTTCCATTGTTCTCGGAATTCCGCTGAAGTTTAAAAATGCTTCAGAACTCTTCCATTGTTCTCAGAATTCTGCTGACGTTTAAAAATGCTTCGGAACTCTTCCATTGTTCTCGTAATTCCGCTGAAGTTTAAAAATGCTTCGGAAGTCTTCCATTGTTCTCGGAATTCCGATGACTTTTTAAAATGCTTCGGTACCCTTCCATTGTTCTCGGAATTCCGCTGACGTTTAAAAATGCTTCGTAACTCTTCCATTGTTATCGGAATTCCGCTGAAGTTTAAAAATGCTTCGGAACTCTTCCATTGTTCTAGGAATTCTGCTGAAGTCTAAAAATTCATCTGAACTCTTCCATTGTTCTCGGAATTCGTGTGAATTTTAAAAATGCTTCGGATCTCTTCTATTGTTCTCGGAATTCCGCTGAAGTTTAAAAATGCTTAAAATCTCTTACATTGTTCTCGGAATTCCGCTGAAGTTTAAAAATGCTTCGGAACTCTTCCATTGTTCTCGGAATTCTGCTGAAGTTTAAAAATGCTTCAGAACTCTTCCATTGTTCTCAGAATTCCGCTGACGTTTAAAAATGCTTCGGAAATCTTCCATTGTTTTCAAAATTCCGCTGACGTTTAAAAATGCTTCAGAACTATTCCATTGTTCTCAGAATTCTGCTGACGTTTAAAAATGCTTCGGAACTCTTCCATTGTTCTCGGAATTCTGCTGAAGTTTAAAAATGCTTCAGAACTCTTGCATTGTTCTCGGAATTCCGCTGACTTTTAAAAATGCTTCGGAACTCTTCCATTGTTCTCGGAATTCCGTTGAAGTTTAAAAATGCTTCGAAACTCTTCCATTGTTCTCGGAATTCTGCTGAAGTTTAAAAATGCTTCGTAACTCTTCCATTGTTCTCAGAATTCCGCTGACGTCTAAAAGTGCTTCGGTACTCTTCCATTGTTCTCGGAATTCCGCTGACATATAAAAATGCTTCGGAAATCTTGCATTGTTCTCGGCATTCCGCTGACGTTTAAAAATGCTTCGGAACTCTTCCATTGTTCTCGGAATTCCGCTGAAGTTTAAAAATGCTTCGGAACTCTTCCGTTGTTCTCCGAATTCCGATGACGTTTTAAAATGCTTCGGTACACTTCCATTGTACTCGGAATTCCGCTGACGTTTAAAAATGCTTCGGAACTCTTCCATTGTTATCGGAATTCCGCTGAAGTTTAAAAATGCTTCGGAACTCTTCCATTGTTCTAGGAATTCTGCTGAAGTCTAAAAATTCATCTGAACTCTTCCATTATTCTCGGAATTCGTGTGAATTTTAAAAATGCTTCGGAACTCTTCCATTGTTCTCAGAATTCCGCTGACGTTTAAAAATGCTTTGGAAATCTTCCATTGTTTTCAAAATTCCGCTGACGTTTAAAAATGCTTCAGAACTATTCCATTGTTCTCAGAATTCTGCTGACGTTTAAAAATGCTTCGGAACTCTTCCATTGTTCTCGTAATTCCGCTGAAGTTTAAAAATGCTTCGGAAGTCTTCCATTGTTCTCGGAATTCCGATGAATTTTTAAAATGCTTCGGTACCCTTCCATTGTTCTCGGAATTCCGCTGACGTTTAAAAATGCTTCGTAACTCTTCCATTGTTATCGGAATTCCGCTGAAGTTTAAAAATGCTTCGGAACTCTTCCATTGTTCTAGGAATTCTGCTGAAGTCTAAAAATTCATCTGAACTCTTCCATTGTTCTCGGAATTCGTGTGAATTTTAAAAATGCTTCGGATCTCTTCTATTGTTCTCGGAATTCCGCTGAAGTTTAAAAATGCTTAAAATCTCTTACATTGTTCTCGGAATTCCGCTGACTTTTAAAAATGCTTCGGAACTCTTCCATTGTTCTCGGAATTCCGTTGAAGTTTAAAAATGCTTCGAAACTCTTCCATTGTTCTCGGAATTCTGCTGAAGTTTAAAAATGCTTCGTAACTCTTCCATTGTTCTCAGAATTCCGCTGACGTCTAAAAATGCTTCGGTACTCTTCCATTGTTCTCGGAATTCCGCTGACATATAAAAATGCTTCGGAAATCTTGCATTGTTCTCGGCATTCCGCTGACGTTTAAAAATGCTTCGGAACTCTTCCATTGTTCTCGGAATTCTGCTGAAGTTTAAAAATGCTTCACAACTCTTCCATTGTTCTCGGAATTCCGCTGACTTTTAAAAATGCTTCGGAACTCTTCCATTGTTCTCGGAATTCCGTTGAAGTTTAAAAATGCTTCGAAACTCTTCCATTGTTCTCGGAATTCTGCTGAAGTTTAAAAATGCTTCGTAACTCTTCCATTGTTCTCAGAATTCCGCTGACGTTTAAAAATGCTTTGGAAATCTTCCATTGTTTTCAAAATTCCGCTGACGTTTAAAAATGCTTCAGAACTATTCCATTGTTCTCAGAATTCTGCTGACGTTTAAAAATGCTTCGGAACTCTTCCATTGTTCTCGGAATTCTGCTGAAGTTTAAAAATGTTTCACAACTCTTCCATTGTTCTCGGAATTCCGCTGACTTTTAAAAATGCTTCGGAACTCTTCCATTGTTCTCCAAATTCCGCTGAAGTTTAAAAATGCTTCGGAACCCTTCCATCGTTCTCGGAATTCTGCTGAAGTTTAAAAATGCTTCGGAACTCTTCCATTGTTCTCAGAATTCTGCTGACGTTTAAAAATGCTTCAGAACTCTTCCATTGTTCTCGGAATTCTGCTGAAGTTTAAAAATGCTTCAGAACTCTTCCATTGTTCTCGGAATTCCGCTGACATTTAAAAATGCTTCGGAACTCTTCAATTGTTCTCGGAATTCTGCTGAACTTTTAAAATGCTTTGGAACTCTTCCATTGCTCTCGGAATTCGGGTGAAGTTTAAAAATGCTTCGGAACTCTTCCATTGTTCTCAGAATTCCGCTGACGTTTAAAAATGCTTCGGTACTCTTCCATTGTTCTCGGAATTCCGCTGAAGTTTAAAAATGCTTCGGAACTCTTCCATTGTTCTCGGAATTCTGCTGAAGTTTAAAAATGCTTCAGAACTCTTCCATTGTTCTCAGAATTCCGCTGACATTTAAAAATGCTTCGGAAATCTTCCATTGTTTTCAAAATTCCGCTGACGTTTAAAAATGCTTCAGAACTATTCCATTGTTCTCAGAATTCTGCTGACGTTTAAAAATGCTTCGGAACTCTTCCATTGTTCTCGGAATTCTGCTGAAGTTTAAAAATGCTTCACAACTCTTCCATTGTTCTCGGAATTCCGCTGACTTTTAAAAATGCTTCGGAACTCTTCCATTGTTCTCCAAATTCCGCTGAAGTTTAAAAATGCTGCGGAACCCTTCCATCGTTCTCGGAATTCTGCTGAAGTTTAAAAATGCTTCGGAACTCTTCCATTGTTCTCAGAATTCCGCTGACGTTTAAAAATGCTTCGGAAATCTTCCATTGTTTTCAAAATTCCGCTGACGCTTAAAAATGCTTCAGAACTCTTCCATTGTTCTCGGAATTCTGCTGACGTTTAAAAATGCTTCGGAACTCTTCCATTGTTCTCGGAATTCCGCTGAAGTTTAAAAATGCTTCAGAACTCTTCCATTGCTCTCGGAATTCCGCTGACGTTTAATAATGCTTCGCAACTCTTCCATTGTTCTCGGAATTCCGTTGAAGTTTAAAAATGCTTCGAAACTCTTCCATTGTTCTCGGAATTCTGCTGAAGTTTAAAAATGCTTCGGAACTCTTCCATTGTTCTCAGTAATTCCGCTGACGTTTAAAAATGCTTCGGTACTCTTCCATTGTTCTCGGAATTCCGCTGACATTTAAAAATGCTTCAAAACTCTTCAATTGTTCTCGGAATTCTGCTGAACTTTTAAAATGCTTTGGAACTCTTCCATTGCTCTCGGAATTCGGGTGAAGTTTAAAAATGCTTCGGAACTCTTCTATTGTTCTCGGAATTCCGCTGAAGTTTAAAAATGCTTAAAATCTCTTCCATTGTTCTCGTAATTCTGCTCATGTTTAAAAATGCTTCGGAACTCTTCCATTGTTCTCGTAATTCCGCTGAAGTTTAAAAATGCTTCGGAACCCTTCCATTGTTCTCGGAATTCTGCTGAAGTTTAAAAATGCTTCAGAACTCTTCCATTGTTCTCAGAATTCCGCTGACGTTTAAAAATGCTTCAGAAATCTTCCATTGTTTTCAAAATTCCGCTGACGCTTAAAAATGCTTCAGAACTCTTCCATTGTTCTCGGAATTCCGCTGACGTTTAATAATGCTTCGCAACTCTAACATTGTTCTCGGAATTCCGCTGACGTTTAAAAATGCTTCGGAACTCTTCCATTGTTCTCGGAATTCCGTTGAAGATTAAAAATGCTTCGAAACTCTTCCATTGTTCTCGGAATTCTGCTGAAGTTTAAAAATGCTTCGAAACTCTTTCATTGTTCTCGGAATTCTGCTGAAGTTTAAAAATGCTTCAGAACTCTTCCATTGCTCTCGGAATTCCGCTGACGTTTAATAATGCTTCGCAACTCTTCCAGTGTTCTCGGAATTCCGTTGAAGTTTAAAAATGCTTCGAAACTCTTCCATTGTTCTCGGAATTCTGCTGAAGTTTAAAAATGCTTCGTTACTCTTCCATTGTTCTCGGAATTCCGCTGACATATAAAAATGCTTCGGAAATCTTGCATTGTTCTCAGCATTCCGCTGACATTTAAAAATGCTTAAAATCTCTACCATTGTTCTCGTAATTCTGCTCATGTTTAAAAATGCTTCGGAACTCTTCCATTGTTCTCGTAATTCCGCTGAAGTTTAAAAATGCTTCGGAACTCTTCCATTGTTCTCGGAATTCCGCTGACGCTTAAAAATGCTTCACAACTCTTCCATTGTTCTCGGAATTCCGCTGACTTTTAAAAATGCTTTGGAACTCTTCCATTGTTCTCCAAATTCCGCTGAAGTTTAAAAATGCTTCGGAACCCTTCCATTGTTCTCGGAATTCTGCTGAAGTTTAAAAATGCTTCAGAACTCTTCCATTGTTCTCAGAATTCCGCTGACGTTTAAAAATGCTTCAGAAATCTTCCTTTGTTTTCAAAATTCCGCTGACGCTTAAAAATGCTTCAGAACTCTTCCATTGTTCTCGGAATTCCGCTGACGTTTAATAATGCTTCGCAACTCTAACATTGTTCTCGGAATTCCGCTGACGTTTAAAAATGCTTCGGAACTCTTCCATTGTTCTCGGAATTCCGTTGAAGATTAAAAATGCTTCGAAACTCTTCCATTGTTCTCGGAATTCTGCTGAAGTTTAAAAATGCTTCGAAACTCTTTCATTGTTCTCGGAATTCTGCTGAAGTTTAAAAATGCTTCGAAACTCTTTCATTGTTCTCGGAATTCTGCTGAAGTTTAAAAATGCTTCAGAACTCTTCCATTGCTCTCGGAATTCCGCTGACGTTTAATAATGCTTCGCAACTCTTCCAGTGTTCTCGGAATTCCGTTGAAGTTTAAAAATGCTTCGAAACTCTTCCATTGTTCTCGGAATTCTGCTGAAGTTTAAAAATGCTTCGGTACTCTTCCATTGTTCTCGGAATTCCGCTGACATATAAAAATGCTTCGGAAATCTTGCATTGTTCTCGGCATTCCGCTGACATTTAAAAATGCTTCGGAACTCTTCAATTGTTCTCGGAATTCTGCTGAACTTTTAAAATGCTTCAGAACTCTTCCATTGTTCTCGTAATTCCGCTGAAGTTTAAAAATGGTTCGGAACTCTTCCATTGTTCTCGGAATTCCGATGACGTTTTAAAATGCTTCGGTACTCTTCCATTGTTCTCGGAATTCCGCTGAAGTTTAAAAATGCTTCAGAACTCTTCCATTGTTCTCAGAATTCCGCTGATGTTTAAAAATGCTTCGGTACTCTTCCATTGTTCTCGGAATACCGCTGACGTTTAAAAATGCTTCGGTACTCTTCCATTGTTCTCGGAATTCCGCTGACATATAAAAATGCTTCGGAAATCTTGCATTGTTCTCGGCATTCCGCTGACGTTTAAAAATGCTTCGGAACTCTTCCATTGTTATCGGAATTCCGCTGAAGTTTAAAAATGCTTCGGAACTCTTCCATTGTTCTAGGAATTCTGCTGAAGTCTAAAAATTCATCTGAACTCTTTCATTATTCTCGGAATTCGTGTGAATTTTAAAAATGCTTCGGAACTCTTCTATTGTTCTCGGAATTCCGCTGAAGTTTAAAAATGCTTAAAATCTCTTACATTGTTCTCGGAATTCCGCTGAAGTTTAAAAATGCTTCGGAACTCTTCCATTTTTCTCGGAAATCTGCTGAAGTTTAAAAATGCTTCAGAACTCTTCCATTGTTCTCAGAATTCTGCTGAAGTTTAAAAATGCTTCAGAACTCTTCCATTGTTCTCAGAATTCTGCTGACGTTTAAAAATGCTTCGGTACTCTTCCATTGTTCTGGGAATTCTGCTGAAGTTTAAAAATGCTTCGGTACTCTTCCATTGTTCTCGGAATTCCGCTGACATATAAAAATGCTTCGGAAATCTTGCATTGTTCTCGGCATTCCGCTGACATTTAAAAATGCTTTGGAACTCTTCAATTGTTCTCGGAATTCTGCTGAACTTTTAAAATGCTTTGGAACTCTTCCATTGCTCTCGGAATTCGGGTGAAGTTTAAAAATGCTTCGGAAATCTTCTATTGTTCTCGGAATTCCGCTGAAGTTTAAAAATGCTTAAAATCTCTTCCATTGTTCTCGTAATTCTGCTCATGTTTAAAAATGCTTCGGAACTCTTCCATTGTTCTCGTAATTCCGCTGAAGTTTAAAAATGGTTCGGAACTCTTCCATTGTTCTCGGAATTCCGATGACGTTTTAAAATGCTTCGGTACTCTTCCATTGTTCTCGGAATTCCGCTGAAGTTTAAAAATGCTTAAAATCTCTTACATTGTTCTCGGAATTCTGCTGAAGTTTAAAAATGCTTCAGAACTCTTCCATTGTTCTCAGAATTCCGCTGACGTTTAAAAATGCTTCGGTACTCTTCCATTGTTCTCGGAATTCCGCTGACGTTTAAAAATGCTTCGGTACTCTTCCATTGTTCTCGGAATTCCGCTGACATATAAAAATGCTTCGGAAATCTTGCATTGTTCTCCGCATTCCGCTGACATTTAAAAATGCTTCGGAACTCTTCAATTGTTCTCGGAATTCTGCTGAACTTTTAAAATGCTTTGGAACTCTTCCATTGCTCTCGGAATTCGGGTGAAGTTTAAAAATGCTTCGGAACTCTTCTATTGTTCTCGGAATTCCGCTGAAGTTTAAAAATGCTTAAAATCTCTTCCATTGTTCTCGTAATTCTGCTCATGTTTAAAAATGCTTCGGAACTCTTCCATTGTTCTCGTAATTCCGCTGAAGTTTAAAAATGCTTCGGAACTCTTCCATTGTTCTCGGAATTCCGCTGACGTTTAAAAATGCTTCACAACTCTTCAATTGTTCTCGGAATTCCGCTGACTTTTAAAAATGCTTCGGAACACTTCCATTGTTCTCCAAATTCCGCTGAAGTTTAAAAATGCTTCGGAACCCTTCCATTGTTCTCGGAATTCTGCTGAAGTTTAAAAATGCTTCAGAACTCTTCCATTGTTCTCAGAATTCCGCTGACGTTTAAAAATGCTTCGGAAATCTTCCATTGTTTTCAAAATTCCGCTGACGCTTAAAAATGCTTCAGAACTCTTCCATTGTTCTCGGAATTCCGCTGACGTTTAATAATGCTTCGCAACTCTTTCATTGTTCTCGGAATTCCGCTGACGTTTAAAAATGCTTCGGAACTCTTCCATTGTTCTCGGAATTCCGTTGAAGTTTAAAAATGCTTCGAAACTCTTCCATTGTTCTCGGAATTCTGCTGAAGTTTAAAAATGCTTCGAAACTCTTTCATTGTTCTCGGAATTCCGCTGACATATAAAAATGCTTCGGAAATCTTGCATTGTTCTCGTAATTCCGCTGAAGTTTAAAAATGGTTCGGAACTCTTCCATTGTTATCGGAATTCCGATGACGTTTTAAAATGCTTCGGTACTCTTCCATTGTTCTCGGAATTCCGCTGACGTTTAAAAATGCTTCGGAACTCTTCCATTGTTATCGGAATTCCGCTGAAGTTTAAAAATGCTTCGGAACTCTTCCATTGTTCTAGGAATTCTGCTGAAGTCTAAAAATTCATCTGAACTCTTCCATTATTCTCGGAATTCGTGTGAATTTTAAAAATGCTTCGTAACTCTTCTATTGTTCTCGGAATTCCGCTGACGTTTAAAAATGCTTTGGAACTCTTCCATTGTTCTCGGAATTCCGTTGAAGTTTAAAAATGCTTCGAAACTCTTCCATTGTTCTCGGAATTCTGCTGAAGTTTAAAAATGCTTCGTAACTCTTCCATTGTTCTCAGAATTCCGATGACGTTTAAAAATGCTTCGGTACTCTTCCATTGTTCTCAGAATTCCACTGACATATAAAAATGCTTCGGAAATCTTGCATTGTTCTCGGCATTCCGCTGACGTTTAAAAATGCTTCGGAACTCTTCAATTGTTCTCGGAATTCTGCTGAAGTTTAAAAATGCTTCAGAACTCTTACATTGTTCTCGGAATTCTGCTGACGTTTAAAAATGCTTCGGAACTCTTCCATTGTTCTCAGAATTCTGCTGAAGTTTAAAAATGCTTCAGAACTCTTCCATTGTTCTCGGAATTCCGCTGACGTTTAAAAATGCTTTGGAACTCTTCCATTGTTCTCGGAATTCCGTTGAAGTTTAAAAATGCTTCAGAAATCTTCCATTGTTTTCAAAATTCCGCTGACGCTTAAAAATGCTTCAGAACTCTTCCATTGTTCTCGGAATTCCGCTGACGTTTAATAATGCTTCGCAACTCTAACATTGTTCTCGGAATTCCGCTGACGTTTAAAAATGCTTCGGAACTCTTCCATTGTTCTCGGAATTCCGTTGAAGATTAAAAATGCTTCGAAACTCTTCCATTGTTCTCGGAATTCTGCTGAAGTTTAAAAATGCTTCGAAACTCTTTCATTGTTCTCGGAATTCTGCTGAAGTTTAAAAATGCTTCAGAACTCTTCCATTGCTCTCGGAATTCCGCTGACGTTTAATAATGCTTCAGAACTCTTCCATTGTTCTCAGAATTCTGCTGACGTTTAAAAATGCTTCGGTACTCTTCCATTGTTCTCGGAATTCCGCTGACATATAAAAATGCTTCGGAAATCTTGCATTGTTCTTGGCATTCCGCTGACATTTAAAAATGCTTCGGAACTCTTCAATTGTTCTCGGAATTCTGCTGAACTTTTAAAATGCTTTGGAACTCTTCCATTGCTCTCGGAATTCGGGTGAAGTTTAAAAATGCTTCGGAACTCTTCTATTGTTCTCGGAATTCCGCTGAAGTTTAAAAATGCTTAAAATCTCTTCCATTGTTCTCGTAATTCTGCTCATGTTTAAAAATGCTTCGGAACTCTTCCATTGTTCTCGTAATTCCGCTGAAGTTTAAAAATGGTTCGGAACTCTTCCATTGTTCTCGGAATTCCGATGACGTTTTAAAATGCTTCGGTACTCTTCCATTGTTCTCGGAATTCCGCTGACGTTTAAAAATGCTTCGGAACTCTTCCATTGTTATCGGAATTCCGCTGAAGTTTAAAAATGCTTCGGAACTCTTCCATTGTTCTAGGAATTCTGCTGAAGTCTAAAAATTCATCTGAACTCTTCCATTATTCTCGGAATTCGTGTGAATTTCAAAAATGCTTCGTAACTCTTCTATTGTTCTCGGAATTCCGCTGAAGTTTAAAAATGCTTAAAATCTCTTACATTGTTCTCGGAATTCCGCTGAAGTTTAAAAATGCTTCGGAACTCTTCCATTGTTCTCGGAATTCTGCTGAAGTTTAAAAATGCTTCAGAACTCTTCCATTGTTCTCAGAATTCCGCTGACGTTTAAAAATGCTTCGGTACTCTTCCATTGTTATCGGAATTCCGCTGAAGTTTAAAAATGCTTCGGAACTCTTCCATTGTTCTAGGAATTCTGCTGAAGTCTAAAAATTCATCTGAACTCTTCCATTATTCTCGGAATTCGTGTGAATTTTAAAAATGCTTCGTAACTCTTCTATTGTTCTCGGAATTCCGCTGAAGTTTAAAAATGCTTAAAATCTCTTACATTGTTCTCGGAATTCGCTGAAGTTTAAAAATGCTTCGGAACTCTTCCATTGTTCTCGGAATTCTGCTGAAGTTTAAAAATGCTTCAGAACTCTTCCATTGTTCTCAGAATTCCGCTGACGTTTAAAAATGCTTCGGTACTCTTCCATTGTTCTCGGAATACCGCTGACGTTTAAAAATGCTTCGGTACTCTTCCATTGTTCTCGGAATTCCGCTGACATATAAAAATGCTTCGGAAATCTTGCATTGTTCTCGGCATTCCGCTGACGTTTAAAAATGCTTCGGAACTCTTCAATTGTTCTCGGAATTCTGCTGAACTTTTAAAATGCTTTGGAACTCTTCCATTGCTCTCAGAATTCGGGTGAAGTTTAAAAATGCTTCGGAACTATTCTATTGTACTCGGAATTCCGCTGAAGTTTAAAAATGCTTAAAATCTCTACCATTGTTCTCGTAATTCTGCTCATGTTTAAAAATGCTTCGGAACTCTTCCATTGTTCTCGTAATTCCGCTGAAGTTTAAAAATGCTTCGGAACTCTTCCATTGTTCTCGGAATTCCGCTGACGCTTAAAAATGCTTCACAACTCTTCCATTGTTCTCGGAATTCCGCTGACTTTTAAAAATGCTTTGGAACTCTTCCATTGTTCTCCAAATTCCGCTGAAGTTTAAAAATGCTTCGGAACCCTTCCATTGTTCTCGGAATTCTGCTGAAGTTTAAAAATGCTTCAGAACTCTTCCATTGTTCTCAGAATTCCGGTGACGTTTAAAAATGCTTCAGAAATCTTCCATTGTTTTCAAAATTCCGCTGACGCTTAAAAATGCTTCAGAACTCTTCCATTGTTCTCGGAATTCCGCTGACGTTTAATAATGCTTCGCAACTCTAACATTGTTCTCGGAATTCCGCTGACGTTTAAAAATGCTTCGGAACTCTTCCATTGTTCTCGGAATTCCGTTGAAGATTAAAAATGCTTCGAAACTCTTCCATTGTTCTCGGAATTCTGCTGAAGTTTAAAAATGCTTCGAAACTCTTTCATTGTTCTCGGAATTCTGCTGAAGTTTAAAAATGCTTCAGAACTCTTCCATTGCTCTCGGAATTCCGCTGACGTTTAATAATGCATCAGAACTCTTCCATTGTTCTCAGAATTCTGCTGACGTTTAAAAATGCTTCGGTACTCTTCCATTGTTCTCGGAATTCCGCTGACATATAAAAATGCTTCGGAAATCTTGCATTGTTCTTGGCATTCCGCTGACATTTAAAAATGCTTCGGAACTCTTCAATTGTTCTCGGAATTCTGCTGAACTTTTAAAATGCTTTGGAACTCTTCCATTGCTCTCGGAATTCGGGTGAAGTTTAAAAATGCTTCGGAACTCTTCTATTGTTCTCAGAATTCCGCTGAAGTTTAAAAATGCTTAAAATCTCTTCCATTGTTCTCGTAATTCTGCTCATGTTTAAAAATGCTTCGGAACTCTTCCATTGTTCTCGTAATTCCGCTGAAGTTTAAAAATGGTTCGGAACTCTTCCATTGTTCTCGGAATTCCGATGACGTTTTAAAATGCTTCGGTACTCTTCCATTGTTCTCGGAATTCCGCTGACGTTTAAAAATGCTTCGGAACTCTTCCATTGTTATCGGAATTCCGCTGAAGTTTAAAAATGCTTCGGAACTCTTCCATTGTTCTAGGAATTCTGCTGAAGTCTAAAAATTCATCTGAACTCTTCCATTATTCTCGGAATTCGTGTGAATTTCAAAAATGCTTCGTAACTCTTCTATTGTTCTCGGAATTCCGCTGAAGTTTAAAAATGCTTAAAATCTCTTACATTGTTCTCGGAATTCCGCTGAAGTTTAAAAATGCTTCGGAACTCTTCCATTGTTCTCGGAATTCTGCTGAAGTTTAAAAATGCTTCAGAACTCTTCCATTGTTCTCAGAATTCCGCTGACGTTTAAAAATGCTTCGGTACTCTTCCATTGTTCTCGGAATACCGCTGACGTTTAAAAATGCTTCGGTACTCTTCCATTGTTCTCGGAATTCCGCTGACATATAAAAATGCTTCGGAAATCTTGCATTGTTCTCGGCATTCCGCTGACGTTTAAAAATGCTTCGGAACTCTTCAATTGTTCTCGGAATTCTGCTGAACTTTTAAAATGCTTTGGAACTCTTCCATTGCTCTCGGAATTCGGGTGAAGTTTAAAAATGCTTCGGAACTATTCTATTGTACTCGGAATTCGGCTGAAGTTTAAAAATGCTTAAAATCTCTACCATTGTTCTCGTAATTCTGCTCATGTTTAAAAATGCTTCGAAACTCTTTCATTGTTCTCGGAATTCTGCTGAAGTTTAAAAATGCTTCAGAACTCTTCCATTGCTCTCGGAATTCCGCTGACGTTTAATAATGCTTCGCAACTCTTCCAGGGTTCTCGGAATTCCGTTGAAGTTTAAAAATGCTTCGAAACTCTTCCATTGTTCTCGGAATTCTGCTGAAGTTTAAAAATGCTTCGTTACTCTTCCATTGTTCTCGGAATTCCGCTGACATATAAAAATGCTTCGGAAATCTTGCATTGTTCTCAGCATTCCGCTGACATTTAAAAATGCTTAAAATCTCTACCATTGTTCTCGTAATTCTGCTCATGTTTAAAAATGCTTCGGAACTCTTCCATTGTTCTCGTAATTCCGCTGAAGTTTAAAAATGCTTCGGAACTCTTCCATTGTTCTCGGAATTCCGCTGACGCTTAAAAATGCTTCACAACTCTTCCATTGTTCTCGGAATTCCGCTGACTTTTAAAAATGCTTTGGAACTCTTCCATTGTTCTCCAAATTCCGCTGAAGTTTAAAAATGCTTCGGAACCCTTCCATTGTTCTCGGAATTCTGCTGAAGTTTAAAAATGCTTCAGAACTCTTCCATTGTTCTCAGAATTCCGCTGACGTTTAAAAATGCTTCAGAAATCTTCCATTGTTTTCAAAATTCCGCTGACGCTTAAAAATGCTTCAGAACTCTTCCATTGTTCTCGGAATTCCGCTGACGTTTAATAATGCTTCGCAACTCTAACATTGTTCTCGGAATTCCGCTGACGTTTAAAAATGCTTCGGAACTCTTCCATTGTTCTCGGAATTCCGTTGAAGATTAAAAATGCTTCGAAACTCTTCCATTGTTCTCGGAATTCTGCTGAAGTTTAAAAATGCTTCGAAACTCTTTCATTGTTCTCGGAATTCTGCTGAAGTTTAAAAATGCTTCGAAACTCTTTCATTGTTCTCGGAATTCTGCTGAAGTTTAAAAATGCTTCAGAACTCTTCCATTGCTCTCGGAATTCCGCTGACGTTTAATAATGCTTCGCAACTCTTCCAGTGTTCTCGGAATTCCGTTGAAGTTTAAAAATGCTTCGAAACTCTTCCATTGTTCTCGGAATTCTGCTGAAGTTTAAAAATGCTTCGGTACTCTTCCATTGTTCTCGGAATTCCGCTGACATATAAAAATGCTTCGGAAATCTTGCATTGTTCTCGGCATTCCGCTGACATTTAAAAATGCTTCGGAACTCTTCAATTGTTCTCGGAATTCTGCTGAACTTTTAAAATGCTTTGGAACTCTTCCATTGCTCTCGGAATTTGGGTGAAGTTTAAAAATGCTTCGGAAATCTTCTATTGTTCTCGGAATTCCGCTGAAGTTTAAAAATGCTTAAAATCTCTTCCATTGTTCTCGTAATTCTGCTCATGTTTAAAAATGCTTCGGAACTCTTCCATTGTTCTCGTAATTCCGCTGAAGTTTAAAAATGGTTCGGAACTCTTCCATTGTTCTCGGAATTCCGATGACGTTTTAAAATGCTTCGGTACTCTTCCATTGTTCTCGGAATTCCGCTGAAGTTTAAAAATGCTTCAGAACTCTTCCATTGTTCTCAGAATTCCGCTGATGTTTAAAAATGCTTCGGTACTCTTCCATTGTTCTCGGAATACCGCTGACGTTTAAAAATGCTTCGGTACTCTTCCATTGTTCTCGGAATTCCGCTGACATATAAAAATGCTTCGGAAATCTTGCATTGTTCTCGGCATTCCGCTGACGTTTAAAAATGCTTCGGAACTCTTCCATTGTTATCGGAATTCCGCTGAAGTTTAAAAATGCTTCGGAACTCTTCCATTGTTCTAGGAATTCTGCTGAAGTCTAAAAATTCATCTGAACTCTTTCATTATTCTCGGAATTCGTGTGAATTTTAAAAATGCTTCGGAACTCTTCTATTGTTCTCGGAATTCCGCTGAAGTTTAAAAATGCTTAAAATCTCTTACATTGTTCTCGGAATTCCGCTGAAGTTTAAAAATGCTTCGGAACTCTTCCATTTTTCTCGGAAATCTGCTGAAGTTTAAAAATGCTTCAGAACTCTTCCATTGTTCTCAGAATTCTGCTGAAGTTTAAAAATGCTTCAGAACTCTTCCATTGTTCTCAGAATTCTGCTGACGTTTAAAAATGCTTCGGTACTCTTCCATTGTTCTGGGAATTCTGCTGAAGTTTAAAAATGCTTCGGTACTCTTCCATTGTTCTCGGAATTCCGCTGACATATAAAAATGCTTCGGAAATCTTGCATTGTTCTCGGCATTCCGCTGACATTTAAAAATGCTTTGGAACTCTTCAATTGTTCTCGGAATTCTGCTGAACTTTTAAAATGCTTTGGAACTCTTCCATTGCTCTCGGAATTCGGGTGAAGTTTAAAAATGCTTCGGAAATCTTCTATTGTTCTCGGAATTCCGCTGAAGTTTAAAAATGCTTAAAATCTCTTCCATTGTTCTCGTAATTCTGCTCATGTTTAAAAATGCTTCGGAACTCTTCCATTGTTCTCGTAATTCCGCTGAAGTTTAAAAATGGTTCGGAACTCTTCCATTGTTCTCGGAATTCCGATGACGTTTTAAAATGCTTCGTTACTCTTCCATTGTTCTCGGAATTCCGCTGAAGTTTAAAAATGCTTAAAATCTCTTACATTGTTCTCGGAATTCCGCTGAAGTTTAAAAATGCTTCAGAACTCTTCCATTTTTCTCGGAATTCTGCTGAAGTTTAAAAATGCTTCAGAACTCTTCCATTGTTCTCAGAATTCCGCTGACGTTTAAAAATGCTTCGGTACTCTTCCATTGTTCTCGGAATTCCGCTGACGTTTAAAAATGCTTCGGTACTCTTCCATTGTTCTCGGAATTCCGCTGACATATAAAAATGCTTCGGAAATCTTGCATTGTTCTCCGCATTCCGCTGACATTTAAAAATGCTTCGGAACTCTTCAATTGTTCTCGGAATTCTGCTGAACTTTTAAAATGCTTTGGAACTCTTCCATTGCTCTCGGAATTCGGGTGAAGTTTAAAAATGCTTCGGAACTCTTCTATTGTTCTCGGAATTCCGCTGAAGTTTAAAAATGCTTAAAATCTCTTCCATTGTTCTCGTAATTCTGCTCATGTTTAAAAATGCTTCGGAACTCTTCCATTGTTCTCGTAATTCCGCTGAAGTTTAAAAATGCTTCGGAACTCTTCCATTGTTCTCGGAATTCCGCTGACGTTTAAAAATGCTTCACAACTCTTCAATTGTTCTCGGAATTCCGCTGACTTTTAAAAATGCTTCGGAACACTTCCATTGTTCTCCAAATTCCGCTGAAGTTTAAAAATGCTTCGGAACCCTTCCATTGTTCTCGGAATTCTGCTGAAGTTTAAAAATGCTTCAGAACTCTTCCATTGTTCTCAGAATTCCGCTGACGTTTAAAAATGCTTCGGAAATCTTCCATTGTTTTCAAAATTCCGCTGACGCTTAAAAATGCTTCAGAACTCTTCCATTGTTCTCGGAATTCCGCTGACGTTTAATAATGCTTCGCAACTCTTTCATTGTTCTCGGAATTCCGCTGACGTTTAAAAATGCTTCGGAACTCTTCCATTGTTCTCGGAATTCCGTTGAAGTTTAAAAATGCTTCGAAACTCTTCCATTGTTCTCGGAATTCTGCTGAAGTTTAAAAATGCTTCGAAACTCTTTCATTGTTCTCGGAATTCCGCTGACATATAAAAATGCTTCGGAAATCTTGCATTGTTCTCGTAATTCCGCTGAAGTTTAAAAATGGTTCGGAACTCTTCCATTGTTATCGGAATTCCGATGACGTTTTAAAATGCTTCGGTACTCTTCCATTGTTCTCGGAATTCCGCTGACGTTTAAAAATGCTTCGGAACTCTTCCATTGTTATCGGAATTCCGCTGAAGTTTAAAAATGCTTCGGAACTCTTCCATTGTTCTAGGAATTCTGCTGAAGTCTAAAAATTCATCTGAACTCTTCCATTATTCTCGGAATTCGTGTGAATTTTAAAAATGCTTCGTAACTCTTCTATTGTTCTCGGAATTCCGCTGACGTTTAAAAATGCTTTGGAACTCTTCCATTGTTCTCGGAATTCCGTTGAAGTTTAAAAATGCTTCGAAACTCTTCCATTGTTCTCGGAATTCTGCTGAAGTTTAAAAATGCTTCGTAACTCTTCCATTGTTCTCAGAATTCCGATGACGTTTAAAAATGCTTCGGTACTCTTCCATTGTTCTCAGAATTCCACTGACATATAAAAATGCTTCGGAAATCTTGCATTGTTCTCGGCATTCCGCTGACGTTTAAAAATGCTTCGGAACTCTTCAATTGTTCTCGGAATTCTGCTGAAGTTTAAAAATGCTTCAGAACTCTTACATTGTTCTCGGAATTCTGCTGACGTTTAAAAATGCTTCGGAACTCTTCCATTGTTCTCAGAATTCTGCTGAAGTTTAAAAATGCTTCAGAACTCTTCCATTGTTCTCGGAATTCCGCTGACGTTTAAAAATGCTTTGGAACTCTTCCATTGTTCTCGGAATTCCGTTGAAGTTTAAAAATGCTTCAGAAATCTTCCATTGTTTTCAAAATTCCGCTGACGCTTAAAAATGCTTCAGAACTCTTCCATTGTTCTCGGAATTCCGCTGACGTTTAATAATGCTTCGCAACTCTAACATTGTTCTCGGAATTCCGCTGACGTTTAAAAATGCTTCGGAACTCTTCCATTGTTCTCGGAATTCCGTTGAAGATTAAAAATGCTTCGAAACTCTTCCATTGTTCTCGGAATTCTGCTGAAGTTTAAAAATGCTTCGAAACTCTTTCATTGTTCTCGGAATTCTGCTGAAGTTTAAAAATGCTTCAGAACTCTTCCATTGCTCTCGGAATTCCGCTGACGTTTAATAATGCTTCAGAACTCTTCCATTGTTCTCAGAATTCTGCTGACGTTTAAAAATGCTTCGGTACTCTTCCATTGTTCTCGGAATTCCGCTGACATATAAAAATGCTTCGGAAATCTTGCATTGTTCTTGGCATTCCGCTGACATTTAAAAATGCTTCGGAACTCTTCAATTGTTCTCGGAATTCTGCTGAACTTTTAAAATGCTTTGGAACTCTTCCATTGCTCTCGGAATTCGGGTGAAGTTTAAAAATGCTTCGGAACTCTTCTATTGTTCTCGGAATTCCGCTGAAGTTTAAAAATGCTTAAAATCTCTTCCATTGTTCTCGTAATTCTGCTCATGTTTAAAAATGCTTCGGAACTCTTCCATTGTTCTCGTAATTCCGCTGAAGTTTAAAAATGGTTCGGAACTCTTCCATTGTTCTCGGAATTCCGATGACGTTTTAAAATGCTTCGGTACTCTTCCATTGTTCTCGGAATTCCGCTGACGTTTAAAAATGCTTCGGAACTCTTCCATTGTTATCGGAATTCCGCTGAAGTTTAAAAATGCTTCGGAACTCTTCCATTGTTCTAGGAATTCTGCTGAAGTCTAAAAATTCATCTGAACTCTTCCATTATTCTCGGAATTCGTGTGAATTTCAAAAATGCTTCGTAACTCTTCTATTGTTCTCGGAATTCCGCTGAAGTTTAAAAATGCTTAAAATCTCTTACATTGTTCTCGGAATTCCGCTGAAGTTTAAAAATGCTTCGGAACTCTTCCATTGTTCTCGGAATTCTGCTGAAGTTTAAAAATGCTTCAGAACTCTTCCATTGTTCTCAGAATTCCGCTGACGTTTAAAAATGCTTCGGTACTCTTCCATTGTTCTCGGAATACCGCTGACGTTTAAAAATGCTTCGGTACTCTTCCATTGTTCTCGGAATTCCGCTGACATATAAAAATGCTTCGGAAATCTTGCATTGTTCTCGGCATTCCGCTGACGTTTAAAAATGCTTCGGAACTCTTCAATTGTTCTCGGAATTCTGCTGAACTTTTAAAATGCTTTGGAACTCTTCCATTGCTCTCGGAATTCGGGTGAAGTTTAAAAATGCTTCGGAACTATTCTATTGTACTCGGAATTCCGCTGAAGTTTAAAAATGCTTAAAATCTCTACCATTGTTCTCGTAATTCTGCTCATGTTTAAAAATGCTTCGGAACTCTTCCATTGTTCTCGTAATTCCGCTGAAGTTTAAAAATGCTTCGGAACTCTTCCATTGTTCTCGGAATTCCGCTGACGCTTAAAAATGCTTCACAACTCTTCCATTGTTCTCGGAATTCCGCTGACTTTTAAAAATGCTTTGGAACTCTTCCATTGTTCTCCAAATTCCGCTGAAGTTTAAAAATGCTTCGGAACCCTTCCATTGTTCTCGGAATTCTGCTGAAGTTTAAAAATGCTTCAGAACTCTTCCATTGTTCTCAGAATTCCGCTGACGTTTAAAAATGCTTCAGAAATCTTCCATTGTTTTCAAAATTCCGCTGACGCTTAAAAATGCTTCAGAACTCTTCCATTGTTCTCGGAATTCCGCTGACGTTTAATAATGCTTCGCAACTCTAACATTGTTCTCGGAATTCCGCTGACTTTTAAAAATGCTTCGGAACTCTTCCATTGTTCTCGGAATTCCGTTGAAGATTAAAAATGCTTCGAAACTCTTCCATTGTTCTCGGAATTCTGCTGAAGTTTAAAAATGCTTCGAAACTCTTTCATTGTTCTCGGAATTCTGCTGAAGTTTAAAAATGCTTCAGAACTCTTCCATTGCTCTCGGAATTCCGCTGACGTTTAATAATGCTTCGCAACTCTTCCAGTGTTCTCGGAATTCCGTTGAAGTTTAAAAATGCTTCGAAACTCTTCCATTGTTCTCGGAATTCTGCTGAAGTTTAAAAATGCTTCGTTACTCTTCCATTGTTCTCGGAATTCCGCTGACATATAAAAATGCTTCGGAAATCTTGCATTGTTCTCAGCATTCCGCTGACATTTAAAAATGCTTAAAATCTCTACCATTGTTCTCGTAATTCTGCTCATGTTTAAAAATGCTTCGGAACTCTTCCATTGTTCTCGTAATTCCGCTGAAGTTTAAAAATGCTTCGGAACTCTTCCATTGTTCTCGGAATTCCGCTGACGCTTAAAAATGCTTCACAACTCTTCCATTGTTCTCGGAATTCCGCTGACTTTTAAAAATGCTTTGGAACTCTTCCATTGTTCTCCAAATTCCGCTGAAGTTTAAAAATGCTTCGGAACCCTTCCATTGTTCTCGGAATTCTGCTGAAGTTTAAAAATGCTTCAGAACTCTTCCATTGTTCTCAGAATTCCGCTGACGTTTAAAAATGCTTCAGAAATCTTCCATTGTTTTCAAAATTCCGCTGACGCTTAAAAATGCTTCAGAACTCTTCCATTGTTCTCGGAATTCCGCTGACGTTTAATAATGCTTCGCAACTCTAACATTGTTCTCGGAATTCCGCTGACGTTTAAAAATGCTTCGGAACTCTTCCATTGTTCTCGGAATTCCGTTGAAGATTAAAAATGCTTCGAAACTCTTCCATTGTTCTCGGAATTCTGCTGAAGTTTAAAAATGCTTCGAAACTCTTTCATTGTTCTCGGAATTCTGCTGAAGTTTAAAAATGCTTCAGAACTCTTCCATTGCTCTCGGAATTCCGCTGACGTTTAATAATGCTTCGCAACTCTTCCAGTGTTCTCGGAATTCCGTTGAAGTTTAAAAATGCTTCGAAACTCTTCCATTGTTCTCGGAATTCTGCTGAAGTTTAAAAATGCTTCGGTACTCTTCCATTGTTCTCGGAATTCCGCTGACATATAAAAATGCTTCGGAAATCTTGCATTGTTCTCGGCATTCCGCTGACATTTAAAAATGCTTCGGAACTCTTCAATTGTTCTCGGAATTCTGCTGAACTTTTAAAATGCTTTGGAACTCTTCCATTGCTCTCGGAATTTGGGTGAAGTTTAAAAATGCTTCGGAAATCTTCTATTGTTCTCGGAATTCCGCTGAAGTTTAAAAATGCTTAAAATCTCTTCCATTGTTCTCGTAATTCTGCTCATGTTTAAAAATGCTTCGGAACTCTTCCATTGTTCTCGTAATTCCGCTGAAGTTTAAAAATGGTTCGGAACTCTTCCATTGTTCTCGGAATTCCGATGACGTTTTAAAATGCTTCGGTACTCTTCCATTGTTCTCGGAATTCCGCTGAAGTTTAAAAATGCTTCAGAACTCTTCCATTGTTCTCAGAATTCCGCTGATGTTTAAAAATGCTTCGGTACTCTTCCATTGTTCTCGGAATACCGCTGACGTTTAAAAATGCTTCGGTACTCTTCCATTGTTCTCGGAATTCCGCTGACATATAAAAATGCTTCGGAAATCTTGCATTGTTCTCGGCATTCCGCTGACGTTTAAAAATGCTTCGGAACTCTTCCATTGTTATCGGAATTCCGCTGAAGTTTAAAAATGCTTCGGAACTCTTCCATTGTTCTAGGAATTCTGCTGAAGTCTAAAAATTCATCTGAACTCTTTCATTATTCTCGGAATTCGTGTGAATTTTAAAAATGCTTCGGAACTCTTCTATTGTTCTCGGAATTCCGCTGAAGTTTAAAAATGCTTAAAATCTCTTACATTGTTCTCGGAATTCCGCTGAAGTTTAAAAATGCTTCGGAACTCTTCCATTTTTCTCGGAAATCTGCTGAAGTTTAAAAATGCTTCAGAACTCTTCCATTGTTCTCAGAATTCTGCTGAAGTTTAAAAATGCTTCAGAACTCTTCCATTGTTCTCAGAATTCTGCTGACGTTTAAAAATGCTTCGGTACTCTTCCATTGTTCTGGGAATTCTGCTGAAGTTTAAAAATGCTTCGGTACTCTTCCATTGTTCTCGGAATTCCGCTGACATATAAAAATGCTTCGGAAATCTTGCATTGTTCTCGGCATTCCGCTGACATTTAAAAATGCTTTGGAACTCTTCAATTGTTCTCGGAATTCTGCTGAACTTTTAAAATGCTTTGGAACTCTTCCATTGCTCTCGGAATTCGGGTGAAGTTTAAAAATGCTTCGGAAATCTTCTATTGTTCTCGGAATTCCGCTGAAGTTTAAAAATGCTTAAAATCTCTTCCATTGTTCTCGTAATTCTGCTCATGTTTAAAAATGCTTCGGAACTCTTCCATTGTTCTCGTAATTCCGCTGAAGTTTAAAAATGGTTCGGAACTCTTCCATTGTTCTCGGAATTCCGATGACGTTTTAAAATGCTTCGGTACTCTTCCATTGTTCTCGGAATTCCGCTGAAGTTTAAAAATGCTTAAAATCTCTTACATTGTTCTCGGAATTCCGCTGAAGTTTAAAAATGCTTCAGAACTCTTCCATTTTTCTCGGAATTCTGCTGAAGTTTAAAAATGCTTCAGAACTCTTCCATTGTTCTCAGAATTCCGCTGACGTTTAAAAATGCTTCGGTACTCTTCCATTGTTCTCGGAATTCCGCTGACGTTTAAAAATGCTTCGGTACTCTTCCATTGTTCTCGGAATTCCGCTGACATATAAAAATGCTTCGGAAATCTTGCATTGTTCTCCGCATTCCGCTGACATTTAAAAATGCTTCGGAACTCTTCAATTGTTCTCGGAATTCTGCAGAACTTTTAAAATGCTTTGGAACTCTTCCATTGCTCTCGGAATTCGGGTGAAGTTTAAAAATGCTTCGGAACTCTTCTATTGTTCTCGGAATTCCGCTGAAGTTTAAAAATGCTTAAAATCTCTTCCATTGTTCTCGTAATTCTGCTCATGTTTAAAAATGCTTCGGAACTCTTCCATTGTTCTCGTAATTCCGCTGAAGTTTAAAAATGCTTCGGAACTCTTCCATTGTTCTCGGAATTCCGCTGACGTTTAAAAATGCTTCACAACTCTTCAATTGTTCTCGGAATTCCGCTGACTTTTAAAAATGCTTCGGAACACTTCCATTGTTCTCCAAATTCCGCTGAAGTTTAAAAATGCTTCGGAACCCTTCCATTGTTCTCGGAATTCTGCTGAAGTTTAAAAATGCTTCAGAACTCTTCCATTGTTCTCAGAATTCCGCTGACGTTTAAAAATGCTTCGGAAATCTTCCATTGTTTTCAAAATTCCGCTGACGCTTAAAAATGCTTCAGAACTCTTCCATTGTTCTCGGAATTCCGCTGACGTTTAATAATGCTTCGCAACTCTTTCATTGTTCTCGGAATTCCGCTGACGTTTAAAAATGCTTCGGAACTCTTCCATTGTTCTCGGAATTCCGTTGAAGTTTAAAAATGCTTCGAAACTCTTCCATTGTTCTCGGAATTCTGCTGAAGTTTAAAAATGCTTCGAAACTCTTTCATTGTTCTCGGAATTCCGCTGACATATAAAAATGCTTCGGAAATCTTGCATTGTTCTCGTAATTCCGCTGAAGTTTAAAAATGGTTCGGAACTCTTCCATTGTTATCGGAATTCCGATGACGTTTTAAAATGCTTCGGTACTCTTCCATTGTTCTCGGAATTCCGCTGACGTTTAAAAATGCTTCGGAACTCTTCCATTGTTATCGGAATTCCGCTGAAGTTTAAAAATGCTTCGGAACTCTTCCATTGTTCTAGGAATTCTGCTGAAGTCTAAAAGTTCATCTGAACTCTTCCATTATTCTCGGAATTCGTGTGAATTTTAAAAATGCTTCGTAACTCTTCTATTGTTCTCGGAATTCCGCTGACGTTTAAAAATGCTTTGGAACTCTTCCATTGTTCTCGGAATTCCGTTGAAGTTTAAAAATGCTTCGAAACTCTTCCATTGTTCTCGGAATTCTGCTGAAGTTTAAAAATGCTTCGTAACTCTTCCATTGTTCTCAGAATTCCGATGACGTTTAAAAATGCTTCGGTACTCTTCCATTGTTCTCAGAATTCCACTGACATATAAAAATGCTTCGGAAATCTTGCATTGTTCTCGGCATTCCGCTGACGTTTAAAAATGCTTCGGAACTCTTCAATTGTTCTCGGAATTCTGCTGAAGTTTAAAAATGCTTCAGAACTCTTACATTGTTCTCGGAATTCTGCTGACGTTTAAAAATGCTTCGAAACTCTTCCATTGTTCTCGGAATTCTGCTGAAGTTTAAAAATGCTTCGTAACTCTTCCATTGTTCTCAGAATTCCGATGACGTTTAAAAATGCTTCGGTACTCTTCCATTGTTCTCAGAATTCCACTGACATATAAAAATGCTTCGGAAATCTTGCATTGTTCTCGGCATTCCGCTGACGTTTAAAAATGCTTCGGAACTCTTCAATTGTTCTCGGAATTCTGCTGAAGTTTAAAAATGCTTCAGAACTCTTACATTGTTCTCGGAATTCTGCTGACGTTTAAAAATGCTTCGAAACTCTTCCATTGTTCTCGGAATTCTGCTGAAGTTTAAAAATGCTTCGTAACTCTTCCATTGTTCTCAGAATTCCGATGACGTTTAAAAATGCTTCGGTACTCTTCCATTGTTCTCAGAATTCCACTGACATATAAAAATGCTTCGGAAATCTTGCATTGTTCTCGGCATTCCGCTGACGTTTAAAAATGCTTCGGAACTCTTCAATTGTTCTCGGAATTCTGCTGAAGTTTAAAAATTCTTCAGAACTCTTACATTGTTCTCGGAATTCTGCTGACGTTTAAAAATGCTTCGGAACTCTTCCATTGTTCTCAGAATTCTGCTGAAGTTTAAAAATGCTTCAGAACTCTTCCATTGTTCTCGGAATTCCGCTGACGTTTAATAATGCTTCGCAACTCTAACATTGTTCTCGGAATTCCGCTGACGTTTAAAAATGCTTCGGAACTCTTCCATTGTTCTCGGAATTCCGTTGAAGATTAAAAATGCTTCGAAACTCTTCCATTGTTCTCGGAATTCTGCTGAAGTTTAAAAATGCTTCGAAACTCTTTCATTGTTCTCGGAATTCTGCTGAAGTTTAAAAATGCTTCAGAACTCTTCCATTGCTCTCGGAATTCCGCTGACGTTTAATAATGCTTCGCAACTCTTCCAGTGTTCTCGGAATTCCGTTGAAGTTTAAAAATGCTTCGAAACTCTTCCATTGTTCTCGGAATTCTGCTGAAGTTTAAAAATGCTTCGGTACTCTTCCATTGTTCTCGGAATTCCGCTGACATATAAAAATGCTTCGGAAATCTTGCATTGTTCTCGGCATTCCGCTGACATTTAAAAATGCTTCGGAACTCTTCAATTGTTCTCGGAATTCTGCTGAACTTTTAAAATTCTTTGGAACTCTTCCATTGCTCTCGGAATTTGGGTGAAGTTTAAAAATGCTTCGGAAATCTTCTATTGTTCTCGGAATTCCGCTGAAGTTTAAAAATGCTTAAAATCTCTTCCATTGTTCTCGTAATTCTGCTCATGTTTTAAAATGCTTCGGTACTCTTCCATTGTTCTCGGAATTCCGCTGAAGTTTAAAAATGCTTCAGAACTCTTCCATTGTTCTCAGAATTCCGCTGATGTTTAAAAATGCTTCGGTACTCTTCCATTGTTCTCGGAATACCGCTGACGTTTAAAAATGCTTCGGTACTCTTCCATTGTTCTCGGAATTCCGCTGACATATAAAAATGCTTCGGAAATCTTGCATTGTTCTCGGCATTCCGCTGACGTTTAAAAATGCTTCGGAACTCTTCCATTGTTATCGGAATTCCGCTGAAGTTTAAAAATGCTTCGGAACTCTTCCATTGTTCTAGGAATTCTGCTGAAGTCTAAAAATTCATCTGAACTCTTTCATTATTCTCGGAATTCGTGTGAATTTTAAAAATGCTTCGGAACTCTTCTATTGTTCTCGAAATTCCGCTGAAGTTTAAAAATGCTTAAAATCTCTTACATTGTTCTCGGAATTCCGCTGAAGTTTAAAAATGCTTCGGAACTCTTCCATTTTTCTCGGAAATCTGCTGAAGTTTAAAAATGCTTCAGAACTCTTCCATTGTTCTCAGAATTCTGCTGAAGTTTAAAAATGCTTCAGAACTCTTCCATTGTTCTCAGAATTCTGCTGACGTTTAAAAATGCTTCGGTACTCTTCCATTGTTCTGGGAATTCTGCTGAAGTTTAAAAATGCTTCGGTACTCTTCCATTGTTCTCGGAATTCCGCTGACATATAAAAATGCTTCGGAAATCTTGCATTGTTCTCGGCACTCCGCTGACATTTAAAAATGCTTTGGAACTCTTCAATTGTTCTCGGAATTCTGCTGAACTTTTAAAATGCTTTGGAACTCTTCCATTGCTCTCGGAATTCGGGTGAAGTTTAAAAATGCTTCGGAAATCTTCTATTGTTCTCGGAATTCCGCTGAAGTTTAAAAATGCTTAAAATCTCTTCCATTGTTCTCGTAATTCTGCTCATGTTTAAAAATGCTTCGGAACTCTTCCATTGTTCTCGTAATTCCGCTGAAGTTTAAAAATGGTTCGGAACTCTTCCATTGTTCTCGGAATTCCGATGACGTTTTAAAATGCTTCGGTACTCTTCCATTGTTCTCGGAATTCCGCTGAAGTTTAAAAATGCTTAAAATCTCTTACATTGTTCTCGGAATTCCGCTGAAGTTTAAAAATGCTTCAGAACTCTTCCATTTTTCTCGGAATTCTGCTGAAGTTTAAAAATGCTTCAGAACTCTTCCATTGTTCTCAGAATTCCGCTGACGTTTAAAAATGCTTCGGTACTCTTCCATTGTTCTTGGAATTCCGCTGACGTTTAAAAATGCTTCGGTACTCTTCCATTGTTCTCGGAATTCCGCTGACATATAAAAATGCTTCGGAAATCTTGCATTGTTCTCCGCATTCCGCTGACATTTAAAAATGCTTCGGAACTCTTCAATTGTTCTCGGAATTCTGCTGAACTTTTAAAATGCTTTGGAACTCTTCCATTGCTCTCGGAATTCGGGTGAAGTTTAAAAATGCTTCGGAACTCTTCTATTGTTCTCGGAATTCCGCTGAAGTTTAAAAATGCTTAAAATCTCTTCCATTGTTCTCGTAATTCTGCTCATGTTTAAAAATGCTTCGGAACTCTTCCATTGTTCTCGTAATTCCGCTGAAGTTTAAAAATGCTTCGGAACTCTTCCATTGTTCTCGGAATTCCGCTGAAGTTTAAAAATGCTTCGGAACCCTTCCATTGTTCTCGGAATTCTGCTGAAGTTTAAAAATGCTTCAGAACTCTTCCATTGTTCTCAGAATTCCGCTGACGTTTAAAAATGCTTCGGAAATCTTCCATTGTTTTCAAAATTCCGCTGACGCTTAAAAATGCTTCAGAACTCTTCCATTGTTCTCGGAATTCCGCTGACGTTTAATAATGCTTCGCAACTCTTTCATTGTTCTCGGAATTCCGCTGACGTTTAAAAATGCTTCGGAACTCTTCCATTGTTCTCGGAATTCCGTTGAAGTTTAAAAATGCTTCGAAACTCTTCCATTGTTCTCGGAATTCTGCTGAAGTTTAAAAATGCTTCGAAACTCTTTCATTGTTCTCGGAATTCCGCTGACATATAAAAATGCTTCGGAAATCTTGCATTGTTCTCGTAATTCCGCTGAAGTTTAAAAATGGTTCGGAACTCTTCCATTGTTATCGGAATTCCGATGACGTTTTAAAATGCCTCGGTACTCTTCCATTGTTCTCGGAATTCCGCTGACGTTTAAAAATGCTTCGGAACTCTTCCATTGTTATCGGAATTCCGCTGAAGTTTAAAAATGCTTCGGAACTCTTCCATTGTTCTAGGAATTCTGCTGAAGTCTAAAAATTCATCTGAACTCTTCCATTATTCTCGGAATTCGTGTGAATTTTAAAAATGCTTCGTAACTCTTCTATTGTTCTCGGAATTCCGCTGACGTTTAAAAATGCTTTGGAACTCTTCCATTGTTCTCGGAATTCCGTTGAAGTTTAAAAATGCTTCGAAACTCTTCCATTGTTCTCGGAATTCTGCTGAAGTTTAAAAATGCTTCGTAACTCTTCCATTGTTCTCAGAATTCCGATGACGTTTAAAAATGCTTCGGTACTCTTCCATTGTTCTCAGAATTCCACTGACATATAAAAATGCTTCGGAAATCTTGCATTGTTCTCGGCATTCCGCTGACGTTTAAAAATGCTTCGGAAGTCTTCAATTGTTCTCGGAATTCTGCTGAAGTTTAAAAATGCTTCAGAACTCTTACATTGTTCTCGGAATTCTGCTGACGTTTAAAAATGCTTCGGAACTCTTCCATTGTTCTCAGAATTCTGCTGAAGTTTAAAAATGCTTCAGAACTCTTCCATTGTTCTCGGAATTCCGCTGACGTTTAAAAATGCTTTGGAACTCTTCCATTGTTCTCGGAATTCCGTTGAAGTTTAAAAATGCTTCGAAACTCTTCCATTGTTCTCGGAATTCTGCTGAAGTTTAAAAATGCTTCGTAACTCTTTCATTGTTCTCAGAATTCCGATGACGTTTAAAAATGCTTCGGTACTCTTCCATTGTTCTCAGAATTCCACTGACATATAAAAATGCTTCGGAAATCTTGCATTGTTCTCGGCATTCCGCTGACGTTTAAAAATGCTTTGGAACTCTTCCATTGTTCTCGGAATTCTGCTGACGTTTAAAAATACTTCGGAACTCTTCCATTGTTCTCAGAATTCTGCTGAAGTTTAAAAATGCTTCGGAACTCTTCCATTGTTCTCGGAATTCTGCTGAAGTTTAAAAATGATTCGGAACTCTTCCATTGTTCTCAGAATTCCGCTGACGTTTAAAAATGCTTCGGAAATCTTCCATTGTTTTCAAATTTCCGCTGACGTTTAAAAATGCTTCAGAACTCTTCCATTGTTCTCGGAATTCTGCTGAAGTTTAAAAATGCTTCGGAACTCTTCCATTGTTCTCAGAATTCTGCTGACGTTTAAAAATGGTTCGGAACTCTTCTATTGTTCTCGGAATTCTGCTGACGTTTAAAAATGCTTCAGAACTCTTCCATTGTTCTCGGAATTCCGCTGACGTTTAAAAATGCTTCGGAACTCTTCCATTGTTCTCGGAATTCCGCTGACGTTTAAAAATGCTTCGGAACTCTTCCATTGTTCTCGGAATTCTGCTGAAGTTTAAAAATGCTTCAGAACTCTTCCATTGTTCTCAGAATTCTGCTGACGTTTAAAAATGCTTCGGTACTCTTCCATTGTTCTGGGAATTCTGCTGAAGTTTAAAAATGCTTCGGTACTCTTCCATTGTTCTCGGAATTCCGCTGACATATAAAAATGCTTCGGAAATCTTGCATTGTTCTCGGCATTCCGCTGACATTTAAAAATGCTTTGGAACTCTTCAATTGTTCTCGGAATTCTGCTGAACTTTTAAAATGCTTTGGAACTCTTCCATTGCTCTCGGAATTCGGGTGAAGTTTAAAAATGCTTCGGAAATCTTCTATTGTTCTCGGAATTCCGCTGAAGTTTAAAAATGCTTAAAATCTCTTCCATTGTTCTCGTAATTCTGCTCATGTTTAAAAATGCTTCGGAACTCTTCCATTGTTCTCGTAATTCCGCTGAAGTTTAAAAATGGTTCGGAACTCTTCCATTGTTCTCGGAATTCCGATGACGTTTTAAAATGCTTCGGTACTCTTCCATTGTTCTCGGAATTCCGCTGAAGTTTAAAAATGCTTAAAATCTCTTACATTGTTCTCGGAATTCCGCTGAAGTTTAAAAATGCTTCAGAACTCTTCCATTTTTCTCGGAATTCTGCTGAAGTTTAAAAATGCTTCAGAACTCTTCCATTGTTCTCAGAATTCCGCTGACGTTTAAAAATGCTTCGGTACTCTTCCATTGTTCTCGGAATTCCGCTGACGTTTAAAAATGCTTCGGTACTCTTCCATTGTTCTCGGAATTCCGCTGACATATAAAAATGCTTCGGAAATCTTGCATTGTTCTCCGCATTCCGCTGACATTTAAAAATGCTTCGGAACTCTTCAATTGTTCTCGGAATTCTGCTGAACTTTTAAAATGCTTTGGAACTCTTCCATTGCTCTCGGAATTCGGGTGAAGTTTAAAAATGCTTCGGAACTCTTCTATTGTTCTCGGAATTCCGCTGAAGTTTAAAAATGCTTAAAATCTCTTCCATTGTTCTCGTAATTCTGCTCATGTTTAAAAATGCTTCGGAACTCTTCCATTGTTCTCGTAATTCCGCTGAAGTTTAAAAATGCTTCGGAACTCTTCCATTGTTCTCGGAATTCCGCTGAAGTTTAAAAATGCTTCGGAACCCTTCCATTGTTCTCGGAATTCTGCTGAAGTTTAAAAATGCTTCAGAACTCTTCCATTGTTCTCAGAATTCCGCTGACGATTAAAAATGCTTCGGAAATCTTCCATTGTTTTCAAAATTCCGCTGACGCTTAAAAATGCTTCAGAACTCTTCCATTGTTCTCGGAATTCCGCTGACGTTTAATAATGCTTCGCAACTCTTTCATTGTTCTCGGAATTCCGCTGACGTTTAAAAATGCTTCGGAACTCTTCCATTGTTCTCGGAATTCCGTTGAAGTTTAAAAATGCTTCGAAACTCTTCCATTGTTCTCGGAATTCTGCTGAAGTTTAAAAATGCTTCGAAACTCTTTCATTGTTCTCGGAATTCCGCTGACATATAAAAATGCTTCGGAAATCTTGCATTGTTCTCGTAATTCCGCTGAAGTTTAAAAATGGTTCGGAACTCTTCCATTGTTATCGGAATTCCGATGACGTTTTAAAATGCCTCGGTACTCTTCCATTGTTCTCGGAATTCCGCTGACGTTTAAAAATGCTTCGGAACTCTTCCATTGTTATCGGAATTCCGCTGAAGTTTAAAAATGCTTCGGAACTCTTCCATTGTTCTAGGAATTCTGCTGAAGTCTAAAAATTCATCTGAACTCTTCCATTATTCTCGGAATTCGTGTGAATTTTAAAAATGCTTCGTAACTCTTCTATTGTTCTCGGAATTCCGCTGACGTTTAAAAATGCTTTGGAACTCTTCCATTGTTCTCGGAATTCCGTTGAAGTTTAAAAATGCTTCGAAACTCTTCCATTGTTCTCGGAATTCTGCTGAAGTTTAAAAATGCTTCGTAACTCTTCCATTGTTCTCAGAATTCCGATGACGTTTAAAAATGCTTCGGTACTCTTCCATTGTTCTCAGAATTCCACTGACATATAAAAATGCTTCGGAAATCTTGCATTGTTCTCGGCATTCCGCTGACGTTTAAAAATGCTTCGGAACTCTTCAATTGTTCTCGGAATTCTGCTGAAGTTTAAAAATGCTTCAGAACTCTTGCATTGTTCTCGGAATTCTGCTGACGTTTAAAAATGCTTCGGAACGCTTCCATTGTTCTCAGAATTCTGCTGAAGTTTAAAAATGCTTCAGAACTCTTCCATTGTTCTCGGAATTCCGCTGACGTTTAAAAATGCTTTGGAACTCTTCCATTGTTCTCGGAATTCCGTTGAAGTTTAAAAATGCTTCGAAACTCTTCCATTGTTCTCGGAATTCTGCTGAAGTTTAAAAATGCTTCGTAACTCTTTCATTGTTCTCAGAATTCCGATGACGTTTAAAAATGCTTCGGTACTCTTCCATTGTTCTCAGAATTCCACTGACATATAAAAATGCTTCGGAAATCTTGCATTGTTCTCGGCATTCCGCTGACGTTTAAAAATGCTTTGGAACTCTTCCATTGTTCTCGGAATTCTGCTGACGTTTAAAAATACTTCGGAACTCTTCCATTGTTCTCAGAATTCTGCTGAAGTTTAAAAATGCTTCGGAACTCTTCCATTGTTCTCGGAATTCTGCTGAAGTTTAAAAATGATTCGGAACTCTTCCATTGTTCTCAGAATTCCGCTGACGTTTAAAAATGCTTCGGAAATCTTCCATTGTTTTCAAATTTCCGCTGACGTTTAAAAATGCTTCAGAACTCTTCCATTGTTCTCGGAATTCTGCTGAAGTTTAAAAATGCTTCGGAACTCTTCCATTGTTCTCAGAATTCTGCTGACGTTTAAAAATGGTTCGGAACTCTTCTATTGTTCTCGGAATTCTGCTGACGTTTAAAAATGCTTCAGAACTCTTCCATTGTTCTCGGAATTCCGCTGACGTTTAAAAATGCTTCGGAACTCTTCCATTGTTCTCGGAATTCCGCTGACGTTTAAAAATGCTTCGGAAATCTTCCATTGTTCTCGGAATTCTGCTGAAGTTTAAAAATGCTTCGGAACTCTTCCATTGTTCTCAGAATTCTGCTGACGTTTAAAAATGCTTCGGAACTCTTCCATTGTTCTCGGAATTCTGCTGACGTTTAAAAATGCTTCAGAACTCTTCCATTGTTCTCGGAATTCCGCTGACGTTTAAAAATGCTTCGGAACTCTTCCATTGTTCTCGGAATTCTGCTGAAGTTTAAAAATGCTTCGGAACTCTTCCATTGTTCTCAGAATTCCGCTGACGTTTAAAAATGCTTCGGTACTCTTCCATTGTTCTCGGAATTCCGCTGACATATAAAAATGCTTCGGAACTCTTCCATTGTTCTCGGAATTCTGCTGACGTTTAAAAATGCTTCGAAACTCTTCCATTGTTCTCGGAATTCTGCTGAAGTTTAAAAATGCTTTGAAACTCTTTCATTGTTCTCGGAATTCTGCTGAAGTTTAAAAATGCTTCAGAACTCTTCCATTGCTCTCGGAATTCCGCTGACGTTTAATAATGCTTCGCAACTCTTACATTGTTCTCGGAATTCCGTTGAAGTTTAAAAATGCTTCGAAACTCTTCCATTGTTTTCGGAATTCTGCTGAAGTTTAAAAATGCTTCGGTACTCTTCCATTGTTCTCGGAATTCCGCTGACATATAAAAATGCTTCGGAAATCTTGCATTGTTCTCGGCATTCCGCTGACATTTAAAAATGCTTCGGAACTCTTCAATTGTTCTCGGAATTCTGCTGAACTTTTAAAATGCTTTGGAACTCTTCCATTGCTCTCGGAATTCGGGTGAAGTTTAAAAATGCTTCGGAACTCTTCTATTGTTCTCGGAATTCCGCTGACGTTTAAAAATGCTTCGTTACTCTTCCATTGTTCTCTTAATTCCGCTGATGTTTAATAATGCTTCGGAACTCTTCCATTGTTCTCAGAATTCTGCTGAAGTTTAAAAATGCTTCAGAACTCTTCCATTGTTCTCGGAATTCCGCTGACGTTTAAAAATGCTTTGGAACTCTTCCATTGTTCTCGGAATTCCGTTGAAGTTTAAAAATGCTTCGAAACTCTTCCATTGTTCTCGGAATTCTGCTGGAGTTTAAAAATGCTTCGTAACTCTTCCATTGTTCTCAGAATTCCGATGACGTTTAAAAATGCTTCGGTACTCTTCCATTGTTCTCAGAATTCCACTGACATATAAAAATGCTTCGGAAATCTTGCATTGTTCTCGGCATTCCGCTGACGTTTAAAAATGCTTCGGAACTCTTCCATTGTTCTCGGAATTCTGCTGAAGTTTAAAAATGCTTCGGAACTCTTCCATTGTTTTAAAATTTCTGCTGACGTTTAAAAATGCTTCAGAACTCTTCCATTGTTCTCGGAATTCCGCTGACGTTTAAAAATGCTTTGGAACTCTTCCATTGTTCTCGGAATTCCGCTGAAGTTTAAAAATGCTTCGGAACTCTTCCATTGTTCTCAGAATTCTGCTGACGTTTATAAATGGTTCGGAACTCTTCTATTGTTCTCGGAATTCTGCTGACGTTTAAAAATGCTTCAGAACTCTTCCATTGTTCTCGGAATTCCGCTGATGTTTAATAATGCTTCGGAACTCTTCCATTGTTCTCGTAATTCCGCTGAAGTTTAAAAATGCTTCGGAACTCTTCCATTGTTCTCAGAATTCTGCTGACGTTTAAAAATGCTTCGGAACTCTTCCATTGTTCTCGGAATTCTGCTGACGTTTAAAAATGCTTCAGAACTCTTCCATTGTTCTCGGAATTCTGCTGACGTTTAAAAATGCTTCAGAACTCTTCCATTGTTCTCGGAATTCCGCTGACGTTTAAAAATGCTTTGGAACTCTTCCATTGTTCTCGGAATTCTGCTGAAGTTTAAAAATGCTTCGGAACTCTTCCATTGTTCTCAGAATTCCGCTGACGTTTAAAAATGCTTCGGTACTCTTCCATTGCTCTCGGAATTCCGCTGACATATAAAAATGCTTCGGATATCTTCCATTGTTCTCGGCATTCCGCTGACGTTTAAAAATGCTTCGGAACTCTTCAATTGTTCTCGTAATTGTGCTGAACTTTTAAAATGCTTTGGAACTCTTCCATTGCTCTCGGAATTTGGGTGAAGTTTAAAAATGCTTCGGAACTCTTCTATTGTTCTCGGAATTCCGCTGAAGCTTAAAAATGCTTAAAATCTCTTCCATTGTTCTCGTAATTCTGCTCATGTTTAAAAATGCTTCGGAGCTCTTCCATTGTTCTCGTAATTCCGCTGAAGTTTAAAAATGCTTCGGAACTCTTCCATTGTTCTCGGAATTCCGCTGACGTTTAAAAATGCTTCACAACTCTTCCATTGTTCTCGGAATTCCGCTGACTTTTAAAAATGCTTCGGAACTCTTCCATTGTTCTCCAAATTCCGCTGAAGTTTAAAAATGCTTCGGAACCCTTCCATTGTTCTCGGAATTCTGCTGAAGTTTAAAAATGCTTCAGAACTCTTCCATTGTTCTCAGAATTCCGCTGACGTTTAAAAATGCTTCGGAAATCTTCCATTGTTTTCAAAATTCCGCTGACGCTTAAAAATGCTTCAGAACTCTTCCATTGTTCTCGGAATTCCGCTGACGTTTAATAATGCTTCGCAACTCTTTCATTGTTCTCGGAATTCCGCTGACGTTTAAAAATGCTTCGGAACTCTTCCATTGTTCTCGGAATTCCGTTGAAGTTTAAAAATGCTTCGAAACTCTTACATTGTTCTCGGAATTCTGCTGAAGTTTAAAAATGCTTTGAAACTCTTTCATTGTTCTCGGAATTCCGCTGATGTTTAATAATGCTTCGGAACTCTTCCATTGTTCTCGTAATTCCGCTGAAGTTTAAAAATGCTTCGGAACTCTTCCATTGTTCTCGGAATTCTGCTGAAGTTTAAAAATGCTTCGGAACTCTCCCATTGTTCTCAGAATTCCGCTGACGTTTAAAAATGCTTCGGTACTCTTCCATTGTTCTCGGAATTCCGCTGACATATAAAAATGCTTCGGATATCTTCCATTGTTCTCGGCATTCCGCTGACGTTTAAAAATGCTTCGGAACTCTTCAATTGTTCTCGGAATTCTGCTGAACTTTTAAAATGCTTTGGAACTCTTCCATTGCTCTCGGAATTTGGGTGAAGTTTAAAAATGCTTCGGAACTCTTCTATTGTTCTCGGAATTCCGCTGAAGCTTAAAAATGCTTAAAATCTCTTCCATTGTTCTCGTAATTCTGCTCATGTTTAAAAATGCTTCGGAGCTCTTCCATTGTTCTCGTAATTCCGCTGAAGTTTAAAAATGCTTCACAACTCTTCCATTGTTCTCGGAATTCCGCTGACTTTTAAAAATGCTTCGGAACTCTTCCATTGTTCTCCAAATTCCGCTGAAGTTTAAAAATGCTTCGGAACCCATCCATTGTTCTCGGAATTCTGCTGAAGTTTAAAAATGCTTCAGAACTCTTCCATTGTTCTCAGAATTCCGCTGACGTTTAAAAATGCTTCGGAAATCTTCCATTGTTTTCAAAATTCCGCTGACGCTTAAAAATGCTTCAGAACTCTTCCATTGTTCTCGGAATTCCGCTGACGTTTAATAATGCTTCGCAACTCTTTCATTGTTCTCGGAATTCCGCTGACGTTTAAAAATGCTTCGGAACTCTTCCATTGTTCTCGGAATTCCGTTGAAGTTTAAAAATGCTTCGAAACTCTTCCATTGTTCTCGGAATTCTGCTGAAGTTTAAAAATGCTTTGAAACTCTTTCATTGTTCTCGGAATTCTGCTGAAGTTTAAAAATGCTTCAGAACTCTTCCATTGCTCTCGGAATTCCGCTGACATATAAAAATGCTTCGGAAATCTTGCATTGTTCTCGGCATTCCGCTGACATTTAAAAATGATTCGGAACTCTTCAATTGTTCTCGGAATTCTGCTGAACTTTTAAAATGCTTTGGAACTCTTCCATTGCTCTCGAAATTCGGGTGAAGTTTAAAAATGCTTCGGAACTCTTCTATTGTTCTCGGAATTCCGCTGAAGTTTAAAAATGCTTAAAATCTCTTCCATTGTTCTCGTAATTCTGCTCATGTTTAAAAATGCTTCGGTACTCTTCCATTGTTCTCGTAATTCCGCTGAAGTTTAAAAATGGTTCGGAACTCTACCATTGTTCTCGGAATTCCGATGACGTTTTAAAATGCTTCGGTACTCTTCCATTGTTCTCGGAATTCCGCTGACGTTTAAAAATGCTTCGGAACTCTTCCATTGTTCTCGTAATTCCGCTGAAGTTTAAAAATGCTTCGGAACTCTTCCATTGTTCTCGGAATTCCGCTGAAGTTTAAAAATGCTTCGGAACCCTTCCATTGTTCTCGGAATTCTGCTGAAGTTTAAAAATGCTTCAGAACTCTTCCATTGTTCTCAGAATTCCGCTGACGTTTAAAAATGCTTCGGAAATCTTCCATTGTTTTCAAAATTCCGCTGACGCTTAAAAATGCTTCAGAACTCTTCCATTGTTCTCGGAATTCCGCTGACGTTTAATAATGCTTCGCAACTCTTTCATTGTTCTCGGAATTCCGCTGACGTTTAAAAATGCTTCGGAACTCTTCCATTGTTCTCGGAATTCCGTTGAAGTTTAAAAATGCTTCGAAACTCTTCCATTGTTCTCGGAATTCTGCTGAAGTTTAAAAATGCTTCGAAACTCTTTCATTGTTCTCGGAATTCCGCTGACATATAAAAATGCTTCGGAAATCTTGCATTGTTCTCGTAATTCCGCTGAAGTTTAAAAATGGTTCGGAACTCTTCCATTGTTATCGGAATTCCGATGACGTTTTAAAATGCCTCGGTACTCTTCCATTGTTCTCGGAATTCCGCTGACGTTTAAAAATGCTTCGGAACTCTTCCATTGTTATCGGAATTCCGCTGAAGTTTAAAAATGCTTCGGAACTCTTCCATTGTTCTAGGAATTCTGCTGAAGTCTAAAAATTCATCTGAACTCTTCCATTATTCTCGGAATTCGTGTGAAGTTTAAAAATGCTTCGGAACTCTTCCATTGTTCTCGGAATTCTGCTGAAGTTTAAAAATGCTTCGTAACTCTTCCATTGTTCTCAGAATTCCGATGACGTTTAAAAATGCTTCGGTACTCTTCCATTGTTCTCAGAATTCCACTGACATATAAAAATGCTTCGGAAATCTTGCATTGTTCTCGGCATTCCGCTGACGTTTAAAAATGCTTCGGAACTCTTCAATTGTTCTCGGAATTCTGCTGAAGTTTAAAAATGCTTCAGAACTCTTACATTGTTCTCGGAATTCTGCTGACGTTTAAAAATGCTTCAGAACTCTTCCATTGTTCTCGGAATTCCGCTGACGTTTAAAAATGCTTTGGAACTCTTCCATTGTTCTCGGAATTCCGTTGAAGTTTAAAAATGCTTCGAAACTCTTCCATTGTTCTCGGAATTCTGCTGAAGTTTAAAAATGCTTCGTAACTCTTTCATTGTTCTCAGAATTCCGATGACATTTAAAAATGCTTCGGTACTCTTCCATTGTTTTCAAATTTCCGCTGACGTTTAAAAATGCTTCAGAACTCTTCCATTGTTCTCGGAATTCTGCTGAAGTTTAAAAATGCTTCGGAACTCTTCCATTGTTCTCAGAATTCTGCTGACGTTTAAAAATGGTTCGGAACTCTTCTATTGTTCTCGGAATTCTGCTGACGTTTAAAAATGCTTCAGAACTCTTCCATTGTTCTCGGAATTCCGCTGACGTTTAAAAATGCTTCGGAACTCTTCCATTGTTCTCGGAATTCCGCTGACGTTTAAAAATGCTTCGGAACTCTTCCATTGTTCTCGGAATTCTGCTGAAGTTTAAAAATGCTTCAGAACTCTTCCATTGTTCTCAGAATTCTGCTGACGTTTAAAAATGCTTCGGTACTCTTCCATTGTTCTGGGAATTCTGCTGAAGTTTAAAAATGCTTCGGTACTCTTCCATTGTTCTCGGAATTCCGCTGACATATAAAAATGCTTCGGAAATCTTGCATTGTTCTCGGCATTCCGCTGACATTTAAAAATGCTTTGGAACTCTTCAATTGTTCTCGGAATTCTGCTGAACTTTTAAAATGCTTTGGAACTCTTCCATTGCTCTCGGAATTCGGGTGAAGTTTAAAAATGCTTCGGAAATCTTCTATTGTTCTCGGAATTCCGCTGAAGTTTAAAAATGCTTAAAATCTCTTCCATTGTTCTCGTAATTCTGCTCATGTTTAAAAATGCTTCGGAACTCTTCCATTGTTCTCGTAATTCCGCTGAAGTTTAAAAATGGTTCGGAACTCTTCCATTGTTCTCGGAATTCCGATGACGTTTTAAAATGCTTCGGTACTCTTCCATTGTTCTCGGAATTCCGCTGAAGTTTAAAAATGCTTAAAATCTCTTACATTGTTCTCGGAATTCCGCTGAAGTTTAAAAATGCTTCAGAACTCTTCCATTTTTCTCGGAATTCTGCTGAAGTTTAAAAATGCTTCAGAACTCTTCCATTGTTCTCAGAATTCCGCTGACGTTTAAAAATGCTTCGGTACTCTTCCATTGTTCTCGGAATTCCGCTGACGTTTAAAAATGCTTCGGTACTCTTCCATTGTTCTCGGAATTCCGCTGACATATAAAAATGCTTCGGAAATCTTGCATTGTTCTCCGCATTCCGCTGACATTTAAAAATGCTTCGGAACTCTTCAATTGTTCTCGGAATTCTGCTGAACTTTTAAAATGCTTTGGAACTCTTCCATTGCTCTCGGAATTCGGGTGAAGTTTAAAAATGCTTCGGAACTCTTCTATTGTTCTCGGAATTCCGCTGAAGTTTAAAAATGCTTAAAATCTCTTCCATTGTTCTCGTAATTCTGCTCATGTTTAAAAATGCTTCGGAACTCTTCCATTGTTCTCGTAATTCCGCTGAAGTTTAAAAATGCTTCGGAACTCTTCCATTGTTCTCGGAATTCCGCTGAAGTTTAAAAATGCTTCGGAACCCTTCCATTGTTCTCGGAATTCTGCTGAAGTTTAAAAATGCTTCAGAACTCTTCCATTGTTCTCAGAATTCCGCTGACGTTTAAAAATGCTTCGGAAATCTTCCATTGTTTTCAAAATTCCGCTGACGCTTAAAAATGCTTCAGAACTCTTCCATTGTTCTCGGAATTCCGCTGACGTTTAATAATGCTTCGCAACTCTTTCATTGTTCTCGGAATTCCACTGACGTTTAAAAATGCTTCGGAACTCTTCCATTGTTCTCGGAATTCCGTTGAAGTTTAAAAATGCTTCGAAACTCTTCCATTGTTCTCGGAATTCTGCTGAAGTTTAAAAATGCTTCGAAACTCTTTCATTGTTCTCGGAATTCCGCTGACATATAAAAATGCTTCGGAAATCTTGCATTGTTCTCGTAATTCCGCTGAAGTTTAAAAATGGTTCGGAACTCTTCCATTGTTATCGGAATTCCGATGACGTTTTAAAATGCCTCGGTACTCTTCCATTGTTCTCGGAATTCCGCTGACGTTTAAAAATGCTTCGGAACTCTTCCATTGTTATCGGAATTCCGCTGAAGTTTAAAAATGCTTCGGAACTCTTCCATTGTTCTAGGAATTCTGCTGAAGTCTAAAAATTCATCTGAACTCTTCCATTATTCTCGGAATTCGTGTGAATTTTAAAAATGCTTCGTAACTCTTCTATTGTTCTCGGAATTCCGCTGACGTTTAAAAATGCTTTGGAACTCTTCCATTGTTCTCGGAATTCCGTTGAAGTTTAAAAATGCTTCGAAACTCTTCCATTGTTCTCGGAATTCTGCTGAAGTTTAAAAATGCTTCGTAACTCTTCCATTGTTCTCAGAATTCCGATGACGTTTAAAAATGCTTCGGTACTCTTCCATTGTTCTCAGAATTCCACTGACATATAAAAATGCTTCGGAAATCTTGCATTGTTCTCGGCATTCCGCTGACGTTTAAAAATGCTTCGGAACTCTTCAATTGTTCTCGGAATTCTGCTGAAGTTTAAAAATGCTTCAGAACTCTTACATTGTTCTCGGAATTCTGCTGACGTTTAAAAATGCTTCGGAACTCTTCCATTGTTCTCAGAATTCTGCTGAAGTTTAAAAATGCTTCAGAACTCTTCCATTGTTCTCGGAATTCCGCTGACGTTTAAAAATGCTTTGGAACTCTTCCATTGTTCTCGGAATTCCGTTGAAGTTTAAAAATGCTTCGAAACTCTTCCATTGTTCTCGGAATTCTGCTGAAGTTTAAAAATGCTTCGTAACTCTTTCATTGTTCTCAGAATTCCGATGACGTTTAAAAATGCTTCGGTACTCTTCCATTGTTCTCAGAATTCCACTGACATATAAAAATGCTTCGGAAATCTTGCATTGTTCTCGGCATTCCGCTGACGTTTAAAAATGCTTTGGAACTCTTCCATTGTTCTCGGAATTCTGCTGACGTTTAAAAATACTTCGGAACTCTTCCATTGTTCTCAGAATTCTGCTGAAGTTTAAAAATGCTTCGGAACTCTTCCATTGTTCTCGGAATTCTGCTGAAGTTTAAAAATGATTCGGAACTCTTCCATTGTTCTCAGAATTCCGCTGACGTTTAAAAATGCTTCGGAAATCTTCCATTATTTTCAAATTTCCGCTGACGTTTAAAAATGCTTCAGAACTCTTCCATTGTTCTCGGAATTCTGCTGAAGTTTAAAAATGCTTCGGAACTCTTCCATTGTTCTCAGAATTCTGCTGACGTTTAAAAATGGTTCGGAACTCTTCTATTGTTCTCGGAATTCTGCTGACGTTTAAAAATGCTTCAGAACTCTTCCATTGTTCTCGGAATTCCGCTGACGTTTAAAAATGCTTCGGAACTCTTCCATTGTTCTCGGAATTCCGCTGACGTTTAAAAATGCTTCGGAAATCTTCCATTGTTCTCGGAATTCTGCTGAAGTTTAAAAATGCTTCGGAACTCTTCCATTGTTCTCAGAATTCTGCTGACGTTTAAAAATGCTTCGGAACTCTTCCATTGTTCTCGGAATTCTGCTGACGTTTAAAAATGCTTCAGAACTCTTCCATTGTTCTCGGAATTCCGCTGACGTTTAAAAATGCTTCGGAACTCTTCCATTGTTCTCGGAATTCTGCTGAAGTTTAAAAATGCTTCGGAACTCTTCCATTGTTCTCAGAATTCCGCTGACGTTTAAAAATGCTTCGGTACTCTTCCATTGTTCTCGGAATTCCGCTGACATATAAAAATGCTTCGGAACTCTTCCATTGTTCTCGGAATTCTGCTGACGTTTAAAAATGCTTCGAAACTCTTCCATTGTTCTCGGAATTCTGCTGAAGTTTAAAAATGCTTTGAAACTCTTTCATTGTTCTCGGAATTCCGCTGACGTTTAAAAATGCTTCGGTACTCTTCCATTGTTCTGGGAATTCTGCTGAAGTTTAAAAATGCTTCGGTACTCTTCCATTGTTCTCGGAATTCCGCTGACATATAAAAATGCTTCGGAAATCTTGCATTGTTCTCGGCATTCCGCTGACATTTAAAAATGCTTTGGAACTCTTCAATTGTTCTCGGAATTCTGCTGAACTTTTAAAATGCTTTGGAACTCTTCCATTGCTCTCGGAATTCGGGTGAAGTTTAAAAATGCTTCGGAAATCTTCTATTGTTCTCGGAATTCCGCTGAAGTTTAAAAATGCTTAAAATCTCTTCCATTGTTCTCGTAATTCTGCTCATGTTTAAAAATGCTTCGGAACTCTTCCATTGTTCTCGTAATTCCGCTGAAGTTTAAAAATGGTTCGGAACTCTTCCATTGTTCTCGGAATTCCGATGACGTTTTAAAATGCTTCGGTACTCTTCCATTGTTCTCGGAATTCCGCTGAAGTTTAAAAATGCTTAAAATCTCTTACATTGTTCTCGGAATTCCGCTGAAGTTTAAAAATGCTTCAGAACTCTTCCATTTTTCTCGGAATTCTGCTGAAGTTTAAAAATGCTTCAGAACTCTTCCATTGTTCTCAGAATTCCGCTGACGTTTAAAAATGCTTCGGTACTCTTCCATTGTTCTCGGAATTCCGCTGACGTTTAAAAATGCTTCGGTACTCTTCCATTGTTCTCGGAATTCCGCTGACATATAAAAATGCTTCGGAAATCTTGCATTGTTCTCCGCATTCCGCTGACATTTAAAAATGCTTCGGAACTCTTCAATTGTTCTCGGAATTCTGCTGAACTTTTAAAATGCTTTGGAACTCTTCCATTGCTCTCGGAATTCGGGTGAAGTTTAAAAATGCTTCGGAACTCTTCTATTGTTCTCGGAATTCCGCTGAAGTTTAAAAATGCTTAAAATCTCTTCCATTGTTCTCGTAATTCTGCTCATGTTTAAAAATGCTTCGGAACTCTTCCATTGTTCTCGTAATTCCGCTGAAGTTTAAAAATGCTTCGGAACTCTTCCATTGTTCTCGGAATTCCGCTGAAGTTTAAAAATGCTTCGGAACCCTTCCATTGTTCTCGGAATTCTGCTGAAGTTTAAAAATGCTTCAGAACTCTTCCATTGTTCTCAGAATTCCGCTGACGTTTAAAAATGCTTCGTAAATCTTCCATTGTTTTCAAAATTCCGCTGACGCTTAAAAATGCTTCAGAACTCTTCCATTGTTCTCGGAATTCCGCTGACGTTTAATAATGCTTCGCAACTCTTTCATTGTTCTCGGAATTCCGCTGACGTTTAAAAATGCTTCGGAACTCTTCCATTGTTCTCGGAATTCCGTTGAAGTTTAAAAATGCTTCGAAACTCTTCCATTGTTCTCGGAATTCTGCTGAAGTTTAAAAATGCTTCGAAACTCTTTCATTGTTCTCGGAATTCCGCTGACATATAAAAATGCTTCGGAAATCTTGCATTGTTCTCGTAATTCCGCTGAAGTTTAAAAATGGTTCGGAACTCTTCCATTGTTATCGGAATTCCGATGACGTTTTAAAATGCCTCGGTACTCTTCCATTGTTCTCGGAATTCCGCTGACGTTTAAAAATGCTTCGGAACTCTTCCATTGTTATCGGAATTCCGCTGAAGTTTAAAAATGCTTCGGAACTCTTCCATTGTTCTAGGAATTCTGCTGAAGTCGAAAAATTCATCTGAACTCTTCCATTATTCTCGGAATTCGTGTGAATTTTAAAAATGCTTCGTAACTCTTCTATTGTTCTCGGAATTCCGCTGACGTTTAAAAATGCTTTGGAACTCTTCCATTGTTCTCGGAATTCCGTTGAAGTTTAAAAATGCTTCGAAACTCTTCCATTGTTCTCGGAATTCTGCTGAAGTTTAAAAATGCTTCGTAACTCTTCCATTGTTCTCAGAATTCCGATGACGTTTAAAAATGCTTCGGTACTCTTCCATTGTTCTCAGAATTCCACTGACATATAAAAATGCTTCGGAAATCTTGCATTGTTCTCGGCATTCCGCTGACGTTTAAAAATGCTTCGGAACTCTTCAATTGTTCTCGGAATTCTGCTGAAGTTTAAAAATGCTTCAGAACTCTTACATTGTTCTCGGAATTCTGCTGACGTTTAAAAATGCTTCGGAACGCTTCCATTGTTCTCAGAATTCTGCTGAAGTTTAAAAATGCTTCAGAACTCTTCCATTGTTCTCGGAATTCCGCTGACGTTTAAAAATGCTTTGGAACTCTTCCATTGTTCTCGGAATTCCGTTGAAGTTTAAAAATGCTTCGAAACTCTTCCATTGTTCTCGGAATTCTGCTGAAGTTTAAAAATGCTTCGTAACTCTTTCATTGTTCTCAGAATTCCGATGACGTTTAAAAATGCTTCGGTACTCTTCCATTGTTCTCAGAATTCCACTGACATATAAAAATGCTTCGGAAATCTTGCATTGTTCTCGGCATTCCGCTGACGTTTAAAAATGCTTTGGAACTCTTCCATTGTTCTCGGAATTCTGCTGACGTTTAAAAATACTTCGGAACTCTTCCATTGTTCTCAGAATTCTGCTGAAGTTTAAAAATGCTTCGGAACTCTTCCATTGTTCTCGGAATTCTGCTGAAGTTTAAAAATGATTCGGAACTCTTCCATTGTTCTCAGAATTCCGCTGACGTTTAAAAATGCTTCGGAAATCTTCCATTGTTTTCAAATTTCCGCTGACGTTTAAAAATGCTTCAGAACTCTTCCATTGTTCTCGGAATTCTGCTGAAGTTTAAAAATGCTTCGGAACTCTTCCATTGTTCTCAGAATTCTGCTGACGTTTAAAAATGGTTCGGAACTCTTCTATTGTTCTCGGAATTCTGCTGACGTTTAAAAATGCTTCAGAACTCTTCCATTGTTCTCGGAATTCCGCTGACGTTTAAAAATGCTTCGGAACTCTTCCATTGTTCTCGGAATTCCGCTGACGTTTAAAAATGCTTCGGAAATCTTCCATTGTTCTCGGAATTCTGCTGAAGTTTAAAAATGCTTCGGAACTCTTCCATTGTTCTCAGAATTCTGCTGACGTTTAAAAATGCTTCGGAACTCTTCCATTGTTCTCGGAATTCTGCTGACGTTTAAAAATGCTTCAGAACTCTTCCATTGTTCTCGGAATTCCGCTGACGTTTAAAAATGCTTCGGAACTCTTCCATTGTTCTCGGAATTCTGCTGAAGTTTAAAAATGCTTCGGAACTCTTCCATTGTTCTCAGAATTCCGCTGACGTTTAAAAATGCTTCGGTACTCTTCCATTGTTCTCGGAATTCCGCTGACATATAAAAATGCTTCGGAACTCTTCCATTGTTCTCGGAATTCTGCTGACGTTTAAAAATGCTTCGAAACTCTTCCATTGTTCTCGGAATTCTGCTGAAGTTTAAAAATGCTTTGAAACTCTTTCATTGTTCTCGGAATTCTGCTGAAGTTTAAAAATGCTTCAGAACTCTTCCATTGCTCTCGGAATTCCGCTGACGTTTAATAATGCTTCGCAACTCTTACATTGTTCTCGGAATTCCGTTGAAGTTTAAAAATGCTTCGAAACTCTTCCATTGTTTTCGGAATTCTGCAGAAGTTTAAAAATGCTTCGGTACTCTTCCATTGTTCTCGGAATTCCGCTGACATATAAAAATGCTTCGGAAATCTTGCATTGTTCTCGGCATTCCGCTGACATTTAAAAATGCTTCGGAACTCTTCAATTGTTCTCGGAATTCTGCTGAACTTTTAAAATGCTTTGGAACTCTTCCATTGCTCTCGGAATTCGGGTGAAGTTTAAAAATGCTTCGGAACTCTTCTATTGTTCTCGGAATTCCGCTGACGTTTAAAAATGCTTCGTTACTCTTCCATTGTTCTCTTAATTCCGCTGATGTTTAATAATGCTTCGGAACTCTTCCATTGTTCTCAGAATTCTGCTGAAGTTTAAAAATGCTTCAGAACTCTTCCATTGTTCTCGGAATTCCGCTGACGTTTAAAAATGCTTTGGAACTCTTCCATTGTTCTCGGAATTCCGTTGAAGTTTAAAAATGCTTCGAAACTCTTCCATTGTTCTCGGAATTCTGCTGGAGTTTAAAAATGCTTCGTAACTCTTCCATTGTTCTCAGAATTCCGATGACGTTTAAAAATGCTTCGGTACTCTTCCATTGTTCTCAGAATTCCACTGACATATAAAAATGCTTCGGAAATCTTGCATTGTTCTCGGCATTCCGCTGACGTTTAAAAATGCTTCGGAACTCTTCCATTGTTCTCGGAATTCTGCTGAAGTTTAAAAATGCTTCGGAACTCTTCCATTGTTTTAAAATTTCTGCTGACGTTTAAAAATGCTTCAGAACTCTTCCATTGTTCTCGGAATTCCGCTGACGTTTAAAAATGCTTTGGAACTCTTCCATTGTTCTCGGAATTCCGCTGAAGTTTAAAAATGCTTCGGAACTCTTCCATTGTTCTCAGAATTCTGCTGACGTTTATAAATGGTTCGGAACTCTTCTATTGTTCTCGGAATTCTGCTGACGTTTAAAAATGCTTCAGAACTCTTCCATTGTTCTCGGAATTCCGCTGATGTTTAATAATGCTTCGGAACTCTTCCATTGTTCTCGTAATTCCGCTGAAGTTTAAAAATGCTTCGGAACTCTTCCATTGTTCTCAGAATTCTGCTGACGTTTAAAAATGCTTCGGAACTCTTCCATTGTTCTCGGAATTCTGCTGACGTTTAAAAATGCTTCAGAACTCTTCCATTGTTCTCGGAATTCTGCTGACGTTTAAAAATGCTTCAGAACTCTTCCATTGTTCTCGGAATTCCGCTGACGTTTAAAAATGCTTTGGAACTCTTCCATTGTTCTCGGAATTCTGCTGAAGTTTAAAAATGCTTCGGAACTCTTCCATTGTTCTCAGAATTCCGCTGACGTTTAAAAATGCTTCGGTACTCTTCCATTGCTCTCGGAATTCCGCTGACATATAAAAATGCTTCGGATATCTTCCATTGTTCTCGGCATTCCGCTGACGTTTAAAAATGCTTCGGAACTCTTCAATTGTTCTCGTAATTGTGCTGAACTTTTAAAATGCTTTGGAACTCTTCCATTGCTCTCGGAATTTGGGTGAAGTTTAAAAATGCTTCGGAACTCTTCTATTGTTCTCGGAATTCCGCTGAAGCTTAAAAATGCTTAAAATCTCTTCCATTGTTCTCGTAATTCTGCTCATGTTTAAAAATGCTTCGGAGCTCTTCCATTGTTCTCGTAATTCCGCTGAAGTTTAAAAATGCTTCGGAACTCTTCCATTGTTCTCGGAATTCCGCTGACGTTTAAAAATGCTTCACAACTCTTCCATTGTTCTCGGAATTCCGCTGACTTTTAAAAATGCTTCGGAACTCTTCCATTGTTCTCCAAATTCCGCTGAAGTTTAAAAATGCTTCGGAACCCTTCCATTGTTCTCGGAATTCTGCTGAAGTTTAAAAATGCTTCAGAACTCTTCCATTGTTCTCAGAATTCCGCTGACGTTTAAAAATGCTTCGGAAATCTTCCATTGTTTTCAAAATTCCGCTGACGCTTAAAAATGCTTCAGAACTCTTCCATTGTTCTCGGAATTCCGCTGACGTTTAATAATGCTTCGCAACTCTTTCATTGTTCTCGGAATTCCGCTGACGTTTAAAAATGCTTCGGAACTCTTCCATTGTTCTCGGAATTCCGTTGAAGTTTAAAAATGCTTCGAAACTCTTCCATTGTTCTCGGAATTCTGCTGAAGTTTAAAAATGCTTTGAAACTCTTTCATTGTTCTCGGAATTCCGCTGATGTTTAATAATGCTTCGGAACTCTTCCATTGTTCTCGTAATTCCGCTGAAGTTTAAAAATGCTTCGGAACTCTTCCATTGTTCTCGGAATTCTGCTGAAGTTTAAAAATGCTTCGGAACTCTCCCATTGTTCTCAGAATTCCGCTGACGTTTAAAAATGCTTCGGTACTCTTCCATTGTTCTCGGAATTCCGCTGACATATAAAAATGCTTCGGATATCTTCCATTGTTCTCGGCATTCCGCTGACGTTTAAAAATGCTTCGGAACTCTTCAATTGTTCTCGGAATTCTGCTGAACTTTTAAAATGCTTTGGAACTCTTCCATTGCTCTCGGAATTTGGGTGAAGTTTAAAAATGCTTCGGAACTCTTCTATTGTTCTCGGAATTCCGCTGAAGCTTAAAAATGCTTAAAATCTCTTCCATTGTTCTCGTAATTCTGCTCATGTTTAAAAATGCTTCGGAGCTCTTCCATTGTTCTCGTAATTCCGCTGAAGTTTAAAAATGCTTCGGAACTCTTCCATTGTTCTCGGAATTCCGCTGACGTTTAAAAATGCTTCACAACTCTTCCATTGTTCTCGGAATTCCGCTGACTTTTAAAAATGCTTCGGAACTCTTCCATTGTTCTCCAAATTCCGCTGAAGTTTAAAAATGCTTCGGAACCCTTCCATTGTTCTCGGAATTCTGCTGAAGTTTAAAAATGCTTCAGAACTCTTCCATTGTTCTCAGAATTCCGCTGACGTTTAAAAATGCTTCGGAAATCTTCCATTGTTTTCAAAATTCCGCTGACGCTTAAAAATGCTTCAGAACTCTTCCATTGTTCTCGGAATTCCGCTGACGTTTAATAATGCTTCGCAACTCTTTCATTGTTCTCGGAATTCCGCTGACGTTTAAAAATGCTTCGGAACTCTTCCATTGTTCTCGGAATTCCGTTGAAGTTTAAAAATGCTTCGAAACTCTTCCATTGTTCTCGGAATTCTGCTGAAGTTTAAAAATGCTTTGAAACTCTTTCATTGTTCTCGGAATTCTGCTGAAGTTTAAAAATGCTTCAGAACTCTTCCATTGCTCTCGGAATTCCGCTGACATATAAAAATGCTTCGGAAATCTTGCATTGTTCTCGGCATTCCGCTGACATTTAAAAATGATTCGGAACTCTTCAATTGTTCTCGGAATTCTGCTGAACTTTTAAAATGCTTTGGAACTCTTCCATTGCTCTCGAAATTCGGGTGAAGTTTAAAAATGCTTCGGAACTCTTCTATTGTTCTCGGAATTCCGCTGAAGTTTAAAAATGCTTAAAATCTCTTCCATTGTTCTCGTAATTCTGCTCATGTTTAAAAATGCTTCGGTACTCTTCCATTGTTCTCGTAATTCCGCTGAAGTTTAAAAATGGTTCGGAACTCTACCATTGTTCTCGGAATTCCGATGACGTTTTAAAATGCTTCGGTACTCTTCCATTGTTCTCGGAATTCCGCTGACGTTTAAAAATGCTTCGGAACTCTTCCATTGTTCTCGTAATTACGCTGAAGTTTAAAAATGCTTCGGAACTCTTCCATTGTTCTCGGAATTCCGCTGAAGTTTAAAAATGCTTCGGAACCCTTCCATTGTTCTCGGAATTCTGCTGAAGTTTAAAAATGCTTCAGAACTCTTCCATTGTTCTCAGAATTCCGCTGACGTTTAAAAATGCTTCGGAAATCTTCCATTGTTTTCAAAATTCCGCTGACGCTTAAAAATGCTTCAGAACTCTTCCATTGTTCTCGGAATTCCGCTGACGTTTAATAATGCTTCGCAACTCTTTCATTGTTCTCGGAATTCCGCTGACGTTTAAAAATGCTTCGGAACTCTTCCATTGTTCTCGGAATTCCGTTGAAGTTTAAAAATGCTTCGAAACTCTTCCATTGTTCTCGGAATTCTGCTGAAGTTTAAAAATGCTTCGAAACTCTTTCATTGTTCTCGGAATTCCGCTGACATATAAAAATGCTTCGGAAATCTTGCATTGTTCTCGTAATTCCGCTGAAGTTTAAAAATGGTTCGGAACTCTTCCATTGTTATCGGAATTCCGATGACGTTTTAAAATGCCTCGGTACTCTTCCATTGTTCTCGGAATTCCGCTGACGTTTAAAAATGCTTCGGAACTCTTCCATTGTTATCGGAATTCCGCTGAAGTTTAAAAATGCTTCGGAACTCTTCCATTGTTCTCAGAATTCCGATGACGTTTAAAAATGCTTCGGTACTCTTCCATTGTTCTCAGAATTCCACTGACATATAAAAATGCTTCGGAAATCTTGCATTGTTCTCGGCATTCCGCTGACGTTTAAAAATGCTTCGGAACTCTTCAATTGTTCTCGGAATTCTGCTGAAGTTTAAAAATGCTTCAGAACTCTTACATTGTTCTCGGAATTCTGCTGACGTTTAAAAATGCTTCGGAACTCTTCCATTGTTCTCAGAATTCTGCTGAAGTTTAAAAATGCTTCAGAACTCTTCCATTGTTCTCGGAATTCCGCTGACGTTTAAAAATGCTTTGGAACTCTTCCATTGTTCTCGGAATTCCGTTGAAGTTTAAAAATGCTTCGAAACTCTTCCATTGTTCTCGGAATTCTGCTGAAGTTTAAAAATGCTTCGTAACTCTTTCATTGTTCTCAGAATTCCGATGACATTTAAAAATGCTTCGGTACTCTTCCATTGTTCTCAGAATTCCACTGACATATAAAAATGCTTCGGAAATCTTGCATTGTTCTCGGCATTCCGCTGACGTTTAAAAATGCTTTGGAACTCTTCCATTGTTCTCGGAATTCTGCTGACGTTTAAAAATACTTCGGAACTCTTCCATTGTTCTCAGAATTCTGCTGAAGTTTAAAAATGCTTCGGAACTCTTCCATTGTTCTCGGAATTCTGCTGAAGTTTAAAAATGATTCGGAACTCTTCCATTGTTCTCAGAATTCCGCTGACGTTTAAAAATGCTTCGGAAATCTTCCATTGTTTTCAAATTTCCGCTGACGTTTAAAAATGCTTCAGAACTCTTCCATTGTTCTCGGAATTCTGCTGAAGTTTAAAAATGCTTCAGAACTCTTCCATTGTTCTCGGAATTCCGCTGACGTTTAAAAATGCTTCGGAACTCTTCCATTGTTCTCGGAATTCCGCTGACGTTTAAAAATGCTTCGGAACTCTTCCATTGTTCTCGGAATTCTGCTGAAGTTTAAAAATGCTTCAGAACTCTTCCATTGTTCTCAGAATTCTGCTGACGTTTAAAAATGCTTCGGTACTCTTCCATTGTTCTGGGAATTCTGCTGAAGTTTAAAAATGCTTCGGTACTCTTCCATTGTTCTCGGAATTCCGCTGACATATAAAAATGCTTCGGAAATCTTGCATTGTTCTCGGCATTCCGCTGACATTTAAAAATGCTTTGGAACTCTTCAATTGTTCTCGGAATTCTGCTGAACTTTTAAAATGCTTTGGAACTCTTCCATTGCTCTCGGAATTCGGGTGAAGTTTAAAAATGCTTCGGAAATCTTCTATTGTTCTCGGAATTCCGCTGAAGTTTAAAAATGCTTAAAATCTCTTCCATTGTTCTCGTAATTCTGCTCATGTTTAAAAATGCTTCGGAACTCTTCCATTGTTCTCGTAATTCCGCTGAAGTTTAAAAATGGTTCGGAACTCTTCCATTGTTCTCGGAATTCCGATGACGTTTTAAAATGCTTCGGTACTCTTCCATTGTTCTCGGAATTCCGCTGAAGTTTAAAAATGCTTAAAATCTCTTACATTGTTCTCGGAATTCCGCTGAAGTTTAAAAATGCTTCAGAACTCTTCCATTTTTCTCGGAATTCTGCTGAAGTTTAAAAATGCTTCAGAACTCTTCCATTGTTCTCGGAATTCCGCTGACGTTTAAAAATGCTTCGGTACTCTTCCATTGTTCTCGGAATTCCGCTGACATATAAAAATGCTTCGGAAATCTTGCATTGTTCTCCGCATTCCGCTGACATTTAAAAATGCTTCGGAACTCTTCAATTGTTCTCGGAATTCTGCTGAACTTTTAAAATGCTTTGGAACTCTTCCATTGCTCTCGGAATTCGGGTGAAGTTTAAAAATGCTTCGGAACCCTTCTATTGTTCTCGGAATTCCGCTGAAGTTTAAAAATGCTTAAAATCTCTTCCATTGTTCTCGTAATTCTGCTCATGTTTAAAAATGCTTCGGAACTCTTCCATTGTTCTCGTAATTCCGCTGAAGTTTAAAAATGCTTCGGAACTCTTCCATTGTTCTCGGAATTCCGCTGAAGTTTAAAAATGCTTCGGAACCCTTCCATTGTTCTCGGAATTCTGCTGAAGTTTAAAAATGCTTCAGAACTCTTCCATTGTTCTCAGAATTCCGCTGACGTTTAAAAATGCTTCGGAAATCTTCCATTGTTTTCAAAATTCCGCTGACGCTTAAAAATGCTTCAGAACTCTTCCATTGTTCTCGGAATTCCGCTGACGTTTAATAATGCTTCGCAACTCTTTCATTGTTCTCGGAATTCCGCTGACGTTTAAAAATGCTTCGGAACTCTTCCATTGTTCTCGGAATTCCGTTGAAGTTTAAAAATGCTTCGAAACTCTTCCATTGTTCTCGGAATTCTGCTGAAGTTTAAAAATGCTTCGAAACTCTTTCATTGTTCTCGGAATTCCGCTGACATATAAAAATGCTTCGGAAATCTTGCATTGTTCTCGTAATTCCGCTGAAGTTTAAAAATGGTTCGGAACTCTTCCATTGTTATCGGAATTCCGATGACGTTTTAAAATGCCTCGGTACTCTTCCATTGTTCTCGGAATTCCGCTGACGTTTAAAAATGCTTCGGTACTCTTCCATTGTTCTCGGAATTCCGCTGACATATAAAAATGCTTCGGATATCTTCCATTGTTCTCGGCATTCCGCTGACGTTTAAAAATGCTTCGGAACTCTTCAATTGTTCTCGGAATTCTGCTGAACTTTTAAAATGCTTTGGAACTCTTCCATTGCTCTCGGAATTTGGGTGAAGTTTAAAAATGCTTCGGAACTCTTCTATTGTTCTCGGAATTCCGCTGAAGCTTAAAAATGCTTAAAATCTCTTCCATTGTTCTCGTAATTCTGCTCATGTTTAAAAATGCTTCGGAGCTCTTCCATTGTTCTCGTAATTCCGCTGAAGTTTAAAAATGCTTCGGAACTCTTCCATTGTTCTCGGAATTCCGCTGACGTTTAAAAATGCTTCACAACTCTTCCATTGTTCTCGGAATTCCGCTGACTTTTAAAAATGCTTCGGAACTCTTCCATTGTTCTCCAAATTCCGCTGAAGTTTAAAAATGCTTCGGAACCCTTCCATTGTTCTCGGAATTCTGCTGAAGTTTAAAAATGCTTCAGAACTCTTCCATTGTTCTCAGAATTCCGCTGACGTTTAAAAATGCTTCGGAAATCTTCCATTGTTTTCAAAATTCCGCTGACGCTTAAAAATGCTTCAGAACTCTTCCATTGTTCTCGGAATTCCGCTGACGTTTAATAATGCTTCGCAACTCTTTCATTGTTCTCGGAATTCCGCTGACGTTTAAAAATGCTTCGGAACTCTTCCATTGTTCTCGGAATTCCGTTGAAGTTTAAAAATGCTTCGAAACTCTTCCATTGTTCTCGGAATTCTGCTGAAGTTTAAAAATGCTTTGAAACTCTTTCATTGTTCTCGGAATTCTGCTGAAGTTTAAAAATGCTTCAGAACTCTTCCATTGCTCTCGGAATTCCGCTGACATATAAAAATGCTTCGGAAATCTTGCATTGTTCTCGGCATTCCGCTGACATTTAAAAATGATTCGGAACTCTTCAATTGTTCTCGGAATTCTGCTGAACTTTTAAAATGCTTTGGAACTCTTCCATTGCTCTCGAAATTCGGGTGAAGTTTAAAAATGCTTCGGAACTCTTCTATTGTTCTCGGAATTCCGCTGAAGTTTAAAAATGCTTAAAATCTCTTCCATTGTTCTCGTAATTCTGCTCATGTTTAAAAATGCTTCGGTACTCTTCCATTGTTCTCGTAATTCCGCTGAAGTTTAAAAATGGTTCGGAACTCTACCATTGTTCTCGGAATTCCGATGACGTTTTAAAATGCTTCGGTACTCTTCCATTGTTCTCGGAATTCCGCTGACGTTTAAAAATGCTTCGGAACTCTTCCATTGTTCTCGTAATTACGCTGAAGTTTAAAAATGCTTCGGAACTCTTCCATTGTTCTCGGAATTCCGCTGAAGTTTAAAAATGCTTCGGAACCCTTCCATTGTTCTCGGAATTCTGCTGAAGTTTAAAAATGCTTCAGAACTCTTCCATTGTTCTCAGAATTCCGCTGACGTTTAAAAATGCTTCGGAAATCTTCCATTGTTTTCAAAATTCCGCTGACGCTTAAAAATGCTTCAGAACTCTTCCATTGTTCTCGGAATTCCGCTGACGTTTAATAATGCTTCGCAACTCTTTCATTGTTCTCGGAATTCCGCTGACGTTTAAAAATGCTTCGGAACTCTTCCATTGTTCTCGGAATTCCGTTGAAGTTTAAAAATGCTTCGAAACTCTTCCATTGTTCTCGGAATTCTGCTGAAGTTTAAAAATGCTTCGAAACTCTTTCATTGTTCTCGGAATTCCGCTGACATATAAAAATGCTTCGGAAATCTTGCATTGTTCTCGTAATTCCGCTGAAGTTTAAAAATGGTTCGGAACTCTTCCATTGTTATCGGAATTCCGATGACGTTTTAAAATGCCTCGGTACTCTTCCATTGTTCTCGGAATTCCGCTGACGTTTAAAAATGCTTCGGAACTCTTCCATTGTTATCGGAATTCCGCTGAAGTTTAAAAATGCTTCGGAACTCTTCCATTGTTCTAGGAATTCTGCTGAAGTCTAAAAATTCATCTGAACTCTTCCATTATTCTCGGAATTCGTGTGAAGTTTAAAAATGCTTCGGAACTCTTCCATTGTTCTCGGAATTCTGCTGAAGTTTAAAAATGCTTCGTAACTCTTCCATTGTTCTCAGAATTCCGATGACGTTTAAAAATGCTTCGGTACTCTTCCATTGTTCTCAGAATTCCACTGACATATAAAAATGCTTCGGAAATCTTGCATTGTTCTCGGCATTCCGCTGACGTTTAAAAATGCTTCGGAACTCTTCAATTGTTCTCGGAATTCTGCTGAAGTTTAAAAATGCTTCAGAACTCTTACATTGTTCTCGGAATTCTGCTGACGTTTAAAAATGCTTCGGAACTCTTCCATTGTTCTCAGAATTCTGCTGAAGTTTAAAAATGCTTCAGAACTCTTCCATTGTTCTCGGAATTCCGCTGACGTTTAAAAATGCTTTGGAACTCTTCCATTGTTCTCGGAATTCCGTTGAAGTTTAAAAATGCTTCGAAACTCTTCCATTGTTCTCGGAATTCTGCTGAAGTTTAAAAATGCTTCGTAACTCTTTCATTGTTCTCAGAATTCCGATGACATTTAAAAATGCTTCGGTACTCTTCCATTGTTCTCAGAATTCCACTGACATATAAAAATGCTTCGGAAATCTTGCATTGTTCTCGGCATTCCGCTGACGTTTAAAAATGCTTTGGAACTCTTCCATTGTTCTCGGAATTCTGCTGACGTTTAAAAATACTTCGGAACTCTTCCATTGTTCTCAGAATTCTGCTGAAGTTTAAAAATGCTTCGGAACTCTTCCATTGTTCTCGGAATTCTGCTGAAGTTTAAAAATGATTCGGAACTCTTCCATTGTTCTCAGAATTCCGCTGACGTTTAAAAATGCTTCGGAAATCTTCCATTGTTTTCAAATTTCCGCTGACGTTTAAAAATGCTTCAGAACTCTTCCATTGTTCTCGGAATTCTGCTGAAGTTTAAAAATGCTTCGGAACTCTTCCATTGTTCTCAGAATTCTGCTGACGTTTAAAAATGGTTCGGAACTCTTCTATTGTTCTCGGAATTCTGCTGACGTTTAAAAATGCTTCAGAACTCTTCCATTGTTCTCGGAATTCCGCTGACGTTTAAAAATGCTTCGGAACTCTTCCATTGTTCTCGGAATTCCGCTGACGTTTAAAAATGCTTCGGAACTCTTCCATTGTTCTCGGAATTCTGCTGAAGTTTAAAAATGCTTCAGAACTCTTCCATTGTTCTCAGAATTCTGCTGACGTTTAAAAATGCTTCGGTACTCTTCCATTGTTCTGGGAATTCTGCTGAAGTTTAAAAATGCTTCGGTACTCTTCCATTGTTCTCGGAATTCCGCTGACATATAAAAATGCTTCGGAAATCTTGCATTGTTCTCGGCATTCCGCTGACATTTAAAAATGCTTTGGAACTCTTCAATTGTTCTCGGAATTCTGCTGAACTTTTAAAATGCTTTGGAACTCTTCCATTGCTCTCGGAATTCGGGTGAAGTTTAAAAATGCTTCGGAAATCTTCTATTGTTCTCGGAATTCCGCTGAAGTTTAAAAATGCTTAAAATCTCTTCCATTGTTCTCGTAATTCTGCTCATGTTTAAAAATGCTTCGGAACTCTTCCATTGTTCTCGTAATTCCGCTGAAGTTTAAAAATGGTTCGGAACTCTTCCATTGTTCTCGGAATTCCGATGACGTTTTAAAATGCTTCGGTACTCTTCCATTGTTCTCGGAATTCCGCTGAAGTTTAAAAATGCTTAAAATCTCTTACATTGTTCTCGGAATTCCGCTGAAGTTTAAAAATGCTTCAGAACTCTTCCATTTTTCTCGGAATTCTGCTGAAGTTTAAAAATGCTTCAGAACTCTTCCATTGTTCTCAGAATTCCGCTGACGTTTAAAAATGCTTCGGTACTCTTCCATTGTTCTCGGAATTCCGCTGACGTTTAAAAATGCTTCGGTACTCTTCCATTGTTCTCGGAATTCCGCTGACATATAAAAATGCTTCGGAAATCTTGCATTGTTCTCCGCATTCCGCTGACATTTAAAAATGCTTCGGAACTCTTCAATTGTTCTCGGAATTCTGCTGAACTTTTAAAATGCTTTGGAACTCTTCCATTGCTCTCGGAATTCGGGTGAAGTTTAAAAATGCTTCGGAACTCTTCTATTGTTCTCGGAATTCCGCTGAAGTTTAAAAATGCTTAAAATCTCTTCCATTGTTCTCGTAATTCTGCTCATGTTTAAAAATGCTTCGGAACTCTTCCATTGTTCTCGTAATTCCGCTGAAGTTTAAAAATGCTTCGGAACTCTTCCATTGTTCTCGGAATTCCGCTGAAGTTTAAAAATGCTTCGGAACCCTTCCATTGTTCTCGGAATTCTGCTGAAGTTTAAAAATGCTTCAGAACTCTTCCATTGTTCTCAGAATTCCGCTGACGTTTAAAAATGCTTCGGAAATCTTCCATTGTTTTCAAAATTCCGCTGACGCTTAAAAATGCTTCAGAACTCTTCCATTGTTCTCGGAATTCCGCTGACGTTTAATAATGCTTCGCAACTCTTTCATTGTTCTCGGAATTCCGCTGACGTTTAAAAATGCTTCGGAACTCTTCCATTGTTCTCGGAATTCCGTTGAAGTTTAAAAATGCTTCGAAACTCTTCCATTGTTCTCGGAATTCTGCTGAAGTTTAAAAATGCTTCGAAACTCTTTCATTGTTCTCGGAATTCCGCTGACATATAAAAATGCTTCGGAAATCTTGCATTGTTCTCGTAATTCCGCTGAAGTTTAAAAATGGTTCGGAACTCTTCCATTGTTATCGGAATTCCGATGACGTTTTAAAATGCCTCGGTACTCTTCCATTGTTCTCGGAATTCCGCTGACGTTTAAAAATGCTTCGGAACTCTTCCATTGTTATCGGAATTCCGCTGAAGTTTAAAAATGCTTCGGAACTCTTCCATTGTTATTGGAATTCCGCTGAAGTTTAAAAATGCTTCGGAACTCTTCCATTGTTCTAGGAATTCTGCTGAAGTCTAAAAATTCATCTGAACTCTTCCATTATTCTCGGAATTCGTGTGAATTTTAAAAATGCTTCGTAACTCTTCTATTGTTCTCGGAATTCCGCTGACGTTTAAAAATGCTTTGGAACTCTTCCATTGTTCTCGGAATTCCGTTGAAGTTTAAAAATGCTTCGAAACTCTTCCATTGTTCTCGGAATTCTGCTGAAGTTTAAAAATGCTTCGTAACTCTTCCATTGTTCTCAGAATTCCGATGACGTTTAAAAATGCTTCGGTACTCTTCCATTGTTCTCAGAATTCCACTGACATATAAAAATGCTTCGGAAATCTTGCATTGTTCTCGGCATTCCGCTGACGTTTAAAAATGCTTCGGAACTCTTCAATTGTTCTCGGAATTCTGCTGAAGTTTAAAAATGCTTCAGAACTCTTACATTGTTCTCGGAATTCTGCTGACGTTTAAAAATGCTTCGGAACTCTTCCATTGTTCTCAGAATTCTGCTGAAGTTTAAAAATGCTTCAGAACTCTTCCATTGTTCTCGGAATTCCGCTGACGTTTAAAAATGCTTTGGAACTCTTCCATTGTTCTCGGAATTCCGTTGAAGTTTAAAAATGCTTCGAAACTCTTCCATTGTTCTCGGAATTCTGCTGAAGTTTAAAAATGCTTCGTAACTCTTTCATTGTTCTCAGAATTCCGATGACGTTTAAAAATGCTTCGGTACTCTTCCATTGTTCTCAGAATTCCACTGACATATAAAAATGCTTCGGAAATCTTGCATTGTTCTCGGCATTCCGCTGACGTTTAAAAATGCTTTGGAACTCTTCCATTGTTCTCGGAATTCTGCTGACGTTTAAAAATACTTCGGAACTCTTCCATTGTTCTCAGAATTCTGCTGAAGTTTAAAAATGCTTCGGAACTCTTCCATTGTTCTCGGAATTCTGCTGAAGTTTAAAAATGATTCGGAACTCTTCCATTGTTCTCAGAATTCCGCTGACGTTTAAAAATGCTTCGGAAATCTTCCATTATTTTCAAATTTCCGCTGACGTTTAAAAATGCTTCAGAACTCTTCCATTGTTCTCGGAATTCTGCTGAAGTTTAAAAATGCTTCGGAACTCTTCCATTGTTCTCAGAATTCTGCTGACGTTTAAAAATGGTTCGGAACTCTTCTATTGTTCTCGGAATTCTGCTGACGTTTAAAAATGCTTCAGAACTCTTCCATTGTTCTCGGAATTCCGCTGACGTTTAAAAATGCTTCGGAACTCTTCCATTGTTCTCGGAATTCCGCTGACGTTTAAAAATGCTTCGGAAATCTTCCATTGTTCTCGGAATTCTGCTGAAGTTTAAAAATGCTTCGGAACTCTTCCATTGTTCTCAGAATTCTGCTGACGTTTAAAAATGCTTCGGAACTCTTCCATTGTTCTCGGAATTCTGCTGACGTTTAAAAATGCTTCAGAACTCTTCCATTGTTCTCGGAATTCCGCTGACGTTTAAAAATGCTTCGGAACTCTTCCATTGTTCTCGGAATTCTGCTGAAGTTTAAAAATGCTTCGGAACTCTTCCATTGTTCTCAGAATTCCGCTGACGTTTAAAAATGCTTCGGTACTCTTCCATTGTTCTCGGAATTCCGCTGACATATAAAAATGCTTCGGAACTCTTCCATTGTTCTCGGAATTCTGCTGACGTTTAAAAATGCTTCGAAACTCTTCCATTGTTCTCGGAATTCTGCTGAAGTTTAAAAATGCTTTGAAACTCTTTCATTGTTCTCGGAATTCTGCTGAAGTTTAAAAATGCTTCAGAACTCTTCCATTGCTCTCGGAATTCCGCTGACGTTTAATAATGCTTCGCAACTCTTACATTGTTCTCGGAATTCCGTTGAAGTTTAAAAATGCTTCGAAACTCTTCCATTGTTTTCGGAAATCTGCTGAAGTTTAAAAATGCTTCGGTACTCTTCCATTGTTCTCGGAATTCCGATGACATATAAAAATGCTTCGGAAATCTTGCATTGTTCTCGGCATTCCGCTGACATTTAAAAATGCTTCGGAACTCTTCAATTGTTCTCGGAATTCTGCTGAACTTTTAAAATGCTTTGGAACTCTTCCATTGCTCTCGGAATTCGGGTGAAGTTTAAAAATGCTTCGGAACTCTTCTATTGTTCTCGGAATTCCGCTGACGTTTAAAAATGCTTCGTTACTCTTCCATTGTTCTCTTAATTCCGCTGATGTTTAATAATGCTTCGGAACTCTTCCATTGTTCTCAGAATTCTGCTGAAGTTTAAAAATGCTTCAGAACTCTTCCATTGTTCTCGGAATTCCGCTGACGTTTAAAAATGCTTTGGAACTCTTCCATTGTTCTCGGAATTCCGTTGAAGTTTAAAAATGCTTCGAAACTCTTCCATTGTTCTCGGAATTCTGCTGGAGTTTAAAAATGCTTCGTAACTCTTCCATTGTTCTCAGAATTCCGATGACGTTTAAAAATGCTTCGGTACTCTTCCATTGTTCTCAGAATTCCACTGACATATAAAAATGCTTCGGAAATCTTGCATTGTTCTCGGCATTCCGCTGACGTTTAAAAATGCTTCGGAACTCTTCCATTGTTCTCGGAATTCTGCTGAAGTTTAAAAATGCTTCGGAACTCTTCCATTGTTTTCAAATTTCTGCTGACGTTTAAAAATGCTTCAGAACTCTTCCATTGTTCTCGGAATTCCGCTGACGTTTAAAAATGCTTTGGAACTCTTCCATTGTTCTCGGAATTCCGCTGAAGTTTAAAAATGCTTCGGAACTCTTCCATTGTTCTCAGAATTCTGCTGACGTTTATAAATGGTTCGGAACTCTTCTATTGTTCTCGGAATTCTGCTGACGTTTAAAAATGCTTCAGAACTCTTCCATTGTTCTCGGAATTCCGCTGATGTTTAATAATGCTTCGGAACTCTTCCATTGTTCTCGTAATTCCGCTGAAGTTTAAAAATGCTTCGGAACTCTTCCATTGTTCTCAGAATTCTGCTGACGTTTAAAAATGCTTCGGAACTCTTCCATTGTTCTCGGAATTCTGCTGACGTTTAAAAATGCTTCAGAACTCTTCCATTGTTCTCGGAATTCTGCTGACGTTTAAAAATGCTTCAGAACTCTTCCATTGTTCTCGGAATTCCGCTGACGTTTAAAAATGCTTTGGAACTCTTCCATTGTTCTCGGAATTCTGCTGAAGTTTAAAAATGCTTCGGAACTCTTCCATTGTTCTCAGAATTCCGCTGACGTTTAAAAATGCTTCGGTACTCTTCCATTGCTCTCGGAATTCCGCTGACATATAAAAATGCTTCGGATATCTTCCATTGTTCTCGGCATTCCGCTGACGTTTAAAAATGCTTCGGAACTCTTCAATTGTTCTCGTAATTGTGCTGAACTTTTAAAATGCTTTGGAACTCTTCCATTGCTCTCGGAATTTGGGTGAAGTTTAAAAATGCTTCGGAACTCTTCTATTGTTCTCGGAATTCCGCTGAAGCTTAAAAATGCTTAAAATCTCTTCCATTGTTCTCGTAATTCTGCTCATGTTTAAAAATGCTTCGGAGCTCTTCCATTGTTCTCGTAATTCCGCTGAAGTTTAAAAATGCTTCGGAACTCTTCCATTGTTCTCGGAATTCCGCTGACGTTTAAAAATGCTTCACAACTCTTCCATTGTTCTCGGAATTCCGCTGACTTTTAAAAATGCTTCGGAACTCTTCCATTGTTCTCCAAATTCCGCTGAAGTTTAAAAATGCTTCGGAACCCTTCCATTGTTCTCGGAATTCTGCTGAAGTTTAAAAATGCTTCAGAACTCTTCCATTGTTCTCAGAATTCCGCTGACGTTTAAAAATGCTTCGGAAATCTTCCATTGTTTTCAAAATTCCGCTGACGCTTAAAAATGCTTCAGAACTCTTCCATTGTTCTCGGAATTCCGCTGACGTTTAATAATGCTTCGCAACTCTTTCATTGTTCTCGGAATTCCGCTGACGTTTAAAAATGCTTCGGAACTCTTCCATTGTTCTCGGAATTCCGTTGAAGTTTAAAAATGCTTCGAAACTCTTCCATTGTTCTCGGAATTCTGCTGAAGTTTAAAAATGCTTTGAAACTCTTTCATTGTTCTCGGAATTCCGCTGATGTTTAATAATGCTTCGGAACTCTTCCATTGTTCTCGTAATTCCGCTGAAGTTTAAAAATGCTTCGGAACTCTTCCATTGTTCTCGGAATTCTGCTGAAGTTTAAAAATGCTTCGGAACTCTCCCATTGTTCTCAGAATTCCGCTGACGTTTAAAAATGCTTCGGTACTCTTCCATTGTTCTCGGAATTCCGCTGACATATAAAAATGCTTCGGATATCTTCCATTGTTCTCGGCATTCCGCTGACGTTTAAAAATGCTTCGGAACTCTTCAATTGTTCTCGGAATTCTGCTGAACTTTTAAAATGCTTTGGAACTCTTCCATTGCTCTCGGAATTTGGGTGAAGTTTAAAAATGCTTCGGAACTCTTCTATTGTTCTCGGAATTCCGCTGAAGCTTAAAAATGCTTAAAATCTCTTCCATTGTTCTCGTAATTCTGCTCATGTTTAAAAATGCTTCGGAGCTCTTCCATTGTTCTCGTAATTCCGCTGAAGTTTAAAAATGCTTCGGAACTCTTCCATTGTTCTCGGAATTCCGCTGACGTTTAAAAATGCTTCACAACTCTTCCATTGTTCTCGGAATTCCGCTGACTTTTAAAAATGCTTCGGAACTCTTCCATTGTTCTCCAAATTCCGCTGAAGTTTAAAAATGCTTCGGAACCCTTCCATTGTTCTCGGAATTCTGCTGAAGTTTAAAAATGCTTCAGAACTCTTCCATTGTTCTCAGAATTCCGCTGACGTTTAAAAATGCTTCGGAAATCTTCCATTGTTTTCAAAATTCCGCTGACGCTTAAAAATGCTTCAGAACTCTTCCATTGTTCTCGGAATTCCGCTGACGTTTAATAATGCTTCGCAACTCTTTCATTGTTCTCGGAATTCCGCTGATGTTTAAAAATGCTTCGGAACTCTTCCATTGTTCTCGGAATTCCGTTGAAGTTTAAAAATGCTTCGAAACTCTTCCATTGTTCTCGGAATTCTGCTGAAGTTTAAAAATGCTTTGAAACTCTTTCATTGTTCTCGGAATTCTGCTGAAGTTTAAAAATGCTTCAGAACTCTTCCATTGCTCTCGGAATTCCGCTGACATATAAAAATGCTTCGGAAATCTTGCATTGTTCTCGGCATTCCGCTGACATTTAAAAATGATTCGGAACTCTTCAATTGTTCTCGGAATTCTGCTGAACTTTTAAAATGCTTTGGAACTCTTCCATTGCTCTCGGAATTCGGGTGAAGTTTAAAAATGCTTCGGAACTCTTCTATTGTTCTCGGAATTCCGCTGAAGTTTAAAAATGCTTAAAATCTCTTCCATTGTTCTCGTAATTCTGCTCATGTTTAAAAATGCTTCGGTACTCTTCCATTGTTCTCGTAATTCCGCTGAAGTTTAAAAATGGTTCGGAACTCTACCATTGTTCTCGGAATTCCGATGACGTTTTAAAATGCTTCGGTACTCTTCCATTGTTCTCGGAATTCCGCTGACGTTTAAAAATGCTTCGGAACTCTTCCATTGTTATCGGAATTCCGCTGAAGTTTAAAAATGCTTCGGAACTCTTCCATTGTTCTAGGAATTCTGCTGAAGTCTAAAAATTCATCTGAACTCTTCCATTATTCTCGGAATTCGTGTGAATTTTAAAAATGCTTCGTAACTCTTCTATTGTTCTCGGAATTCCGCTGAAGTTTAAAAATGTTTAAAATCTCTTACATTGTTCTCGGAATTCCGCTGAAGTTTAAAAATGCTTCGGAACTCTTCCATTGTTCTCGGAATTCTGCTGAAGTTTAAAAATGCTTCAGAACTCTTCCATTGTTCTCAGAATTCCGCTGACGTTTAAAAATGCTTCGGTACTCTTCCATTGTTCTCGGAATTCCGCTGACGTTTAAAAATGCTTCGGAACTCTTCCATTGTTATCGGAATTCCGCTGAAGTTTAAAAATGCTTTGGAACTCTTCCATTGTTCTAGGAATTCTGCTGAAGTCTAAAAATTCATCTGAACTCTTTCATTATTCTCGGAATTCGTGTGAATTTTAAAAATGCTTCGGAAATCTTCCATTGTTTTCAAAATTCCGCTGACGCTTAAAAATGCTTCAGAACTCTTCCATTGTTCTCGGAATTCCGCTGACGTTTAATAATGCTTCGCAACTCTTTCATTGTTCTCGGAATTCCGCTGACATTTAAAAATGCTTCGGAACTCTTCCATTGTTCTCGGAATTCCGCTGACATATAAAAATGCTTCGGAAATCTTGCATTGTTCTCGGCATTCCGCTGACATTTAAAAATGCTTCGGAACTCTTCAATTGCTCTCGGAATTCTGCTGAACTTTTAAAATGCTTTGGAACTCTTCCATTGCTCTCGGAATTCGGGTGAAGTTTAAAAATGCTTCGGAACTCTTCTATTGTTCTCGGAATTCCGCTGAAGTTTAAAAATGCTTAAAATCACTTCCATTGTTCTCGTAATTCTGCTCATGTTTAAAAATGCTTCGGAACTCTTCCATTGTTCTCGTAATTCCGCTGAAGTTTAAAAATGGTTCGGAACTCTTCCATTGTTCTCGGAATTCCGATGACGTTTTAAAATGCTTCGGTACTCTTACATTGTTCTCGGAATTCCGCTGACGTTTAAAAATGCTTCGGAACTCTTCCATTGTTCTCAGAATTCTGCTGACGTTTAAAAATGCTTCGGAACTCTTCCATTGTTCTCGGAATTCTGCTGACGTTTAAAAATGCTTCAGAACTCTTCCATTGTTCTCGGAATTCTGCTGACGTTTAAAAATGCTTCAGAACTCTTCCATTGTTCTCGGAATTCCGCTGACGTTTAAAAATGCTTTGGAACTCTTCCATTGTTCTCGGAATTCCGCTGACGTTTAAAAATGCTTCGGTACTCTTCCATTGCTCTCGGAATTCCGCTGACATATAAAAATGCTTCGGATATCTTCCATTGTTCTCGGCATTCCGCTGACGTTTAAAAATGCTTCGGAACTCTTCAATTGTTCTCGTAATTGTGCTGAACTTTTAAAATGCTTTGGAACTCTTCCATTGCTCTCGGAATTTGGGTGAAGTTTAAAAATGCTTCGGAACTCTTCTATTGTTCTCGGAATTCCGCTGAAGCTTAAAAATGCTTAAAATCTCTTCCATTGTTCTCGTAATTCTGCTCATGTTTAAAAATGCTTCGGAGCTCTTCCATTGTTCTCGTAATTCCGCTGAAGTTTAAAAATGCTTCGGAACTCTTCCATTGTTCTCGGAATTCCGCTGACGTTTAAAAATGCTTCACAACTCTTCCATTGTTCTCGGAATTCCGCTGACTTTTAAAAATGCTTCGGAACTCTTCCATTGTTCTCCAAATTCCGCTGAAGTTTAAAAATGCTTCGGAACCCTTCCATTGTTCTCGGAATTCTGCTGAAGTTTAAAAATGCTTCAGAACTCTTCCATTGTTCTCAGAATTCCGCTGACGTTTAAAAATGCTTCGGAAATCTTCGATTGTTTTCAAAATTCCGCTGACGCTTAAAAATGCTTCAGAACTCTTCCATTGTTCTCGGAATTCCGCTGACGTTTAATAATGCTTCGCAACTCTTTCATTGTTCTCGGAATTCCGCTGACGTTTAAAAATGCTTCGGAACTCTTCCATTGTTCTCGGAATTCCGTTGAAGTTTAAAAATGCTTCGAAACTCTTCCATTGTTCTCGGAATTCTGCTGAAGTTTAAAAATGCTTTGAAACTCTTTCATTGTTCTCGGAATTCCGCTGATGTTTAATAATGCTTCGGAACTCTTCCATTGTTCTCGTAATTCCGCTGAAGTTTAAAAATGCTTCGGAACTCTTCCATTTTTCTCGGAATTCTGCTGAAGTTTAAAAATGCTTCGGAACTCTCCCATTGTTCTCAGAATTCCGCTGACGTTTAAAAATGCTTCGGTACTCTTCCATTGTTCTCGGAATTCCGCTGACATATAAAAATGCTTCGGAACTCTTCTATTGTTCTCGGAATTCCGCTGAAGCTTAAAAATGCTTAAAATCTCTTCCATTGTTCTCGTAATTCTGCTCATGTTTAAAAATGCTTCGGAGCTCTTCCATTGTTCTCGTAATTCCGCTGAAGTTTAAAAATGCTTCGGAACTCTTCCATTGTTCTCGGAATTCCGCTGACGTTTAAAAATGCTTCACAACTCTTCCATTGTTCTCGGAATTCCGCTGACTTTTAAAAATGCTTCGGAACTCTTCCATTGTTCTCCAAATTCCGCTGAAGTTTAAAAATGCTTCGGAACCCTTCCATTGTTCTCGGAATTCTGCTGAAGTTTAAAAATGCTTCAGAACTCTTCCATTGTTCTCAGAATTCCGCTGACGTTTAAAAATGCTTCGGAAATCTTCCATTGTTTTCAAAATTCCGCTGACGCTTAAAAATGCTTCAGAACTCTTCCATTGTTCTCGGAATTCCGCTGACGTTTAATAATGCTTCGCAACTCTTTCATTGTTCTCGTTATTCCGCTGACGTTTAAAAATGCTTCGGAACTCTTCCATTGTTCTCGGAATTCCGTTGAAGTTTAAAAATGCTTCGAAACTCTTCCATTGTTCTCGGAATTCTGCTGAAGTTTAAAAATGCTTTGAAACTCTTTCATTGTTCTCGGAATTCCGCTGATGTTTAATAATGCTTCGGAACTCTTCCATTGTTCTCGTAATTCCGCTGAAGTTTAAAAATGCTTCGGAACTCTTCCATTGTTCTCGGAATTCTGCTGAAGTTTAAAAATGCTTCGGAACTCTCCCATTGTTCTCAGAATTCCGCTGACGTTTAAAAATGCTTCGGTACTCTTCCATTGTTCTCGGAATTCCGCTGACATATAAAAATGCTTCGGATATCTTCCATTGTTCTCGGCATTCCGCTGACGTTTAAAAATGCTTCGGAACTCTTCAATTGTTCTCGGAATTCTGCTGAACTTTTAAAATGCTTTGGAACTCTTCCATTGCTCTCGGAATTTGGGTGAAGTTTAAAAATGCTTCGGAACTCTTCTATTGTTCTCGGAATTCCGCTGAAGCTTAAAAATGCTTAAAATCTCTTCCATTGTTCTCGTAATTCTGCTCATGTTTAAAAATGCTTCGGAGCTCTTCCATTGTTCTCGTAATTCCGCTGAAGTTTAAAAATGCTTCGGAACTCTTCCATTGTTCTCGGAATTCCGCTGACGTTTAAAAATGCTTCACAACTCTTCCATTGTTCTCGGAATTCCGCTGACTTTTAAAAATGCTTCGGAACTCTTCCATTGTTCTCCAAATTCCGCTGAAGTTTAAAAATGCTTCGGATATCTTCCATTGTTCTCGGCATTCCGCTGACGTTTAAAAATGCTTCGGAACTCTTCAATTGTTCTCGTAATTGTGCTGAACTTTTAAAATGCTTTGGAACTCTTCCATTGCTCTCGGAATTTGGGTGAAGTTTAAAAATGCTTCGGAACTCTTCTATTGTTCTCGGAATTCCGCTGAAGCTTAAAAATGCTTAAAATCTCTTCCATTGTTCTCGTAATTCTGCTCATGTTTAAAAATGCTTCGGAGCTCTTCCATTGTTCTCGTAATTCCGCTGAAGTTTAAAAATGCTTCGGAACTCTTCCATTGTTCTCGGAATTCCGCTGACGTTTAAAAATGCTTCACAACTCTTCCATTGTTCTCGGAATTCCGCTGACTTTTAAAAATGCTTCGGAACTCTTCCATTGTTCTCCAAATTCCGCTGAAGTTTAAAAATGCTTCGGAACCCTTCCATTGTTCTCGGAATTCTGCTGAAGTTTAAAAATGCTTCAGAACTCTTCCATTGTTCTCAGAATTCCTCTGACGTTTAAAAATGCTTCGGAAATCTTCGATTGTTTTCAAAATTCCGCTGACGCTTAAAAATGCTTCAGAACTCTTCCATTGTTCTCGGAATTCCGCTGACGTTTAATAATGCTTCGCAACTCTTTCATTGTTCTCGGAATTCCGCTGACGTTTAAAAATGCTTCGGAACTCTTCCATTGTTCTCGGAATTCCGTTGAAGTTTAAAAATGCTTCGAAACTCTTCCATTGTTCTCGGAATTCTGCTGAAGTTTAAAAATGCTTTGAAACTCTTTCATTGTTCTCGGAATTCCGCTGATGTTTAATAATGCTTCGGAACTCTTCCATTGTTCTCGTAATTCCGCTGAAGTTTAAAAATGCTTCGGAACTCTTCCATTTTTCTCGGAATTCTGCTGAAGTTTAAAAATGCTTCAGAACTCTCCCATTGTTCTCAGAATTCCGCTGACGTTTAAAAATGCTTCGGTACTCTTCCATTGTTCTCGGAATTCCGCTGACATATAAAAATGCTTCGGAACTCTTCTATTGTTCTCGGAATTCCGCTGAAGCTTAAAAATGCTTAAAATCTCTTCCATTGTTCTCGTAATTCTGCTCATGTTTAAAAATGCTTCGGAGCTCTTCCATTGTTCTCGTAATTCCGCTGAAGTTTAAAAATGCTTCGGAACTCTTCCATTGTTCTCGGAATTCCGCTGACGTTTAAAAATGCTTCACAACTCTTCCATTGTTCTCGGAATTCCGCTGACTTTTAAAAATGCTTCGGAACTCTTCCATTGTTCTCCAAATTCCGCTGAAGTTTAAAAATGCTTCGGAACCCTTCCATTGTTCTCGGAATTCTGCTGAAGTTTAAAAATGCTTCAGAACTCTTCCATTGTTCTCAGAATTCCGCTGACGTTTAAAAATGCTTCGGAAATCTTCCATTGTTTTCAAAATTCCGCTGACGCTTAAAAATGATTCAGAACTCTTCCATTGTTCTCGGAATTCCGCTGACGTTTAATAATGCTTCGCAACTCTTTCATTGTTCTCGGAATTCCGCTGACGTTTAAAAATGCTTCGGAACTCTTCCATTGTTCTCGGAATTCCGTTGAAGTTTAAAAATGCTTCGAAACTCTTCCATTGTTCTCGGAATTCTGCTGAAGTTTAAAAATGCTTTGAAACTCTTTCATTGTTCTCGGAATTCCGCTGATGTTTAATAATGCTTCGGAACTCTTCCATTGTTCTCGTAATTCCGCTGAAGTTTAAAAATGCTTCGGAACTCTTCCATTGTTCTCGGAATTCTGCTGAAGTTTAAAAATGCTTCGGAACTCTCCCATTGTTCTCAGAATTCCGCTGACGTTTAAAAATGCTTCGGTACTCTTCCATTGTTCTCGGAATTCCGCTGACATATAAAAATGCTTCGGATATCTTCCATTGTTCTCGGCATTCCGCTGACGTTTAAAAATGCTTCGGAACTCTTCAATTGTTCTCGGAATTCTGCTGAACTTTTAAAATGCTTTGGAACTCTTCCATTGCTCTCGGAATTTGGGTGAAGTTTAAAAATGCTTCGGAACTCTTCTATTGTTCTCGGAATTCCGCTGAAGCTTAAAAATGCTTAAAATCTCTTCCATTGTTCTCGTAATTCTGCTCATGTTTAAAAATGCTTCGGAGCTCTTCCATTGTTCTCGTAATTCCGCTGAAGTTTAAAAATGCTTCGGAACTCTTCCATTGTTCTCGGAATTCCGCTGACGTTTAAAAATGCTTCACAACTCTTCCATTGTTCTCGGAATTCCGCTGACTTTTAAAAATGCTTCGGAACTCTTCCATTGTTCTCCAAATTCCGCTGAAGTTTAAAAATGCTTCGGAACCCTTCCATTGTTCTCGGAATTCTGCTGAAGTTTAAAAATGCTTCAGAACTCTTCCATTGTTCTCAGAATTCCGCTGACGTTTAAAAATGCTTCGGAAATCTTCCATTGTTTTCAAAATTCCGCTGACGCTTAAAAATGCTTCAGAACTCTTCCATTGTTCTCGGAATTCCGCTGACGTTTAATAATGCTTCGCAACTCTTTCATTGTTCTCGGAATTCCGCTGACGTTTAAAAATGCTTCGGAACTCTTCCATTGTTCTCGGAATTCCGTTGAAGTTTAAAAATGCTTCGAAACTCTTCCATTGTTCTCGGAATTCTGCTGAAGTTTAAAAATGCTTTGAAACTCTTTCATTGTTCTCGGAATTCTGCTGAAGTTTAAAAATGCTTCAGAACTCTTCCATTGCTCTCGGAATTCCGCTGACATATAAAAATGCTTCGGAAATCTTGCATTGTTCTCGGCATTCCGCTGACATTTAAAAATGATTCGGAACTCTTCAATTGTTCTCGGAATTCTGCTGAACTTTTAAAATGCTTGGGAACTCTTCCATTGCTCTCGGAATTCGGGTGAAGTTTAAAAATGCTTCGGAACTCTTCTATTGTTCTCGGAATTCCGCTGAAGTTTAAAAATGCTTAAAATCTCTTCCATTGTTCTAGTAATTCTGCTCATGTTTAAAAATGCTTCGGTACTCTTCCATTGTTCTCGTAATTCCGCTGAAGTTTAAAAATGGTTCGGAACTCTACCATTGTTCTCGGAATTCCGATGACGTTTTAAAATGCTTCGGTACTCTTCCATTGTTCTCGGAATTCCGCTGACGTTTAAAAATGCTTCGGAACTCTTCCATTGTTATCGGAATTCCGCTGAAGTTTAAAAATGCTTCGGAACTCTTCCATTGTTCTAGGAATTCTGCTGAAGTCTAAAAATTCATCTGAACTCTTCCATTATTCTCGGAATTCGTGTGAATTTTAAAAATGCTTCGTAACTCTTCTATTGTTCTCGGAATTCCGCTGAAGTTTAAAAATGTTTAAAATCTCTTACATTGTTCTCGGAATTCCGCTGAAGTTTAAAAATGCTTCGGAACTCTTCCATTGTTCTCGGAATTCTGCTGAAGTTTAAAAATGCTTCAGAACTCTTCCATTGTTCTCAGAATTCCGCTGACGTTTAAAAATGCTTCGGTACTCTTCCATTGTTCTCGGAATTCCGCTGACGTTTAAAAATGCTTCGGAACTCTTCCATTGTTATCGGAATTCCGCTGAAGTTTAAAAATGCTTTGGAACTCTTCCATTGTTCTAGGAATTCTGCTGAAGTCTAAAAATTCATCTGAACTCTTTCATTATTCTCGGAATTCGTGTGAATTTTAAAAATGCTTCGGAAATCTTCCATTGTTTTCAAAATTCCGCTGACGCTTAAAAATGCTTCAGAACTCTTCCATTGTTCTCGGAATTCCGCTGACGTTTAATAATGCTTCGCAACTCTTTCATTGTTCTCGGAATTCCGCTGACATTTAAAAATGCTTCGGAACTCTTCCATTGTTCTCGGAATTCCGCTGACATATAAAAATGCTTCGGAAATCTTGCATTGTTCTCGGCATTCCGCTGACATTTAAAAATGCTTCGGAACTCTTCAATTGCTCTCGGAATTCTGCTGAACTTTTAAAATGCTTTGGAACTCTTCCATTGCTCTCGGAATTCGGGTGAAGTTTAAAAATGCTTCGGAACTCTTCTATTGTTCTCGGAATTCCGCTGAAGTTTAAAAATGCTTAAAATCACTTCCATTGTTCTCGTAATTCTGCTCATGTTTAAAAATGCTTCGGAACTCTTCCATTGTTCTCGTAATTCCGCTGAAGTTTAAAAATGGTTCGGAACTCTTCCATTGTTCTCGGAATTCCGATGACGTTTTAAAATGCTTCGGTACTCTTACATTGTTCTCGGAATTCCGCTGACGTTTAAAAATGCTTCGGAACTCTTCCATTGTTCTCAGAATTCTGCTGACGTTTAAAAATGCTTCGGAACTCTTCCATTGTTCTCGGAATTCTGCTGACGTTTAAAAATGCTTCAGAACTCTTCCATTGTTCTCGGAATTCTGCTGACGTTTAAAAATGCTTCAGAACTCTTCCATTGTTCTCGGAATTCCGCTGATGTTTAAAAATGCTTTGGAACTCTTCCATTGTTCTCGGAATTCTGCTGAAGTTTAAAAATGCTTCGGAACTCTTCCATTGTTCTCAGAATTCCGCTGACGTTTAAAAATGCTTCGGTACTCTTCCATTGCTCTCGGAATTCCGCTGACATATAAAAATGCTTCGGATATCTTCCATTGTTCTCGGCATTCCGCTGACGTTTAAAAATGCTTCGGAACTCTTCAATTGTTCTCGTAATTGTGCTGAACTTTTAAAATGCTTTGGAACTCTTCCATTGCTCTCGGAATTTGGGTGAAGTTTAAAAATGCTTCGGAACTCTTCTATTGTTCTCGGAATTCCGCTGAAGCTTAAAAATGCTTAAAATCTCTTCCATTGTTCTCGTAATTCTGCTCATGTTTAAAAATGCTTCGGAGCTCTTCCATTGTTCTCGTAATTCCGCTGAAGTTTAAAAATGCTTCGGAACTCTTCCATTGTTCTCGGAATTCCGCTGACGTTTAAAAATGCTTCACAACTCTTCCATTGTTCTCGGAATTCCGCTGACTTTTAAAAATGCTTCGGAACTCTTCCATTGTTCTCCAAATTCCGCTGAAGTTTAAAAATGCTTCGGAACCCTTCCATTGTTCTCGGAATTCTGCTGAAGTTTAAAAATGCTTCAGAACTCTTCCATTGTTCTCAGAATTCCGCTGACGTTTAAAAATGCTTCGGAAATCTTCGATTGTTTTCAAAATTCCGCTGACGCTTAAAAATGCTTCAGAACTCTTCCATTGTTCTCGGAATTCCGCTGACGTTTAATAATGCTTCGCAACTCTTTCATTGTTCTCGGAATTCCGCTGACGTTTAAAAATGCTTCGGAACTCTTCCATTGTTCTCGGAATTCCGTTGAAGTTTAAAAATGCTTCGAAACTCTTCCATTGTTCTCGGAATTCTGCTGAAGTTTAAAAATGCTTTGAAACTCTTTCATTGTTCTCGGAATTCCGCTGATGTTTAATAATGCTTCGGAACTCTTCCATTGTTCTCGTAATTCCGCTGAAGTTTAAAAATGCTTCGGAACTCTTCCATTTTTCTCGGAATTCTGCTGAAGTTTAAAAATGCTTCGGAACTCTCCCATTGTTCTCAGAATTCCGCTGACGTTTAAAAATGCTTCGGTACTCTTCCATTGTTCTCGGAATTCCGCTGACATATAAAAATGCTTCGGATATCTTCCATTGTTCTCGGCATTCCGCTGACGTTTAAAAATGCTTCGGAACTCTTCAATTGTTCTCGGAATTCTGCTGAACTTTTAAAATGCTTTGGAACTCTTCCATTGCTCTCGGAATTTGGGTGAAGTTTAAAAATGCTTCGGAACTCTTCTATTGTTCTCGGAATTCCGCTGAAGCTTAAAAATGCTTAAAATCTCTTCCATTGTTCTCGTAATTCTGCTCATGTTTAAAAATGCTTCGGAGCTCTTCCATTGTTCTCGTAATTCCGCTGAAGTTTAAAAATGCTTCGGAACTCTTCCATTGTTCTCGGAATTCCGCTGACGTTTAAAAATGCTTCACAACTCTTCCATTGTTCTCGGAATTCCGCTGACTTTTAAAAATGCTTCGGAACTCTTCCATTGTTCTCCAAATTCCGCTGAAGTTTAAAAATGCTTCGGAACCCTTCCATTGTTCTCGGAATTCTGCTGAAGTTTAAAAATGCTTCAGAACTCTTCCATTGTTCTCAGAATTCCGCTGACGTTTAAAAATGCTTCGGAAATCTTCCATTGTTTTCAAAATTCCGCTGACGCTTAAAAATGCTTCAGAACTCTTCCATTGTTATCGGAATTCCGCTGAAGTTTAAAAATGCTTCGGAACTCTTCCATTGTTCTAGGAATTCTGCTGAAGTCTAAAAATTCATCTGAACTCTTCCATTATTCTCGGAATTCGTGTGAATTTTAAAAATGCTTCGTAACTCTTCTATTGTTCTCGGAATTCCGCTGAAGTTTAAAAATGTTTAAAATCTCTTACATTGTTCTCGGAATTCCGCTGAAGTTTAAAAATGCTTCGGAACTCTTCCATTGTTCTCGGAATTCTGCTGAAGTTTAAAATTGCTTCAGAACTCTTCCATTGTTCTCAGAATTCCGCTGACGTTTAAAAATGCTTCGGTACTCTTCCATTGTTCTCGGAATTCCGCTGACGTTTAAAAATGCTTCGGAACTCTTCCATTGTTATCGGAATTCCGCTGAAGTTTAAAAATGCTTTGGAACTCTTCCATTGTTCTAGGAATTCTGCTGAAGTCTAAAAATTCATCTGAACTCTTTCATTATTCTCGGAATTCGTGTGAATTTTAAAAATGCTTCGGAAATCTTCCATTGTTTTCAAAATTCCGCTGACGCTTAAAAATGCTTCAGAACTCTTCCATTGTTCTCGGAATTCCGCTGACGTTTAATAATGCTTCGCAACTCTTTCATTGTTCTCGGAATTCCGCTGACATTTAAAAATGCTTCGGAACTCTTCCATTGTTCTCGGAATTCCGCTGACATATAAAAATGCTTCGGAAATCTTGCATTGTTCTCGGCATTCCGCTGACATTTAAAAATGCTTCGGAACTCTTCAATTGTTCTCGGAATTCTGCTGAACTTTTAAAATGCTTTGGAACTCTTCCATTGCTCTCGGAATTCGGGTGAAGTTTAAAAATGCTTCGGAACTCTTCTATTGTTCTCGGAATTCCGCTGAAGTTTAAAAATGCTTAAAATCACTTCCATTGTTCTCGTAATTCTGCTCATGTTTAAAAATGCTTCGGAACTCTTCCATTGTTCTCGTAATTCCGCTGAAGTTTAAAAATGGTTCAGAACTCTTCCATTGTTCTCGGAATTCCGATGACGTTTTAAAATGCTTCGGTACTCTTACATTGTTCTCGGAATTCCGCTGACGTTTAAAAATGCTTCGGAACTCTTCCATTGTTATCGGAATTCTGCTGAAGTTTAAAAATGCTTCGGAACTCTTCCATTGTTCTAGGAATTCTGCTGAAGTCTAAAAATTCATCTGAACTCTTCCATTATTCTCGGAATTCGTGTGAATTTTAAAAATGCTTCGGAACTCTTCTATTGTTCTCGGAATTCCGCTGTAGTTTAAAAATGCTTCGGAACTCTTCCATTGTTCTCGGAATTCTGCTGAAGTTTAAAAATGCTTCAGAACTCTTCCATTGTTCTCAGAATTCCGCTGACGTTTAAAAATGCTTCGGAAATCTTCCATTGTTTTCAAAATTCCGCTGACGTTTAAAAATGCTTCAGAACTTTTCCATTGTTCTCCGAATTCTGCTGACGTTTAAAAATGCTTCGGAACTCTTCCATTGTTCTCGGAATTCCGCTGACATTTAAAAATGCTTCACAACTCTTCCATTGTTCTCGGAATTCCTCTGACTTTTAAAAATGCTTCGGAACTCTTCCATTGTTCTCCAAATTCCGCTGAAGTTTAGAAATGCTTCGGAACTCTTCCATTGTTCTCGGAATTCTGCTGAAGTTTAAAAATGCTTCGGAACTCTTCCATTGTTTTCAAAATTCCGCTGATGCTTAAAAATGCTTCAGAACTCTTCCATTGTTCTCGGAATTCCGCTGGTGTTTAATAATGCTTCGCAACTCTTTCATTGTTCTCTGAATTCCGCTGAAGTTTAAAAATGCTTCGGAACTCTTCCATTGTTCTCGGAATTCTGCTGACGTTTAAAAATGCTTCGGAACTCTTCCATTGTTTTCGGAATTCCGTTGAAGTTTAAAAATGCTTCGAAACTCTTCCATTGTTCTCGGAATTCTGCTGAAGTTTAAAAATGCTTCGGAACTCTTCCATTGTTCTCGGAATTCCGCTGACATATAAAAATGCTTCGGAAATCTTGCATTGTTCTCGGCATTTCGCTGACGTTTAAAAATGCTTCGGAACTCTTCAATTGTTCTCGGAATTCTGCTGAACTTTTAAAATGCTATGGAACTCTTCCATTGCTCTCGGAATTCTGCTGAAGTTTAAAAATGCTTCAGAACTCTTACATTGTTCTCGGAATTCTGCTGACGTTTAAAAATGCTTCGGAACTCTTTCATTGTTCTCGGAATTCCGTTGAAGTTTAAAAATGCTTCGAAACTCTTCCATTGTTCTCGGAATTCTGCTGAAGTTTAAAAATGCTTCGTAACTCTTCCATTGTTCTCAGAATTCCGCTGACGTTTAAAAATGCTTCGGTACTCTTCCATTGTTCTCTTAATTCCGCTGACATATAAAAATGCTTCGGAACTCTTCCATTGTTCTCAGAATTCTGCTGAAGTTTAAAAATGCTTCAGAACTCTTCCATTGTTCTCGGAATTCCGCTGACGTTTAAAAATGCTTTGGAACTCTTCCATTGTTCTCGGAATTCCGTTGAAGTTTAAAAATGCTTCGAAACTCTTCCATTGTTCTCGGAATTCTGCTGAAGTTTAAAAATGCTTTGTAACTCTTCCATTGTTCTCAGAATTCTGCTGAAGTTTAAAAATGCTTCGGAACTCTTCTATTGTTCTCAGAATTCTGCTGAAGTTTAAAAATGCTTTGTAACTCTTCCATTGTTCTCAGAATTCCGCTGACGTTTAAAAATGCTTCAGAACTCTTCCATTGTTCTCGGAATTCCGCTGACGTTTAAAAATGCTTCGGAACTCTTCCATTGTTCTCGGAATTCTGCTGAAGTTTAAAAATGCTTCGGAACTCTTCCATTGTTCTCAGAATTCCGCTGACGTTTAAAAATGCTTCGGTACTCTTCCATTGTTCTCGGAATTCCGCTGACATATAAAAATGCTTTGGAAATCTTGCATTGTTCTCGGCATTCCGCTGATGTTTAAAAATGCTTCGGAACTCTTCAATTGTTCTCGGAATTCTGCTGAACTTTTAAAATGCTTTGGAACTCTTCCATTGCTCTCGGAATTCGGGTGAAGTTTAAAAATGCTTCGGAATTCTTCTATTGTTCTCGGAATTCCGCTGAAGCTTAAAAATGCTTAAAATCTCTTCCATTGTTCTCGTAATTCTGCTCATGTTTAAAAATGCTTCGGAGCTCTTCCATTGTTCTCGTAATTCCGCTGAAGTTTAAAAATGCTTCGGAACTCTTCCATTGTTCTCGGAATTCCGCTGACGTTTAAAAATGCTTCGGAACTCTTCCATTGTTCTCCAAATTCCGCTGAAGTTTAAAAATGCTTTGAAACTCTTTCATTGTTCTCGGAATTCTGCTGAAGTTTAAAAATGCTTCAGAACTCTTCCATTGCTCTCGGAATTCCGCTGACGTTTAATAATGCTTCGCAACTCTTACATTGTTCTCGGAATTCTGCTGAAGTTTAAAAATGCTTCGGAACTCTTCCATTGTTCTCGGAATTCCGCTGACATATAAAAATGCTTCGGAAATCTTGCATTGTTCTCGGCATTTCGCTGACGTTTAAAAATGCTTCGGAACTCTTCAATTGTTCTCGGAATTCTGCTGAACTTTTAAAATGCTATGGAACTCTTCCATTGCTCTCGGAATTCTGCTGAAGTTTAAAAATGCTTCAGAACTCTTACATTGTTCTCGGAATTCTGCTGACGTTTAAAAATGCTTCGGAACTCTTTCATTGTTCTCGGAATTCCGTTGAAGTTTAAAAATGCTTCGAAACTCTTCCATTGTTCTCGGAATTCTGCTGAAGTTTAAAAATGCTTCGTAACTCTTCCATTGTTCTCAGAATTCCGCTGACGTTTAAAAATGCTTCGGTACTCTTCCATTGTTCTCTTAATTCCGCTGACATATAAAAATGCTTCGGAACTCTTCCATTGTTCTCAGAATTCTGCTGAAGTTTAAAAATGCTTCAGAACTCTTCCATTGTTCTCGGAATTCCGCTGACGTTTAAAAATGCTTTGGAACTCTTCCATTGTTCTCGGAATTCCGTTGAAGTTTAAAAATGCTTCGAAACTCTTCCATTGTTCTCGGAATTCTGCTGAAGTTTAAAAATGCTTTGTAACTCTTCCATTGTTCTCAGAATTCTGCTGAAGTTTAAAAATGCTTCGGAACTCTTCTATTGTTCTCAGAATTCTGCTGAAGTTTAAAAATGCTTTGTAACTCTTCCATTGTTCTCAGAATTCCGCTGACGTTTAAAAATGCTTCAGAACTCTTCCATTGTTCTCGGAATTCCGCTGACGTTTAAAAATGCTTCGGAACTCTTCCATTGTTCTCGGAATTCTGCTGAAGTTTAAAAATGCTTCGGAACTCTTCCATTGTTCTCAGAATTCCGCTGACGTTTAAAAATGCTTCGGTACTCTTCCATTGTTCTCGGAATTCCGCTGACATATAAAAATGCTTTGGAAATCTTGCATTGTTCTCGGCATTCCGCTGATGTTTAAAAATGCTTCGGAACTCTTCAATTGTTCTCGGAATTCTGCTGAACTTTTAAAATGCTTTGGAACTCTTCCATTGCTCTCGGAATTCGGGTGAAGTTTAAAAATGCTTCGGAATTCTTCTATTGTTCTCGGAATTCCGCTGAAGCTTAAAAATGCTTAAAATCTCTTCCATTGTTCTCGTAATTCTGCTCATGTTTAAAAATGCTTCGGAGCTCTTCCATTGTTCTCGTAATTCCGCTGAAGTTTAAAAATGCTTCGGAACTCTTCCATTGTTCTCGGAATTCCGCTGACGTTTAAAAATGCTTCGGAACTCTTCCATTGTTCTCCAAATTCCGCTGAAGTTTAAAAATGCTTTGAAACTCTTTCATTGTTCTCGGAATTCTGCTGAAGTTTAAAAATGCTTCAGAACTCTTCCATTGCTCTCGGAATTCCGCTGACGTTTAATAATGCTTCGCAACTCTTACATTGTTCTCGGAATTCCGTTGAAGTTTAAAAATGCTTCGAAACTCTTCCATTGTTCTCGGAATTCTGCTGAAGTTTAAAAATGCTTCGGTACTCTTCCATTGTTCTCGGAATTCCGCTGACATATAAAAATGCTTCGGAAATCTTGCATTGTTCTCGGCATTCCGCTGACATTTAAAAATGCTTCGGAACTCTTCAATTGTTCTCGGAATTCTGCTGAACTTTTAAAATGCTTTGGAACTCTTCCATTGCTCTCGGAATTCGGGTGAAGTTTAAAAATGCTTCGGAACTCTTCTATTGTTCTCGGAATTCCGCTGACGTTTAAAAATGCTTCGTTACTCTTCCATTGTTCTCTTAATTCCGCTGATGTTTAATAATGCTTCGGAACTCTTCCATTGTTCTCAGAATTCTGCTGAAGTTTAAAAATGCTTCAGAACTCTTCCATTGTTCTCGGAATTCTGCTGACGTTTAAAAATGCTTCGGAACTCTTTCATTGTTCTCGGAATTCCGTTGAAGTTTAAAAATGCTTCGAAACTCTTCCATTGTTCTCGGAATTCTGCTGAAGTTTAAAAATGCTTCGTAACTCTTCCATTGTTCTCAGAATTCCGCTGACGTTTAAAAATGCTTCGGTACTCTTCCATTGTTCTCTTAATTCCGCTGACATATAAAAATGCTTCGGAACTCTTCCATTGTTCTCAGAATTCTGCTGAAGTTTAAAAATGCTTCAGAACTCTTCCATTGTTCTCGGAATTCCGCTGACGTTTAAAAATGCTTTGGAACTCTTCCATTGTTCTCGGAATTCCGTTGAAGTTTAAAAATGCTTCGAAACTCTTCCATTGTTCTCGGAATTCTGCTGAAGTTTAAAAATGCTTTGTAACTCTTCCATTGTTCTCAGAATTCTGCTGAAGTTTAAAAATGCTTCGGAACTCTTCTATTGTTCTCAGAATTCTGCTGAAGTTTAAAAATGCTTTGTAACTCTTCCATTGTTCTCAGAATTCCGCTGACGTTTAAAAATGCTTCGGTACTCTTCCATTGTTCTCGGAATTCCGCTGACATATAAAAATGCTTTGGAAATCTTGCATTGTTCTCGGCATTCCGCTGATGTTTAAAAATGCTTCGGAACTCTTCAATTGTTCTCGGAATTCTGCTGAACTTTTAAAATGCTTTGGAACTCTTCCATTGCTCTCGGAATTCGGGTGAAGTTTAAAAATGCTTCGGAATTCTTCTATTGTTCTCGGAATTCCGCTGAAGCTTAAAAATGCTTAAAATCTCTTCCATTGTTCTCGTAATTCTGCTCATGTTTAAAAATGCTTCGGAGCTCTTCCATTGTTCTCGTAATTCCGCTGAAGTTTAAAAATGCTTCGGAACTCTTCCATTGTTCTCGGAATTCCGCTGACGTTTAAAAATGCTTCGGAACTCTTCCATTGTTCTCCAAATTCCGCTGAAGTTTAAAAATGCTTTGAAACTCTTTCATTGTTCTCGGAATTCTGCTGAAGTTTAAAAATGCTTCAGAACTCTTCCATTGCTCTCGGAATTCCGCTGACGTTTAATAATGCTTCGCAACTCTTACATTGTTCTCGGAATTCCGTTGAAGTTTAAAAATGCTTCGAAACTCTTCCATTGTTCTCGGAATTCTGCTGAAGTTTAAAAATGCTTCGGTACTCTTCCATTGTTCTCGGAATTCCGCTGACATATAAAAATGCTTCGGAAATCTTGCATTGTTCTCGGCATTCCGCTGACATTTAAAAATGCTTCGGAACTCTTCAATTGTTCTCGGAATTCTGCTGAACTTTTAAAATGCTTTGGAACTCTTCCATTGCTCTCGGAATTCGGGTGAAGTTTAAAAATGCTTCGGAACTCTTCTATTGTTCTCGGAATTCCGCTGACGTTTAAAAATGCTTCGTTACTCTTCCATTGTTCTCTTAATTCCGCTGATGTTTAATAATGCTTCGGAACTCTTCCATTGTTCTCAGAATTCTGCTGAAGTTTAAAAATGCTTCAGAACTCTTCCATTGTTCTCGGAATTCCGCTGACGTTTAAAAATGCTTTGGAACTCTTCCATTGTTCTCGGAATTCCGTTGAAGTTTAAAAATGCTTCGAAACTCTTCCATTGTTCTCGGAATTCTGCTGAAGTTTAAAAATGCTTCAGAACTCTTCCATTGTTCTCGGAATTCCGCTGACGTTTAATAATGCTTCGCAACTCTTTCATTGTTCTCGGAATTCCGCTGACGTTTAAAAATGCTTCGGAACTCTTCCATTGTTCTCGGAATTCCGTTGAAGTTTAAAAATGCTTCGAAACTCTTCCATTGTTCTCGGAATTCTGCTGAAGTTTAAAAATGCTTCGGAACTCTTCCATTGTTCTCGGAATTCCGCTGACATATAAAAATGCTTCGGAAATCTTGCATTGTTCTCAGCATTTCGCTGACGTTTAAAAATGCTTCGGAACTCTTCAATTGTTCTCGGAATTCTGCTGAACTTTTAAAATGCTATGGAACTCTTCCATTGCTCTCGGAATTCTGCTGAAGTTTAAAAATGCTTCAGAACTCTTACATTGTTCTCGGAATTCTGCTGACGTTTAAAAATGCTTCGGAACTCTTTCATTGTTCTCGGAATTCCGTTGAAGTTTAAAAATGCTTCGAAACTCTTCCATTGTTCTCGGAATTCTGCTGAAGTTTAAAAATGCTTCGTAACTCTTCCATTGTTCTCAGAATTCCGCTGACGTTTAAAAATGCTTCGGTACTCTTCCATTGTTCTCTTAATTCCGCTGACATATAAAAATGCTTCGGAACTCTTCCATTGTTCTCAGAATTCTGCTGAAGTTTAAAAATGCTTCAGAACTCTTCCATTGTTCTCGGAATTCCGCTGACGTTTAAAAATGCTTTGGAACTCTTCCATTGTTCTCGGAATTCCGTTGAAGTTTAAAAATGCTTCGAAACTCTTCCATTGTTCTCGGAATTCTGCTGAAGTTTAAAAATGCTTTGTAACTCTTCCATTGTTCTCAGAATTCTGCTGAAGTTTAAAAATGCTTCGGAACTCTTCTATTGTTCTCAGAATTCTGCTGAAGTTTAAAAATGCTTTGTAACTCTTCCATTGTTCTCAGAATTCCGCTGACGTTTAAAAATGCTTCAGAACTCTTCCATTGTTCTCGGAATTCCGCTGACGTTTAAAAATGCTTCGGAACTCTTCCATTGTTCTCGGAATTCTGCTGAAGTTTAAAAATGCTTCGGAACTCTTCCATTGTTCTCAGAATTCCGCTGACGTTTAAAAATGCTTCGGTACTCTTCCATTGTTCTCGGAATTCCGCTGACATATAAAAATGCTTTGGAAATCTTGCATTGTTCTCGGCATTCCGCTGATGTTTAAAAATGCTTCGGAACTCTTCAATTGTTCTCGGAATTCTGCTGAACTTTTAAAATGCTTTGGAACTCTTCCATTGCTCTCGGAATTCGGGTGAAGTTTAAAAATGCTTCGGAACTCTTCTATTGTTCTCGGAATTCCGCTGACGTTTAAAAATGCTTCGTTACTCTTCCATTGTTCTCTTAATTCCGCTGATGTTTAATAATGCTTCGGAACTCTTCCATTGTTCTCAGAATTCTGCTGAAGTTTAAAAATGCTTCAGAACTCTTCCATTGTTCTCGGAATTCTGCTGACGTTTAAAAATGCTTCGGAACTCTTTCATTGTTCTCGGAATTCCGTTGAAGTTTAAAAATGCTTCGAAACTCTTCCATTGTTCTCGGAATTCTGCTGAAGTTTAAAAATGCTTCGTAACTCTTCCATTGTTCTCAGAATTCCGCTGACGTTTAAAAATGCTTCGGTACTCTTCCATTGTTCTCTTAATTCCGCTGACATATAAAAATGCTTCGGAACTCTTCCATTGTTCTCAGAATTCTGCTGAAGTTTAAAAATGCTTCAGAACTCTTCCATTGTTCTCGGAATTCCGCTGACGTTTAAAAATGCTTTGGAACTCTTCCATTGTTCTCGGAATTCCGTTGAAGTTTAAAAATGCTTCGAAACTCTTCCATTGTTCTCGGAATTCTGCTGAAGTTTAAAAATGCTTTGTAACTCTTCCATTGTTCTCAGAATTCTGCTGAAGTTTAAAAATGCTTCGGAACTCTTCTATTGTTCTCAGAATTCTGCTGAAGTTTAAAAATGCTTTGTAACTCTTCCATTGTTCTCAGAATTCCGCTGACGTTTAAAAATGCTTCGGTACTCTTCCATTGTTCTCGGAATTCCGCTGACATATAAAAATGCTTTGGAAATCTTGCATTGTTCTCGGCATTCCGCTGATGTTTAAAAATGCTTCGGAACTCTTCAATTGTTCTCGGAATTCTGCTGAACTTTTAAAATGCTTTGGAACTCTTCCATTGCTCTCGGAATTCGGGTGAAGTTTAAAAATGCTTCGGAATTCTTCTATTGTTCTCGGAATTCCGCTGAAGCTTAAAAATGCTTAAAATCTCTTCCATTGTTCTCGTAATTCTGCTCATGTTTAAAAATGCTTCGGAGCTCTTCCATTGTTCTCGTAATTCCGCTGAAGTTTAAAAATGCTTCGGAACTCTTCCATTGTTCTCGGAATTCCGCTGACGTTTAAAAATGCTTCGGAACTCTTCCATTGTTCTCCAAATTCCGCTGAAGTTTAAAAATGCTTTGAAACTCTTTCATTGTTCTCGGAATTCTGCTGAAGTTTAAAAATGCTTCAGAACTCTTCCATTGCTCTCGGAATTCCGCTGACGTTTAATAATGCTTCGCAACTCTTACATTGTTCTCGGAATTCCGTTGAAGTTTAAAAATGCTTCGAAACTCTTCCATTGTTCTCGGAATTCTGCTGAAGTTTAAAAATGCTTCGGTACTCTTCCATTGTTCTCGGAATTCCGCTGACATATAAAAATGCTTCGGAAATCTTGCATTGTTCTCGGCATTCCGCTGACATTTAAAAATGCTTCGGAACTCTTCAATTGTTCTCGGAATTCTGCTGAACTTTTAAAATGCTTTGGAACTCTTCCATTGCTCTCGGAATTCGGGTGAAGTTTAAAAATGCTTCGGAACTCTTCTATTGTTCTCGGAATTCCGCTGACGTTTAAAAATGCTTCGTTACTCTTCCATTGTTCTCTTAATTCCGCTGATGTTTAATAATGCTTCGGAACTCTTCCATTGTTCTCAGAATTCTGCTGAAGTTTAAAAATGCTTCAGAACTCTTCCATTGTTCTCGGAATTCCGCTGACGTTTAAAAATGCTTTGGAACTCTTCCATTGTTCTCGGAATTCCGTTGAAGTTTAAAAATGCTTCGAAACTCTTCCATTGTTCTCGGAATTCTGCTGAAGTTTAAAAATGCTTCAGAACTCTTCCATTGTTCTCGGAATTCCGCTGACGTTTAATAATGCTTCGCAACTCTTTCATTGTTCTCGGAATTCCGCTGACGTTTAAAAATGCTTCGGAACTCTTCCATTGTTCTCGGAATTCCGTTGAAGTTTAAAAATGCTTCGAAACTCTTCCATTGTTCTCGGAATTCTGCTGAAGTTTAAAAATGCTTCGGAACTCTTCCATTGTTCTCGGAATTCCGCTGACATATAAAAATGCTTCGGAAATCTTGCATTGTTCTCAGCATTTCGCTGACGTTTAAAAATGCTTCGGAACTCTTCAATTGTTCTCGGAATTCTGCTGAACTTTTAAAATGCTATGGAACTCTTCCATTGCTCTCGGAATTCTGCTGAAGTTTAAAAATGCTTCAGAACTCTTACATTGTTCTCGGAATTCTGCTGACGTTTAAAAATGCTTCGGAACTCTTTCATTGTTCTCGGAATTCCGTTGAAGTTTAAAAATGCTTCGAAACTCTTCCATTGTTCTCGGAATTCTGCTGAAGTTTAAAAATGCTTCGTAACTCTTCCATTGTTCTCAGAATTCCGCTGACGTTTAAAAATGCTTCGGTACTCTTCCATTGTTCTCTTAATTCCGCTGACATATAAAAATGCTTCGGAACTCTTCCATTGTTCTCAGAATTCTGCTGAAGTTTAAAAATGCTTCAGAACTCTTCCATTGTTCTCGGAATTCCGCTGACGTTTAAAAATGCTTTGGAACTCTTCCATTGTTCTCGGAATTCCGTTGAAGTTTAAAAATGCTTCGAAACTCTTCCATTGTTCTCGGAATTCTGCTGAAGTTTAAAAATGCTTTGTAACTCTTCCATTGTTCTCAGAATTCTGCTGAAGTTTAAAAATGCTTCGGAACTCTTCTATTGTTCTCAGAATTCTGCTGAAGTTTAAAAATGCTTTGTAACTCTTCCATTGTTCTCAGAATTCCGCTGACGTTTAAAAATGCTTCAGAACTCTTCCATTGTTCTCGGAATTCCGCTGACGTTTAAAAATGCTTCGGAACTCTTCCATTGTTCTCGGAATTCTGCTGAAGTTTAAAAATGCTTCGGAACTCTTCCATTGTTCTCAGAATTCCGCTGACGTTTAAAAATGCTTCGGTACTCTTCCATTGTTCTCGGAATTCCGCTGACATATAAAAATGCTTTGGAAATCTTGCATTGTTCTCGGCATTCCGCTGATGTTTAAAAATGCTTCGGAACTCTTCAATTGTTCTCGGAATTCTGCTGAACTTTTAAAATGCTTTGGAACTCTTCCATTGCTCTCGGAATTCGGGTGAAGTTTAAAAATGCTTCGGAACTCTTCTATTGTTCTCGGAATTCCGCTGACGTTTAAAAATGCTTCGTTACTCTTCCATTGTTCTCTTAATTCCGCTGATGTTTAATAATGCTTCGGAACTCTTCCATTGTTCTCAGAATTCTGCTGAAGTTTAAAAATGCTTCAGAACTCTTCCATTGTTCTCGGAATTCTGCTGACGTTTAAAAATGCTTCGGAACTCTTTCATTGTTCTCGGAATTCCGTTGAAGTTTAAAAATGCTTCGAAACTCTTCCATTGTTCTCGGAATTCTGCTGAAGTTTAAAAATGCTTCGTAACTCTTCCATTGTTCTCAGAATTCCGCTGACGTTTAAAAATGCTTCGGTACTCTTCCATTGTTCTCTTAATTCCGCTGACATATAAAAATGCTTCGGAACTCTTCCATTGTTCTCAGAATTCTGCTGAAGTTTAAAAATGCTTCAGAACTCTTCCATTGTTCTCGGAATTCCGCTGACGTTTAAAAATGCTTTGGAACTCTTCCATTGTTCTCGGAATTCCGTTGAAGTTTAAAAATGCTTCGAAACTCTTCCATTGTTCTCGGAATTCTGCTGAAGTTTAAAAATGCTTTGTAACTCTTCCATTGTTCTCAGAATTCTGCTGAAGTTTAAAAATGCTTCGGAACTCTTCTATTGTTCTCAGAATTCTGCTGAAGTTTAAAAATGCTTTGTAACTCTTCCATTGTTCTCAGAATTCCGCTGACGTTTAAAAATGCTTCGGTACTCTTCCATTGTTCTCGGAATTCCGCTGACATATAAAAATGCTTTGGAAATCTTGCATTGTTCTCGGCATTCCGCTGATGTTTAAAAATGCTTCGGAACTCTTCAATTGTTCTCGGAATTCTGCTGAACTTTTAAAATGCTTTGGAACTCTTCCATTGCTCTCGGAATTCGGGTGAAGTTTAAAAATGCTTCGGAATTCTTCTATTGTTCTCGGAATTCCGCTGAAGCTTAAAAATGCTTAAAATCTCTTCCATTGTTCTCGTAATTCTGCTCATGTTTAAAAATGCTTCGGAGCTCTTCCATTGTTCTCGTAATTCCGCTGAAGTTTAAAAATGCTTCGGAACTCTTCCATTGTTCTCGGAATTCCGCTGACGTTTAAAAATGCTTCGGAACTCTTCCATTGTTCTCCAAATTCCGCTGAAGTTTAAAAATGCTTTGAAACTCTTCCATTGTTCTCGGAATTCTGCTGAAGTTTAAAAATGCTTCAGAACTCTTCCATTGCTCTCGGAATTCCGCTGACGTTTAATAATGCTTCGCAACTCTTACATTGTTCTCGGAATTCCGTTGAAGTTTAAAAATGCTTCGAAACTCTTCCATTGTTCTCGGAATTCTGCTGAAGTTTAAAAATGCTTCGGTACTCTTCCATTGTTCTCGGAATTCCGCTGACATATAAAAATGCTTCGGAAATCTTGCATTGTTCTCGGCATTCCGCTGACATTTAAAAATGCTTCGGAACTCTTCAATTGTTCTCGGAATTCTGCTGAACTTTTAAAATGCTTTGGAACTCTTCCATTGCTCTCGGAATTCGGGTGAAGTTTAAAAATGCTTCGGAACTCTTCTATTGTTCTCGGAATTCCGCTGACGTTTAAAAATGCTTCGTTACTCTTCCATTGTTCTCTTAATTCCGCTGATGTTTAATAATGCTTCGGAACTCTTCCATTGTTCTCAGAATTCTGCTGAAGTTTAAAAATGCTTCAGAACTCTTCCATTGTTCTCGGAATTCCGCTGACGTTTAAAAATGCTTTGGAACTCTTCCATTGTTCTCGGAATTCCGTTGAAGTTTAAAAATGCTTCGAAACTCTTCCATTGTTCTCGGAATTCTGCTGGAGTTTAAAAATGCTTCGTAACTCTTCCATTGTTCTCAGAATTCCGATGACGTTTAAAAATGCTTCGGTACTCTTCCATTGTTCTCAGAATTCCACTGACATATAAAAATGCTTCGGAAATCTTGCATTGTTCTCGGCATTCCGCTGACGTTTAAAAATGCTTCGGAACTCTTCCATTGTTCTCGGAATTCTGCTGAAGTTTAAAAATGCTTCGGAACTCTTCCATTGTTCTCGGAATTCCGCTGACATATAAAAATGCTTCGGAAATCTTGCATTGTTCTCGGCATTTCGCTGACGTTTAAAAATGCTTCGGAACTCTTCAATTGTTCTCGGAATTCTGCTGAACTTTTAAAATGCTATGGAACTCTTCCATTGCTCTCGGAATTCTGCTGAAGTTTAAAAATGCTTCAGAACTCTTACATTGTTCTCGGAATTCTGCTGACGTTTAAAAATGCTTCGGAACTCTTTCATTGTTCTCGGAATTCCGTTGAAGTTTAAAAATGCTTCGAAACTCTTCCATTGTTCTCGGAATTCTGCTGAAGTTTAAAAATGCTTCGTAACTCTTCCATTGTTCTCAGAATTCCGCTGACGTTTAAAAATGCTTCGGTACTCTTCCATTGTTCTCTTAATTCCGCTGACATATAAAAATGCTTCGGAACTCTTCCATTGTTCTCAGAATTCTGCTGAAGTTTAAAAATGCTTCAGAACTCTTCCATTGTTCTCAGAATTCCGCTGACGTTTAAAAATGCTTCGGAAATCTTCCATTGTTTTCAAAATTCCGCTGACGCTTAAAAATGCTTCAGAACTCTTCCATTGTTCTCGGAATTCCGCTGACGTTTAATAATGCTTCGCAACTCTTTCATTGTTCTCGGAATTCCGCTGACGTTTAAAAATGCTTCGGAACTCTTCCATTGTTCTCGGAATTCCGTTGAAGTTTAAAAATGCTTCGAAACTCTTCCATTGTTCTCGGAATTCTGCTGAAGTTTAAAAATGCTTTGAAACTCTTTCATTGTTCTCGGAATTCCGCTGATGTTTAATAATGCTTCGGAACTCTTCCATTGTTCTCGTAATTCCGCTGAAGTTTAAAAATGCTTCGGAACTCTTCCATTGTTCTCGGAATTCTGCTGAAGTTTAAAAATGCTTCGGAACTCTCCCATTGTTCTCAGAATTCCGCTGACGTTTAAAAATGCTTCGGTACTCTTCCATTGTTCTCGGAATTCCGCTGACATATAAAAATGCTTCGGATATCTTCCATTGTTCTCGGCATTCCGCTGACGTTTAAAAATGCTTCGGAACTCTTCAATTGTTCTCGGAATTCTGCTGAACTTTTAAAATGCTTTGGAACTCTTCCATTGCTCTCGGAATTTGGGTGAAGTTTAAAAATGCTTCGGAACTCTTCTATTGTTCTCGGAATTCCGCTGAAGCTTAAAAATGCTTAAAATCTCTTCCATTGTTCTCGTAATTCTGCTCATGTTTAAAAATGCTTCGGAGCTCTTCCATTGTTCTCGTAATTCCGCTGAAGTTTAAAAATGCTTCGGAACTCTTCCATTGTTCTCGGAATTCCGCTGACGTTTAAAAATGCTTCACAACTCTTCCATTGTTCTCGGAATTCCGCTGACTTTTAAAAATGCTTCGGAACTCTTCCATTGTTCTCCAAATTCCGCTGAAGTTTAAAAATGCTTCGGAACCCTTCCATTGTTCTCGGAATTCTGCTGAAGTTTAAAAATGCTTCAGAACTCTTCCATTGTTCTCAGAATTCCGCTGACGTTTAAAAATGCTTCGGAAATCTTCCATTGTTTTCAAAATTCCGCTGACGCTTAAAAATGCTTCAGAACTCTTCCATTGTTCTCGGAATTCCGCTGACGTTTAATAATGCTTCGCAAATCTTTCATTGTTCTCGGAATTCCGCTGACGTTTAAAAATGCTTCGGAACTCTTCCATTGTTCTCGGAATTCCGTTGAAGTTTAAAAATGCTTCGAAACTCTTCCATTGTTCTCGGAATTCTGCTGAAGTTTAAAAATGCTTTGAAACTCTTTCATTGTTCTCGGAATTCTGCTGAAGTTTAAAAATGCTTCAGAACTCCTCCATTGCTCTCGGAATTCCGCTGACATATAAAAATGCTTCGGAAATCTTGCATTGTTCTCGGCATTCCGCTGACATTTAAAAATGATTCGGAACTCTTCAATTGTTCTCGGAATTCTGCTGAACTTTTAAAATGCTTTGGAACTCTTCCATTGCTCTCGGAATTCGGGTGAAGTTTAAAAATGCTTCGGAACTCTTCTATTGTTCTCGAAATTCCGCTGAAGTTTAAAAATGCTTAAAATCTCTTCCATTGTTCTCGTAATTCTGCTCATGTTTAAAAATGCTTCGGTACTCTTCCATTGTTCTCGTAATTCCGCTGAAGTTTAAAAATGGTTCGGAACTCTACCATTGTTCTCGGAATTCCGATGACGTTTTAAAATGCTTCGGTACTCTTCCATTGTTCTCGGAATTCCGCTGACGTTTAAAAATGCTTCGGAACTCTTCCATTGTTATCGGAATTCCGCTGAAGTTTAAAAATGCTTCGGAACTCTTCCATTGTTCTAGGAATTCTGCTGAAGTCTAAAAATTCATCTGAACTCTTCCATTATTCTCGGAATTCGTGTGAATTTTAAAAATGCTTCGTAACTCTTCTATTGTTCTCGGAATTCCGCTGAAGTTTAAAAATGTTTAAAATCTCTTACATTGTTCTCGGAATTCCGCTGAAGTTTAAAAATGCTTCGGAACTCTTCCATTGTTCTCGGAATTCTGCTGAAGTTTAAAAATGCTTCAGAACTCTTCCATTGTTCTCAGAATTCCGCTGACGTTTAAAAATGCTTCGGTACTCTTCCATTGTTCTCGGAATTCCGCTGACGTTTAAAAATGCTTCGGAACTCTTCCATTGTTATCGGAATTCCGCTGAAGTTTAAAAATGCTTTGGAACTCTTCCATTGTTCTAGGAATTCTGCTGAAGTCTAAAAATTCATCTGAACTCTTTCATTATTCTCGGAATTCGTGTGAATTTTAAAAATGCTTCGGAAATCTTCCATTGTTTTCAAAATTCCGCTGACGCTTAAAAATGCTTCAGAACTCTTCCATTGTTCTCGGAATTCCGCTGACGTTTAATAATGCTTCGCAACTCTTTCATTGTTCTCGGAATTCCGCTGACATTTAAAAATGCTTCGGAACTCTTCCATTGTTCTCGGAATTCCGCTGACATATAAAAATGCTTCGGAAATCTTGCATTGTTCTCGGCATTCCGCTGACATTTAAAAATGCTTCGGAACTCTTCAATTGTTCTCGGAATTCTGCTGAACTTTTAAAATGCTTTGGAACTCTTCCATTGCTCTCGGAATTCGGGTGAAGTTTAAAAATGCTTCGGAACTCTTCTATTGTTCTCGGAATTCCGCTGAAGTTTAAAAATGCTTAAAATCACTTCCATTGTTCTCGTAATTCTGCTCATGTTTAAAAATGCTTCGGAACTCTTCCATTGTTCTCGTAATTCCGCTGAAGTTTAAAAATGGTTCGGAACTCTTCCATTGTTCTCGGAATTCCGATGACGTTTTAAAATGCTTCGGTACTCTTACATTGTTCTCGGAATTCCGCTGACGTTTAAAAATGCTTCGGAACTCTTCCATTGTTATCGGAATTCTGCTGAAGTTTAAAAATGCTTCGGAACTCTTCCATTGTTCTAGGAATTCTGCTGAAGTCTAAAAATTCATCTGAACTCTTCCATTATTCTCGGAATTCGTGTGAATTTTAAAAATGCTTCGGAACTCTTCTATTGTTCTCGGAATTCCGCTGTAGTTTAAAAATGCTTCGGAACTCTTCCATTGTTCTCGGAATTCTGCTGAAGTTTAAAAATGCTTCAGAACTCTTCCATTGTTCTCAGAATTCCGCTGACGTTTAAAAATGCTTCGGAAATCTTCCATTGTTTTCAAAATTCCGCTGACGTTTAAAAATGCTTCAGAACTCTTCCATTGTTCTCGGAATTCCGCTGGTGTTTAATAATGCTTCGCAACTCTTTCATTGTTCTCTGAATTCCGCTGAAGTTTAAAAATGCTTCGGAACTCTTCCATTGTTCTCGGAATTCTGCTGACGTTTAAAAATGCTTCGGAACTCTTCCATTGTTCTCGGAATTCCGTTGAAGTTTAAAAATGATTCGAAACTCTTCCATTGTTCTCGGAATTCTGCTGAAGTTTAAAAATGCTTCAGAACTCTTCCATTGTTCTCGGAATTCCGCTGACGTTTAATAATGCTTCGCAACTCTTTCATTGTTCTCGGAATTCCGCTGACGTTTAAAAATGCTTCGGAACTCTTCCATTGTTCTCGGAATTCCGTTGAAGTTTAAAAATGCTTCGAAACTCTTCCATTGTTCTCGGAATTCTGCTGAAGTTTAAAAATGCTTCGGAACTCTTCCATTGTTCTCGGAATTCCGCTGACATATAAAAATGCTTCGGAAATCTTGCATTGTTCTCGGCATTTCGCTGACGTTTAAAAATGCTTCGGAACTCTTCAATTGTTCTCGGAATTCTGCTGAACTTTTAAAATGCTATGGAACTCTTCCATTGCTCTCGGAATTCTGCTGAAGTTTAAAAATGCTTCAGAACTCTTACATTGTTCTCGGAATTCTGCTGACGTTTAAAAATGCTTCGGAACTCTTTCATTGTTCTCGGAATTCCGTTGAAGTTTAAAAATGCTTCGAAACTCTTCCATTGTTCTCGGAATTCTGCTGAAGTTTAAAAATGCTTCGTAACTCTTCCATTGTTCTCAGAATTCCGCTGACGTTTAAAAATGCTTCGGTACTCTTCCATTGTTCTCTTAATTCCGCTGACATATAAAAATGCTTCGGAACTCTTCCATTGTTCTCAGAATTCTGCTGAAGTTTAAAAATGCTTCAGAACTCTTCCATTGTTCTCGGAATTCCGCTGACGTTTAAAAATGCTTTGGAACTCTTCCATTGTTCTCGGAATTCCGTTGAAGTTTAAAAATGCTTCGAAACTCTTCCATTGTTCTCGGAATTCTGCTGAAGTTTAAAAATGCTTTGTAACTCTTCCATTGTTCTCAGAATTCTGCTGAAGTTTAAAAATGCTTCGGAACTCTTCTATTGTTCTCAGAATTCTGCTGAAGTTTAAAAATGCTTTGTAACTCTTCCATTGTTCTCAGAATTCCGCTGACGTTTAAAAATGCTTCAGAACTCTTCCATTGTTCTCGGAATTCCGCTGACGTTTAAAAATGCTTCGGAACTCTTCCATTGTTCTCGGAATTCTGCTGAAGTTTAAAAATGCTTCGGAACTCTTCCATTGTTCTCAGAATTCCGCTGACGTTTAAAAATGCTTCGGTACTCTTCCATTGTTCTCGGAATTCCGCTGACATATAAAAATGCTTTGGAAATCTTGCATTGTTCTCGGCATTCCGCTGATGTTTAAAAATGCTTCGGAACTCTTCAATTGTTCTCGGAATTCTGCTGAACTTTTAAAATGCTTTGGAACTCTTCCATTGCTCTCGGAATTCGGGTGAAGTTTAAAAATGCTTCGGAATTCTTCTATTGTTCTCGGAATTCCGCTGAAGCTTAAAAATGCTTAAAATCTCTTCCATTGTTCTCGTAATTCTGCTCATGTTTAAAAATGCTTCGGAGCTCTTCCATTGTTCTCGTAATTCCGCTGAAGTTTAAAAATGCTTCGGAACTCTTCCATTGTTCTCGGAATTCCGCTGACGTTTAAAAATGCTTCGGAACTCTTCCATTGTTCTCCAAATTCCGCTGAAGTTTAAAAATGCTTTGAAACTCTTTCATTGTTCTCGGAATTCTGCTGAAGTTTAAAAATGCTTCAGAACTCTTCCATTGCTCTCGGAATTCCGCTGACGTTTAATAATGCTTCGCAACTCTTACATTGTTCTCGGAATTCTGCTGAAGTTTAAAAATGCTTCGGAACTCTTCCATTGTTCTCGGAATTCCGCTGACATATAAAAATGCTTCGGAAATCTTGCATTGTTCTCGGCATTTCGCTGACGTTTAAAAATGCTTCGGAACTCTTCAATTGTTCTCGGAATTCTGCTGAACTTTTAAAATGCTATGGAACTCTTCCATTGCTCTCGGAATTCTGCTGAAGTTTAAAAATGCTTCAGAACTCTTACATTGTTCTCGGAATTCTGCTGACGTTTAAAAATGCTTCGGAACTCTTTCATTGTTCTCGGAATTCCGTTGAAGTTTAAAAATGCTTCGAAACTCTTCCATTGTTCTCGGAATTCTGCTGAAGTTTAAAAATGCTTCGTAACTCTTCCATTGTTCTCAGAATTCCGCTGACGTTTAAAAATGCTTCGGTACTCTTCCATTGTTCTCTTAATTCCGCTGACATATAAAAATGCTTCGGAACTCTTCCATTGTTCTCAGAATTCTGCTGAAGTTTAAAAATGCTTCAGAACTCTTCCATTGTTCTCGGAATTCCGCTGACGTTTAAAAATGCTTTGGAACTCTTCCATTGTTCTCGGAATTCCGTTGAAGTTTAAAAATGCTTCGAAACTCTTCCATTGTTCTCGGAATTCTGCTGAAGTTTAAAAATGCTTTGTAACTCTTCCATTGTTCTCAGAATTCTGCTGAAGTTTAAAAATGCTTCGGAACTCTTCTATTGTTCTCAGAATTCTGCTGAAGTTTAAAAATGCTTTGTAACTCTTCCATTGTTCTCAGAATTCCGCTGACGTTTAAAAATGCTTCAGAACTCTTCCATTGTTCTCGGAATTCCGCTGACGTTTAAAAATGCTTCGGAACTCTTCCATTGTTCTCGGAATTCTGCTGAAGTTTAAAAATGCTTCGGAACTCTTCCATTGTTCTCAGAATTCCGCTGACGTTTAAAAATGCTTCGGTACTCTTCCATTGTTCTCGGAATTCCGCTGACATATAAAAATGCTTTGGAAATCTTGCATTGTTCTCGGCATTCCGCTGATGTTTAAAAATGCTTCGGAACTCTTCAATTGTTCTCGGAATTCTGCTGAACTTTTAAAATGCTTTGGAACTCTTCCATTGCTCTCGGAATTCGGGTGAAGTTTAAAAATGCTTCGGAATTCTTCTATTGTTCTCGGAATTCCGCTGAAGCTTAAAAATGCTTAAAATCTCTTCCATTGTTCTCGTAATTCTGCTCATGTTTAAAAATGCTTCGGAACTCTTCCATTGTTCTCGGAATTCCGCTGACGTTTAAAAATGCTTCGGAACTCTTCCATTGTTCTCCAAATTCCGCTGAAGTTTAAAAATGCTTTGAAACTCTTTCATTGTTCTCGGAATTCTGCTGAAGTTTAAAAATGCTTCAGAACTCTTCCATTGCTCTCGGAATTCCGCTGACGTTTAATAATGCTTCGCAACTCTTACATTGTTCTCGGAATTCCGTTGAAGTTTAAAAATGCTTCGAAACTCTTCCATTGTTCTCGGAATTCTGCTGAAGTTTAAAAATGCTTCGGTACTCTTCCATTGTTCTCGGAATTCCGCTGACATATAAAAATGCTTCGGAAATCTTGCATTGTTCTCGGCATTCCGCTGACATTTAAAAATGCTTCGGAACTCTTCAATTGTTCTCGGAATTCTGCTGAACTTTTAAAATGCTTTGGAACTCTTCCATTGCTCTCGGAATTCGGGTGAAGTTTAAAAATGCTTCGGAACTCTTCTATTGTTCTCGGAATTCCGCTGACGTTTAAAAATGCTTCGTTACTCTTCCATTGTTCTCTTAATTCCGCTGATGTTTAATAATGCTTCGGAACTCTTCCATTGTTCTCAGAATTCTGCTGAAGTTTAAAAATGCTTCAGAACTCTTCCATTGTTCTCGGAATTCTGCTGACGTTTAAAAATGCTTCGGAACTCTTTCATTGTTCTCGGAATTCCGTTGAAGTTTAAAAATGCTTCGAAACTCTTCCATTGTTCTCGTAATTCTGCTGAAGTTTAAAAATGCTTCGTAACTCTTCCATTGTTCTCAGAATTCCGCTGACGTTTAAAAATGCTTCGGTACTCTTCCATTGTTCTCTTAATTCCGCTGACATATAAAAATGCTTCGGAACTCTTCCATTGTTCTCAGAATTCTGCTGAAGTTTAAAAATGCTTCAGAACTCTTCCATTGTTCTCGGAATTCCGCTGACGTTTAAAAATGCTTTGGAACTCTTCCATTGTTCTCGGAATTCCGTTGAAGTTTAAAAATGCTTCGAAACTCTTCCATTGTTCTCGGAATTCTGCTGAAGTTTAAAAATGCTTTGTAACTCTTCCATTGTTCTCAGAATTCTGCTGAAGTTTAAAAATGCTTCGGAACTCTTCCATTGTTCTCGGAATTCCGCTGACGTTTAAAAATGCTTCGGAACTCTTCCATTGTTCTCGGAATTCTGCTGAAGTTTAAAAATGCTTCGGAACTCTTCCATTGTTCTCAGAATTCCGCTGACGTTTAAAAATGCTTCGGTACTCTTCCATTGTTCTCGGAATTCCGCTGACATATAAAAATGCTTTGGAAATCTTGCATTGTTCTCGGCATTCCGCTGATGTTTAAAAATGCTTCGGAACTCTTCAATTGTTCTCGGAATTCTGCTGAACTTTTAAAATGCTTTGGAACTCTTCCATTGCTCTCGGAATTCGGGTGAAGTTTAAAAATGCTTCGGAATTCTTCTATTGTTCTCGGAATTCCGCTGAAGCTTAAAAATGCTTAAAATCTCTTCCATTGTTCTCGTAATTCTGCTCATGTTTAAAAATGCTTCGGAGCTCTTCCATTGTTCTCGTAATTCCGCTGAAGTTTAAAAATGCTTCGGAACTCTTCCATTGTTCTCGGAATTCCGCTGACGTTTAAAAATGCTTCGGAACTCTTCCATTGTTCTCCAAATTCCGCTGAAGTTTAAAAATGCTTTGAAACTCTTTCATTGTTCTCGGAATTCTGCTGAAGTTTAAAAATGCTTCAGAACTCTTCCATTGCTCTCGGAATTCCGCTGACGTTTAATAATGCTTCGCAACTCTTACATTGTTCTCGGAATTCTGCTGAAGTTTAAAAATGCTTCGGAACTCTTCCATTGTTCTCGGAATTCCGCTGACATATAAAAATGCTTCGGAAATCTTGCATTGTTCTCGGCATTTCGCTGACGTTTAAAAATGCTTCGGAACTCTTCAATTGTTCTCGGAATTCTGCTGAACTTTTAAAATGCTATGGAACTCTTCCATTGCTCTCGGAATTCTGCTGAAGTTTAAAAATGCTTCAGAACTCTTACATTGTTCTCGGAATTCTGCTGACGTTTAAAAATGCTTCGGAACTCTTTCATTGTTCTCGGAATTCCGTTGAAGTTTAAAAATGCTTCGAAACTCTTCCATTGTTCTCGGAATTCTGCTGAAGTTTAAAAATGCTTCGTAACTCTTCCATTGTTCTCAGAATTCCGCTGACGTTTAAAAATGCTTCGGTACTCTTCCATTGTTCTCTTAATTCCGCTGACATATAAAAATGCTTCGGAACTCTTCCATTGTTCTCAGAATTCTGCTGAAGTTTAAAAATGCTTCAGAACTCTTCCATTGTTCTCGGAATTCCGCTGACGTTTAAAAATGCTTTGGAACTCTTCCATTGTTCTCGGAATTCCGTTGAAGTTTAAAAATGCTTCGAAACTCTTCCATTGTTCTCGGAATTCTGCTGAAGTTTAAAAATGCTTTGTAACTCTTCCATTGTTCTCAGAATTCTGCTGAAGTTTAAAAATGCTTCGGAACTCTTCTATTGTTCTCAGAATTCTGCTGAAGTTTAAAAATGCTTTGTAACTCTTCCATTGTTCTCAGAATTCCGCTGACGTTTAAAAATGCTTCAGAACTCTTCCATTGTTCTCGGAATTCCGCTGACGTTTAAAAATGCTTCGGAACTCTTCCATTGTTCTCGGAATTCTGCTGAAGTTTAAAAATGCTTCGGAACTCTTCCATTGTTCTCAGAATTCCGCTGACGTTTAAAAATGCTTCGGTACTCTTCCATTGTTCTCGGAATTCCGCTGACATATAAAAATGCTTTGGAAATCTTGCATTGTTCTCGGCATTCCGCTGATGTTTAAAAATGCTTCGGAACTCTTCAATTGTTCTCGGAATTCTGCTGAACTTTTAAAATGCTTTGGAACTCTTCCATTGCTCTCGGAATTCGGGTGAAGTTTAAAAATGCTTCGGAATTCTTCTATTGTTCTCGGAATTCCGCTGAAGCTTAAAAATGCTTAAAATCTCTTCCATTGTTCTCGTAATTCTGCTCATGTTTAAAAATGCTTCGGAACTCTTCCATTGTTCTCGGAATTCCGCTGACGTTTAAAAATGCTTCGGAACTCTTCCATTGTTCTCCAAATTCCGCTGAAGTTTAAAAATGCTTTGAAACTCTTTCATTGTTCTCGGAATTCTGCTGAAGTTTAAAAATGCTTCAGAACTCTTCCATTGCTCTCGGAATTCCGCTGACGTTTAATAATGCTTCGCAACTCTTACATTGTTCTCGGAATTCCGTTGAAGTTTAAAAATGCTTCGAAACTCTTCCATTGTTCTCGGAATTCTGCTGAAGTTTAAAAATGCTTCGGTACTCTTCCATTGTTCTCGGAATTCCGCTGACATATAAAAATGCTTCGGAAATCTTGCATTGTTCTCGGCATTCCGCTGACATTTAAAAATGCTTCGGAACTCTTCAATTGTTCTCGGAATTCTGCTGAACTTTTAAAATGCTTTGGAACTCTTCCATTGCTCTCGGAATTCGGGTGAAGTTTAAAAATGCTTCGGAACTCTTCTATTGTTCTCGGAATTCCGCTGACGTTTAAAAATGCTTCGTTACTCTTCCATTGTTCTCTTAATTCCGCTGATGTTTAATAATGCTTCGGAACTCTTCCATTGTTCTCAGAATTCTGCTGAAGTTTAAAAATGCTTCAGAACTCTTCCATTGTTCTCGGAATTCTGCTGACGTTTAAAAATGCTTCGAAACTCTTCCATTGTTCTCGGAATTCTGCTGAAGTTTAAAAATGCTTCGTAACTCTTCCATTGTTCTCAGAATTCCGCTGACGTTTAAAAATGCTTCGGTACTCTTCCATTGTTCTCTTAATTCCGCTGACATATAAAAATGCTTCGGAACTCTTCCATTGTTCTCAGAATTCTGCTGAAGTTTAAAAATGCTTCAGAACTCTTCCATTGTTCTCGGAATTCCGCTGACGTTTAAAAATGCTTTGGAACTCTTCCATTGTTCTCGGAATTCCGTTGAAGTTTAAAAATGCTTCGAAACTCTTCCATTGTTCTCGGAATTCTGCTGAAGTTTAAAAATGCTTTGTAACTCTTCCATTGTTCTCAGAATTCTGCTGAAGTTTAAAAATGCTTCGGAACTCTTCTATTGTTCTCAGAATTCTGCTGAAGTTTAAAAATGCTTTGTAACTCTTCCATTGTTCTCAGAATTCCGCTGACGTTTAAAAATGCTTCGGTACTCTTCCATTGTTCTCGGAATTCCGCTGACATATAAAAATGCTTTGGAAATCTTGCATTGTTCTCGGCATTCCGCTGATGTTTAAAAATGCTTCGGAACTCTTCCATTGTTCTCGTAATTCCGCTGAAGTTTAAAAATGCTTCGGAACTCTTCCATTGTTCTCGGAATTCCGCTGACGTTTAAAAATGCTTCGGAACTCTTCCATTGTTCTCCAAATTCCGCTGAAGTTTAAAAATGCTTTGAAACTCTTTCATTGTTCTCGGAATTCTGCTGAAGTTTAAAAATGCTTCAGAACTCTTCCATTGCTCTCGGAATTCCGCTGACGTTTAATAATGCTTCGCAACTCTTACATTGTTCTCGGAATTCCGTTGAAGTTTAAAAATGCTTCGAAACTCTTCCATTGTTCTCGGAATTCTGCTGAAGTTTAAAAATGCTTCGGTACTCTTCCATTGTTCTCGGAATTCCGCTGACATATAAAAATGCTTCGGAAATCTTGCATTGTTCTCGGCATTCCGCTGACATTTAAAAATGCTTCGGAACTCTTCAATTGTTCTCGGAATTCTGCTGAACTTTTAAAATGCTTTGGAACTCTTCCATTGCTCTCGGAATTCGGGTGAAGTTTAAAAATGCTTCGGAACTCTTCTATTGTTCTCGGAATTCCGCTGACGTTTAAAAATGCTTCGTTACTCTTCCATTGTTCTCTTAATTCCGCTGATGTTTAATAATGCTTCGGAACTCTTCCATTGTTCTCAGAATTCTGCTGAAGTTTAAAAATGCTTCAGAACTCTTCCATTGTTCTCGGAATTCCGCTGACGTTTAAAAATGCTTTGGAACTCTTCCATTGTTCTCGGAATTCCGTTGAAGTTTAAAAATGCTTCGAAACTCTTCCATTGTTCTCGGAATTCTGCTGGAGTTTAAAAATGCTTCGTAACTCTTCCATTGTTCTCAGAATTCCGATGACGTTTAAAAATGCTTCGGTACTCTTCCATTGTTCTCAGAATTCCACTGACATATAAAAATGCTTCGGAAATCTTGCATTGTTCTCGGCATTCCGCTGACGTTTAAAAATGCTTCGGAACTCTTCCATTGTTCTCGGAATTCTGCTGAAGTTTAAAAATGCTTCGGAACTCTTCCATTGTTTTCAAATTTCTGCTGACGTTTAAAAATGCTTCAGAACTCTTCCATTGTTCTCGGAATTCCGCTGACGTTTAAAAATGCTTTGGAACTCTTCCATTGTTCTCGGAATTCCGCTGAAGTTTAAAAATGCTTCGGAACTCTTCCATTGTTCTCAGAATTCTGCTGACGTTTAAAAATGGTTCGGAACTCTTCCATTGTTCTCGGAATTCTGCTGACGTTTAAAAATGCTTCAGAACTCTTCCATTGTTCTCGGAATTCCGCTGATGTTTAATAATGCTTCGGAACTCTTCCATTGTTCTCGTAATTCCGCTGAAGTTTAAAAATGCTTCGGAACTCTTCCATTGTTCTCAGAATTCTGCTGACGTTTAAAAATGCTTCGGAACTCTTCCATTGTTCTCGGAATTCTGCTGACGTTTAAAAATGCTTCAGAACTCTTCCATTGTTCTCGGAATTCTGCTGACGTTTAAAAATGCTTCAGAACTCTTCCATTGTTCTCGGAATTCCGCTGACGTTTAAAAATGCTTTGGAACTCTTCCATTGTTCTCGGAATTCTGCTGAAGTTTAAAAATGCTTCGGAACTCTTCCATTGTTCTCAGAATTCCGCTGACGTTTAAAAATGCTTCGGTACTCTTCCATTGCTCTCGGAATTCCGCTGACATATAAAAATGCTTCGGATATCTTCCATTGTTCTCGGCATTCCGCTGACGTTTAAAAATGCTTCGGAACTCTTCAATTGTTCTCGTAATTGTGCTGAACTTTTAAAATGCTTTGGAACTCTTCCATTGCTCTCGGAATTTGGGTGAAGTTTAAAAATGCTTCGGAACTCTTCTATTGTTCTCGGAATTCCGCTGAAGCTTAAAAATGCTTAAAATCTCTTCCATTGTTCTCGTAATTCTGCTCATGTTTAAAAATGCTTCGGAGCTCTTCCATTGTTCTCGTAATTCCGCTGAAGTTTAAAAATGCTTCGGAACTCTTCCATTGTTCTCGGAATTCCGCTGACGTTTAAAAATGCTTCACAACTCTTCCATTGTTCTCGGAATTCCGCTGACTTTTAAAAATGCTTCGGAACTCTTCCATTGTTCTCCAAATTCCGCTGAAGTTTAAAAATGCTTCGGAACCCTTCCATTGTTCTCGGAATTCTGCTGAAGTTTAAAAATGCTTCAGAACTCTTCCATTGTTCTCAGAATTCCGCTGACGTTTAAAAATGCTTCGGAAATCTTCCATTGTTTTCAAAATTCCGCTGACGCTTAAAAATGCTTCAGAACTCTTCCATTGTTCTCGGAATTCCGCTGACGTTTAATAATGCTTCGCAACTCTTTCATTGTTCTCGGAATTCCGCTGACGTTTAAAAATGCTTCGGAACTCTTCCATTGTTCTCGGAATTCCGTTGAAGTTTAAAAATGCTTCGAAACTCTTCCATTGTTCTCGGAATTCTGCTGAAGTTTAAAAATGCTTTGAAACTCTTTCATTGTTCTCGGAATTCCGCTGACGTTTAAAAATGCTTCGGAACTCTTCCATTGTTCTCGGAATTCCGTTGAAGTTTAAAAATGCTTCGAAACTCTTCCATTGTTCTCGGAATTCTGCTGAAGTTTAAAAATGCTTCGAAACTCTTCCATTGTTCTCAGAATTCTGCTGACGTTTAAAAATGCTTCGGAACTCTTCCATTGTTCTCGGAATTCTGCTGACGTTTAAAAATGCTTCAGAACTCTTCCATTGTTCTCGGAATTCCGCTGACGTTTAAAAATGCTTCGGAACTCTTCCATTGTTCTCAGAATTCTGCTGACGTTTAAAAATGCTTCGGAACTCTTCCATTGTTCTCGGAATTCTGCTGACGTTTAAAAATGCTTCAGAACTCTTCCATTGTTCTCGGAATTCCGCTGACGTTTAAAAATGCTTCGGAACTCTTCCATTGTTCTCGGAATTCTGCTGAAGTTTAAAAATGCTTCGGAACTCTCCCATTGTTCTCAGAATTCCGCTGACGTTTAAAAATGCTTCGGTACTCTTCCATTGTTCTCGGAATTCCGCTGACATATAAAAATGCTTCGGATATCTTCCATTGTTCTCGGCATTCCGCTGACGTTTAAAAATGCTTCGGAACTCTTCAATTGTTCTCGGAATTCTGCTGAACTTTTAAAATGCTTTGGAACTCTTCCATTGCTCTCGGAATTTGGGTGAAGTTTAAAAATGCTTCGGAACTCTTCAATTGTTCTCGGAATTCTGCTGAACTTTTAAAATGCTTTGGAACTCTTCCATTGCTCTCGGAATTTGGGTGAAGTTTAAAAATGCTTCGGAGCTCTTCCATTGTTCTCGTAATTCCGCTGAAGTTTAAAAATGCTTCGGAACTCTTCCATTGTTCTCGGAATTCCGCTGACGTTTAAAAATGCTTCACAACTCTTCCATTGTTCTCGGAATTCCGCTGACTTTTAAAAATGCTTCGGAACTCTTCCATTGTTCTCCAAATTCCGCTGAAGTTTAAAAATGCTTCGGAACCCTTCCATTGTTCTCGGAATTCTGCTGAAGTTTAAAAATGCTTCAGAACTCTTCCATTGTTCTCAGAATTCCGCTGACGTTTAAAAATGCTTCGGAAATCTTCCATTGTTTTCAAAATTCCGCTGACGCTTAAAAATGCTTCAGAACTCTTCCATTGTTCTCGGAATTCCGCTGACGTTTAATAATGCTTCGCAACTCTTTCATTGTTCTCGGAATTCCGCTGACGTTTAAAAATGCTTCGGAACTCTTCCATTGTTCTCGGAATTCCGTTGAAGTTTAAAAATGCTTCGAAACTCTTCCATTGTTCTCGGAATTCTGCTGAAGTTTAAAAATGCTTTGAAACTCTTTCATTGTTCTCGGAATTCTGCTGAAGTTTAAAAATGCTTCAGAACTCTTCCATTGCTCTCGGAATTCCGCTGACATATAAAAATGCTTCGGAAATCTTGCATTGTTCTCGGCATTCCGCTGACATTTAAAAATGATTCGGAACTCTTCAATTGTTCTCGGAATTCTGCTGAACTTTTAAAATGCTTTGGAACTCTTCCATTGCTCTCGGAATTCGGGTGAAGTTTAAAAATGCTTCGGAACTCTTCTATTGTTCTCGGAATTCCGCTGAAGTTTAAAAATGCTTAAAATCTCTTCCATTGTTCTCGTAATTCTGCTCATGTTTAAAAATGCTTCGGTACTCTTCCATTGTTCTCGTAATTCCGCTGAAGTTTAAAAATGGTTCGGAACTCTACCATTGTTCTCGGAATTCCGATGACGTTTTAAAATGCTTCGGTACTCTTCCATTGTTCTCGGAATTCCGCTGACGTTTAAAAATGCTTCGGAACTCTTCCATTGTTATCGGAATTCCGCTGAAGTTTAAAAATGCTTCGGAACTCTTCCATTGTTCTAGGAATTCTGCTGAAGTCTAAAAATTCATCTGAACTCTTCCATTATTCTCGGAATTCGTGTGAATTTTAAAAATGCTTCGTAACTCTTCTATTGTTCTCGGAATTCCGCTGAAGTTTAAAAATGTTTAAAATCTCTTACATTGTTCTCGGAATTCCGCTGAAGTTTAAAAATGCTTCGGAACTCTTCCATTGTTCTCGGAATTCTGCTGAAGTTTAAAAATGCTTCAGAACTCTTCCATTGTTCTCAGAATTCCGCTGACGTTTAAAAATGCTTCGGTACTCTTCCATTGTTCTCGGAATTCCGCTGACGTTTAAAAATGCTTCGGAACTCTTCCATTGTTATCGGAATTCCGCTGAAGTTTAAAAATGCTTTGGAACTCTTCCATTGTTCTAGGAATTCTGCTGAAGTCTAAAAATTCATCTGAACTCTTTCATTATTCTCGGAATTCGTGTGAATTTTAAAAATGCTTCGGAAATCTTCCATTGTTTTCAAAATTCCGCTGACGCTTAAAAATGCTTCAGAACTCTTCCATTGTTCTCGGAATTCCGCTGACGTTTAATAATGCTTCGCAACTCTTTCATTGTTCTCGGAATTCCGCTGACATTTAAAAATGCTTCGGAACTCTTCCATTGTTCTCGGAATTCCGCTGACATATAAAAATGCTTCGGAAATCTTGCATTGTTCTCGGCATTCTGCTGAAGTCTAAAAATTCATCTGAACTCTTCCATTATTCTCGGAATTCGTGTGAATTTTAAAAATGCTTCGGAACTCTTCTATTGTTCTCGGAATTCCGCTGTAGTTTAAAAATGCTTCGGAACTCTTCCATTGTTCTCGGAATTCTGCTGAAGTTTAAAAATTCTTCAGAACTCTTCCATTGTTCTCAGAATTCCGCTGACGTTTAAAAATGCTTCGGAAATCTTCCATTGTTTTCAAAATTCCGCTGACGTTTAAAAATGCTTCAGAACTTTTCCATTGTTCTCCGAATTCTGCTGACGTTTAAAAATGCTTCGGAACTCTTCCATTGTTCTCGGAATTCCGCTGACATTTAAAAATGCTTCACAACTCTTCCATTGTTCTCGGAATTCCTCTGACTTTTAAAAATGCTTCGGAACTCTTCCATTGTTCTCCAAATTCCGCTGAAGTTTAAAAATGCTTCGGAACTCTTCCATTGTTCTCGGAATTCTGCTGAAGTTTAAAAATGCTTCGGAACTCTTCCATTGTTTTCAAAATTCCGCTGATGCTTAAAAATGCTTCAGAACTCTTCCATTGTTCTCGGAATTCCGCTGGTGTTTAATAATGCTTCGCAACTCTTTCATTGTTCTCGGAATTCCGCTGAAGTTTAAAAATGCTTCGGAACTCTTCCATTGTTCTCGGAATTCTGCTGACGTTTAAAAATGCTTCGGAACTCTTCCATTGTTCTCGGAATTCCGTTGAAGTTTAAAAATGATTCGAAACTCTTCCATTGTTCTCGGAATTCTGCTGAAGTTTAAAAATGCTTCAGAACTCTTCCATTGTTCTCGGAATTCCGCTTACGTTTAATAATGCTTCGCAACTCTTTCATTGTTCTCGGAATTCCGCTGACGTTTAAAAATGCTTCGGAACTCTTCCATTGTTCTCGGAATTCCGTTGAAGTTTAAAAATGCTTCGAAACTCTTCCATTGTTCTCGGAATTCTGCTGAAGTTTAAAAATGCTTCGGAACTCTTCCATTGTTCTCGGAATTCCGCTGACATATAAAAATGCTTCGGAAATCTTGCATTGTTCTCGGCATTTCGCTGACGTTTAAAAATGCTTCGGAACTCTTCAATTGTTCTCGGAATTCTGCTGAACTTTTAAAATGCTATGGAACTCTTCCATTGCTCTCGGAATTCTGCTGAAGTTTAAAAATGCTTCAGAACTCTTACATTGTTCTCGGAATTCTGCTGACGTTTAAAAATGCTTCGGAACTCTTTCATTGTTCTCGGAATTCCGTTGAAGTTTAAAAATGCTTCGAAACTCTTCCATTGTTCTCGGAATTCTGCTGAAGTTTAAAAATGCTTCGTAACTCTTCCATTGTTCTCAGAATTCCGCTGACGTTTAAAAATGCTTCGGTACTCTTCCATTGTTCTCTTAATTCCGCTGACATATAAAAATGCTTCGGAAATCTTGCATTGTTCTCGGCATTCCACTGACGTTTAAAAATGCTTCGTAACTCTTCAATTGTTCTCAGAATTCTGCTAAACTTTTAAAATGCTTTGGAACTCTTCCATTGCTCTCGGAATTCTGCTGAAGTTTAAAAATGCTTCAGAACTCTTACATTGTTCTCGGAATTCTGCTGACGTTTAAAAATGCTTCGGAACTCTTCCATTGTTCTCAGAATTCCGCTGAAGTTTAAAAATGCTTCGGAACTCTTCCATTGTTCTCGGAATTCTGCTGAAGTTTAAAAATGCTTCAGAACTCTTCCATTGTTCTCGGAATTCCGCTGACGTTTAAAAATGCTTCAGAACTCTTCCATTGTTCTCGGAATTCTGCTGATGTTTAATAATGCTTCGGAACTCTTCCATTGTTCTCAGAATTCTGCTGAAGTTTAAAAATGCTTCAGAACTCTTCCCTTGTTCTCGGAATTCCGCTGACGTTTAAAAATGCTTTGGAACTCTTCCATTGTTCTCGGAATTCCGTTGAAGTTTAAAAATGCTTCGAAACTCTTCCATTGTTCTCGGAATTCTGCTGAAGTTTAAAAATGCTTTGTAACTCTTCCATTGTTCTCAGAATTCTGCTGAAGTTTAAAAATGCTTCGGAACTCTTCTATTGTTCTCAGAATTCTGCTGAAGTTTAAAAATGCTTTGTAACTCTTCCATTGTTCTCAGAATTCCGCTGACGTTTAAAAATGCTTCAGAACTCTTCCATTGTTCTCGGAATTCCGCTGACGTTTAAAAATGCTTCGGAACTCTTCCATTGTTCTCGGAATTCTGCTGAAGTTTAAAAATGCTTCGGAACTCTTCCATTGTTCTCAGAATTCCGCTGACGTTTAAAAATGCTTCGGTACTCTTCCATTGTTCTCGGAATTCCGCTGACATATAAAAATGCTTTGGAAATCTTGCATTGTTCTCGGCATTCCGCTGATGTTTAAAAATGCTTCGGAACTCTTCAATTGTTCTCGGAATTCTGCTGAACTTTTAAAATGCTTTGGAACTCTTCCATTGCTCTCGGAATTCGGGTGAAGTTTAAAAATGCTTCGGAATTCTTCTATTGTTCTCGGAATTCCGCTGAAGCTTAAAAATGCTTAAAATCTCTTCCATTGTTCTCGTAATTCTGCTCATGTTTAAAAATGCTTCGGAGCTCTTCCATTGTTCTCGTAATTCCGCTGAAGTTTAAAAATGCTTCGGAACTCTTCCATTGTTCTCGGAATTCCGCTGACGTTTAAAAATGCTTCGGAACTCTTCCATTGTTCTCCAAATTCCGCTGAAGTTTAAAAATGCTTCAGAACCCTTCCATTGTTCTCGGAATTCTGCTGAAGTTTAAAAATGCTTCAGAACTCTTCCATTGTTCTCAGAATTCCGCTGCCGTTTAAAAATGCTTCGGAAATCTTCCATTGTTTTCAAAATTCCGCTGACGCTTAAAAATGCTTCAGAACTCTTCCATTGTTCTCGGAATTCCGCTGACGTTTAATAATTCTTCGCAACTCTTTCATTGTTCTCGGAATTCCGCTGACGTTTAAAAATGCTTCGGAACTCTTCAATTGTTCTCGGAATTCTGCTGAACTTTTAAAATGCTTTGGAACTCTTCCATTGCTCTCGGAATTCGGGTGAAGTTTAAAAATGCTTCGGAACTCTTCTATTGTTCTCGGAATTCCGCTGAAGTTTAAAAATGCTTAAAATCTCTACCATTGTTCTCGTAATTCTGCTCATGTTTAAAAATGCTTCGGAACTCTTCCATTGTTCTCGTAATTCCGCTGAAGTTTAAAAATGCTTCGGAACTCTTCTATTGTTCTCGGAATTCCGCTGAAGTTTAAAAATGCTTAAAATCACTTCCATTGTTCTCGTAATTCTGCTCATGTTTAAAAATGCTTCGGAACTCTTCCATTGTTCTCGTAATTCCGCTGAAGTTTAAAAATGGTTCGGAACTCTTCCATTGTTCTCGGAATTCCGATGACGTTTTAAAATGCTTCGGTACTCTTACATTGTTCTCGGAATTCCGCTGACGTTTAAAAATGCTTCAGAACTCTTCCATTGTTATCGGAATTCTGCTGAAGTTTAAAAATGCTTCGGAACTCTTCCATTGTTCTAGGAATTCTGCTGAAGTCTAAAAATTCATCTGAACTCTTCCATTATTCTCGGAATTCGTGTGAATTTTAAAAATGCTTCGGAACTCTTCTATTGTTCTCGGAATTCCGCTGTAGTTTAAAAATGCTTCGGAACTCTTCCATTGTTCTCGGAATTCTGCTGAAGTTTAAAAATGCTTCAGAACTCTTCCATTGTTCTCAGAATTCCGCTGACGTTTAAAAATGCTTCGGAAATCTTCCATTGTTTTCAAAATTCCGCTGACGTTTAAAAATGCTTCAGAACTTTTCCATTGTTCTCCGAATTCTGCTGACGTTTAAAAATGCTTCGGAACTCTTCCATTGTTCTCGGAATTCCGCTGACATTTAAAAATGCTTCACAACTCTTCCATTGTTCTCGGAATTCCTCTGACTTTTAAAAATGCTTCGGAACTCTTCCATTGTTCTCCAAATTCCGCTGAAGTTTAAAAATGCTTCGGAACTCTTCCATTGTTCTCGGAATTCTGCTGAAGTTTAAAAATGCTTCGGAACTCTTCCATTGTTTTCAAAATTCCGCTGATGCTTAAAAATGCTTCAGAACTCTTCCATTGTTCTCGGAATTCCGCTGGTGTTTAATAATGCTTCGCAACTCTTTCATTGTTCTCGGAATTCCGCTGAAGTTTAAAAATGCTTCGGAACTCTTCCATTGTTCTCGGAATTCTGCTGACGTTTAAAAATGCTTCGGAACTCTTCCATTGTTCTCGGAATTCCGTTGAAGTTTAAAAATGATTCGAAACTCTTCCATTGTTCTCGGAATTCTGCTGAAGTTTAAAAATGCTTCAGAACTCTTCCATTGTTCTCGGAATTCCGCTTACGTTTAATAATGCTTCGCAACTCTTTCATTGTTCTCGGAATTCCGCTGACGTTTAAAAATGCTTCGGAACTCTTCCATTGTTCTCGGAATTCCGTTGAAGTTTAAAAATGCTTCGAAACTCTTCCATTGTTCTCGGAATTCTGCTGAAGTTTAAAAATGCTTCGGAACTCTTCCATTGTTCTCGGAATTCCGCTGACATATAAAAATGCTTCGGAAATCTTGCATTGTTCTCGGCATTTCGCTGACGTTTAAAAATGCTTCGGAACTCTTCAATTGTTCTCGGAATTCTGCTGAACTTTTAAAATGCTATGGAACTCTTCCATTGCTCTCGGAATTCTGCTGAAGTTTAAAAATGCTTCAGAACTCTTACATTGTTCTCGGAATTCTGCTGACGTTTAAAAATGCTTCGGAACTCTTTCATTGTTCTCGGAATTCCGTTGAAGTTTAAAAATGCTTCGAAACTCTTCCATTGTTCTCGGAATTCTGCTGAAGTTTAAAAATGCTTCGTAACTCTTCCATTGTTCTCAGAATTCCGCTGACGTTTAAAAATGCTTCGGTACTCTTCCATTGTTCTCTTAATTCCGCTGACATATAAAAATGCTTCGGAAATCTTGCATTGTTCTCGGCATTCCACTGACGTTTAAAAATGCTTCGTAACTCTTCAATTGTTCTCAGAATTCTGCTAAACTTTTAAAATGCTTTGGAACTCTTCCATTGCTCTCGGAATTCTGCTGAAGTTTAAAAATGCTTCAGAACTCTTACATTGTTCTCGGAATTCTGCTGACGTTTAAAAATGCTTCGGAACTCTTCCATTGTTCTCAGAATTCCGCTGAAGTTTAAAAATGCTTCGGAACTCTTCCATTGTTCTCGGAATTCTGCTGAAGTTTAAAAATGCTTCAGAACTCTTCCATTGTTCTCGGAATTCCGCTGACGTTTAAAAATGCTTCAGAACTCTTCCATTGTTCTCGGAATTCTGCTGATGTTTAATAATGCTTCGGAACTCTTCCATTGTTCTCAGAATTCTGCTGAAGTTTAAAAATGCTTCAGAACTCTTCCCTTGTTCTCGGAATTCCGCTGACGTTTAAAAATGCTTTGGAACTCTTCCATTGTTCTCGGAATTCCGTTGAAGTTTAAAAATGCTTCGAAACTCTTCCATTGTTCTCGGAATTCTGCTGAAGTTTAAAAATGCTTTGTAACTCTTCCATTGTTCTCAGAATTCTGCTGAAGTTTAAAAATGCTTCGGAACTCTTCTATTGTTCTCAGAATTCTGCTGAAGTTTAAAAATGCTTTGTAACTCTTCCATTGTTCTCAGAATTCCGCTGACGTTTAAAAATGCTTCAGAACTCTTCCATTGTTCTCGGAATTCCGCTGACGTTTAAAAATGCTTCGGAACTCTTCCATTGTTCTCGGAATTCTGCTGAAGTTTAAAAATGCTTCGGAACTCTTCCATTGTTCTCAGAATTCCGCTGACGTTTAAAAATGCTTCGGTACTCTTCCATTGTTCTCGGAATTCCGCTGACATATAAAAATGCTTTGGAAATCTTGCATTGTTCTCGGCATTCCGCTGATGTTTAAAAATGCTTCGGAACTCTTCAATTGTTCTCGGAATTCTGCTGAACTTTTAAAATGCTTTGGAACTCTTCCATTGCTCTCGGAATTCGGGTGAAGTTTAAAAATGCTTCGGAATTCTTCTATTGTTCTCGGAATTCCGCTGAAGCTTAAAAATGCTTAAAATCTCTTCCATTGTTCTCGTAATTCTGCTCATGTTTAAAAATGCTTCGGAGCTCTTCCATTGTTCTCGTAATTCCGCTGAAGTTTAAAAATGCTTCGGAACTCTTCCATTGTTCTCGGAATTCCGCTGACGTTTAAAAATGCTTCGGAACTCTTCCATTGTTCTCCAAATTCCGCTGAAGTTTAAAAATGCTTCAGAACCCTTCCATTGTTCTCGGAATTCTGCTGAAGTTTAAAAATGCTTCAGAACTCTTCCATTGTTCTCAGAATTCCGCTGCCGTTTAAAAATGCTTCGGAAATCTTCCATTGTTTTCAAAATTCCGCTGACGCTTAAAAATGCTTCAGAACTCTTCCATTGTTCTCGGAATTCCGCTGACGTTTAATAATTCTTCGCAACTCTTTCATTGTTCTCGGAATTCCGCTGACGTTTAAAAATGCTTCGGAACTCTTCAATTGTTCTCGGAATTCTGCTGAACTTTTAAAATGCTTTGGAACTCTTCCATTGCTCTCGGAATTCGGGTGAAGTTTAAAAATGCTTCGGAACTCTTCTATTGTTCTCGGAATTCCGCTGAAGTTTAAAAATGCTTAAAATCTCTACCATTGTTCTCGTAATTCTGCTCATGTTTAAAAATGCTTCGGAACTCTTCCATTGTTCTCGTAATTCCGCTGAAGTTTAAAAATGCTTCGGAACTCTTCTATTGTTCTCGGAATTCCGCTGAAGTTTAAAAATGCTTAAAATCACTTCCATTGTTCTCGTAATTCTGCTCATGTTTAAAAATGCTTCGGAACTCTTCCATTGTTCTCGTAATTCCGCTGAAGTTTAAAAATGGTTCGGAACTCTTCCATTGTTCTCGGAATTCCGATGACGTTTTAAAATGCTTCGGTACTCTTACATTGTTCTCGGAATTCCGCTGACGTTTAAAAATGCTTCAGAACTCTTCCATTGTTATCGGAATTCTGCTGAAGTTTAAAAATGCTTCGGAACTCTTCCATTGTTCTAGGAATTCTGCTGAAGTCTAAAAATTCATCTGAACTCTTCCATTATTCTCGGAATTCGTGTGAATTTTAAAAATGCTTCGGAACTCTTCTATTGTTCTCGGAATTCCGCTGTAGTTTAAAAATGCTTCGGAACTCTTCCATTGTTCTCGGAATTCTGCTGAAGTTTAAAAATGCTTCAGAACTCTTCCATTGTTCTCAGAATTCCGCTGACGTTTAAAAATGCTTCGGAAATCTTCCATTGTTTTCAAAATTCCGCTGACGTTTAAAAATGCTTCAGAACTTTTCCATTGTTCTCCGAATTCTGCTGACGTTTAAAAATGCTTCGGAACTCTTCCATTGTTCTCGGAATTCCGCTGACATTTAAAAATGCTTCACAACTCTTCCATTGTTCTCGGAATTCCTCTGACTTTTAAAAATGCTTCGGAACTCTTCCATTGTTCTCCAAATTCCGCTGAAGTTTAAAAATGCTTCGGAACTCTTCCATTGTTCTCGGAATTCTGCTGAAGTTTAAAAATGCTTCGGAACTCTTCCATTGTTTTCAAAATTCCGCTGATGCTTAAAAATGCTTCAGAACTCTTCCATTGTTCTCGGAATTCCGCTGGTGTTTAATAATGCTTCGCAACTCTTTCATTGTTCTCGGAATTCCGCTGAAGTTTAAAAATGCTTCGGAACTCTTCCATTGTTCTCGGAATTCTGCTGACGTTTAAAAATGCTTCGGAACTCTTCCATTGTTCTCGGAATTCCGTTGAAGTTTAAAAATGATTCGAAACTCTTCCATTGTTCTCGGAATTCTGCTGAAGTTTAAAAATGCTTCAGAACTCTTCCATTGTTCTCGGAATTCCGCTTACGTTTAATAATGCTTCGCAACTCTTTCATTGTTCTCGGAATTCCGCTGACGTTTAAAAATGCTTCGGAACTCTTCCATTGTTCTCGGAATTCCGTTGAAGTTTAAAAATGCTTCGAAACTCTTCCATTGTTCTCGGAATTCTGCTGAAGTTTAAAAATGCTTCGGAACTCTTCCATTGTTCTCGGAATTCCGCTGACATATAAAAATGCTTCGGAAATCTTGCATTGTTCTCGGCATTTCGCTGACGTTTAAAAATGCTTCGGAACTCTTCAATTGTTCTCGGAATTCTGCTGAACTTTTAAAATGCTATGGAACTCTTCCATTGCTCTCGGAATTCTGCTGAAGTTTAAAAATGCTTCAGAACTCTTACATTGTTCTCGGAATTCTGCTGACGTTTAAAAATGCTTCGGAACTCTTTCATTGTTCTCGGAATTCCGTTGAAGTTTAAAAATGCTTCGAAACTCTTCCATTGTTCTCGGAATTCTGCTGAAGTTTAAAAATGCTTCGTAACTCTTCCATTGTTCTCAGAATTCCGCTGACGTTTAAAAATGCTTCGGTACTCTTCCATTGTTCTCTTAATTCCGCTGACATATAAAAATGCTTCGGAAATCTTGCATTGTTCTCGGCATTCCACTGACGTTTAAAAATGCTTCGTAACTCTTCAATTGTTCTCAGAATTCTGCTAAACTTTTAAAATGCTTTGGAACTCTTCCATTGCTCTCGGAATTCTGCTGAAGTTTAAAAATGCTTCAGAACTCTTACATTGTTCTCGGAATTCTGCTGACGTTTAAAAATGCTTCGGAACTCTTCCATTGTTCTCAGAATTCCGCTGAAGTTTAAAAATGCTTCGGAACTCTTCCATTGTTCTCGGAATTCTGCTGAAGTTTAAAAATGCTTCAGAACTCTTCCATTGTTCTCGGAATTCCGCTGACGTTTAAAAATGCTTCAGAACTCTTCCATTGTTCTCGGAATTCTGCTGATGTTTAATAATGCTTCGGAACTCTTCCATTGTTCTCAGAATTCTGCTGAAGTTTAAAAATGCTTCAGAACTCTTCCCTTGTTCTCGGAATTCCGCTGACGTTTAAAAATGCTTTGGAACTCTTCCATTGTTCTCGGAATTCCGTTGAAGTTTAAAAATGCTTCGAAACTCTTCCATTGTTCTCGGAATTCTGCTGAAGTTTAAAAATGCTTTGTAACTCTTCCATTGTTCTCAGAATTCTGCTGAAGTTTAAAAATGCTTCGGAACTCTTCTATTGTTCTCAGAATTCTGCTGAAGTTTAAAAATGCTTTGTAACTCTTCCATTGTTCTCAGAATTCCGCTGACGTTTAAAAATGCTTCAGAACTCTTCCATTGTTCTCGGAATTCCGCTGACGTTTAAAAATGCTTCGGAACTCTTCCATTGTTCTCGGAATTCTGCTGAAGTTTAAAAATGCTTCGGAACTCTTCCATTGTTCTCAGAATTCCGCTGACGTTTAAAAATGCTTCGGTACTCTTCCATTGTTCTCGGAATTCCGCTGACATATAAAAATGCTTTGGAAATCTTGCATTGTTCTCGGCATTCCGCTGATGTTTAAAAATGCTTCGGAACTCTTCAATTGTTCTCGGAATTCTGCTGAACTTTTAAAATGCTTTGGAACTCTTCCATTGCTCTCGGAATTCGGGTGAAGTTTAAAAATGCTTCGGAATTCTTCTATTGTTCTCGGAATTCCGCTGAAGCTTAAAAATGCTTAAAATCTCTTCCATTGTTCTCGTAATTCTGCTCATGTTTAAAAATGCTTCGGAGCTCTTCCATTGTTCTCGTAATTCCGCTGAAGTTTAAAAATGCTTCGGAACTCTTCCATTGTTCTCGGAATTCCGCTGACGTTTAAAAATGCTTCGGAACTCTTCCATTGTTCTCCAAATTCCGCTGAAGTTTAAAAATGCTTCAGAACCCTTCCATTGTTCTCGGAATTCTGCTGAAGTTTAAAAATGCTTCAGAACTCTTCCATTGTTCTCAGAATTCCGCTGCCGTTTAAAAATGCTTCGGAAATCTTCCATTGTTTTCAAAATTCCGCTGACGCTTAAAAATGCTTCAGAACTCTTCCATTGTTCTCGGAATTCCGCTGACGTTTAATAATTCTTCGCAACTCTTTCATTGTTCTCGGAATTCCGCTGACGTTTAAAAATGCTTCGGAACTCTTCAATTGTTCTCGGAATTCTGCTGAACTTTTAAAATGCTTTGGAACTCTTCCATTGCTCTCGGAATTCGGGTGAAGTTTAAAAATGCTTCGGAACTCTTCTATTGTTCTCGGAATTCCGCTGAAGTTTAAAAATGCTTAAAATCTCTACCATTGTTCTCGTAATTCTGCTCATGTTTAAAAATGCTTCGGAACTCTTCCATTGTTCTCGTAATTCCGCTGAAGTTTAAAAATGGTTCGGAACTCTTCCATTGTTCTCGGAATTCCGATGACGCTTTAAAATGCTTCGGTACTCTTCCATTGTTCTCGGAATTCCGCTGACGTTTAAAAATGCTTCGGAACTCTTCCATTGTTATTGGAATTCCGCTGAAGTTTAAAAATGCTTCGGAACTCTTCCATTGTTCTAGGAATTCTGCTGAAGTCTAAAAATTCATCTGAACTCTTCCATTATTCTCGGAATTCGTGTGAATTTTAAAAATGCTTCGTAACTCTTCTATTGTTCTCGGAATTCCGCTGAAGTTTAAAAATGCTTAAAATCTCTTACATTGTTCTCGGAATTCCGCTGAAGTTTAAAAATGCTTCGGAACTCTTCCATTGTTCTCAGAATTCCGCTGACGTTTAAAAATGCTTCGGTACTCTTCCATTGTTCTCGGAATACCGCTGACGTTTAAAAATGCTTCGGTACTCTTCCATTGTTCTCGGAATTCCGCTGACATATAAAAATGCTTCGGAAATCTTGCATTGTTCTCGGCATTCCGCTGACGTTTAAAAATGCTTCGGAACTCTTCAATTGTTCTCGGAATTCTGCTGAACTTTTAAAATGCTTTGGAACTCTTCCATTGCTCTCGGAATTCGGGTGAAGTTTAAAAATGCTTCGGAACTCTTCTATTGTTCTCAGAATTCCGCTGAAGTTTAAAAATGCTTAAAATCTCTACCATTGTTCTCGTAATTCTGCTCATGTTTAAAAATGCTTCGGAACTCTTCCATTGTTCTCGTAATTCCGCTGAAGTTTAAAAATGCTTCGGAACTCTTCCATTGTTCTCGGAATTCCGCTGACGTTTAAAAATGCTTCACAACTCTTCCATTGTTCTCGGAATTCCGCTGACTTTTAAAAATGCTTCGGAACTCTTCCATTGTTCTCCAAATTCCGCTGAAGTTTAAAAATGCTTCGGAACCCATCCATTGTTCTCGGAATTCTGCTGAAGTTTAAAAATGCTTCAGAACTCTTCCATTGTTCTCAGAATTCCGCTGACGTTTAAAAATGCTTCAGAAATCTTCCATTGTTTTCAAAATTCCGCTGACGCTTAAAAATGTTTCAGAACTCTTCCATTGTTCTCGGAATTCCGCTGACGTTTAATAATGCTTCGCAACTCTTTCATTGTTCTCGGAATTCCGCTGACGTTTAAAAATGCTTCGGAACTCTTCCATTGTTCTCCAAATTCCGCTGAAGTTTAAAAATGCTTCGGAACCCATCCATTGTTCTCGGAATTCTGCTGAAGTTTAAAAATGCTTCAGAACTCTTCCATTGTTCTCAGAATTCCGCTGACGTTTAAAAATGCTTCGGTACTCTTCCATTGTTCTCGGAATACCGCTGACGTTTAAAAATGCTTCGGTACTCTTCCATTGTTCTCGGAATTCCGCTGACATATAAAAATGCTTCGGAAATCTTGCATTGTTCTCGGCATTCCGCTGACGTTTAAAAATGCTTCGGAACTCTTCAATTGTTCTCGGAATTCTGCTGAACTTTTAAAATGCTTTGGAACTCTTCCATTGCTCTCGGAATTCGGGTGAAGTTTAAAAATGCTTCGGAACTCTTCTATTGTTCTCAGAATTCCGCTGAAGTTTAAAAATGCTTAAAATCTCTACCATTGTTCTCGTAATTCTGCTCATGTTTAAAAATGCTTCGGAACTCTTCCATTGTTCTCGTAATTCCGCTGAAGTTTAAAAATGCTTCGGAACTCTTCCATTGTTCTCGGAATTCCGCTGACGTTTAAAAATGCTTCACAACTCTTCCATTGTTCTCGGAATTCCGCTGACTTTTAAAAATGCTTCGGAACTCTTCCATTGTTCTCCAAATTCCGCTGAAGTTTAAAAATGCTTCGGAACCCATCCATTGTTCTCGGAATTCTGCTGAAGTTTAAAAATGCTTCAGAACTCTTCCATTGTTCTCAGAATTCCGCTGACGTTTAAAAATGCTTCAGAAATCTTCCATTGTTTTCAAAATTCCGCTGACGCTTAAAAATGTTTCAGAACTCTTCCATTGTTCTCGGAATTCCGCTGACGTTTAATAATGCTTCGCAACTCTTTCATTGTTCTCAGAATTCCGCTGACGTTTAAAAATGCTTCGGAACTCTTCCATTGTTCTCGGAATTCCGTTGAAGTTTAAAAATGCTTCGAAACTCTTCCATTGTTCTCGGAATTCTGCTGAAGTTTAAAAATGCTTCGAAACTCTTTCATTGTTCTCGGAATTCTGCTGAAGTTTAAAAATGCTTCAGAACTCTTCCATTGCTCTCGGAATTCCGCTGACGTTTAATAATGCTTCGCAACTCTTCCATTGTTCTCGGAATTCCGTTGAAGTTTAAAAATGCTTCGAAACTCTTCCATTGTTCTCGGAATTCTGCTGAAGTTTAAAAATGCTTCGGTACTCTTCCATTGTTCTCGGAATTCCGCTGACATATAAAAATGCTTCGGAAATCTTGCATTGTTCTCGGCATTCCGCTGACATTTAAAAATGCTTCGGAACTCTTCCATTGTTCTCGGAATTCTGCTGAAGTTTAAAAATGCTTCAGAACTCTTCCATTGCTCTCGGAATTCCGCTGACGTTTAATAATGCTTGGCAACTCTTCCATTGTTCTCGGAATTCCGCTGACATATAAAAATGCTTCGGAAATCTTGCATTGTTTTCAAAATTCCGCTGACGCTTAAAAATGCTTCAGAACTCTTCCATTGTTCTCGGAATTCCGCTGACGTTTAATAATGCTTCGCAACTCTTTCATTGTTCTCGGAATTCCGCTGACGTTTAAAAATGCTTCGGAACTCTTCCATTGTTCTCAGAATTCCGCTGACGTTTAAAAATGCTTCAGAAATCTTCCATAGTTTTCAAAATTCCGCTGATGCTTAAAAATGCTTCAGAACTCTTCCATTGTTCTCGGAATTCCGCTGACATTTAATAATGCTTCGCAACTCTTTCATTGTTCTCGGAATTCCGCTGACGTTTAAAAATGCTTTGGAACTCTTCCATTGTTCTCGGAATTCCGTTGAAGTTTAAAAATGCTTCGAAACTCTTCCATTGTTCTCGGAATTCTGCTGAAGTTTAAAAATGCTTCGAAACTCTTTCATTGTTCTCGGAATTCTGCTGAAGTTTAAAAATGCTTCAGAACTCTTCCATTGCTCTCGGAATTCCGCTGACGTTTAATAATGCTTCGCAACTCTTCCATTGTTCTCGGAATTCCGTTGAAGTTTAAAAATGCTTCGAAACTCTTCCATTGTTCTCGGAATTCTGCTGAAGTTTAAAAATGCTTCGGTACTCTTCCATTGTTCTCGGAATTCCGCTGACAAATAAAAATGCTTCGGAAATCTTGCATTGTTCTCGGCATTCCGCTGACATTTAAAAATGCTTCGGAACTCTTCCATTGTTCTCGGAATTCTGCTGAAGTTTAAAAATGCTTCAGAACTCTTCCATTGCTCTCGGAATTCCGCTGACGTTTAATAATGCTTCGCAACTCTTCCATTGTTCTCGGAATTCCGCTGAAGTTTAAAAATGCTTAAAATCTCTACCATTGTTCTCGTAATTCTGCTCATGTTTAAAAATGCTTCGGAACTCTTCCATTGTTCTCGTAATTCCGCTGAAGTTTAAAAATGCTTCGGAACTCTTCCATTGTTCTCGGAATTCCGATGACGTTTTAAAATGCTTCGGTACTCTTCAATTGTTCACGGAATTCCGCTGACGTTTAAAAATGCTTCGGAACTCTTCCGTTGTTATCGGAATTCCGCTGAAGTTTAAAAATGCTTCGGAACTCTTCCATTGTTCTAGGAATTCTGCTGAAGTCTAAAAATTCATCTGAACTCTTTCATTATTCTCGGAATTCGTGTGAATTTTAAAAATGCTTCGGAACTCTTCTATTGTTCTCGGAATTCCGCTGAAGTTTAAAAATGCTTAAAATCTCTTACATTGTTCTCGGAATTCCGCTGAAGTTTAAAAATGCTTCGGAACTCTACCATTTTTCTCGGAATTCTGCTGAAGTTTAAAAATGCTTCAGAACTCTTCCATTGTTCTCAGAATTCTGCTGACGTTTAAAAATGCTTCGGTACTCTTCCATTGTTCTGGGAATTCTGCTGAAGTTTAAAAATGCTTCGGTACTCTTCCATTGTTCTCGGAATTCCGCTGACATATAAAAATGCTTCGGAAATCTTGCATTGTTCTCGGCATTCCGCTGACATTTAAAAATGCTTCGAAACTCTTCAATTGTTCTCGGAATTCTGCTGAACTTTTAAAATGCTTTGGAACTCTTCCATTGCTCTCGGAATTCGGGTGAAGTTTAAAAATGCTTCGGAACTCTTCTATTGTTCTCGGAATTCCGCTGAAGTTTAAAAATGCTTAAAATCTCTTCCATTGTTCTCGTAATTCTGCTCATGTTTAAAAATGCTTCGGAACTCTTCCATTGTTCTCGTAATTCCGCTGAAGTTTAAAAATGGTTCGGAACTCTTCCATTGTTCTCGGAATTCCGATGACGTTTTAAAATGCTTCGGTACTCTTCCATTGTTCTCGGAATTCCGCTGACGTTTAAAAATGCTTCGGAACTCTTCCATTGTTATCGGAATTCCGCTGAAGTTTAAAAATGCTTCGGAACTCTTCCATTGTTCTAGGAATTCTGCTGAAGTCTAAAAATTCATCTGAACTCTTCCATTATTCTCGGAATTCGTGTGAATTTTAAAAATGCTTCGTAACTCTTCTATTGTTCTCGGAATTCCGCTGAAGTTTAAAAATGCTTAAAATCTCTTACATTGTTCTCGGAATTCCGCTGACATATAAAAATGCTTCGGAAATCTTGCATTGTTCTCGGCATTCCGCTGACGTTTAAAAATGCTTCGGAACTCTTCAATTGTTCTCGGAATTCTGCTGAACTTTTAAAATGCTTTGGAACTCTTCCATTGCTCTCGGAATTCGGGTGAAGTTTAAAAATGCTTCGGAACTCTTCTATTGTTCTCGGAATTCCGCTGAAGTTTAAAAATGCTTAAAATCTCTACCATTGTTCTCGTAATTCTGCTCATGTTTAAAAATGCTTCGGAACTCTTCCATTGTTCTCGTAATTCCGCTGAAGTTTAAAAATGCTTCGGAACTCTTCCATTGTTCTCGGAATTCCGCTGACGTTTAAAAATGCTTCACAACTCTTCCATTGTTCTCGGAATTCCGCTGACTTTTAAAAATGCTTCGGAACTCTTCCATTGTTCTCCAAATTCCGCTGAAGTTTAAAAATGCTTCGGAACCCTTCCATTGTTCTCGGAATTCTGCTGAAGTTTAAAAATGCTTCAGAACTCTTCCATTGTTCTCAGAATTCCGCTGACGTTTAAAAATGCTTCAGAAATCTTCCATTGTTTTCAAAATTCCGCTGACGCTTAAAAATGCTTCAGAACTCTTCCATTGTTCTCGGAATTCTGCTGACGTTTAATAATGCTTCGCAACTCTTTCATTGTTCTCGGAATTCCGCTGACGTTTAAAAATGCTTCGGAACTCTTCCATTGTTCTCGGAATTCCGTTGAAGTTTAAAAATGCTTCGAAACTCTTCCATTGTTCTCGGAATTCTGCTGAAGTTTAAAAATGCTTCGAAACTCTTTCATTGTTCTCGGAATTCTGCTGAAGTTTAAAAATGCTTCAGAACTCTTCCATTGCTCTCGGAATTCCGCTGACGTTTAATAATGCTTCGCAACTCTTCCATTGTTCTCGGAATTCCGTTGAAGTTTAAAAATGCTTCGAAACTCTTCCATTGTTCTCGGAATTCTGCTGAAGTTTAAAAATGCTTCGGTACTCTTCCATTGTTCTCGGAATTCCGCTGACATATAAAAATGCTTCGGAAATCTTGCATTGTTCTCGGCATTCCGCTGACATTTAAAAATGCTTCAGAACTCTTCAATTGTTCTCGGAATTCTGCTGAACTTTTAAAATGCTTTGGAACTCTTCCATTGCTCTCGGAATTCGGGTGAAGTTTAAAAATGCTTCGGAAATCTTCTATTGTTCTCGGAATTCCGCTGAAGTTTAAAAATGCTTAAAATCTCTTCCATTGTTCTCGTAATTCTGCTCATGTTTAAAAATGCTTCGGAACTCTTCCATTGTTCTCGTAATTCCGCTGAAGTTTAAAAATGGTTCGGAACTCTTCCATTGTTCTCGGAATTCCGATGACGTTTTAAAATGCTTCGGTACTCTTCCATTGTTCTCGGAATTCCGCTGACGTTTAAAAATGCTTCGGAACTCTTCCATTGTTATCGGAATTCCGCTGAAGTTTAAAAATCATTCGGAACTCTTCCATTGTTCTAGGAATTCTGCTGAAGTCTAAAAATTCATCTGAACTCTTTCATTATTCTCGGAATTCGTGTGAATTTTAAAAATGCTTCGGAACTCTTCTATTGTTCTCGGAATTCCGCTGAAGTTTAAAAATGCTTAAAATCTCTTACATTGTTCTCGGAATTCCGCTGAAGTTTAAAAATGCTTCGGAACTCTTCCATTTTTCTCGGAAATCTGCTGAAGTTTAAAAATGCTTCATAACTCTTCCATTGTTCTCAGAATTCTGCTGAAGTTTAAAAATGCTTCAGAACTCTTCCATTGTTCTCAGAATTCTGCTGACGTTTAAAAATGCTTCAGAACTCTTCCATTGTTCTCAGAATTCTGCTGACGTTTAAAAATGCTTCGGTACTCTTCCATTGTTCTGGGAATTCTGCTGAAGTTTAAAAATGCTTCGGTACTCTTCCATTGTTCTCGGAATTCCGCTGACATATAAAAATGCTTCGGAAATCTTGCATTGTTCTCGGCATTCCGCTGACATTTAAAAATGCTTCGGAACTCTTCAATTGTTCTCGGAATTCTGCTGAACTTTTAAAATGCTTTGGAACTCTTCCATTGCTCTCGGAATTCGGGTGAAGTTTAAAAATGCTTCGGAACTCTTCTATTGTTCTCGGAATTCCGCTGAAGTTTAAAAATGCTTAAAATCTCTTCCATTGTTCTCGTAATTCTGCTCATGTTTAAAAATGCTTCGGAACTCTTCCATTTTTCTCGTAATTCCGCTGAAGTTTAAAAATGGTTCGGAACTCTTCCATTGTTCTCGGAATTCCGATGACGTTTTAAAATGCTTCGGTACTCTTCCATTGTTCTCGGAATTCCGCTGACGTTTAAAAATGCTTCGGAACTCTTCCATTGTTATCGGAATTCCGCTGAAGTTTAAAAATGCTTCGGAACTCTTCCATTGTTCTAGGAATTCTGCTGAAGTCTAAAAATTCATCTGAACTCTTCCATTATTCTCGGAATTCGTGTGAATTTTAAAAATGCTTCGTAACTCTTCTATTGTTCTCGGAATTCCGCTGAAGTTTAAAAATGCTTAAAATCTCTTACATTGTTCTCAGAATTCCGCTGAAGTTTAAAAATGCTTCGGAACTCTTCCATTGTTCTCGGAATTCTGCTGAAGTTTAAAAATGCTTCAGAACTCTTCCATTGTTCTCAGAATTCCGCTGACGTTTAAAAATGCTTCGGTACTCTTCCATTGTTCTCGGAATACCGCTGACGTTTAAAAATGCTTCGGTACTCTTCCATTGTTCTCGGAATTCCGCTGACATATAAAAATGCTTCGGAAATCTTGCATTGTTCTCGGCATTCCGCTGACGTTTAAAAATGCTTCGGAACTCTTCAATTGTTCTCGGAATTCTGCTGAACTTTTAAAATGCTTTGGAACTCTTCCATTGCTCTCGGAATTCGGGTGAAGTTTAAAAATGCTTCGGAACTATTCTATTGTTCTCGGAATTCCGCTGAAGTTTAAAAATGCTTAAAATCTCTACCATTGTTCTCGTAATTCTGCTCATGTTTAAAAATGCTTCGGAACTCTTCCATTGTTCTCGTAATTCCGCTGAAGTTTAAAAATGCTTCGGAACTCTTCCATTGTTCTCGGAATTCCGCTGACGCTTAAAAATGCTTCACAACTCTTCCATTGTTCTCGGAATTCCGCTGACTTTTAAAAATGCTTTGGAACTCTTCCATTGTTCTCCAAATTCCGCTGAAGTTTAAAAATGCTTCGGAACCCTTCCATTGTTCTCGGAATTCTGCTGAAGTTTAAAAATGCTTCAGAACTCTTCCATTGTTCTCAGAATTCCGCTGACGTTTAAAAATGCTTCAGAAATCTTCCATTGTTTTCAAAATTCCGCTGACGCTTAAAAATGCTTCAGAACTCTTCCATTGTTCTCGGAATTCCGCTGACGTTTAATAATGCTTCGCAACTCTTTCATTGTTCTCGGAATTCCGCTGACGTTTAAAAATGCTTCGGAACTCTTCCATTGTTCTCGGAATTCCGTTGAAGTTTAAAAATGCTTCGAAACTCTTCCATTGTTCTCGGAATTCTGCTGAAGTTTAAAAATGCTTCGAAACTCTTTCATTGTTCTCGGAATTCTGCTGAAGTTTAAAAATGCTTCAGAACTCTTCCATTGCTCTCGGAATTCCGCTGACGTTTAATAATGCTTCGCAACTCTTCCAGTGTTCTCGGAATTCCTTTGAAGTTTAAAAATGCTTCGAAACTCTTCCATTGTTCTCGGAATTCTGCTGAAGTTTAAAAATGCTTCGGTACTCTTCCATTGTTCTCGGAATTCCGCTGACATATAAAAATGCTTCGGAAATCTTGCATTGTTCTCGGCATTCCGCTGACATTTAAAAATGCTTCGGAACTCTTCAATTGTTCTCGGAATTCTGCTGAACTTTTAAAATGCTTTGGAACTCTTCCATTGCTCTCGGAATTCGGGTGAAGTTTAAAAATGCTTCGGAAATCTTCTATTGTTCTCGGAATTCCGCTGAAGTTTAAAAATGCTTAAAATCTCTTCCATTGTTCTCGTAATTCTGCTCATGTTTAAAAATGCTTCGGAACTCTTCCATTGTTCTCGTAATTCCGCTGACGTTTTAAAATGCTTCGGTACTCTTCCATTGTTCTCGGAATTCCGCTGACGTTTAAAAATGCTTCGGAACTCTTCCATTGTTATCGGAATTCCGCTGAAGTTTAAAAATGCTTCGGAACTCTTCCATTGTTCTAGGAATTCCGCTGAAGTTTAAAAATGGTTCGGAACTCTTCCATTGTTCTCGGAATTCCGATGACGTTTTAAAATGCTTCGGTACTCTTCCATTGTTCTCGGAATTCCGCTGACGTTTAAAAATGCTTCGGAACTCTTCCATTGTTATTGGAATTCCGCTGAAGTTTAAAAATGCTTCGGAACTCTTCCATTGTTCTAGGAATTCTGCTGAAGTCTAAAAATTCATCTGAACTCTTCCATTATTCTCGGAATTCGTGTGAATTTTAAAAATGCTTCGTAACTCTTCTATTGTTCTCGGAATTCCGCTGAAGTTTAAAAATGCTTAAAATCTCTTACATTGTTCTCGGAATTCCGCTGAAGTTTAAAAATGCTTCGGAACTCTTCCATTGTTCTCGGAATTCTGCTGAAGTTTAAAAATGCTTCAGAACTCTTCCATTGTTCTCAGAATTCCGCTGACGTTTAAAAATGCTTCGGTACTCTTCCATTGTTCTCGGAATACCGCTGACGTTTAAAAATGCTTCGGTACTCTTCCATTGTTCTCGGAATTCCGCTGACATATAAAAATGCTTCGGAAATCTTGCATTGTTCTCGGCATTCCGCTGACGTTTAAAAATGCTTCGGAACTCTTCAATTGTTCTCGGAATTCTGCTGAACTTTTAAAATGCTTTGGAACTCTTCCATTGCTCTCGGAATTCGGGTGAAGTTTAAAAATGCTTCGGAACTCTTCTATTGTTCTCAGAATTCCGCTGAAGTTTAAAAATGCTTAAAATCTCTACCATTGTTCTCGTAATTCTGCTCATGTTTAAAAATGCTTCGGAACTCTTCCATTGTTCTCGTAATTCCGCTGAAGTTTAAAAATGCTTCGGAACTCTTCCATTGTTCTCGGAATTCCGCTGACGTTTAAAAATGCTTCACAACTCTTCCATTGTTCTCGGAATTCCGCTGACTTTTAAAAATGCTTCGGAACTCTTCCATTGTTCTCCAAATTCCGCTGAAGTTTAAAAATGCTTCGGAACCCATCCATTGTTCTCGGAATTCTGCTGAAGTTTAAAAATGCTTCAGAACTCTTCCATTGTTCTCAGAATTCCGCTGACGTTTAAAAATGCTTCAGAAATCTTCCATTGTTTTCAAAATTCCGCTGACGCTTAAAAATGTTTCAGAACTCTTCCATTGTTCTCGGAATTCCGCTGACGTTTAATAATGCTTCGCAACTCTTTCATTGTTCTCGGAATTCCGCTGACGTTTAAAAATGCTTCGGAACTCTTCCATTGTTCTCGGAATTCCGTTGAAGTTTAAAAATGCTTCGAAACTCTTCCATTGTTCTCGGAATTCTGCTGAAGTTTAAAAATGCTTCGAAACTCTTTCATTGTTCTCGGAATTCTGCTGAAGTTTAAAAATGCTTCAGAACTCTTCCATTGCTCTCGGAATTCCGCTGACGTTTAATAATGCTTCGCAACTCTTCCATTGTTCTCGGAATTCCGTTGAAGTTTAAAAATGCTTCGAAACTCTTCCATTGTTCTCGGAATTCTGCTGAAGTTTAAAAATGCTTCGGTACTCTTCCATTGTTCTCGGAATTCCGCTGACATATAAAAATGCTTCGGAAATCTTGCATTGTTCTCGGCATTCCGCTGACATTTAAAAATGCTTCGGAACTCTTCCATTGTTCTCGGAATTCTGCTGAAGTTTAAAAATGCTTCAGAACTCTTCCATTGCTCTCGGAATTCCGCTGACGTTTAATAATGCTTGGCAACTCTTCCATTGTTCTCGGAATTCCGCTGACATATAAAAATGCTTCGGAAATCTTGCATTGTTTTCAAAATTCCGCTGACGCTTAAAAATGCTTCAGAACTCTTCCATTGTTCTCGGAATTCCGCTGACGTTTAATAATGCTTCGCAACTCTTTCATTGTTCTCGGAATTCCGCTGACGTTTAAAAATGCTTCGGAACTCTTCCATTGTTCTCAGAATTCCGCTGACGTTTAAAAATGCTTCAGAAATCTTCCATAGTTTTCAAAATTCCACTGATGCTTAAAAATGCTTCAGAACTCTTCCATTGTTCTCGGAATTCCGCTGACATTTAATAATGCTTCGCAACTCTTTCATTGTTCTCGGAATTCCGCTGACGTTTAAAAATGCTTTGGAACTCTTCCATTGTTCTCGGAATTCCGTTGAAGTTTAAAAATGCTTCGAAACTCTTCCATTGTTCTCGGAATTCTGCTGAAGTTTAAAAATGCTTCGAAACTCTTTCATTGTTCTCGGAATTCTGCTGAAGTTTAAAAATGCTTCAGAACTCTTCCATTGCTCTCGGAATTCCGCTGACGTTTAATAATGCTTCGCAACTCTTCCATTGTTCTCGGAATTCCGTTGAAGTTTAAAAATGCTTCGAAACTCTTCCATTGTTCTCGGAATTCTGCTGAAGTTTAAAAATGCTTCGGTACTCTTCCATTGTTCTCGGAATTCCGCTGACAAATAAAAATGCTTCGGAAATCTTGCATTGTTCTCGGCATTCCGCTGACATTTAAAAATGCTTCGGAACTCTTCCATTGTTCTCGGAATTCTGCTGAAGTTTAAAAATGCTTCAGAACTCTTCCATTGCTCTCGGAATTCCGCTGACGTTTAATAATGCTTCGCAACTCTTCCATTGTTCTCGGAATTCCGCTGACATATAAAAATGCTTCGGAAATCTTGCATTGTTCTCGGCATTCCGCTGACATTTAAAAATGCTTCGGAACTCTTCAATTGTTCTCGGAATTCTGCTGAACTTTTAAAATGCTTTGGAACTCTTCCATTGCTCTCGGAATTCGGGTGAAGTTTAAAAATGCTTCGGAAATCTTCTATTGTTCTCGGAATTCCGCTGAAGTTTAAAAATGCTTAAAATCTCTACCATTGTTCTCGTAATTCTGCTCATGTTTAAAAATGCTTCGGAACTCTTCCATTGTTCTCGTAATTCCGCTGAAGTTTAAAAATGGTTCGGAACTCTTCCATTGTTCTCGGAATTCCGATGACGTTTTAAAATGCTTCGGTACTCTTCCATTGTTCTCGGAATTCCGCTGACGTTTAAAAATGCTTCGGAACTCTTCCGTTGTTATCGGAATTCCGCTGAAGTTTAAAAATGCTTCGGAACTCTTCCATTGTTCTAGGAATTCTGCTGAAGTCTAAAAATTCATCTGAACTCTTTCATTATTCTCGGAATTCGTGTGAATTTTAAAAATGCTTCGGAACTCTTCTATTGTTCTCGGAATTCCGCTGAAGTTTAAAAATGCTTAAAATCTCTTACATTGTTCTCGGAATTCCGCTGAAGTTTAAAAATGCTTCGGAACTCTACCATTTTTCTCGGAATTCTGCTGAAGTTTAAAAATGCTTCAGAACTCTTCCATTGTTCTCAGAATTCTGCTGACGTTTAAAAATGCTTCGGTACTCTTCCATTGTTCTGGGAATTCTGCTGAAGTTTAAAAATGCTTCGGTACTCTTCCATTGTTCTCGGAATTCCGCTGACATATAAAAATGCTTCGGAAATCTTGCATTGTTCTCGGCATTCCGCTGACATTTAAAAATGCTTCGAAACTCTTCAATTGTTCTCGGAATTCTGCTGAACTTTTAAAATGCTTTGGAACTCTTCCATTGCTCTCGGAATTCGGGTGAAGTTTAAAAATGCTTCGGAACTCTTCTATTGTTCTCGGAATTCCGCTGAAGTTTAAAAATGCTTAAAATCTCTTCCATTGTTCTCGTAATTCTGCTCATGTTTAAAAATGCTTCGGAACTCTTCCATTGTTCTCGTAATTCCGCTGAAGTTTAAAAATGGTTCGGAACTCTTCCATTGTTCTCGGAATTCCGATGACGTTTTAAAATGCTTCGGTACTCTTCCATTGTTCTCGGAATTCCGCTGACGTTTAAAAATGCTTCGGAACTCTTCCATTGTTATCGGAATTCCGCTGAAGTTTAAAAATGCTTCGGAACTCTTCCATTGTTCTAGGAATTCTGCTGAAGTCTAAAAATTATTCTGAACTCTTCCATTATTCTCGGAATTCGTGTGAATTTTAAAAATGCTTCGTAACTCTTCTATTGTTCTCGGAATTCCGCTGAAGTTTAAAAATGCTTAAAATCTCTTACATTGTTCTCGGAATTCCGCTGACATATAAAAATGCTTCGGAAATCTTGCATTGTTCTCGGCATTCCGCTGACGTTTAAAAATGCTTCGGAACTCTTCAATTGTTCTCGGAATTCTGCTGAACTTTTAAAATGCTTTGGAACTCTTCCATTGCTCTCGGAATTCGGGTGAAGTTTAAAAATGCTTCGGAACTCTTCTATTGTTCTCGGAATTCCGCTGAAGTTTAAAAATGCTTAAAATCTCTACCATTGTTCTCATAATTCTGCTCATGTTTAAAAATGCTTCGGAACTCTTCCATTGTTCTCGTAATTCCGCTGAAGTTTAAAAATGCTTCGGAACTCTTCCATTGTTCTCGGAATTCCGCTGACGTTTAAAAATGCTTCACAACTCTTCCATTGTTCTCGGAATTCCGCTGACTTTTAAAAATGCTTCGGAACTCTTCCATTGTTCTCCAAATTCCGCTGAAGTTTAAAAATGCTTCGGAACCCTTCCATTGTTCTCGGAATTCTGCTGAAGTTTAAAAATGCTTCAGAACTCTTCCATTGTTCTCAGAATTCCGCTGACGTTTAAAAATGCTTCAGAAATCTTCCATTGTTTTCAAAATTCCGCTGACGCTTAAAAATGCTTCAGAACTCTTCCATTGTTCTCGGAATTCCGCTGACGTTTAATAATGCTTCGCAACTCTTTCATTGTTCTCGGAATTCCGCTGACGTTTAAAAATGCTTCGGAACTCTTCCATTGTTCTCGGAATTCCGTTGAAGTTTAAAAATGCTTCGAAACTCTTCCATTGTTCTCGGAATTCTGCTGAAGTTTAAAAATGCTTCGAAACTCTTTCATTGTTCTCGGAATTCTGCTGAAGTTTAAAAATGCTTCAGAACTCTTCCATTGCTCTCGGAATTCCGCTGACGTTTAATAATGCTTCGCAACTCTTCCATTGTTCTCGGAATTCCGTTGAAGTTTAAAAATGCTTCGAAACTCTTCCATTGTTCTCGGAATTCTGCTGAAGTTTAAAAATGCTTCGGTACTCTTCCATTGTTCTCGGAATTCCGCTGACATATAAAAATGCTTCGGAAATCTTGCATTGTTCTCGGCATTCCGCTGACATTTAAAAATGCTTCGGAACTCTTCAATTGTTCTCGGAATTCTGCTGAACTTTTAAAATGCTTTGGAACTCTTCCATTGCTCTCGGAATTCGGGTGAAGTTTAAAAATGCTTCGGAAATCTTCTATTGTTCTCGGAATTCCGCTGAAGTTTAAAAATGCTTAAAATCTCTTCCATTGTTCTCGTAATTCTGCTCATGTTTAAAAATGCTTCGGAACTCTTCCATTGTTCTCGTAATTCCGCTGAAGTTTAAAAATGGTTCGGAACTCTTCCATTGTTCTCGGAATTCCGATGACGTTTTAAAATGCTTCGGTACTCTTCCATTGTTCTCGGAATTCCGCTGACGTTTAAAAATGCTTCGGAACTCTTCCATTGTTATCGGAATTCCGCTGAAGTTTAAAAATCTTTCGGAACTCTTCCATTGTTCTAGGAATTCTGCTGAAGTCTAAAAATTCATCTGAACTCTTTCATTATTCTCGGAATTCGTGTGAATTTTAAAAATGCTTCGGAACTCTTCTATTGTTCTCGGAATTCCGCTGAAGTTTAAAAATGCTTAAAATCTCTTACATTGTTCTCGGAATTCCGCTGAAGTTTAAAAATCCTTCGGAACTCTTCCATTTTTCTCGGAAATCTGCTGAAGTTTAAAAATGCTTCATAACTCTTCCATTGTTCTCAGAATTCTGCTGAAGTTTAAAAATGCTTCAGAACTCTTCCATTGTTCTCAGAATTCTGCTGACGTTTAAAAATGCTTCAGAACTCTTCCATTGTTCTCAGAATTCTGCTGACGTTTAAAAATGCTTCGGTACTCTTCCATTGTTCTGGGAATTCTGCTGAAGTTTAAAAATGCTTCGGTACTCTTCCATTGTTCTCGGAATTCCGCTGACATATAAAAATGCTTCGGAAATCTTGCATTGTTCTCGGCATTCCGCTGACATTTAAAAATGCTTCGGAACTCTTCAATTGTTCTCGGAATTCTGCTGAACTTTTAAAATGCTTTGGAACTCTTCCATTGCTCTCGGAATTCGGGTGAAGTTTAAAAATGCTTCGGAACTCTTCTATTGTTCTCGGAATTCCGCTGAAGTTTAAAAATGCTTAAAATCTCTTCCATTGTTCTCGTAATTCTGCTCATGTTTAAAAATGCTTCGGAACTCTTCCATTGTTCTCGTAATTCCGCTGAAGTTTAAAAATGGTTCGGAACTCTTCCATTGTTCTCGGAATTCCGATGACGTTTTAAAATGCTTCGGTACTCTTCCATTGTTCTCGGAATTCCGCTGACGTTTAAAAATGCTTCGGAACTCTTCCATTGTTATCGGAATTCCGCTGAAGTTTAAAAATGCTTCGGAACTCTTCCATTGTTCTAGGAATTCTGCTGAAGTCTAAAAATTCATCTGAACTCTTCCATTATTCTCGGAATTCGTGTGAATTTTAAAAATGCTTCGTAACTCTTCTATTGTTCTCGGAATTCCGCTGAAGTTTAAAAATGCTTAAAATCTCTTACATTGTTCTCAGAATTCCGCTGAAGTTTAAAAATGCTTCGGAACTCTTCCATTGTTCTCGGAATTCTGCTGAAGTTTAAAAATGCTTCAGAACTCTTCCATTGTTCTCAGAATTCCGCTGACGTTTAAAAATGCTTCGGTACTCTTCCATTGTTCTCGGAATACCGCTGACGTTTAAAAATGCTTCGGTACTCTTCCATTGTTCTCGGAATTCCGCTGACATATAAAAATGCTTCGGAAATCTTGCATTGTTCTCGGCATTCCGCTGACGTTTAAAAATGCTTCGGAACTCTTCAATTGTTCTCGGAATTCTGCTGAACTTTTAAAATGCTTTGGAACTCTTCCATTGCTCTCGGAATTCGGGTGAAGTTTAAAAATGCTTCGGAACTATTCTATTGTTCTCGGAATTCCGCTGAAGTTTAAAAATGCTTAAAATCTCTACCATTGTTCTCGTAATTCTGCTCATGTTTAAAAATGCTTCGGAACTCTTCCATTGTTCTCGTAATTCCGCTGAAGTTTAAAAATGCTTCGGAACTCTTCCATTGTTCTCGGAATTCCGCTGACGCTTAAAAATGCTTCACAACTCTTCCATTGTTCTCGGAATTCCGCTGACTTTTAAAAATGCTTTGGAACTCTTCCATTGTTCTCGGAATTCTGCTGAAGTTTAAAAATGCTTCAGAACTCTTCCATTGTTCTCAGAATTCCGCTGACGTTTAAAAATGCTTCAGAAATCTTCCATTGTTTTCAAAATTCCGCTGACGCTTAAAAATGCTTCAGAACTCTTCCATTGTTCTCGGAATTCCGCTGACGTTTAATAATGCTTCGCAACTCTTTCATTGTTCTCGGAATTCCGCTGACGTTTAAAAATGCTTCGGAACTCTTCCATTGTTCTCGGAATTCCGTTGAAGTTTAAAAATGCTTCGAAACTCTTCCATTGTTCTCGGAATTCTGCTGAAGTTTAAAAATGCTTCGGAAATCTTCTATTGTTCTCGGAATTCCGCTGAAGTTTAAAAATGCTTAAAATCTCTTCCATTGTTCTCGTAATTCTGCTCATGTTTAAAAATGCTTCGGAACTCTTCCATTGTTCTCGTAATTCCGCTGACGTTTTAAAATGCTTCGGTACTCTTCCATTGTTCTCGGAATTCCGCTGAAGTTTAAAAATGCTTAAAATCTCTACCATTGTTCTCGTAATTCTGCTCATGTTTAAAAATGCTTCGGAACTCTTCCATTGTTCTCGTAATTCCGCTGAAGTTTAAAAATGCTTCGGAACTCTTCCATTGTTCTCGGAATTCCGCTGACTTTTAAAAATGCTTTGGAACTCTTCCATTGTTCTCGGAATTCTGCTGAAGTTTAAAAATGCTTCAGAACTCTTCCATTGTTCTCAGAATTCCGCTGACGTTTAAAAATGCTTCGGAACTCTTCCATAGTTCTCGGAATTCCGTTGAAGTTTAAAAATGCTTCGAAACTCTTCCATTGTTCTCGGAATTCTGCTGAAGTTTAAAAATGCTTCGAAACTCTTTCATTGTTCTCGGAATTCTGCTGAAGTTTAAAAATGCTTCAGAACTCTTCCATTGCTCTCGGAATTCCGCTGACGTTTAATAATGCTTCGCAACTCTTCCAGTGTTCTCGGAATTCCTTTGAAGTTTAAAAATGCTTCGAAACTCTTCCATTGTTCTCGGAATTCTGCTGAAGTTTAAAAATGCTTCGGTACTCTTCCATTGTTCTCGGAATTCCGCTGACATATAAAAATGCTTCGGAAATCTTGCATTGTTCTCGGCATTCCGCTGACATTTAAAAATGCTTCGGAACTCTTCAATTGCTCTCGGAATTCTGCTGAACTTTTAAAATGCTTTGGAACTCTTCCATTGCTCTCGGAATTCGGGTGAAGTTTAAAAATGCTTCGGAAATCTTCTATTGTTCTCGGAATTCCGCTGAAGTTTAAAAATGCTTAAAATCTCTTCCATTGTTCTCGTAATTCTGCTCATGTTTAAAAATGCTTCGGAACTCTTCCATTGTTCTCGTAATTCCGCTGACGTTTTAAAATGCTTCGGTACTCTTCCATTGTTCTCGGAATTCCGCTGACGTTTAAAAATGCTTCGGAACTCTTCCATTGTTATCGGAATTCCGCTGAAGTTTAAAAATGCTTCGGAACTCTTCCATTGTTCTAGGAATTCCGCTGAAGTTTAAAAATGGTTCGGAACTCTTCCATTGTTCTCGGAATTCCGATGACGTTTTAAAATGCTTCGGTACTCTTCCATTGTTCTCGGAATTCCGCTGACGTTTAAAAATGCTTCGGAACTCTTCCATTGTTATTGGAATTCCGCTGAAGTTTAAAAATGCTTCGGAACTCTTCCATTGTTCTAGGAATTCTGCTGAAGTCTAAAAATTCATCTGAACTCTTCCATTATTCTCGGAATTCGTGTGAATTTTAAAAATGCTTCGTAACTCTTCTATTGTTCTCGGAATTCCGCTGAAGTTTAAAAATGCTTAAAATCTCTTACATTGTTCTCGGAATTCCGCTGAAGTTTAAAAATGCTTCGGAACTCTTCCATTGTTCTCGGAATTCTGCTGAAGTTTAAAAATGCTTCAGAACTCTTCCATTGTTCTCAGAATTCCGCTGACGTTTAAAAATGCTTCGGTACTCTTCCATTGTTCTCGGAATACCGCTGACGTTTAAAAATGCTTCGGTACTCTTCCATTGTTCTCGGAATTCCGCTGACATATAAAAATGCTTCGGAAATCTTGCATTGTTCTCGGCATTCCGCTGACGTTTAAAAATGCTTCGGAACTCTTCAATTGTTCTCGGAATTCTGCTGAACTTTTAAAATGCTTTGGAACTCTTCCATTGCTCTCGGAATTCGGGTGAAGTTTAAAAATGCTTCGGAACTCTTCTATTGTTCTCAGAATTCCGCTGAAGTTTAAAAATGCTTAAAATCTCTACCATTGTTCTCGTAATTCTGCTCATGTTTAAAAATGCTTCGGAACGCTTCCATTGTTCTCGTAATTCCGCTGAAGTTTAAAAATGCTTCGGAACTCTTCCATTGTTCTCGGAATTCCGCTGACGTTTAAAAATGCTTAACAACTCTTCCATTGTTCTCGGAATTCCGCTGACTTTTAAAAATGCTTCGGAACTCTTCCATTGTTCTCCAAATTCCGCTGAAGTTTAAAAATGCTTCGGAACCCATCCATTGTTCTCGGAATTCTGCTGAAGTTTAAAAATGCTTCAGAACTCTTCCATTGTTCTCAGAATTCCGCTGACGTTTAAAAATGCTTCAGAAATCTTCCATTGTTTTCAAAATTCCGCTGACGCTTAAAAATGTTTCAGAACTCTTCCATTGTTCTCGGAATTCCGCTGACGTTTAATAATGCTTCGCAACTCTTTCATTGTTCTCGGAATTCCGCTGACGTTTAAAAATGCTTCGGAACTCTTCCATTGTTCTCGGAATTCCGTTGAAGTTTAAAAATGCTTCGAAACTCTTCCATTGTTCTCGGAATTCTGCTGAAGTTTAAAAATGCTTCGAAACTCTTTCATTGTTCTCGGAATTCTGCTGAAGTTTAAAAATGCTTCAGAACTCTTCCATTGCTCTCGGAATTCCGCTGACGTTTAATAATGCTTCGCAACTCTTCCATTGTTCTCGGAATTCCGTTGAAGTTTAAAAATGCTTCGGAACTCTTCAATTGTTCTCGGAATTCTGCTGAACTTTTAAAATGCTTTGGAACTCTTCCATTGCTCTCGGAATTCGGGTGAAGTTTAAAAATGCTTCGGAACTATTCTATTGTTCTCGGAATTCCGCTGAAGTTTAAAAATGCTTAAAATCTCTACCATTGTTCTCGTAATTCTGCTCATGTTTAAAAATGCTTCGGAACTCTTCCATTGTTCTCGTAATTCCGCTGAAGTTTAAAAATGCTTCGGAACTCTTCCATTGTTCTCGGAATTCCGCTGACGCTTAAAAATGCTTCACAACTCTTCCATTGTTCTCGGAATTCCGCTGACTTTTAAAAATGCTTTGGAACTCTTCCATTGTTCTCGGAATTCTGCTGAAGTTTAAAAATGCTTCAGAACTCTTCCATTGTTCTCAGAATTCCGCTGACGTTTAAAAATGCTTCAGAAATCTTCCATTGTTTTCAAAATTCCGCTGACGCTTAAAAATGCTTCAGAACTCTTCCATTGTTCTCGGAATTCCGCTGACGTTTAATAATGCTTCGCAACTCTTTCATTGTTCTCGGAATTCCGCTGACGTTTAAAAATGCTTCGGAACTCTTCCATTGTTCTCGGAATTCCGTTGAAGTTTAAAAATGCTTCGAAACTCTTCCATTGTTCTCGGAATTCTGCTGAAGTTTAAAAATGCTTCGGAAATCTTCTATTGTTCTCGGAATTCCGCTGAAGTTTAAAAATGCTTAAAATCTCTTCCATTGTTCTCGTAATTCTGCTCATGTTTAAAAATGCTTCGGAACTCTTCCATTGTTCTCGTAATTCCGCTGACGTTTTAAAATGCTTCGGTACTCTTCCATTGTTCTCGGAATTCCGCTGAAGTTTAAAAATGCTTAAAATCTCTACCATTGTTCTCGTAATTCTGCTCATGTTTAAAAATGCTTCGGAACTCTTCCATTGTTCTCGTAATTCCGCTGAAGTTTAAAAATGCTTCGGAACTCTTCCATTGTTCTCGGAATTCCGCTGACGCTTAAAAATGCTTCACAACTCTTCCATTGTTCTCGGAATTCCGCTGACTTTTAAAAATGCTTTGGAACTCTTCCATTGTTCTCGGAATTCTGCTGAAGTTTAAAAATGCTTCAGAACTCTTCCATTGTTCTCAGAATTCCGCTGACGTTTAAAAATGCTTCGGAACTCTTCCATAGTTCTCGGAATTCCGTTGAAGTTTAAAAATGCTTCGAAACTCTTCCATTGTTCTCGGAATTCTGCTGAAGTTTAAAAATGCTTCGAAACTCTTTCATTGTTCTCGGAATTCTGCTGAAGTTTAAAAATGCTTCAGAACTCTTCCATTGCTCTCGGAATTCCGCTGACGTTTAATAATGCTTCGCAACTCTTCCAGTGTTCTCGGAATTCCTTTGAAGTTTAAAAATGCTTCGAAACTCTTCCATTGTTCTCGGAATTCTGCTGAAGTTTAAAAATGCTTCGGTACTCTTCCATTGTTCTCGGAATTCCGCTGACATATAAAAATGCTTCGGAAATCTTGCATTGTTCTCGGCATTCCGCTGACATTTAAAAATGCTTCGGAACTCTTCAATTGCTCTCGGAATTCTGCTGAACTTTTAAAATGCTTTGGAACTCTTCCATTGCTCTCGGAATTCGGGTGAAGTTTAAAAATGCTTCGGAAATCTTCTATTGTTCTCGGAATTCCGCTGAAGTTTAAAAATGCTTAAAATCTCTTCCATTGTTCTCGTAATTCTGCTCATGTTTAAAAATGCTTCGGAACTCTTCCATTGTTCTCGTAATTCCGCTGACGTTTTAAAATGCTTCGGTACTCTTCCATTGTTCTCGGAATTCCGCTGACGTTTAAAAATGCTTCGGAACTCTTCCATTGTTATCGGAATTCCGCTGAAGTTTAAAAATGCTTCGGAACTCTTCCATTGTTCTAGGAATTCCGCTGAAGTTTAAAAATGGTTCGGAACTCTTCCATTGTTCTCGGAATTCCGATGACGTTTTAAAATGCTTCGGTACTCTTCCATTGTTCTCGGAATTCCGCTGACGTTTAAAAATGCTTCGGAACTCTTCCATTGTTATTGGAATTCCGCTGAAGTTTAAAAATGCTTCGGAACTCTTCCATTGTTCTAGGAATTCTGCTGAAGTCTAAAAATTCATCTGAACTCTTCCATTATTCTCGGAATTCGTGTGAATTTTAAAAATGCTTCGTAACTCTTCTATTGTTCTCGGAATTCCGCTGAAGTTTAAAAATGCTTAAAATCTCTTACATTGTTCTCGGAATTCCGCTGAAGTTTAAAAATGCTTCGGAACTCTTCCATTGTTCTCGGAATTCTGCTGAAGTTTAAAAATGCTTCAGAACTCTTCCATTGTTCTCAGAATTCCGCTGACGTTTAAAAATGCTTCGGTACTCTTCCATTGTTCTCGGAATACCGCTGACGTTTAAAAATGCTTCGGTACTCTTCCATTGTTCTCGGAATTCCGCTGACATATAAAAATGCTTCGGAAATCTTGCATTGTTCTCGGCATTCCGCTGACGTTTAAAAATGCTTCGGAACTCTTCAATTGTTCTCGGAATTCTGCTGAACTTTTAAAATGCTTTGGAACTCTTCCATTGCTCTCGGAATTCGGGTGAAGTTTAAAAATGCTTCGGAACTCTTCTATTGTTCTCAGAATTCCGCTGAAGTTTAAAAATGCTTAAAATCTCTACCATTGTTCTCGTAATTCTGCTCATGTTTAAAAATGCTTCGGAACTCTTCCATTGTTCTCGTAATTCCGCTGAAGTTTAAAAATGCTTCGGAACTCTTCCATTGTTCTCGGAATTCCGCTGACGTTTAAAAATGCTTCACAACTCTTCCATTGTTCTCGGAATTCCGCTGACTTTTAAAAATGCTTCGGAACTCTTCCATTGTTCTCCAAATTCCGCTGAAGTTTAAAAATGCTTCGGAACCCATCCATTGTTCTCGGAATTCTGCTGAAGTTTAAAAATGCTTCAGAACTCTTCCATTGTTCTCAGAATTCCGCTGACGTTTAAAAATGCTTCAGAAATCTTCCATTGTTTTCAAAATTCCGCTGACGCTTAAAAATGTTTCAGAACTCTTCCATTGTTCTCGGAATTCCGCTGACGTTTAATAATGCTTCGCAACTCTTTCATTGTTCTCGGAATTCCGCTGACGTTTAAAAATGCTTCGGAACTCTTCCATTGTTCTCGGAATTCCGTTGAAGTTTAAAAATGCTTCGAAACTCTTCCATTGTTCTCGGAATTCTGCTGAAGTTTAAAAATGCTTCGAAACTCTTTCATTGTTCTCGGAATTCTGCTGAAGTTTAAAAATGCTTCAGAACTCTTCCATTGCTCTCGGAATTCCGCTGACGTTTAATAATGCTTCGCAACTCTTCCATTGTTCTCGGAATTCCGTTGAAGTTTAAAAATGCTTCGAAACTCTTCCATTGTTCTCGGAATTCTGCTGAAGTTTAAAAATGCTTCGGTACTCTTCCATTGTTCTCGGAATTCCGCTGACATATAAAAATGCTTCGGAAATCTTGCATTGTTCTCGGCATTCCGCTGACATTTAAAAATGCTTCGGAACTCTTCCATTGTTCTCGGAATTCTGCTGAAGTTTAAAAATGCTTCAGAACTCTTCCATTGCTCTCGGAATTCCGCTGACGTTTAATAATGCTTGGCAACTCTTCCATTGTTCTCGGAATTCCGCTGACATATAAAAATGCTTCGGAAATCTTGCATTGTTTTCAAAATTCCGCTGACGCTTAAAAATGCTTCAGAACTCTTCCATTGTTCTCGGAATTCCGCTGACGTTTAATAATGCTTCGCAACTCTTTCATTGTTCTCGGAATTCCGCTGACGTTTAAAAATGCTTCGGAACTCTTCCATTGTTCTCAGAATTCCGCTGACGTTTAAAAATGCTTCAGAAATCTTCCATAGTTTTCAAAATTCCACTGATGCTTAAAAATGCTTCAGAACTCTTCCATTGTTCTCGGAATTCCGCTGACATTTAATAATGCTTCGCAACTAGTGTTGAGCATTCCGATACTGAAATATCGGGTATCGGCCGATATTCACTGTATCGGAATTCCGATACTTAATTCCGATACTTTTATAATATCGAATACCGGAATCGGAAGTTCCCATAATGCCTGCGCTCTGCAGTGTCTCTGAAGGATGACAAGCTGGATGGCAGCGCTCAGCTGCGATCCAGCTTGTCATCAGAATGCCATCCCAGCGGGGGAGAATTCTCCTGATTGTTTAAAAGCCGGCGCGCGGTAAAAAGCCGCCGGCTTTTAAACAATCACGCAGCCCCATACTGCTTCCCCGCAGCCTCCCACCCCGATCCTCCGCTCCCCCCGCCACCTCCCATCCCGATCGTAAATTAGGACCGGGCGGGGAGCGCAGCACCAAGGAGCGAAGGACCCGGGCGGGGAAGCCGGCAGTGAAAAGACTTCACCGCCGGCTTTCCCGTTCTGTGCTGCGCTTTCCCGCCGGTTATTTCAAATGAACAGCTGAGGTATCAGGTGATGCCGATCAGCTGTTCATTTGAAGTAGCCGCGGTGCCCTCAGAGGGTTCATGTGAGTTCATGCTTGACTGCATTGCATGAACTCACATGAACTTTCCCACGGCCGCACAGGTCAGCCTCACCTCCCGGACCCGTCATGATTAGTGTGTGCGGGGTGTGTGTGCGGGTGTGCGCGGTGTCTGTGCGATGTGTGCGGGTGTGTGTGTGTGTGCGGGGTGTGTGTGCGGGGTGTGTGTGCGGGTGTGTGTGTGCGGGTGTGTGTGCGGGGTGTGTGTGTGCGGGTGTGTGTGCGGGGTGTGTGTGCGGGTGTGTGTGCGGGGTGTGTGTGCGCGGTGTCTGTGCGATGTGTGCGGGGTGTGTGTGTGTGCGGGGTGTGTGTGCGGGTGTGTGTGCGGGGTGTGTGTGTGCGGGTGTGTGTGCGGGCAGACATAGGCCGATGTGACACTACTACTCCCATCGGCCTATGTCTGTCCCCCGTCCACTCCTGCCAGCAGGATCAGCTCGATGGGAGCAGTAGTTCCCATCAGCCTGATCCTGCTATTTAAATTGCCCTACTGTGTCCCCAATAAATGTTAGATACATGTCATTGGTGGCCAGTGGTTACCTAAAAGAAATTAGTTCATACATTACCTGTCCCCGCCGATCGCCACCTAAAATAAAGTAAAAAATAAAAAACTACACCTATACTCACCTAGACACCTAATTCCCCGAAGCCATCGATCTCCTGTAATAAAATATAAAATAATAAACCACAACCTTATCCTTACCCCTCCGTAGTAGTCCACGAGTGTCCCACGAAGATCTCCAGTTCAGAGCAGCCACATAGAATGTGACCGCTCTGAACCGCTGCCGCCACTAGAATGACGGGGCCGTAAGGGTTCACCGGAGTTCAGGCAGCGCTGCTCCGGTTAGCTCCTTTACGGCACTGCTGTATCGTGAGAAATTCCCACGGTACAGCACTGCCGTAAAGGAGGTCTCCGGAGCTGCGCTGCCTGAATGCACTCCGGTGACCTCAGTCAGTGGCTCCCGCTGCCGGGAGCGGACGTGTTCCCGGCAGCGTGAGCTTACAGCAGCCATGCACAGCTGTCACCATCTCCAGATGTGACAGCTGTGCATGGGAGATCAGCGCAGGAACGTGGACAGGTAACTATTTTTTTTTTAGTAAACTAAGAATTAAATAAAATGGTGTTTTATTTCAAATAAATTATTTTTTTCTGGGTGTAGTGTGTTTTTTCTTTTTAACACTTTGTAGGTTAGTAATGGGGGTGTCATATAGACGGCCATCATTACTAACCTGGGCTTCATGGCAGCTGGCGCTGACATGAACCCCACCACTATTACCCCCTGCCACCGCACCAGGGCAGCGTGGAAGAGCGAGGCTAAGTGCCAGAATTGGCGCATCCTATGGATGCGCCATTTCTGGGGCGGCTGACGGCTGGTGTTTCTAGCCTGGGAGGGGGCCAATATTCATGGCACCCTTCCTGAGCTATTAATATCAGCCCCCAGCTGTCTGCCTAGCCTTTGCTAGCTATTAAAATAGAGGGGACCCCACGTCATTTTTTTTTGGGGGGTCCCCCATTTTAATAGCTAGTAAAGGCTAGGTATTCAGCTGGGGGCTGATATTAGTAGCCTGGGAAGCTCCGTGGGTTTTACCCCCTTCCCAGGCTTCAAACATCTGCCCCAGCCGTCTGCTTAACCTCCGCTAGAGACTAAAATTATGGGGGATCCCACGCCATTTTTTTTTTAAATAAATCCTTTATTTTAACACTAAATGACATTTGAGGACTTAATAAAGATGCAGTCCCTAAATTATTATTTATTTTTTAATAAATTTTTCCCAAAACTTTTGACGTGGGCTTCGCCATATTTTTGTATGCCAGCCAGGTACAGCATCCAGCTTCTATGAACGCGCCATTTTCCGGGGCGGCCGCGGACTGCAATTTTCAGCGGGGGGGGAGGGCAAAAAGCTTGGGCCTCCCTGCGCTGCAGATTCCATCCCCCAGCTGCCTAGTTGTACCTGGCTGGACACAAAAATAGGGAGAAGCTCCACGTTTTTTTTTTTTTAATTATTTCATGAAATTCATGGAATAATTAAGAAAAAAAGGGCTTCCCTATATTGTTGTGTCCGGCTAGGTACAAATAGGCAGCTGGTGGTTGGGGGCAGCCCGTTCCTGCCTGCTGTACCTGGCTGGACACAAATATAGTGTGAAGCCCCACGTCAATTTTTTTTTAATTATTTCAGGAAATTCATGAAATAATTAAAAAAAAATTATGTGGGGCTTCGCCCTATAATTGTGTCCAGCCAGGTACAGCAGGCAGGAACGGGCTGCCCCCAACCACCAGCTGCCTATTTGTACCTAGCCGGACACAACAATATAGGGAAGCCCTTTTTTTCTTAATTATTCCATGAATTTCATGAAATAATTAAAAAAAAAAATGTGTGGCGCTTCGCCCTATTTTTGTGTCCAGCCAGGTACAACTAGGCAGCTGGGGGCTGGAATCTGCAGCGCAGGGAGACCCAAGCTTTCTGGGTCCCACCCGCTGCAAATTGCAGTCCGCAGCCGCCCCGGAAAATGGCGCGTTCATAGAAGCGCCATCTTCTGGCGCTGTACCCAACTCATCCAGGGCCCTGGTGCGGTGGCTCACTGGGTAATAAAGGGGTTAAGGCCAGCTTGGCATTATCAGCTGGCCCTAAGCCCGAAATTCATGGGGTCACGCCAATATTAGACATGACCGCCATGAATTTCTAGTAAAGTATTTAAAAAAAACACAAACACCCAGAAAAAAGTCCTTTAATTGAAATAAAGACACAATTCTTTATTGTTCTAAATTAAACCATACTTACCGCCACACCCATTCCAGCTGAAGCCAACGATCTCCTGCAATAAAAGTAAAATAATAAAGCAACCTCATCCTTACCTTTCCATGGTTCCCAGGACAGCTTCAGCTCTGCTACATCGAGATGACAGGCTGGACCGCAGCAGAACGCTGCCATCCAGCCTGTCATCCCGCGGACACTGAGAAGCGCAGGCATGCTTGCGCTCCTCAGTGTCTTTCTGTGACGTCATCCAGATGAGCCGAGGTCATGTCCAATGAACTCAGCTCACCTCATGCACGTCACTGACAGCGTGGGAAAATTCTCCTGCACTCAGCGCTTCAGCGTGAGAATTCTCCCACGCTGTCAGTGACGTGCATGAGGTGCGCCGAGTTCATGGGACATGACCTCACCTCATGCACGTCACTGACAGCGTGGGAAAATTCTCACGCTGAAGCGCTGAGTGCAGGAGAATTCTCCCACGCTGTCAGTGACGTACATGAGGTGAGCCGAGTTCATTGTCGGCTCATCTGGATGCCGTCACAGCCAGACACTGAGGAGTGGAAGTATGCCTGCGCTTCTCAGTGTCTGCGGGATGACAGGCTGGATGGCAGCGTTCTGCTGCGGTCCAGCCTGTCATCTCGATGTAGCAGAGCTGGAGCCGTCGTGGGAGCCATGGAAAGGTAAGGATGATGTTGGTTTATTATTTTTCTTTTATTGCAGGAGATCGTTGGCTTCAGCTGGAATGGGCGTGATGGTAAGTATGGTTTAATTTAGAACAATAAAGAATTGTGTGTTTATTTCAATTAAAGGACTTTTTTCTGGGTGTTTGTGTTTTTTTTAAATACTTTACTAGAAATTCATGGTGGTCATGTCTAATATTGGCGTGACCCCATGAATTTCGGGCTTAGGGCCAGCTGATAATGCCAAGCTGGCCTTAACCCCTTTATTACCCAGTGAGCCACCGCATCAGGGCCCTGGATGAGTTGGGTACAGCGCCAGAAGATGGCGCTTCTATGAACGCGCCATTTTCCGGGGCGGCTGCGGACTGCAATTTGCAGCGGGTGGGGCCCAGAAAGCTTGGGCCTCCCTGCGCTGCAGATTCCAGCCCCCAGCTGCCTAGTTGTACCTGGCTGGATACAAAAATAGGGCGAAGCTCCACGTTTTTTTTTTTTTAAATTCATGAAATTCATGGAATAATTCAGAAAAAAAGGGCTTCCCTATATTGTTGTGTCCGGCTAGGTACAAATAGGCAGCTGGTGGTTGGGGGCAGCCCGTTCCTGCCTGCTGTACCTGACTGGACACAAATATAGGGCGAAGCCCCACATCAATTTTTTTAAATTATTTCATGAATTTCCTGAAATGATTTAAAAAAAATTGACGTGGGGCTTCGCCCTATATTTGTGTCCAGCCAGGTACTGCAGGCAGGAACGGGCTGCCCCCAACCACCAGCTGCCTATTTGTACCTGGTTGGACACAACAATATAGGGAAGCCCTTTTTTTCTTAATTATTTCATGAATTTCATGAAATAATTAAAAAAAAAAAATACGTGAAGCTTCTCCCTATTTTTGTGTCCAGCCAGGTACAACTAGGCAGCTGGGGGATGGAATCTGCAGCGCAGGGAGGCCCAAGCTTTCTGCCCCCCCCTCCCCCCGCTGAAAATTGCAGTGCGCAGCCACCCCGGAAAATGGCGCGTTCATAGAAGCTGGATGCTGTACCTGGCTGGCATACAAAAATATGGCGAAGCCCACGTCAAAAGTTTTGGGAAAAATTAATTAAAAAATAAATAATAATTTAGGGACTGCATCTTTATTAACTCCTCAAATGTCATTTAGTGTTAAAATAAAGGACTTATTTTAAAAAAAATTGACGTGGGGCTTCGCCCTATATTTGTGTCCAGCCAGGTACAGCAGGCAGGAACAGGCTGCCCCCAACCACCAGCTGCCTATTTGTACCTGGTTGGACACAACAATATAGGGAAGCCCTTTTTTTCTTAATTATTCCATGAATTTCATGAAATAATTTTAAAAAAAAATGCGTGGGGCTTCGCCCTATTTTTGTGCCCAGCCAGATACAACTAGGCAGCTGGGGGCTGGAATCCGCAGCGCAGGGAGACCCAAGCTTTCTGGGCCACCCCCGCTGCAAATTGCAGTCCGCAGCCGCCCCAGAAAATGGCGCGTTCATAGAAGCGCCATCTTCTGGCGCTGTACCCAACTCATCCAGGGCCCTGGTGCGGTGGCTCACTGGGTAATAAAGGGGTTAAGGCCAGCTTGGCATTATCAGCTGGCCCTAAGCCCAAAATTCATGGGGTCACGCCAATATTAGACATGACCACCATGAATTTCTAGTAAAGTATTTAAAAAAACACAACACCCAGAATAAAGTCCTTTAATTGAAATAAACACACAATTCTTTATTGTTCTAAATTAAACCATACTTACCATCACGCCCATTCCAGCTGAAGCCAACGATCTCCTGCAATAAAAGTAAAATAATAAAGCAACCTCATCCTTACCTTTCCATGGTTCCCAGGACAGCTTCAGCTCTGCTACATCGAGATGACAGGCTGGACCGCAGCAGAACGCTGCCATCCATCCTGTCATCCCGCAGACACTGAGAAGCGCAGGCATACTTCCACTCCTCAGTGTCTGGCTGTGACGGCATCCAGATGAGCCGAGGTCATGTCCAATGAACTCCGCTCACTTCATGTACGTCACTGACAGCGTGGGAAAATTCTCCTGCACTCAGCACTTCAGCGTGAGAATTTTCCCACGCTGTCAGTGACGTGCATGAGGTGAGCTGAGTTCATTGGACATGACCTCACCTCATGTATGTCACTGACAGCGTGGGAGAATTCTCACGCTGAAGCGCTGAGTGCAGGAGAATTTTCCCACGCTGTCAGTGACGTGCATGAGGTGAGCTGAGTTCATTGGACATGAACTCGGCTCATCTGGATGACGTCACAGAGAGACACTGAGGAGCGCAAGCATGCCTGCGCTTCTCAGTGTCTGCGGGATGACAGGCTGGATGGCAGCTTTCTGCTGCGGTCCAGCCTGTCATCTCGATGTAGCAGAGCTGGAGCTGTCCTGGGAACCATCGAAAGGTAAGGATGAGGTTGCTTTATTATTTTTCTTTTATTGCAGGAGATCGTTGGCTTCAGCTGGAATGGGCGTGATGGTAAGTATGGTTTAATTTAGAACAATAAAGAATTGTGTGTTTATTTCAATTAAAGGACTTTATTCTGGGTGTTTGTGTTTTTTTGTAACTTTGACTATGGGGTTAGTAATGGGGGTGTCTTATAGACGCCTCTCCATTACTAACCTGGGCTTGATGTCAGCTGGCATTATAAGCTGACATCAACCCCAACCCTATTACCCCCTGCCACCGCACCAGGGCAGCGTGGAAGAGCGAGGCTAAGTGCCAGAATTGGCGCATCCTATGGATGCGCCATTTCTGGGGCGGCTGACGGCTGGTGTTTCTAGCCTGGGAGGGGGCCAATATTCATGGCACCCTTCCTGGGCTATTAATATCAGCCCCCAGCTGTCTGCCTAGCCTGTGCTAGCTATTAAATTAGGGGGGACCCCACGTCATTTTTTTGGGGGGGTCCCCCATTTTAATAGCTAGTAAAGGCTAGGTATTCAGCTGGGGGCTGATATTAGTAGCCTGGGAAGCTCCGTGGGTATTACCCCCTTCCCAGGCTTCAAACATTTGCCCCAGCTGTCTGCTTAACCTCCGCTAGAGCCTAAAATTAAGGGGAACCCCACGCCAATTTTTTTTTAAATAAATCCTTTATTTTAACACTAAATGACAAGTACAGTACTCAACACTGTCACTGTACTTCATATATATGTGACTGACATGTTTCTATCTATCTAATCTATGTGTGATTCTCTATTCCTTCTATTCTAAATTGTCGGGTACAGATGCTGAATTGCCGGCCGGCTTTCTTAAAGAGACGGTGCATGAAAACACTATTATTTTTTTAAATAAATCCTTTACACTAAATGACAAGTTCTGTAAGCAACACTGTCACTGTACTTCTTATATATGTGACTGACATGTTTCTATCTATCTAATCTATGTGTGAAGCTCTATTCTGTCTGTTATAAATTGTCGGGTACAGATGCTGAATTGCCGGCCGGCTTTTTTAAAGAGACGGTGCACGAAAACACTAATATTTTTTTTAATAAATCCTTTACACTAAATGACAAGTACAGTAAGCAACACTGCCACTGTACTTCATATATATGTGACTGACATGTTTCTATCTATCTAATCTATGTGTGAAGCTCTATTCTTTCTGTTGTAAATTGTCGGGTACCGGTGTATGCCGCTGATGAATTGCCGGCTTTTCATGTCATTCTACATTATTCTTAGTTGTTTTACTTCATGTAGAATTAACCTACAAGGAAAGAAAGGGTTTATTTTCATTCCGATATTTGTGTCCCATTGACTTGCATTGGTTTCCGGTATCGGAATCGGCGATATCCGATACTTTTTGGGTATCGGCCCGATCCAATCCGATACGATATTTCCTGATATCGGAAGGTATCGCTCAACACTATTCGCAACTCTTTCATTGTTCTCGGAATTCCGCTGACGTTTAAAAATGCTTTGGAACTCTTCCATTGTTCTCGGAATTCCGTTGAAGTTTAAAAATGCTTCGAAACTCTTCCATTGTTCTCGGAATTCTGCTGAAGTTTAAAAATGCTTCGAAACTCTTTCATTGTTCTCGGAATTCTGCTGAAGTTTAAAAATGCTTCAGAACTCTTCCATTGCTCTCGGAATTCCGCTGACGTTTAATAATGCTTCGCAACTCTTCCATTGTTCTCGGAATTCCGTTGAAGTTTAAAAATGCTTCGAAACTCTTCCATTGTTCTCGGAATTCTGCTGAAGTTTAAAAATGCTTCGGTACTCTTCCATTGTTCTCGGAATTCCGCTGACAAATAAAAATGCTTCGGAAATCTTGCATTGTTCTCGGCATTCCGCTGACATTTAAAAATGCTTCGGAACTCTTCCATTGTTCTCGGAATTCTGCTGAAGTTTAAAAATGCTTCAGAACTCTTCCATTGCTCTCGGAATTCCGCTGACGTTTAATAATGCTTCGCAACTCTTCCATTGTTCTCGGAATTCCGCTGACATATAAAAATGCTTCGGAAATCTTGCATTGTTCTCGGCATTCCGCTGACATTTAAAAATGCTTCGGAACTCTTCAATTGTTCTCGGAATTCTGCTGAACTTTTAAAATGCTTTGGAACTCTTCCATTGCTCTCGGAATTCGGGTGAAGTTTAAAAATGCTTCGGAAATCTTCTATTGTTCTCGGAATTCCGCTGAAGTTTAAAAATGCTTAAAATCTCTACCATTGTTCTCGTAATTCTGCTCATGTTTAAAAATGCTTCGGAACTCTTCCATTGTTCTCGAAATTCCGCTGAAGTTTAAAAATGGTTCGGAACTCTTCCATTGTTCTCGGAATTCCGATGACGTTTTAAAATGCTTCGGTACTCTTCCATTGTTCTCGGAATTCCGCTGACGTTTAAAAATGCTTCGGAACTCTTCCGTTGTTATCGGAATTCCGCTGAAGTTTAAAAATGCTTCGGAACTCTTCCATTGTTCTAGGAATTCTGCTGAAGTCTAAAAATTCATCTGAACTCTTTCATTATTCTCGGAATTCGTGTGAATTTTAAAAATGCTTCGGAACTCTTCTATTGTTCTCGGAATTCCGCTGAAGTTTAAAAATGCTTAAAATCTCTTACATTGTTCTCGGAATTCCGCTGAAGTTTAAAAATGCTTCGGAACTCTACCATTTTTCTCGGAATTCTGCTGAAGTTTAAAAATGCTTCAGAACTCTTCCATTGTTCTCAGAATTCTGCTGACGTTTAAAAATGCTTCGGTACTCTTCCATTGTTCTGGGAATTCTGCTGAAGTTTAAAAATGCTTCGGTACTCTTCCATTGTTCTCGGAATTCCGCTGACATATAAAAATGCTTCGGAAATCTTGCATTGTTCTCGGCATTCCGCTGACATTTAAAAATGCTTCGAAACTCTTCAATTGTTCTCGGAATTCTGCTGAACTTTTAAAATGCTTTGGAACTCTTCCATTGCTCTCGGAATTCGGGTGAAGTTTAAAAATGCTTCGGAACTCTTCTATTGTTCTCGGAATTCCGCTGAAGTTTAAAAATGCTTAAAATCTCTTCCATTGTTCTCGTAATTCTGCTCATGTTTAAAAATGCTTCGGAACTCTTCCATTGTTCTCGTAATTCCGCTGAAGTTTAAAAATGGTTCGGAACTCTTCCATTGTTCTCGGAATTCCGATGACGTTTTAAAATGCTTCGGTACTCTTCCATTGTTCTCGGAATTCCGCTGACGTTTAAAAATGCTTCGGAACTCTTCCATTGTTATCGGAATTCCGCTGAAGTTTAAAAATGCTTCGGAACTCTTCCATTGTTCTAGGAATTCTGCTGAAGTCTAAAAATTCATCTGAACTCTTCCATTATTCTCGGAATTCGTGTGAATTTTAAAAATGCTTCGTAACTCTTCTATTGTTCTCGGAATTCCGCTGAAGTTTAAAAATGCTTAAAATCTCTTACATTGTTCTCGGAATTCCGCTGACATATAAAAATGCTTCGGAAATCTTGCATTGTTCTCGGCATTCCGCTGACGTTTAAAAATGCTTCGGAACTCTTCAATTGTTCTCGGAATTCTGCTGAACTTTTAAAATGCTTTGGAACTCTTCCATTGCTCTCGGAATTCGGGTGAAGTTTAAAAATGCTTCGGAACTCTTCTATTGTTCTCGGAATTCCGCTGAAGTTTAAAAATGCTTAAAATCTCTACCATTGTTCTCATAATTCTGCTCATGTTTAAAAATGCTTCGGAACTCTTCCATTGTTCTCGTAATTCCGCTGAAGTTTAAAAATGCTTCGGAACTCTTCCATTGTTCTCGGAATTCCGCTGACGTTTAAAAATGCTTCACAACTCTTCCATTGTTCTCGGAATTCCGCTGACTTTTAAAAATGCTTCGGAACTCTTCCATTGTTCTCCAAATTCCGCTGAAGTTTAAAAATGCTTCGGAACCCTTCCATTGTTCTCGGAATTCTGCTGAAGTTTAAAAATGCTTCAGAACTCTTCCATTGTTCTCAGAATTCCGCTGACGTTTAAAAATGCTTCAGAAATCTTCCATTGTTTTCAAAATTCCGCTGACGCTTAAAAATGCTTCAGAACTCTTCCATTGTTCTCGGAATTCCGCTGACGTTTAATAATGCTTCGCAACTCTTTCATTGTTCTCGGAATTCCGCTGACGTTTAAAAATGCTTCGGAACTCTTCCATTGTTCTCGGAATTCCGTTGAAGTTTAAAAATGCTTCGAAACTCTTCCATTGTTCTCGGAATTCTGCTGAAGTTTAAAAATGCTTCGAAACTCTTTCATTGTTCTCGGAATTCTGCTGAAGTTTAAAAATGCTTCAGAACTCTTCCATTGCTCTCGGAATTCCGCTGACGTTTAATAATGCTTCGCAACTCTTCCATTGTTCTCGGAATTCCGTTGAAGTTTAAAAATGCTTCGAAACTCTTCCATTGTTCTCGGAATTCTGCTGAAGTTTAAAAATGCTTCGGTACTCTTCCATTGTTCTCGGAATTCCGCTGACATATAAAAATGCTTCGGAAATCTTGCATTGTTCTCGGCATTCCGCTGACATTTAAAAATGCTTCGGAACTCTTCAATTGTTCTCGGAATTCTGCTGAACTTTTAAAATGCTTTGGAACTCTTCCATTGCTCTCGGAATTCGGGTGAAGTTTAAAAATGCTTCGGAACTCTTCTATTGTTCTCGGAATTCCGCTGAAGTTTAAAAATGCTTAAAATCTCTTCCATTGTTCTCGTAATTCTGCTCATGTTTAAAAATGCTTCGGAACTCTTCCATTGTTCTCGTAATTCCGCTGAAGTTTAAAAATGGTTCGGAACTCTTCCATTGTTCTCGGAATTCCGATGACGTTTTAAAATGCTTCGGTACTCTTCCATTGTTCTCGGAATTCCGCTGACGTTTAAAAATGCTTCGGAACTCTTCCATTGTTATCGGAATTCCGCTGAAGTTTAAAAATGCTTCGGAACTCTTCCATTGTTCTAGGAATTCTGCTGAAGTCTAAAAATTCATCTGAACTCTTCCATTATTCTCGGAATTCGTGTGAATTTTAAAAATGCTTCGTAACTCTTCTATTGTTCTCGGAATTCCGCTGAAGTTTAAAAATGCTTAAAATCTCTTACATTGTTCTCAGAATTCCGCTGAAGTTTAAAAATGCTTCGGAACTCTTCCATTGTTCTCGGAATTCTGCTGAAGTTTAAAAATGCTTCAGAACTCTTCCATTGTTCTCAGAATTCCGCTGACGTTTAAAAATGCTTCGGTACTCTTCCATTGTTCTCGGAATACCGCTGACGTTTAAAAATGCTTCGGTACTCTTCCATTGTTCTCGGAATTCCGCTGACATATAAAAATGCTTCGGAAATCTTGCATTGTTCTCGGCATTCCGCTGACGTTTAAAAATGCTTCGGAACTCTTCAATTGTTCTCGGAATTCTGCTGAACTTTTAAAATGCTTTGGAACTCTTCCATTGCTCTCGGAATTCGGGTGAAGTTTAAAAATGCTTCGGAACTATTCTATTGTTCTCGGAATTCCGCTGAAGTTTAAAAATGCTTAAAATCTCTACCATTGTTCTCGTAATTCTGCTCATGTTTAAAAATGCTTCGGAACTCTTCCATTGTTCACGTAATTCCGCTGAAGTTTAAAAATGCTTCGGAACTCTTCCATTGTTCTCGGAATTCCGCTGACGCTTAAAAATGCTTCACAACTCTTCCATTGTTCTCGGAATTCCGCTGACTTTTAAAAATGCTTTGGAACTCTTCCATTGTTCTCGGAATTCTGCTGAAGTTTAAAAATGCTTCAGAACTCTTCCATTGTTCTCAGAATTCCGCTGACGTTTAAAAATGCTTCAGAAATCTTCCATTGTTTTCAAAATTCCGCTGACGCTTAAAAATGCTTCAGAACTCTTCCATTGTTCTCGGAATTCCGCTGACGTTTAATAATGCTTCGCAACTCTTTCATTGTTCTCGGAATTCCGCTGACGTTTAAAAATGCTTCGGAACTCTTCCATTGTTCTCGGAATTCCGTTGAAGTTTAAAAATGCTTCGAAACTCTTCCATTGTTCTCGGAATTCTGCTGAAGTTTAAAAATGCTTCGAAACTCTTTCATTGTTCTCGGAATTCTGCTGAAGTTTAAAAATGCTTCAGAACTCTTCCATTGCTCTCGGAATTCCGCTGACGTTTAATAATGCTTCGCAACTCTTCCAGTGTTCTCGGAATTCCTTTGAAGTTTAAAAATGCTTCGAAACTCTTCCATTGTTCTCGGAATTCTGCTGAAGTTTAAAAATGCTTCGGTACTCTTCCATTGTTCTCGGAATTCCGCTGACATATAAAAATGCTTCGGAAATCTTGCATTGTTCTCGGCATTCCGCTGACATTTAAAAATGCTTCGGAACTCTTCAATTGTTCTCGGAATTCTGCTGAACTTTTAAAATGCTTTGGAACTCTTCCATTGCTCTCGGAATTCGGGTGAAGTTTAAAAATGCTTCGGAAATCTTCTATTGTTCTCGGAATTCCGCTGAAGTTTAAAAATGCTTAAAATCTCTTCCATTGTTCTCGTAATTCTGCTCATGTTTAAAAATGCTTCGGAACTCTTCCATTGTTCTCGTAATTCCGCTGACGTTTTAAAATGCTTCGGTACTCTTCCATTGTTCTCGGAATTCCGCTGACGTTTAAAAATGCTTCGGAACTCTTCCATTGTTCTCGGAATTCCGCTGACGTTTAATAATGCTTCGCAACTCTTTCATTGTTCTCGGAATTCCGCTGACGTTTAAAAATGCTTCGGAACTCTTCCATTGTTCTCGGAATTCCGTTGAAGTTTAAAAATGCTTCGAAACTCTTCCATTGTTCTCGGAATTCTGCTGAAGTTTAAAAATGCTTCGAAACTCTTTCATTGTTCTCGGAATTCTGCTGAAGTTTAAAAATGCTTCAGAACTCTTCCATTGCTCTCGGAATTCCGCTGACGTTTAATAATGCTTCGCAACTCTTCCATTGTTCTCGGAATTCCGTTGAAGTTTAAAAATGCTTCGAAACTCTTCCATTGTTCTCGGAATTCTGCTGAAGTTTAAAAATGCTTCGGTACTCTTCCATTGTTCTCGGAATTCCGCTGACATATAAAAATGCTTCGGAAATCTTGCATTGTTCTCGGCATTCCGCTGACATTTAAAAATGCTTCGGAACTCTTCCATTGTTCTCGGAATTCTGCTGAAGTTTAAAAATGCTTCAGAACTCTTCCATTGCTCTCGGAATTCCGCTGACGTTTAATAATGCTTGGCAACTCTTCCATTGTTCTCGGAATTCCGCTGACATATAAAAATGCTTCGGAAATCTTGCATTGTTTTCAAAATTCCGCTGACGCTTAAAAATGCTTCAGAACTCTTCCATTGTTCTCGGAATTCCGCTGACGTTTAATAATGCTTCGCAACTCTTTCATTGTTCTCGGAATTCCGCTGACGTTTAAAAATGCTTCGGAACTCTTCCATTGTTCTCAGAATTCCGCTGACGTTTAAAAATGCTTCAGAAATCTTCCATAGTTTTCAAAATTCCGCTGATCCTTAAAAATGCTTCAGAACTCTTCCATTGTTCTCGGAATTCCGCTGACATTTAATAATGCTTCGCAACTCTTTCATTGTTCTCGGAATTCCGCTGACGTTTAAAAATGCTTTGGAACTCTTCCATTGTTCTCGGAATTCCGTTGAAGTTTAAAAATGCTTCGAAACTCTTCCATTGTTCTCGGAATTCTGCTGAAGTTTAAAAATGCTTCGAAACTCTTTCATTGTTCTCGGAATTCTGCTGAAGTTTAAAAATGCTTCAGAACTCTTCCATTGCTCTCGGAATTCCGCTGACGTTTAATAATGCTTCGCAACTCTTCCATTGTTCTCGGAATTCCGTTGAAGTTTAAAAATGCTTCGAAACTCTTCCATTGTTCTCGGAATTCTGCTGAAGTTTAAAAATGCTTCGGTACTCTTCCATTGTTCTCGGAATTCCGCTGACAAATAAAAATGCTTCGGAAATCTTGCATTGTTCTCGGCATTCCGCTGACATTTAAAAATGCTTCGGAACTCTTCCATTGTTCTCGGAATTCTGCTGAAGTTTAAAAATGCTTCAGAACTCTTCCATTGCTCTCGGAATTCCGCTGACGTTTAATAATGCTTCGCAACTCTTCCATTGTTCTCGGAATTCCGCTGACATATAAAAATGCTTCGGAAATCTTGCATTGTTCTCGGCATTCCGCTGACATTTAAAAATGCTTCGGAACTCTTCAATTGTTCTCGGAATTCTGCTGAACTTTTAAAATGCTTTGGAACTCTTCCATTGCTCTCGGAATTCGGGTGAAGTTTAAAAATGCTTCGGAAATCTTCTATTGTTCTCGGAATTCCGCTGAAGTTTAAAAATGCTTAAAATCTCTACCATTGTTCTCGTAATTCTGCTCATGTTTAAAAATGCTTCGGAACTCTTCCATTGTTCTCGTAATTCCGCTGAAGTTTAAAAATGGTTCGGAACTCTTCCATTGTTCTCGGAATTCCGATGACGTTTTAAAATGCTTCGGTACTCTTCCATTGTTCTCGGAATTCCGCTGACGTTTAAAAATGCTTCGGAACTCTTCCGTTGTTATCGGAATTCCGCTGAAGTTTAAAAATGCTTCGGAACTCTTCCATTGTTCTAGGAATTCTGCTGAAGTCTAAAAATTCATCTGAACTCTTCCATTATTCTCGGAATTCGTGTGAATTTTAAAAATGCTTCGGAACTCTTCTATTGTTCTCGGAATTCCGCTGAAGTTTAAAAATGCTTAAAATCTCTTACATTGTTCTCGGAATTCCGCTGAAGTTTAAAAATGCTTCGGAACTCTTCCATTTTTCTCGGAATTCTGCTGAAGTTTAAAAATGCTTCAGAACTCTTCCATTGTTCTCAGAATTCCGTTGAAGTTTAAAAATGCTTCGCAACTCTTTCATTGTTCTTGGAATTCCGCTGACGTTTAAAAATGCTTCGAAACTCTTCCATTGTTCTCGGAATTCTGCTGAAGTTTAAAAATGCTTCGAAACTCTTTCATTGTTCTCGGAATTCCGCTGAAGTTTAAAAATGCTTAAAATCTCTTACATTGTTCTCGGAATTCCGCTGAAGTTTAAAAATGCTTCGGAACTCTTCCATTTTTCTCGGAATTCTGCTGAAGTTTAAAAATGCTTCAGAACTCTTCCATTGTTCTCAGAATTCCGTTGAAGTTTAAAAATGCTTCGCAACTCTTTCATTGTTCTTGGAATTCCGCTGACGTGTAAAAATGCTTCGAAACTCTTCCATTGTTCTCGGAATTCTGCTGAAGTTTAAAAATGCTTCGAAACTCTTTCATTGTTCTCGGAATTCTGCTGAAGTTTAAAAATGCTTCAGAACTCTTCCATTGTTCTCGGCATTCCGCTGACATTTAAAAATGCTTCTGAAATCTTGCATTGTTCTCGGCATTCCGCTGACGTTTAAAAATGCTTCGGAACTCTTCCATTGTTCTAGGAATTCTGCTGAAGTCTAAAAATTCATCTGAACTCTTCCATTATTCTCGGAATTCGTGTGAATTTTAAAAATGCTTCGTAACTCTTCTATTGTTCTCGGAATTCCGCTGAAGTTTAAAAATGCTTAAAATCTCTTACATTGTTCTCGGAATTCCGCTGAAGTTTAAAAATGCTTCGGAACTCTTCCATTGTTCTCGGAATTCTGCTGAAGTTTAAAAATGCTTCAGAACTCTTCCATTGTTCTCAGAATTCCGCTGACGTTTAAAAATGCTTCGGTACTCTTCCATTGTTCTCGGAATACCGCTGACGTTTAAAAATGCTTCGGTACTCTTCCATTGTTCTCGGAATTCCGCTGACATATAAAAATGCTTCGGAAATCTTGCATTGTTCTCGGCATTCCGCTGACGTTTAAAAATGCTTCGGAACTCTTCAATTGTTCTCGGAATTCTGCTGAACTTTTAAAATGCTTTGGAACTCTTCCATTGCTCTCGGAATTCGGGTGAAGTTTAAAAATGCTTCGGAACTCTTCTATTGTTCTCAGAATTCCGCTGAAGTTTAAAAATGCTTAAAATCTCTACCATTGTTCTCGTAATTCTGCTCATGTTTAAAAATGCTTCGGAACTCTTCCATTGTTCTCGTAATTCCGCTGAAGTTTAAAAATGCTTCGGAACTCTTCCATTGTTCTCGGAATTCCGCTGACGTTTAAAAATGCTTCACAACTCTTCCATTGTTCTCGGAATTCCGCTGACTTTTAAAAATGCTTCGGAACTCTTCCATTGTTCTCCAAATTCCGCTGAAGTTTAAAAATGCTTCGGAACCCATCCATTGTTCTCGGAATTCTGCTGAAGTTTAAAAATGCTTCAGAACTCTTCCATTGTTCTCAGAATTCCGCTGACGTTTAAAAATGCTTCAGAAATCTTCCATTGTTTTCAAAATTCCGCTGACGCTTAAAAATGTTTCAGAACTCTTCCATTGTTCTCGGAATTCCGCTGACGTTTAATAATGCTTCGCAACTCTTTCATTGTTCTCGGAATTCCGCTGACGTTTAAAAATGCTTCGGAACTCTTCCATTGTTCTCGGAATTCCGTTGAAGTTTAAAAATGCTTCGAAACTCTTCCATTGTTCTCGGAATTCTGCTGAAGTTTAAAAATGCTTCGAAACTCTTTCATTGTTCTCGGAATTCTGCTGAAGTTTAAAAATGCTTCAGAACTCTTCCATTGCTCTCGGAATTCCGCTGACGTTTAATAATGCTTCGCAACTCTTCCATTGTTCTCGGAATTCCGTTGAAGTTTAAAAATGCTTCGAAACTCTTCCATTGTTCTCGGAATTCTGCTGAAGTTTAAAAATGCTTCGGTACTCTTCCATTGTTCTCGGAATTCCGCTGACATATAAAAATGCTTCGGAAATCTTGCATTGTTCTCGGCATTCCGCTGACATTTAAAAATGCTTCGGAACTCTTCCATTGTTCTCGGAATTCTGCTGAAGTTTAAAAATGCTTCAGAACTCTTCCATTGCTCTCGGAATTCCGCTGACGTTTAATAATGCTTGGCAACTCTTCCATTGTTCTCGGAATTCCGCTGACATATAAAAATGCTTCGGAAATCTTGCATTGTTTTCAAAATTCCGCTGACGCTTAAAAATGCTTCAGAACTCTTCCATTGTTCTCGGAATTCCGCTGACGTTTAATAATGCTTCGCAACTCTTTCATTGTTCTCGGAATTCCGCTGACGTTTAAAAATGCTTCGGAACTCTTCCATTGTTCTAGGAATTCTGCTGAAGTCTAAAAATTCATCTGAACTCTTCCATTATTCTCGGAATTCGTGTGAATTTTAAAAATGCTTCGGAACTCTTCTATTGTTCTCGGAATTCCGCTGAAGTTTAAAAATGCTTAAAATCTCTTACATTGTTCTCGGAATTCCGCTGAAGTTTAAAAATGCTTCGGAACTCTTCCATTTTTCTCGGAATTCTGCTGAAGTTTAAAAATGCTTCAGAACTCTTCCATTGTTCTCAGAATTCCGTTGAAGTTTAAAAATGCTTCGCAACTCTTTCATTGTTCTTGGAATTCCGCTGACGTTTAAAAATGCTTCGAAACTCTTCCATTGTTCTCGGAATTCTGCTGAAGTTTAAAAATGCTTCGAAACTCTTTCATTGTTCTCGGAATTCCGCTGAAGTTTAAAAATGCTTAAAATCTCTTACATTGTTCTCGGAATTCCGCTGAAGTTTAAAAATGCTTCGGAACTCTTCCATTTTTCTCGGAATTCTGCTGAAGTTTAAAAATGCTTCAGAACTCTTCCATTGTTCTCAGAATTCCGTTGAAGTTTAAAAATGCTTCGCAACTCTTTCATTGTTCTTGGAATTCCGCTGACGTGTAAAAATGCTTCGAAACTCTTCCATTGTTCTCGGAATTCTGCTGAAGTTTAAAAATGCTTCGAAACTCTTTCATTGTTCTCGGAATTCTGCTGAAGTTTAAAAATGCTTCAGAACTCTTCCATTGTTCTCGGCATTCCGCTGACATTTAAAAATGCTTCTGAAATCTTGCATTGTTCTCGGCATTCCGCTGACGTTTAAAAATGCTTCGGAACTCTTCCATTGTTCTAGGAATTCTGCTGAAGTCTAAAAATTCATCTGAACTCTTCCATTATTCTCGGAATTCGTGTGAATTTTAAAAATGCTTCGTAACTCTTCTATTGTTCTCGGAATTCCGCTGAAGTTTAAAAATGCTTAAAATCTCTTACATTGTTCTCGGAATTCCGCTGAAGTTTAAAAATGCTTCGGAACTCTTCCATTGTTCTCGGAATTCTGCTGAAGTTTAAAAATGCTTCAGAACTCTTCCATTGTTCTCAGAATTCCGCTGACGTTTAAAAATGCTTCGGTACTCTTCCATTGTTCTCGGAATACCGCTGACGTTTAAAAATGCTTCGGTACTCTTCCATTGTTCTCGGAATTCCGCTGACATATAAAAATGCTTCGGAAATCTTGCATTGTTCTCGGCATTCCGCTGACGTTTAAAAATGCTTCGGAACTCTTCAATTGTTCTCGGAATTCTGCTGAACTTTTAAAATGCTTTGGAACTCTTCCATTGCTCTCGGAATTCGGGTGAAGTTTAAAAATGCTTCGGAACTCTTCTATTGTTCTCAGAATTCCGCTGAAGTTTAAAAATGCTTAAAATCTCTACCATTGTTCTCGTAATTCTGCTCATGTTTAAAAATGCTTCGGAACTCTTCCATTGTTCTCGTAATTCCGCTGAAGTTTAAAAATGCTTCGGAACTCTTCCATTGTTCTCGGAATTCCGCTGACGTTTAAAAATGCTTCACAACTCTTCCATTGTTCTCGGAATTCCGCTGACTTTTAAAAATGCTTCGGAACTCTTCCATTGTTCTCCAAATTCCGCTGAAGTTTAAAAATGCTTCGGAACCCATCCATTGTTCTCGGAATTCTGCTGAAGTTTAAAAATGCTTCAGAACTCTTCCATTGTTCTCAGAATTCCGCTGACGTTTAAAAATGCTTCAGAAATCTTCCATTGTTTTCAAAATTCCGCTGACGCTTAAAAATGTTTCAGAACTCTTCCATTGTTCTCGGAATTCCGCTGACGTTTAATAATGCTTCGCAACTCTTTCATTGTTCTCGGAATTCCGCTGACGTTTAAAAATGCTTCGGAACTCTTCCATTGTTCTCGGAATTCCGTTGAAGTTTAAAAATGCTTCGAAACTCTTCCATTGTTCTCGGAATTCTGCTGAAGTTTAAAAATGCTTCGAAACTCTTTCATTGTTCTCGGAATTCTGCTGAAGTTTAAAAATGCTTCAGAACTCTTCCATTGCTCTCGGAATTCCGCTGACGTTTAATAATGCTTCGCAACTCTTCCATTGTTCTCGGAATTCCGTTGAAGTTTAAAAATGCTTCGAAACTCTTCCATTGTTCTCGGAATTCTGCTGAAGTTTAAAAATGCTTCGGTACTCTTCCATTGTTCTCGGAATTCCGCTGACATATAAAAATGCTTCGGAAATCTTGCATTGTTCTCGGCATTCCGCTGACATTTAAAAATGCTTCGGAACTCTTCCATTGTTCTCGGAATTCTGCTGAAGTTTAAAAATGCTTCAGAACTCTTCCATTGCTCTCGGAATTCCGCTGACGTTTAATAATGCTTGGCAACTCTTCCATTGTTCTCGGAATTCCGCTGACATATAAAAATGCTTCGGAAATCTTGCATTGTTTTCAAAATTCCGCTGACGCTTAAAAATGCTTCAGAACTCTTCCATTGTTCTCGGAATTCCGCTGACGTTTAATAATGCTTCGCAACTCTTTCATTGTTCTCGGAATTCCGCTGACGTTTAAAAATGCATCGGAACTCTTCCATTGTTCTCAGAATTCCGCTGACGTTTAAAAATGCTTCAGAAATCTTCCATAGTTTTCAAAATTCCGCTGATGCTTAAAAATGCTTCAGAACTCTTCCATTGTTCTCGGAATTCCGCTGACATTTAATAATGCTTCGCAACTTTTTCATTGTTCTCGGAATTCCGCTGACGTTTAAAAATGCTTTGGAACTCTTCCATTGTTCTCGGAATTCCGTTGAAGTTTAAAAATGCTTCGAAACTCTTCCATTGTTCTCGGAATTCTGCTGAAGTTTAAAAATGCTTCGAAACTCTTTCATTGTTCTCGGAATTCTGCTGAAGTTTAAAAATGCTTCAGAACTCTTCCATTGCTCTCGGAATTCCGCTGACGTTTAATAATGCTTCGCAACTCTTCCATTGTTCTCGGAATTCCGTTGAAGTTTAAAAATGCTTCGAAACTCTTCCATTGTTCTCGGAATTCTGCTGAAGTTTAAAAATGCTTCGGTACTCTTCCATTGTTCTCGGAATTCCGCTGACAAATAAAAATGCTTCGGAAATCTTGCATTGTTCTCGGCATTCCGCTGACATTTAAAAATGCTTCGGAACTCTTCCATTGTTCTCGGAATTCTGCTGAAGTTTAAAAATGCTTCAGAACTCTTCCATTGCTCTCGGAATTCCGCTGACGTTTAATAATGCTTCGCAACTCTTCCATTGTTCTCGGAATTCCGCTGACATATAAAAATGCTTCGGAAATCTTGCATTGTTCTCGGCATTCCGCTGACATTTAAAAATGCTTCGGAACTCTTCAATTGTTCTCGGAATTCTGCTGAACTTTTAAAATGCTTTGGAACTCTTCCATTGCTCTCGGAATTCGGGTGAAGTTTAAAAATGCTTCGGAAATCTTCTATTGTTCTCGGAATTCCGCTGAAGTTTAAAAATGCTTAAAATCTCTACCATTGTTCTCGTAATTCTGCTCATGTTTAAAAATGCTTCGGAACTCTTCCATTGTTCTCGTAATTCCGCTGAAGTTTAAAAATGGTTCGGAACTCTTCCATTGTTCTCGGAATTCCGATGACGTTTTAAAATGCTTCGGTACTCTTCCATTGTTCTCGGAATTCCGCTGACGTTTAAAAATGCTTCGGAACTCTTCCGTTGTTATCGGAATTCCGCTGAAGTTTAAAAATGCTTCGGAACTCTTCCATTGTTCTAGGAATTCTGCTGAAGTCTAAAAATTCATCTGAACTCTTCCATTATTCTCGGAATTCGTGTGAATTTTAAAAATGCTTCGGAACTCTTCTATTGTTCTCGGAATTCCGCTGAAGTTTAAAAATGCTTAAAATCTCTTACATTGTTCTCGGAATTCCGCTGAAGTTTAAAAATGCTTCGGAACTCTTCCATTTTTCTCGGAATTCTGCTGAAGTTTAAAAATGCTTCAGAACTCTTCCATTGTTCTCAGAATTCCGTTGAAGTTTAAAAATGCTTCGCAACTCTTTCATTGTTCTTGGAATTCCGCTGACGTTTAAAAATGCTTCGAAACTCTTCCATTGTTCTCGGAATTCTGCTGAAGTTTAAAAATGCTTCGAAACTCTTTCATTGTTCTCGGAATTCCGCTGAAGTTTAAAAATGCTTAAAATCTCTTACATTGTTCTCGGAATTCCGCTGAAGTTTAAAAATGCTTCGGAACTCTTCCATTTTTCTCGGAATTCTGCTGAAGTTTAAAAATGCTTCAGAACTCTTCCATTGTTCTCAGAATTCCGTTGAAGTTTAAAAATGCTTCGCAACTCTTTCATTGTTCTTGGAATTCCGCTGACGTGTAAAAATGCTTCGAAACTCTTCCATTGTTCTCGGAATTCTGCTGAAGTTTAAAAATGCTTCGAAACTCTTTCATTGTTCTCGGAATTCTGCTGAAGTTTAAAAATGCTTCAGAACTCTTCCATTGTTCTCGGCATTCCGCTGACATTTAAAAATGCTTCTGAAATCTTGCATTGTTCTCGGCATTCCGCTGACGTTTAAAAATGCTTCGGAACTCTTCAATTGTTCTCGGAATTCTGCTGAACTTTTAAAATGCTTTGGAACTCTTCCATTGCTCTCGGAATTCGGGTGAAGTTTAAAAATGCTTCGGAACTCTTCTATTGTTCTCGGAATTCCGCTGAAGTTTAAAAATGCTTAAAATCTCTACCATTGTTCTCGTAATTCTGCTCATGTTTAAAAATGCTTCGGAACTCTTCCATTGTTCTCGTAATTCCGCTGAAGTTTAAAAATGCTTCGGAACTCTTCTATTGTTCTCGGAATTCCGCTGAAGTTTAAAAATGCTTAAAATCTCTTACATTGTTCTCGGAATTCCGCTGAAGTTTAAAAATGCTTCGGAACTCTACCATTTTTCTCGGAATTCTGCTGAAGTTTAAAAATGCTTCAGAACTCTTCCATTGTTCTCAGAATTCTGCTGACGTTTAAAAATGCTTCGGTACTCTTCCATTGTTCTGGGAATTCTGCTGAAGTTTAAAAATGCTTCGGTACTCTTCCATTGTTCTCGGAATTCCGCTGACATATAAAAATGCTTCGGAAATCTTGCATTGTTCTCGGCATTCCGCTGACATTTAAAAATGCTTCGAAACTCTTCAATTGTTCTCGGAATTCTGCTGAACTTTTAAAATGCTTTGGAACTCTTCCATTGCTCTCGGAATTCGGGTGAAGTTTAAAAATGCTTCGGAACTCTTCTATTGTTCTCGGAATTCCGCTGAAGTTTAAAAATGCTTAAAATCTCTTCCATTGTTCTCGTAATTCTGCTCATGTTTAAAAATGCTTCGGAACTCTTCCATTGTTCTCGTAATTCCGCTGAAGTTTAAAAATGGTTCGGAACTCTTCCATTGTTCTCGGAATTCCGATGACGTTTTAAAATGCTTCGGTACTCTTCCATTGTTCTCGGAATTCCGCTGACGTTTAAAAATGCTTCGGAACTCTTCCATTGTTATCGGAATTCCGCTGAAGTTTAAAAATGCTTCGGAACTCTTCCATTGTTCTAGGAATTCTGCTGAAGTCTAAAAATTCATCTGAACTCTTCCATTATTCTCGGAATTCGTGTGAATTTTAAAAATGCTTCGTAACTCTTCTATTGTTCTCGGAATTCCGCTGAAGTTTAAAAATGCTTAAAATCTCTTACATTGTTCTCGGAATTCCGCTGACATATAAAAATGCTTCGGAAATCTTGCATTGTTCTCGGCATTCCGCTGACGTTTAAAAATGCTTCGGAACTCTTCAATTGTTCTCGGAATTCTGCTGAACTTTTAAAATGCTTTGGAACTCTTCCATTGCTCTCGGAATTCGGGTGAAGTTTAAAAATGCTTCGGAACTCTTCTATTGTTCTCGGAATTCCGCTGAAGTTTAAAAATGCTTAAAATCTCTACCATTGTTCTCGTAATTCTGCTCATGTTTAAAAATGCTTCGGAACTCTTCCATTGTTCTCGTAATTCCGCTGAAGTTTAAAAATGCTTCGGAACTCTTCCATTGTTCTCGGAATTCCGCTGACGTTTAAAAATGCTTCACAACTCTTCCATTGTTCTCGCAATTCCGCTGACTTTTAAAAATGCTTCGGAACTCTTCCATTGTTCTCCAAATTCCGCTGAAGTTTAAAAATGCTTCGGAACCCTTCCATTGTTCTCGGAATTCTGCTGAAGTTTAAAAATGCTTCAGAACTCTTTCATTGTTCTCAGAATTCCGCTGACGTTTAAAAATGCTTCAGAAATCTTCCATTGTTTTCAAAATTCCGCTGACGCTTAAAAATGCTTCAGAACTCTTCCATTGTTCTCGGAATTCCGCTGACGTTTAATAATGCTTCGCAACTCTTCCATTGTTCTCGGAATTCCGTTGAAGTTTAAAAATGCTTCAGAACTCTTCCATTGCTCTCGGAATTCCGCTGACGTTTAATAATGCTTCGCAACTCTTCCATTGTTCTCGGAATTCCGTTGAAGTTTAAAAATGCTTCGAAACTCTTCCATTGTTCTCGGAATTCTGCTGAAGTTTAAAAATGCTTCGGTACTCTTCCATTGTTCTCGGAATTCCGCTGACATATAAAAATGCTTCGGAAATCTTGCATTGTTCTCGGCATTCCGCTGACATTTAAAAATGCTTCGGAACTCTTCAATTGTTCTCGGAATTCTGCTGAACTTTTAAAATGCTTTGGAACTCTTCCATTGCTCTCGGAATTCGGGTGAAGTTTAAAAATGCTTCGGAAATCTTCTATTGTTCTCGGAATTCCGCTGAAGTTTAAAAATGCTTAAAATCTCTTCCATTGTTCTCGTAATTCTGCTCATGTTTAAAAATGCTTCGGAACTCTTCCATTGTTCTCGTAATTCCGCTGAAGTTTAAAAATGGTTCGGAACTCTTCCATTGTTCTCGGAATTCCGATGACGTTTTAAAATGCTTCGGTACTCTTCCATTGTTCTCGGAATTCCGCTGACGTTTAAAAATGCTTCGGAACTCTTCCATTGTTATCGGAATTCCGCTGAAGTTTAAAAATCTTTCGGAACTCTTCCATTGTTCTAGGAATTCTGCTGAAGTCTAAAAATTCATCTGAACTCTTTCATTATTCTCGGAATTCGTGTGAATTTTAAAAATGCTTCGGAACTCTTCTATTGTTCTCGGAATTCCGCTGTAGTTTAAAAATGCTTAAAATCTCTTACATTGTTCTCGGAATTCCGCTGAAGTTTAAAAATGCTTCGGAACTCTTCCATTTTTCTCGGAAATCTGCTGAAGTTTAAAAATGCTTCATAACTCTTCCATTGTTCTCAGAATTCTGCTGAAGTTTAAAAATGCTTCAGAACTCTTCCATTGTTCTCAGAATTCTGCTGAAGTTTAAAAATGCTTCAGAACTCTTCCATTGTTCTCAGAATTCTGCTGACGTTTAAAAATGCTTCGGAACTCTTCCATTGTTATCGGAATTCCGCTGAAGTTTAAAAATGCTTCGGAACTCTTCCATTGTTCTAGGAATTCTGCTGAAGTCTAAAAATTCATCTGAACTCTTCCATTATTCTCGGAATTCGTGTGAATTTTAAAAATGCTTCGTAACTCTTCTATTGTTCTCGGAATTCCGCTGAAGTTTAAAAATGCTTAAAATCTCTTACATTGTTCTCAGAATTCCGCTGAAGTTTAAAAATGCTTCGGAACTCTTCCATTGTTCTCGGAATTCTGCTGAAGTTTAAAAATGCTTCAGAACTCTTCCATTGTTCTCAGAATTCCGCTGACGTTTAAAAATGCTTCGGTACTCTTCCATTGTTCTCGGAATACCGCTGATGTTTAAAAATGCTTCGGTACTCTTCCATTGTTCTCGGAATTCCGCTGACATATAAAAATGCTTCGGAAATCTTGCATTGTTCTCGGCATTCCGCTGACGTTTAAAAATGCTTCGGAACTCTTCAATTGTTCTCGGAATTCTGCTGAACTTTTAAAATGCTTTGGAACTCTTCCATTGCTCTCGGAATTCGGGTGAAGTTTAAAAATGCTTCGGAACTATTCTATTGTTCTCGGAATTCCGCTGAAGTTTAAAAATGCTTAAAATCTCTACCATTGTTCTCGTAATTCTGCTCATGTTTAAAAATGCTTCGGAACTCTTCCATTGTTCTCGTAATTCCGCTGAAGTTTAAAAATGCTTCGGAACTCTTCCATTGTTCTCGGAATTCCGCTGACGCTTAAAAATGCTTCAGAACTCTTCCATTGTTCTCGGAATTCCGCTGACGTTTAATAATGCTTCGCAACTCTTTCATTGTTCTCGGAATTCCGCTGACGTTTAAAAATGCTTCGGAACTCTTCCATTGTTCTCGGAATTCCGTTGAAGTTTAAAAATGCTTCGAAACTCTTCCATTGTTCTCGGAATTCTGCTGAAGTTTAAAAATGCTTCGAAACTCTTTCATTGTTCTCGGAATTCTGCTGAAGTTTAAAAATGCTTCAGAACTCTTCCATTGCTCTCGGAATTCCGCTGACGTTTAATAATGCTTCGCAACTCTTCCAGTGTTCTCGGAATTCCTTTGAAGTTTAAAAATGCTTCGAAACTCTTCCATTGTTCTCGGAATTCTGCTGAAGTTTAAAAATGCTTCGGTACTCTTCCATTGTTCTCGGAATTCCGCTGACATATAAAAATGCTTCGGAAATCTTGCATTGTTCTCGGCATTCCGCTGACATTTAAAAATGCTTCGGAACTCTTCAATTGTTCTCGGAATTCTGCTGAACTTTTAAAATGCTTTGGAACTCTTCCATTGCTCTCGGAATTCGGGTGAAGTTTAAAAATGCTTCGGAAATCTTCTATTGTTCTCGGAATTCCGCTGAAGTTTAAAAATGCTTAAAATCTCTTCCATTGTTCTCGTAATTCTGCTCATGTTTAAAAATGCTTCGGAACTCTTCCATTGTTCTCGTAATTCCGCTGAAGTTTTAAAATGGTTCGGAACTCTTCCATTGTTCTCGGAATTCCGATGACGTTTTAAAATGCTTCGGTACTCTTCCATTCTTCTCGGAATTCCGCTGACGTTTAAAAATGCTTCGGAACTCTTCCATTGTTATCGGAATTCCGCTGAAGTTTAAAAATGCTTCGGAACTCTTCCATTGTTCTAGGAATTCTGCTGAAGTCTAAAAATTCATCTGAACTCTTTCATTATTCTCGGAATTCGTGTGAATTTTAAAAATGCTTCGGAACTCTTCTATTGTTCTCGGAATTCCGCTGAAGTTTAAAAATGCTTAAAATCTCTTACATTGTTCTCGGAATTCTGCTGAAGTTTAAAAATGCTTCGGAACTCTTCCATTTTTCTTGGAATTCTGCTGAAGTTTAAAAATGCTTCAGAACTCTTCCATTGTTCTCAGAATTCCGCTGACATTTAAAAATGCTTCGGTACTCTTCCATTGTTCTCGGAATTCCGCTGACGTTTAAAAATGCTTCGGTACTCTTCCATTGTTCTCGGAATTCCGCTGACATATAAAAATGCTTCGGAAATCTTGCATTGTTCTCGGCATTCCGCTGACATTTAAAAATGCTTCGGAACTCTTCAATTGTTCTCGGAATTCTGCTGAACTTTTAAAATGCTTTGGAACTCTTCCATTGCTCTCGGAATTCGGGTGAAGTTTAAAAATGCTTCGGAACTCTTCTATTGTTCTCGGAATTCCGCTGAAGTTTAAAAATGCTTAAAATCTCTTCCATTGTTCTCGTAATTCTGCTCATGTTTAAAAATGCTTCGGAACTCTTCCATTGTTCTCGTAATTCCGCTGAAGTTTAAAAATGCTTCGGAACTCTTCCATTGTTCTCGGAATTCCGCTGAGGTTTAAAAATGCTTCACAACTCTTCCATTGTTCTCGGAATTCCGCTGACATTTAAAAATGCTTCGGAACTCTTCCATTGTTCTCCAAATTCCGCTGAAGTTTAAAAATGCTTCGGAACCCTTCCATTGTTCTCGGAATTCTGCTGAAGTTTAAAAATGCTTCAGAACTCTTCCATTGTTCTCAGAATTCCGCTGACGTTTAAAAATGCTTCGGAAATCTTCCATTGTTTTCAAAATTCCGCTGACGCTTAAAAATGCTTCAGAACTCTTCCATTGTTCTCGGAATTCCGCTGACGTTTAATAATGCTTCGCAACTCTTTCATTGTTCTCGGAATTCCGCTGACGTTTAAAAATGCTTCGGAACTCTTCCATTGTTTTCGGAATTCCGTTGAAGTTTAAAAATGCTTCGAAACTCTTCCATTGTTCTCGGAATTCTGCTGAAGTTTAAAAATGCTTCGAAACTCTTTCATTGTTCTCGGAACTCTGCTGAAGTTTAAAAATGCTTCAGAACTCTTCCATTGCTCTCGGAATTCCACTGACGTTTAATAATGCTTCGCAACTCTTCCATTGTTCTCGGTATTCCGTTGAAGTTTAAAAATGCTTCGAAACTCTTCCATTGTTCTCGGAATTCTGCTGAAGTTTAAAAATGCTTTGGAACTCTTCTATTGTTCTCGGAATTCCGCTGAAGTTTAAAAATGCTTAAAATCTCTTCCATTGTTCTCGTAATTCTGCTCATGTTTAAAAATGCTTCGGAACTCTTCCATTGTTCTCGTAATTCCGCTGAAGTTTAAAAATGGTTCGGAACTCTTCCATTGTTCTCGGAATTCCGATGACGTTTTAAAATGCTTCGGTACTCTTCCATTGTTCTCGGAATTCCGCTGACGTTTAAAAATGCTTCGGAACTCCTCCATTGTTATCGGAATTCTGCTGAAGTTTAAAAATGCTTCGGAACTCTTCCATTGTTCTAAGAATTCTGCTGAAGTCTAAAAATTCATGTGAACTCTTCCATTATTCTCGGAATTCGTGTGAATTTTAAAAATGCTTCGGAACTCTTCTATTGTTCTCGGAATTCCGCTGAAATTTAAAAATGCTTAAAATCTCTTACATTGTTCTCGGAATTCCGCTGAAGTTTAAAAATGCTTCGGAACTCTTCCATTGTTCTCGGAATTCTGCTGAAGTTTAAAAATGCTTCAGAACTCTTCCATTGTTCTCAGAATTCCGCTGACGTTTAAAAATGCTTCGGAAATCTTCCATTGTTTTCAAAATTCCGCTGACGTTTAAAAATGCTTCAGAACTTTTCCATTGTTCTCCGAATTCTGCTGACGTTTAAAAATGCTTCGGAACTCCTCCATTGTTATCGGAATTCTGCTGAAGTTTAAAAATGCTTCGGAACTCTTCCATTGTTCTAGGAATTCTGCTGAAGTCTAAAAATTCATGTGAACTCTTCCATTATTCTCGGAATTCGTGTGAATTTTAAAAATGCTTTGGAACTCTTCTATTGTTCTCGGAATTCCGCTGAAATTTAAAAATGCTTAAAATCTCTTACATTGTTCTCGGAATTCCGCTGAGGTTTAAAAATGCTTCGTAACTCTTCCATTGTTCTCAGAATTCCGCTGAAGTTTAAAAATGCTTCGTAACCCTTCCATTGTTCTCGGAATTCTGCTGAAGTTTAAAAATGCTTCGGAACTCTTCCATTGTTCTCAGAATTCTGCTGAAGTTTAAAAATGCTTCGGAACTCTTCCATTGTTCTCGGAATTCCGCTGACGTTTAAAAATGCTTCACAACTCTTCCATTGTTCTCGGAATTCCGCTGACTTTTAAAAATGCTTCGGAACTCTTCCATTGTTCTCCAAATTCCGCTGAAGTTTAAAAATGCTTCGGAACCCTTCCATTGTTCTCGGAATTCTGCTGAAGTTTAAAAATGCTTCAGAACTCTTTCATTGTTCTCAGAATTCCGCTGACGTTTAAAAATGCTTCAGAAATCTTCCATTGTTTTCAAAATTCCGCTGACGCTTAAAAATGCTTCAGAACTCTTCCATTGTTCTCGGAATTCCGCTGACGTTTAATAATGCTTCGCAACTCTTCCATTGTTCTCGGAATTCCGTTGAAGTTTAAAAATGCTTCAGAACTCTTCCATTGCTCTCGGAATTCCGCTGACGTTTAATAATGCTTCGCAACTCTTCCATTGTTCTCGGAATTCCGTTGAAGTTTAAAAATGCTTCGAAACTCTTCCATTGTTCTCGGAATTCTGCTGAAGTTTAAAAATGCTTCGGTACTCTTCCATTGTTCTCGGAATTCCGCTGACATATAAAAATGCTTCGGAAATCTTGCATTGTTCTCGGCATTCCGCTGACATTTAAAAATGCTTCGGAACTCTTCAATTGTTCTCGGAATTCTGCTGAACTTTTAAAATGCTTTGGAACTCTTCCATTGCTCTCGGAATTCGGGTGAAGTTTAAAAATGCTTCGGAAATCTTCTATTGTTCTCGGAATTCCGCTGAAGTTTAAAAATGCTTAAAATCTCTTCCATTGTTCTCGTAATTCTGCTCATGTTTAAAAATGCTTCGGAACTCTTCCATTGTTCTCGTAATTCCGCTGAAGTTTAAAAATGGTTCGGAACTCTTCCATTGTTCTCGGAATTCCGATGACGTTTTAAAATGCTTCGGTACTCTTCCATTGTTCTCGGAATTCCGCTGACGTTTAAAAATGCTTCGGAACTCTTCCATTGTTATCGGAATTCCGCTGAAGTTTAAAAATCTTTCGGAACTCTTCCATTGTTCTAGGAATTCTGCTGAAGTCTAAAAATTCATCTGAACTCTTTCATTATTCTCGGAATTCGTGTGAATTTTAAAAATGCTTCGGAACTCTTCTATTGTTCTCGGAATTCCGCTGTAGTTTAAAAATGCTTAAAATCTCTTACATTGTTCTCGGAATTCCGCTGAAGTTTAAAAATGCTTCGGAACTCTTCCATTTTTCTCGGAAATCTGCTGAAGTTTAAAAATGCTTCATAACTCTTCCATTGTTCTCAGAATTCTGCTGAAGTTTAAAAATGCTTCAGAACTCTTCCATTGTTCTCAGAATTCTGCTGAAGTTTAAAAATGCTTCAGAACTCTTCCATTGTTCTCAGAATTCTGCTGACGTTTAAAAATGCTTCGGAACTCTTCCATTGTTATCGGAATTCCGCTGAAGTTTAAAAATGCTTCGGAACTCTTCCATTGTTCTAGGAATTCTGCTGAAGTCTAAAAATTCATCTGAACTCTTCCATTATTCTCGGAATTCGTGTGAATTTTAAAAATGCTTCGTAACTCTTCTATTGTTCTCGGAATTCCGCTGAAGTTTAAAAATGCTTAAAATCTCTTACATTGTTCTCAGAATTCCGCTGAAGTTTAAAAATGCTTCGGAACTCTTCCATTGTTCTCGGAATTCTGCTGAAGTTTAAAAATGCTTCAGAACTCTTCCATTGTTCTCAGAATTCCGCTGACGTTTAAAAATGCTTCGGTACTCTTCCATTGTTCTCGGAATACCGCTGATGTTTAAAAATGCTTCGGTACTCTTCCATTGTTCTCGGAATTCCGCTGACATATAAAAATGCTTCGGAAATCTTGCATTGTTCTCGGCATTCCGCTGACGTTTAAAAATGCTTCGGAACTCTTCAATTGTTCTCGGAATTCTGCTGAACTTTTAAAATGCTTTGGAACTCTTCCATTGCTCTCGGAATTCGGGTGAAGTTTAAAAATGCTTCGGAACTATTCTATTGTTCTCGGAATTCCGCTGAAGTTTAAAAATGCTTAAAATCTCTACCATTGTTCTCGTAATTCTGCTCATGTTTAAAAATGCTTCGGAACTCTTCCATTGTTCTCGTAATTCCGCTGAAGTTTAAAAATGCTTCGGAACTCTTCCATTGTTCTCGGAATTCCGCTGACGCTTAAAAATGCTTCAGAACTCTTCCATTGTTCTCGGAATTCCGCTGACGTTTAATAATGCTTCGCAACTCTTTCATTGTTCTCGGAATTCCGCTGACGTTTAAAAATGCTTCGGAACTCTTCCATTGTTCTCGGAATTCCGTTGAAGTTTAAAAATGCTTCGAAACTCTTCCATTGTTCTCGGAATTCTGCTGAAGTTTAAAAATGCTTCGAAACTCTTTCATTGTTCTCGGAATTCTGCTGAAGTTTAAAAATGCTTCAGAACTCTTCCATTGCTCTCGGAATTCCGCTGACGTTTAATAATGCTTCGCAACTCTTCCAGTGTTCTCGGAATTCCTTTGAAGTTTAAAAATGCTTCGAAACTCTTCCATTGTTCTCGGAATTCTGCTGAAGTTTAAAAATGCTTCGGTACTCTTCCATTGTTCTCGGAATTCCGCTGACATATAAAAATGCTTCGGAAATCTTGCATTGTTCTCGGCATTCCGCTGACATTTAAAAATGCTTCGGAACTCTTCAATTGTTCTCGGAATTCTGCTGAACTTTTAAAATGCTTTGGAACTCTTCCATTGCTCTCGGAATTCGGGTGAAGTTTAAAAATGCTTCGGAAATCTTCTATTGTTCTCGGAATTCCGCTGAAGTTTAAAAATGCTTAAAATCTCTTCCATTGTTCTCGTAATTCTGCTCATGTTTAAAAATGCTTCGGAACTCTTCCATTGTTCTCGTAATTCCGCTGAAGTTTTAAAATGGTTCGGAACTCTTCCATTGTTCTCGGAATTCCGATGACGTTTTAAAATGCTTCGGTACTCTTCCATTCTTCTCGGAATTCCGCTGACGTTTAAAAATGCTTCGGAACTCTTCCATTGTTATCGGAATTCCGCTGAAGTTTAAAAATGCTTCGGAACTCTTCCATTGTTCTAGGAATTCTGCTGAAGTCTAAAAATTCATCTGAACTCTTTCATTATTCTCGGAATTCGTGTGAATTTTAAAAATGCTTCGGAACTCTTCTATTGTTCTCGGAATTCCGCTGAAGTTTAAAAATGCTTAAAATCTCTTACATTGTTCTCGGAATTCTGCTGAAGTTTAAAAATGCTTCGGAACTCTTCCATTTTTCTTGGAATTCTGCTGAAGTTTAAAAATGCTTCAGAACTCTTCCATTGTTCTCAGAATTCCGCTGACATTTAAAAATGCTTCGGTACTCTTCCATTGTTCTCGGAATTCCGCTGACGTTTAAAAATGCTTCGGTACTCTTCCATTGTTCTCGGAATTCCGCTGACATATAAAAATGCTTCGGAAATCTTGCATTGTTCTCGGCATTCCGCTGACATTTAAAAATGCTTCGGAACTCTTCAATTGTTCTCGGAATTCTGCTGAACTTTTAAAATGCTTTGGAACTCTTCCATTGCTCTCGGAATTCGGGTGAAGTTTAAAAATGCTTCGGAACTCTTCTATTGTTCTCGGAATTCCGCTGAAGTTTAAAAATGCTTAAAATCTCTTCCATTGTTCTCGTAATTCTGCTCATGTTTAAAAATGCTTCGGAACTCTTCCATTGTTCTCGTAATTCCGCTGAAGTTTAAAAATGCTTCGGAACTCTTCCATTGTTCTCGGAATTCCGCTGAGGTTTAAAAATGCTTCACAACTCTTCCATTGTTCTCGGAATTCCGCTGACATTTAAAAATGCTTCGGAACTCTTCCATTGTTCTCCAAATTCCGCTGAAGTTTAAAAATGCTTCGGAACCCTTCCATTGTTCTCGGAATTCTGCTGAAGTTTAAAAATGCTTCAGAACTCTTCCATTGTTCTCAGAATTCCGCTGACGTTTAAAAATGCTTCGGAAATCTTCCATTGTTTTCAAAATTCCGCTGACGCTTAAAAATGCTTCAGAACTCTTCCATTGTTCTCGGAATTCCGCTGACGTTTAATAATGCTTCGCAACTCTTTCATTGTTCTCGGAATTCCGCTGACGTTTAAAAATGCTTCGGAACTCTTCCATTGTTTTCGGAATTCCGTTGAAGTTTAAAAATGCTTCGAAACTCTTCCATTGTTCTCGGAATTCTGCTGAAGTTTAAAAATTCTTCGAAACTCTTTCATTGTTCTCGGAACTCTGCTGAAGTTTAAAAATGCTTCAGAACTCTTCCATTGCTCTCGGAATTCCACTGACGTTTAATAATGCTTCGCAACTCTTCCATTGTTCTCGGTATTCCGTTGAAGTTTAAAAATGCTTCGAAACTCTTCCATTGTTCTCGGAATTCTGCTGAAGTTTAAAAATGCTTTGGAACTCTTCTATTGTTCTCGGAATTCCGCTGAAGTTTAAAAATGCTTAAAATCTCTTCCATTGTTCTCGTAATTCTGCTCATGTTTAAAAATGCTTCGGAACTCTTCCATTGTTCTCGTAATTCCGCTGAAGTTTAAAAATGGTTCGGAACTCTTCCATTGTTCTCGGAATTCCGATGACGTTTTAAAATGCTTCGGTACTCTTCCATTGTTCTCGGAATTCCGCTGACGTTTAAAAATGCTTCGGAACTCCTCCATTGTTATCGGAATTCTGCTGAAGTTTAAAAATGCTTCGGAACTCTTCCATTGTTCTAAGAATTCTGCTGAAGTCTAAAAATTCATGTGAACTCTTCCATTATTCTCGGAATTCGTGTGAATTTTAAAAATGCTTCGGAACTCTTCTATTGTTCTCGGAATTCCGCTGAAATTTAAAAATGCTTAAAATCTCTTACATTGTTCTCGGAATTCCGCTGAAGTTTAAAAATGCTTCGGAACTCTTCCATTGTTCTCGGAATTCTGCTGAAGTTTAAAAATGCTTCAGAACTCTTCCATTGTTCTCAGAATTCCGCTGACGTTTAAAAATGCTTCGGAAATCTTCCATTGTTTTCAAAATTCCGCTGACGTTTAAAAATGCTTCAGAACTTTTCCATTGTTCTCCGAATTCTGCTGACGTTTAAAAATGCTTCGGAACTCCTCCATTGTTATCGGAATTCTGCTGAAGTTTAAAAATGCTTCGGAACTCTTCCATTGTTCTAGGAATTCTGCTGAAGTCTAAAAATTCATGTGAACTCTTCCATTATTCTCGGAATTCGTGTGAATTTTAAAAATGCTTTGGAACTCTTCTATTGTTCTCGGAATTCCGCTGAAATTTAAAAATGCTTAAAATCTCTTACATTGTTCTCGGAATTCCGCTGAGGTTTAAAAATGCTTCGTAACTCTTCCATTGTTCTCAGAATTCCGCTGAAGTTTAAAAATGCTTCGTAACCCTTCCATTGTTCTCGGAATTCTGCTGAAGTTTAAAAATGCTTCGGAACTCTTCCATTGTTCTCAGAATTCTGCTGACGTTTAAAAATGCTTCGGAAATCTTCCATTGTTTTCAAAATTCCGCTGACGCTTAAAAATGCTTCAGAACTCTTCCATTGTTCTCGGAATTCCGCTGGCGTTTAATAATGCTTCGCAACTCTTTCATTGTTCTCGGAATTCCGCTGAAGTTTAAAAATGCTTCGGAACTCTTCCATTGTTCTCGGAATTCTGCTGACGTTTAAAAATGCTTCGGAACTCTTCCATTGTTCTCGGAATTCCGTTGAAGTTTAAAAATGCTTCGAAACTCTTCCATTGTTCTCGGAATTCTGCTGAAGTTTAAAAATGCTTTGAAACTCTTTCATTGTTCTCGGAATTCTGCTGAAGTTTAAAAATGCTTCAGAACTCTTCCATTGCTCTCGGAATTCCGCTGACGTTTAATAATGCTTCGCAACTCTTCCATTGTTCTCGGAATTCCGTTGAAGTTTAAAAATGCTTCGGAACTCTTCTATTGTTCTCGGAATTCCGCTGAAGTTTAAAAATGCTTAAAATCTCTTACATTGTTCTCGGAATTCCGCTGAAGTTTAAAAATGCTTCGGAACTCTTCCATTTTTCTCGGAAATCTGCTGAAGTTTAAAAATGCTTCAGAACTCTTCCATTGTTCTCAGAATTCTGCTGAAGTTTAAAAATGCTTCAGAACTCTTCCATTGTTCTCAGAATTCTGCTGACGTTTAAAAATGCTTCGGTACTCTTCCATTGTTCTGTGAATTCTGCTGAAGTTTAAAAATGCTTCGGTACTCTTCCATTGTTCTCGGAATTCCGCTGACATATAAAAATGCTTCGGAAATCTTGCATTGTTCTCGGCATTCCGCTGACATTTAAAAATGCTTCGGAACTCTTCAATTGTTCTCGGAATTCTGCTGAACTTTTAAAATGCTTTGGAACTCTTCCATTGCTCTCGGAATTCGGGTGAAGTTTAAAAATGCTTCGGAACTCTTCTATTGTTCTCGGAATTCCGCTGAAGTTTAAAAATGCTTAAAATCTCTTCCATTGTTCTCGTAATTCTGCTCATGTTTAAAAATGCTTCGGAACTCTTCCATTGTTCTCGTAATTCCGCTGAAGTTTAAAAATGGTTCGGAACTCTTCCCTTGTTCTCGGAATTCCGATGACGTTTTAAAATGCTTCGGTACTCTTCCATTGTTCTCGGAATTCCGCTGACGTTTAAAAATGCTTCGGAACTCTTCCATTGTTATCGGAATTCCGCTGAAGTTTAAAAATGCTTCGGAACTCTTCCATTGTTCTAGGAATTCTGCTGAAGTCTAAAAATTCATCTGAACTCTTCCATTATTCTCGGAATTCGTGTGAATTTTAAAAATGCTTTGTAACTCTTCTATTGTTCTCGGAATTCCGCTGAAGTTTAAAAATGCTTAAAATCTCTTACATTGTTCTCGGAATTCCGCTGAAGTTTAAAAATGCTTCGGAACTCTTCCATTGTTCTCGGAATTCTGCTGAAGTTTAAAAATGCTTCAGAACTCTTCCATTGTTCTCAGAATTCCGCTGATGTTTAAAAATGCTTCGGTACTCTTCCATTGTTCTCGGAATACCGCTGACGTTTAAAAATGCTTCGGTACTCTTCCATTGTTCTCGGAATTCCGCTGACATATAAAAATGCTTCGGAAATCTTGCATTGTTCTCGGCATTCCGCTGACGTTTAAAAATGCTTCGGAACTCTTCAATTGTTCTCGGAATTCTGCTGAACTTTTAAAATGCTTTGGAACTCTTCCATTGCTCTCGGAATTCGGGTGAAGTTTAAAAATGCTTCGGAACTATTCTATTGTTCTCGGAATTCCGCTGAAGTTTAAAAATGCTTAAAATCTCTACCATTGTTCTCGTAATTCTGCTCATGTTTAAAAATGCTTCGGAACTCTTCCATTGTTCTCGTAATTCCGCTGAAGTTTAAAAATGCTTCGGAACTCTTCCATTGTTCTCGGAATTCCGCTGACGCTTAAAAATGCTTCACAACTCTTCCATTGTTCTCGGAATTCCGCTGACTTTTAAAAATGCTTTGGAACTCTTCCATTGTTCTCCAAATTCCGCTGAAGTTTAAAAATGCTTCGGAACCCTTCCATTGTTCTCGGAATTCTGCTGAAGTTTAAAAATGCTTCAGAACTCTTCCATTGTTCTCAGAATTCCGCTGACGTTTAAAAATGCTTCAGAAATCTTCCATTGTTTTCAAAATTCCGCTGACGCTTAAAAATGCTTCAGAACTCTTCCATTGTTCTCGGAATTCCGCTGACGTTTAATAATGCTTCGCAACTCTTTCATTGTTCTCGGAATTCCGCTGACGTTTAAAAATGCTTCGGAACTCTTCCATTGTTCTCGGAATTCCGTTGAAGATTAAAAATGCTTCGAAACTCTTCCATTGTTCTCGGAATTCTGCTGAAGTTTAAAAATGCTTCGAAACTCTTTCATTGTTCTCGGAATTCTGCTGAAGTTTAAAAATGCTTCAGAACTCTTCCATTGCTCTCGGAATTCCGCTGACGTTTAATAATGCTTCGCAACTCTTCCAGTGTTCTCGGAATTCCGTTGAAGTTTAAAAATGCTTCGAAACTCTTCCATTGTTCTCGGAATTCTGCTGAAGTTTAAAAATGCTTCGGTACTCTTCCATTGTTCTCGGAATTCCGCTGACATATAAAAATGCTTCGGAAATCTTGCATTGTTCTCGGCATTCCGCTGACATTTAAAAATGCTTCGGAACTCTTCAATTGTTCTCGGAATTCTGCTGAACTTTTAAAATGCTTTGGAACTCTTCCATTGCTCTCGGAATTCGGGTGAAGTTTAAAAATGCTTCGGAAATCTTCTATTGTTCTCGGAATTCCGCTGAAGTTTAAAAATGCTTAAAATCTCTTCCATTGTTCTCGTAATTCTGCTCATGTTTAAAAATGCTTCGGAACTCTTCCATTGTTCTCGTAATTCCGCTGAAGTTTAAAAATGGTTCGGAACTCTTCCATTGTTCTCGGAATTCCGATGACGTTTTAAAATGCTTCGGTACTCTTCCATTGTTCTCGGAATTCCGCTGACGTTTAAAAATGCTTCGGAACTCTTCCATTGTTATCGGAATTCCGCTGAAGTTTAAAAATGCTTCGGAACTCTTCCATTGTTCTAGGAATTCTGCTGAAGTCTAAAAATTCATCTGAACTCTTTCATTATTCTCGGAATTCGTGTGAATTTTAAAAATGCTTCGGAACTCTTCTATTGTTCTCGGAATTCCGCTGAAGTTTAAAAATGCTTAAAATCTCTTACATTGTTCTCGGAATTCCGCTGAAGTTTAAAAATGCTTCGGAACTCTTCCATTTTTCTCGGAAATCTGCTGAAGTTTAAAAATGCTTCAGAACTCTTCCATTGTTCTCAGAATTCTGCTGAAGTTTAAAAATGCTTCAGAACTGTTCCATTGTTCTCAGAATTCTGCTGACGTTTAAAAATGCTTCGGTACTCTTCCATTGTTCTGGGAATTCTGCTGAAGTTTAAAAATGCTTCGGTACTCTTCCATTGTTCTCGGAATTCCGCTGACATATAAAAATGCTTCGGAAATCTTGCATTGTTCTCGGCATTCCGCTGACATTTAAAAATGCTTCGGAACTCTTCAATTGTTCTCGGAATTCTGCTGAACTTTTAAAATGCTTTGGAACTCTTCCATTGCTCTCGGAATTCGGGTGAAGTTTAAAAATGCTTCGGAACTCTTCTATTGTTCTCGGAATTCCGCTGAAGTTTAAAAATGCTTAAAATCTCTTCCATTGTTCTCGTAATTCTGCTCATGTTTAAAAATGCTTCGGAACTCTTCCATTGTTCTCGTAATTCCGCTGAAGTTTAAAAATGGTTCGGAACTCTTCCATTGTTCTCGGAATTCCGATGACGTTTTAAAATGCTTCGGTACTCTTCCATTGTTCTCGGAATTCCGCTGACGTTTAAAAATGCTTCGGAACTCTTCCATTGTTATCGGAATTCCGCTGAAGTTTAAAAATGCTTCAGAACTTTTCCATTGTTCTCCGAATTCTGCTGACGTTTAAAAATGCTTCGGAACTCCTCCATTGTTATCGGAATTCTGCTGAAGTTTAAAAATGCTTCGGAACTCTTCCATTGTTCTAGGAATTCTGCTGAAGTCTAAAAATTCATGTGAACTCTTCCATTATTCTCGGAATTCGTGTGAATTTTAAAAATGCTTTGGAACTCTTCTATTGTTCTCGGAATTCCGCTGAAATTTAAAAATGCTTAAAATCTCTTACATTGTTCTCGGAATTCCGCTGAAGTTTAAAAATGCTTCGGAACTCTTCCATCGTTCTCGGAATTCTGCTGAAGTTTAAAAATGCTTCAGAACTCTTCCATTGTTCTCAGAATTCCGCTGACGTTTAAAAATGATTCGGAAATCTTCCATTGTTTTCAAAATTCCGCTGACGTTTAAAAATGCTTCAGAACTTTTCCATTGTTCTCCGAATTCTGCTGAGGTTTAAAAATGCTTCGGAACTCTTCCATTGTTCTCGGAATTCCGCTGACATTTAAAAATGCTTCACAACTCTTCCATTGTTCTCGGAATTCCTCTGACTTTTAAAAATGCTTCGTAACTCTTCCATTGTTCTCAGAATTCCGCTGAAGTTTAAAAATGCTTCGGAACCCTTCCATTGTTCTCGGAATTCTGCTGAAGTTTAAAAATGCTTCGGAACTCTTCCATTGTTCTCAGAATTCTGCTGACGTTTAAAAATGCTTCGGAAATCTTCCATTGTTTTCAAAATTCCGCTGACGCTTAAAAATGCTTCAGAACTCTTCCATTGTTCTCGGAATTCCGCTGGCGTTTAATAATGCTTCGCAACTCTTTCATTGTTCTCGGAATTCCGCTGAAGTTTAAAAATGCTTCGGAACTCTTCCATTGTTCTCGGAATTCTGCTGACGTTTAAAAATGCTTCGGAACTCTTCCATTGTTCTCGGAATTCCGTTGAAGTTTAAAAATGCTTCGAAACTCTTCCATTGTTCTCGGAATTCTGCTGAAGTTTAAAAATGCTTTGAAACTCTTTCATTGTTCTCGGAATTCTGCTGAAGTTTAAAAATGCTTCAGAACTCTTCCATTGCTCTCGGAATTCCGCTGACGTTTAATAATGCTTCGGAACTCTTCTATTGTTCTCGGAATTCCGCTGAAGTTTAAAAATGCTTAAAATCTCTTACATTGTTCTCGGAATTCCGCTGAAGTTTAAAAATGCTTCGGAACTCTTCCATTTTTCTCGGAAATCTGCTGAAGTTTAAAAATGCTTCAGAACTCTTCCATTGTTCTCAGAATTCTGCTGAAGTTTAAAAATGCTTAAAATCTCTTCCATTGTTCTCGTAATTCTGCTCATGTTTAAAAATGCTTCGGAACTCTTCCATTGTTCTCGTAATTCCGCTGAAGTTTAAAAATGCTTCGGAACTCTTCCATTGTTCTCGGAATTCCGCTGAGGTTTAAAAATGCTTCACAACTCTTCCATTGTTCTCGGAATTCCGCTGACATTTAAAAATGCTTCGGAACTCTTCCATTGTTCTCCAAATTCCGCTGAAGTTTAAAAATGCTTCGGAACCCTTCCATTGTTCTCGGAATTCTGCTGAAGTTTAAAAATGCTTCAGAACTCTTCCATTGTTCTCAGAATTCCGCTGACGTTTAAAAATGCTTCGGAAATCTTCCATTGTTTTCAAAATTCCGCTGACGCTTAAAAATGCTTCAGAACTCTTCCATTGTTCTCGGAATTCCGCTGACGTTTAATAATGCTTCGCAACTCTTTCATTGTTCTCGGAATTCCGCTGACGTTTAAAAATGCTTCGGAACTCTTCCATTGTTTTCGGAATTCCGTTGAAGTTTAAAAATGCTTCGAAACTCTTCCATTGTTCTCGGAATTCTGCTGAAGTTTAAAAATTCTTCGAAACTCTTTCATTGTTCTCGGAACTCTGCTGAAGTTTAAAAATGCTTCAGAACTCTTCCATTGCTCTCGGAATTCCACTGACGTTTAATAATGCTTCGCAACTCTTCCATTGTTCTCGGTATTCCGTTGAAGTTTAAAAATGCTTCGAAACTCTTCCATTGTTCTCGGAATTCTGCTGAAGTTTAAAAATGCTTTGGAACTCTTCTATTGTTCTCGGAATTCCGCTGAAGTTTAAAAATGCTTAAAATCTCTTCCATTGTTCTCGTAATTCTGCTCATGTTTAAAAATGCTTCGGAACTCTTCCATTGTTCTCGTAATTCCGCTGAAGTTTAAAAATGGTTCGGAACTCTTCCATTGTTCTCGGAATTCCGATGACGTTTTAAAATGCTTCGGTACTCTTCCATTGTTCTCGGAATTCCGCTGACGTTTAAAAATGCTTCGGAACTCCTCCATTGTTATCGGAATTCTGCTGAAGTTTAAAAATGCTTCGGAACTCTTCCATTGTTCTAAGAATTCTGCTGAAGTCTAAAAATTCATGTGAACTCTTCCATTATTCTCGGAATTCGTGTGAATTTTAAAAATGCTTCGGAACTCTTCTATTGTTCTCGGAATTCCGCTGAAATTTAAAAATGCTTAAAATCTCTTACATTGTTCTCGGAATTCCGCTGAAGTTTAAAAATGCTTCGGAACTCTTCCATTGTTCTCGGAATTCTGCTGAAGTTTAAAAATGCTTCAGAACTCTTCCATTGTTCTCAGAATTCCGCTGACGTTTAAAAATGCTTCGGAAATCTTCCATTGTTTTCAAAATTCCGCTGACGTTTAAAAATGCTTCAGAACTTTTCCATTGTTCTCCGAATTCTGCTGACGTTTAAAAATGCTTCGGAACTCCTCCATTGTTATCGGAATTCTGCTGAAGTTTAAAAATGCTTCGGAACTCTTCCATTGTTCTAGGAATTCTGCTGAAGTCTAAAAATTCATGTGAACTCTTCCATTATTCTCGGAATTCGTGTGAATTTTAAAAATGCTTTGGAACTCTTCTATTGTTCTCGGAATTCCGCTGAAATTTAAAAATGCTTAAAATCTCTTACATTGTTCTCGGAATTCCGCTGAGGTTTAAAAATGCTTCGTAACTCTTCCATTGTTCTCAGAATTCCGCTGAAGTTTAAAAATGCTTCGTAACCCTTCCATTGTTCTCGGAATTCTGCTGAAGTTTAAAAATGCTTCGGAACTCTTCCATTGTTCTCAGAATTCTGCTGACGTTTAAAAATGCTTCGGAAATCTTCCATTGTTTTCAAAATTCCGCTGACGCTTAAAAATGCTTCAGAACTCTTCCATTGTTCTCGGAATTCCGCTGGCGTTTAATAATGCTTCGCAACTCTTTCATTGTTCTCGGAATTCCGCTGAAGTTTAAAAATGCTTCGGAACTCTTCCATTGTTCTCGGAATTCTGCTGACGTTTAAAAATGCTTCGGAACTCTTCCATTGTTCTCGGAATTCCGTTGAAGTTTAAAAATGCTTCGAAACTCTTCCATTGTTCTCGGAATTCTGCTGAAGTTTAAAAATGCTTTGAAACTCTTTCATTGTTCTCGGAATTCTGCTGAAGTTTAAAAATGCTTCAGAACTCTTCCATTGCTCTCGGAATTCCGCTGACGTTTAATAATGCTTCGCAACTCTTCCATTGTTCTCGGAATTCCGTTGAAGTTTAAAAATGCTTCGGAACTCTTCTATTGTTCTCGGAATTCCGCTGAAGTTTAAAAATGCTTAAAATCTCTTACATTGTTCTCGGAATTCCGCTGAAGTTTAAAAATGCTTCGGAACTCTTCCATTTTTCTCGGAAATCTGCTGAAGTTTAAAAATGCTTCAGAACTCTTCCATTGTTCTCAGAATTCTGCTGAAGTTTAAAAATGCTTCAGAACTCTTCCATTGTTCTCAGAATTCTGCTGACGTTTAAAAATGCTTCGGTACTCTTCCATTGTTCTGTGAATTCTGCTGAAGTTTAAAAATGCTTCGGTACTCTTCCATTGTTCTCGGAATTCCGCTGACATATAAAAATGCTTCGGAAATCTTGCATTGTTCTCGGCATTCCGCTGACATTTAAAAATGCTTCGGAACTCTTCAATTGTTCTCGGAATTCTGCTGAACTTTTAAAATGCTTTGGAACTCTTCCATTGCTCTCGGAATTCGGGTGAAGTTTAAAAATGCTTCGGAACTCTTCTATTGTTCTCGGAATTCCGCTGAAGTTTAAAAATGCTTAAAATCTCTTCCATTGTTCTCGTAATTCTGCTCATGTTTAAAAATGCTTCGGAACTCTTCCATTGTTCTCGTAATTCCGCTGAAGTTTAAAAATGGTTCGGAACTCTTCCCTTGTTCTCGGAATTCCGATGACGTTTTAAAATGCTTCGGTACTCTTCCATTGTTCTCGGAATTCCGCTGACGTTTAAAAATGCTTCGGAACTCTTCCATTGTTATCGGAATTCCGCTGAAGTTTAAAAATGCTTCGGAACTCTTCCATTGTTCTAGGAATTCTGCTGAAGTCTAAAAATTCATCTGAACTCTTCCATTATTCTCGGAATTCGTGTGAATTTTAAAAATGCTTTGTAACTCTTCTATTGTTCTCGGAATTCCGCTGAAGTTTAAAAATGCTTAAAATCTCTTACATTGTTCTCGGAATTCCGCTGAAGTTTAAAAATGCTTCGGAACTCTTCCATTGTTCTCGGAATTCTGCTGAAGTTTAAAAATGCTTCAGAACTCTTCCATTGTTCTCAGAATTCCGCTGATGTTTAAAAATGCTTCGGTACTCTTCCATTGTTCTCGGAATACCGCTGACGTTTAAAAATGCTTCGGTACTCTTCCATTGTTCTCGGAATTCCGCTGACATATAAAAATGCTTCGGAAATCTTGCATTGTTCTCGGCATTCCGCTGACGTTTAAAAATGCTTCGGAACTCTTCAATTGTTCTCGGAATTCTGCTGAACTTTTAAAATGCTTTGGAACTCTTCCATTGCTCTCGGAATTCGGGTGAAGTTTAAAAATGCTTCGGAACTATTCTATTGTTCTCGGAATTCCGCTGAAGTTTAAAAATGCTTAAAATCTCTACCATTGTTCTCGTAATTCTGCTCATGTTTAAAAATGCTTCGGAACTCTTCCATTGTTCTCGTAATTCCGCTGAAGTTTAAAAATGCTTCGGAACTCTTCCATTGTTCTCGGAATTCCGCTGACGCTTAAAAATGCTTCACAACTCTTCCATTGTTCTCGGAATTCCGCTGACTTTTAAAAATGCTTTGGAACTCTTCCATTGTTCTCCAAATTCCGCTGAAGTTTAAAAATGCTTCGGAACCCTTCCATTGTTCTCGGAATTCTGCTGAAGTTTAAAAATGCTTCAGAACTCTTCCATTGTTCTCAGAATTCCGCTGACGTTTAAAAATGCTTCAGAAATCTTCCATTGTTTTCAAAATTCCGCTGACGCTTAAAAATGCTTCAGAACTCTTCCATTGTTCTCGGAATTCCGCTGACGTTTAATAATGCTTCGCAACTCTTTCATTGTTCTCGGAATTCCGCTGACGTTTAAAAATGCTTCGGAACTCTTCCATTGTTCTCGGAATTCCGTTGAAGATTAAAAATGCTTCGAAACTCTTCCATTGTTCTCGGAATTCTGCTGAAGTTTAAAAATGCTTCGAAACTCTTTCATTGTTCTCGGAATTCTGCTGAAGTTTAAAAATGCTTCAGAACTCTTCCATTGCTCTCGGAATTCCGCTGACGTTTAATAATGCTTCGCAACTCTTCCAGTGTTCTCGGAATTCCGTTGAAGTTTAAAAATGCTTCGAAACTCTTCCATTGTTCTCGGAATTCTGCTGAAGTTTAAAAATGCTTCGGTACTCTTCCATTGTTCTCGGAATTCCGCTGACATATAAAAATGCTTCGGAAATCTTGCATTGTTCTCGGCATTCCGCTGACATTTAAAAATGCTTCGGAACTCTTCAATTGTTCTCGGAATTCTGCTGAACTTTTAAAATGCTTTGGAACTCTTCCATTGCTCTCGGAATTCGGGTGAAGTTTAAAAATGCTTCGGAAATCTTCTATTGTTCTCGGAATTCCGCTGAAGTTTAAAAATGCTTAAAATCTCTTCCATTGTTCTCGTAATTCTGCTCATGTTTAAAAATGCTTCGGAACTCTTCCATTGTTCTCGTAATTCCGCTGAAGTTTAAAAATGGTTCGGAACTCTTCCTTTGTTCTCGGAATTCCGATGACGTTTTAAAATGCTTCGGTACTCTTCCATTGTTCTCGGAATTCCGCTGACGTTTAAAAATGCTTCGGAACTCTTCCATTGTTATCGGAATTCCGCTGAAGTTTAAAAATGCTTCGGAACTCTTCCATTGTTCTAGGAATTCTGCTGAAGTCTAAAAATTCATCTGAACTCTTTCATTATTCTCGGAATTCGTGTGAATTTTAAAAATGCTTCGGAACTCTTCTATTGTTCTCGGAATTCCGCTGAAGTTTAAAAATGCTTAAAATCTCTTACATTGTTCTCGGAATTCCGCTGAAGTTTAAAAATGCTTCGGAACTCTTCCATTTTTCTCGGAAATCTGCTGAAGTTTAAAAATGCTTCAGAACTCTTCCATTGTTCTCAGAATTCTGCTGAAGTTTAAAAATGCTTCAGAACTGTTCCATTGTTCTCAGAATTCTGCTGACGTTTAAAAATGCTTCGGTACTCTTCCATTGTTCTGGGAATTCTGCTGAAGTTTAAAAATGCTTCGGTACTCTTCCATTGTTCTCGGAATTCCGCTGACATATAAAAATGCTTCGGAAATCTTGCATTGTTCTCGGCATTCCGCTGACATTTAAAAATGCTTCGGAACTCTTCAATTGTTCTCGGAATTCTGCTGAACTTTTAAAATGCTTTGGAACTCTTCCATTGCTCTCGGAATTCGGGTGAAGTTTAAAAATGCTTCGGAACTCTTCTATTGTTCTCGGAATTCCGCTGAAGTTTAAAAATGCTTAAAATCTCTTCCATTGTTCTCGTAATTCTGCTCATGTTTAAAAATGCTTCGGAACTCTTCCATTGTTCTCGTAATTCCGCTGAAGTTTAAAAATGGTTCGGAACTCTTCCATTGTTCTCGGAATTCCGATGACGTTTTAAAATGCTTCGGTACTCTTCCATTGTTCTCGGAATTCCGCTGACGTTTAAAAATGCTTCGGAACTCTTCCATTGTTATCGGAATTCCGCTGAAGTTTAAAAATGCTTCAGAACTTTTCCATTGTTCTCCGAATTCTGCTGACGTTTAAAAATGCTTCGGAACTCCTCCATTGTTATCGGAATTCTGCTGAAGTTTAAAAATGCTTCGGAACTCTTCCATTGTTCTAGGAATTCTGCTGAAGTCTAAAAATTCATGTGAACTCTTCCATTATTCTCGGAATTCGTGTGAATTTTAAAAATGCTTTGGAACTCTTCTATTGTTCTCGGAATTCCGCTGAAATTTAAAAATGCTTAAAATCTCTTACATTGTTCTCGGAATTCCGCTGAAGTTTAAAAATGCTTCGGAACTCTTCCATCGTTCTCGGAATTCTGCTGAAGTTTAAAAATGCTTCAGAACTCTTCCATTGTTCTCAGAATTCCGCTGACGTTTAAAAATGATTCGGAAATCTTCCATTGTTTTCAAAATTCCGCTGACGTTTAAAAATGCTTCAGAACTTTTCCATTGTTCTCCGAATTCTGCTGAGGTTTAAAAATGCTTCGGAACTCTTCCATTGTTCTCGGAATTCCGCTGACATTTAAAAATGCTTCACAACTCTTCCATTGTTCTCGGAATTCCTCTGACTTTTAAAAATGCTTCGTAACTCTTCCATTGTTCTCAGAATTCCGCTGAAGTTTAAAAATGCTTCGGAACCCTTCCATTGTTCTCGGAATTCTGCTGAAGTTTAAAAATGCTTCGGAACTCTTCCATTGTTCTCAGAATTCTGCTGACGTTTAAAAATGCTTCGGAAATCTTCCATTGTTTTCAAAATTCCGCTGACGCTTAAAAATGCTTCAGAACTCTTCCATTGTTCTCGGAATTCCGCTGGCGTTTAATAATGCTTCGCAACTCTTTCATTGTTCTCGGAATTCCGCTGAAGTTTAAAAATGCTTCGGAACTCTTCCATTGTTCTCGGAATTCTGCTGACGTTTAAAAATGCTTCGGAACTCTTCCATTGTTCTCGGAATTCCGTTGAAGTTTAAAAATGCTTCGAAACTCTTCCATTGTTCTCGGAATTCTGCTGAAGTTTAAAAATGCTTTGAAACTCTTTCATTGTTCTCGGAATTCTGCTGAAGTTTAAAAATGCTTCAGAACTCTTCCATTGCTCTCGGAATTCCGCTGACGTTTAATAATGCTTCGGAACTCTTCTATTGTTCTCGGAATTCCGCTGAAGTTTAAAAATGCTTAAAATCTCTTACATTGTTCTCGGAATTCCGCTGAAGTTTAAAAATGCTTCGGAACTCTTCCATTTTTCTCGGAAATCTGCTGAAGTTTAAAAATGCTTCAGAACTCTTCCATTGTTCTCAGAATTCTGCTGAAGTTTAAAAATGCTTCAGAACTCTTCCATTGTTCTCAGAATTCTGCTGACGTTTAAAAATGCTTCGGTACTCTTCCATTGTTCTGTGAATTCTGCTGAAGTTTAAAAATGCTTCGGTACTCTTCCATTGTTCTCGGAATTCCGCTGACATATAAAAATGCTTCGGAAATCTTGCATTGTTCTCGGCATTCCGCTGACATTTAAAAATGCTTCGGAACTCTTCAATTGTTCTCGGAATTCTGCTGAACTTTTAAAATGCTTTGGAACTCTTCCATTGCTCTCGGAATTCGGGTGAAGTTTAAAAATGCTTCGGAACTCTTCTATTGTTCTCGGAATTCCGCTGAAGTTTAAAAATGCTTAAAATCTCTTCCATTGTTCTCGTAATTCTGCTCATGTTTAAAAATGCTTCGGAACTCTTCCATTGTTCTCGTAATTCCGCTGAAGTTTAAAAATGGTTCGGAACTCTTCCATTGTTCTCGGAATTCCGATGACGTTTTAAAATGCTTCGGTACTCTTCCATTGTTCTCGGAATTCCGCTGACGTTTAAAAATGCTTCGGAACTCTTCCATTGTTATCGGAATTCCGCTGAAGTTTAAAAATGCTTCGGAACTCTTCCATTGTTCTAGGAATTCTGCTGAAGTCTAAAAATTCATCTGAACTCTTCCATTATTCTCGGAATTCGTGTGAATTTTAAAAATGCTTTGTAACTCTTCTATTGTTCTCGGAATTCCGCTGAAGTTTAAAAATGCTTAAAATCTCTTACATTGTTCTCGGAATTCCGCTGAAGTTTAAAAATGCTTCGGAACTCTTCCATTGTTCTCGGAATTCTGCTGAAGTTTAAAAATGCTTCGGTACTCTTCCATTGTTCTCGGAATTCCGCTGACATATAAAAATGCTTCGGAAATCTTGCATTGTTCTCGGCATTCCGCTGACGTTTAAAAATGCTTCGGAACTCTTCAATTGTTCTCGGAATTCTGCTGAACTTTTAAAATGCTTTGGAACTCTTCCATTGCTCTCGGAATTCGGGTGAAGTTTAAAAATGCTTCGGAACTATTCTATTGTTCTCGGAATTCCGCTGAAGTTTAAAAATGCTTAAAATCTCTACCATTGTTCTCGTAATTCTGCTCATGTTTAAAAATGCTTCGGAACTCTTCAATTGTTCTCGGAATTCTGCTGAACTTTTAAAATGCTTTGGAACTCTTCCATTGCTCTCGGAATTCGGGTGAAGTTTAAAAATGCTTCGGAACTATTCTATTGTTCTCGGAATTCCGCTGAAGTTTAAAAATGCTTAAAATCTCTTACATTGTTCTCGGAATTCCGCTGAAGTTTAAAAATGCTTCGGAACTCTTCCATTGTTCTCGGAATTCTGCTGAAGTTTAAAAATGCTTCAGAACTCTTCCATTGTTCTCAGAATTCCGCTGATGTTTAAAAATGCTTCGGTACTCTTCCATTGTTCTCGGAATACCGCTGACGTTTAAAAATGCTTCGGTACTCTTCCATTGTTCTCGGAATTCCGCTGACATATAAAAATGCTTCGGAAATCTTGCATTGTTCTCGGCATTCCGCTGACGTTTAAAAATGCTTCGGAACTCTTCAATTGTTCTCGGAATTCTGCTGAACTTTTAAAATGCTTTGGAACTCTTCCATTGCTCTCGGAATTCGGGTGAAGTTTAAAAATGCTTCGGAACTATTCTATTGTTCTCGGAATTCCGCTGAAGTTTAAAAATGCTTAAAATCTCTACCATTGTTCTCGTAATTCTGCTCATGTTTAAAAATGCTTCGGAACTCTTCCATTGTTCTCGTAATTCCGCTGAAGTTTAAAAATGCTTCGGAACTCTTCCATTGTTCTCGGAATTCCGCTGACGCTTAAAAATGCTTCACAACTCTTCCATTGTTCTCGGAATTCCGCTGACTTTTAAAAATGCTTTGGAACTCTTCCATTGTTCTCCAAATTCCGCTGAAGTTTAAAAATGCTTCGGAACCCTTCCATTGTTCTCGGAATTCTGCTGAAGTTTAAAAATGCTTCAGAACTCTTCCATTGTTCTCAGAATTCCGCTGACGTTTAAAAATGCTTCAGAAATCTTCCATTGTTTTCAAAATTCCGCTGACGCTTAAAAATGCTTCAGAACTCTTCCATTGTTCTCGGAATTCCGCTGACGTTTAATAATGCTTCGCAACTCTTTCATTGTTCTCGGAATTCCGCTGACGTTTAAAAATGCTTCGGAACTCTTCCATTGTTCTCGGAATTCCGTTGAAGATTAAAAATGCTTCGAAACTCTTCCATTGTTCTCGGAATTCTGCTGAAGTTTAAAAATGCTTCGAAACTCTTTCATTGTTCTCGGAATTCTGCTGAAGTTTAAAAATGCTTCAGAACTCTTCCATTGCTCTCGGAATTCCGCTGACGTTTAATAATGCTTCGCAACTCTTCCAGTGTTCTCGGAATTCCGTTGACATATAAAAATGCTTCGGAAATCTTGCATTGTTCTCGGCATTCCGCTGACATTTAAAAATGCTTCGGAACTCTTCAATTGTTCTCGGAATTCTGCTGAACTTTTAAAATGCTTTGGAACTCTTCCATTGCTCTCGGAATTCGGGTGAAGTTTAAAAATGCTTCGGAACTCTTCTATTGTTCTCGGAATTCCGCTGAAGTTTAAAAATGCTTAAAATCTCTTCCATTGTTCTCGTAATTCTGCTCATGTTTAAAAATGCTTCGGAACTCTTCCATTGTTCTCGTAATTCCGCTGAAGTTTAAAAATGGTTCGGAACTCTTCCATTGTTCTCGGAATTCCGATGACGTTTTAAAATGCTTCGGTACTCTTCCATTGTTCTCGGAATTCCGCTGACGTTTAAAAATGCTTCGGAACTCTTCCATTGTTATCGGAATTCCGCTGAAGTTTAAAAATGCTTCGGAACTCTTCCATTGTTCTAGGAATTCTGCTGAAGTCTAAAAATTCATCTGAACTCTTCCATTATTCTCGGAATTCGTGTGAATTTTAAAAATGCTTTGTAACTCTTCTATTGTTCTCGGAATTCCGCTGAAGTTTAAAAATGCTTAAAATCTCTTACATTGTTCTCGGAATTCCGCTGAAGTTTAAAAATGCTTCGGAACTCTTCCATTGTTCTCGGAATTCTGCTGAAGTTTAAAAATGCTTCGGTACTCTTCCATTGTTCTCGGAATTCCGCTGACATATAAAAATGCTTCGGAAATCTTGCATTGTTCTCGGCATTCCGCTGACGTTTAAAAATGCTTCGGAACTCTTCAATTGTTCTCGGAATTCTGCTGAACTTTTAAAATGCTTTGGAACTCTTCCATTGCTCTCGGAATTCGGGTGAAGTTTAAAAATGCTTCGGAACTATTCTATTGTTCTCGGAATTCCGCTGAAGTTTAAAAATGCTTAAAATCTCTACCATTGTTCTCGTAATTCTGCTCATGTTTAAAAATGCTTCGGAACTCTTCCATTGTTCTCGTAATTCCGCTGAAGTTTAAAAATGCTTCGGAACTCTTCCATTGTTCTCGGAATTCCGCTGACGCTTAAAAATGCTTCACAACTCTTCCATTGTTCTCGGAATTCCGCTGACTTTTAAAAATGCTTTGGAACTCTTCCATTGTTCTCCAAATTCCGCTGAAGTTTAAAAATGCTTCGGAACCCTTCCATTGTTCTCGGAATTCTGCTGAAGTTTAAAAATGCTTCAGAACTCTTCCATTGTTCTCAGAATTCCGCTGACGTTTAAAAATGCTTCAGAAATCTTCCATTGTTTTCAAAATTCCGCTGACGCTTAAAAATGCTTCAGAACTCTTCCATTGTTCTCGGAATTCCGCTGACGTTTAATAATGCTTCGCAACTCTTTCATTGTTCTCGGAATTCCGCTGACGTTTAAAAATGCTTCGGAACTCTTCCATTGTTCTCGGAATTCCGTTGAAGATTAAAAATGCTTCGAAACTCTTCCATTGTTCTCGGAATTCTGCTGAAGTTTAAAAATGCTTCGAAACTCTTTCATTGTTCTCGGAATTCTGCTGAAGTTTAAAAATGCTTCAGAACTCTTCCATTGCTCTCGGAATTCCGCTGACGTTTAATAATGCTTCGCAACTCTTCCAGTGTTCTCGGAATTCCGTTGAAGTTTAAAAATGCTTCGAAACTCTTCCATTGTTCTCGGAATTCTGCTGAAGTTTAAAAATGCTTCGGTACTCTTCCATTGTTCTCGGAATTCCGCTGACATATAAAAATGCTTCGGAAATCTTGCATTGTTCTCGGCATTCCGCTGACATTTAAAAATGCTTCGGAACTCTTCAATTGTTCTCGGAATTCTGCTGAACTTTTAAAATGCTTTGGAACTCTTCCATTGCTCTCGGAATTCGGGTGAAGTTTAAAAATGCTTCGGAAATCTTCTATTGTTCTCGGAATTCCGCTGAAGTTTAAAAATGCTTAAAATCTCTTCCATTGTTCTCGTAATTCTGCTCATGTTTAAAAATGCTTCGGAACTCTTCCATTGTTCTCGTAATTCCGCTGAAGTTTAAAAATGGTTCGGAACTCTTCCATTGTTCTCGGAATTCCGATGACGTTTTAAAATGCTTCGGTACTCTTCCATTGTTCTCGGAATTCCGCTGACGTTTAAAAATGCTTCGGAACTCTTCCATTGTTATCGGAATTCCGCTGAAGTTTAAAAATGCTTCGGAACTCTTCCATTGTTCTAGGAATTCTGCTGAAGTCTAAAAATTCATCTGAACTCTTTCATTATTCTCGGAATTCGTGTGAATTTTAAAAATGCTTCGGAACTCTTCTATTGTTCTCGGAATTCCGCTGAAGTTTAAAAATGCTTAAAATCTCTTACATTGTTCTCGGAATTCCGCTGAAGTTTAAAAATGCTTCGGAACTCTTCCATTTTTCTCGGAAATCTGCTGAAGTTTAAAAATGCTTCAGAACTCTTCCATTGTTCTCAGAATTCTGCTGAAGTTTAAAAATGCTTCAGAACTGTTCCATTGTTCTCAGAATTCTGCTGACGTTTAAAAATGCTTCGGTACTCTTCCATTGTTCTGGGAATTCTGCTGAAGTTTAAAAATGCTTCGGTACTCTTCCATTGTTCTCGGAATTCCGCTGACATATAAAAATGCTTCGGAAATCTTGCATTGTTCTCGGCATTCCGCTGACATTTAAAAATGCTTCGGAACTCTTCAATTGTTCTCGGAATTCTGCTGAACTTTTAAAATGCTTTGGAACTCTTCCATTGCTCTCGGAATTCGGGTGAAGTTTAAAAATGCTTCGGAACTCTTCTATTGTTCTCGGAATTCCGCTGAAGTTTAAAAATGCTTAAAATCTCTTCCATTGTTCTCGTAATTCTGCTCATGTTTAAAAATGCTTCGGAACTCTTCCATTGTTCTCGTAATTCCGCTGAAGTTTAAAAATGGTTCGGAACTCTTCCATTGTTCTCGGAATTCCGATGACGTTTTAAAATGCTTCGGTACTCTTCCATTGTTCTCGGAATTCCGCTGACGTTTAAAAATGCTTCGGAACTCTTCCATTGTTATCGGAATTCCGCTGAAGTTTAAAAATGCTTCAGAACTTTTCCATTGTTCTCCGAATTCTGCTGACGTTTAAAAATGCTTCGGAACTCCTCCATTGTTATCGGAATTCTGCTGAAGTTTAAAAATGCTTCGGAACTCTTCCATTGTTCTAGGAATTCTGCTGAAGTCTAAAAATTCATGTGAACTCTTCCATTATTCTCGGAATTCGTGTGAATTTTAAAAATGCTTTGGAACTCTTCTATTGTTCTCGGAATTCCGCTGAAATTTAAAAATGCTTAAAATCTCTTACATTGTTCTCGGAATTCCGCTGAAGTTTAAAAATGCTTCGGAACTCTTCCATCGTTCTCGGAATTCTGCTGAAGTTTAAAAATGCTTCAGAACTCTTCCATTGTTCTCAGAATTCCGCTGACGTTTAAAAATGATTCGGAAATCTTCCATTGTTTTCAAAATTCCGCTGACGTTTAAAAATGCTTCAGAACTTTTCCATTGTTCTCCGAATTCTGCTGAGGTTTAAAAATGCTTCGGAACTCTTCCATTGTTCTCGGAATTCCGCTGACATTTAAAAATGCTTCACAACTCTTCCATTGTTCTCGGAATTCCTCTGACTTTTAAAAATGCTTCGTAACTCTTCCATTGTTCTCAGAATTCCGCTGAAGTTTAAAAATGCTTCGGAACCCTTCCATTGTTCTCGGAATTCTGCTGAAGTTTAAAAATGCTTCGGAACTCTTCCATTGTTCTCAGAATTCTGCTGACGTTTAAAAATGCTTCGGAAATCTTCCATTGTTTTCAAAATTCCGCTGACGCTTAAAAATGCTTCAGAACTCTTCCATTGTTCTCGGAATTCCGCTGGCGTTTAATAATGCTTCGCAACTCTTTCATTGTTCTCGGAATTCCGCTGAAGTTTAAAAATGCTTCGGAACTCTTCCATTGTTCTCGGAATTCTGCTGACGTTTAAAAATGCTTCGGAACTCTTCCATTGTTCTCGGAATTCCGTTGAAGTTTAAAAATGCTTCGAAACTCTTCCATTGTTCTCGGAATTCTGCTGAAGTTTAAAAATGCTTTGAAACTCTTTCATTGTTCTCGGAATTCTGCTGAAGTTTAAAAATGCTTCAGAACTCTTCCATTGCTCTCGGAATTCCGCTGACGTTTAATAATGCTTCGGAACTCTTCTATTGTTCTCGGAATTCCGCTGAAGTTTAAAAATGCTTAAAATCTCTTACATTGTTCTCGGAATTCCGCTGAAGTTTAAAAATGCTTCGGAACTCTTCCATTTTTCTCGGAAATCTGCTGAAGTTTAAAAATGCTTCAGAACTCTTCCATTGTTCTCAGAATTCTGCTGAAGTTTAAAAATGCTTCAGAACTCTTCCATTGTTCTCAGAATTCTGCTGACGTTTAAAAATGCTTCGGTACTCTTCCATTGTTCTGTGAATTCTGCTGAAGTTTAAAAATGCTTCGGTACTCTTCCATTGTTCTCGGAATTCCGCTGACATATAAAAATGCTTCGGAAATCTTGCATTGTTCTCGGCATTCCGCTGACATTTAAAAATGCTTCGGAACTCTTCAATTGTTCTCGGAATTCTGCTGAACTTTTAAAATGCTTTGGAACTCTTCCATTGCTCTCGGAATTCGGGTGAAGTTTAAAAATGCTTCGGAACTCTTCTATTGTTCTCGGAATTCCGCTGAAGTTTAAAAATGCTTAAAATCTCTTCCATTGTTCTCGTAATTCTGCTCATGTTTAAAAATGCTTCGGAACTCTTCCATTGTTCTCGTAATTCCGCTGAAGTTTAAAAATGGTTCGGAACTCTTCCATTGTTCTCGGAATTCCGATGACGTTTTAAAATGCTTCGGTACTCTTCCATTGTTCTCGGAATTCCGCTGACGTTTAAAAATGCTTCGGAACTCTTCCATTGTTATCGGAATTCCGCTGAAGTTTAAAAATGCTTCGGAACTCTTCCATTGTTCTAGGAATTCTGCTGAAGTCTAAAAATTCATCTGAACTCTTCCATTATTCTCGGAATTCGTGTGAATTTTAAAAATGCTTTGTAACTCTTCTATTGTTCTCGGAATTCCGCTGAAGTTTAAAAATGCTTAAAATCTCTTACATTGTTCTCGGAATTCCGCTGAAGTTTAAAAATGCTTCGGAACTCTTCCATTGTTCTCGGAATTCTGCTGAAGTTTAAAAATGCTTCGGTACTCTTCCATTGTTCTCGGAATTCCGCTGACATATAAAAATGCTTCGGAAATCTTGCATTGTTCTCGGCATTCCGCTGACGTTTAAAAATGCTTCGGAACTCTTCAATTGTTCTCGGAATTCTGCTGAACTTTTAAAATGCTTTGGAACTCTTCCATTGCTCTCGGAATTCGGGTGAAGTTTAAAAATGCTTCGGAACTATTCTATTGTTCTCGGAATTCCGCTGAAGTTTAAAAATGCTTAAAATCTCTACCATTGTTCTCGTAATTCTGCTCATGTTTAAAAATGCTTCGGAACTCTTCCATTGTTCTCGTAATTCCGCTGAAGTTTAAAAATGCTTCGGAACTCTTCCATTGTTCTCGGAATTCCGCTGACGCTTAAAAATGCTTCACAACTCTTCCATTGTTCTCGGAATTCCGCTGACTTTTAAAAATGCTTTGGAACTCTTCCATTGTTCTCCAAATTCCGCTGAAGTTTAAAAATGCTTCGGAACCCTTCCATTGTTCTCGGAATTCTGCTGAAGTTTAAAAATGCTTCAGAACTCTTCCATTGTTCTCAGAATTCCGCTGACGTTTAAAAATGCTTCAGAAATCTTCCATTGTTTTCAAAATTCCGCTGACGCTTAAAAATGCTTCAGAACTCTTCCATTGTTCTCGGAATTCCGCTGACGTTTAATAATGCTTCGCAACTCTTTCATTGTTCTCGGAATTCCGCTGACGTTTAAAAATGCTTCGGAACTCTTCCATTGTTCTCGGAATTCCGTTGAAGATTAAAAATGCTTCGAAACTCTTCCATTGTTCTCGGAATTCTGCTGAAGTTTAAAAATGCTTCGAAACTCTTTCATTGTTCTCGGAATTCTGCTGAAGTTTAAAAATGCTTCAGAACTCTTCCATTGTTCTCAGAATTCCGCTGACGTTTAAAAATGCTTCAGAAATCTTCCATTGTTTTCAAAATTCCGCTGACGCTTAAAAATGCTTCAGAACTCTTCCATTGTTCTCGGAATTCCGCTGACGTTTAATAATGCTTCGCAACTCTTTCATTGTTCTCGGAATTCCGCTGACGTTTAAAAATGCTTCGGAACTCTTCCATTGTTCTCGGAATTCCGTTGAAGATTAAAAATGCTTCGAAACTCTTCCATTGTTCTCGGAATTCTGCTGAAGTTTAAAAATGCTTCGAAACTCTTTCATTGTTCTCGGAATTCTGCTGAAGTTTAAAAATGCTTCAGAACTCTTCCATTGCTCTCGGAATTCCGCTGACGTTTAATAATGCTTCGCAACTCTTCCAGTGTTCTCGGAATTCCGTTGAAGTTTAAAAATGCTTCGAAACTCTTCCATTGTTCTCGGAATTCTGCTGAAGTTTAAAAATGCTTCGGTACTCTTCCATTGTTCTCGGAATTCCGCTGACATATAAAAATGCTTCGGAAATCTTGCATTGTTCTCGGCATTCCGCTGACATTTAAAAATGCTTCGGAACTCTTCAATTGTTCTCGGAATTCTGCTGAACTTTTAAAATGCTTTGGAACTCTTCCATTGCTCTCGGAATTCGGGTGAAGTTTAAAAATGCTTCGGAAATCTTCTATTGTTCTCGGAATTCCGCTGAAGTTTAAAAATGCTTAAAATCTCTTCCATTGTTCTCGTAATTCTGCTCATGTTTAAAAATGCTTCGGAACTCTTCCATTGTTCTCGTAATTCCGCTGAAGTTTAAAAATGGTTCGGAACTCTTCCATTGTTCTCGGAATTCCGATGACGTTTTAAAATGCTTCGGTACTCTTCCATTGTTCTCGGAATTCCGCTGACGTTTAAAAATGCTTCGGAACTCTTCCATTGTTATCGGAATTCCGCTGAAGTTTAAAAATGCTTCGGAACTCTTCCATTGTTCTAGGAATTCTGCTGAAGTCTAAAAATTCATCTGAACTCTTTCATTATTCTCGGAATTCGTGTGAATTTTAAAAATGCTTCGGAACTCTTCTATTGTTCTCGGAATTCCGCTGAAGTTTAAAAATGCTTAAAATCTCTTACATTGTTCTCGGAATTCCGCTGAAGTTTAAAAATGCTTCGGAACTCTTCCATTTTTCTCGGAAATCTGCTGAAGTTTAAAAATGCTTCAGAACTCTTCCATTGTTCTCAGAATTCTGCTGAAGTTTAAAAATGCTTCAGAACTGTTCCATTGTTCTCAGAATTCTGCTGACGTTTAAAAATGCTTCGGTACTCTTCCATTGTTCTGGGAATTCTGCTGAAGTTTAAAAATGCTTCGGTACTCTTCCATTGTTCTCGGAATTCCGCTGACATATAAAAATGCTTCGGAAATCTTGCATTGTTCTCGGCATTCCGCTGACATTTAAAAATGCTTCGGAACTCTTCAATTGTTCTCGGAATTCTGCTGAACTTTTAAAATGCTTTGGAACTCTTCCATTGCTCTCGGAATTCGGGTGAAGTTTAAAAATGCTTCGGAACTCTTCTATTGTTCTCGGAATTCCGCTGAAGTTTAAAAATGCTTAAAATCTCTTCCATTGTTCTCGTAATTCTGCTCATGTTTAAAAATGCTTCGGAACTCTTCCATTGTTCTCGTAATTCCGCTGAAGTTTAAAAATGGTTCGGAACTCTTCCATTGTTCTCGGAATTCCGATGACGTTTTAAAATGCTTCGGTACTCTTCCATTGTTCTCGGAATTCCGCTGACGTTTAAAAATGCTTCGGAACTCTTCCATTGTTATCGGAATTCCGCTGAAGTTTAAAAATGCTTCAGAACTTTTCCATTGTTCTCCGAATTCTGCTGACGTTTAAAAATGCTTCGGAACTCCTCCATTGTTATCGGAATTCTGCTGAAGTTTAAAAATGCTTCGGAACTCTTCCATTGTTCTAGGAATTCTGCTGAAGTCTAAAAATTCATGTGAACTCTTCCATTATTCTCGGAATTCGTGTGAATTTTAAAAATGCTTTGGAACTCTTCTATTGTTCTCGGAATTCCGCTGAAATTTAAAAATGCTTAAAATCTCTTACATTGTTCTCGGAATTCCGCTGAAGTTTAAAAATGCTTCGGAACTCTTCCATTGTTCTCGGAATTCTGCTGAAGTTTAAAAATGCTTCAGAACTCTTCCATTGTTCTCAGAATTCCGCTGACGTTTAAAAATGCTTCGGAAATCTTCCATTGTTTTCAAAATTCCGCTGACGTTTAAAAATGCTTCAGAACTTTTCCATTGTTCTCCGAATTCTGCTGAGGTTTAAAAATGCTTCGGAACTCTTCCATTGTTCTCGGAATTCCGCTGACATTTAAAAATGCTTCACAACTCTTCCATTGTTCTCGGAATTCCTCTGACTTTTAAAAATGCTTCGTAACTCTTCCATTGTTCTCAGAATTCCGCTGAAGTTTAAAAATGCTTCGGAACCCTTCCATTGTTCTCGGAATTCTGCTGAAGTTTAAAAATGCTTCGGAACTCTTCCATTGTTCTCAGAATTCTGCTGACGTTTAAAAATGCTTCGGAAATCTTCCATTGTTTTCAAAATTCCGCTGACGCTTAAAAATGCTTCAGAACTCTTCCATTGTTCTCGGAATTCCGCTGGCGTTTAATAATGCTTCGCAACTCTTTCATTGTTCTCGGAATTCCGCTGAAGTTTAAAAATGCTTCGGAACTCTTCCATTGTTCTCGGAATTCTGCTGACGTTTAAAAATGCTTCGGAACTCTTCCATTGTTCTCGGAATTCCGTTGAAGTTTAAAAATGCTTCGAAACTCTTCCATTGTTCTCGGAATTCTGCTGAAGTTTAAAAATGCTTTGAAACTCTTTCATTGTTCTCGGAATTCTGCTGAAGTTTAAAAATGCTTCAGAACTCTTCCATTGCTCTCGGAATTCCGCTGACGTTTAATAATGCTTCGGAACTCTTCTATTGTTCTCGGAATTCCGCTGAAGTTTAAAAATGCTTAAAATCTCTTACATTGTTCTCGGAATTCCGCTGAAGTTTAAAAATGCTTCGGAACTCTTCCATTTTTCTCGGAAATCTGCTGAAGTTTAAAAATGCTTCAGAACTCTTCCATTGTTCTCAGAATTCTGCTGAAGTTTAAAAATGCTTCAGAACTCTTCCATTGTTCTCAGAATTCTGCTGACGTTTAAAAATGCTTCGGTACTCTTCCATTGTTCTGTGAATTCTGCTGAAGTTTAAAAATGCTTCGGTACTCTTCCATTGTTCTCGGAATTCCGCTGACATATAAAAATGCTTCGGAAATCTTGCATTGTTCTCGGCATTCCGCTGACATTTAAAAATGCTTCGGAACTCTTCAATTGTTCTCGGAATTCTGCTGAACTTTTAAAATGCTTTGGAACTCTTCCATTGCTCTCGGAATTTGGGTGAAGTTTAAAAATGCTTCGGAACTCTTCTATTGTTCTCGGAATTCCGCTGAAGTTTAAAAATGCTTAAAATCTCTTCCATTGTTCTCGTAATTCTGCTCATGTTTAAAAATGCTTCGGAACTCTTCCATTGTTCTCGTAATTCCGCTGAAGTTTAAAAATGGTTCGGAACTCTTCCATTGTTCTCGGAATTCCGATGACGTTTTAAAATGCTTCGGTACTCTTCCATTGTTCTCGGAATTCCGCTGACGTTTAAAAATGCTTCGGAACTCTTCCATTGTTATCGGAATTCCGCTGAAGTTTAAAAATGCTTCGGAACTCTTCCATTGTTCTAGGAATTCTGCTGAAGTCTAAAAATTCATCTGAACTCTTCCATTATTCTCGGAATTCGTGTGAATTTTAAAAATGCTTTGTAACTCTTCTATTGTTCTCGGAATTCCGCTGAAGTTTAAAAATGCTTAAAATCTCTTACATTGTTCTCGGAATTCCGCTGAAGTTTAAAAATGCTTCGGAACTCTTCCATTGTTCTCGGAATTCTGCTGAAGTTTAAAAATGCTTCAGAACTCTTCCATTGTTCTCAGAATTCCGCTGACGTTTAAAAATGCTTCGGTACTCTTCCATTGTTCTCGGAATACCGCTGACGTTTAAAAATGCTTCGGTACTCTTCCATTGTTCTCGGAATTCCGCTGACATATAAAAATGCTTCGGAAATCTTGCATTGTTCTCGGCATTCCGCTGACGTTTAAAAATGCTTCGGAACTCTTCAATTGTTCTCGGAATTCTGCTGAACTTTTAAAATGCTTTGGAACTCTTCCATTGCTCTCGGAATTCGGGTGAAGTTTAAAAATGCTTCGGAACTATTCTATTGTTCTCGGAATTCCGCTGAAGTTTAAAAATGCTTAAAATCTCTACCATTGTTCTCGTAATTCTGCTCATGTTTAAAAATGCTTCGGAACTCTTCCATTGTTCTCGTAATTCCGCTGAAGTTTAAAAATGCTTCGGAACTCTTCCATTGTTCTCGGAATTCCGCTGACGCTTAAAAATGCTTCACAACTCTTCCATTGTTCTCGGAATTCCGCTGACTTTTAAAAATGCTTTGGAACTCTTCCATTGTTCTCCAAATTCCGCTGAAGTTTAAAAATGCTTCGGAACCCTTCCATTGTTCTCGGAATTCTGCTGAAGTTTAAAAATGCTTCAGAACTCTTCCATTGTTCTCAGAATTCCGCTGACGTTTAAAAATGCTTCAGAAATCTTCCATTGTTTTCAAAATTCCGCTGACGCTTAAAAATGCTTCAGAACTCTTCCATTGTTCTCGGAATTCCGCTGACGTTTAATAATGCTTCGCAACTCTTTCATTGTTCTCGGAATTCCGCTGACGTTTAAAAATGCTTCGGAACTCTTCCATTGTTCTCGGAATTCCGTTGAAGATTAAAAATGCTTCGAAACTCTTCCATTGTTCTCGGAATTCTGCTGAAGTTTAAAAATGCTTCGAAACTCTTTCATTGTTCTCGGAATTCTGCTGAAGTTTAAAAATGCTTCAGAACTCTTCCATTGCTCTCGGAATTCCGCTGACGTTTAATAATGCTTCGCAACTCTTCCAGTGTTCTCGGAATTCCGTTGAAGTTTAAAAATGCTTCGAAACTCTTCCATTGTTCTCGGAATTCTGCTGAAGTTTAAAAATGCTTCGGTACTCTTCCATTGTTCTCGGAATTCCGCTGACATATAAAAATGCTTCGGAAATCTTGCATTGTTCTCGGCATTCCGCTGACATTTAAAAGTGCTTCGGAACTCTTCAATTGTTCTCGGAATTCTGCTGAACTTTTAAAATGCTTTGGAACTCTTCCATTGCTCTCGGAATTCGGGTGAAGTTTAAAAATGCTTCGGAAATCTTCTATTGTTCTCGGAATTCCGCTGAAGTTTAAAAATGCTTAAAATCTCTTCCATTGTTCTCGTAATTCTGCTCATGTTTAAAAATGCTTCGGAACTCTTCCATTGTTCTCGTAATTCCGCTGAAGTTTAAAAATGGTTCGGAACTCTTCCATTGTTCTCGGAATTCCGATGACGTTTTAAAATGCTTCGGTACTCTTCCATTGTTCTCGGAATTCCGCTGACGTTTAAAAATGCTTCGGAACTCTTCCATTGTTATCGGAATTCCGCTGAAGTTTAAAAATGCTTCGGAACTCTTCCATTGTTCTAGGAATTCTGCTGAAGTCTAAAAATTCATCTGAACTCTTTCATTATTCTCGGAATTCGTGTGAATTTTAAAAATGCTTCGGAACTCTTCTATTGTTCTCGGAATTCCGCTGAAGTTTAAAAATGCTTAAAATCTCTTACATTGTTCTCGGAATTCCGCTGAAGTTTAAAAATGCTTCGGAACTCTTCCATTTTTCTCGGAAATCTGCTGAAGTTTAAAAATGCTTCAGAACTCTTCCATTGTTCTCAGAATTCTGCTGAAGTTTAAAAATGCTTCAGAACTGTTCCATTGTTCTCAGAATTCTGCTGACGTTTAAAAATGCTTCGGTACTCTTCCATTGTTCTGGGAATTCTGCTGAAGTTTAAAAATGCTTCGGTACTCTTCCATTGTTCTCGGAATTCCGCTGACATATAAAAATGCTTCGGAAATCTTGCATTGTTCTCGGCATTCCGCTGACATTTAAAAATGCTTCGGAACTCTTCAATTGTTCTCGGAATTCTGCTGAACTTTTAAAATGCTTTGGAACTCTTCCATTGCTCTCGGAATTCGGGTGAAGTTTAAAAATGCTTCGGAACTCTTCTATTGTTCTCGGAATTCCGCTGAAGTTTAAAAATGCTTAAAATCTCTTCCATTGTTCTCGTAATTCTGCTCATGTTTAAAAATGCTTCGGAACTCTTCCATTGTTCTCGTAATTCCGCTGAAGTTTAAAAATGGTTCGGAACTCTTCCATTGTTCTCGGAATTCCGATGACGTTTTAAAATGCTTCGGTACTCTTCCATTGTTCTCGGAATTCCGCTGACGTTTAAAAATGCTTCGGAACTCTTCCATTGTTATCGGAATTCCGCTGAAGTTTAAAAATGCTTCAGAACTTTTCCATTGTTCTCCGAATTCTGCTGACGTTTAAAAATGCTTCGGAACTCCTCCATTGTTATCGGAATTCTGCTGAAGTTTAAAAATGCTTCGGAACTCTTCCATTGTTCTAGGAATTCTGCTGAAGTCTAAAAATTCATGTGAACTCTTCCATTATTCTCGGAATTCGTGTGAATTTTAAAAATGCTTTGGAACTCTTCTATTGTTCTCGGAATTCCGCTGAAATTTAAAAATGCTTAAAATCTCTTACATTGTTCTCGGAATTCCGCTGAAGTTTAAAAATGCTTCGGAACTCTTCCATCGTTCTCGGAATTCTGCTGAAGTTTAAAAATGCTTCAGAACTCTTCCATTGTTCTCAGAATTCCGCTGACGTTTAAAAATGCTTCGGAAATCTTCCATTGTTTTCAAAATTCCGCTGACGTTTAAAAATGCTTCAGAACTTTTCCATTGTTCTCCGAATTCTGCTGAGGTTTAAAAATGCTTCGGAACTCTTCCATTGTTCTCGGAATTCCGCTGACATTTAAAAATGCTTCACAACTCTTCCATTGTTCTCGGAATTCCTCTGACTTTTAAAAATGCTTCGTAACTCTTCCATTGTTCTCAGAATTCCGCTGAAGTTTAAAAATGCTTCGGAACCCTTCCATTGTTCTCGGAATTCTGCTGAAGTTTAAAAATGCTTCGGAACTCTTCCATTGTTCTCAGAATTCTGCTGACGTTTAAAAATGCTTCGGAAATCTTCCATTGTTTTCAAAATTCCGCTGACGCTTAAAAATGCTTCAGAACTCTTCCATTGTTCTCGGAATTCCGCTGGCGTTTAATAATGCTTCGCAACTCTTTCATTGTTCTCGGAATTCCGCTGAAGTTTAAAAATGCTTCGGAACTCTTCCATTGTTCTCGGAATTCTGCTGACGTTTAAAAATGCTTCGGAACTCTTCCATTGTTCTCGGAATTCCGTTGAAGTTTAAAAATGCTTCGAAACTCTTCCATTGTTCTCGGAATTCTGCTGAAGTTTAAAAATGCTTTGAAACTCTTTCATTGTTCTCGGAATTCTGCTGAAGTTTAAAAATGCTTCAGAACTCTTCCATTGCTCTCGGAATTCCGCTGACGTTTAATAATGCTTCGGAACTCTTCTATTGTTCTCGGAATTCCGCTGAAGTTTAAAAATGCTTAAAATCTCTTACATTGTTCTCGGAATTCCGCTGAAGTTTAAAAATGCTTCGGAACTCTTCCATTTTTCTCGGAAATCTGCTGAAGTTTAAAAATGCTTCAGAACTCTTCCATTGTTCTCAGAATTCTGCTGAAGTTTAAAAATGCTTCAGAACTCTTCCATTGTTCTCAGAATTCTGCTGACGTTTAAAAATGCTTCGGTACTCTTCCATTGTTCTGTGAATTCTGCTGAAGTTTAAAAATGCTTCGGTACTCTTCCATTGTTCTCGGAATTCCGCTGAAATTTAAAAATGCTTAAAATCTCTTACATTGTTCTCGGAATTCCGCTGAAGTTTAAAAATGCTTCGGAACTCTTCCATCGTTCTCGGAATTCTGCTGAAGTTTAAAAATGCTTCAGAACTCTTCCATTGTTCTCAGAATTCCGCTGACGTTTAAAAATGCTTCGGAAATCTTCCATTGTTTTCAAAATTCCGCTGACGTTTAAAAATGCTTCAGAACTTTTCCATTGTTCTCCGAATTCTGCTGAGGTTTAAAAATGCTTCGGAACTCTTCCATTGTTCTCGGAATTCCGCTGACATTTAAAAATGCTTCACAACTCTTCCATTGTTCTCGGAATTCCTCTGACTTTTAAAAATGCTTCGTAACTCTTCCATTGTTCTCAGAATTCCGCTGAAGTTTAAAAATGCTTCGGAACCCTTCCATTGTTCTCGGAATTCTGCTGAAGTTTAAAAATGCTTCGGAACTCTTCCATTGTTCTCAGAATTCTGCTGACGTTTAAAAATGCTTCGGAAATCTTCCATTGTTTTCAAAATTCCGCTGACGCTTAAAAATGCTTCAGAACTCTTCCATTGTTCTCGGAATTCCGCTGGCGTTTAATAATGCTTCGCAACTCTTTCATTGTTCTCGGAATTCCGCTGAAGTTTAAAAATGCTTCGGAACTCTTCCATTGTTCTCGGAATTCTGCTGACGTTTAAAAATGCTTCGGAACTCTTCCATTGTTCTCGGAATTCCGTTGAAGTTTAAAAATGCTTCGAAACTCTTCCATTGTTCTCGGAATTCTGCTGAAGTTTAAAAATGCTTTGAAACTCTTTCATTGTTCTCGGAATTCTGCTGAAGTTTAAAAATGCTTCAGAACTCTTCCATTGCTCTCGGAATTCCGCTGACGTTTAATAATGCTTCGGAACTCTTCTATTGTTCTCGGAATTCCGCTGAAGTTTAAAAATGCTTAAAATCTCTTACATTGTTCTCGGAATTCCGCTGAAGTTTAAAAATGCTTCGGAACTCTTCCATTTTTCTCGGAAATCTGCTGAAGTTTAAAAATGCTTCAGAACTCTTCCATTGTTCTCAGAATTCTGCTGAAGTTTAAAAATGCTTCAGAACTCTTCCATTGTTCTCAGAATTCTGCTGACGTTTAAAAATGCTTCGGTACTCTTCCATTGTTCTGTGAATTCTGCTGAAGTTTAAAAATGCTTCGGTACTCTTCCATTGTTCTCGGAATTCCGCTGACATATAAAAATGCTTCGGAAATCTTGCATTGTTCTCGGCATTCCGCTGACATTTAAAAATGCTTCGGAACTCTTCAATTGTTCTCGGAATTCTGCTGAACTTTTAAAATGCTTTGGAACTCTTCCATTGCTCTCGGAATTCGAGTGAAGTTTAAAAATGCTTCGGAACTCTTCTATTGTTCTCGGAATTCCGCTGAAGTTTAAAAATGCTTAAAATCTCTTCCATTGTTCTCGTAATTCTGCTCATGTTTAAAAATGCTTCGGAACTCTTCCATTGTTCTCGTAATTCCGCTGAAGTTTAAAAATGGTTCGGAACTCTTCCATTGTTCTCGGAATTCCGATGACGTTTTAAAATGCTTCGGTACTCTTCCATTGTTCTCGGAATTCTGCTGAAGTTTAAAAATGCTTCAGAACTCTTCCATTGTTCTCAGAATTCCGCTGACGTTTAAAAATGCTTCGGAAATCTTCCATTGTTTTCAAAATTCCGCTGACGTTTAAAAATGCTTCAGAACTTTTCCATTGTTCTCCGAATTCTGCTGAGGTTTAAAAATGCTTCGGAACTCTTCCATTGTTCTCGGAATTCCGCTGACATTTAAAAATGCTTCACAACTCTTCCATTGTTCTCGGAATTCCTCTGACTTTTAAAAATGCTTCGTAACTCTTCCATTGTTCTCAGAATTCCGCTGAAGTTTAAAAATGCTTCGGAACCCTTCCATTGTTCTCGGAATTCTGCTGAAGTTTAAAAATGCTTCGGAACTCTTCCATTGTTCTCAGAATTCTGCTGACGTTTAAAAATGCTTCGGAAATCTTCCATTGTTTTCAAAATTCCGCTGACGCTTAAAAATGCTTCAGAACTCTTCCATTGTTCTCGGAATTCCGCTGGCGTTTAATAATGCTTCGCAACTCTTTCATTGTTCTCGGAATTCCGCTGAAGTTTAAAAATGCTTCGGAACTCTTCCATTGTTCTCGGAATTCTGCTGACGTTTAAAAATGCTTCGGAACTCTTCCATTGTTCTCGGAATTCCGTTGAAGTTTAAAAATGCTTCGAAACTCTTCCATTGTTCTCGGAATTCTGCTGAAGTTTAAAAATGCTTTGAAACTCTTTCATTGTTCTCGGAATTCTGCTGAAGTTTAAAAATGCTTCAGAACTCTTCCATTGCTCTCGGAATTCCGCTGACGTTTAATAATGCTTCGGAACTCTTCTATTGTTCTCGGAATTCCGCTGAAGTTTAAAAATGCTTAAAATCTCTTACATTGTTCTCGGAATTCCGCTGAAGTTTAAAAATGCTTCGGAACTCTTCCATTTTTCTCGGAAATCTGCTGAAGTTTAAAAATGCTTCAGAACTCTTCCATTGTTCTCAGAATTCTGCTGAAGTTTAAAAATGCTTCAGAACTCTTCCATTGTTCTCAGAATTCTGCTGACGTTTAAAAATGCTTCGGTACTCTTCCATTGTTCTGTGAATTCTGCTGAAGTTTAAAAATGCTTCGGTACTCTTCCATTGTTCTCGGAATTCCGCTGACATATAAAAATGCTTCGGAAATCTTGCATTGTTCTCGGCATTCCGCTGACATTTAAAAATGCTTCGGAACTCTTCAATTGTTCTCGGAATTCTGCTGAACTTTTAAAATGCTTTGGAACTCTTCCATTGCTCTCGGAATTCGAGTGAAGTTTAAAAATGCTTCGGAACTCTTCTATTGTTCTCGGAATTCCGCTGAAGTTTAAAAATGCTTAAAATCTCTTCCATTGTTCTCGTAATTCTGCTCATGTTTAAAAATGCTTCGGAACTCTTCCATTGTTCTCGTAATTCCGCTGAAGTTTAAAAATGGTTCGGAACTCTTCCATTGTTCTCGGAATTCCGATGACGTTTTAAAATGCTTCGGTACTCTTCCATTGTTCTCGGAATTCCGCTGACGTTTAAAAATGCTTCGGAACTCTTCCATTGTTATCGGAATTCCGCTGAAGTTTAAAAATGCTTCGGAACTCTTCCATTGTTCTAGGAATTCTGCTGAAGTCTAAAAATTCATCTGAACTCTTCCATTATTCTCGGAATTCGTGTGAATTTTAAAAATGCTTTGTAACTCTTCTATTGTTCTCGGAATTCCGCTGAAGTTTAAAAATGCTTAAAATCTCTTACATTGTTCTCGGAATTCCGCTGAAGTTTAAAAATGCTTCGGAACTCTTCCATTGTTCTCGGAATTCTGCTGAAGTTTAAAAATGCTTCGGTACTCTTCCATTGTTCTCGGAATTCCGCTGACATATAAAAATGCTTCGGAAATCTTGCATTGTTCTCGGCATTCCGCTGACGTTTAAAAATGCTTCGGAACTCTTCAATTGTTCTCGGAATTCTGCTGAACTTTTAAAATGCTTTGGAACTCTTCCATTGCTCTCGGAATTCGGGTGAAGTTTAAAAATGCTTCGGAACTATTCTATTGTTCTCGGAATTCCGCTGAAGTTTAAAAATGCTTAAAATCTCTACCATTGTTCTCGTAATTCTGCTCATGTTTAAAAATGCTTCGGAACTCTTCCATTGTTCTCGTAATTCCGCTGAAGTTTAAAAATGCTTCGGAACTCTTCCATTGTTCTCGGAATTCCGCTGACGCTTAAAAATGCTTCACAACTCTTCCATTGTTCTCGGAATTCCGCTGACTTTTAAAAATGCTTTGGAACTCTTCCATTGTTCTCCAAATTCCGCTGAAGTTTAAAAATGCTTCGGAACCCTTCCATTGTTCTCGGAATTCTGCTGAAGTTTAAAAATGCTTCAGAACTCTTCCATTGTTCTCAGAATTCCGCTGACGTTTAAAAATGCTTCAGAAATCTTCCATTGTTTTCAAAATTCCGCTGACGCTTAAAAATGCTTCAGAACTCTTCCATTGTTCTCGGAATTCCGCTGACGTTTAATAATGCTTCGCAACTCTTTCATTGTTCTCGGAATTCCGCTGACGTTTAAAAATGCTTCGGAACTCTTCCATTGTTCTCGGAATTCCGTTGAAGATTAAAAATGCTTCGAAACTCTTTCAATGTTCTCGGAATTCTGCTGAAGTTTAAAAATGCTTCAGAACTCTTCCATTGCTCTCGGAATTCCGCTGACGTTTAATAATGCTTCGCAACTCTTCCAGTGTTCTCGGAATTCCGTTGAAGTTTAAAAATGCTTCGAAACTCTTCCATTGTTCTCGGAATTCTGCTGAAGTTTAAAAATGCTTCGGTACTCTTCCATTGTTCTCGGCATTCCGCTGACATTTAAAAATGCTTCGGAACTCTTCAATTGTTCTCGGAATTCTGCTGAACTTTTAAAATGCTTTGGAACTCTTCCATTGCTCTCGGAATTCGGGTGAAGTTTAAAAATGCTTCGGAAATCTTCTATTGTTCTCGGAATTCCGCTGAAGTTTAAAAATGCTTAAAATCTCTTCCATTGTTCTCGTAATTCTGCTCATGTTTAAAAATGCTTCGGAACTCTTCCATTGTTCTCGTAATTCCGCTGAAGTTTAAAAATGGTTCGGAACTCTTCCATTGTTCTCGGAATTCCGATGACGTTTTAAAATGCTTCGGTACTCTTCCATTGTTCTCGGAATTCCGCTGACGTTTAAAAATGCTTCGGAACTCTTCCATTGTTATCGGAATTCCGCTGAAGTTTAAAAATGCTTCGGAACTCTTCCATTGTTCTAGGAATTCTGCTGAAGTCTAAAAATTCATCTGAACTCTTTCATTATTCTCGGAATTCGTGTGAATTTTAAAAATGCTTCGGAACTCTTCTATTGTTCTCGGAATTCCGCTGAAGTTTAAAAATGCTTAAAATCTCTTACATTGTTCTCGGAATTCCGCTGAAGTTTAAAAATGCTTCGGAACTCTTCCATTTTTCTCGGAAATCTGCTGAAGTTTAAAAATGCTTCAGAACTCTTCCATTGTTCTCAGAATTCTGCTGAAGTTTAAAAATGCTTCAGAACTGTTCCATTGTTCTCAGAATTCTGCTGACGTTTAAAAATGCTTCGGTACTCTTCCATTGTTCTGGGAATTCTGCTGAAGTTTAAAAATGCTTCGGTACTCTTCCATTGTTCTCGGAATTCCGCTGACATATAAAAATGCTTCGGAAATCTTGCATTGTTCTCGGCATTCCGCTGACATTTAAAAATGCTTCGGAACTCTTCAATTGTTCTCGGAATTCTGCTGAACTTTTAAAATGCTTTGGAACTCTTCCATTGCTCTCGGAATTCGGGTGAAGTTTAAAAATGCTTCGGAACTCTTCTATTGTTCTCGGAATTCCGCTGAAGTTTAAAAATGCTTAAAATCTCTTCCATTGTTCTCGTAATTCTGCTCATGTTTAAAAATGCTTCGGAACTCTTCCATTGTTCTCGTAATTCCGCTGAAGTTTAAAAATGGTTCGGAACTCTTCCATTGTTCTCGGAATTCCGATGACGTTTTAAAATGCTTCGGTACTCTTCCATTGTTCTCGGAATTCCGCTGACGTTTAAAAATGCTTCGGAACTCTTCCATTGTTATCGGAATTCCGCTGAAGTTTAAAAATGCTTCAGAACTTTTCCATTGTTCTCCGAATTCTGCTGACGTTTAAAAATGCTTCGGAACTCCTCCATTGTTATCGGAATTCTGCTGAAGTTTAAAAATGCTTCGGAACTCTTCCATTGTTCTAGGAATTCTGCTGAAGTCTAAAAATTCATGTGAACTCTTCCATTATTCTCGGAATTCGTGTGAATTTTAAAAATGCTTTGGAACTCTTCTATTGTTCTCGGAATTCCGCTGAAATTTAAAAATGCTTAAAATCTCTTACATTGTTCTCGGAATTCCGCTGAAGTTTAAAAATGCTTCGGAACTCTTCCATTGTTCTCGGAATTCTGCTGAAGTTTAAAAATGCTTCAGAACTCTTCCATTGTTCTCAGAATTCCGCTGACGTTTAAAAATGCTTCGGAAATCTTCCATTGTTTTCAAAATTCCGCTGACGTTTAAAAATGCTTCAGAACTTTTCCATTGTTCTCCGAATTCTGCTGAGGTTTAAAAATGCTTCGGAACTCTTCCATTGTTCTCGGAATTCCGCTGACATTTAAAAATGCTTCACAACTCTTCCATTGTTCTCGGAATTCCTCTGACTTTTAAAAATGCTTCGTAACTCTTCCATTGTTCTCAGAATTCCGCTGAAGTTTAAAAATGCTTCGGAACCCTTCCATTGTTCTCGGAATTCTGCTGAAGTTTAAAAATGCTTCGGAACTCTTCCATTGTTCTCAGAATTCTGCTGACGTTTAAAAATGCTTCGGAAATCTTCCATTGTTTTCAAAATTCCGCTGACGCTTAAAAATGCTTCAGAACTCTTCCATTGTTCTCGGAATTCCGCTGGCGTTTAATAATGCTTCGCAACTCTTTCATTGTTCTCGGAATTCCGCTGAAGTTTAAAAATGCTTCGGAACTCTTCCATTGTTCTCGGAATTCTGCTGACGTTTAAAAATGCTTCGGAACTCTTCCATTGTTCTCGGAATTCCGTTGAAGTTTAAAAATGCTTCGAAACTCTTCCATTGTTCTCGGAATTCTGCTGAAGTTTAAAAATGCTTTGAAACTCTTTCATTGTTCTCGGAATTCTGCTGAAGTTTAAAAATGCTTCAGAACTCTTCCATTGCTCTCGGAATTCCGCTGACGTTTAATAATGCTTCGGAACTCTTCTATTGTTCTCGGAATTCCGCTGAAGTTTAAAAATGCTTAAAATCTCTTACATTGTTCTCGGAATTCCGCTGAAGTTTAAAAATGCTTCGGAACTCTTCCATTTTTCTCGGAAATCTGCTGAAGTTTAAAAATGCTTCAGAACTCTTCCATTGTTCTCAGAATTCTGCTGAAGTTTAAAAATGCTTCAGAACTCTTCCATTGTTCTCAGAATTCTGCTGACGTTTAAAAATGCTTCGGTACTCTTCCATTGTTCTGTGAATTCTGCTGAAGTTTAAAAATGCTTCGGTACTCTTCCATTGTTCTCGGAATTCCGCTGACATATAAAAATGCTTCGGAAATCTTGCATTGTTCTCGGCATTCCGCTGACATTTAAAAATGCTTCGGAACTCTTCAATTGTTCTCGGAATTCTGCTGAACTTTTAAAATGCTTTGGAACTCTTCCATTGCTCTCGGAATTCGGGTGAAGTTTAAAAATGCTTCGGAACTCTTCTATTGTTCTCGGAATTCCGCTGAAGTTTAAAAATGCTTAAAATCTCTTCCATTGTTCTCGTAATTCTGCTCATGTTTAAAAATGCTTCGGAACTCTTCCATTGTTCTCGTAATTCCGCTGAAGTTTAAAAATGGTTCGGAACTCTTCCATTGTTCTCGGAATTCCGCTGACATATAAAAATGCTTCGGAAATCTTGCATTGTTCTCGGCATTCCGCTGACGTTTAAAAATGCTTCGGAACTCTTCAATTGTTCTCGGAATTCTGCTGAACTTTTAAAATGCTTTGGAACTCTTCCATTGCTCTCGGAATTCGGGTGAAGTTTAAAAATGCTTCGGAACTATTCTATTGTTCTCGGAATTCCGCTGAAGTTTAAAAATGCTTAAAATCTCTACCATTGTTCTCGTAATTCTGCTCATGTTTAAAAATGCTTCGGAACTCTTCCATTGTTCTCGTAATTCCGCTGAAGTTTAAAAATGCTTCGGAACTCTTCCATTGTTCTCGGAATTCCGCTGACGCTTAAAAATGCTTCACAACTCTTCCATTGTTCTCGGAATTCCGCTGACTTTTAAAAATGCTTTGGAACTCTTCCATTGTTCTCCAAATTCCGCTGAAGTTTAAAAATGCTTCGGAACCCTTCCATTGTTCTCGGAATTCTGCTGAAGTTTAAAAATGCTTCAGAACTCTTCCATTGTTCTCAGAATTCCGCTGACGTTTAAAAATGCTTCAGAAATCTTCCATTGTTTTCAAAATTCCGCTGACGCTTAAAAATGCTTCAGAACTCTTCCATTGTTCTCGGAATTCCGCTGACGTTTAATAATGCTTCGCAACTCTTTCATTGTTCTCGGAATTCCGCTGACGTTTAAAAATGCTTCGGAACTCTTCCATTGTTCTCGGAATTCCGTTGAAGATTAAAAATGCTTCGAAACTCTTCCATTGTTCTCGGAATTCTGCTGAAGTTTAAAAATGCTTCGAAACTCTTTCATTGTTCTCGGAATTCTGCTGAAGTTTAAAAATGCTTCAGAACTCTTCCATTGCTCTCGGAATTCCGCTGACGTTTAATAATGCTTCGCAACTCTTCCAGTGTTCTCGGAATTCCGTTGAAGTTTAAAAATGCTTCGAAACTCTTCCATTGTTCTCGGAATTCTGCTGAAGTTTAAAAATGCTTCGGTACTCTTCCATTGTTCTCGGAATTCCGCTGACATATAAAAATGCTTCGGAAATCTTGCATTGTTCTCGGCATTCCGCTGACATTTAAAAATGCTTCGGAACTCTTCAATTGTTCTCGGAATTCTGCTGAACTTTTAAAATGCTTTGGAACTCTTCCATTGCTCTCGGAATTCGGGTGAAGTTTAAAAATGCTTCGGAAATCTTCTATTGTTCTCGGAATTCCGCTGAAGTTTAAAAATGCTTAAAATCTCTTCCATTGTTCTCGTAATTCTGCTCATGTTTAAAAATGCTTCGGAACTCTTCCATTGTTCTCGTAATTCCGCTGAAGTTTAAAAATGGTTCGGAACTCTTCCATTGTTCTCGGAATTCCGATGACGTTTTAAAATGCTTCGGTACTCTTCCATTGTTCTCGGAATTCCGCTGACGTTTAAAAATGCTTCGGAACTCTTCCATTGTTATCGGAATTCCGCTGAAGTTTAAAAATGCTTCGGAACTCTTCCATTGTTCTAGGAATTCTGCTGAAGTCTAAAAATTCATCTGAACTCTTTCATTATTCTCGGAATTCGTGTGAATTTTAAAAATGCTTCGGAACTCTTCTATTGTTCTCGGAATTCCGCTGAAGTTTAAAAATGCTTAAAATCTCTTACATTGTTCTCGGAATTCCGCTGAAGTTTAAAAATGCTTCGGAACTCTTCCATTTTTCTCGGAAATCTGCTGAAGTTTAAAAATGCTTCAGAACTCTTCCATTGTTCTCAGAATTCTGCTGAAGTTTAAAAATGCTTCAGAACTGTTCCATTGTTCTCAGAATTCTGCTGACGTTTAAAAATGCTTCGGTACTCTTCCATTGTTCTGGGAATTCTGCTGAAGTTTAAAAATGCTTCGGTACTCTTCCATTGTTCTCGGAATTCCGCTGACATATAAAAATGCTTCGGAAATCTTGCATTGTTCTCGGCATTCCGCTGACATTTAAAAATGCTTCGGAACTCTTCAATTGTTCTCGGAATTCTGCTGAACTTTTAAAATGCTTTGGAACTCTTCCATTGCTCTCGGAATTCGGGTGAAGTTTAAAAATGCTTCGGAACTCTTCTATTGTTCTCGGAATTCCGCTGAAGTTTAAAAATGCTTAAAATCTCTTCCATTGTTCTCGTAATTCTGCTCATGTTTAAAAATGCTTCGGAACTCTTCCATTGTTCTCGTAATTCCGCTGAAGTTTAAAAATGGTTCGGAACTCTTCCATTGTTCTCGGAATTCCGATGACGTTTTAAAATGCTTCGGTACTCTTCCATTGTTCTCGGAATTCCGCTGACGTTTAAAAATGCTTCGGAACTCTTCCATTGTTATCGGAATTCCGCTGAAGTTTAAAAATGCTTCAGAACTTTTCCATTGTTCTCCGAATTCTGCTGACGTTTAAAAATGCTTCGGAACTCCTCCATTGTTATCGGAATTCTGCTGAAGTTTAAAAATGCTTCGGAACTCTTCCATTGTTCTAGGAATTCTGCTGAAGTCTAAAAATTCATGTGAACTCTTCCATTATTCTCGGAATTCGTGTGAATTTTAAAAATGCTTTGGAACTCTTCTATTGTTCTCGGAATTCCGCTGAAATTTAAAAATGCTTAAAATCTCTTACATTGTTCTCGGAATTCCGCTGAAGTTTAAAAATGCTTCGGAACTCTTCCATTGTTCTCGGAATTCTGCTGAAGTTTAAAAATGCTTCAGAACTCTTCCATTGTTCTCAGAATTCCGCTGACGTTTAAAAATGCTTCGGAAATCTTCCATTGTTTTCAAAATTCCGCTGACGTTTAAAAATGCTTCAGAACTTTTCCATTGTTCTCGGAATTCCTCTGACTTTTAAAAATGCTTCGTAACTCTTCCATTGTTCTCAGAATTCCGCTGAAGTTTAAAAATGCTTCGGAACCCTTCCATTGTTCTCGGAATTCTGCTGAAGTTTAAAAATGCTTCGGAACTCTTCCATTGTTCTCAGAATTCTGCTGACGTTTAAAAATGCTTCGGAAATCTTCCATTGTTTTCAAAATTCCGCTGACGCTTAAAAATGCTTCAGAACTCTTCCATTGTTCTCGGAATTCCGCTGGCGTTTAATAATGCTTCGCAACTCTTTCATTGTTCTCGGAATTCCGCTGAAGTTTAAAAATGCTTCGGAACTCTTCCATTGTTCTCGGAATTCTGCTGACGTTTAAAAATGCTTCGGAACTCTTCCATTGTTCTCGGAATTCCGTTGAAGTTTAAAAATGCTTCGAAACTCTTCCATTGTTCTCGGAATTCTGCTGAAGTTTAAAAATGCTTTGAAACTCTTTCATTGTTCTCGGAATTCTGCTGAAGTTTAAAAATGCTTCAGAACTCTTCCATTGCTCTCGGAATTCCGCTGACGTTTAATAATGCTTCGGAACTCTTCTATTGTTCTCGGAATTCCGCTGAAGTTTAAAAATGCTTAAAATCTCTTACATTGTTCTCGGAATTCCGCTGAAGTTTAAAAATGCTTCGGAACTCTTCCATTTTTCTCGGAAATCTGCTGAAGTTTAAAAATGCTTCAGAACTCTTCCATTGTTCTCAGAATTCTGCTGAAGTTTAAAAATGCTTCAGAACTCTTCCATTGTTCTCAGAATTCTGCTGACGTTTAAAAATGCTTCGGTACTCTTCCATTGTTCTGTGAATTCTGCTGAAGTTTAAAAATGCTTCGGTACTCTTCCATTGTTCTCGGAATTCCGCTGACATATAAAAATGCTTCGGAAATCTTGCATTGTTCTCGGCATTCCGCTGACATTTAAAAATGCTTCGGAACTCTTCAATTGTTCTCGGAATTCTGCTGAACTTTTAAAATGCTTTGGAACTCTTCCATTGCTCTCGGAATTCGGGTGAAGTTTAAAAATGCTTCGGAACTCTTCTATTGTTCTCGGAATTCCGCTGAAGTTTAAAAATGCTTAAAATCTCTTCCATTGTTCTCGTAATTCTGCTCATGTTTAAAAATGCTTCGGAACTCTTCCATTGTTCTCGTAATTCCGCTGAAGTTTAAAAATGGTTCGGAACTCTTCCATTGTTCTCGGAATTCCGATGACGTTTTAAAATGCTTCGGTACTCTTCCATTGTTCTCGGAATTCCGCTGACGTTTAAAAATGCTTCGGAACTCTTCCATTGTTATCGGAATTCCGCTGAAGTTTAAAAATGCTTCGGAACTCTTCCATTGTTCTAGGAATTCTGCTGAAGTCTAAAAATTCATCTGAACTCTTCCATTATTCTCGGAATTCGTGTGAATTTTAAAAATGCTTTGTAACTCTTCTATTGTTCTCGGAATTCCGCTGAAGTTTAAAAATGCTTAAAATCTCTTACATTGTTCTCGGAATTCCGCTGAAGTTTAAAAATGCTTCGGAACTCTTCCATTGTTCTCGGAATTCTGCTGAAGTTTAAAAATGCTTCAGAACTCTTCCATTGTTCTCAGAATTCCGCTGATGTTTAAAAATGCTTCGGTACTCTTCCATTGTTCTCGGAATACCGCTGACGTTTAAAAATGCTTCGGTACTCTTCCATTGTTCTCGGAATTCCGCTGACATATAAAAATGCTTCGGAAATCTTGCATTGTTCTCGGCATTCCGCTGACGTTTAAAAATGCTTCGGAACTCTTCAATTGTTCTCGGAATTCTGCTGAACTTTTAAAATGCTTTGGAACTCTTCCATTGCTCTCGGAATTCGGGTGAAGTTTAAAAATGCTTCGGAACTATTCTATTGTTCTCGGAATTCCGCTGAAGTTTAAAAATGCTTAAAATCTCTACCATTGTTCTCGTAATTCTGCTCATGTTTAAAAATGCTTCGGAACTCTTCCATTGTTCTCGTAATTCCGCTGAAGTTTAAAAATGCTTCGGAACTCTTCCATTGTTCTCGGAATTCCGCTGACGCTTAAAAATGCTTCACAACTCTTCCATTGTTCTCGGAATTCCGCTGACTTTTAAAAATGCTTTGGAACTCTTCCATTGTTCTCCAAATTCCGCTGAAGTTTAAAAATGCTTCGGAACCCTTCCATTGTTCTCGGAATTCTGCTGAAGTTTAAAAATGCTTCAGAACTCTTTAATTGTTCTCAGAATTCCGCTGACGTTTAAAAATGCTTCAGAAATCTTCCATTGTTTTCAAAATTCCGCTGACGCTTAAAAATGCTTCAGAACTCTTCCATTGTTCTCGGAATTCCGCTGACGTTTAATAATGCTTCGCAACTCTTTCATTGTTCTCGGAATTCCGCTGACGTTTAAAAATGCTTCGGAACTCTTCCATTGTTCTCGGAATTCCGTTGAAGATTAAAAATGCTTCGAAACTCTTCCATTGTTCTCGGAATTCTGCTGAAGTTTAAAAATGCTTCGAAACTCTTTCATTGTTCTCGGAATTCTGCTGAAGTTTAAAAATGCTTCAGAACTCTTCCATTGCTCTCGGAATTCCGCTGACGTTTAATAATGCTTCGCAACTCTTCCAGTGTTCTCGGAATTCCGTTGAAGTTTAAAAATGCTTCGAAACTCTTCCATTGTTCTCGGAATTCTGCTGAAGTTTAAAAATGCTTCGGTACTCTTCCATTGTTCTCGGAATTCCGCTGACATATAAAAATGCTTCGGAAATCTTGCATTGTTCTCGGCATTCCGCTGACATTTAAAAATGCTTCGGAACTCTTCAATTGTTCTCGGAATTCTGCTGAACTTTTAAAATGCTTTGGAACTCTTCCATTGCTCTCGGAATTCGGGTGAAGTTTAAAAATGCTTCGGAAATCTTCTATTGTTCTCGGAATTCCGCTGAAGTTTAAAAATGCTTAAAATCTCTTCCATTGTTCTCGTAATTCTGCTCATGTTTAAAAATGCTTCGGAACTCTTCCATTGTTCTCGTAATTCCGCTGAAGTTTAAAAATGGTTCGGAACTCTTCCATTGTTCTCGGAATTCCGATGACGTTTTAAAATGCTTCGGTACTCTTCCATTGTTCTCGGAATTCCGCTGACGTTTAAAAATGCTTCGGAACTCTTCCATTGTTATCGGAATTCCGCTGAAGTTTAAAAATGCTTCGGAACTCTTCCATTGTTCTAGGAATTCTGCTGAAGTCTAAAAATTCATCTGAACTCTTTCATTATTCTCGGAATTCGTGTGAATTTTAAAAATGCTTCGGAACTCTTCTATTGTTCTCGGAATTCCGCTGAAGTTTAAAAATGCTTAAAATCTCTTACATTGTTCTCGGAATTCTGCTGAAGTTTAAAAATGCTTCGGAACTCTTCCATTTTTCTCGGAAATCTGCTGAAGTTTAAAAATGCTTCAGAACTCTTCCATTGTTCTCAGAATTCTGCTGAAGTTTAAAAATGCTTCAGAACTCTTCCATTGTTCTCAGAATTCTGCTGACGTTTAAAAATGCTTCGGTACTCTTCCATTGTTCTGGGAATTCTGCTGAAGTTTAAAAATGCTTCGGTACTCTTCCATTGTTCTCGGAATTCCGCTGACATATAAAAATGCTTCGGAAATCTTGCATTGTTCTCGGCATTCCGCTGACATTTAAAAATGCTTCGGAACTCTTCAATTGTTCTCGGAATTCTGCTGAACTTTTAAAATGCTTTGGAACTCTTCCATTGCTCTCGGAATTCGGGTGAAGTTTAAAAATGCTTCGGAACTCTTCTATTGTTCTCGGAATTCCGCTGAAGTTTAAAAATGCTTAAAATCTCTTCCATTGTTCTCGTAATTCTGCTCATGTTTAAAAATGCTTCGGAACTCTTCCATTGTTCTCGTAATTCCGCTGAAGTTTAAAAATGGTTCGGAACTCTTCCATTGTTCTCGGAATTCCGATGACGTTTTAAAATGCTTCGGTACTCTTCCATTGTTCTCGGAATTCCGCTGACGTTTAAAAATGCTTCGGAACTCTTCCATTGTTATCGGAATTCCGCTGAAGTTTAAAAATGCTTCGGAACTCTTCCATTGTTCTAGGAATTCTGCTGAAGTCTAAAAATTCATCTGAACTCTTCCATTATTCTCGGAATTCGTGTGAATTTTAAAAATGCTTCGTAACTCTTCTATTGTTCTCGGAATTCCGCTGAAGTTTAAAAATGCTTAAAATCTCTTACATTGTTCTCGGAATTCTGCTGAAGTTTAAAAATGCTTCGGAACTCTTCCATTTTTCTTGGAATTCTGCTGAAGTTTAAAAATGCTTCAGAACTCTTCCATTGTTCTCAGAATTCCGCTGACGTTTAAAAATGCTTCGGTACTCTTCCATTGTTCTCGGAATTCCGCTGACGTTTAAAAATGCTTCGGTACTCTTCCATTGTTCTCGGAATTCCGCTGACATATAAAAATGCTTCGGAAATCTTGCATTGTTCTCGGCATTCCGCTGACATTTAAAAATGCTTCGGAACTCTTCAATTGTTCTCGGAATTCTGCTGAACTTTTAAAATGCTTTGGAACTCTTCCATTGCTCTCGGAATTCGGGTGAAGTTTAAAAATGCTTCGGAACTCTTCTATTGTTCTCGGAATTCCGCTGAAGTTTAAAAATGCTTAAAATCTCTTCCATTGTTCTCGTAATTCTGCTCATGTTTAAAAATGCTTCGGAACTCTTCCATTGTTCTCGTAATTCCGCTGAAGTTTAAAAATGCTTCGGAACTCTTCCATTGTTCTCGGAATTCCGCTGAGGTTTAAAAATGCTTCACAACTCTTCCATTGTTCTCGGAATTCCGCTGACTTTTAAAAATGCTTCGGAACTCTTCCATTGTTCTCCAAATTCCGCTGAAGTTTAAAAATGCTTCGGAACCCTTCCATTGTTCTCGGAATTCTGCTGAAGTTTAAAAATGCTTCAGAACTCTTCCATTGTTCTCAGAATTCCGCTGACGTTTAAAAATGCTTCGGAAATCTTCCATTGTTCTCGGAATTCCGCTGAGGTTTAAAAATGCTTCACAACTCTTCCATTGTTCTCGGAATTCCGCTGACGTTTAATAATGCTTCGCAACTCTTTCATTGTTCTCGGAATTCCGCTGACGTTTAATAATGCTTCGCAACTCTTTCATTGTTCTCGGAATTCCGCTGACGTTTAAAAATGCTTCGGAACTCTTCCATTGTTTTCGGAATTCCGTTGAAGTTTAAAAATGCTTCGAAACTCTTCCATTGTTCTCGTAATTCTGCTCATGTTTAAAAATGCTTCGGAACTCTTCCATTGTTCTCGTAATTCCGCTGAAGTTTAAAAATGGTTCGGAACTCTTCCATTGTTCTCGGAATTCCGATGACGTTTTAAAATGCTTCGGTACTCTTCCATTGTTCTCGGAATTCCGCTGACGTTTAAAAATGCTTCGGAACTCCTCCATTGTTATCGGAATTCTGCTGAAGTTTAAAAATGCTTCGGAACTCTTCCATTGTTCTAAGAATTCTGCTGAAGTCTAAAAATTCATGTGAACTCTTCCATTATTCTCGAAATTCGTGTGAATTTTAAAAATGCTTCGGAACTCTTCTATTGTTCTCGGAATTCCGCTGAAATTTAAAAATGCTTAAAATCTCTTACATTGTTCTCGGAATTCCGCTGAAGTTTAAAAATGCTTCGGAACTCTTCCATTGTTCTCGGAATTCTGCTGAAGTTTAAAAATGCTTCAGAACTCTTCCATTGTTCTCAGAATTCCGCTGACGTTTAAAAATGCTTCGGAAATCTTCCATTGTTTTCAAAATTCCGCTGACGTTTAAAAATGCTTCAGAACTTTTCCATTGTTCTCCGAATTCTGCTGACGTTTAAAAATGCTTCGGAACTCCTCCATTGTTATCGGAATTCTGCTGAAGTTTAAAAATGCTTCGGAACTCTTCCATTGTTCTAGGAATTCTGCTGAAGTCTAAAAATTCATGTGAAATCTTCCATTATTCTCGGAATTCGTGTGAATTTTAAAAATGCTTTGGAACTCTTCTATTGTTCTTGGAATTCCGCTGAAATTTAAAAATGCTTAAAATCTCTTACATTGTTCTCGGAATTCCGCTGAAGTTTAAAAATGCTTCGGAACTCTTCCATTGTTCTCGGAATTCCGCTGACATTTAAAAATGCTTCACAACTCTTCCATTGTTCTCGGAATTCCTCTGACTTTTAAAAATGCTTCGTAACTCTTCCATTGTTCTCAGAATTCCGCTGAAGTTTAAAAATGCTTCGGAACCCTTCCATTGTTCTCGGAATTCTGCTGAAGTTTAAAAATGCTTCGGAACTCTTCCATTGTTCTCAGAATTCTGCTGACGTTTAAAAATGCTTCGGAAATCTTCCATTGTTTTCAAAATTCCGCTGACGCTTAAAAATGCTTCAGAACTCTTCCATTGTTCTCGGAATTCCGCTGGCGTTTAATAATGCTTCGCAACTCTTTCATTGTTCTCGGAATTCCGCTGAAGTTTAAAAATGCTTCGGAACTCTTCCATTGTTCTCGGAATTCTGCTGACGTTTAAAAATGCTTCGGAACGCTTCCATTGTTCTCGGAATTCCGTTGAAGTTTAAAAATGCTTCGAAACTCTTCCATTGTTCTCGGAATTCTGCTGAAGTTTAAAAATGCTTTGAAACTCTTTCATTGTTCTCGGAATTCTGCTGAAGTTTAAAAATGCTTAAAATCTCTTACATTGTTCTCGGAATTCCGCTGAAGTTTAAAAATGCTTCGGAACTCTTCCATTTTTCTCGGAAATCTGCTGAAGTTTAAAAATGCTTCAGAACTCTTCCATTGTTCTCAGAATTCTGCTGAAGTTTAAAAATGCTTCAGAACTCTTCCATTGTTCTCAGAATTCTGCTGACGTTTAAAAATGCTTCGGTACTCTTCCATTGTTCTGTGAATTCTGCTGAAGTTTAAAAATGCTTCGGTACTCTTCCATTGTTCTCGGAATTCCGCTGACATATAAAAATGCTTCGGAAATCTTGCATTGTTCTCGGCATTCCGCTGACATTTAAAAATGCTTCGGAACTCTTCAATTGTTCTCGGAATTCTGCTGAACTTTTAAAATGCTTTGGAACTCTTCCATTGCTCTCGGAATTCGGGTGAAGTTTAAAAATGCTTCGGAAATCTTCTATTGTTCTCGGAATTCCGCTGAAGATTAAAAATGCTTAAAATCTCTTCCATTGTTCTCGTAATTCTGCACATGTTTAAAAATGCTTCGGAACTCTTCCATTGTTCTCGTAATTCCGCTGAAGTTTAAAAATGGTTCGGAACTCTTCCATTGTTCTCGGAATTCCGATGACGTTTTAAAATGCTTCGGTACTCTTCCATTGTTCTCGGAATTCCGCTGACGTTTAAAAATGCTTCGGAACTCTTCCATTGTTCTCGGAATTCCGCTGACGCTTAAAAATGCTTCACAACTCTTCCATTGTTCTCGGAATTCCGCTGACTTTTAAAAATGCTTTGGAACTCTTCCATTGTTCTCCAAATTCCGCTGAAGTTTAAAAATGCTTCGGAACCCTTCCATTGTTCTCGGAATTCTGCTGAAGTTTAAAAATGCTTCAGAACTCTTCCATTGTTCTCAGAATTCCGCTGACGTTTAAAAATGCTTCAGAAATCTTCCATTGTTTTCAAAATTCCGCTGACGTTTAAAAATGCTTCAGAACTCTTCCATTGTTCTCGGAATTCCGCTGACGTTTAATAATGCTTCGCAACTCTTTCATTGTTCTCGGAATTCCGCTGACGTTTAAAAATGCTTCGGAACTCTTCCATTGTTCTCGGAATTCCGTTGAAGATTAAAAATGCTTCGAAACTCTTCCATTGTTCTCGGAATTCTGCTGAAGTTTAAAAATGCTTCGAAACTCTTTCATTGTTATCGGAATTCTGCTGAAGTTTAAAAATGCTTCAGAACTCTTCCATTGCTCTCGGAATTCCGCTGACGTTTAATAATGCTTCGGAACTCTTCTATTGTTCTCGGAATTCCGCTGAAGTTTAAAAATGCTTAAAATCTCTTACATTGTTCTCGGAATTCCGCTGAAGTTTAAAAATGCTTCGGAACTCTTCCATTTTTCTCGGAAATCTGCTGAAGTTTAAAAATGCTTCAGAACTCTTCCATTGTTCTCAGAATTCTGCTGAAGTTTAAAAATGCTTCAGAACTCTTCCATTGTTCTCAGAATTCTGCTGACGTTTAAAAATGCTTCGGTACTCTTCCATTGTTCTGTGAATTCTGCTGAAGTTTAAAAATGCTTCGGTACTCTTCCATTGTTCTCGGAATTCCGCTGACATATAAAAATGCTTCGGAAATCTTGCATTGTTCTCGGCATTCCGCTGACATTTAAAAATGCTTCGGAACTCTTCAATTGTTCTCGGAATTCTGCTGAACTTTTAAAATGCTTTGGAACTCTTCCATTGCTCTCGGAATTCGGGTGAAGTTTAAAAATGCTTCGGAACTCTTCTATTGTTCTCGGAATTCCGCTGAAGTTTAAAAATGCTTAAAATCTCTTCCATTGTTCTCGTAATTCTGCTCATGTTTAAAAATGCTTCGGAACTCTTCCATTGTTCTCGTAATTCCGCTGAAGTTTAAAAATGGTTCGGAACTCTTCCATTGTTCTCGGAATTCCGATGACGTTTTAAAATGCTTCGGTACTCTTCCATTGTTCTCGGAATTCCGATGACGTTTTAAAATGCTTCGGAACTCTTCCATTGTTCTCGGAATTCCGATGACGTTTTAAAATGCTTCGGTACTCTTCCATTGTTCTCGGAATTCCGCTGACGTTTAAAAATGCTTCGGAACTCTTCCATTGTTCTCGGAATTCCGCTGACGCTTAAAAATGCTTCACAACTCTTCCATTGTTCTCGGAATTCCGCTGACTTTTAAAAATGCTTTGGAACTCTTCCATTGTTCTCCAAATTCCGCTGAAGTTTAAAAATGCTTCGGAACCCTTCCATTGTTCTCGGAATTCTGCTGAAGTTTAAAAATGCTTCAGAACTCTTCCATTGTTCTCAGAATTCCGCTGACGTTTAAAAATGCTTCAGAAATCTTCCATTGTTTTCAAAATTCCGCTGACGCTTAAAAATGCTTCAGAACTCTTCCATTGTTCTCGGAATTCCGCTGACGTTTAATAATGCTTCGCAACTCTTTCATTGTTCTCGGAATTCCGCTGACGTTTAAAAATGCTTCGGAACTCTTCCATTGTTCTCGGAATTCCGTTGAAGATTAAAAATGCTTCGAAACTCTTCCATTGTTCTCGGAATTCTGCTGAAGTTTAAAAATGCTTCGAAACTCTTTCATTGTTATCGGAATTCTGCTGAAGTTTAAAAATGCTTCAGAACTCTTCCATTGCTCTCGGAATTCCGCTGACGTTTAATAATGCTTCGGAACTCTTCTATTGTTCTCGGAATTCCGCTGAAGTTTAAAAATGCTTAAAATCTCTTACATTGTTCTCGGAATTCCGCTGAAGTTTAAAAATGCTTCGGAACTCTTCCATTTTTCTCGGAAATCTGCTGAAGTTTAAAAATGCTTCAGAACTCTTCCATTGTTCTCAGAATTCTGCTGAAGTTTAAAAATGCTTCAGAACTCTTCCATTGTTCTCAGAATTCTGCTGACGTTTAAAAATGCTTCGGTACTCTTCCATTGTTCTGTGAATTCTGCTGAAGTTTAAAAATGCTTCGGTACTCTTCCATTGTTCTCGGAATTCCGCTGACATATAAAAATGCTTCGGAAATCTTGCATTGTTCTCGGCATTCCGCTGACATTTAAAAATGCTTCGGAACTCTTCAATTGTTCTCGGAATTCTGCTGAACTTTTAAAATGCTTTGGAACTCTTCCATTGCTCTCGGAATTCGGGTGAAGTTTAAAAATGCTTCGGAACTCTTCTATTGTTCTCGGAATTCCGCTGAAGTTTAAAAATGCTTAAAATCTCTTCCATTGTTCTCGTAATTCTGCTCATGTTTAAAAATGCTTCGGAACTCTTCCATTGTTCTCGTAATTCCGCTGAAGTTTAAAAATGGTTCGGAACTCTTCCATTGTTCTCGGAATTCCGATGACGTTTTAAAATGCTTCGGTACTCTTCCATTGTTCTCGGAATTCCGCTGACGTTTAAAAATGCTTCGGAACTCTTCCATTGTTATCGGAATTCCGCTGAAGTTTAAAAATGCTTCGGAACTCTTCCATTGTTCTAGGAATTCTGCTGAAGTCTAAAAATTCATCTGAACTCTTCCATTATTCTCGGAATTCGTGTGAATTTTAAAAATGCTTTGTAACTCTTCTATTGTTCTCGGAATTCCGCTGAAGTTTAAAAATGCTTAAAATCTCTTACATTGTTCTCGGAATTCCGCTGAAGTTTAAAAATGCTTCGGAACTCTTCCATTGTTCTCGGAATTCTGCTGAAGTTTAAAAATGCTTCAGAACTCTTCCATTGTTCTCAGAATTCCGCTGATGTTTAAAAATGCTTCGGTACTCTTCCATTGTTCTCGGAATACCGCTGACGTTTAAAAATGCTTCGGTACTCTTCCATTGTTCTCGGAATTCCGCTGACATATAAAAATGCTTCGGAAATCTTGCATTGTTCTCGGCATTCCGCTGACGTTTAAAAATGCTTCGGAACTCTTCAATTGTTCTCGGAATTCTGCTGAACTTTTAAAATGCTTTGGAACTCTTCCATTGCTCTCGGAATTCGGGTGAAGTTTAAAAATGCTTCGGAACTATTCTATTGTTCTCGGAATTCCGCTGAAGTTTAAAAATGCTTAAAATCTCTACCATTGTTCTCGTAATTCTGCTCATGTTTAAAAATGCTTCGGAACTCTTCCATTGTTCTCGTAATTCCGCTGAAGTTTAAAAATGCTTCGGAACTCTTCCATTGTTCTCGGAATTCCGCTGACGCTTAAAAATGCTTCACAACTCTTCCATTGTTCTCGGAATTCCGCTGACTTTTAAAAATGCTTTGGAACTCTTCCATTGTTCTCCAAATTCCGCTGAAGTTTAAAAATGCTTCGGAACCCTTCCATTGTTCTCGGAATTCTGCTGAAGTTTAAAAATGCTTCAGAACTCTTCCATTGTTCTCAGAATTCCGCTGACGTTTAAAAATGCTTCAGAAATCTTCCATTGTTTTCAAAATTCCGCTGACGCTTAAAAATGCTTCAGAACTCTTCCATTGTTCTCGGAATTCCGCTGACGTTTAATAATGCTTCGCAACTCTTTCATTGTTCTCGGAATTCCGCTGACGTTTAAAAATGCTTCGGAACTCTTCCATTGTTCTCGGAATTCCGTTGAAGATTAAAAATGCTTCGAAACTCTTCCATTGTTCTCGGAATTCTGCTGAAGTTTAAAAATGCTTCGAAACTCTTTCATTGTTCTCGGAATTCTGCTGAAGTTTAAAAATGCTTCAGAACTCTTCCATTGCTCTCGGAATTCCGCTGACGTTTAATAATGCTTCGCAACTCTTCCAGTGTTCTCGGAATTCCGTTGAAGTTTAAAAATGCTTCGGTACTCTTCCATTGTTCTCGGAATTCCGCTGACATATAAAAATGCTTCGGAAATCTTGCATTGTTCTCGGCATTCCGCTGACATTTAAAAATGCTTCGGAACTCTTCAATTGTTCTCGGAATTCTGCTGAACTTTTAAAATGCTTTGGAACTCTTCCATTGCTCTCGGAATTCGGGTGAAGTTTAAAAATGCTTCGGAACTCTTCTATTGTTCTCGGAATTCCGCTGAAGTTTAAAAATGCTTAAAATCTCTTCCATTGTTCTCGTAATTCTGCTCATGTTTAAAAATGCTTCGGAACTCTTCCATTGTTCTCGTAATTCCGCTGAAGTTTAAAAATGCTTCGGAACTCTTCCATTGTTCTCGGAATTCCGCTGAGGTTTAAAAATGCTTCACAACTCTTCCATTGTTCTCGGAATTCCGCTGACTTTTAAAAATGCTTCGGAACTCTTCCATTGTTCTCCAAATTCCGCTGAAGTTTAAAAATGCTTCGGAACCCTTCCATTGTTCTCGGAATTCTGCTGAAGTTTAAAAATGCTTCAGAACTCTTCCATTGTTCTCAGAATTCCGCTGACGTTTAAAAATGCTTCGGAAATCTTCCATTGTTTTCAAAATTCCGCTGACGCTTAAAAATGCTTCAGAACTCTTCCATTGTTCTCGGAATTCCGCTGACGTTTAATAATGCTTCGCAACTCTTTCATTGTTCTCGGAATTCCGCTGACGTTTAATAATGCTTCGCAACTCCTTCATTGTTCTCGGAATTCCGCTGACGTTTAAAAATGCTTCGGAACTCTTCCATTGTTTTCGGAATTCCGTTGAAGTTTAAAAATGCTTCGAAACTCTTCCATTGTTCTCGTAATTCTGCTCATGTTTAAAAATGCTTCGGAACTCTTCCATTGTTCTCGTAATTCCGCTGAAGTTTAAAAATGGTTCGGAACTCTTCCATTGTTCTCGGAATTCCGATGACGTTTTAAAATGCTTCGGTACTCTTCCATTGTTCTCGGAATTCCGCTGACGTTTAAAAATGCTTCGGAACTCCTCCATTGTTATCGGAATTCTGCTGAAGTTTAAAAATGCTTCGGAACTCTTCCATTGTTCTAAGAATTCTGCTGAAGTCTAAAAATTCATGTGAACTCTTCCATTATTCTCGAAATTCGTGTGAATTTTAAAAATGCTTCGGAACTCTTCTATTGTTCTCGGAATTCCGCTGAAATTTAAAAATGCTTAAAATCTCTTACATTGTTCTCGGAATTCCGCTGAAGTTTAAAAATGCTTCGGAACTCTTCCATTGTTCTCGGAATTCTGCTGAAGTTTAAAAATGCTTCAGAACTCTTCCATTGTTCTCAGAATTCCGCTGACGTTTAAAAATGCTTCGGAAATCTTCCATTGTTTTCAAAATTCCGCTGACGTTTAAAAATGCTTCAGAACTTTTCCATTGTTCTCCGAATTCTGCTGACGTTTAAAAATGCTTCGGAACTCCTCCATTGTTATCGGAATTCTGCTGAAGTTTAAAAATGCTTCGGAACTCTTCCATTGTTCTAGGAATTCTGCTGAAGTCTAAAAATTCATGTGAAATCTTCCATTATTATCGGAATTCGTGTGAATTTTAAAAATGCTTTGGAACTCTTCTATTGTTCTCGGAATTCCGCTGAAATTTAAAAATGCTTAAAATCTCTTACATTGTTCTCGGAATTCCGCTGAAGTTTAAAAATGCTTCGGAACTCTTCCATTGTTCTCGGAATTCCGCTGACATTTAAAAATGCTTCACAACTCTTCCATTGTTCTCGGAATTCCTCTGACTTTTAAAAATGCTTCGTAACTATTCCATTGTTCTCAGAATTCCGCTGAAGTTTAAAAATGCTTCGGAACCCTTCCATTGTTCTCGGAATTCTGCTGAAGTTTAAAAATGCTTCGGAACTCTTCCATTGTTCTCAGAATTCTGCTGACGTTTAAAAATGCTTCGGAAATCTTCCATTGTTTTCAAAATTCCGCTGACGCTTAAAAATGCTTCAGAACTCTTCCATTGTTCTCGGAATTCCGCTGGCGTTTAATAATGCTTCGCAACTCTTTCATTGTTCTCGGAATTCCGCTGAAGTTTAAAAATGCTTCGGAACTCTTCCATTGTTCTCGGAATTCTGCTGACGTTTAAAAATGCTTCGGAACGCTTCCATTGTTCTCGGAATTCCGTTGAAGTTTAAAAATGCTTCGAAACTCTTCCATTGTTCTCGGAATTCTGCTGAAGTTTAAAAATGCTTTGAAACTCTTTCATTGTTCTCGGAATTCTGCTGAAGTTTAAAAATGCTTAAAATCTCTTACATTGTTCTCGGAATTCCGCTGAAGTTTAAAAATGCTTCGGAACTCTTCCATTTTTCTCGGAAATCTGCTGAAGTTTAAAAATGCTTCAGAACTCTTCCATTGTTCTCAGAATTCTGCTGAAGTTTAAAAATGCTTCAGAACTCTTCCATTGTTCTCAGAATTCTGCTGACGTTTAAAAATGCTTCGGTACTCTTCCATTGTTCTGTGAATTCTGCTGAAGTTTAAAAATGCTTCGGTACTCTTCCATTGTTCTCGGAATTCCGCTGACATATAAAAAAGCTTCGGAAATCTTGCATTGTTCTCGGCATTCCGCTGACATTTAAAAATGCTTCGGAACTCTTCAATTGTTCTCGGAATTCTGCTGAACTTTTAAAATGCTTTGGAACTCTTCCATTGCTCTCGGAATTCGGGTGAAGTTTAAAAATGCTTCGGAAATCTTCTATTGTTCTCGGAATTCCGCTGAAGATTAAAAATGCTTAAAATCTCTTCCATTGTTCTCGTAATTCTGCACATGTTTAAAAATGCTTCGGAACTCTTCCATTGTTCTCGTAATTCCGCTGAAGTTTAAAAATGGTTCGGAACTCTTCCATTGTTCTCGGAATTCCGATGACGTTTTAAAATGCTTCGGTACTCTTCCATTGTTCTCGGAATTCCGCTGACGTTTAAAAATGCTTCGGAACTCTTCCATTGTTCTCGGAATTCCGCTGACGCTTAAAAATGCTTCACAACTCTTCCATTGTTCTCGGAATTCCGCTGACTTTTAAAAATGCTTTGGAACTCTTCCATTGTTCTCCAAATTCCGCTGAAGTTTAAAAATGCTTCGGAACCCTTCCATTGTTCTCGGAATTCTGCTGAAGTTTAAAAATGCTTCAGAACTCTTCCATTGTTCTCAGAATTCCGCTGACGTTTAAAAATGCTTCAGAAATCTTCCATTGTTTTCAAAATTCCGCTGACGCTTAAAAATGCTTCAGAACTCTTCCATTGTTCTCGGAATTCCGCTGACGTTTAATAATGCTTCGCAACTCTTTCATTGTTCTCGGAATTCCGCTGACGTTTAAAAATGCTTCGGAACTCTTCCATTGTTCTCGGAATTCCGTTGAAGATTAAAAATGCTTCGAAACTCTTCCATTGTTCTCGGAATTCTGCTGAAGTTTAAAAATGCTTCGAAACTCTTTCATTGTTATCGGAATTCTGCTGAAGTTTAAAAATGCTTCAGAACTCTTCCATTGCTCTCGGAATTCCGCTGACGTTTAATAATGCTTCGCAACTCTTCCAGTGTTCTCGGAATTCCGTTGAAGTTTAAAAATGCTTCGAAACTCTTCCATTGTTCTCGGAATTCTGCTGAAGTTTAAAAATGCTTCGGTACTTTTCCATTGTTCTCGGAATTCCGCTGACATATAAAAATGCTTCGGAAATCTTGCATTGTTCTCGGCATTCCGCTGACATTTAAAAATGCTTCGGAACTCTTCAATTGTTCTCGGAATTCTGCTGAAGTTTAAAAATGCTTCAGAACTCTTCCATTGTTCTCAGAATTCCGCTGACGTTTAAAAATGCTTCAGAAATCTTCCATTGTTTTCAAAATTCCGCTGACGCTTAAAAATGCTTCAGAACTCTTCCATTGTTCTCGGAATTCCGCTGACGTTTAATAATGCTTCGCAACTCTTTCATTGTTCTCGGAATTCCGCTGACGTTTAAAAATGCTTCGGAACTCTTCCATTGTTCTCGGAATTCCGTTGAAGATTAAAAATGCTTCGAAACTCTTCCATTGTTCTCGGAATTCTGCTGAAGTTTAAAAATGCTTCGAAACTCTTTCATTGTTCTCGGAATTCTGCTGAAGTTTAAAAATGCTTCAGAACTCTTCCATTGCTCTCGGAATTCCGCTGACGTTTAATAATGCTTCGCAACTCTTCCAGTGTTCTCGGAATTCCGTTGAAGTTTAAAAATGCTTCGAAACTCTTCCATTGTTCTCGGAATTCTGCTGAAGTTTAAAAATGCTTCGGTACTCTTCCATTGTTCTCGGAATTCCGCTGACATATAAAAATGCTTCGGAAATCTTGCATTGTTCTCGGCATTCCGCTGACATTTAAAAATGCTTCGGAACTCTTCAATTGTTCTCGGAATTCTGCTGAACTTTTAAAATGCTTTGGAACTCTTCCATTGCTCTCGGAATTCGGGTGAAGTTTAAAAATGCTTCGGAACTCTTCTATTGTTCTCGGAATTCCGCTGAAGTTTAAAAATGCTTAAAATCTCTTCCATTGTTCTCGTAATTCTGCTCATGTTTAAAAATGCTTCGGAACTCTTCCATTGTTCTCGTAATTCCGCTGAAGTTTAAAAATGGTTCGGAACTCTTCCATTGTTCTCGGAATTCCGATGACGTTTTAAAATGCTTCGGTACTCTTCCATTGTTCTCGGAATTCCGCTGACGTTTAAAAATGCTTCGGAACTCTTCCATTGTTATCGGAATTCCGCTGAAGTTTAAAAATGCTTCGGAACTCTTCCATTGTTCTAGGAATTCTGCTGAAGTCTAAAAATTCATCTGAACTCTTTCATTATTCTCGGAATTCGTGTGAATTTTAAAAATGCTTCGGAACTCTTCTATTGTTCTCGGAATTCCGCTGAAGTTTAAAAATGCTTAAAATCTCTTACATTGTTCTCGGAATTCCGCTGAAGTTTAAAAATGCTTCGGAACTCTTCCATTTTTCTCGGAAATCTGCTGAAGTTTAAAAATGCTTCAGAACTCTTCCATTGTTCTCAGAATTCTGCTGAAGTTTAAAAATGCTTCAGAACTCTTCCATTGTTCTCAGAATTCTGCTGACGTTTAAAAATGCTTCGGTACTCTTCCATTGTTCTGGGAATTCTGCTGAAGTTTAAAAATGCTTCGGTACTCTTCCATTGTTCTCGGAATTCCGCTGACATATAAAAATGCTTCGGAAATCTTGCATTGTTCTCGGCATTCCGCTGACATTTAAAAATGCTTCGGAACTCTTCAATTGTTCTCGGAATTCTGCTGAACTTTTAAAATGCTTTGGAACTCTTCCATTGCTCTCGGAATTCGGGTGAAGTTTAAAAATGCTTCGGAACTCTTCTATTGTTCTCGGAATTCCGCTGAAGTTTAAAAATGCTTAAAATCTCTTCCATTGTTCTCGTAATTCTGCTCATGTTTAAAAATGCTTCGGAACTCTTCCATTGTTCTCGTAATTCCGCTGAAGTTTAAAAATGGTTCGGAACTCTTCCATTGTTCTCGGAATTCCGATGACGTTTTAAAATGCTTCGGTACTCTTCCATTGTTCTCGGAATTCCGCTGACGTTTAAAAATGCTTCGGAACTCTTCCATTGTTATCGGAATTCCGCTGAAGTTTAAAAATGCTTCGGAACTCTTCCATTGTTCTAGGAATTCTGCTGAAGTCTAAAAATTCATCTGAACTCTTCCATTATTCTCGGAATTCGTGTGAATTTTAAAAATGCTTCGTAACTCTTCTATTGTTCTCGGAATTCCGCTGAAGTTTAAAAATGCTTAAAATCTCTTACATTGTTCTCGGAATTCTGCTGAAGTTTAAAAATGCTTCGGAACTCTTCCATTTTTCTTGGAATTCTGCTGAAGTTTAAAAATACTTCAGAACTCTTCCATTGTTCTCAGAATTCCGCTGACGTTTAAAAATGCTTCGGTACTCTTCCATTGTTCTCGGAATTCCGCTGACATATAAAAATGCTTCGGAAATCTTGCATTGTTCTCGGCATTCCGCTGACATTTAAAAATGCTTCGGAACTCTTCAATTGTTCTCGGAATTCTGCTGAACTTTTAAAATGCTTTGGAACTCTTCCATTGCTCTCGGAATTCGGGTGAAGTTTAAAAATGCTTCGGAACTCTTCTATTGTTCTCGGAATTCCGCTGAAGTTTAAAAATGCTTAAAATCTCTTCCATTGTTCTCGTAATTCTGCTCATGTTTAAAAATGCTTCGGAACTCTTCCATTGTTCTCTTAATTCCGCTGAAGTTTAAAAATGCTTCGGAACTCTTCCATTGTTCTCGGAATTCCGCTGAGGTTTAAAAATGCTTCACAACTCTTCCATTGTTCTCGGAATTCCGCTGACTTTTAAAAATGCTTCGGAACTCTTCCATTGTTCTCCAAATTCCGCTGAAGTTTAAAAATGCTTCGGAACCCTTCCATTGTTCTCGGAATTCTGCTGAAGTTTAAAAATGCTTCAGAACTCTTCCATTGTTCTCAGAATTCCGCTGACGTTTAAAAATGCTTCGGAAATCTTCCATTGTTTTCAAAATTCCGCTGACGCTTAAAAATGCTTCAGAACTCTTCCATTGTTCTCGGAATTCCGCTGACGTTTAATAATGCTTCGCAACTCTTTCATTGTTCTCGGAATTCCGCTGACGTTTAAAAATGCTTCGGAACTCTTCCATTGTTTTCGGAATTCCGTTGAAGTTTAAAAATGCTTCGAAACTCTTCCATTGTTCTCGGAATTCTGCTGAAGTTTAAAAATGCTTCGAAACTCTTTCATTGTTCTCGGAACTCTGCTGAAGTTTAAAAATGCTTCAGAACTCTTCCATTGCTCTCGGAATTACACTGACGTTTAATAATGCTTCGCAACTCTTCCATTGTTCTCGGAATTCCGTTGAAGTTTAAAAATGCTTCGAAACTCTTCCATTGTTCTCGGAATTCTGCTGAAGTTTAAAAATGCTTCGGTACTCTTCCATTGTTCTCGGAATTCCGCTGACATATAAAAATGCTTCGGAAATCTTGCATTGTTCTCGGCATTCCGCTGACGTTTAAAAATGCTTCGGAACTCTTCAATTGTTCTCGGAATTCTGCTGAACTTTTAAAATGCTTTGGAACTCTTCCATTGCTCTCGGAATTCGGGTGAAGTTTAAAAATGCTTTGGAACTCTTCTATTGTTCTCGGAATTCCGCTGAAGTTTAAAAATGCTTAAAATCTCTTCCATTGTTCTCGTAATTCTGCTCATGTTTAAAAATGCTTCGGAACTCTTCCATTGTTCTCGTAATTCCGCTGAAGTTTAAAAATGGTTCGGAACTCTTCCATTGTTCTCGGAATTCCGATGACGTTTTAAAATGCTTCGGTACTCTTCCATTGTTCTCGGAATTCCGCTGACGTTTAAAAATGCTTCGGAACTCCTCCATTGTTATCGGAATTCTGCTGAAGTTTAAAAATGCTTCGGAACTCTTCCATTGTTCTAAGAATTCTGCTGAAGTCTAAAAATTCATGTGAACTCTTCCATTATTCTCGAAATTCGTGTGAATTTTAAAAATGCTTCGGAACTCTTCTATTGTTCTCGGAATTCCGCTGAAATTTAAAAATGCTTAAAATCTCTTACATTGTTCTCGGAATTCCGCTGAAGTTTAAAAATGCTTCGGAACTCTTCCATTGTTCTCGGAATTCTGCTGAAGTTTAAAAATGCTTCAGAACTCTTCCATTGTTCTCAGAATTCCGCTGACGTTTAAAAATGCTTCGGAAATCTTCCATTGTTTTCAAAATTCCGCTGACGTTTAAAAATGCTTCAGAACTTTTCCATTGTTCTCCGAATTCTGCTGACGTTTAAAAATGCTTCGGAACTCCTCCATTGTTATCGGAATTCTGCTGAAGTTTAAAAATGCTTCGGAACTCTTCCATTGTTCTAGGAATTCTGCTGAAGTCTAAAAATTCATGTGAAATCTTCCATTATTCTCGGAATTCGTGTGAATTTTAAAAATGCTTTGGAACTCTTCTATTGTTCTCGGAATTCCGCTGAAATTTAAAAATGCTTAAAATCTCTTACATTGTTCTCGGAATTCCGCTGAAGTTTAAAAATGCTTCGGAACTCTTCCATTGTTCTCGGAATTCCGCTGACATTTAAAAATGCTTCACAACTCTTCCATTGTTCTCGGAATTCCTCTGACTTTTAAAAATGCTTCGTAACTCTTCCATTGTTCTCAGAATTCCGCTGAAGTTTAAAAATGCTTCGGAACCCTTCCATTGTTCTCGGAATTCTGCTGAAGTTTAAAAATGCTTCGGAACTCTTCCATTGTTCTCAGAATTCTGCTGACGTTTAAAAATGCTTCGGAAATCTTCCATTGTTTTCAAAATTCCGCTGACGCTTAAAAATGCTTCAGAACTCTTCCATTGTTCTCGGAATTCCGCTGGCGTTTAATAATGCTTCGCAACTCTTTCATTGTTCTCGGAATTCCGCTGAAGTTTAAAAATGCTTCGGAACTCTTCCATTGTTCTCGGAATTCTGCTGACGTTTAAAAATGCTTCGGAACGCTTCCATTGTTCTCGGAATTCCGTTGAAGTTTAAAAATGCTTCGAAACTCTTCCATTGTTCTCGGAATTCTGCTGAAGTTTAAAAATGCTTTGAAACTCTTTCTTTGTTCTCGGAATTCTGCTGAAGTTTAAAAATGCTTAAAATCTCTTACATTGTTCTCGGAATTCCGCTGAAGTTTAAAAATGCTTCGGAACTCTTCCATTTTTCTCGGAAATCTGCTGAAGTTTAAAAATGCTTCAGAACTCTTCCATTGTTCTCAGAATTCTGCTGAAGTTTAAAAATGCTTCAGAACTCTTCCATTGTTCTCAGAATTCTGCTGACGTTTAAAAATGCTTCGGTACTCTTCCATTGTTCTGTGAATTCTGCTGAAGTTTAAAAATGCTTCGGTACTCTTCCATTGTTCTCGGAATTCCGCTGACATATAAAAATGCTTCGGAAATCTTGCATTGTTCTCGGCATTCCGCTGACATTTAAAAATGCTTCGGAACTCTTCAATTGTTCTCGGAATTCTGCTGAACTTTTAAAATGCTTTGGAACTCTTCCATTGCTCTCGGAATTCGGGTGAAGTTTAAAAATGCTTCGGAAATCTTCTATTGTTCTCGGAATTCCGCTGAAGTTTAAAAATGCTTAAAATCTCTTCCATTGTTCTCGTAATTCTGCACATGTTTAAAAATGCTTCGGAACTCTTCCATTGTTCTCGTAATTCCGCTGAAGTTTAAAAATGGTTCGGAACTCTTCCATTGTTCTCGGAATTCCGATGACGTTTTAAAATGCTTCGGTACTCTTCCATTGTTCTCGGAATTCCGCTGACGTTTAAAAATGCTTCGGAACTCTTCCATTGTTCTCGGAATTCCGCTGACGCTTAAAAATGCTTCACAACTCTTCCATTGTTCTCGGAATTCCGCTGACTTTTAAAAATGCTTTGGAACTCTTCCATTGTTCTCCAAATTCCGCTGAAGTTTAAAAATGCTTCGGAACCCTTCCATTGTTCTCGGAATTCTGCTGAAGTTTAAAAATGCTTCAGAACTCTTCCATTGTTCTCAGAATTCCGCTGACGTTTAAAAATGCTTCAGAAATCTTCCATTGTTTTCAAAATTCCGCTGACGCTTAAAAATGCTTCAGAACTCTTCCATTGTTCTCGGAATTCCGCTGACGTTTAATAATGCTTCGCAACTCTTTCATTGTTCTCGGAATTCCGCTGACGTTTAAAAATGCTTCGGAACTCTTCCATTGTTCTCGGAATTCCGTTGAAGATTAAAAATGCTTCGAAACTCTTCCATTGTTCTCGGAATTCTGCTGAAGTTTAAAAATGCTTCGAAACTCTTTCATTGTTATCGGAATTCTGCTGAAGTTTAAAAATGCTTCAGAACTCTTCCATTGCTCTCGGAATTCCGCTGACGTTTAATAATGCTTCGCAACTCTTCCAGTGTTCTCGGAATTCCGTTGAAGTTTAAAAATGCTTCGAAACTCTTCCATTGTTCTCGGAATTCTGCTGAAGTTTAAAAATGCTTCGGTACTTTTCCATTGTTCTCGGAATTCCGCTGACATATAAAAATGCTTCGGAAATCTTGCATTGTTCTCGGCATTCCGCTGACATTTAAAAATGCTTCGGAACTCTTCAATTGTTCTTGGAATTCTGCTGAAGTTTAAAAATGCTTCAGAACTCTTCCATTGTTCTCAGAATTCCGCTGACGTTTAAAAATGCTTCAGAAATCTTCCATTGTTTTCAAAATTCCGCTGACGCTTAAAAATGCTTCAGAACTCTTCCATTGTTCTCGGAATTCCGCTGACGTTTAATAATGCTTCGCAACTCTTTCATTGTTCTCGGAATTCCGCTGACGTTTAAAAATGCTTCGGAACTCTTCCATTGTTCTCGGAATTCCGTTGAAGATTAAAAATGCTTCGAAACTCTTCCATTGTTCTCGGAATTCTGCTGAAGTTTACAAATGCTTCGAAACTCTTTCATTGTTCTCGGAATTCTGCTGAAGTTTAAAAATGCTTCAGAACTCTTCCATTGCTCTCGGAATTCCGCTGACGTTTAATAATGCTTCGCAACTCTTCCAGTGTTCTCGGAATTCCGTTGAAGTTTAAAAATGCTTCGAAACTCTTCCATTGTTCTCGGAATTCTGCTGAAGTTTAAAAATGCTTCGGTACTCTTCCATTGTTCTCGGAATTCCGCTGACATATAAAAATGCTTCGGAAATCTTGCATTGTTCTCGGCATTCCGCTGACATTTAAAAATGCTTCGGAACTCTTCAATTGTTCTCGGAATTCTGCTGAACTTTTAAAATGCTTTGGAACTCTTCCATTGCTCTCGGAATTCGGGTGAAGTTTAAAAATGCTTAAAATCTCTTCCATTGTTCTCGTAATTCTGCTCATGTTTAAAAATGCTTCGGAACTCTTCCATTGTTCTCGTAATTCCGCTGAAGTTTAAAAATGGTTCGGAACTCTTCCATTGTTCTCGGAATTCCGATGACGTTTTAAAATGCTTCGGTACTCTTCCATTGTTCTCGGAATTCCGCTGACGTTTAAAAATGCTTCGGAACTCTTCCATTGTTATCGGAATTCCGCTGAAGTTTAAAAATGCTTCGGAACTCTTCCATTGTTCTAGGAATTCTGCTGAAGTCTAAAAATTCATCTGAACTCTTTCATTATTCTCGGAATTCGTGTGAATTTTAAAAATGCTTCGGAACTCTTCTATTGTTCTCGGAATTCCGCTGAAGTTTAAAAATGCTTAAAATCTCTTACATTGTTCTCGGAATTCCGCTGAAGTTTAAAAATGCTTCGGAACTCTTCCATTTTTCTCGGAAATCTGCTGACGTTTAAAAATGCTTCGGTACTCTTCCATTGTTCTGGGAATTCTGCTGAAGTTTAAAAATGCTTCGGTACTCTTCCATTGTTCTCGGAATTCCGCTGACATATAAAATGCTTCGGAAATCTTGCATTGTTCTCGGCATTCCGCTGACATTTAAAAATGCTTCGGAACTCTTCAATTGTTCTCGGAATTCTGCTGAACTTTTAAAATGCTTTGGAACTCTTCCATTGCTCTCGGAATTCGGGTGAAGTTTAAAAATGCTTCGGAACTCTTCTATTGTTCTCGGAATTCCGCTGAAGTTTAAAAATGCTTAAAATCTCTTCCATTGTTCTCGTAATTCTGCTCATGTTTAAAAATGCTTCGGAACTCTTCCATTGTTCTCGTAATTCCGCTGAAGTTTAAAAATGGTTCGGAACTCTTCCATTGTTCTCGGAATTCCGATGACGTTTTAAAATGCTTCGGTACTCTTCCATTGTTCTCGGAATTCCGCTGACGTTTAAAAATGCTTCGGAACTCTTCCATTGTTATCGGAATTCCGCTGAAGTTTAAAAATGCTTCGGAACTCTTCCATTGTTCTAGGAATTCTGCTGAAGTCTAAAAATTCATCTGAACTCTTCCATTATTCTCGGAATTCGTGTGAATTTTAAAAATGCTTCGTAACTCTTCTATTGTTCTCGGAATTCCGCTGAAGTTTAAAAATGCTTAAAATCTCTTACATTGTTCTCGGAATTCTGCTGAAGTTTAAAAATGCTTCGGAACTCTTCCATTTTTCTTGGAATTCTGCTGAAGTTTAAAAATGCTTCAGAACTCTTCCATTGTTCTCAGAATTCCGCTGACGTTTAAAAATGCTTCGGTACTCTTCCATTGTTCTCGGAATTCCGCTGACGTTTAAAAATGCTTCGGTACTCTTCCATTGTTCTCGGAATTCCGCTGACATATAAAAATGCTTCGGAAATCTTGCATTGTTCTCGGCATTCCGCTGACATTTAAAAATGCTTCGGAACTCTTCAATTGTTCTCGGAATTCTGCTGAACTTTTAAAATGCTTTGGAACTCTTCCATTGCTCTCGGAATTCGGGTGAAGTTTAAAAATGCTTCGGAACTCTTCTATTGTTCTCGGAATTCCGCTGAAGTTTAAAAATGCTTAAAATCTCTTCCATTGTTCTCGTAATTCTGCTCATGTTTAAAAATGCTTCGGAACTCTTCCATTGTTCTCGTAATTCCGCTGAAGTTTAAAAATGCTTCGGAACTCTTCCATTGTTCTCGGAATTCCGCTGAGGTTTAAAAATGCTTCACAACTCTTCCATTGTTCTCGGAATTCCGCTGACTTTTAAAAATGCTTCGGAACTCTTCCATTGTTCTCCAAATTCCGCTGAAGTTTAAAAATGCTTCGGAACCCTTCCATTGTTCTCGGAATTCTGCTGAAGTTTAAAAATGCTTCAGAACTCTTCCATTGTTCTCAGAATTCCGCTGACGTTTAAAAATGCTTCGGAAATCTTCCATTGTTTTCAAAATTCCGCTGACGCTTAAAAATGCTTCAGAACTCTTCCATTGTTCTCGTAATTCCGCTGAAGTTTAAAAATGGTTCGGAACTCTTCCATTGTTCTCGGAATTCCGATGACGTTTTAAAATGCTTCGGTACTCTTCCATTGTTCTCGGAATTCCGCTGACGTTTAAAAATGCTTCGGAACTCCTCCATTGTTATCGGAATTCTGCTGAAGTTTAAAAATGCTTCGGAACTCTTCCATTGTTCTAAGAATTCTGCTGAAGTCTAAAAATTCATGTGAACTCTTCCATTATTCTCGAAATTCGTGTGAATTTTAAAAATGCTTCGGAACTCTTCTATTGTTCTCGGAATTCCGCTGAAATTTAAAAATGCTTAAAATCTCTTACATTGTTCTCGGAATTCCGCTGAAGTTTAAAAATGCTTCGGAACTCTTCCATTGTTCTCGGAATTCTGCTGAAGTTTAAAAATGCTTCAGAACTCTTCCATTGTTCTCAGAATTCCGCTGACGTTTAAAAATGCTTCGGAAATCTTCCATTGTTTTCAAAATTCCGCTGACGTTTAAAAATGCTTCAGAACTTTTCCATTGTTCTCCGAATTCTGCTGACGTTTAAAAATGCTTCGGAACTCCTCCATTGTTATCGGAATTCTGCTGAAGTTTAAAAATGCTTCGGAACTCTTCCATTGTTCTAGGAATTCTGCTGAAGTCTAAAAATTCATGTGAAATCTTCCATTATTCTCGGAATTCGTGTGAATTTTAAAAATGCTTTGGAACTCTTCTATTGTTCTCGGAATTCCGCTGAAATTTAAAAATGCTTAAAATCTCTTACATTGTTCTCGGAATTCCGCTGAAGTTTAAAAATGCTTCGGAACTCTTCCATTTTTCTTGGAATTCTGCTGAAGTTTAAAAATACTTCAGAACTCTTCCATTGTTCTCAGAATTCCGCTGACGTTTAAAAATGCTTCGGTACTCTTCCATTGTTCTCGGAATTCCGCTGACATATAAAAATGCTTCGGAAATCTTGCATTGTTCTCGGCATTCCGCTGACATTTAAAAATGCTTCGGAACTCTTCAATTGTTCTCGGAATTCTGCTGAACTTTTAAAATGCTTTGGAACTCTTCCATTGCTCTCGGAATTCGGGTGAAGTTTAAAAATGCTTCGGAACTCTTCTATTGTTCTCGGAATTCCGCTGAAGTTTAAAAATGCTTAAAATCTCTTCCATTGTTCTCGTAATTCTGCTCATGTTTAAAAATGCTTCGGAACTCTTCCATTGTTCTCTTAATTCCGCTGAAGTTTAAAAATGCTTCGGAACTCTTCCATTGTTCTCGGAATTCCGCTGAGGTTTAAAAATGCTTCACAACTCTTCCATTGTTCTCGGAATTCCGCTGACTTTTAAAAATGCTTCGGAACTCTTCCATTGTTCTCCAAATTCCGCTGAAGTTTAAAAATGCTTCGGAACCCTTCCATTGTTCTCGGAATTCTGCTGAAGTTTAAAAATGCTTCAGAACTCTTCCATTGTTCTCAGAATTCCGCTGACGTTTAAAAATGCTTCGGAAATCTTCCATTGTTTTCAAAATTCCGCTGACGCTTAAAAATGCTTCAGAACTCTTCCATTGTTCTCGGAATTCCGCTGACGTTTAATAATGCTTCGCAACTCTTTCATTGTTCTCGGAATTCCGCTGACGTTTAAAAATGCTTCGGAACTCTTCCATTGTTTTCGGAATTCCGTTGAAGTTTAAAAATGCTTCGAAACTCTTCCATTGTTCTCGGAATTCTGCTGAAGTTTAAAAATGCTTCGAAACTCTTTCATTGTTCTCGGAACTCTGCTGAAGTTTAAAAATGCTTCAGAACTCTTCCATTGCTCTCGGAATTACACTGACGTTTAATAATGCTTCGCAACTCTTCCATTGTTCTCGGAATTCCGTTGAAGTTTAAAAATGCTTCGAAACTCTTCCATTGTTCTCGGAATTCTGCTGAAGTTTAAAAATGCTTCGGTACTCTTCCATTGTTCTCGGAATTCCGCTGACATATAAAAATGCTTCGGAAATCTTGCATTGTTCTCGGCATTCCGCTGACGTTTAAAAATGCTTCGGAACTCTTCAATTGTTCTCGGAATTCTGCTGAACTTTTAAAATGCTTTGGAACTCTTCCATTGCTCTCGGAATTCGGGTGAAGTTTAAAAATGCTTTGGAACTCTTCTATTGTTCTCGGAATTCCGCTGAAGTTTAAAAATGCTTAAAATCTCTTCCATTGTTCTCGTAATTCTGCTCATGTTTAAAAATGCTTCGGAACTCTTCCATTGTTCTCGTAATTCCGCTGAAGTTTAAAAATGGTTCGGAACTCTTCCATTGTTCTCGGAATTCCGATGACGTTTTAAAATGCTTCGGTACTCTTCCATTGTTCTCGGAATTCCGCTGACGTTTAAAAATGCTTCGGAACTCCTCCATTGTTATCGGAATTCTGCTGAAGTTTAAAAATGCTTCGGAACTCTTCCATTGTTCTAAGAATTCTGCTGAAGTCTAAAAATTCATGTGAACTCTTCCATTATTCTCGAAATTCGTGTGAATTTTAAAAATGCTTCGGAACTCTTCTATTGTTCTCGGAATTCCGCTGAAATTTAAAAATGCTTAAAATCTCTTACATTGTTCTCGGAATTCCGCTGAAGTTTAAAAATGCTTCGGAACTCTTCCATTGTTCTCGGAATTCTGCTGAAGTTTAAAAATGCTTCAGAACTCTTCCATTGTTCTCAGAATTCCGCTGACGTTTAAAAATGCTTCGGAAATCTTCCATTGTTTTCAAAATTCCGCTGACGTTTAAAAATGCTTCAGAACTTTTCCATTGTTCTCCGAATTCTGCTGACGTTTAAAAATGCTTCGGAACTCCTCCATTGTTATCGGAATTCTGCTGAAGTTTAAAAATGCTTCGGAACTCTTCCATTGTTCTAGGAATTCTGCTGAAGTCTAAAAATTCATGTGAAATCTTCCATTATTCTCGGAATTCGTGTGAATTTTAAAAATGCTTTGGAACTCTTCTATTGTTCTCGGAATTCCGCTGAAATTTAAAAATGCTTAAAATCTCTTACATTGTTCTCGGAATTCCGCTGAAGTTTAAAAATGCTTCGGAACTCTTCCATTGTTCTCGGAATTCCGCTGACATTTAAAAATGCTTCACAACTCTTCCATTGTTCTCGGAATTCCTCTGACTTTTAAAAATGCTTCGTAACTCTTCCATTGTTCTCAGAATTCCGCTGAAGTTTAAAAATGCTTCGGAACCCTTCCATTGTTCTCGGAATTCTGCTGAAGTTTAAAAATGCTTCGGAACTCTTCCATTGTTCTCAGAATTCTGCTGACGTTTAAAAATGCTTCGGAAATCTTCCATTGTTTTCAAAATTCCGCTGACGCTTAAAAATGCTTCAGAACTCTTCCATTGTTCTCGGAATTCCGCTGGCGTTTAATAATGCTTCGCAACTCTTTCATTGTTCTCGGAATTCCGCTGAAGTTTAAAAATGCTTCGGAACTCTTCCATTGTTCTCGGAATTCTGCTGACGTTTAAAAATGCTTCGGAACGCTTCCATTGTTCTCGGAATTCCGTTGAAGTTTAAAAATGCTTCGAAACTCTTCCATTGTTCTCGGAATTCTGCTGAAGTTTAAAAATGCTTTGAAACTCTTTCTTTGTTCTCGGAATTCTGCTGAAGTTTAAAAATGCTTAAAATCTCTTACATTGTTCTCGGAATTCCGCTGAAGTTTAAAAATGCTTCGGAACTCTTCCATTTTTCTCGGAAATCTGCTGAAGTTTAAAAATGCTTCAGAACTCTTCCATTGTTCTCAGAATTCTGCTGAAGTTTAAAAATGCTTCAGAACTCTTCCATTGTTCTCAGAATTCTGCTGACGTTTAAAAATGCTTCGGTACTCTTCCATTGTTCTGTGAATTCTGCTGAAGTTTAAAAATGCTTCGGTACTCTTCCATTGTTCTCGGAATTCCGCTGACATATAAAAATGCTTCGGAAATCTTGCATTGTTCTCGGCATTCCGCTGACATTTAAAAATGCTTCGGAACTCTTCAATTGTTCTCGGAATTCTGCTGAACTTTTAAAATGCTTTGGAACTCTTCCATTGCTCTCGGAATTCGGGTGAAGTTTAAAAATGCTTCGGAAATCTTCTATTGTTCTCGGAATTCCGCTGAAGTTTAAAAATGCTTAAAATCTCTTCCATTGTTCTCGTAATTCTGCACATGTTTAAAAATGCTTCGGAACTCTTCCATTGTTCTCGTAATTCCGCTGAAGTTTAAAAATGGTTCGGAACTCTTCCATTGTTCTCGGAATTCCGATGACGTTTTAAAATGCTTCGGTACTCTTCCATTGTTCTCGGAATTCCGCTGACGTTTAAAAATGCTTCGGAACTCTTCCATTGTTCTCGGAATTCCGCTGACGCTTAAAAATGCTTCACAACTCTTCCATTGTTCTCGGAATTCCGCTGACTTTTAAAAATGCTTTGGAACTCTTCCATTGTTCTCCAAATTCCGCTGAAGTTTAAAAATGCTTCGGAACCCTTCCATTGTTCTCGGAATTCTGCTGAAGTTTAAAAATGCTTCAGAACTCTTCCATTGTTCTCAGAATTCCGCTGACGTTTAAAAATGCTTCAGAAATCTTCCATTGTTTTCAAAATTCCGCTGACGCTTAAAAATGCTTCAGAACTCTTCCATTGTTCTCGGAATTCCGCTGACGTTTAATAATGCTTCGCAACTCTTTCATTGTTCTCGGAATTCCGCTGACGTTTAAAAATGCTTCGGAACTCTTCCATTGTTCTCGGAATTCCGTTGAAGATTAAAAATGCTTCGAAACTCTTCCATTGTTCTCGGAATTCTGCTGAAGTTTAAAAATGCTTCGAAACTCTTTCATTGTTATCGGAATTCTGCTGAAGTTTAAAAATGCTTCAGAACTCTTCCATTGCTCTCGGAATTCCGCTGACGTTTAATAATGCTTCGCAACTCTTCCAGTGTTCTCGGAATTCCGTTGAAGTTTAAAAATGCTTCGAAACTCTTCCATTGTTCTCGGAATTCTGCTGAAGTTTAAAAATGCTTCGGTACTTTTCCATTGTTCTCGGAATTCCGCTGACATATAAAAATGCTTCGGAAATCTTGCATTGTTCTCGGCATTCCGCTGACATTTAAAAATGCTTCGGAACTCTTCAATTGTTCTTGGAATTCTGCTGAAGTTTAAAAATGCTTCAGAACTCTTCCATTGTTCTCAGAATTCCGCTGACGTTTAAAAATGCTTCAGAAATCTTCCATTGTTTTCAAAATTCCGCTGACGCTTAAAAATGCTTCAGAACTCTTCCATTGTTCTCGGAATTCCGCTGACGTTTAATAATGCTTCGCAACTCTTTCATTGTTCTCGGAATTCCGCTGACGTTTAAAAATGCTTCGGAACTCTTCCATTGTTCTCGGAATTCCGTTGAAGATTAAAAATGCTTCGAAACTCTTCCATTGTTCTCGGAATTCTGCTGAAGTTTACAAATGCTTCGAAACTCTTTCATTGTTCTCGGAATTCTGCTGAAGTTTAAAAATGCTTCAGAACTCTTCCATTGCTCTCGGAATTCCGCTGACGTTTAATAATGCTTCGCAACTCTTCCAGTGTTCTCGGAATTCCGTTGAAGTTTAAAAATGCTTCGAAACTCTTCCATTGTTCTCGGAATTCTGCTGAAGTTTAAAAATGCTTCGGTACTCTTCCATTGTTCTCGGAATTCCGCTGACATATAAAAATGCTTCGGAAATCTTGCATTGTTCTCGGCATTCCGCTGACATTTAAAAATGCTTCGGAACTCTTCAATTGTTCTCGGAATTCTGCTGAACTTTTAAAATGCTTTGGAACTCTTCCATTGCTCTCGGAATTCGGGTGAAGTTTAAAAATGCTTAAAATCTCTTCCATTGTTCTCGTAATTCTGCTCATGTTTAAAAATGCTTCGGAACTCTTCCATTGTTCTCGTAATTCCGCTGAAGTTTAAAAATGGTTCGGAACTCTTCCATTGTTCTCGGAATTCCGATGACGTTTTAAAATGCTTCGGTACTCTTCCATTGTTCTCGGAATTCCGCTGACGTTTAAAAATGCTTCGGAACTCTTCCATTGTTATCGGAATTCCGCTGAAGTTTAAAAATGCTTCGGAACTCTTCCATTGTTCTAGGAATTCTGCTGAAGTCTAAAAATTCATCTGAACTCTTTCATTATTCTCGGAATTCGTGTGAATTTTAAAAATGCTTCGGAACTCTTCTATTGTTCTCGGAATTCCGCTGAAGTTTAAAAATGCTTAAAATCTCTTACATTGTTCTCGGAATTCCGCTGAAGTTTAAAAATGCTTCGGAACTCTTCCATTTTTCTCGGAAATCTGCTGACGTTTAAAAATGCTTCGGTACTCTTCCATTGTTCTGGGAATTCTGCTGAAGTTTAAAAATGCTTCGGTACTCTTCCATTGTTCTCGGAATTCCGCTGACATATAAAATGCTTCGGAAATCTTGCATTGTTCTCGGCATTCCGCTGACATTTAAAAATGCTTCGGAACTCTTCAATTGTTCTCGGAATTCTGCTGAACTTTTAAAATGCTTTGGAACTCTTCCATTGCTCTCGGAATTCGGGTGAAGTTTAAAAATGCTTCGGAACTCTTCTATTGTTCTCGGAATTCCGCTGAAGTTTAAAAATGCTTAAAATCTCTTCCATTGTTCTCGTAATTCTGCTCATGTTTAAAAATGCTTCGGAACTCTTCCATTGTTCTCGTAATTCCGCTGAAGTTTAAAAATGGTTCGGAACTCTTCCATTGTTCTCGGAATTCCGATGACGTTTTAAAATGCTTCGGTACTCTTCCATTGTTCTCGGAATTCCGCTGACGTTTAAAAATGCTTCGGAACTCTTCCATTGTTATCGGAATTCCGCTGAAGTTTAAAAATGCTTCGGAACTCTTCCATTGTTCTAGGAATTCTGCTGAAGTCTAAAAATTCATCTGAACTCTTCCATTATTCTCGGAATTCGTGTGAATTTTAAAAATGCTTCGTAACTCTTCTATTGTTCTCGGAATTCCGCTGAAGTTTAAAAATGCTTAAAATCTCTTACATTGTTCTCGGAATTCTGCTGAAGTTTAAAAATGCTTCGGAACTCTTCCATTTTTCTTGGAATTCTGCTGAAGTTTAAAAATGCTTCAGAACTCTTCCATTGTTCTCAGAATTCCGCTGACGTTTAAAAATGCTTCGGTACTCTTCCATTGTTCTCGGAATTCCGCTGACGTTTAAAAATGCTTCGGTACTCTTCCATTGTTCTCGGAATTCCGCTGACATATAAAAATGCTTCGGAAATCTTGCATTGTTCTCGGCATTCCGCTGACATTTAAAAATGCTTCGGAACTCTTCAATTGTTCTCGGAATTCTGCTGAACTTTTAAAATGCTTTGGAACTCTTCCATTGCTCTCGGAATTCGGGTGAAGTTTAAAAATGCTTCGGAACTCTTCTATTGTTCTCGGAATTCCGCTGAAGTTTAAAAATGCTTAAAATCTCTTCCATTGTTCTCGTAATTCTGCTCATGTTTAAAAATGCTTCGGAACTCTTCCATTGTTCTCGTAATTCCGCTGAAGTTTAAAAATGCTTCGGAACTCTTCCATTGTTCTCGGAATTCCGCTGAGGTTTAAAAATGCTTCACAACTCTTCCATTGTTCTCGGAATTCCGCTGACTTTTAAAAATGCTTCGGAACTCTTCCATTGTTCTCCAAATTCCGCTGAAGTTTAAAAATGCTTCGGAACCCTTCCATTGTTCTCGGAATTCTGCTGAAGTTTAAAAATGCTTCAGAACTCTTCCATTGTTCTCAGAATTCCGCTGACGTTTAAAAATGCTTCGGAAATCTTCCATTGTTTTCAAAATTCCGCTGACGCTTAAAAATGCTTCAGAACTCTTCCATTGTTCTCGTAATTCCGCTGAAGTTTAAAAATGGTTCGGAACTCTTCCATTGTTCTCGGAATTCCGATGACGTTTTAAAATGCTTCGGTACTCTTCCATTGTTCTCGGAATTCCGCTGACGTTTAAAAATGCTTCGGAACTCCTCCATTGTTATCGGAATTCTGCTGAAGTTTAAAAATGCTTCGGAACTCTTCCATTGTTCTAAGAATTCTGCTGAAGTCTAAAAATTCATGTGAACTCTTCCATTATTCTCGAAATTCGTGTGAATTTTAAAAATGCTTCGGAACTCTTCTATTGTTCTCGGAATTCCGCTGAAATTTAAAAATGCTTAAAATCTCTTACATTGTTCTCGGAATTCCGCTGAAGTTTAAAAATGCTTCGGAACTCTTCCATTGTTCTCGGAATTCTGCTGAAGTTTAAAAATGCTTCAGAACTCTTCCATTGTTCTCAGAATTCCGCTGACGTTTAAAAATGCTTCGGAAATCTTCCATTGTTTTCAAAATTCCGCTGACGTTTAAAAATGCTTCAGAACTTTTCCATTGTTCTCCGAATTCTGCTGACGTTTAAAAATGCTTCGGAACTCCTCCATTGTTATCGGAATTCTGCTGAAGTTTAAAAATGCTTCGGAACTCTTCCATTGTTCTAGGAATTCTGCTGAAGTCTAAAAATTCATGTGAAATCTTCCATTATTCTCGGAATTCGTGTGAATTTTAAAAATGCTTTGGAACTCTTCTATTGTTCTCGGAATTCCGCTGAAATTTAAAAATGCTTAAAATCTCTTACATTGTTCTCGGAATTCCGCTGAAGTTTAAAAATGCTTCGGAACTCTTCCATTGTTCTCGGAATTCCGCTGACATTTAAAAATGCTTCACAACTCTTCCATTGTTCTCGGAATTCCTCTGACTTTTAAAAATGCTTCGTAACTCTTCCATTGTTCTCAGAATTCCGCTGAAGTTTAAAAATGCTTCGGAACCCTTCCATTGTTCTCGGAATTCTGCTGAAGTTTAAAAATGCTTCGGAACTCTTCCATTGTTCTCAGAATTCTGCTGACGTTTAAAAATGCTTCGGAAATCTTCCATTGTTTTCAAAATTCCGCTGACGCTTAAAAATGCTTCAGAACTCTTCCATTGTTCTCGGAATTCCGCTGGCGTTTAATAATGCTTCGCAACTCTTTCATTGTTCTCGGAATTCCGCTGAAGTTTAAAAATGCTTCGGAACTCTTCCATTGTTCTCGGAATTCTGCTGACGTTTAAAAATGCTTCGGAACGCTTCCATTGTTCTCGGAATTCCGTTGAAGTTTAAAAATGCTTCGAAACTCTTCCATTGTTCTCGGAATTCTGCTGAAGTTTAAAAATGCTTTGAAACTCTTTCTTTGTTCTCGGAATTCTGCTGAAGTTTAAAAATGCTTAAAATCTCTTACATTGTTCTCGGAATTCCGCTGAAGTTTAAAAATGCTTCGGAACTCTTCCATTTTTCTCGGAAATCTGCTGAAGTTTAAAAATGCTTCAGAACTCTTCCATTGTTCTCAGAATTCTGCTGAAGTTTAAAAATGCTTCAGAACTCTTCCATTGTTCTCAGAATTCTGCTGACGTTTAAAAATGCTTCGGTACTCTTCCATTGTTCTGTGAATTCTGCTGAAGTTTAAAAATGCTTCGGTACTCTTCCATTGTTCTCGGAATTCCGCTGACATATAAAAATGCTTCGGAAATCTTGCATTGTTCTCGGCATTCCGCTGACATTTAAAAATGCTTCGGAACTCTTCAATTGTTCTCGGAATTCTGCTGAACTTTTAAAATGCTTTGGAACTCTTCCATTGCTCTCGGAATTCGGGTGAAGTTTAAAAATGCTTCGGAAATCTTCTATTGTTCTCGGAATTCCGCTGAAGTTTAAAAATGCTTAAAATCTCTTCCATTGTTCTCGTAATTCTGCACATGTTTAAAAATGCTTCGGAACTCTTCCATTGTTCTCGTAATTCCGCTGAAGTTTAAAAATGGTTCGGAACTCTTCCATTGTTCTCGGAATTCCGATGACGTTTTAAAATGCTTCGGTACTCTTCCATTGTTCTCGGAATTCCGCTGACGTTTAAAAATGCTTCGGAACTCTTCCATTGTTCTCGGAATTCCGCTGACGCTTAAAAATGCTTCACAACTCTTCCATTGTTCTCGGAATTCCGCTGACTTTTAAAAATGCTTTGGAACTCTTCCATTGTTCTCCAAATTCCGCTGAAGTTTAAAAATGCTTCGGAACCCTTCCATTGTTCTCGGAATTCTGCTGAAGTTTAAAAATGCTTCAGAACTCTTCCATTGTTCTCAGAATTCCGCTGACGTTTAAAAATGCTTCAGAAATCTTCCATTGTTTTCAAAATTCCGCTGACGCTTAAAAATGCTTCAGAACTCTTCCATTGTTCTCGGAATTCCGCTGACGTTTAATAATGCTTCGCAACTCTTTCATTGTTCTCGGAATTCCGCTGACGTTTAAAAATGCTTCGGAACTCTTCCATTGTTCTCGGAATTCCGTTGAAGATTAAAAATGCTTCGAAACTCTTCCATTGTTCTCGGAATTCTGCTGAAGTTTAAAAATGCTTCGAAACTCTTTCATTGTTATCGGAATTCTGCTGAAGTTTAAAAATGCTTCAGAACTCTTCCATTGCTCTCGGAATTCCGCTGACGTTTAATAATGCTTCGCAACTCTTCCAGTGTTCTCGGAATTCCGTTGAAGTTTAAAAATGCTTCGAAACTCTTCCATTGTTCTCGGAATTCTGCTGAAGTTTAAAAATGCTTCGGTACTTTTCCATTGTTCTCGGAATTCCGCTGACATATAAAAATGCTTCGGAAATCTTGCATTGTTCTCGGCATTCCGCTGACATTTAAAAATGCTTCGGAACTCTTCAATTGTTCTTGGAATTCTGCTGAAGTTTAAAAATGCTTCAGAACTCTTCCATTGTTCTCAGAATTCCGCTGACGTTTAAAAATGCTTCAGAAATCTTCCATTGTTTTCAAAATTCCGCTGACGCTTAAAAATGCTTCAGAACTCTTCCATTGTTCTCGGAATTCCGCTGACGTTTAATAATGCTTCGCAACTCTTTCATTGTTCTCGGAATTCCGCTGACGTTTAAAAATGCTTCGGAACTCTTCCATTGTTCTCGGAATTCCGTTGAAGATTAAAAATGCTTCGAAACTCTTCCATTGTTCTCGGAATTCTGCTGAAGTTTACAAATGCTTCGAAACTCTTTCATTGTTCTCGGAATTCTGCTGAAGTTTAAAAATGCTTCAGAACTCTTCCATTGCTCTCGGAATTCCGCTGACGTTTAATAATGCTTCGCAACTCTTCCAGTGTTCTCGGAATTCCGTTGAAGTTTAAAAATGCTTCGAAACTCTTCCATTGTTCTCGGAATTCTGCTGAAGTTTAAAAATGCTTCGGTACTCTTCCATTGTTCTCGGAATTCCGCTGACATATAAAAATGCTTCGGAAATCTTGCATTGTTCTCGGCATTCCGCTGACATTTAAAAATGCTTCGGAACTCTTCAATTGTTCTCGGAATTCTGCTGAACTTTTAAAATGCTTTGGAACTCTTCCATTGCTCTCGGAATTCGGGTGAAGTTTAAAAATGCTTAAAATCTCTTCCATTGTTCTCGTAATTCTGCTCATGTTTAAAAATGCTTCGGAACTCTTCCATTGTTCTCGTAATTCCGCTGAAGTTTAAAAATGGTTCGGAACTCTTCCATTGTTCTCGGAATTCCGATGACGTTTTAAAATGCTTCGGTACTCTTCCATTGTTCTCGGAATTCCGCTGACGTTTAAAAATGCTTCGGAACTCTTCCATTGTTATCGGAATTCCGCTGAAGTTTAAAAATGCTTCGGAACTCTTCCATTGTTCTAGGAATTCTGCTGAAGTCTAAAAATTCATCTGAACTCTTTCATTATTCTCGGAATTCGTGTGAATTTTAAAAATGCTTCGGAACTCTTCTATTGTTCTCGGAATTCCGCTGAAGTTTAAAAATGCTTAAAATCTCTTACATTGTTCTCGGAATTCCGCTGAAGTTTAAAAATGCTTCGGAACTCTTCCATTTTTCTCGGAAATCTGCTGACGTTTAAAAATGCTTCGGTACTCTTCCATTGTTCTGGGAATTCTGCTGAAGTTTAAAAATGCTTCGGTACTCTTCCATTGTTCTCGGAATTCCGCTGACATATAAAATGCTTCGGAAATCTTGCATTGTTCTCGGCATTCCGCTGACATTTAAAAATGCTTCGGAACTCTTCAATTGTTCTCGGAATTCTGCTGAACTTTTAAAATGCTTTGGAACTCTTCCATTGCTCTCGGAATTCGGGTGAAGTTTAAAAATGCTTCGGAACTCTTCTATTGTTCTCGGAATTCCGCTGAAGTTTAAAAATGCTTAAAATCTCTTCCATTGTTCTCGTAATTCTGCTCATGTTTAAAAATGCTTCGGAACTCTTCCATTGTTCTCGTAATTCCGCTGAAGTTTAAAAATGGTTCGGAACTCTTCCATTGTTCTCGGAATTCCGATGACGTTTTAAAATGCTTCGGTACTCTTCCATTGTTCTCGGAATTCCGCTGACGTTTAAAAATGCTTCGGAACTCTTCCATTGTTATCGGAATTCCGCTGAAGTTTAAAAATGCTTCGGAACTCTTCCATTGTTCTAGGAATTCTGCTGAAGTCTAAAAATTCATCTGAACTCTTCCATTATTCTCGGAATTCGTGTGAATTTTAAAAATGCTTCGTAACTCTTCTATTGTTCTCGGAATTCCGCTGAAGTTTAAAAATGCTTAAAATCTCTTACATTGTTCTCGGAATTCTGCTGAAGTTTAAAAATGCTTCGGAACTCTTCCATTTTTCTTGGAATTCTGCTGAAGTTTAAAAATGCTTCAGAACTCTTCCATTGTTCTCAGAATTCCGCTGACGTTTAAAAATGCTTCGGTACTCTTCCATTGTTCTCGGAATTCCGCTGACGTTTAAAAATGCTTCGGTACTCTTCCATTGTTCTCGGAATTCCGCTGACATATAAAAATGCTTCGGAAATCTTGCATTGTTCTCGGCATTCCGCTGACATTTAAAAATGCTTCGGAACTCTTCAATTGTTCTCGGAATTCTGCTGAACTTTTAAAATGCTTTGGAACTCTTCCATTGCTCTCGGAATTCGGGTGAAGTTTAAAAATGCTTCGGAACTCTTCTATTGTTCTCGGAATTCCGCTGAAGTTTAAAAATGCTTAAAATCTCTTCCATTGTTCTCGTAATTCTGCTCATGTTTAAAAATGCTTCGGAACTCTTCCATTGTTCTCGTAATTCCGCTGAAGTTTAAAAATGCTTCGGAACTCTTCCATTGTTCTCGGAATTCCGCTGAGGTTTAAAAATGCTTCACAACTCTTCCATTGTTCTCGGAATTCCGCTGACTTTTAAAAATGCTTCGGAACTCTTCCATTGTTCTCCAAATTCCGCTGAAGTTTAAAAATGCTTCGGAACCCTTCCATTGTTCTCGGAATTCTGCTGAAGTTTAAAAATGCTTCAGAACTCTTCCATTGTTCTCAGAATTCCGCTGACGTTTAAAAATGCTTCGGAAATCTTCCATTGTTTTCAAAATTCCGCTGACGCTTAAAAATGCTTCAGAACTCTTCCATTGTTCTCGGAATTCCGCTGACGTTTAATAATGCTTCGCAACTCTTTCATTGTTCTCGGAATTCCGCTGACGTTTAAAAATGCTTCGGAACTCTTCCATTGTTTTCGGAATTCCGTTGAAGTTTAAAAATGCTTCGAAACTCTTCCATTGTTCTCGGAATTCTGCTGAAGTTTAAAAATGCTTCGAAACTCTTTCATTGTTCTCGGAACTCTGCTGAAGTTTAAAAATGCTTCAGAACTCTTCCATTGCTCTCGGAATTCCACTGACGTTTAATAATGCTTCGCAACTCTTCCATTGTTCTCGGAATTCCGTTGAAGTTTAAAAATGCTTCGAAACTCTTCCATTGTTCTCGGAATTCTGCTGAAGTTTAAAAATGCTTCGGTACTCTTCCATTGTTCTCGGAATTCCGCTGACATATAAAAATGCTTCGGAAATCTTGCATTGTTCTCGGCATTCCGCTGACGTTTAAAAATGCTTCGGAACTCTTCAATTGTTCTCGGAATTCTGCTGAACTTTTAAAATGCTTTGGAACTCTTCCATTGCTCTCGGAATTCGGGTGAAGTTTAAAAATGCTTTGGAACTCTTCTATTGTTCTCGGAATTCCGCTGAAGTTTAAAAATGCTTAAAATCTCTTCCATTGTTCTCGTAATTCTGCTCATGTTTAAAAATGCTTCGGAACTCTTCCATTGTTCTCGTAATTCCGCTGAAGTTTAAAAATGGTTCGGAACTCTTCCATTGTTCTCGGAATTCCGATGACGTTTTAAAATGCTTCGGTACTCTTCCATTGTTCTCGGAATTCCGCTGACGTTTAAAAATGCTTCGGAACTCTTCCATTGTTATCGGAATTCCGCTGAAGTTTAAAAATGCTTCGGAACTCTTCCATTGTTCTAGGAATTCTGCTGAAGTCTAAAAATTCATCTGAACTCTTCCATTATTCTCGGAATTCGTGTGAATTTTAAAAATGCTTCGTAACTCTTCTATTGTTCTCGGAATTCCGCTGAAGTTTAAAAATGCTTAAAATCTCTTACATTGTTCTCGGAATTCTGCTGAAGTTTAAAAATGCTTCGGAACTCTTCCATTTTTCTTGGAATTCTGCTGAAGTTTAAAAATGCTTCAGAACTCTTCCATTGTTCTCAGAATTCCGCTGACGTTTAAAAATGCTTCGGTACTCTTCCATTGTTCTCGGAATTCCGCTGACGTTTAAAAATGCTTCGGTACTCTTCCATTGTTCTCGGAATTCCGCTGACATATAAAAATGCTTCGGAAATCTTGCATTGTTCTCGGCATTCCGCTGACATTTAAAAATGCTTCGGAACTCTTCAATTGTTCTCGGAATTCTGCTGAACTTTTAAAATGCTTTGGAACTCTTCCATTGCTCTCGGAATTCGGGTGAAGTTTAAAAATGCTTCGGAACTCTTCTATTGTTCTCGGAATTCCGCTGAAGTTTAAAAATGCTTAAAATCTCTTCCATTGTTCTCGTAATTCTGCTCATGTTTAAAAATGCTTCGGAACTCTTCCATTGTTCTCGTAATTCCGCTGAAGTTTAAAAATGCTTCGGAACTCTTCCATTGTTCTCGGAATTCCGCTGAGGTTTAAAAATGCTTCACAACTCTTCCATTGTTCTCGGAATTCCGCTGACTTTTAAAAATGCTTCGGAACTCTTCCATTGTTCTCCAAATTCCGCTGAAGTTTAAAAATGCTTCGGAACCCTTCCATTGTTCTCGGAATTCTGCTGAAGTTTAAAAATGCTTCAGAACTCTTCCATTGTTCTCAGAATTCCGCTGACGTTTAAAAATGCTTCGGAAATCTTCCATTGTTTTCAAAATTCCGCTGACGCTTAAAAATGCTTCAGAACTCTTCCATTGTTCTCGGAATTCCGCTGACGTTTAATAATGCTTCGCAACTCTTTCATTGTTCTCGGAATTCCGCTGACGTTTAAAAATGCTTCGGAACTCTTCCATTGTTTTCGGAATTCCGTTGAAGTTTAAAAATGCTTCGAAACTCTTCCATTGTTCTCGGAATTCTGCTGAAGTTTAAAAATGCTTCGAAACTCTTTCATTGTTCTCGGAACTCTGCTGAAGTTTAAAAATGCTTCAGAAATCTTCCATTGCTCTCGGAATTCCACTGACGTTTAATAATGCTTCGCAACTCTTCCATTGTTCTCGGAATTCCGTTGAAGTTTAAAAATGCTTCGAAACTCTTCCATTGTTCTCGGAATTCTGCTGAAGTTTAAAAATGCTTCGGTACTCTTCCATTGTTCTCGGAATTCCGCTGACATATAAAAATGCTTCGGAAATCTTGCATTGTTCTCGGCATTCCGCTGACGTTTAAAAATGCTTCGGAACTCTTCAATTGTTCTCGGAATTCTGCTGAACTTTTAAAATGCTTTGGAACTCTTCCATTGCTCTCGGAATTCGGGTGAAGTTTAAAAATGCTTTGGAACTCTTCTATTGTTCTCGGAATTCCGCTGAAGTTTAAAAATGCTTAAAATCTCTTCCATTGTTCTCGTAATTCTGCTCATGTTTAAAAATGCTTCGGAACTCTTCCATTGTTCTCGTAATTCCGCTGAAGTTTAAAAATGGTTCGGAACTCTTCCATTGTTCTCGGAATTCCGATGACGTTTTAAAATGCTTCGGTACTCTTCCATTGTTCTCGGAATTCCGCTGACGTTTAAAAATGCTTCGGAACTCCTCCATTGTTATCGGAATTCTGCTGAAGTTTAAAAATGCTTCGGAACTCTTCCATTGTTCTAAGAATTCTGCTGAAGTCTAAAAATTCATGTGAACTCTTCCATTATTCTCGAAATTCGTGTGAATTTTAAAAATGCTTCGGAACTCTTCTATTGTTCTCGGAATTCCGCTGAAATTTAAAAATGCTTAAAATCTCTTACATTGTTCTCGGAATTCCGCTGAAGTTTAAAAATGCTTCGGAACTCTTCCATTGTTCTCGGAATTCTGCTGAAGTTTAAAAATGCTTCAGAACTCTTCCATTGTTCTCAGAATTCCGCTGACGTTTAAAAATGCTTCGGAAATCTTCCATTGTTTTCAAAATTCCGCTGACGTTTAAAAATGCTTCAGAACTTTTCCATTGTTCTCCGAATTCTGCTGACGTTTAAAAATGCTTCGGAACTCCTCCATTGTTATCGGAATTCTGCTGAAGTTTAAAAATGCTTCGGAACTCTTCCATTGTTCTAGGAATTCTGCTGAAGTCTAAAAATTCATGTGAAATCTTCCATTATTCTCGGAATTCGTGTGAATTTTAAAAATGCTTTGGAACTCTTCTATTGTTCTCGGAATTCCGCTGAAATTTAAAAATGCTTAAAATCTCTTACATTGTTCTCGGAATTCCGCTGAAGTTTAAAAATGCTTCGGAACTCTTCCATTGTTCTCGGAATTCTGCTGAAGTTTAAAAATGCTTCAGAACTCTTCCATTGTTCTCAAAATTCCGCTGACGCTTAAAAATGCTTCAGAACTCTTCCATTGTTCTCGGAATTCCGCTGGCGTTTAATAATGCTTCGCAACTCTTTCATTGTTCTCGGAATTCCGCTGAAGTTTAAAAATGCTTCGGAACTCTTCCATTGTTCTCGGAATTCTGCTGACGTTTAAAAATGCTTCGGAACGCTTCCATTGTTCTCGGAATTCCGTTGAAGTTTAAAAATGCTTCGAAACTCTTCCATTGTTCTCGGAATTCTGCTGAAGTTTAAAAATGCTTTGAAACTCTTTCATTGTTCTCGGAATTCTGCTGAAGTTTAAAAATGCTTAAAATCTCTTACATTGTTCTCGGAATTCCGCTGAAGTTTAAAAATGCTTCGGAACTCTTCCATTTTTCTCGGAAATCTGCTGAAGTTTAAAAATGCTTCAGAACTCTTCCATTGTTCTCAGAATTCTGCTGAAGTTTAAAAATGCTTCAGAACTCTTCCATTGTTCTCAGAATTCTGCTGACGTTTAAAAATGCTTCGGTACTCTTCCATTGTTCTGTGAATTCTGCTGAAGTTTAAAAATGCTTCGGTACTCTTCCATTGTTCTCGGAATTCCGCTGACATATAAAAATGCTTCGGAAATCTTGCATTGTTCTCGGCATTCCGCTGACATTTAAAAATGCTTCGGAACTCTTCAATTGTTCTCGGAATTCTGCTGAACTTTTAAAATGCTTTGGAACTCTTCCATTGCTCTCGGAATTCGGGTGAAGTTTAAAAATGCTTCGGAAATCTTCTATTGTTCTCGGAATTCCGCTGAAGTTTAAAAATGCTTAAAATCTCTTCCATTGTTCTCGTAATTCTGCACATGTTTAAAAATGCTTCGGAACTCTTCCATTGTTCTCGTAATTCCGCTGAAGTTTAAAAATGGTTCGGAACTCTTCCATTGTTCTCGGAATTCCGATGACGTTTTAAAATGCTTCGGTACTCTTCCATTGTTCTCGGAATTCCGCTGACGTTTAAAAATGCTTCGGAACTCTTCCATTGTTCTCGGAATTCCGCTGACGCTTAAAAATGCTTCACAACTCTTCCATTGTTCTCGGAATTCCGCTGACTTTTAAAAATGCTTTGGAACTCTTCCATTGTTCTCCAAATTCCGCAGAAGTTTAAAAATGCTTCGGAACCCTTCCATTGTTCTCGGAATTCTGCTGAAGTTTAAAAATGCTTCAGAACTCTTCCATTGTTTTCAAAATTCCGCTGACGCTTAAAAATGCTTCAGAACTCTTCCATTGTTCTCGGAATTCCGCTGACGTTTAATAATGCTTCGCAACTCTTTCATTGTTCTCGGAATTCCGCTGACGTTTAAAAATGCTTCGGAACTCTTCCATTGTTCTCGGAATTCCGTTGAAGATTAAAAATGCTTCGAAACTCTTCCATTGTTCTCGGAATTCTGCTGAAGTTTAAAAATGCTTCGAAACTCTTTCATTGTTATCGGAATTCTGCTGAAGTTTAAAAATGCTTCAGAACTCTTCCATTGCTCTCGGAATTCCGCTGATGTTTAATAATGCTTCGCAACTCTTCCAGTGTTCTCGGAATTCCGTTGAAGTTTAAAAATGCTTCGAAACTCTTCCATTGTTCTCGGAATTCTGCTGAAGTTTAAAAATGCTTCGGTACTTTTCCATTGTTCTCGGAATTCCGCTGACATATAAAAATGCTTCGGAAATCTTGCATTGTTCTCGGCATTCCGCTGACATTTAAAAATGCTTCGGAACTCTTCAATTGTTCTCGGAATTCTGCTGAACTTTTAAAATGCTTTGGAACTCTTCCATTGCTCTCGGAATTCGGGTGAAGTTTAAAAATGCTTCGGAAATCTTCTATTGTTCTCGGAATTCCGCTGAAGTTTAAAAATGCTTAAAATCTCTTCCATTGTTCTCGTAATTCTGCTCATGTTTAAAAATGCTTCGGAACTCTTCCATTGTTCTCGTAATTCCGCTGAAGTTTAAAAATGGTTCGGAACTCTTCCATTGTTCTCGGAATTCCGATGACGTTTTAAAATGCTTCGGTACTCTTCCATTGTTCTCGGAATTCCGCTGACGTTTAAAAATGCTTCGGAACTCTTCCATTGTTATCGGAATTCCGCTGAAGTTTAAAAATGCTTCGGAACTCTTCCATTGTTCTAGGAATTCTGCTGAAGTCTAAAAATTCATCTGAACTCTTTCATTATTCTCGGAATTCGTGTGAATTTTAAAAATGCTTCGGAACTCTTCTATTGTTCTCGGAATTCCGCTGAAGTTTAAAAATGCTTAAAATCTCTTACATTGTTCTCGGAATTCCGCTGAAGTTTAAAAATGCTTCGGAACTCTTCCATTTTTCTCGGAAATCTGCTGAAGTTTAAAAATGCTTCAGAACTCTTCCATTGTTCTCAGAATTCTGCTGAAGTTTAAAAATGCTTCAGAACTCTTCCATTGTTCTCAGAATTCTGCTGACGTTTAAAAATGCTTCGGTACTCTTCCATTGTTCTGGGAATTCTGCTGAAGTTTAAAAATGCTTCGGTACTCTTCCATTGTTCTCGGAATTCCGCTGACATATAAAAATGCTTCGGAAATCTTGCATTGTTCTCGGCATTCTGCTGACATTTAAAAATGCTTCGGAACTCTTCAATTGTTCTCGGAATTCTGCTGAACTTTTAAAATGCTTTGGAACTCTTCCATTGCTCTCGGAATTCGGGTGAAGTTTAAAAATGCTTCGGAACTCTTCTATTGTTCTCGGAATTCCGCTGAAGTTTAAAAATGCTTAAAATCTCTTCCATTGTTCTCGTAATTCTGCTCATGTTTAAAAATGCTTCGGAACTCTTCCATTGTTCTCGTAATTCCGCTGAAGTTTAAAAATGGTTCGGAACTCTTCCATTGTTCTCGGAATTCCGATGACGTTTTAAAATGCTTCGGTACTCTTCCATTGTTCTCGGAATTCCGCTGACGTTTAAAAATGCTTCGGAACTCTTCCATTGTTATCGGAATTCCGCTGAAGTTTAAAAATGCTTCGGAACTCTTCCATTGTTCTAGGAATTCTGCTGAAGTCTAAAAATTCATCTGAACTCTTCCATTATTCTCGGAATTCGTGTGAATTTTAAAAATGCTTCGTAACTCTTCTATTGTTCTCGGAATTCCGCTGAAGTTTAAAAATGCTTAAAATCTCTTACATTGTTCTCGGAATTCTGCTGAAGTTTAAAAATGCTTCGGAACTCTTCCATTTTTCTTGGAATTCTGCTGAAGTTTAAAAATGCTTCAGAACTCTTCCATTGTTCTCAGAATTCCGCTGACGTTTAAAAATGCTTCGGTACTCTTCCATTGTTCTCGGAATTCCGCTGACGTTTAAAAATGCTTCGGTACTCTTCCATTGTTCTCGGAATTCCGCTGACATATAAAAATGCTTCGGAAATCTTGCATTGTTCTCGGCATTCCGCTGACATTTAAAAATGCTTCGGAACTCTTCAATTGTTCTCGGAATTCTGCTGAACTTTTAAAATGCTTTGGAACTCTTCCATTGCTCTCGGAATTCGGGTGAAGTTTAAAAATGCTTCGGAACTCTTCTATTGTTCTCGGAATTCCGCTGAAGTTTAAAAATGCTTAAAATCTCTTCCATTGTTCTCGTAATTCTGCTCATGTTTAAAAATGCTTCGGAACTCTTCCATTGTTCTCGTAATTCCGCTGAAGTTTAAAAATGCTTCGGAACTCTTCCATTGTTCTCGGAATTCCGCTGAGGTTTAAAAATGCTTCACAACTCTTCCATTGTTCTCGGAATTCCGCTGACTTTTAAAAATGCTTCGGAACTCTTCCATTGTTCTCCAAATTCCGCTGAAGTTTAAAAATGCTTCGGAACCCTTCCATTGTTCTCGGAATTCTGCTGAAGTTTAAAAATGCTTCAGAACTCTTCCATTGTTCTCAGAATTCCGCTGACGTTTAAAAATGCTTCGGAAATCTTCCATTGTTTTCAAAATTCCGCTGACGCTTAAAAATGCTTCAGAACTCTTCCATTGTTCTCGGAATTCCGCTGACGTTTAATAATGCTTCGCAACTCTTTCATTGTTCTCGGAATTCCGCTGACGTTTAAAAATGATTCGGAACTCTTCCATTCTTTTCGGAATTCCGTTGAAGTTTAAAAATGCTTCGAAACTCTTCCATTGTTCTCGGAATTCTGCTGAAGTTTAAAAATGCTTCGAAACTCTTTCATTGTTCTCGGAACTCTGCTGAAGTTTAAAAATGCTTCAGAACTCTTCCATTGCTCTCGGAATTCCACTGACGTTTAATAATGCTTCGCAACTCTTCCATTGTTCTCGGAATTCCGTTGAAGTTTAAAAATGCTTCGAAACTCTTCCATTGTTCTCGGAATTCTGCTGAAGTTTAAAAATGCTTCGGTACTCTTACATTGTTCTCGGAATTCCGCTGACATATAAAAATGCTTCGGAACTCTTCAATTGTTCTCGGAATTCTGCTGAACTTTTAAAATGCTTCAGAACTCTTCCATTGTTCTCGGAATTCCGCTGGCGTTTAATAATGCTTCGCAACTCTTTCATTGTTCTCGGAATTCCGCTGAAGTTTAAAAATGCTTCGGAACTCTTCCATTGTTCTCGGAATTCTGCTGACGTTTAAAAATGCTTCGGAACGCTTCCATTGTTCTCGGAATTCCGTTGAAGTTTAAAAATGCTTCGAAACTCTTCCATTGTTCTCGGAATTCTGCTGAAGTTTAAAAATGCTTTGAAACTCTTTCATTGTTCTCGGAATTCTGCTGAAGTTTAAAAATGCTTAAAATCTCTTACATTGTTCTCGGAATTCCGCTGAAGTTTAAAAATGCTTCGGAACTCTTCCATTTTTCTCGGAAATCTGCTGAAGTTTAAAAATGCTTCAGAACTCTTCCATTGTTCTCAGAATTCTGCTGAAGTTTAAAAATGCTTCAGAACTCTTCCATTGTTCTCAGAATTCTGCTGACGTTTAAAAATGCTTCGGTACTCTTCCATTGTTCTGTGAATTCTGCTGAAGTTTAAAAATGCTTCGGTACTCTTCCATTGTTCTCGGAATTCCGCTGACATATAAAAATGCTTCGGAAATCTTGCATTGTTCTCGGCATTCCGCTGACATTTAAAAATGCTTCGGAACTCTTCAATTGTTCTCGGAATTCTGCTGAACTTTTAAAATGCTTTGGAACTCTTCCATTGCTCTCGGAATTCGGGTGAAGTTTAAAAATGCTTCGGAAATCTTCTATTGTTCTCGGAATTCCGCTGAAGTTTAAAAATGCTTAAAATCTCTTCCATTGTTCTCGTAATTCTGCACATGTTTAAAAATGCTTCGGAACTCTTCCATTGTTCTCGTAATTCCGCTGAAGTTTAAAAATGGTTCGGAACTCTTCCATTGTTCTCGGAATTCCGATGACGTTTTAAAATGCTTCGGTACTCTTCCATTGTTCTCGGAATTCCGCTGACGTTTAAAAATGCTTCGGAACTCTTCCATTGTTCTCGGAATTCCGCTGACGCTTAAAAATGCTTCACAACTCTTCCATTGTTCTCGGAATTCCGCTGACTTTTAAAAATGCTTTGGAACTCTTCCATTGTTCTCCAAATTCCGCTGAAGTTTAAAAATGCTTCGGAACCCTTCCATTGTTCTCGGAATTCTGCTGAAGTTTAAAAATGCTTCAGAACTCTTCCATTGTTTTCAAAATTCCGCTGACGCTTAAAAATGCTTCAGAACTCTTCCATTGTTCTCGGAATTCCGCTGACGTTTAATAATGCTTCGCAACTCTTTCATTGTTCTCGGAATTCCGCTGACGTTTAAAAATGCTTCGGAACTCTTCCATTGTTCTCGGAATTCCGTTGAAGATTAAAAATGCTTCGAAACTCTTCCATTGTTCTCGGAATTCTGCTGAAGTTTAAAAATGCTTCGAAACTCTTTCATTGTTATCGGAATTCTGCTGAAGTTTAAAAATGCTTCAGAACTCTTCCATTGCTCTCGGAATTCCGCTGACGTTTAATAATGCTTCGCAACTCTTCCAGTGTTCTCGGAATTCCGTTGAAGTTTAAAAATGCTTCGAAACTCTTCCATTGTTCTCGGAATTCTGCTGAAGTTTAAAAATGCTTCGGTACTTTTCCATTGTTCTCGGAATTCCGCTGACATATAAAAATGCTTCGGAAATCTTGCATTGTTCTCGGCATTCCGCTGACATTTAAAAATGCTTCGGAACTCTTCAATTGTTCTCGGAATTCTGCTGAACTTTTAAAATGCTTTGGAACTCTTCCATTGCTCTCGGAATTCGGGTGAAGTTTAAAAATGCTTCGGAAATCTTCTATTGTTCTCGGAATTCCGCTGAAGTTTAAAAATGCTTAAAATCTCTTCCATTGTTCTCGTAATTCTGCTCATGTTTAAAAATGCTTCGGAACTCTTCCATTGTTCTCGTAATTCCGCTGAAGTTTAAAAATGGTTCGGAACTCTTCCATTGTTCTCGGAATTCCGATGACGTTTTAAAATGCTTCGGTACTCTTCCATTGTTCTCGGAATTCCGCTGACGTTTAAAAATGCTTCGGAACTCTTCCATTGTTATCGGAATTCCGCTGAAGTTTAAAAATGCTTCGGAACTCTTCCATTGTTCTAGGAATTCTGCTGAAGTCTAAAAATTCATCTGAACTCTTTCATTATTCTCGGAATTCGTGTGAATTTTAAAAATGCTTCGGAACTCTTCTATTGTTCTCGGAATTCCGCTGAAGTTTAAAAATGCTTAAAATCTCTTACATTGTTCTCGGAATTCCGCTGAAGTTTAAAAATGCTTCGGAACTCTTCCATTTTTCTCGGAAATCTGCTGAAGTTTAAAAATGCTTCAGAACTCTTCCATTGTTCTCAGAATTCTGCTGAAGTTTAAAAATGCTTCAGAACTCTTCCATTGTTCTCAGAATTCTGCTGACGTTTAAAAATGCTTCGGTACTCTTCCATTGTTCTGGGAATTCTGCTGAAGTTTAAAAATGCTTCGGTACTCTTCCATTGTTCTCGGAATTCCGCTGACATATAAAAATGCTTCGGAAATCTTGCATTGTTCTCGGCATTCTGCTGACATTTAAAAATGCTTCGGAACTCTTCAATTGTTCTCGGAATTCTGCTGAACTTTTAAAATGCTTTGGAACTCTTCCATTGCTCTCGGAATTCGGGTGAAGTTTAAAAATGCTTCGGAACTCTTCTATTGTTTTCAAAATTCCGCTGACGTTTAAAAATGCTTCAGAACTTTTCCATTGTTCTCCGAATTCTGCTGACGTTTAAAAATGCTTCGGAACTCTTCCATTGTTCTCGGAATTCCGCTGACATTTAAAAATGCTTCACAACTCTTCCATTGTTCTCGGAATTCCTCTGACTTTTAAAAATGCTTCGTAACTCTTCCATTGTTCTCAGAATTCCGCTGAAGTTTAAAAATGCTTCGGAACCCTTCCATTGTTCTCGGAATTCTGCTGAAGTTTAAAAATGCTTCGGAACTCTTCCATTGTTCTCAGAATTCTGCTGACGTTTAAAAATGCTTCGGAAATCTTCCATTGTTTTCAAAATTCCGCTGACGCTTAAAAATGCTTCAGAACTCTTCCATTGTTCTCGGAATTCCGCTGGCGTTTAATAATGCTTCGCAACTCTTTCATTGTTCTCGGAATTCCGCTGAAGTTTAAAAATGCTTCGGAACTCTTCCATTGTTCTCGGAATTCTGCTGACGTTTAAAAATGCTTCGGAACGCTTCCATTGTTCTCGGAATTCCGTTGAAGTTTAAAAATGCTTCGAAACTCTTCCATTGTTCTCGGAATTCTGCTGAAGTTTAAAAATGCTTTGAAACTCTTTCATTGTTCTCGGAATTCTGCTGAAGTTTAAAAATGCTTAAAATCTTTTACATTGTTCTCGGAATTCCGCTGAAGTTTAAAAATGCTTCGGAACTCTTCCATTTTTCTCGGAAATCTGCTGAAGTTTAAAAATGCTTCAGAACTCTTCCATTGTTCTCAGAATTCTGCTGAAGTTTAAAAATGCTTCAGAACTCTTCCATTGTTCTCAGAATTCTGCTGACGTTTAAAAATGCTTCGGTACTCTTCCATTGTTCTGTGAATTCTGCTGAAGTTTAAAAATGCTTCGGTACTCTTCCATTGTTCTCGGAATTCCGCTGACATATAAAAATGCTTCGGAAATCTTGCATTGTTCTCGGCATTCCGCTGACATTTAAAAATGCTTCGGAACTCTTCAATTGTTCTCGGAATTCTGCTGAACTTTTAAAATGCTTTGGAACTCTTCCATTGCTCTCGGAATTCGGGTGAAGTTTAAAAATGCTTCGGAAATCTTCTATTGTTCTCGGAATTCCGCTGAAGTTTAAAAATGCTTAAAATCTCTTCCATTGTTCTCGTAATTCTGCACATGTTTAAAAATGCTTCGGAACTCTTCCATTGTTCTCGTAATTCCGCTGAAGTTTAAAAATGGTTCGGAACTCTTCCATTGTTCTCGGAATTCCGATGACGTTTTAAAATGCTTCGGTACTCTTCCATTGTTCTCGGAATTCCGCTGACGTTTAAAAATGCTTCGGAACTCTTCCATTGTTCTCGGAATTCCGCTGACGCTTAAAAATGCTTCACAACTCTTCCATTGTTCTCGGAATTCCGCTGACTTTTAAAAATGCTTTGGAACTCTTCCATTGTTCTCCAAATTCCGCTGAAGTTTAAAAATGCTTCGGAACCCTTCCATTGTTCTCGGAATTCTGCTGAAGTTTAAAAATGCTTCAGAACTCTTCCATTGTTCTCAGAATTCCGCTGACGTTTAAAAATGCTTCAGAAATCTTCCATTGTTTTCAAAATTCCGCTGACGCTTAAAAATGCTTCAGAACTCTTCCATTGTTCTCGGAATTCCGCTGACGTTTAATAATGCTTCGCAACTCTTTCATTGTTCTCGGAATTCCGCTGACGTTTAAAAATGCTTCGGAACTCTTCCATTGTTCTCGGAATTCCGTTGAAGATTAAAAATGCTTCGAAACTCTTCCATTGTTCTCGGAATTCTGCTGAAGTTTAAAAATGCTTCGAAACTCTTTCATTGTTATCGGAATTCTGCTGAAGTTTAAAAATGCTTCAGAACTCTTCCATTGCTCTCGGAATTCCGCTGACGTTTAATAATGCTTCGCAACTCTTCCAGTGTTCTCGGAATTCCGTTGAAGTTTAAAAATGCTTCGAAACTCTTCCATTGTTCTCAGAATTCTGCTGAAGTTTAAAAATGCTTCGGTACTTTTCCATTGTTCTCGGAATTCCGCTGACATATAAAAATGCTTCGGAAATCTTGCATTGTTCTCGGCATTCCGCTGACATTTAAAAATGCTTCGGAACTCTTCAATTGTTCTCGGAATTCTGCTGAACTTTTAAAATGCTTTGGAACTCTTCCATTGCTCTCGGAATTCGGGTGAAGTTTAAAAATGCTTCGGAAATCTTCTATTGTTCTCGGAATTCCGCTGAAGTTTAAAAATGCTTAAAATCTCTTCCATTGTTCTCGTAATTCTGCTCATGTTTAAAAATGCTTCGGAACTCTTCCATTGTTCTCGTAATTCCGCTGAAGTTTAAAAATGGTTCGGAACTCTTCCATTGTTCTCGGAATTCCGATGACGTTTTAAAATGCTTCGGTACTCTTCCATTGTTCTCGGAATTCCGCTGACGTTTAAAAATGCTTCGGAACTCTTCCATTGTTATCGGAATTCCGCTGAAGTTTAAAAATGCTTCGGAACTCTTCCATTGTTCTAGGAATTCTGCTGAAGTCTAAAAATTCATCTGAACTCTTCCATTATTCTCGGAATTCGTGTGAATTTTAAAAATGCTTCGTAACTCTTCTATTGTTCTCGGAATTCCGCTGAAGTTTAAAAATGCTTAAAATCTCTTACATTGTTCTCGGAATTCTGCTGAAGTTTAAAAATGCTTCGGAACTCTTCCATTTTTCTTGGAATTCTGCTGAAGTTTAAAAATGCTTCAGAACTCTTCCATTGTTCTCAGAATTCCGCTGACGTTTAAAAATGCTTCGGTACTCTTCCATTGTTCTCGGAATTCCGCTGACGTTTAAAAATGCTTCGGTACTCTTCCATTGTTCTCGGAATTCCGCTGACATATAAAAATGCTTCGGAAATCTTGCATTGTTCTCGGCATTCCGCTGACATTTAAAAATGCTTCGGAACTCTTCAATTGTTCTCGGAATTCTGCTGAACTTTTAAAATGCTTTGGAACTCTTCCATTGCTCTCGGAATTCGGGTGAAGTTTAAAAATGGTTCGGAACTCTTCTATTGTTCTCGGAATTCCGCTGAAGTTTAAAAATGCTTAAAATCTCTTCCATTGTTCTCGTAATTCTGCTCATGTTTAAAAATGCTTCGGAACTCTTCCATTGTTCTCGTAATTCCGCTGAAGTTTAAAAATGCTTCGGAACTCTTCCATTGTTCTTGGAATTCCGCTGAGGTTTAAAAATGCTTCACAACTCTTCCATTGTTCTCGGAATTCCGCTGACTTTTAAAAATGCTTCGGAACTCTTCCATTGTTCTCCAAATTCCGCTGAAGTTTAAAAATGCTTCGGAACCCTTCCATTGTTCTCGGAATTCTGCTGAAGTTTAAAAATGCTTCAGAACTCTTCCATTGTTCTCAGAATTCCGCTGACGTTTAAAAATGCTTCGGAAATCTTCCATTGTTTTCAAAATTCCGCTGACGCTTAAAAATGCTTCAGAACTCTTCCATTGTTCTCGGAATTCCGCTGACGTTTAATAATGCTTCGCAACTCTTTCATTGTTCTCGGAATTCCGCTGACGTTTAAAAATGCTTCGGAACTCTTCCATTGTTTTCGGAATTCCGTTGAAGTTTAAAAATGCTTCGAAACTCTTCCATTGTTCTCGGAATTCTGCTGAAGTTTAAAAATGCTTCGAAACTCTTTCATTGTTCTCGGAACTCTGCTGAAGTTTAAAAATGCTTCAGAACTCTTCCATTGCTCTCGGAATTCCACTGACGTTTAATAATGCTTCGCAACTCTTCCATTGTTCTCGGAATTCCGTTGAAGTTTAAAAATGCTTCGAAACTCTTCCATTGTTCTCGGAATTCTGCTGAAGTTTAAAAATGCTTCGGTACTCTTCCATTGTTCTCGGAATTCCGCTGACATATAAAAATGCTTCGGAAATCTTGCATTGTTCTCGGCATTCCGCTGACGTTTAAAAATGCTTCGGAACTCTTCAATTGTTCTCGGAATTCTGCTGAACTTTTAAAATGCTTTGGAACTCTTCCATTGCTCTCGGAATTCGGGTGAAGTTTAAAAATGCTTTGGAACTCTTCTATTGTTCTCGGAATTCCGCTGAAGTTTAAAAATGCTTAAAATCTCTTCCATTGTTCTCGTAATTCTGCTCATGTTTAAAAATGCTTCGGAACTCTTCCATTGTTCTCGTAATTCCGCTGAAGTTTAAAAATGGTTCGGAACTCTTCCATTGTTCTCGGAATTCCGATGACGTTTTAAAATGCTTCGGTACTCTTCCATTGTTCTCGGAATTCCGCTGACGTTTAAAAATGCTTTGGAACTCTTCCATTGTTATCGGAATTCCGCTGAAGTTTAAAAATGCTTCGGAACTCTTCCATTGTTCTAGGAATTCTGCTGAAGTCTAAAAATTCATCTGAACTCTTCCATTATTCTCGGAATTCGTGTGAATTTTAAAAATGCTTCGTAACTCTTCTATTGTTCTCGGAATTCCGCTGAAGTTTAAAAATGCTTAAAATCTCTTACATTGTTCTCGGAATTCTGCTGAAGTTTAAAAATGCTTCGGAACTCTTCCATTTTTCTTGGAATTCTGCTGAACTTTTAAAATGCTTTGGAACTCTTCCATTGCTCTCGGAATTCGGGTGAAGTTTAAAAATGCTTTGGAACTCTTCTATTGTTCTCGGAATTCCGCTGAAGTTTAAAAATGCTTAAAATCTCTTCCATTGTTCTCGTAATTCTGCTCATGTTTAAAAATGCTTCGGAACTCTTCCATTGTTCTCGTAATTCCGCTGAAGTTTAAAAATGGTTCGGAACTCTTCCATTGTTCTCGGAATTCCGATGACGTTTTAAAATGCTTCGGTACTCTTCCATTGTTCTCGGAATTCCGCTGACGTTTAAAAATGCTTCGGAACTCTTCCATTGTTATCGGAATTCCGCTGAAGTTTAAAAATGCTTCGGAACTCTTCCATTGTTCTAGGAATTCTGCTGAAGTCTAAAAATTCATCTGAACTCTTCCATTATTCTCGGAATTCGTGTGAATTTTAAAAATGCTTCGTAACTCTTCTATTGTTCTCGGAATTCCGCTGAAGTTTAAAAATGCTTAAAATCTCTTACATTGTTCTCGGAATTCTGCTGAAGTTTAAAAATGCTTCGGAACTCTTCCATTTTTCTTGGAATTCTGCTGAAGTTTAAAAATGCTTCAGAACTCTTCCATTGTTCTCAGAATTCCGCTGACGTTTAAAAATGCTTCGGTACTCTTCCATTGTTCTCGGAATTCCGCTGACGTTTAAAAATGCTTCGGTACTCTTCCATTGTTCTCGGAATTCCGCTGACATATAAAAATGCTTCGGAAATCTTGCATTGTTCTCGGCATTCCGCTGACATTTAAAAATGCTTCGGAACTCTTCAATTGTTCTCGGAATTCTGCTGAACTTTTAAAATGCTTTGGAACTCTTCCATTGCTCTCGGAATTCGGGTGAAGTTTAAAAATGGTTCGGAACTCTTCTATTGTTCTCGGAATTCCGCTGAAGTTTAAAAATGCTTAAAATCTCTTCCATTGTTCTCGTAATTCTGCTCATGTTTAAAAATGCTTCGGAACTCTTCCATTGTTCTCGTAATTCCGCTGAAGTTTAAAAATGCTTCGGAACTCTTCCATTGTTCTCGGAATTCCGCTGAGGTTTAAAAATGCTTCACAACTCTTCCATTGTTCTCGGAATTCCGCTGACTTTTAAAAATGCTTCGGAACTCTTCCATTGTTCTCCAAATTCCGCTGAAGTTTAAAAATGCTTCGGAACCCTTCCATTGTTCTCGGAATTCTGCTGAAGTTTAAAAATGCTTCAGAACTCTTCCATTGTTCTCAGAATTCCGCTGACGTTTAAAAATGCTTCGGAAATCTTCCATTGTTTTCAAAATTCCGCTGACGCTTAAAAATGCTTCAGAACTCTTCCATTGTTCTCGGAATTCCGCTGACGTTTAATAATGCTTCGCAACTCTTTCATTGTTCTCGGAATTCCGCTGACGTTTAAAAATGCTTCGGAACTCTTCCATTGTTTTCGGAATTCCGTTGAAGTTTAAAAATGCTTCGAAACTCTTCCATTGTTCTCGGAATTCTGCTGAAGTTTAAAAATGCTTCGAAACTCTTTCATTGTTCTCGGAACTCTGCTGAAGTTTAAAAATGCTTCAGAACTCTTCCATTGCTCTCGGAATTCCACTGACGTTTAATAATGCTTCGCAACTCTTCCATTGTTCTCGGAATTCCGTTGAAGTTTAAAAATGCTTCGAAACTCTTCCATTGTTCTCGGAATTCTGCTGAAGTTTAAAAATGCTTCGGTACTCTTCCATTGTTCTCGGAATTCCGCTGACATATAAAAATGCTTCGGAAATCTTGCATTGTTCTCGGCATTCCGCTGACGTTTAAAAATGCTTCGGAACTCTTCAATTGTTCTCGGAATTCTGCTGAACTTTTAAAATGCTTTGGAACTCTTCCATTGCTCTCGGAATTCGGGTGAAGTTTAAAAATGCTTTGGAACTCTACTATTGTTCTCGGAATTCCGATGAAGTTTAAAAATGCTTAAAATCTCTTCCATTGTTCTCGTAATTCTGCTCATGTTTAAAAATGCTTCGGAACTCTTCCATTGTTCTCGTAATTCCGCTGAAGTTTAAAAATGGTTCGGAACTCTTCCATTGTTCTCGGAATTCCGATGACGTTTTAAAATGCTTCGGTACTCTTCCATTGTTCTCGGAATTCCGCTGACGTTTAAAAATGCTTCGGAACTCCTCCATTGTTATCGGAATTCCGCTGAAGTTTAAAAATGCTTCGGAACTCTTCCATTGTTCTAGGAATTCTGCTGAAGTCTAAAAATTCATCTGAACTCTTTCATTATTCTCGGAATTCGTGTGAATTTTAAAAATGCTTCGGAACTCTTCTATTGTTCTCGGAATTCCGCTGAAGTTTAAAAATGCTTAAAATCTCTTACATTGTTCTCGGAATTCCGCTGAAGTTTAAAAATGCTTCGGAACTCTTCCATTTTTCTCGGAAATCTGCTGAAGTTTAAAAATGCTTCAGAACTCTTCCATTGTTCTCAGAATTCTGCTGAAGTTTAAAAATGCTTCAGAACTCTTCCATTGTTCTCAGAATTCTGCTGACGTTTAAAAATGCTTCGGTACTCTTCCATTGTTCTGGGAATTCTGCTGAAGTTTAAAAATGCTTCGGTACTCTTCCATTGTTCTCGGAATTCCGCTGACATATAAAAATGCTTCGGAAATCTTGCATTGTTCTCGGCATTCTGCTGACATTTAAAAATGCTTCGAAACTCTTCCATTGTTCTCGGAATTCTGCTGAAGTTTAAAAATGCTTCGGTACTCTTCCATTGTTCTCGGAATTCCGCTGACATATAAAAATGCTTCGGAACTCTTCAATTGTTCTCGGAATTCTGCTGAACTTTTAAAATGCTTTGGAACTCTTCCATTGCTCTCGGAATTCGGGTGAAGTTTAAAAATGCTTTGGAACTCTTCTATTGTTCTCGGAATTCCGCTGAAGTTTAAAAATGCTTAAAATCTCTTCCATTGTTCTCGTAATTCTGCTCATGTTTAAAAATGCTTCGGAACTCTTCCATTGTTCTCGTAATTCCGCTGAAGTTTAAAAATGGTTCGGAACTCTTCCATTGTTCTCAGAATTCCGATGACGTTTTAAAATGCTTCGGTACTCTTCCATTGTTCTCGGAATTCCGCTGACGTTTAAAAATGCTTCGGAACTCCTCCATTGTTATCGGAATTCTGCTGAAGTTTAAAAATGCTTCGGAACTCTTCCATTGTTCTAAGAATTCTGCTGAAGTCTAAAAATTCATGTGAACTCTTCCATTATTCTCGAAATTCGTGTGAATTTTAAAAATGCTTCGGAACTCTTCTATTGTTCTCGGAATTCCGCTGAAATTTAAAAATGCTTAAAATCTCTTACATTGTTCTCGGAATTCCGCTGAAGTTTAAAAATGCTTCGGAACTCTTCCATTGTTCTCGGAATTCTGCTGAAGTTTAAAAATGCTTCAGAACTCTTCCATTGTTCTCAGAATTCCGCTGACGTTTAAAAATGCTTCGGAAATCTTCCATTGTTTTCAAAATTCCGCTGACGTTTAAAAATGCTTCAGAACTTTTCCATTGTTCTCCGAATTCTGCTGACATTTAAAAATGCTTCGGAACTCCTCCATTGTTATCGGAATTCTGCTGAAGTTTAAAAATGCTTCGGAACTCTTCCATTGTTCTAGGAATTCTGCTGAAGTCTAAAAATTCATGTGAAATCTTCCATTATTCTCGGAATTCGTGTGAATTTTAAAAATGCTTTGGAACTCTTCTATTGTTCTCGGAATTCCGCTGAAATTTAAAAATGCTTAAAATCTCTTACATTGTTCTCGGAATTCCGCTGAAGTTTAAAAATGCTTCGGAACTCTTCCATTGTTCTCGGAATTCTGCTGAAGTTTAAAAATGCTTCAGAACTCTTCCATTGTTCTCAGAATTCCGCTGACGTTTAAAAATGCTTCGGAAATCTTCCATTGTTTTCAAAATTCCGCTGACGTTTAAAAATGCTTCAGAACTTTTCCATTGTTCTCCGAATTCTGCTGACGTTTAAAAATGCTTCGGAACTCTTCCATTGTTCTCGGAATTCCGCTGACATTTAAAAATGCTTCACAACTCTTCCATTGTTCTCGGAATTCCTCTGACTTTTAAAAATGCTTCGTAACTCTTCCATTGTTCTCAGAATTCCGCTGAAGTTTAAAAATGCTTCGGAACCCTTCCATTGTTCTCGGAATTCTGCTGAAGTTTAAAAATGCTTCGGAACTCTTCCATTGTTCTCAGAATTCTGCTGACGTTTAAAAATGCTTCGGAAATCTTCCATTGTTTTCAAAATTCCGCTGACGCTTAAAAATGCTTCAGAACTCTTCCATTGTTCTCGGAATTCCGCTGGCGTTTAATAATGCTTCGCAACTCTTTCATTGTTCTCGGAATTCCGCTGAAGTTTAAAAATGCTTCGGAACTCTTCCATTGTTCTCGGAATTCTGCTGACGTTTAAAAATGCTTCGGAACGCTTCCATTGTTCTCGGAATTCCGTTGAAGTTTAAAAATGCTTCGAAACTCTTCCATTGTTCTCGGAATTCTGCTGAAGTTTAAAAATGCTTTGAAACTCTTTCATTGTTCTCGGAATTCTGCTGAAGTTTAAAAATGCTTAAAATCTCTTACATTGTTCTCGGAATTCCGCTGAAGTTTAAAAATGCTTCGGAACTCTTCCATTTTTCTCGGAAATCTGCTGAAGTTTAAAAATGCTTCAGAACTCTTCCATTGTTCTCAGAATTCTGCTGAAGTTTAAAAATGCTTCAGAACTCTTCCATTGTTCTCAGAATTCTGCTGACGTTTAAAAATGCTTTGGTACTCTTCCATTGTTCTGTGAATTCTGCTGAAGTTTAAAAATGCTTCGGTACTCTTCCTTTGTTCTCGGAATTCCGCTGACATATAAAAATGCTTCGGAAATCTTGCATTGTTCTCGGCATTCCGCTGACATTTAAAAATGCTTCGGAACTCTTCAATTGTTCTCGGAATTCTGCTGAACTTTTAAAATGCTTTGGAACTCTTCCATTGCTCTCGGAATTCGGGTGAAGTTTAAAAATGCTTCGGAAATCTTCTATTGTTCTCGGAATTCCGCTGAAGTTTAAAAATGCTTAAAATCTCTTCCATTGTTCTCGTAATTCTGCACATGTTTAAAAATGCTTCGGAACTCTTCCATTGTTCTCGTAATTCCGCTGAAGTTTAAAAATGGTTCGGAACTCTTCCATTGTTCTCGGAATTCCGATGACGTTTTAAAATGCTTCGGTACTCTTCCATTGTTCTCGGAATTCCGCTGACGTTTAAAAATGCTTCGGAACTCTTCCATTGTTCTCGGAATTCCGCTGACGCTTAAAAATGCTTCACAACTCTTCCATTGTTCTCGGAATTCCGCTGACTTTTAAAAATGCTTTGGAACTCTTCCATTGTTCTCCAAATTCCGCTGAAGTTTAAAAATGCTTCGGAACCCTTCCATTGTTCTCGGAATTCTGCTGAAGTTTAAAAATGCTTCAGAACTCTTCCATTGTTCTCAGAATTCCGCTGACGCTTAAAAATGCTTCAGAACTCTTCCATTGTTCTCGGAATTCCGCTGACGTTTAATAATGCTTCGCAACTCTTTCATTGTTCTCGGAATTCCGCTGACGTTTAAAAATGCTTCGGAACTCTTCCATTGTTCTCGGAATTCCGTTGAAGATTAAAAATGCTTCGAAACTCTTCCATTGTTCTCGGAATTCTGCTGAAGTTTAAAAATGCTTCGAAACTCTTTCATTGTTATCGGAATTCTGCTGAAGTTTAAAAATGCTTCAGAACTCTTCCATTGCTCTCGGAATTCCGCTGACGTTTAATAATGCTTCGCAACTCTTCCAGTGTTCTCGGAATTCCGTTGAAGTTTAAAAATGCTTCGAAACTCTTCCATTGTTCTCAGAATTCTGCTGAAGTTTAAAAATGCTTCGGTACTTTTCCATTGTTCTCGGAATTCCGCTGACATATAAAAATGCTTCGGAAATCTTGCATTGTTCTCGGCATTCCGCTGACATTTAAAAATGCTTCGGAACTCTTCAATTGTTCTCGGAATTCTGCTGAACTTTTAAAATGCTTTGGAACTCTTCCATTGCTCTCGGAATTCGGGTGAAGTTTAAAAATGCTTCGGAACTCTTCTATTGTTCTCGGAATTCCGCTGAAGTTTAAAAATGCTTAAAATCTCTTCCATTGTTCTCGTAATTCTGCTCATGTTTAAAAATGCTTCGGAACTCTTCCATTGTTCTCGTAATTCCGCTGAAGTTTAAAAATGGTTCGGAACTCTTCCATTGTTCTCGGAATTCCGATGACGTTTTAAAATGCTTCGGTACTCTTCCATTGTTCTCGGAATTCCGCTGACGTTTAAAAATGCTTCGGAACTCTTCCATTGTTATCGGAATTCCGCTGAAGTTTAAAAATGCTTCGGAACTCTTCCATTGTTCTAGGAATTCTGCTGAAGTCTAAAAATTCATCTGAACTCTTCCATTATTCTCGGAATTCGTGTGAATTTTAAAAATGCTTCGTAACTCTTCTATTGTTCTCGGAATTCCGCTGAAGTTTAAAAATGCTTAAAATCTCTTACATTGTTCTCGGAATTCTGCTGAAGTTTAAAAATGCTTCGGAACTCTTCCATTTTTCTTGGAATTCTGCTGAAGTTTAAAAATGCTTCAGAACTCTTCCATTGTTCTCAGAATTCCGCTGACGTTTAAAAATGCTTCGGTACTCTTCCATTGTTCTCGGAATTCCGCTGACGTTTAAAAATGCTTCGGTACTCTTCCATTGTTCTCGGAATTCCGCTGACATATAAAAATGCTTCGGAAATCTTGCATTGTTCTCGGCATTCCGCTGACATTTAAAAATGCTTCGGAACTCTTCAATTGTTCTCGGAATTCTGCTGAACTTTTAAAATGCTTTGGAACTCTTCCATTGCTCTCGGAATTCGGGTGAAGTTTAAAAATGGTTCGGAACTCTTCTATTGTTCTCGGAATTCCGCTGAAGTTTAAAAATGCTTAAAATCTCTTCCATTGTTCTCGTAATTCTGCTCATGTTTAAAAATGCTTCGGAACTCTTCCATTGTTCTCGTAATTCCGCTGAAGTTTAAAAATGCTTCGGAACTCTTCCATTGTTCTCGGAATTCCGCTGAGGTTTAAAAATGCTTCACAACTCTTCCATTGTTCTCGGAATTCCGCTGACTTTTAAAAATGCTTCGGAACTCTTCCATTGTTCTCCAAATTCCGCTGAAGTTTAAAAATGCTTCGGAACCCTTCCATTGTTCTCGGAATTCTGCTGAAGTTTAAAAATGCTTCAGAACTCTTCCATTGTTCTCAGAATTCCGCTGACGTTTAAAAATGCTTCGGAAATCTTCCATTGTTTTCAAAATTCCGCTGACGCTTAAAAATGCTTCAGAACTCTTCCATTGTTCTCGGAATTCCGCTGACGTTTAATAATGCTTCGCAACTCTTTCATTGTTCTCGGAATTCCGCTGACGTTTAAAAATGCTTCGGAACTCTTCCATTGTTTTCGGAATTCCGTTGAAGTTTAAAAATGCTTCGAAACTCTTCCATTGTTCTCGGAATTCTGCTGAAGTTTAAAAATGCTTCGAAACGCTTTCATTGTTCTCGGAACTCTGCTGAAGTTTAAAAATGCTTCAGAACTCTTCCATTGCTCTCGGAATTCCACTGACGTTTAATAATGCTTCGCAACTCTTCCATTGTTCTCGGAATTCCGTTGAAGTTTAAAAATGCTTCGAAACTCTTCCATTGTTCTCGGAATTCTGCTGAAGTTTAAAAATGCTTCGGTACTCTTCCATTGTTCTCGGAATTCCGCTGACATATAAAAATGCTTCGGAAATCTTGCATTGTTCTCGGCATTCCGCTGACGTTTAAAAATGCTTCGGAACTCTTCAATTGTTCTCGGAATTCTGCTGAACTTTTAAAATGCTTTGGAACTCTTCCATTGCTCTCGGAATTCGGGTGAAGTTTAAAAATGCTTTGGAACTCTTCTATTGTTCTCGGAATTCCGCTGAAGTTTAAAAATGCTTAAAATCTCTTCCATTGTTCTCGTAATTCTGCTCATGTTTAAAAATGCTTCGGAACTCTTCCATTGTTCTCGTAATTCCGCTGAAGTTTAAAAATGGTTCGGAACTCTTCCATTGTTCTCGGAATTCCGATGACGTTTTAAAATGCTTCGGTACTCTTCCATTGTTCTCGGAATTCCGCTGACGTTTAAAAATGCTTCGGAACTCCTCCATTGTTATCGGAATTCTGCTGAAGTTTAAAAATGCTTCGGAACTCTTCCATTGTTCTAAGAATTCTGCTGAAGTCTAAAAATTCATGTGAACTCTTCCATTATTCTCGAAATTCGTGTGAATTTTAAAAATGCTTCGGAACTCTTCTATTGTTCTCGGAATTCCGCTGAAATTTAAAAATGCTTAAAATCTCTTACATTGTTCTCGGAATTCCGCTGAAGTTTAAAAATGCTTCGGAACTCTTCCATTGTTCTCGGAATTCTGCTGAAGTTTAAAAATGCTTCAGAACTCTTCCATTGTTCTGAGAATTCCGCTGACGTTTAAAAATGCTTCGGAAATCTTCCATTGTTTTCAAAATTCCGCTGACGTTTAAAAATGCTTCAGAACTTTTCCATTGTTCTCCGAATTCTGCTGACGTTTAAAAATGCTTCGGAACTCCTCCATTGTTATCGGAATTCTGCTGAAGTTTAAAAATGCTTCGGAACTCTTCCATTGTTCTAGGAATTCTGCTGAAGTCTAAAAATTCATGTGAAATCTTCCATTATTCTCGGAATTCGTGTGAATTTTAAAAATGCTTTGGAACTCTTCTATTGTTCTCGGAATTCCGCTGAAATTTAAAAATGCTTAAAATCTCTTACATTGTTCTCGGAATTCCGCTGAAGTTTAAAAATGCTTCGGAACTCTTCCATTGTTCTCGGAATTCTGCTGAAGTTTAAAAATGCTTCAGAACTCTTCCATTGTTCTCAGAATTCCGCTGACGTTTAAAAATGCTTCGGAAATCTTCCATTGTTTTCAAAATTCCGCTGACGTTTAAAAATGCTTCAGAACTTTTCCATTGTTCTCCGAATTCTGCTGACGTTTAAAAATGCTTCGGAACTCTTCCATTGTTCTCGGAATTCCGCTGACATTTAAAAATGCTTCACAACTCTTCCATTGTTCTCGGAATTCCTCTGACTTTTAAAAATGCTTCGTAACTCTTCCATTGTTCTCAGAATTCCGCTGAAGTTTAAAAATGCTTCGGAACCCTTCCATTGTTCTCGGAATTCTGCTGAAGTTTAAAAATGCTTCGGAACTCTTCCATTGTTCTCAGAATTCTGCTGACGTTTAAAAATGCTTCGGAAATCTTCCATTGTTTTCAAAATTCCGCTGACGCTTAAAAATGCTTCAGAACTCTTCCATTGTTCTCGGAATTCCGCTGGCGTTTAATAATGCTTCGCAACTCTTTCATTGTTCTCGGAATTCCGCTGAAGTTTAAAAATGCTTCGGAACTCTTCCATTGTTCTCGGAATTCTGCTGACGTTTAAAAATGCTTCGGAACGCTTCCATTGTTCTCGGAATTCCGTTGAAGTTTAAAAATGCTTCGAAACTCTTCCATTGTTCTCGGAATTCTGCTGAAGTTTAAAAATGCTTTGAAACTCTTTCATTGTTCTCGGAATTCTGCTGAAGTTTAAAAATGCTTAAAATCTCTTACATTGTTCTCGGAATTCCGCTGAAGTTTAAAAATGCTTCGGAACTCTTCCATTTTTCTCGGAAATCTGCTGAAGTTTAAAAATGCTTCAGAACTCTTCCATTGTTCTCAGAATTCTGCTGAAGTTTAAAAATGCTTCAGAACTCTTCCATTGTTCTCAGAATTCTGCTGACGTTTAAAAATGCTTCGGTACTCTTCCATTGTTCTGTGAATTCTGCTGAAGTTTAAAAATGCTTCGGTACTCTTCCATTGTTCTCGGAATTCCGCTGACATATAAAAATGCTTCGGAAATCTTGCATTGTTCTCGGCATTCCGCTGACATTTAAAAATGCTTCGGAACTCTTCAATTGTTCTCGGAATTCTGCTGAACTTTTAAAATGCTTTGGAACTCTTCCATTGCTCTCGGAATTCGGGTGAAGTTTAAAAATGCTTCGGAAATCTTCTATTGTTCTCGGAATTCCGCTGAAGTTTAAAAATGCTTAAAATCTCTTCCATTGTTCTCGTAATTCTGCACATGTTTAAAAATGCTTCGGAACTCTTCCATTGTTCTCGTAATTCCGCTGAAGTTTAAAAATGGTTCGGAACTCTTCCATTGTTCTCGGAATTCCGATGACGTTTTAAAATGCTTCGGTACTCTTCCATTGTTCTCGGAATTCCGCTGACGTTTAAAAATGCTTTGGTACTCTTCCATTGTTCTCGGAATTCCGCTGACGCTTAAAAATGCTTCACAACTCTTCCATTGTTCTCGGAATTCCGCTGACTTTTAAAAATGCTTTGGAACTCTTCCATTGTTCTCCAAATTCCGCTGAAGTTTAAAAATGCTTCGGAACCCTTCCATTGTTCTCGGAATTCTGCTGAAGTTTAAAAATGCTTCAGAACTCTTCCATTGTTCTCAGAATTCCGCTGACGTTTAAAAATGCTTCAGAAATCTTCCATTGTTTTCAAAATTCCGCTGACGCTTAAAAATGCTTCAGAACTCTTCCATTGTTCTCGGAATTCCGCTGACGTTTAATAATGCTTCGCAACTCTTTCATTGTTCTCGGAATTCCGCTGACGTTTAAAAATGCTTCGGAACTCTTCCATTGTTCTCGGAATTCCGTTGAAGATTAAAAATGCTTCGAAACTCTTCCATTGTTCTCGGAATTCTGCTGAAGTTTAAAAATGCTTCGAAACTCTTTCATTGTTATCGGAATTCTGCTGAAGTTTAAAAATGCTTCAGAACTCTTCCATTGCTCTCGGAATTCCGCTGACGTTTAATAATGCTTCGCAACTCTTCCAGTGTTCTCGGAATTCCGTTGAAGTTTAAAAATGCTTCGAAACTCTTCCATTGTTCTCGGAATTCTGCTGAAGTTTAAAAATGCTTCGGTACTTTTCCATTGTTCTCGGAATTCCGCTGACATATAAAAATGCTTCGGAAATCTTGCATTGTACTCGGCATTCCGCTGACATTTAAAAATGCTTCGGAACTCTTCAATTGTTCTCGGAATTCTGCTGAACTTTTAAAATGCTTTGGAACTCTTCCATTGCTCTCGGAATTCGGGTGAAGTTTAAAAATGCTTCGGAAATCTTCTATTGTTCTCGGAATTCCGCTGAAGTTTAAAAATGCTTAAAATCTCTTCCATTGTTCTCGTAATTCTGCTCATGTTTAAAAATGCTTCGGAACTCTTCCATTGTTCTCGTAATTCCGCTGAAGTTTAAAAATGGTTCGGAACTCTTCCATTGTTCTCGGAATTCCGATGACGTTTTAAAATGCTTCGGTACTCTTCCATTGTTCTCGGAATTCCGCTGACGTTTAAAAATGCTTCGGAACTCTTCCATTGTTATCGGAATTCCGCTGAAGTTTAAAAATGCTTCGGAACTCTTCCATTGTTCTAGGAATTCTGCTGAAGTCTAAAAATTCATCTGAACTCTTTCATTATTCTCGGAATTCGTGTGAATTTTAAAAATGCTTCGGAACTCTTCTATTGTTCTCGGAATTCCGCTGAAGTTTAAAAATGCTTAAAATCTCTTACATTGTTCTCGGAATTCCGCTGAAGTTTAAAAATGCTTCGGAACTCTTCCATTTTTCTCGGAAATCTGCTGAAGTTTAAAAATGCTTCAGAACTCTTCCATTGTTCTCAGAATTCTGCTGAAGTTTAAAAATGCTTCAGAACTCTTCCATTGTTCTCAGAATTCTGCTGACGTTTAAAAATGCTTCGGTACTCTTCCATTGTTCTGGGAATTCTGCTGAAGTTTAAAAATGCTTCGGTACTCTTCCATTGTTCTCGGAATTCCGCTGACATATAAAAATGCTTCGGAAATCTTGCATTGTTCTCGGCATTCCGCTGACATTTAAAAATGCTTCGGAACTCTTCAATTGTTCTCGGAATTCTGCTGAACTTTTAAAATGCTTTGGAACTCTTCCATTGCTCTCGGAATTCGGGTGAAGTTTAAAAATGCTTCGGAACTCTTCTATTGTTCTCGGAATTCCGCTGAAGTTTAAAAATGCTTAAAATCTCTTCCATTGTTCTCGTAATTCTGCTCATGTTTAAAAATGCTTCGGAACTCTTCCATTGTTCTCGTAATTCCGCTGAAGTTTAAAAATGGTTCGGAACTCTTCCATTGTTCTCGGAATTCCGATGACGTTTTAAAATGCTTCGGTACTCTTCCATTGTTCTCGGAATTCCGCTGACGTTTAAAAATGCTTCGGAACTCTTCCATTGTTATCGGAATTCCGCTGAAGTTTAAAAATGCTTCGGAACTCTTCCATTGTTCTAGGAATTCTGCTGAAGTCTAAAAATTCATCTGAACTCTTCCATTATTCTCGGAATTCGTGTGAATTTTAAAAATGCTTCGTAACTCTTCTATTGTTCTCGGAATTCCGCTGAAGTTTAAAAATGCTTAAAATCTCTTACATTGTTCTCGGAATTCTGCTGAAGTTTAAAAATGCTTCGGAACTCTTCCATTTTTCTTGGAATTCTGCTGAAGTTTAAAAATGCTTCAGAACTCTTCCATTGTTCTCAGAATTCCGCTGACGTTTAAAAATGCTTCGGTACTCTTCCATTGTTCTCGGAATTCCGCTGACGTTTAAAAATGCTTCGGTACTCTTCCATTGTTCTCGGAATTCCGCTGACATATAAAAATGCTTCGGAAATCTTGCATTGTTCTCGGCATTCCGCTGACATTTAAAAATGCTTCGGAACTCTTCAATTGTTCTCGGAATTCTGCTGAACTTTTAAAATGCTTTGGAACTCTTCCATTGCTCTCGGAATTCGGGTGAAGTTTAAAAATGCTTCGGAACTCTTCTATTGTTCTCGGAATTCCGCTGAAGTTTAAAAATGCTTAAAATCTCTTCCATTGTTCTCGTAATTCTGCTCATGTTTAAAAATGCTTCGGAACTCTTCCATTGTTCTCGTAATTCCGCTGAAGTTTAAAAATGCTTCGGAACTCTTCCATTGTTCTCGGAATTCCGCTGAGGTTTAAAAATGCTTCACAACTCTTCCATTGTTCTCGGAATTCCGCTGACTTTTAAAAATGCTTCGGAACTCTTCCATTGTTCTCCAAATTCCGCTGAAGTTTAAAAATGCTTCGGAACCCTTCCATTGTTCTCGGAATTCTGCTGAAGTTTAAAAATGCTTCAGAACTCTTCCATTGTTCTCAGAATTCCGCTGACGTTAAAAAATGCTTCGGAAATCTTCCATTGTTTTCAAAATTCCGCTGACGCTTAAAAATGCTTCAGAACTCTTCCATTGTTCTCGGAATTCCGCTGACGTTTAATAATGCTTCGCAACTCTTTCATTGTTCTCGGAATTCCGCTGACGTTTAAAAATGCTTCGGAACTCTTCCATTGTTTTCGGAATTCCGTTGAAGTTTAAAAATGCTTCGAAACTCTTCCATTGTTCTCGGAATTCTGCTGAAGTTTAAAAATGCTTCGAAACTCTTTCATTGTTCTCGGAACTCTGCTGAAGTTTAAAAATGCTTCAGAACTCTTCCATTGCTCTCGGAATTCCACTGACGTTTAATAATGCTTCGCAACTCTTCCATTGCTCTCGGAATTCGGGTGAAGTTTAAAAATGCTTTGGAACTCTTCTATTGTTCTCGGAATTCCGCTGAAGTTTAAAAATGCTTAAAATCTCTTCCATTGTTCTCGTAATTCTGCTCATGTTTAAAAATGCTTCGGAACTCTTCCATTGTTCTCGTAATTCCGCTGAAGTTTAAAAATGGTTCGGAACTCTTCCATTGTTCTCGGAATTCCGATGACGTTTTAAAATGCTTCGGTACTCTTCCATTGTTCTCGGAATTCCGCTGAAGTTTAAAAATGCTTAAAATCTTTTCCATTGTTCTCGTAATTCTGCTCATGTTTAAAAATGCTTCGGAACTCCTCCATTGTTATCGGAATTCTGCTGAAGTTTAAAAATGCTTCGGAACTCTTCCATTGTTCTAAGAATTCTGCTGAAGTCTAAAAATTCATGTGAACTCTTCCATTATTCTCGAAATTCGTGTGAATTTTAAAAATGCTTCGGAACTCTTCTATTGTTCTCGGAATTCCGCTGAAATTTAAAAATGCTTAAAATCTCTTACATTGTTCTCGGAATTCCGCTGAAGTTTAAAAATGCTTCGGAACTCTTCCATTGTTCTCGGAATTCTGCTGAAGTTTAAAAATGCTTCAGAACTCTTCCATTGTTCTCAGAATTCCGCTGACGTTTAAAAATGCTTCGGAAATCTTCCATTGTTTTCAAAATTCCGCTGACGTTTAAAAATGCTTCAGAACTTTTCCATTGTTCTCCGAATTCTGCTGACGTTTAAAAATGCTTCGGAACTCTTCCATTGTTCTCGGAATTCCGCTGACATTTAAAAATGCTTCACAACTCTTCCATTGTTCTCGGAATTCCTCTGACTTTTAAAAATGCTTCGTAACTCTTCCATTGTTCTCAGAATTCCGCTGAAGTTTAAAAATGCTTCGGAACCCTTCCATTGTTCTCGGAATTCTGCTGAAGTTTAAAAATGCTTCGGAACTCTTCCATTGTTCTCGGAATTCCGCTGGCGTTTAATAATGCTTCGCAACTCTTTCATTGTTCTCGGAATTCCGCTGAAGTTTAAAAATGCTTCGGAACTCTTCCATTGTTCTCGGAAGTCTGCTGACGTTTAAAAATGCTTCGGAACTCTTCCATTGTTCTCGGAATTCCGTTGAAGTTTAAAAATGCTTCGAAACTCTTCCATTGTTCTCGGAATTCTGCTGAAGTTTAAAAATGCTTCAGAACTCTTCCATTGTTCTCAGAATTCTGCTGAAGTTTAAAAATGCTTCAGAACTCTTCCATTGTTCTCAGAATTCTGCTGACGTTTAAAAATGCTTCGGTACTCTTCCATTGTTCTGTGAATTCTGCTGAAGTTTAAAAATGCTTCGGTACTCTTCCATTGTTCTCGGAATTCCGCTGACATATAAAAATGCTTCGGAAATCTTGCATTGTTCTCGGCATTCCGCTGACATTTAAAAATGCTTCGGAACTCTTCAATTGTTCTCGGAATTCTGCTGAACTTTTAAAATGCTTTGGAACTCTTCCATTGCTCTCGGAATTCGGGTGAAGTTTAAAAATGCTTCGGAAATCTTCTATTGTTCTCGGAATTCCGCTGAAGTTTAAAAATGCTTAAAATCTCTTCCATTGTTCTCGTAATTCTGCACATGTTTAAAAATGCTTCGGAACTCTTCCATTGTTCTCGTAATTCCGCTGAAGTTTAAAAATGGTTCGGAACTCTTCCATTGTTCTCGGAATTCCGATGACGTTTTAAAATGCTTCGGTACTCTTCCATTGTTCTCGGAATTCCGCTGACGTTTAAAAATGCTTCGGAACTCTTCCATTGTTATCGGAATTCCGCTGAAGTTTAAAAATGCTTCGGAACTCTTCCATTGTTCTAGGAATGCTGCTGAAGTCTAAAAATTCATCTGAACTCTTTCATTATTCTCGGAATTCGTGTGAATTTTAAAAATGCTTCGGAACTCTTCTATTGTTCTCGGAATTCCGCTGAAGTTTAAAAATGCTTAAAATCTCTTACATTGTTCTCGGAATTCCGCTGAAGTTTAAAAATGCTTCGGAACACTTCCATTTTTCTCGGAATTCTGCTGAACTTTAAAAATGCTTCAGAACTCTTCCATTGTTCTCAGAATTCTGCTGACGTTTAAAAATGCTTCGGTACTCTTCCATTGTTCTGGGAATTCTGCTGAAGTTTAAAAATGCTTCGGTACTCTTCCATTGTTCTCGGAATTCCGCTGACATATAAAAATGCTTCGGAAATCTTGCATTGTTCTCGGCATTCCGCTGACATTTAAAAATGCTTCGGAACTCTTCAATTGTTCTCGGAATTCTGCTGAACTTTTAAAATGCTTTGGAACTCTTCCATTGCTCTCGCAATTCGGGTGAAGTTTAAAAATGCTTCGGAACTCTTCTATTGTTCTCGGAATTCCGCTGAAGTTTAAAAATGCTTAAAATCTCTTCCATTGTTCTCGTAATTCTGCTCATGTTTAAAAATGCTTCGGAACTCTTCCATTGTTCTCGTAATTCCGCTGAAGTTTAAAAATGGTTCGGAACTCTTCCATTGTTATCGGAATTCCGATGACGTTTTAAAATGCTTCGGTACTCTTCCATTGTTCTCGGAATTCCGCTGACGTTTAAAAATGCTTCGGAACTCTTCCATTGTTATCGGAATTCCGCTGAAGTTTAAAAATGCTTCGGAACTCTTCCATTGTTCTAGGAATTCTGCTGAAGTCTAAAAATTCATCTGAACTCTTTCATTATTCTCGGAATTCGTGTGAATTTTAAAAATGCTTCGGAACTCTTCTATTGTTCTCGGAATTCCGCTGAAGTTTAAAAATGCTTAAAATCTCTTACATTGTTCTCGGAATTCTGCTGAAGTTTAAAAATGCTTCGGAACTCTTCCATTTTTCTTGGAATTCTGCTGAAGTTTAAAAATGCTTCAGAACTCTTCCATTGTTCTCAGAATTCCGCTGACGTTTAAAAATGCTTCGGTACTCTTCCATTGTTCTCGGAATTCTGCTGAAGTCTAAAAATTCATGTGAACTCTTCCATTATTCTCGGAATTCGTGTGAATTTTAAAAATGCTTCGGAACTCTTCTATTGTTCTCGGAATTCCGCTGAAATTTAAAAATGCTTAAAATCTCTTACATTGTTCTCGGAATTCCGCTGAAGTTTAAAAATGCTTCGGAACTCTTCCATTGTTCTCGGAATTCTGCTGAAGTTTAAAAATGCTTCAGAACTCTTCCATTGTTCTCAGAATTCCGCTGACGTTTAAAAATGCTTCGGAAATCTTCCATTGTTTTCAAAATTCCGCTGACGTTTAAAAATGCTTCAGAACTTTTCCATTGTTCTCTGAATTCTGCTGACGTTTAAAAATGCTTCGGAACTCTTCCATTGTTCTCGGAATTCCGCTGACATTTAAAAATGCTTCACAACTCTTCCATTGTTCTCGGAATTCCTCTGACTTTTAAAAATGCTTCGGAACTCTTCCATTGTTCTAGGAATTCTGCTGAAGTCTAAAAATTCATCTGAACTCTTCCATTATTCTCGGAATTCGTGTGAATTTTAAAAATGCTTCGTAACTCTTCTATTGTTCTCGGAATTCCGCTGAAGTTTAAAAATGCTTAAAATCTCTTACATTGTTCTCGGAATTCTGCTGAAGTTTAAAAATGCTTCGGAACTCTTCCATTTTTCTTGGAATTCTGCTGAAGTTTAAAAATGCTTCAGAACTCTTCCATTGTTCTCAGAATTCCGCTGACGTTTAAAAATGCTTCGGTACTCTTCCATTGTTCTCGGAATTCCGCTGACGTTTAAAAATGCTTCGGTACTCTTCCATTGTTCTCGGAATTCCGCTGACATATAAAAATGCTTCGGAAATCTTGCATTGTTCTCGGCATTCCGCTGACATTTAAAAATGCTTCGGAACTCTTCAATTGTTCTCGGAATTCTGCTGAACTTTTAAAATGCTTTGGAACTCTTCCATTGCTCTCGGAATTCGGGTGAAGTTTAAAAATGCTTCGGAACTCTTCTATTGTTCTCGGAATTCCGCTGAAGTTTAAAAATGCTTAAAATCTCTTCCATTGTTCTCGTAATTCTGCTCATGTTTAAAAATGCTTCGGAACTCTTCCATTGTTCTCGTAATTCCGCTGAAGTTTAAAAATGCTTCGGAACTCTTCCATTGTTCTCGGAATTCCGCTGAGGTTTAAAAATGCTTCACAACTCTTCCATTGTTCTCGGAATTCCGCTGACTTTTAAAAATGCTTCGGAACTCTTCCATTGTTCTCCAAATTCCGCTGAAGTTTAAAAATGCTTCGGAACCCTTCCATTGTTCTCGGAATTCTGCTGAAGTTTAAAAATGCTTCAGAACTCTTCCATTGTTCTCAGAATTCCGCTGACGTTAAAAAATGCTTCGGAAATCTTCCATTGTTTTCAAAATTCCGCTGACGCTTAAAAATGCTTCAGAACTCTTCCATTGTTCTCGGAATTCCGCTGACGTTTAATAATGCTTCGCAACTCTTTCATTGTTCTCGGAATTCCGCTGACGTTTAAAAATGCTTCGGAACTCTTCCATTGTTTTCGGAATTCCGTTGAAGTTTAAAAATGCTTCGAAACTCTTCCATTGTTCTCGGAATTCTGCTGAAGTTTAAAAATGCTTCGAAACTCTTTCATTGTTCTCGGAACTCTGCTGAAGTTTAAAAATGCTTCAGAACATTTCCATTGCTCTCGGAATTCCACTGACGTTTAATAATGCTTCGCAACTCTTCCATTGCTCTCGGAATTCGGGTGAAGTTTAAAAATGCTTTGGAACTCTTCTATTGTTCTCGGAATTCCGCTGAAGTTTAAAAATGCTTAAAATCTCTTCCATTGTTCTCGTAATTCTGCTCATGTTTAAAAATGCTTCGGAACTCTTCCATTGTTCTCGTAATTCCGCTGAAGTTTAAAAATGGTTCGGAACTCTTCCATTGTTCTCGGAATTCCGATGACGTTTTAAAATGCTTCGGTACTCTTCCATTGTTCTCGGAATTCCGCTGAAGTTTAAAAATGCTTAAAATCTTTTCCATTGTTCTCGTAATTCTGCTCATGTTTAAAAATGCTTCGGAACTCCTCCATTGTTATCGGAATTCTGCTGAAGTTTAAAAATGCTTCGGAACTCTTCCATTGTTCTAAGAATTCTGCTGAAGTCTAAAAATTCATGTGAACTCTTCCATTATTCTCGAAATTCGTGTGAATTTTAAAAATGCTTCGGAACTCTTCTATTGTTCTCAGAATTCCGCTGAAATTTAAAAATGCTTAAAATCTCTTACATTGTTCTCGGAATTCCGCTGAAGTTTAAAAATGCTTCGGAACTCTTCCATTGTTCTCGGAATTCTGCTGAAGTTTAAAAATGCTTCAGAACTCTTCCATTGTTCTCAGAATTCCGCTGACGTTTAAAAATGCTTCGGAAATCTTCCATTGTTTTCAAAATTCCGCTGACGTTTAAAAATGCTTCAGAACTTTTCCATTGTTCTCCGAATTCTGCTGACGTTTAAAAATGCTTCGGAACTCCTCCATTGTTATCGGAATTCTGCTGAAGTTTAAAAATGCTTCGGAACTCTTCCATTGTTCTAGGAATTCTGCGGAAGTCTAAAAATTCATGTGAACTCTTCCATTATTCTCGGAATTCGTGTGAATTTTAAAAATGCTTTGGAACTCTTCTATTGTTCTCGGAATTCCGCTGAAATTTAAAAATGCTTAAAATCTCTTACATTGTTCTCGGAATTCCGCTGAAGTTTAAAAATGCTTCGGAACTCTTCCATTGTTCTCGGAATTCTGCTGAAGTTTAAAAATGCTTCAGAACTCTTCCATTGTTCTCAGAATTCCGCTGACGTTTAAAAATGCTTCGGAAATCTTCCATTGTTTTCAAAATTCCGCTGACGTTTAAAAATGCTTCAGAACTTTTCCATTGTTCTCCGAATTCTGCTGACGTTTAAAAATGCTTCGGAACTCTTCCATTGTTCTCGGAATTCCGCTGACATTTAAAAATGCTTCACAACTCTTCCATTGTTCTCGGAATTCCTCTGACTTTTAAAAATGCTTCGTAACTCTTCCATTGTTCTCAGAATTCCGCTGAAGTTTAAAAATGCTTCGGAACCCTTCCATTGTTCTCGGAATTCTGCTGAAGTTTAAAAATGCTTCGGAACTCTTCCATTGTTCTCAGAATTCTGCTGACGTTTAAAAATGCTTCGGAAATCTTCCATTGTTTTCAAAATTCCGCTGACGCTTAAAAATGCTTCAGAACTCTTCCATTGTTCTCGGAATTCCGCTGGCGTTTAATAATGCTTCGCAACTCTTTCATTGTTCTCGGAATTCCGCTGAAGTTTAAAAATGCTTCGGAACTCTTCCATTGTTCTCGGAAGTCTGCTGACGTTTAAAAATGCTTCGGAACTCTTCCATTGTTCTCGGAATTCCGTTGAAGTTTAAAAATGCTTCGAAACTCTTCCATTGTTCTCGGAATTCTGCTGAAGTTTAAAAATGCTTCAGAACTCTTCCATTGTTCTCAGAATTCTGCTGAAGTTTAAAAATGCTTCAGAACTCTTCCATTGTTCTCAGAATTCTGCTGACGTTTAAAAATGCTTCGGTACTCTTCCATTGTTCTGTGAATTCTGCTGAAGTTTAAAAATGCTTCGGTACTCTTCCATTGTTCTCGGAATTCCGCTGACATATAAAAATGCTTCGGAAATCTTGCATTGTTCTCGGCATTCCGCTGACATTTAAAAATGCTTCGGAACTCTTCAATTGTTCTCGGAATTCTGCTGAACTTTTAAAATGCTTTGGAACTCTTCCATTGCTCTCGGAATTCGGGTGAAGTTTAAAAATGCTTCGGAAATCTTCTATTGTTCTCGGAATTCCGCTGAAGTTTAAAAATGCTTAAAATCTCTTCCATTGTTCTCGTAATTCTGCACATGTTTAAAAATGCTTCGGAACTCTTCCATTGTTCTCGTAATTCCGCTGAAGTTTAAAAATGGTTCGGAACTCTTCCATTGTTCTCGGAATTCCGATGACGTTTTAAAATGCTTCGGTACTCTTCCATTGTTCTCGGAATTCCGCTGACGTTTAAAAATGCTTCGGAACTCTTCCATTGTTATCGGAATTCCGCTGAAGTTTAAAAATGCTTCGGAACTCTTCCATTGTTCTAGGAATGCTGCTGAAGTCTAAAAATTCATCTGAACTCTTTCATTATTCTCGGAATTCGTGTGAATTTTAAAAATGCTTCGGAACTCTTCTATTGTTCTCGGAATTCCGCTGAAGTTTAAAAATGCTTAAAATCTCTTACATTGTTCTCGGAATTCCGCTGAAGTTTAAAAATGCTTCGGAACACTTCCATTTTTCTCGGAATTCTGCTGAACTTTAAAAATGCTTCAGAACTCTTCCATTGTTCTCAGAATTCTGCTGACGTTTAAAAATGCTTCGGTACTCTTCCATTGTTCTGGGAATTCTGCTGAAGTTTAAAAATGCTTCGGTACTCTTCCATTGTTCTCGGAATTCCGCTGACATATAAAAATGCTTCGGAAATCTTGCATTGTTCTCGGCATTCCGCTGACATTTAAAAATGCTTCGGAACTCTTCAATTGTTCTCGGAATTCTGCTGAACTTTTAAAATGCTTTGGAACTCTTCCATTGCTCTCGCAATTCGGGTGAAGTTTAAAAATGCTTCGGAACTCTTCTATTGTTCTCGGAATTCCGCTGAAGTTTAAAAATGCTTAAAATCTCTTCCATTGTTCTCGTAATTCTGCTCATGTTTAAAAATGCTTCGGAACTCTTCTATTGTTCTCGGAATTCCGCTGAAATTTAAAAATGCTTAAAATCTCTTACATTGTTCTCGGAATTCCGCTGAAGTTTAAAAATGCTTCGGAACTCTTCCATTGTTCTCGGAATTCTGCTGAAGTTTAAAAATGCTTCAGAACTCTTCCATTGTTCTCAGAATTCCGCTGACGTTTAAAAATGCTTCGGAAATCTTCCATTGTTTTCAAAATTCCGCTGACGTTTAAAAATGCTTCAGAACTTTTCCATTGTTCTCTGAATTCTGCTGACGTTTAAAAATGCTTCGGAACTCTTCCATTGTTCTCGGAATTCCGCTGACATTTAAAAATGCTTCACAACTCTTCCATTGTTCTCGGAATTCCTCTGACTTTTAAAAATGCTTCGGAACTCTTCCATTGTTCTCCAAATTCCGCTGAAGTTTAAAAATGCTTCGGAACCCTTCCATTGTTCTCGGAATTCTGCTGAAGTTTAAAAATGCTTCGGAACTCTTCCATTGTTCTCAGAATTCTGCTGACGTTTAAAAATGCTTCGGAAATCTTCCATTGTTTTCAAAATTCCGCTGACGCTTAAAAATGCTTCAGAACTCTTCCATTGTTCTCGGAATTCCGCTGGCGTTTAATAATGCTTCGCAACTCTTTCATTGTTCTCGGAATTCCGCTGACGTTTAAAAATGCTTCGGAACTCTTCCATTGTTCTCGGAATTCCGTTGAAGTTTAAAAATGCTTCGAAACTCTTCCATTGTTCTCGGAATTCTGCTGAAGTTTAAAAATGCTTTGAAACTCTTTCATTGTTCTCGGAATTCTGCTGAAGTTTAAAAATGCTTCAGAACTCTTCCATTGCTCTCGGAATTCCGCTGACGTTTAATAATGCTTCGCAACTCTTCCATTGTTCTCGGAATTCCGTTGAAGTTTAAAAATGGTTCGAAACTCTTCCATTGTTCTCGGAATTCTGCTGAAGTTTAAAAATGCTTCGGTACTCTTCCATTGTTCTCGGACTTCCGCTGACATATAAAAATGCTTCGGAAATCTTGCATTGTTCTCGGCATTCCGCTGACATTTAAAAATGCTTTGAAACTCTTTCATTGTTCTCGGAATTCCGCTGAAGTTTAAAAATGCTTCGGAACTCTTCCATTGTTCTAGGAATTCTGCTGAAGTCTAAAAATTCATCTGAACTCTTCCATTATTCTCGGAATTCGTGTGAATTTTAAAAATGCTTCGGAACTCTTCTATTGTTCTCGGAATTCCGCTGAAGTTTAAAAATTCTTAAAATCTCTTACATTGTTCTCGGAATTCCGCTGAAGTTTAAAAATGCTTCGGAACTCTTCCATTTTTCTCGGAATTCTGCTGAAGTTTAAAAATGCTTCAGAACTCTTCCATTGTTCTCAGAATTCTGCTGACGTTTAAAAATGCTTCGGTACTCTTCCATTGTTCTGGGAATTCTGCTGAAGTTTAAAAATGCTTCAGTACTCTTCCATTGTTCTCGGAATTCCGCTGACATATAAAAATGCTTCAGAAATCTTGCATTGTTCTCGGCATTCCGCTGACATTTAAAAATGCTTCGGAACTCTTCAATTGTTCTCGGAATTCTGCTGAACTTTTAAAATGCTTTGGAACTCTTCCATTGCTCTCGGAATTCGGGTGAAGTTTAAAAATGCTTCGGAACTCTTCTATTGTTCTCGGAATTCCGCTGAAGTTTAAAAATGCTTAAAATCTCTTCCATTGTTCTCGTAATTCTGCTCATGTTTAAAAATGCTTCGGAACTCTTCCATTGTTCTCGTAATTCCGCTGAAGTTTAAAAATGGTTCGGAACTCTTCCATTGTTATCGGAATTCTGATGACGTTTTAAAATGCTTCGGTACTCTTCCATTGTTCTCGGAATTCCGCTGACGTTTAAAAATGCTTCGGAACTCTTCCATTGTTATCGGAATTCCGCTGAAGTTTAAAAATGCTTCGGAACTCTTCCATTGTTCTAGGAATTCTGCTGAAGTCTAAAAATTCATCTGAACTCTTTCATTATTCTCGGAATTCGTGTGAATTTTAAAAATGCTTCGGAACTCTTCTATTGTTCTCGGAATTCCGCTGAAGTTTAAAAATGCTTAAAATCTCTTACATTGTTCTCGGAATTCTGCTGAAGTTTAAAAATGCTTCGGAACTCTTCCATTTTTCTTGGAATTCTGCTGAAGTTTAAAAATGCTTCAGAACTCTTCCATTGTTCTCAGAATTCCGCTGACGTTTAAAAATGCTTCGGTACTCTTCCATTGTTCTCGGAATTCTGCTGAAGTCTAAAAATTCATGTGAACTCTTCCATTATTCTCGGAATTCGTGTGAATTTTAAAAATGCTTCGGAACTCTTCTATTGTTCTCGGAATTCCGCTGAAATTTAAAAATGCTTAAAATCTCTTACATTGTTCTCGGAATTCCGCTGAAGTTTAAAAATGCTTCGGAACTCTTCCATTGTTCTCGGAATTCTGCTGAAGTTTAAAAATGCTTCAGAACTCTTCCATTGTTCTCAGAATTCCGCTGACGTTTAAAAATGCTTCGGAAATCTTCCATTGTTTTCAAAATTCCGCTGACGTTTAAAAATGCTTCAGAACTTTTCCATTGTTCTCTGAATTCTGCTGACGTTTAAAAATGCTTCGGAACTCTTCCATTGTTCTCGGAATTCCGCTGACATTTAAAAATGCTTCACAACTCTTCCATTGTTCTCGGAATTCCTCTGACTTTTAAAAATGCTTCGGAACTCTTCCATTGTTCTCCAAATTCCGCTGAAGTTTAAAAATGCTTCGGAACCCTTCCATTGTTCTCGGAATTCTGCTGAAGTTTAAAAATGCTTCGGAACTCTTCCATTGTTCTCAGAATTCTGCTGACGTTTAAAAATGCTTCGGAAATCTTCCATTGTTTTCAAAATTCCGCTGACGCTTAAAAATGCTTCAGAACTCTTCCATTGTTCTCGGAATTCCGCTGGCGTTTAATAATGCTTCGCAACTCTTTCATTGCTCTCGGAATTCCGCTGAAGTTTAAAAATGCTTCGGAACTCTTCCATTGTTCTCGGAATTCTGCTGACGTTTAAAAATGCTTCGGAACTCTTCCATTGTTCTCGGAATTCCGTTGAAGTTTAAAAATGCTTCGAAACTCTTCCATTGTTCTCGGAATTCTGCTGAAGTTTAAAAATGCTTTGAAACTCTTTCATTGTTCTCGGAATTCTGCTGAAGTTTAAAAATGCTTCAGAACTCTTCCATTGCTCTCGGAATTCCGCTGACGTTTAATAATGCTTCGCAACTCTTCCATTGTTCTCGGAATTCCGTTGAAGTTTAAAAATGGTTCGAAACTCTTCCATTGTTCTCGGAATTCTGCTGAAGTTTAAAAATGCTTCGGTACTCTTCCATTGTTCTCGGACTTCCGCTGACATATAAAAATGCTTCGGAAATCTTGCATTGTTCTCGGCATTCCGCTGACATTTAAAAATGCTTTGAAACTCTTTCATTGTTCTCGGAATTCCGCTGAAGTTTAAAAATGCTTTGGAACTCTTCCATTGTTCTAGGAATTCTGCTGAAGTCTAAAAATTCATCTGAACTCTTCCATTATTCTCGGAATTCGTGTGAATTTTAAAAATGCTTCGGAACTCTTCTATTGTTCTCGGAATTCCGCTGAAGTTTAAAAATTCTTAAAATCTCTTACATTGTTCTCGGAATTCCGCTGAAGTTTAAAAATGCTTCGGAACTCTTCCATTTTTCTCGGAATTCTGCTGAAGTTTAAAAATGCTTCAGAACTCTTCCATTGTTCTCAGAATTCTGCTGACGTTTAAAAATGCTTCGGTACTCTTCCATTGATCTGGGAATTCTGCTGAAGTTTAAAAATGCTTCGGTACTCTTCCATTGTTCTCGGAATTCCGCTGACATATAAAAATGCTTCGGAAATCTTGCATTGTTCTCGGCATTCCGCTGACATTTAAAAATGCTTCGGAACTCTTCAATTGTTCTCGGAATTCTGCTGAACTTTTAAAATGCTTTGGAACTCTTCCATTGCTCTCGGAATTCGGGTGAAGTTTAAAAATGCTTCGGAACTCTTCTATTGTTCTCGGAATTCCGCTGAAGTTTAAAAATGCTTAAAATCTCTTCCATTGTTCTCGTAATTCTGCTCATGTTTAAAAATGCTTCGGAACTCTTCCATTGTTCTCGTAATTCCGCTGAAGTTTAAAAATGGTTCGGAACTCTTCCATTGTTATCGGAATTCCGATGACGTTTTAAAATGCTTCGGTACTCTTCCATTGTTCTCGGAATTCCGCTGACGTTTAAAAATGCTTCGGAACTCTTCCATTGTTATCGGAATTCCGCTGAAGTTTAAAAATGCTTCGGAACTCTTCCATTGTTCTAGGAATTCTGCTGAAGTCTAAAAATTCATCTGAACTCTTTCATTATTCTCGGAATTCGTGTGAATTTTAAAAATGCTTCGGAACTCTTCTATTGTTCTCGGAATTCCGCTGAAGTTTAAAAATGCTTAAAATCTCTTACATTGTTCTCGGAATTCTGCTGAAGTTTAAAAATGCTTCGGAACTCTTCCATTTTTCTTGGAATTCTGCTGAAGTTTAAAAATGCTTCAGAACTCTTCCATTGTTCTCAGAATTCCGCTGACGTTTAAAAATGCTTCGGTACTCTTCCATTGTTCTCGGAATTCTGCTGAAGTCTAAAAATTCATGTGAACTCTTCCATTATTCTCGGAATTCGTGTGAATTTTAAAAATGCTTCGGAACTCTTCTATTGTTCTCGGAATTCCGCTGAAATTTAAAAATGCTTAAAATCTCTTACATTGTTCTCGGAATTCCGCTGAAGTTTAAAAATGCTTCGGAACTCTTCCATTGTTCTCGGAATTCTGCTGAAGTTTAAAAATGCTTCAGAACTCTTCCATTGTTCTCAGAATTCCGCTGACGTTTAAAAATGCTTCGGAAATCTTCCATTGTTTTCAAAATTCCGCTGACGTTTAAAAATGCTTCAGAACTTTTCCATTGTTCTCCGAATTCTGCTGACGTTTAAAAATGCTTCGGAACTCTTCCATTGTTCTCGGAATTCCTCTGACTTTTAAAAATGCTTCGGAACTCTTCCATTGTTCTCCAAATTCCGCTGAAGTTTAAAAATGCTTCGGAACCCTTCCATTGTTCTCGGAATTCTGCTGAAGTTTAAAAATGCTTCGGAACTCTTCCATTGTTCTCAGAATTCTGCTGACGTTTAAAAATTCTTCGGAAATCTTCCATTGTTTTCAAAATTCCGCTGACGCTTAAAAATGCTTCAGAACTCTTCCATTGTTCTCGGAATTCCGCTGGCGTTTAATAATGCTTCGCAACTCTTTCATTGTTCTCGGAATTCCGCTGAAGTTTAAAAATGCTTCGGAACTCTTCCATTGTTCTCGGAATTCTGCTGACGTTTAAAAATGCTTCGGAACTCTTCCATTGTTCTCGGAATTCCGTTGAAGTTTAAAAATGCTTCGAAACTCTTCCATTGTTCTCGGAATTCTGCTGAAGTTTAAAAATGCTTCAGAACTCTTCCATTGTTCTCGGAATTCCGCTGACGTTTAATAATGCTTCGCAACTCTTTCATTGTTCTCGGAATTCCGCTGACGTTTAAAAATGCTTCGGAACTCTTCCATTGTTCTCGGAATTCTGCTGACGTTTAAAAATGCTTCGGAACTCTTCCATTGTTCTCGGAATTCCGTTGAAGTTTAAAAATGCTTCGAAACTCTTCCATTGTTCTCGGAATTCTGCTGAAGTTTAAAAATGCTTCAGAACTCTTCCATTGTTCTCGGAATTCCGCTGACGTTTAATAATGCTTCGCAACTCTTTCATTGTTCTCGGAATTCCGCTGACGTTTAAAAATGCTTCGGAACTCTTCCATTGTTCTCGGAATTCCGTTGAAGTTTAAAAATGCTTCGAAACTCTTCCATTGTTCTCGGAATTCTGCTGAAGTTTAAAAATGCTTCAGAACTCTTCCATTGTTCTCGGAATTCCGCTGACGTTTAATAATGCTTCGCAACTCTTTCATTGTTCTCGGAATTCCGCTGACGTTTAAAAATGCTTCGGAACTCTTCCATTGTTCTCGGAATTCCGTTGAAGTTTAAAAATGCTTCGAAACTCTTCCATTGTTCTCGGAATTCTGCTGAAGTTTAAAAATGCTTTGAAACTCTTTCATTGTTCTCGGAATTCTGCTGAAGTTTAAAAATGCTTCAGAACTCTTCCATTGCTCTCGGAATTCCGCTGACGTTTAATAATGCTTCGCAACTCTTCCATTGTTCTCGGAATTCCGTTGAAGTTTAAAAATGGTTCGAAACTCTTCCATTGTTCTCGGAATTCTGCTGAAGTTTAAAAATGCTTCGGTACTCTTCCATTGTTCTCGGACTTCCGCTGACATATAAAAATGCTTCGGAAATCTTGCATTGTTCTCGGCATTCCGCTGACATTTAAAAATGCTTTGAAACTCTTTCATTGTTCTCGGAATTCCGCTGAAGTTTAAAAATGCTTCGGAACTCTTCCATTGTTCTAGGAATTCTGCTGAAGTCTAAAAATTCATCTGAACTCTTCCATTATTCTCGGAATTCGTGTGAATTTTAAAAATGCTTCGGAACTCTTCTATTGTTCTCGGAATTCCGCTGAAGTTTAAAAATTCTTAAAATCTCTTACATTGTTCTCGGAATTCCGCTGAAGTTTAAAAATGCTTCGGAACTCTTCCATTTTTCTCGGAATTCTGCTGAAGTTTAAAAATGCTTCAGAACTCTTCCATTGTTCTCAGAATTCTGCTGACGTTTAAAAATGCTTCGGTACTCTTCCATTGTTCTGGGAATTCTGCTGAAGTTTAAAAATGCTTCAGTACTCTTCCATTGTTCTCGGAATTCCGCTGACATATAAAAATGCTTCAGAAATCTTGCATTGTTCTCGGCATTCCGCTGACATTTAAAAATGCTTCGGAACTCTTCAATTGTTCTCGGAATTCTGCTGAACTTTTAAAATGCTTTGGAACTCTTCCATTGCTCTCGGAATTCGGGTGAAGTTTAAAAATGCTTCGGAACTCTTCTATTGTTCTCGGAATTCCGCTGAAGTTTAAAAATGCTTAAAATCTCTTCCATTGTTCTCGTAATTCTGCTCATGTTTAAAAATGCTTCGGAACTCTTCCATTGTTCTCGTAATTCCGCTGAAGTTTAAAAATGGTTCGGAACTCTTCCATTGTTATCGGAATTCCGATGACGTTTTAAAATGCTTCGGTACTCTTCCATTGTTCTCGGAATTCCGCTGACGTTTAAAAATGCTTCGGAACTCTTCCATTGTTATCGGAATTCCGCTGAAGTTTAAAAATGCTTCGGAACTCTTCCATTGTTCTAGGAATTCTGCTGAAGTCTAAAAATTCATCTGAACTCTTTCATTATTCTCGGAATTCGTGTGAATTTTAAAAATGCTTCGGAACTCTTCTATTGTTCTCGGAATTCCGCTGAAGTTTAAAAATGCTTAAAATCTCTTACATTGTTCTCGGAATTCTGCTGAAGTTTAAAAATGCTTCGGAACTCTTCCATTTTTCTTGGAATTCTGCTGAAGTTTAAAAATGCTTCAGAACTCTTCCATTGTTCTCAGAATTCCGCTGACGTTTAAAAATGCTTCGGTACTCTTCCATTGTTCTCGGAATTCTGCTGAAGTCTAAAAATTCATGTGAACTCTTCCATTATTCTCGGAATTCGTGTGAATTTTAAAAATGCTTCGGAACTCTTCTATTGTTCTCGGAATTCCGCTGAAATTTAAAAATGCTTAAAATCTCTTACATTGTTCTCGGAATTCCGCTGAAGTTTAAAAATGCTTCGGAACTCTTCCATTGTTCTCGGAATTCTGCTGAAGTTTAAAAATGCTTCAGAACTCTTCCATTGTTCTCAGAATTCCGCTGACGTTTAAAAATGCTTCGGAAATCTTCCATTGTTTTCAAAATTCCGCTGACGTTTAAAAATGCTTCAGAACTTTTCCATTGTTCTCTGAATTCTGCTGACGTTTAAAAATGCTTCGGAACTCTTCCATTGTTCTCGGAATTCCGCTGACATTTAAAAATGCTTCACAACTCTTCCATTGTTCTCGGAATTCCTCTGACTTTTAAAAATGCTTCGGAACTCTTCCATTGTTCTCCAAATTCCGCTGAAGTTTAAAAATGCTTCGGAACCCTTCCATTGTTCTCGGAATTCTGCTGAAGTTTAAAAATGCTTCGGAACTCTTCCATTGTTCTCAGAATTCTGCTGACGTTTAAAAATGCTTCGGAAATCTTCCATTGTTTTCAAAATTCCGCTGACGCTTAAAAATGCTTCAGAACTCTTCCATTGTTCTCGGAATTCCGCTGGCGTTTAATAATGCTTCGCAACTCTTTCATTGCTCTCGGAATTCCGCTGAAGTTTAAAAATGCTTCGGAACTCTTCCATTGTTCTCGGAATTCTGCTGACGTTTAAAAATGCTTCGGAACTCTTCCATTGTTCTCGGAATTCCGTTGAAGTTTAAAAATGCTTCGAAACTCTTCCATTGTTCTCGGAATTCTGCTGAAGTTTAAAAATGCTTTGAAACTCTTTCATTGTTCTCGGAATTCTGCTGAAGTTTAAAAATGCTTCAGAACTCTTCCATTGCTCTCGGAATTCCGCTGACGTTTAATAATGCTTCGCAACTCTTCCATTGTTCTCGGAATTCCGTTGAAGTTTAAAAATGGTTCGAAACTCTTCCATTGTTCTCGGAATTCTGCTGAAGTTTAAAAATGCTTCGGTACTCTTCCATTGTTCTCGGACTTCCGCTGACATATAAAAATGCTTCGGAAATCTTGCATTGTTCTCGGCATTCCGCTGACATTTAAAAATGCTTTGAAACTCTTTCATTGTTCTCGGAATTCCGCTGAAGTTTAAAAATGCTTCGGAACTCTTCCATTGTTCTAGGAATTCTGCTGAAGTCTAAAAATTCATCTGAACTCTTCCATTATTCTCGGAATTCGTGTGAATTTTAAAAATGCTTCGGAACTCTTCTATTGTTCTCGGAATTCCGCTGAAGTTTAAAAATTCTTAAAATCTCTTACATTGTTCTCGGAATTCCGCTGAAGTTTAAAAATGCTTCGGAACTCTTCCATTTTTCTCGGAATTCTGCTGAAGTTTAAAAATGCTTCAGAACTCTTCCATTGTTCTCAGAATTCTGCTGACGTTTAAAAATGCTTCGGTACTCTTCCATTGATCTGGGAATTCTGCTGAAGTTTAAAAATGCTTCGGTACTCTTCCATTGTTCTCGGAATTCCGCTGACATATAAAAATGCTTCGGAAATCTTGCATTGTTCTCGGCATTCCGCTGACATTTAAAAATGCTTCGGAACTCTTCAATTGTTCTCGGAATTCTGCTGAACTTTTAAAATGCTTTGGAACTCTTCCATTGCTCTCGGAATTCGGGTGAAGTTTAAAAATGCTTCGGAACTCTTCTATTGTTCTCGGAATTCCGCTGAAGTTTAAAAATGCTTAAAATCTCTTCCATTGTTCTCGTAATTCTGCTCATGTTTAAAAATGCTTCGGAACTCTTCCATTGTTCTCGTAATTCCGCTGAAGTTTAAAAATGGTTCGGAACTCTTCCATTGTTATCGGAATTCCGATGACGTTTTAAAATGCTTCGGTACTCTTCCATTGTTCTCGGAATTCCGCTGACGTTTAAAAATGCTTCGGAACTCTTCCATTGTTATCGGAATTCCGCTGAAGTTTAAAAATGCTTCGGAACTCTTCCATTGTTCTAGGAATTCTGCTGAAGTCTAAAAATTCATCTGAACTCTTTCATTATTCTCGGAATTCGTGTGAATTTTAAAAATGCTTCGGAACTCTTCTATTGTTCTCGGAATTCCGCTGAAGTTTAAAAATGCTTAAAATCTCTTACATTGTTCTCGGAATTCTGCTGAAGTTTAAAAATGCTTCGGAACTCTTCCATTTTTCTTGGAATTCTGCTGAAGTTTAAAAATGCTTCAGAACTCTTCCATTGTTCTCAGAATTCCGCTGACGTTTAAAAATGCTTCGGTACTCTTCCATTGTTCTCGGAATTCTGCTGAAGTCTAAAAATTCATGTGAACTCTTCCATTATTCTCGGAATTCGTGTGAATTTTAAAAATGCTTCGGAACTCTTCTATTGTTCTCGGAATTCCGCTGAAATTTAAAAATGCTTAAAATCTCTTACATTGTTCTCGGAATTCCGCTGAAGTTTAAAAATGCTTCGGAACTCTTCCATTGTTCTCGGAATTCTGCTGAAGTTTAAAAATGCTTCAGAACTCTTCCATTGTTCTCAGAATTCCGCTGACGTTTAAAAATGCTTCGGAAATCTTCCATTGTTTTCAAAATTCCGCTGACGTTTAAAAATGCTTCAGAACTTTTCCATTGTTCTCCGAATTCTGCTGACGTTTAAAAATGCTTCGGAACTCTTCCATTGTTCTCGGAATTCCGCTGACATTTAAAAATGCTTCACAACTCTTCCATTGTTCTCGGAATTCCTCTGACTTTTAAAAATGCTTCGGAACTCTTCCATTGTTCTCCAAATTCCGCTGAAGTTTAAAAATGCTTCGGAACCCTTCCATTGTTCTCGGAATTCTGCTGAAGTTTAAAAATGCTTCGGAACTCTTCCATTGTTCTCAGAATTCTGCTGACGTTTAAAAATTCTTCGGAAATCTTCCATTGTTTTCAAAATTCCGCTGACGCTTAAAAATGCTTCAGAACTCTTCCATTGTTCTCGGAATTCCGCTGGCGTTTAATAATGCTTCGCAACTCTTTCATTGTTCTCGGAATTCCGCTGAAGTTTAAAAATGCTTCGGAACTCTTCCATTGTTCTCGGAATTCTGCTGACGTTTAAAAATGCTTCGGAACTCTTCCATTGTTCTCGGAATTCCGTTGAAGTTTAAAAATGCTTCGAAACTCTTCCATTGTTCTCGGAATTCTGCTGAAGTTTAAAAATGCTTCAGAACTCTTCCATTGTTCTCGGAATTCCGCTGACGTTTAATAATGCTTCGCAACTCTTTCATTGTTCTCGGAATTCCGCTGACGTTTAAAAATGCTTCGGAACTCTTCCATTGTTCTCGGAATTCTGCTGACGTTTAAAAATGCTTCGGAACTCTTCCATTGTTCTCGGAATTCCGTTGAAGTTTAAAAATGCTTCGAAACTCTTCCATTGTTCTCGGAATTCTGCTGAAGTTTAAAAATGCTTCAGAACTCTTCCATTGTTCTCGGAATTCCGCTGACGTTTAATAATGCTTCGCAACTCTTTCATTGTTCTCGGAATTCCGCTGACGTTTAAAAATGCTTCGGAACTCTTCCATTGTTCTCGGAATTCCGTTGAAGTTTAAAAATGCTTCGAAACTCTTCCATTGTTCTCGGAATTCTGCTGAAGTTTAAAAATGCTTTGAAACTCTTTCATTGTTCTCGGAATTCTGCTGAAGTTTAAAAATGCTTCAGAACTCTTCCATTGCTCTCGGAATTCCGCTGACGTTTAATAATGCTTCGCAACTCTTCCATTGTTCTCGGAATTCCGTTGAAGTTTAAAAATGGTTCGAAACTCTTCCATTGTTTTCGGAATTCTGCTGAAGTTTAAAAATGCTTCGGTACTCTTCCATTGTTCTCGGAATTCTGCTGAAGTTTAAAAATGCTTCAGAACTCTTCCATTGTTCTCAGAATTCCGCTGACGTTTAAAAATGCTTCGGTACTCTTCCATTGTTCTCGGAATTCCGCTGACATTTAAAAATGCTTCGGTACTCTTCCATTGTTTTCGGAATTCCGCTGACATATAAAAATGCTTCTGAAATCTTGCATTGTTCTCGGCATTCCGCTGACGTTTAAAAATGCTTCGGAACTCTTCAATTGTTCTCGGAATTCCGCTAACGTTTAAAAATGCTTCGGAACTCTTCCATTGTTCTCAGAATTCCGTTGAAGTTTAAAAATGCTTCGAAACTCTTCCATTGTTCTCGGAATTCCGCTGACATATAAAAATGCTTCGGAACTCTTCCATTGTTCTAGGAATTCTGCTGAAGTCTAAAGATTCATCTGAACTCTTTCATTATTCTCGGAATTCGTGTGAATTTTAAAAATGCTTCGGAACTCTTCTATTGTTCTCGGAATTCTGCTGAAGTTTAAAAATGCTTCGGAACTCTTCCATTGTTATCGGAATTCCGCTGAAGTTTAAAAATGCTTCGGAACTCTTCCATTGTTCTAGGAATTCTGCTGAAGTCTAAAGATTCATCTGAACTCTTTCATTATTCTCGGAATTCGTGTGAATTTTAAAAATGCTTCGGAACTCTTCTATTGTTCTCGGAATTCTGCTGAAGTTTAAAAATGCTTCGGAACTCTTCCATTTTTCTTGGAATTCTTCTGAAGTTTAAAAATGCTTCAGAACTCTTCCATTGTTCTCAGAATTCCGCTGACGTTTAAAAATGCTTCGGTACTCTTCCATTGTTCTCGGAATTCCGCTGACGTTTAAAAATGCTTCGGTACTCTTCCATTGTTCTCGGAATTCCGCTGACATATAAAAATGCTTCGGAAATCTTGCATTGTTCTCGGCATTCCGCTGACATTTAAAAATGCTTCGGAACTCTTCAATTGTTCTCGGAATTCTGCTGAACTTTTAAAATGCTTTGGAACTCTTCCATTGCTCTCGGAATTCGGGTGAAGTTTAAAAATGCTTCGGAACTCTTCTATTGTTCTCGGAATTCCGCTGAAGTTTAAAAATGCTTAAAATGTCTTCCATTGTTCTCGTAATTCTGCTCATGTTTAAAAATGCTTCGGAACTCTTCCATTGTTCTCGTAATTCCGCTGAAGTTTAAAAATGCTTCGGAACTCTTCCATTGTTCTCGGAATTCCGCTGACGTTTAAAAATGCTTAAAATCTCTTACATTGTTCTCGGAATTCTGCTGAAGTTTAAAAATGCTTCGGAACTCTTCCATTTTTCTTGGAATTCTGCTGAAGTTTAAAAATGCTTCAGAACTCTTCCATTGTTCTCAGAATTCCGCTGACGTTTAAAAATGCTTCGGTACTCTTCCATTGTTCTCGGAATTCTGCTGAAGTCTAAAAATTCATGTGAACTCTTCCATTATTCTCGGAATTCGTGTGAATTTTAAAAATGCTTCGGAACTCTTCTATTGTTCTCGGAATTCCGCTGAAATTTAAAAATGCTTAAAATCTCTTACATTGTTCTCGGAATTCCGCTGAAGTTTAAAAATGCTTCGGAACTCTTCCATTGTTCTCGGAATTCTGCTGAAGTTTAAAAATGCTTCAGAACTCTTCCATTGTTCTCAGAATTCCGCTGACGTTTAAAAATGCTTCGGAAATCTTCCATTGTTTTCAAAATTCCGCTGACGTTTAAAAATGCTTCAGAACTTTTCCATTGTTCTCCGAATTCTGCTGACGTTTAAAAATGCTTCGGAACTCTTCCATTGTTCTCGGAATTCCGCTGACATTTAAAAATGCTTCACAACTCTTCCATTGTTCTCGGAATTCCTCTGACTTTTAAAAATGCTTCGGAACTCTTCCATTGTTCTCCAAATTCCGCTGAAGTTTAAAAATGCTTCGGAACCCTTCCATTGTTCTCGGAATTCTGCTGACGCTTAAAAATGCTTCAGAACTCTTCCATTGTTCTCGGAATTCCGCTGGCGTTTAATAATGCTTCGCAACTCTTTCATTGTTCTCGGAATTCCGCTGAAGTTTAAAAATGCTTCGGAACTCTTCCATTGTTCTCGGAATTCCGTTGAAGTTTAAAAATGCTTCGAAACTCTTCCATTGTTCTCGGAATTCTGCTGAAGTTTAAAAATGCTTCGAAACTCTTCCATTGTTCTCGGAATTCCGCTGACGTTTAATAATGCTTCGCAACTCTTTCATTGTTCTCGGAATTCCGTTGAAGTTTAGAAATGCTTCGAAACTCTTCCATTGTTCTCGGAATTCTGCTGAAGTTTAAAAATGCTTTGAAACTCTTTCATTGTTCTCGGAATTCTGCTGAAGTTTAAAAATGCTTCAGAACTTTTCCATTGCTCTCGGAATTCCGCTGACGTTTAATAATGCTTCGCAACTCTTCCATTGTTCTCGGAATTCCGTTGAAGTTTAAAAATGGTTCGAAACTCTTCCATTGTTCTCGGAATTCTGCTGAAGTTTAAAAATGCTTCGGTACTCTTCCATTGTTCTCGGACTTCCGCTGACATATAAAAATGCTTCGGAAATCTTGCATTGTTCTCGGCATTCCGCTGACATTTAAAAATGCTTTGAAACTCTTTCATTGTTTTCTGAATTCCGCTGAAGTTTAAAAATGCTTCGGAACTCTTCCATTGTTCTAGGAATTCTGCTGAAGTCTAAAAATTCATCTGAACTCTTCCATTATTCTCGGAATTCTTGTGAATTTTAAAAATGCTTCGTAACTCTTCTATTGTTCTCGGAATTCCGCTGAAGTTTAAAAATGCTTAAAATCTCTTACATTGTTCTCGGAATTCCGCTGAAGTTTAAAAATGCTTCGGAACTCTTCCATTGTTCTCGGAATTCTTCTGAAGTTTAAAAATGCTTCAGAACTCTTCCATTGTTCTCAGAATTCCGCTGACGTTTAAAAATGCTTCGGTACTCTTCCATTGTTCTCGGAATTCCGCTGACATATAAAAATGCTTCTGAAATCTTGCATTGTTCTCGGCATTCCGCTGACGTTTAAAAATGCTTCGGAACTCTTCAATTGTTCTCGGAATTCTGCTGACGTTTAAAAATGCTTCGGAACTCTTCCATTGTTCTCGGAATTCCGTTCAAGTTTAAAAATGCTTCGAAACTCTTCCATTGTTCTCGGAATTCTGCTGAAGTTTAAAAATGCTTCAGAACTCTTCCATTGTTCTCGGAATTCCGCTGACGTTTAATAATGCTTCGCAACTCTTTCATTGTTCTCGGAATTCCGCTGACGTTTAAAAATGCTTCGGAACTCTTCCATTGTTCTCGGAATTCCGTTGATGTTTAAAAATGCTTCGAAACTCTTCCATTGTTCTCGGAATTCTGCTGAAGTTTAAAAATGCTTTGAAACTCTTTCATTGTTCTCGGAATTCTGCTGAAGTTTAAAAATGCTTCAGAACTCTTCCATTGCTCTCGGAATTCCGCTGACGTTTAATAATGCTTCGCAACTCTTCCATTGTTCTCGGAATTCCGTTGAAGTTTAAAAATGGTTCGAAACTCTTCCATTGTTCTCGGAATTCTGCTGAAGTTTAAAAATGCTTCGGTACTCTTCCATTGTTCTCGGACTTCCGCTGACATATAAAAATGCTTCGGAAATCTTGCATTGTTCTCGGCATTCCGCTGACATTTAAAAATGCTTTGAAACTCTTTCATTGTTCTCGGAATTCCGCTGAAGTTTAAAAATGCTTCGGAACTCTTCCATTGTTCTAGGAATTCTGCTGAAGTCTAAAAATTCTTCTGAACTCTTCCATTATTCTCGGAATTCTTGTGAATTTTAAAAATGCTTCGTAACTCTTCTATTGTTCTCGGAATTCCGCTGAAGTTTAAAAATGCTTAAAATCTCTTACATTGTTCTCGGAATTCCGCTGAAGTTTAAAAATGCTTCGGAACTCTTCCATTGTTCTCGGAATTCTGCTGAAGTTTAAAAATGCTTCAGAACTCTTCCATTGTTCTCAGAATTCCGCTGACGTTTAAAAATGCTTCGGTACTCTTCCATTGTTCTCGGAATTCCGCTGACATTTAAAAATGCTTCGGTACTCTTCCATTGTTCTCGGAATTCCGCTGACATATAAAAATGCTTCTGAAATCTTGCATTGTTCTCGGCATTCCGCTGACCTTTAAAAATGCTTCGGAACTCTTCAATTGTTCTCGGAATTCCGCTAACGTTTAAAAATGCTTCGGAACTCTTCCATTGTTCTCAGAATTCCGTTGAAGTTTAAAAATGCTTCGAAACTCTTCCATTGTTCTCGGAATTCTGCTGAAGTTTAAAAATGCTTCGAAACTCTTTCATTGTTCTCGGAATTCTGCTGAAGTTTAAAAATGCTTCAGAACTCTTCCATTGCTCTCGGAATTCCGCTGACGTTTAATAATGCTTCGCAACTCTTCCATTGTTCTCGGAATTCCGCTGACATATAAAAATGCTTCGGAACTCTTCCATTGTTCTAGGAATTCTGCTGAAGTCTAAAGATTCATCTGAACTCTTTCATTATTCTCGGAATTCGTGTGAATTTTAAAAATGCTTCGGAACTCTTCTATTGTTCTCGGAATTCTGCTGAAGTTTAAAAATGCTTCGGAACTCTTCCATTGTTATCGGAATTCCGCTGAAGTTTAAAAATGCTTCGGAACTCTTCCATTGTTCTAGGAATTCTGCTGAAGTCTAAAGATTCATCTGAACTCTTTCATTATTCTCGGAATTCGTGTGAATTTTAAAAATGCTTCGGAACTCTTCTATTGTTCTCGGAATTCTGCTGAAGTTTAAAAATGCTTCGGAACTCTTCCATTTTTCTTGGAATTCTTCTGAAGTTTAAAAATGCTTCAGAACTCTTCCATTGTTCTCAGAATTCCGCTGACGTTTAAAAATGCTTCGGTACTCTTCCATTGTTCTCGGAATTCCGCTGACGTTTAAAAATGCTTCGGTACTCTTCCATTGTTCTCGGAATTCCGCTGACATATAAAAATGCTTCGGAAATCTTGCATTGTTCTCGGCATTCCGCTGACATTTAAAAATGCTTCGGAACTCTTCAATTGTTCTCGGAATTCTGCTGAACTTTTAAAATGCTTTGGAACTCTTCCATTGCTCTCGGAATTCGGGTGAAGTTTAAAAATGCTTCGGAACTCTTCTATTGTTCTCGGAATTCCGCTGAAGTTTAAAAATGCTTAAAATGTCTTCCATTGTTCTCGTAATTCTGCTCATGTTTAAAAATGCTTCGGAACTCTTCCATTGTTCTCGGAATTCCGCTGACGTTTAAAAATGCTTAAAATCTCTTACATTGTTCTCGGAATTCTGCTGAAGTTTAAAAATGCTTCGGAACTCTTCCATTTTTCTTGGAATTCTGCTGAAGTTTAAAAATGCTTCAGAACTCTTCCATTGTTCTCAGAATTCCGCTGACGTTTAAAAATGCTTCGGTACTCTTCCATTGTTCTCGGAATTCTGCTGAAGTCTAAAAATTCATGTGAACTCTTCCATTATTCTCGGAATTCGTGTGAATTTTAAAAATGCTTCGGAACTCTTCTATTGTTCTCGGAATTCCGCTGAAATTTAAAAATGCTTAAAATCTCTTACATTGTTCTCGGAATTCCGCTGAAGTTTAAAAATGCTTCGGAACTCTTCCATTGTTCTCGGAATTCTGCTGAAGTTTAAAAATGCTTCAGAACTCTTCCATTGTTCTCAGAATTCCGCTGACGTTTAAAAATGCTTCGGAAATCTTCCATTGTTTTCAAAATTCCGCTGACGTTTAAAAATGCTTCAGAACTTTTCCATTGTTCTCCGAATTCTGCTGACGTTTAAAAATGCTTCGGAACTCTTCCATTGTTCTCGGAATTCCGCTGACATTTAAAAATGCTTCACAACTCTTCCATTGTTCTCGGAATTCCTCTGACTATTAAAAATGCTTCGGAACTCTTCCATTGTTCTCCAAATTCCGCTGAAGTTTAAAAATGCTTCGGAACCCTTCCATTGTTCTCGGAATTCTGCTGACGCTTAAAAATGCTTCAGAACTCTTCCATTGTTCTCGGAATTCCGCTGGCGTTTAATAATGCTTCGCAACTCTTTCATTGTTCTCGGAATTCCGCTGAAGTTTAAAAATGCTTCGGAACTCTTCCATTGTTCTCGGAATTCCGTTGAAGTTTAAAAATGCTTCGAAACTCTTCCATTGTTCTCGGAATTCTGCTGAAGTTTAAAAATGCTTCGAAACTCTTCCATTGTTCTCGGAATTCCGCTGACGTTTAATAATGCTTCGCAACTCTTTCATTGTTCTCGGAATTCCGTTGAAGTTTAGAAATGCTTCGAAACTCTTCCATTGTTCTCGGAATTCTGCTGAAGTTTAAAAATGCTTTGAAACTCTTTCATTGTTCTCGGAATTCTGCTGAAGTTTAAAAATGCTTCAGAACTTTTCCATTGCTCTCGGAATTCCGCTGACGTTTAATAATGCTTCGCAACTCTTCCATTGTTCTCGGAATTCCGTTGAAGTTTAAAAATGGTTCGAAACTCTTCCATTGTTCTCGGAATTCTGCTGAAGTTTAAAAATGCTTCGGTACTCTTCCATTGTTCTCGGACTTCCGCTGACATATAAAAATGCTTCGGAAATCTTGCATTGTTCTCGGCATTCCGCTGACATTTAAAAATGCTTTGAAACTCTTTCATTGTTCTCTGAATTCCGCTGAAGTTTAAAAATGCTTCGGAACTCTTCCATTGTTCTAGGAATTCTGCTGAAGTCTAAAAATTCATCTGAACTCTTCCATTATTCTCGGAATTCTTGTGAATTTTAAAAATGCTTCGTAACTCTTCTATTGTTCTCGGAATTCCGCTGAAGTTTAAAAATGCTTAAAATCTCTTACATTGTTCTCGGAATTCCGCTGAAGTTTAAAAATGCTTCGGAACTCTTCCATTGTTCTCGGAATTCTGCTGAAGTTTAAAAATGCTTCAGAACTCTTCCATTGTTCTCAGAATTCCGCTGACGTTTAAAAATGCTTCGGTACTCTTCCATTGTTCTCGGAATTCCGCTGACATATAAAAATGCTTCTGAAATCTTGCATTGTTCTCGGCATTCCGCTGACGTTTAAAAATGCTTCGGAACTCTTCAATTGTTCTCGGAATTCTGCTGACGTTTAAAAATGCTTCGGAACTCTTCCATTGTTCTCGGAATTCCGTTGAAGTTTAAAAATGCTTCGAAACTCTTCCATTGTTCTCGGAATTCTGCTGAAGTTTAAAAATGCTTCAGAACTCTTCCATTGTTCTCGGAATTCCGCTGACGTTTAATAATGCTTCGCAACTCTTTCATTGTTCTCGGAATTCCGCTGACGTTTAAAAATGCTTCGGAACTCTTCCATTGTTCTCGGAATTCCGTTGATGTTTAAAAATGCTTCGAAACTCTTCCATTGTTCTCGGAATTCTGCTGAAGTTTAAAAATGCTTTGAAACTCTTTCATTGTTCTCGGAATTCTGCTGAAGTTTAAAAATGCTTCAGAACTCTTCCATTGCTCTCGGAATTCCGCTGACGTTTAATAATGCTTCGCAACTCTTCCATTGTTCTCGGAATTCCGTTGAAGTTTAAAAATGGTTCGAAACTCTTCCATTGTTCTCGGAATTCTGCTGAAGTTTAAAAATGCTTCGGTACTCTTCCATTGTTCTCGGACTTCCGCTGACATATAAAAATGCTTCGGAAATCTTGCATTGTTCTCGGCATTCCGCTGACATTTAAAAATGCTTTGAAACTCTTTCATTGTTCTCGGAATTCCGCTGAAGTTTAAAAATGCTTCGGAACTCTTCCATTGTTCTAGGAATTCTGCTGAAGTCTAAAAATTCTTCTGAACTCTTCCATTATTCTCGGAATTCTTGTGAATTTTAAAAATGCTTCGTAACTCTTCTATTGTTCTCGGAATTCCGCTGAAGTTTAAAAATGCTTAAAATCTCTTACATTGTTCTCGGAATTCCGCTGAAGTTTAAAAATGCTTCGGAACTCTTCCATTGTTCTCGGAATTCTGCTGAAGTTTAAAAATGCTTCAGAACTCTTCCATTGTTCTCAGAATTCCGCTGACGTTTAAAAATGCTTCGGTACTCTTCCATTGTTCTCGGAATTCCGCTGACATTTAAAAATGCTTCGGTACTCTTCCATTGTTCTCGGAATTCCGCTGACATATAAAAATGCTTCTGAAATCTTGCATTGTTCTCGGCATTCCGCTGACGTTTAAAAATGCTTCGGAACTCTTCAATTGTTCTCGGAATTCCGCTAACGTTTAAAAATGCTTCGGAACTCTTCCATTGTTCTCAGAATTCCGTTGAAGTTTAAAAATGCTTCGAAACTCTTCCATTGTTCTCGGAATTCTGCTGAAGTTTAAAAATGCTTCGAAACTCTTTCATTGTTCTCGGAATTCTGCTGAAGTTTAAAAATGCTTCAGAACTCTTCCATTGCTCTCGGAATTCCGCTGACGTTTAATAATGCTTCGCAACTCTTCCATTGTTCTCGGAATTCCGCTGACATATAAAAATGCTTCGGAACTCTTCCATTGTTCTAGGAATTCTGCTGAAGTCTAAAGATTCATCTGAACTCTTTCATTATTCTCGGAATTCGTGTGAATTTTAAAAATGCTTCGGAACTCTTCTATTGTTCTCGGAATTCTGCTGAAGTTTAAAAATGCTTCGGAACTCTTCCATTGTTATCGGAATTCCGCTGAAGTTTAAAAATGCTTCGGAACTCTTCCATTGTTCTAGGAATTCTGCTGAAGTCTAAAGATTCATCTGAACTCTTTCATTATTCTCGGAATTCGTGTGAATTTTAAAAATGCTTCGGAACTCTTCTATTGTTCTCGGAATTCTGCTGAAGTTTAAAAATGCTTCGGAACTCTTCCATTTTTCTTGGAATTCTTCTGAAGTTTAAAAATGCTTCAGAACTCTTCCATTGTTCTCAGAATTCCGCTGACGTTTAAAAATGCTTCGGTACTCTTCCATTGTTCTCGGAATTCCGCTGACGTTTAAAAATGCTTCGGTACTCTTCCATTGTTCTCGGAATTCCGCTGACATATAAAAATGCTTCGGAAATCTTGCATTGTTCTCGGCATTCCGCTGACATTTAAAAATGCTTCGGAACTCTTCAATTGTTCTCGGAATTCTGCTGAACTTTTAAAATGCTTTGGAACTCTTCCATTGCTCTCGGAATTCGGGTGAAGTTTAAAAATGCTTCGGAACTCTTCTATTGTTCTCGGAATTCCGCTGAAGTTTAAAAATGCTTAAAATGTCTTCCATTGTTCTCGTAATTCTGCTCATGTTTAAAAATGCTTCGGAACTCTTCCATTGTTCTCGGAATTCCGCTGACGTTTAAAAATGCTTAAAATCTCTTACATTGTTCTCGGAATTCTGCTGAAGTTTAAAAATGCTTCGGAACTCTTCCATTTTTCTTGGAATTCTGCTGAAGTTTAAAAATGCTTCAGAACTCTTCCATTGTTCTCAGAATTCCGCTGACGTTTAAAAATGCTTCGGTACTCTTCCATTGTTCTCGGAATTCTGCTGAAGTCTAAAAATTCATGTGAACTCTTCCATTATTCTCGGAATTCGTGTGAATTTTAAAAATGCTTCGGAACTCTTCTATTGTTCTCGGAATTCCGCTGAAATTTAAAAATGCTTAAAATCTCTTACATTGTTCTCGGAATTCCGCTGAAGTTTAAAAATGCTTCGGAACTCTTCCATTGTTCTCGGAATTCTGCTGAAGTTTAAAAATGCTTCAGAACTCTTCCATTGTTCTCAGAATTCCGCTGACGTTTAAAAATGCTTCGGAAATCTTCCATTGTTTTCAAAATTCCGCTGACGTTTAAAAATGCTTCAGAACTTTTCCATTGTTCTCCGAATTCTGCTGACGTTTAAAAATGCTTCGGAACTCTTCCATTGTTCTCGGAATTCCGCTGACATTTAAAAATGCTTCACAACTCTTCCATTGTTCTCGGAATTCCTCTGACTATTAAAAATGCTTCGGAACTCTTCCATTGTTCTCCAAATTCCGCTGAAGTTTAAAAATGCTTCGGAACCCTTCCATTGTTCTCGGAATTCTGCTGACGCTTAAAAATGCTTCAGAACTCTTCCATTGTTCTCGGAATTCCGCTGGCGTTTAATAATGCTTCGCAACTCTTTCATTGTTCTCGGAATTCCGCTGAAGTTTAAAAATGCTTCGCAACTCTTTCATTGTTCTCGGAATTCCGCTGAAGTTTAAAAATGCTTCGAAACTCTTCCATTGTTCTCGGAATTCCGCTGACGTTTAATAATGCTTCGCAACTCTTTCATTGTTCTCGGAATTCCGTTGAAGTTTAGAAATGCTTCGAAACTCTTCCATTGTTCTCGGAATTCTGCTGAAGTTTAAAAATGCTTTGAAACTCTTTCATTGTTCTCGGAATTCTGCTGAAGTTTAAAAATGCTTCAGAACTTTTCCATTGCTCTCGGAATTCCGCTGACGTTTAATAATGCTTCGCAACTCTTCCATTGTTCTCGGAATTCCGTTGAAGTTTAAAAATGGTTCGAAACTCTTCCATTGTTCTCGGAATTCTGCTGAAGTTTAAAAATGCTTCGGTACTCTTCCATTGTTCTCGGACTTCCGCTGACATATAAAAATGCTTCGGAAATCTTGCATTGTTCTCGGCATTCCGCTGACATTTAAAAATGCTTTGAAACTCTTTCATTGTTCTCTGAATTCCGCTGAAGTTTAAAAATGCTTCGGAACTCTTCCATTGTTCTAGGAATTCTGCTGAAGTCTAAAAATTCATCTGAACTCTTCCATTATTCTCGGAATTCTTGTGAATTTTAAAAATGCTTCGTAACTCTTCTATTGTTCTCGGAATTCCGCTGAAGTTTAAAAATGCTTAAAATCTCTTACATTGTTCTCGGAATTCCGCTGAAGTTTAAAAATGCTTCGGAACTCTTCCATTGTTCTCGGAATTCTGCTGAAGTTTAAAAATGCTTCAGAACTCTTCCATTGTTCTCAGAATTCCGCTGACGTTTAAAAATGCTTCGGTACTCTTCCATTGTTCTCGGAATTCCGCTGACATATAAAAATGCTTCTGAAATCTTGCATTGTTCTCGGCATTCCGCTGACGTTTAAAAATGCTTCGGAACTCTTCAATTGTTCTCGGAATTCTGCTGACGTTTAAAAATGCTTCGGAACTCTTCCATTGTTCTCGGAATTCCGTTGAAGTTTAAAAATGCTTCGAAACTCTTCCATTGTTCTCGGAATTCTGCTGAAGTTTAAAAATGCTTCAGAACTCTTCCATTGTTCTCGGAATTCCGCTGACGTTTAATAATGCTTCGCAACTCTTTCATTGTTCTCGGAATTCCGCTGACGTTTAAAAATGCTTCGGAACTCTTCCATTGTTCTCGGAATTCCGTTGATGTTTAAAAATGCTTCGAAACTCTTCCATTGTTCTCGGAATTCTGCTGAAGTTTAAAAATGCTTTGAAACTCTTTCATTGTTCTCGGAATTCTGCTGAAGTTTAAAAATGCTTCAGAACTCTTCCATTGCTCTCGGAATTCCGCTGACGTTTAATAATGCTTCGCAACTCTTCCATTGTTCTCGGAATTCCGTTGAAGTTTAAAAATGGTTCGAAACTCTTCCATTGTTCTCGGAATTCTGCTGAAGTTTAAAAATGCTTCGGTACTCTTCCATTGTTCTCGGACTTCCGCTGACATATAAAAATGCTTCGGAAATCTTGCATTGTTCTCGGCATTCCGCTGACATTTAAAAATGCTTTGAAACTCTTTCATTGTTCTCGGAATTCCGCTGAAGTTTAAAAATGCTTCGGAACTCTTCCATTGTTCTAGGAATTCTGCTGAAGTCTAAAAATTCTTCTGAACTCTTCCATTATTCTCGGAATTCTTGTGAATTTTAAAAATGCTTCGTAACTCTTCTATTGTTCTCGGAATTCCGCTGAAGTTTAAAAATGCTTAAAATCTCTTACATTGTTCTCGGAATTCCGCTGAAGTTTAAAAATGCTTCGGAACTCTTCCATTGTTCTCGGAATTCTGCTGAAGTTTAAAAATGCTTCAGAACTCTTCCATTGTTCTCAGAATTCCGCTGACGTTTAAAAATGCTTCGGTACTCTTCCATTGTTCTCGGAATTCCGCTGACATTTAAAAATGCTTCGGTACTCTTCCATTGTTCTCGGAATTCCGCTGACATATAAAAATGCTTCTGAAATCTTGCATTGTTCTCGGCATTCCGCTGACGTTTAAAAATGCTTCGGAACTCTTCAATTGTTCTCGGAATTCCGCTAACGTTTAAAAATGCTTCGGAACTCTTCCATTGTTCTCAGAATTCCGTTGAAGTTTAAAAATGCTTCGAAACTCTTCCATTGTTCTCGGAATTCTGCTGAAGTTTAAAAATGCTTCGAAACTCTTTCATTGTTCTCGGAATTCTGCTGAAGTTTAAAAATGCTTCAGAACTCTTCCATTGCTCTCGGAATTCCGCTGACGTTTAATAATGCTTCGCAACTCTTCCATTGTTCTCGGAATTCCGCTGACATATAAAAATGCTTCGGAACTCTTCCATTGTTCTAGGAATTCTGCTGAAGTCTAAAGATTCATCTGAACTCTTTCATTATTCTCGGAATTCGTGTGAATTTTAAAAATGCTTCGGAACTCTTCTATTGTTCTCGGAATTCTGCTGAAGTTTAAAAATGCTTCGGAACTCTTCCATTGTTATCGGAATTCCGCTGAAGTTTAAAAATGCTTCGGAACTCTTCCATTGTTCTAGGAATTCTGCTGAAGTCTAAAGATTCATCTGAACTCTTTCATTATTCTCGGAATTCGTGTGAATTTTAAAAATGCTTCGGAACTCTTCTATTGTTCTCGGAATTCTGCTGAAGTTTAAAAATGCTTCGGAACTCTTCCATTTTTCTTGGAATTCTTCTGAAGTTTAAAAATGCTTCAGAACTCTTCCATTGTTCTCAGAATTCCGCTGACGTTTAAAAATGCTTCGGTACTCTTCCATTGTTCTCGGAATTCCGCTGACGTTTAAAAATGCTTCGGTACTCTTCCATTGTTCTCGGAATTCCGCTGACATATAAAAATGCTTCGGAAATCTTGCATTGTTCTCGGCATTCCGCTGACATTTAAAAATGCTTCGGAACTCTTCAATTGTTCTCGGAATTCTGCTGAACTTTTAAAATGCTTTGGAACTCTTCCATTGCTCTCGGAATTCGGGTGAAGTTTAAAAATGCTTCGGAACTCTTCTACTGTTCTCGGAATTCCGCTGAAGTTTAAAAATGCTTAAAATGTCTTCCATTGTTCTCGTAATTCTGCTCATGTTTAAAAATGCTTCGGAACTCTTCCATTGTTCTCGTAATTCCGCTGAAGTTTAAAAATGCTTCGGAACTCTTCCATTGTTCTCGGAATTCCGCTGACGTTTAAAAATGCTTAAAATCTCTTACATTGTTCTCGGAATTCTGCTGAAGTTTAAAAATGCTTCGGAACTCTTCCATTTTTCTTGGAATTCTGCTGAAGTTTAAAAATGCTTCAGAACTCTTCCATTGTTCTCAGAATTCCGCTGACGTTTAAAAATGCTTCGGTACTCTTCCATTGTTCTCGGAATTCTGCTGAAGTCTAAAAATTCATGTGAACTCTTCCATTATTCTCGGAATTCGTGTGAATTTTAAAAATGCTTCGGAACTCTTCTATTGTTCTCGGAATTCCGCTGAAATTTAAAAATGCTTAAAATCTCTTACATTGTTCTCGGAATTCCGCTGAAGTTTAAAAATGCTTCGGAACTCTTCCATTGTTCTCAGAATTCTGCTGAAGTTTAAAAATGCTTCAGAACTCTTCCATTGTTCTCAGAATTCCGCTGACGTTTAAAAATGCTTCGGAAATCTTCCATTGTTTTCAAAATTCCGCTGACGTTTAAAAATGCTTCAGAACTTTTCCATTGTTCTCCGAATTCTGCTGACGTTTAAAAATGCTTCGGAACTCTTCCATTGTTCTCGGAATTCCGCTGACATTTAAAAATGCTTCACAACTCTTCCATTGTTCTCGGAATTCCTCTGACTTTTAAAAATGCTTCGGAACTCTTCCATTGTTCTCCAAATTCCGCTGAAGTTTAAAAATGCTTCGGAACCCTTCCATTGTTCTCGGAATTCTGCTGACGCTTAAAAATGCTTCAGAACTCTTCCATTGTTCTCGGAATTCCGCTGGCGTTTAATAATGCTTCGCAACTCTTTCATTGTTCTCGGAATTCCGCTGAAGTTTAAAAATGCTTCGGAACTCTTCCATTGTTCTCGGAATTCCGTTGAAGTTTAAAAATGCTTCGAAACTCTTCCATTGTTCTCGGAATTCTGCTGAAGTTTAAAAATGCTTCGAAACTCTTCCATTGTTCTCGGAATTCTGCTGAAGTTTAAAAATGCTTCAGAACTCTTCCATTGTTCTCGGAATTCCGCTGACGTTTAATAATGCTTCGCAACTCTTTCATTGTTCTCGGAATTCCGTTGAAGTTTAGAAATGCTTCGAAACTCTTCCATTGTTCTCGGAATTCTGCTGAAGTTTAAAAATGCTTTGAAACTCTTTCATTGTTCTCGGAATTCTGCTGAAGTTTAAAAATGCTTCAGAACTTTTCCATTGCTCTCGGAATTCCGCTGACGTTTAATAATGCTTCGCAACTCTTCCATTGTTCTCGGAATTCCGTTGAAGTTTAAAAATGGTTCGAAACTCTTCCATTGTTCTCGGAATTCTGCTGAAGTTTAAAAATGCTTCGGTACTCTTCCATTGTTCTCGGACTTCCGCTGACATATAAAAATGCTTCGGAAATCTTGCATTGTTCTCGGCATTCCGCTGACATTTAAAAATGCTTTGAAACTCTTTCATTGTTCTCTGAATTCCGCTGAAGTTTAAAAATGCTTCGGAACTCTTCCATTGTTCTAGGAATTCTGCTGAAGTCTAAAAATTCATCTGAACTCTTCCATTATTCTCGGAATTCTTGTGAATTTTAAAAATGCTTCGTAACTCTTCTATTGTTCTCGGAATTCCGCTGAAGTTTAAAAATGCTTAAAATCTCTTACATTGTTCTCGGAATTCCGCTGAAGTTTAAAAATGCTTCGGAACTCTTCCATTGTTCTCGGAATTCTGCTGAAGTTTAAAAATGCTTCAGAACTCTTCCATTGTTCTCAGAATTCCGCTGACGTTTAAAAATGCTTCGGTACTCTTCCATTGTTCTCGGAATTCCGCTGACATATAAAAATGCTTCTGAAATCTTGCATTGTTCTCGGCATTCCGCTGACGTTTAAAAATGCTTCGGAACTCTTCAATTGTTCTCGGAATTCTGCTGACGTTTAAAAATGCTTCGGAACTCTTCCATTGTTCTCGGAATTACGTTGAAGTTTAAAAATGCTTCGAAACTCTTCCATTGTTCTCGGAATTCTGCTGAAGTTTAAAAATGCTTCAGAACTCTTCCATTGTTCTCGGAATTCCGCTGACGTTTAATAATGCTTCGCAACTCTTTCATTGTTCTCGGAATTCCGCTGACGTTTAAAAATGCTTCGGAACTCTTCCATTGTTCTCGGAATTCCGTTGATGTTTAAAAATGCTTCGAAACTCTTCCATTGTTCTCGGAATTCTGCTGAAGTTTAAAAATGCTTTGAAACTCTTTCATTGTTCTCGGAATTCTGCTGAAGTTTAAAAATGCTTCAGAACTCTTCCATTGCTCTCGGAATTCCGCTGACGTTTAATAATGCTTCGCAACTCTTCCATTGTTCTCGGAATTCCGTTGAAGTTTAAAAATGGTTCGAAACTCTTCCATTGTTCTCGGAATTCTGCTGAAGTTTAAAAATGCTTCGGTACTCTTCCATTGTTCTCGGACTTCCGCTGACATATAAAAATGCTTCGGAAATCTTGCATTGTTCTCGGCATTCCGCTGACATTTAAAAATGCTTTGAAACTCTTTCATTGTTCTCGGAATTCCGCTGAAGTTTAAAAATGCTTCGGAACTCTTCCATTGTTCTAGGAATTCTGCTGAAGTCTAAAAATTCTTCTGAACTCTTCCATTATTCTCGGAATTCTTGTGAATTTTAAAAATGCTTCGTAACTCTTCTATTGTTCTCGGAATTCCGCTGAAGTTTAAAAATGCTTAAAATCTCTTACATTGTTCTCGGAATTCCGCTGAAGTTTAAAAATGCTTCGGAACTCTTCCATTGTTCTCGGAATTCTGCTGAAGTTTAAAAATGCTTCAGAACTCTTCCATTGTTCTCAGAATTCCGCTGACGTTTAAAAATGCTTCGGTACTCTTCCATTGTTCTCGGAATTCCGCTGACATTTAAAAATGCTTCGGTACTCTTCCATTGTTCTCGGAATTCCGCTGACATATAAAAATGCTTCTGAAATCTTGCATTGTTCTCGGCATTCCGCTGACGTTTAAAAATGCTTCGAAACTCTTCAATTGTTCTCGGAATTCCGCTAACGTTTAAAAATGCTTCGGAACTCTTCCATTGTTCTCAGAATTCCGTTGAAGTTTAAAAATGCTTCGAAACTCTTCCATTGTTCTCGGAATTCTGCTGAAGTTTAAAAATGCTTCGAAACTCTTTCATTGTTCTCGGAATTCTGCTGAAGTTTAAAAATGCTTCAGAACTCTTCCATTGCTCTCGGAATTCCGCTGACGTTTAATAATGCTTCGCAACTCTTCCATTGTTCTCGGAATTCCGCTGACATATAAAAATGCTTCGGAACTCTTCCATTGTTCTAGGAATTCTGCTGAAGTCTAAAGATTCATCTGAACTCTTTCATTATTCTCGGAATTCGTGTGAATTTTAAAAATGCTTCGGAACTCTTCTATTGTTCTCGGAATTCTGCTGAAGTTTAAAAATGCTTCGGAACTCTTCCATTGTTATCGGAATTCCGCTGAAGTTTAAAAATGCTTCGGAACTCTTCCATTGTTCTAGGAATTCTGCTGAAGTCTAAAGATTCATCTGAACTCTTTCATTATTCTCGGAATTCGTGTGAATTTTAAAAATGCTTCGGAACTCTTCTATTGTTCTCGGAATTCTGCTGAAGTTTAAAAATGCTTCGGAACTCTTCCATTTTTCTTGGAATTCTTCTGAAGTTTAAAAATGCTTCAGAACTCTTCCATTGTTCTCAGAATTCCGCTGACGTTTAAAAATGCTTCGGTACTCTTCCATTGTTCTCGGAATTCCGCTGACGTTTAAAAATGCTTCGGTACTCTTCCATTGTTCTCGGAATTCCGCTGACATATAAAAATGCTTCGGAAATCTTGCATTGTTCTCGGCATTCCGCTGACATTTAAAAATGCTTCGGAACTCTTCAATTGTTCTCGGAATTCTGCTGAACTTTTAAAATGCTTTGGAACTCTTCCATTGCTCTCGGAATTCGGGTGAAGTTTAAAAATGCTTCGGAACTCTTCTATTGTTCTCGGAATTCCGCTGAAGTTTAAAAATGCTTAAAATGTCTTCCATTGTTCTCGTAATTCTGCTCATGTTTAAAAATGCTTCGGAACTCTTCCATTGTTCTCGTAATTCCGCTGAAGTTTAAAAATGCTTCGGAACTCTTCCATTGTTCTCGGAATTCCGCTGACGTTTAAAAATGCTTAAAATCTCTTACATTGTTCTCGGAATTCTGCTGAAGTTTAAAAATGCTTCGGAACTCTTCCATTTTTCTTGGAATTCTGCTGAAGTTTAAAAATGCTTCAGAACTCTTCCATTGTTCTCAGAATTCCGCTGACGTTTAAAAATGCTTCGGTACTCTTCCATTGTTCTCGGAATTCTGCTGAAGTCTAAAAATTCATGTGAACTCTTCCATTATTCTCGGAATTCGTGTGAATTTTAAAAATGCTTCGGAACTCTTCTATTGTTCTCGGAATTCCGCTGAAATTTAAAAATGCTTAAAATCTCTTACATTGTTCTCGGAATTCCGCTGAAGTTTAAAAATGCTTCGGAACTCTTCCATTGTTCTCAGAATTCTGCTGAAGTTTAAAAATGCTTCAGAACTCTTCCATTGTTCTCAGAATTCCGCTGACGTTTAAAAATGCTTCGGAAATCTTCCATTGTTTTCAAAATTCCGCTGACGTTTAAAAATGCTTCAGAACTTTTCCATTGTTCTCCGAATTCTGCTGACGTTTAAAAATGCTTCGGAACTCTTCCATTGTTCTCGGAATTCCGCTGACATTTAAAAATGCTTCACAACTCTTCCATTGTTCTCGGAATTCCTCTGACTTTTAAAAATGCTTCGGAACTCTTCCATTGTTCTCCAAATTCCGCTGAAGTTTAAAAATGCTTCGGAACCCTTCCATTGTTCTCGGAATTCTGCTGACGCTTAAAAATGCTTCAGAACTCTTCCATTGTTCTCGGAATTCCGCTGGCGTTTAATAATGCTTCGCAACTCTTTCATTGTTCTCGGAATTCCGCTGAAGTTTAAAAATGCTTCGGAACTCTTCCATTGTTCTCGGAATTCCGTTGAAGTTTAAAAATGCTTCGAAACTCTTCCATTGTTCTCGGAATTCTGCTGAAGTTTAAAAATGCTTCGAAACTCTTCCATTGTTCTCGGAATTCTGCTGAAGTTTAAAAATGCTTCAGAACTCTTCCATTGTTCTCGGAATTCCGCTGACGTTTAATAATGCTTCGCAACTCTTTCATTGTTCTCGGAATTCCGTTGAAGTTTAGAAATGCTTCGAAACTCTTCCATTGTTCTCGGAATTCTGCTGAAGTTTAAAAATGCTTTGAAACTCTTTCATTGTTCTCGGAATTCTGCTGAAGTTTAAAAATGCTTCAGAACTTTTCCATTGCTCTCGGAATTCCGCTGACGTTTAATAATGCTTCGCAACTCTTCCATTGTTCTCGGAATTCCGTTGAAGTTTAAAAATGGTTCGAAACTCTTCCATTGTTCTCGGAATTCTGCTGAAGTTTAAAAATGCTTCGGTACTCTTCCATTGTTCTCGGACTTCCGCTGACATATAAAAATGCTTCGGAAATCTTGCATTGTTCTCGGCATTCCGCTGACATTTAAAAATGCTTTGAAACTCTTTCATTGTTCTCGGAATTCCGCTGAAGTTTAAAAATGCTTCGGAACTCTTCCATTGTTCTAGGAATTCTGCTGAAGTCTAAAAATTCATCTGAACTCTTCCATTATTCTCGGAATTCTTGTGAATTTTAAAAATGCTTCGTAACTCTTCTATTGTTCTCGGAATTCCGCTGAAGTTTAAAAATGCTTAAAATCTCTTACATTGTTCTCGGAATTCCGCTGAAGTTTAAAAATGCTTCGGAACTCTTCCATTGTTCTCGGAATTCTGCTGAAGTTTAAAAATGCTTCAGAACTCTTCCATTGTTCTCAGAATTCCGCTGACGTTTAAAAATGCTTCGGTACTCTTCCATTGTTCTCGGAATTCCGCTGACATATAAAAATGCTTCTGAAATCTTGCATTGTTCTCGGCATTCCGCTGACGTTTAAAAATGCTTCGGAACTCTTCAATTGTTCTCGGAATTCCGCTGACGTTTAAAAATGCTTCGGAACTCTACCATTGTTCTCAGAATTCCGTTGAAGTTTAAAAATGCTTCGAAACTCTTCCATTGTTCTCGGAATTCTGCTGAAGTTTAAAAATGCTTCGAAACTCTTTCATTGTTCTCGGAACTCTGCTGAAGTTTAAAAATGCTTCAGAACTCTTCCATTGCTCTCGGAATTCCGCTGACGTTTAATAATGCTTCGCAACTCTTCCATTGTTCTCGGAATTCCGCTGACATATAAAAATGCTTCGGAAATCTTGCATTGTTCTCGGCATTCCGCTGACATTTAAAAATGCTTCGGAACTCTTCAATTGTTCTCGGAATTCTGCTGAACTTTTAAAATGCTTTGGAACTCTTCCATTGCTCTCGGAATTCGGGTGAAGTTTAAAAATGCTTCGGAAATCTTCTATTGTTCTCGGAATTCCGCTGAAGTTTAAAAATGCTTAAAATCTCTTCCATTGTTCTCGTAATTCTGCTCATGTTTAAAAATGCTTCGGAACTCATCCATTGTTCTCGTAATTCCGCTGAAGTTTAAAAATGGTTCGGAACTCTTCCATTGTTCTCGGAATTCCGATGACGTTTTAAAATGCTTCGGTACTCTTCCATTGTTCTCGGAATTCCGCTGACGTTTAAAAATGCTTCGGAACTCTTCCATTTTTCTCGGAATTCTGCTGAAGTTTAAAAATGCTTCAGAACTCTTCCATTGTTCTCAGAATTCTGCTGACGTTTAAAAATGCTTCGGTACTCTTCCATTGTTCTGGGAATTCTGCTGAAGTTTAAAAATGCTTCAGTACTCTTCCATTGTTCTTGGAATTCCGCTGACATATAAAAATGCTTCGGAAATCTTGCATTGTTCTCGGCATTCCGCTGACATTTAAAAATGCTTCGGAACTCTTCAATTGTTCTCGGAATTCTGCTGAACTTTTAAAATGCTTTGGAACTCTTCCATTGCACTCGGAATTCGGGTGAAGTTTAAAAATGCTTCGGAACTCTTCTATTGTTCTCGGAATTCCGCTGAAGTTTAAAAATGCTTAAAATCTCTTCCATTGTTCTCGTAATTCTGCTCATGTTTAAAAATGCTTCGGAACTCATCCATTGTTCTCGTAATTCCACTGAAGTTTAAAAATGGTTCGGAACTCTTCCATTGTTCTCGGAATTCCGATGACGTTTTAAAATGCTTCGGTACTCTTCCATTGTTCTCGGAATTCCGCTGACGTTTAAAAATGCTTCGGAACTCTTCCATTGTTATCGGAATTCCGCTGAAGTTTAAAAATGCTTCGGAACTCTTCCATTGTTCTAGGAATGCTGCTGAAGTCTAAAAATTCATCTGAACTCTTTCATTATTCTCGGAATTCGTGTGAATTTTAAAAATGCTTCGGAACTCTTCTATTGTTCTCGGAATTCCGCTGAAGTTTAAAAATTCTTAAAATCTCTTACATTGTTCTCGGAATTCCGCTGAAGTTTAAAAATGCTTCGGAACTCTTCCATTTTTCTCGGAATTCTGCTGAAGTTTAAAAATGCTTCAGAACTCTTCCATTGTTCTCAGAATTCTGCTGACGTTTAAAAATGCTTCGGTACTCTTCCATTGTTCTGGGAATTCTGCTGAAGTTTAAAAATGCTTCGGTACTCTTCCATTGTTCTCGGAATTCCGCTGACATATAAAAATGCTTCGGAAATCTTGCATTGTTCTCGGCATTCCGCTGACATTTAAAAATGCTTCGGAACTCTTCAATTGTTCTCGGAATTCTGCTGAACTTTTAAAATGCTTTGGAACTCTTCCATTGCTCTCGGAATTCGGGTGAAGTTTAAAAATGCTTCGGAACTCTTCTATTGTTCTCGGAATTCCGCTGAAGTTTAAAAATGCTTAAAATCTCTTCCATTGTTCTCGTAATTCTGCTCATGTTTAAAAATGCTTCGGAACTCTTCCATTGTTATCGGAATTCCGATGACGTTTTAAAATGCTTCGGTACTCTTCCATTGTTCTCGGAATTCCGCTGACGTTTAAAAATGCTTTGGAACTCTTCCATTGCTCTCGGAATTCGGGTGAAGTTTAAAAATGCTTCGGAACTCTTCTATTGTTCTCGGAATTCCGCTGAAGTTTAAAAATGCTTAAAATCTCTTCCATTGTTATCGGAATTCCGCTGAAGTTTAAAAATGCTTCGGAACTCTTCCATTGTTATCGGAATTCCGATGACGTTTTAAAATGCTTCGGTACTCTTCCATTGTTCTCGGAATTCCGCTGACGTTTAAAAATGCTTCGGAACTCTTCCATTGTTATCGGAATTCCGCTGAAGTTTAAAAATGCTTCGGAACTCTTCCATTGTTCTAGGAATTCTGCTGAAGTCTAAAAATTCATCTGAACTCTTTCATTATTCTCGGAATTCGTGTGAATTTTAAAAATGCTTCGGAACTCTTCTATCGTTCTCGGAATTCCGCTGAAGTTTAAAAATGCTTAAAATCTCTTACATTGTTCTCGGAATTCTGCTGAAGTTTAAAAATGCTTCGGAACTCTTCCATTTTTCTTGGAATTCTTCTGAAGTTTAAAAATGCTTCAGAACTCTTCCACTGTTCTCAGAATTCCGCTGACGTTTAAAAATGCTTCGGTACTCTTCCATTGTTCTCGGAATTCCGCTGACGTTTAAAAATGCTTCGGTACTCTTCCATTGTTCTCGGAATTCCGCTGACATATAAAAATGCTTCGGAAATCTTGCATTGTTCTCGGCATTCCGCTGACATTTAAAAATGATTCGGAACTCTTCAATTGTTCTCGGAATTCTGCTGAACTTTTAAAATGCTTTGGAACTCTTCCATTGCTCTCGGAATTCGGGTGAAGTTTAAAAATGCTTCGGAACTCTTCTATTGTTCTCGGAATTCCGCTGAAGTTTAAAAATGCTTAAAATCTCTTCCATTGTTCTCGTAATTCTGCTCATGTTTAAAAATGCTTCGGAACTCTTCCATTGTTCTCGTAATTCCGCTGAAGTTTAAAAATGCTTCGGAACTCTTCCATTGTTCTCGGAATTCCGCTGACGTTTAAAAATGCTTCACAACTCTTCCATTGTTCTCGGAATTCCGCTGACTTTTAAAAATGCTTCGGAACTCTTCCATTGTTCTCCAAATTTCGCTGAAGTTTAAAAATGCTTCGGAACCCTTCCATTGTTCTCGGAATTCTGCTGAAGTTTAAAAATGCTTCAGAACTCTTCCATTGTTCTCAGAATTCCGCTGACGTTTAAAAATGCTTCGGAAATCTTCCATTGTTTTCAAAATTCCGCTGACGCTTAAAAATGCTTCAGAACTCTTCCATTGTTCTCGGAATTCCGCTGACGTTTAATAATGCTTCGCAACTCTTTCATTGTTCTCGGAATTCCGCTGACGTTTAAAAATGCTTCGGAACTCTTCCATTGTTTTCGGAATTCCGTTGAAGTTTAAAAATGCTTCGAAACTCTTCCATTGTTCTCGGAATTCTGCTGAAGTTTAAAAATGCTTCGAAACTCTTTCATTGTTCTCGGAATTCTGCTGAAGTTTAAAAATGCTTCAGAACTCTTCCATTGCTCTCGGAATTCCACTGACGTTTAATAATGCTTCGCAACTCTTCCATTGTTCTCGGAATTCCGTTGAAGTTTAAAAATGCTTCGAAACTCTTCCATTGTTCTCGGAATTCTGCTGAAGTTTAAAAATGCTTCGGAACTCTTCTATTGTTCTCGGAATTCCGCTGAAATTTAAAAATGCTTAAAATCTCTTACATTGTTCTCGGAATTCCGCTGAAGTTTAAAAATGCTTCGGAACTCTTCCATTGTTCTCAGAATTCTGCTGAAGTTTAAAAATGCTTCAGAACTCTTCCATTGTTCTCAGAATTCCGCTGACGTTTAAAAATGCTTCGGAAATCTTCCATTGTTTTCAAAATTCCGCTGACGTTTAAAAATGCTTCAGAACTTTTCCATTGTTCTCCGAATTCTGCTGACGTTTAAAAATGCTTCGGAACTCTTCCATTTTTCTCGGAATTCCGCTGACATTTAAAAATGCTTCACAACTCTTCCATTGTTCTCGGAATTCCTCTGACTTTTAAAAATGCTTCGGAACTCTTCCATTGTTCTCCAAATTCCGCTGAAGTTTAAAAATGCTTCGGAACCCTTCCATTGTTCTCGGAATTCTGCTGACGCTTAAAAATGCTTCAGAACTCTTCCATTGTTCTCGGAATTCCGCTGGCGTTTAATAATGCTTCGCAACTCTTTCATTGTTCTCGGAATTCCGCTGAAGTTTAAAAATGCTTCGGAACTCTTCCATTGTTCTCGGAATTCCGTTGAAGTTTAAAAATGCTTCGAAACTCTTCCATTGTTCTCGGAATTCTGCTGAAGTTTAAAAATGCTTCGAAACTCTTCCATTGTTCTCGGAATTCTGCTGAAGTTTAAAAATGCTTCAGAACTCTTCCATTGTTCTCGGAATTCCGCTGACGTTTAATAATGCTTCGCAACTCTTTCATTGTTCTCGGAATTCCGTTGAAGTTTAGAAATGCTTCGAAACTCTTCCATTGTTCTCGGAATTCTGCTGAAGTTTAAAAATGCTTTGAAACTCTTTCATTGTTCTCGGAATTCTGCTGAAGTTTAAAAATGCTTCAGAACTTTTCCATTGCTCTCGGAATTCCGCTGACGTTTAATAATGCTTCGCAACTCTTCCATTGTTCTCGGAATTCCGTTGAAGTTTAAAAATGGTTCGAAACTCTTCCATTGTTCTCGGAATTCTGCTGAAGTTTAAAAATGCTTCGGTACTCTTCCATTGTTCTCGGACTTCCGCTGACATATAAAAATGCTTCGGAAATCTTGCATTGTTCTCGGCATTCCGCTGACATTTAAAAATGCTTTGAAACTCTTTCATTGTTCTCGGAATTCCGCTGAAGTTTAAAAATGCTTCGGAACTCTTCCATTGTTCTAGGAATTCTGCTGAAGTCTAAAAATTCATCTGAACTCTTCCATTATTCTCGGAATTCTTGTGAATTTTAAAAATGCTTCGTAACTCTTCTATTGTTCTCGGAATTCCGCTGAAGTTTAAAAATGCTTAAAATCTCTTACATTGTTCTCGGAATTCCGCTGAAGTTTAAAAATGCTTCGGAACTCTTCCATTGTTCTCGGAATTCTGCTGAAGTTTAAAAATGCTTCAGAACTCTTCCATTGTTCTCAGAATTCCGCTGACGTTTAAAAATGCTTCGGTACTCTTCCATTGTTCTCGGAATTCCGCTGACATATAAAAATGCTTCTGAAATCTTGCATTGTTCTCGGCATTCCGCTGACGTTTAAAAATGCTTCGGAACTCTTCAATTGTTCTCGGAATTCCGCTGACGTTTAAAAATGCTTCGGAACTCTACCATTGTTCTCAGAATTCCGTTGAAGTTTAAAAATGCTTCGAAACTCTTCCATTGTTCTCGGAATTCTGCTGAAGTTTAAAAATGCTTCGAAACTCTTTCATTGTTCTCGGAACTCTGCTGAAGTTTAAAAATGCTTCAGAACTCTTCCATTGCTCTCGGAATTCCGCTGACGTTTAATAATGCTTCGCAACTCTTCCATTGTTCTCGGAATTCCGCTGACATATAAAAATGCTTCGGAAATCTTGCATTGTTCTCGGCATTCCGCTGACATTTAAAAATGCTTCGGAACTCTTCAATTGTTCTCGGAATTCTGCTGAACTTTTAAAATGCTTTGGAACTCTTCCATTGCTCTCGGAATTCGGGTGAAGTTTAAAAATGCTTCGGAAATCTTCTATTGTTCTCGGAATTCCGCTGAAGTTTAAAAATGCTTAAAATCTCTTCCATTGTTCTCGTAATTCTGCTCATGTTTAAAAATGCTTCGGAACTCATCCATTGTTCTCGTAATTCCGCTGAAGTTTAAAAATGGTTCGGAACTCTTCCATTGTTCTCGGAATTCCGATGACGTTTTAAAATGCTTCGGTACTCTTCCATTGTTCTCGGAATTCCGCTGACGTTTAAAAATGCTTCGGAACTCTTCCATTTTTCTCGGAATTCTGCTGAAGTTTAAAAATGCTTCAGAACTCTTCCATTGTTCTCAGAATTCTGCTGACGTTTAAAAATGCTTCGGTACTCTTCCATTGTTCTGGGAATTCTGCTGAAGTTTAAAAATGCTTCAGTACTCTTCCATTGTTCTTGGAATTCCGCTGACATATAAAAATGCTTCGGAAATCTTGCATTGTTCTCGGCATTCCGCTGACATTTAAAAATGCTTCGGAACTCTTCAATTGTTCTCGGAATTCTGCTGAACTTTTAAAATGCTTTGGAACTCTTCCATTGCACTCGGAATTCGGGTGAAGTTTAAAAATGCTTCGGAACTCTTCTATTGTTCTCGGAATTCCGCTGAAGTTTAAAAATGCTTAAAATCTCTTCCATTGTTCTCGTAATTCTGCTCATGTTTAAAAATGCTTCGGAACTCATCCATTGTTCTCGTAATTCCACTGAAGTTTAAAAATGGTTCGGAACTCTTCCATTGTTCTCGGAATTCCGATGACGTTTTAAAATGCTTCGGTACTCTTCCATTGTTCTCGGAATTCCGCTGACGTTTAAAAATGCTTCGGAACTCTTCCATTGTTATCGGAATTCCGCTGAAGTTTAAAAATGCTTCGGAACTCTTCCATTGTTCTAGGAATGCTGCTGAAGTCTAAAAATTCATCTGAACTCTTTCATTATTCTCGGAATTCGTGTGAATTTTAAAAATGCTTCGGAACTCTTCTATTGTTCTCGGAATTCCGCTGAAGTTTAAAAATTCTTAAAATCTCTTACATTGTTCTCGGAATTCCGCTGAAGTTTAAAAATGCTTCGGAACTCTTCCATTTTTCTCGGAATTCTGCTGAAGTTTAAAAATGCTTCAGAACTCTTCCATTGTTCTCAGAATTCTGCTGACGTTTAAAAATGCTTCGGTACTCTTCCATTGTTCTGGGAATTCTGCTGAAGTTTAAAAATGCTTCGGTACTCTTCCATTGTTCTCGGAATTCCGCTGACATATAAAAATGCTTCGGAAATCTTGCATTGTTCTCGGCATTCCGCTGACATTTAAAAATGCTTCGGAACTCTTCAATTGTTCTCGGAATTCTGCTGAACTTTTAAAATGCTTTGGAACTCTTCCATTGCTCTCGGAATTCGGGTGAAGTTTAAAAATGCTTCGGAACTCTTCTATTGTTCTCGGAATTCCGCTGAAGTTTAAAAATGCTTAAAATCTCTTCCATTGTTCTCGTAATTCTGCTCATGTTTAAAAATGCTTCGGAACTCTTCCATTGTTATCGGAATTCCGATGACGTTTTAAAATGCTTCGGTACTCTTCCATTGTTCTCGGAATTCCGCTGACGTTTAAAAATGCTTTGGAACTCTTCCATTGCTCTCGGAATTCGGGTGAAGTTTAAAAATGCTTCGGAACTCTTCTATTGTTCTCGGAATTCCGCTGAAGTTTAAAAATGCTTAAAATCTCTTCCATTGTTATCGGAATTCCGCTGAAGTTTAAAAATGCTTCGGAACTCTTCCATTGTTATCGGAATTCCGATGACGTTTTAAAATGCTTCGGTACTCTTCCATTGTTCTCGGAATTCCGCTGACGTTTAAAAATGCTTCGGAACTCTTCCATTGTTATCGGAATTCCGCTGAAGTTTAAAAATGCTTCGGAACTCTTCCATTGTTCTAGGAATTCTGCTGAAGTCTAAAAATTCATCTGAACTCTTTCATTATTCTCGGAATTCGTGTGAATTTTAAAAATGCTTCGGAACTCTTCTATCGTTCTCGGAATTCCGCTGAAGTTTAAAAATGCTTAAAATCTCTTACATTGTTCTCGGAATTCTGCTGAAGTTTAAAAATGCTTCGGAACTCTTCCATTTTTCTTGGAATTCTTCTGAAGTTTAAAAATGCTTCAGAACTCTTCCACTGTTCTCAGAATTCCGCTGACGTTTAAAAATGCTTCGGTACTCTTCCATTGTTCTCGGAATTCCGCTGACGTTTAAAAATGCTTCGGTACTCTTCCATTGTTCTCGGAATTCCGCTGACATATAAAAATGCTTCGGAAATCTTGCATTGTTCTCGGCATTCCGCTGACATTTAAAAATGATTCGGAACTCTTCAATTGTTCTCGGAATTCTGCTGAACTTTTAAAATGCTTTGGAACTCTTCCATTGCTCTCGGAATTCGGGTGAAGTTTAAAAATGCTTCGGAACTCTTCTATTGTTCTCGGAATTCCGCTGAAGTTTAAAAATGCTTAAAATCTCTTCCATTGTTCTCGTAATTCTGCTCATGTTTAAAAATGCTTCGGAACTCTTCCATTGTTCTCGTAATTCCGCTGAAGTTTAAAAATGCTTCGGAACTCTTCCATTGTTCTCGGAATTCCGCTGACGTTTAAAAATGCTTCACAACTCTTCCATTGTTCTCGGAATTCCGCTGACTTTTAAAAATGCTTCGGAACTCTTCCATTGTTCTCCAAATTTCGCTGAAGTTTAAAAATGCTTCGGAACCCTTCCATTGTTCTCGGAATTCTGCTGAAGTTTAAAAATGCTTCAGAACTCTTCCATTGTTCTCAGAATTCCGCTGACGTTTAAAAATGCTTCGGAAATCTTCCATTGTTTTCAAAATTCCGCTGACGCTTAAAAATGCTTCAGAACTCTTCCATTGTTCTCGGAATTCCGCTGACGTTTAATAATGCTTCGCAACTCTTTCATTGTTCTCGGAATTCCGCTGACGTTTAAAAATGCTTCGGAACTCTTCCATTGTTTTCGGAATTCCGTTGAAGTTTAAAAATGCTTCGAAACTCTTCCATTGTTCTCGGAATTCTGCTGAAGTTTAAAAATGCTTCGAAACTCTTTCATTGTTCTCGGAATTCTGCTGAAGTTTAAAAATGCTTCAGAACTCTTCCATTGCTCTCGGAATTCCACTGACGTTTAATAATGCTTCGCAACTCTTCCATTGTTCTCGGAATTCCGTTGAAGTTTAAAAATGCTTCGAAACTCTTCCATTGTTCTCGGAATTCTGCTGAAGTTTGAAAATGCTTCGGTACTCTTCCATTGTTCTCGGAATTCCGCTGACATATAAAAATGCTTCGGAAATCTTGCATTGTTCTCGGCATTCCGCTGACGTTTAAAAATGCTTCGGAACTCTTCAATTGTTTTCGGAATTCTGCTGAACTTTTAAAATGCTTTGGAACTCTTCCATTGCTCTCGGAATTCGGGTGAAGTTTAAAAATGCTTTGGAACTCTTGTATTGTTCTCGGAATTCCGCTGAAGTTTAAAAATGCTTAAAATCTCTTCCATTGTTCTCGTAATTCTGCTCATGTTTAAAAATGCTTCGGAACTCTTCCATTGTTCTCGTAATTCCGCTGAAGTTTAAAAATGGTTCGGAACTCTTCCATTGTTCTCGGAATTCCGATGACGTTTTAAAATGCTTCGGTACTCTTCCATTGTTCTCGGAATTCCGCTGACGTTTAAAAATGCTTCGGAACTCCTCCATTGTTATCGGAATTCTGCTGAAGTTTAAAAATGCTTCGGAACTCTTCCATTGTTCTAAGAATTCTGCTGAAGTCTAAAAATTCATGTGAACTCTTCCATTATTCTCGGAATTCGTGTGAATTTTAAAAATGCTTCGGAACTCTTCTATTGTTCTCGGAATTCCGCTGAAATTTAAAAATGCTTAAAATCTCTTACATTGTTCTCGGAATTCTGCTGAAGTTTAAAAATGCTTCAGAACTCTTCCATTGTTCTCAGAATTCCGCTGACGTTTAAAAATGCTTCGGAAATCTTCCATTGTTTTCAAAATTCCGCTGACGTTTAAAAATGCTTCAGAACTTTTCCATTGTTCTCCGAATTCTGCTGACGTTTAAAAATGCTTCGGAACTCCTCCATTGTTATCGGAATTCTGCTGAAGTTTAAAAATGCTTCGGAACTCTTCCATTGTTCTAGGAATTCTGCTGAAGTCTAAAAATTCATGTGAACTCTTACATTATTCTCGGAATTCGTGTGAATTTTAAAAATGCTTCGGAACTCTTCTATTGTTCTCGGAATTCCGCTGAAATTTAAAAATGCTTAAAATCTCTTACATTGTTCTCGGAATTCCGCTGAAGTTTAAAAATGCTTCGGAACTCTTCCATTGTTCTCGGAATTCTGCTGAAGTTTAAAAATGCTTCAGAACTCTTCCATTGTTCTCAGAATTCCGCTGACGTTTAAAAATGCTTCGGAAATCTTCCATTGTTTTCAAAATTCCGCTGACGTTTAAAAATGCTTCAGAACTTTTCCATTGTTCTCCGAATTCTGCTGAAGTTTAAAAATGCTTCGGAACTCTTCCATTGTTCTCGGAATTCCGCTGACATTTAAAAATGCTTCACAACTCTTCCATTGTTCTCGGAATTCCTCTGACTTTTAAAAATGCTTCGGAACTCTTCCATTGTTCTCCAAATTCCGCTGAAGTTTAAAAATGCTTCGGAACCCTTCCATTGTTCTCGGAATTCTGCTGAAGTTTAAAAATGCTTCGGAACTCTTCCATTGTTCTCAGAATTCTGCTGACGTTTAAAAATGCTTCGGAAATCTTCCATTGTTTTCAAAATTCCGCTGACGCTTAAAAATGCTTCAGAACTCTTCCATTGTTCTCGGAATTCTGCTGAAGTTTAAAAATGCTTCAGAACTCTTCCATTGTTCTCGGAATTCCGCTGACGTTTAATAATGCTTCGCAACTCTTTCATTGTTCTCGGAATTCCGCTGACGTTTAAAAATGCTTCGGAACTCTTCCATTGTTCTCGGAATTCCGTTGAAGTTTAAAAATTCTTCGAAACTCTTCCATTGTTCTCGGAATTCTGCTGAAGTTTAAAAATGCTTTGAAACTCTTTCATTGTTCTCAGAATTCTGCTGAAGTTTAAAAATGCTTCAGAACTCTTCCATTGCTCTCGGAATTCCGCTGACGTTTAATAATGCTTCGCAACTCTTCCATTGTTCTCGGAATTCCGTTGAAGTTTAAAAATGGTTCGAAACTCTTCCATTGTTCTCGGAATTCTGCTGAAGTTTAAAAATGCTTCGGTACTCTTCCATTGTTCTCGGAATTCCGCTGACATATAAAAATGCTTCGGAAATCTTGCATTGTTCTCGGCATTCCGCTGACATTTAAAAATGCTTTGAAACTCTTTCATTGTTCTCGGCATTCCGCTGACATTTAAAAATGCTTTGAAACTCTTTCATTGTTCTCGGAATTCCGCTGAATTTTAAAAATGCTTCGTAACTCTTCCATTGTTCTCGGAATTCCGCTGAAGTTTAAAAATGCTTAAAATCTCTTCCATTGTTCTCGTAATTCTGCTCATGTTTAAAAATGCTTCGGAACTCTTCCATTGTTCTCGTAATTCCGCTGAAGTTTAAAAATGGTTCGGAACTCTTCCATTGTTCTCGGAATTCCGATGACGTTTTAAAATGCTTCGGTACTCTTCCATTGTTCTCGGAATTCCGCTGACGTTTAAAAATGCTTCGGAACTCTTCCATTGTTATCGGAATTCCGCTGAAGTTTAAAAATGCTTCGGAACTCTTCCATTGTTCTAGGAATGCTGCTGAAGTCTAAAAATTCATCTGAACTCTTTCATTATTCTCGGAATTCGTGTGAATTTTAAAAATGCTTCGGAACTCTTCTATTGTTCTCGGAATTCCGCTGAAGTTTAAAAATGCTTAAAATCTCTTACATTGTTCTCGGAATTCCGCTGAAGTTTAAAAATGCTTCGGAACTCTTCCATTTTTCTCGGAATTCTGCTGAAGTTTAAAAATGCTTCAGAACTCTTCCATTGCTCTCGGAATTCCGCTGACGTTTAATAATGCTTCGCAACTCTTCCATTGTTCTCGGAATTCCGCTGACATATAAAAATGCTTCGGAAATCTAGCATTGTTCTCGGCATTCCGCTGACATTTAAAAATGCTTCGGAACTCTTCAATTGTTCTCGGAATTCTGCTGAACTTTTAAAATGCTTTGGAACTCTTCCATTGCTCTCGGAATTCGGGTGAAGTTTAAAAATGCTTCGGAACTCTTCTATTGTTCTCGGAATTCCGCTGAAGTTTAAAAATGCTTAAAATCTCTTCCATTGTTCTCGTAATTCTGCTGACTTTTAAAAATGCTTCGGAACTCTTCCATTGTTCTCGTAATTCCGCTGAAGTTTAAAAATGCTTCGGAACTCTTCCATTGTTATCGGAATTCCGCTGAAGTTTAAAAATGCTTCGGAACTCTTCCATTGTTATCGGAATTCCGATGACGTTTTAAAATGCTTCGGTACTCTTCCATTGTTCTCGGAATTCCGCTGACGTTTAAAAATGCTTCGGAACTCTTCCATTGTTATCGGAATTCCGCTGAAGTTTAAAAATGCTTCGGAACTCTTCCATTGTTCTAGGAATTCTGCTGAAGTCTAAAAATTCATCTGAACTCTTTCATTATTCTCGGAATTCGTGTGAATTTTAAAAATGCTTCGGAACTCTTCTATCGTTCTCGGAATTCCGCTGAAGTTTAAAAATGCTTAAAATCTCTTACATTGTTCTCGGAATTCTGCTGAAGTTTAAAAATGCTTCGGAACTCTTCCATTTTTCTTGGAATTCTTCTGAAGTTTAAAAATGCTTCAGAACTCTTCCACTGTTCTCAGAATTCCGCTGACGTTTAAAAATGCTTCGGTACTCTTCCATTGTTCTCGGAATTCCGCTGACGTTTAAAAATGCTTCGGTACTCTTCCATTGTTCTCGGAATTCCGCTGACATATAAAAATGCTTCGGAAATCTTGCATTGTTCTCGGCATTCCGCTGACATTTAAAAATGATTCGGAACTCTTCAATTGTTCTCGGAATTCTGCTGAACTTTTAAAATGCTTTGGAACTCTTCCATTGCTCTCGGAATTCGGGTGAAGTTTAAAAATGCTTCGGAACTCTTCTATTGTTCTCGGAATTCCGCTGAAGTTTAAAAATGCTTAAAATCTCTTCCATTGTTCTCGTAATTCTGCTCATGTTTAAAAATGCTTCGGAACTCTTCCATTGTTCTCGTAATTCCGCTGAAGTTTAAAAATGCTTCGGAACTCTTCCATTGTTCTCGGAATTCCGCTGACGTTTAAAAATGCTTCACAACTCTTCCATTGTTCTCGCAATTCCGCTGACTTTTAAAAATGCTTCGGAACTCTTCCATTGTTCTCCAAATTTCGCTGAAGTTTAAAAATGCTTCGGAACCCTTCCATTGTTCTCGGAATTCTGCTGAAGTTTAAAAATGCTTCAGAACTCTTCCATTGTTCTCAGAATTCCGCTGACGTTTAAAAATGCTTCGGAAATCTTCCATTGTTTTCAAAATTCCGCTGACGCTTAAAAATGCTTCAGAACTCTTCCATTGTTCTCGGAATTCCGCTGACGTTTAATAATGCTTCGCAACTCTTTCATTGTTCTCGGAATTCCGCTGACGTTTAAAAATGCTTCGGAACTCTTCCATTGTTTTCGGAATTCCGTTGAAGTTTAAAAATGCTTCGAAACTCTTCCATTGTTCTCGGAATTCTGCTGAAGTTTAAAAATGCTTCGAAACTCTTTCATTGTTCTCGGAATTCTGCTGAAGTTTAAAAATGCTTCAGAACTCTTTCATTGCTCTCGGAATTCCACTGACGTTTAATAATGCTTCGCAACTCTTCCATTGTTCTCGGAATTCCGTTGAAGTTTAAAAATGCTTCGAAACTCTTCCATTGTTCTCGGAATTCTGCTGAAGTTTAAAAATGCTTCGGTACTCTTCCATTGTTCTCGGAATTCCGCTGACATATAAAAATGCTTCGGAAATCTTGCATTGTTCTCGGCATTCCGCTGACGTTTAAAAATGCTTCGGAACTCTTCAATTGTTTTCGGAATTCTGCTGAACTTTTAAAATGCTTTGGAACTCTTCCATTGCTCTCGGAATTCGGGTGAAGTTTAAAAATGCTTTGGAACTCTTGTATTGTTCTCGGAATTCCGCTGAAGTTTAAAAATGCTTAAAATCTCTTCCATTGTTCTCGTAATTCTGCTCATGTTTAAAAATGCTTCGGAACTCTTCCATTGTTCTCGTAATTCCGCTGAAGTTTAAAAATGGTTCGGAACTCTTCCATTGTTCTCGGAATTCCGATGACGTTTTAAAATGCTTCGGTACTCTTCCATTGTTCTCGGAATTCCGCTGACGTTTAAAAATGCTTCGGAACTCCTCCATTGTTATCGGAATTCTGCTGAAGTTTAAAAATGCTTCGGAACTCTTCCATTGTTCTAAGAATTCTGCTGAAGTCTAAAAATTCATGTGAACTCTTCCATTATTCTCGGAATTCGTGTGAATTTTAAAAATGCTTCGGAACTCTTCTATTGTTCTCGGAATTCCGCTGAAATTTAAAAATGCTTAAAATCTCTTACATTGTTCTCGGAATTCTGCTGAAGTTTAAAAATGCTTCAGAACTCTTCCATTGTTCTCAGAATTCCGCTGACGTTTAAAAATGCTTCGGAAATCTTCCATTGTTTTCAAAATTCCGCTGACGTTTAAAAATGCTTCAGAACTTTTCCATTGTTCTCCGAATTCTGCTGACGTTTAAAAATGCTTCGGAACTCCTCCATTGTTATCGGAATTCTGCTGAAGTTTAAAAATGCTTCGGAACTCTTCCATTGTTCTAGGAATTCTGCTGAAGTCTAAAAATTCATGTGAACTCTTACATTATTCTCGGAATTCGTGTGAATTTTAAAAATGCTTCGGAACTCTTCTATTGTTCTCGGAATTCCGCTGAAATTTAAAAATGCTTAAAATCTCTTACATTGTTCTCGGAATTCCGCTGAAGTTTAAAAATGCTTCGGAACTCTTCCATTGTTCTCGGAATTCTGCTGAAGTTTAAAAATGCTTCAGAACTCTTGCATTGTTCTCAGAATTCCGCTGACGTTTAAAAATGCTTCGGAAATCTTCCATTGTTTTCAAAATTCCGCTGACGTTTAAAAATGCTTCAGAACTTTTCCATTGTTCTCCGAATTCTGCTGAAGTTTAAAAATGCTTCGGAACTCTTCCATTGTTCTCAGAATTCTGCTGACGTTTAAAAATGCTTCGGAAATCTTCCATTGTTTTCAAAATTCCGCTGACGCTTAAAAATGCTTCAGAACTCTTCCATTGTTCTCGGAATTCCGCTGGCGTTTAATAATGCTTCGCAACTCTTTCATTGTTCTCGGAATTCCGCTGAAGTTTAAAAATGCTTCGGAACTCTTCCATTGTTCTCGGAATTCTGCTGACGTTTAAAAATGCTTCGGAACTCTTCCATTGTTCTCGGAATTCCGTTGAAGTTTAAAAATGCTTCGAAACTCTTCCATTGTTCTCGGAATTCTGCTGAAGTTTAAAAATGCTTCAGAACTCTTCCATTGTTCTCGGAATTCCGCTGACGTTTAATAATGCTTCGCAACTCTTTCATTGTTCTCGGAATTCCGCTGACGTTTAAAAATGCTTCGGAACTCTTCCATTGTTCTCGGAATTCCGTTGAAGTTTAAAAATTCTTCGAAACTCTTCCATTGTTCTCGGAATTCTGCTGAAGTTTAAAAATGCTTTGAAACTCTTTCATTGTTCTCAGAATTCTGCTGAAGTTTAAAAATGCTTCAGAACTCTTCCATTGCTCTCGGAATTCCGCTGACGTTTAATAATGCTTCGCAACTCTTCCATTGTTCTCGGAATTCCGTTGAAGTTTAAAAATGGTTCGAAACTCTTCCATTGTTCTCGGAATTCTGCTGAAGTTTAAAAATGCTTCGGTACTCTTCCATTGTTCTCGGAATTCCGCTGACATATAAAAATGCTTCGGAAATCTTGCATTGTTCTCGGCATTCCGCTGACATTTAAAAATGCTTTGAAACTCTTTCATTGTTCTCGGAATTCCGCTGAAGTTTAAAAATGCTTCGGAACTCTTCCATTGTTCTAGGAATTCTGCTGAAGTCTAAAAATTCATCTGAACTCTTCCATTATTCTCGGAATTCTTGTGAATTTTAAAAATGCTTCGTAACTCTTCCATTGTTCTCGGAATTCCGCTGAAGTTTAAAAATGCTTAAAATCTCTTCCATTGTTCTCGTAATTCTGCTCATGTTTAAAAATGCTTCGGAACTCTTCCATTGTTCTCGTAATTCCGCTGAAGTTTAAAAATGGTTCGGAACTCTTCCATTGTTCTCGGAATTCCGATGACGTTTTAAAATGCTTCGGTACTCTTCCATTGTTCTCGGAATTCCGCTGACGTTTAAAAATGCTTCGGAACTCTTCCATTGTTCTCAGAATTCCGCTGACGTTTAAAAATGCTTCGGAAATCTTCCATTGTTTTCAAAATTCCGCTGACGTTTAAAAATGCTTCAGAACTTTTCCATTGTTCTCCGAATTCTGCTGACGTTTAAAAATGCTTCGGAACTCCTCCATTGTTATCGGAATTCTGCTGAAGTTTAAAAATGCTTCGGAACTCTTCCATTGTTCTAGGAATTCTGCTGAAGTCTAAAAATTCATGTGAACTCTTACATTATTCTCGGAATTCGTGTGAATTTTAAAAATGCTTCGGAACTCTTCTATTGTTCTCGGAATTCCGCTGAAATTTAAAAATGCTTAAAATCTCTTACATTGTTCTCGGAATTCCGCTGAAGTTTAAAAATGCTTCGGAACTCTTCCATTGTTCTCGGAATTCTGCTGAAGTTTAAAAATGCTTCAGAACTCTTCCATTGTTCTCAGAATTCCGCTGACGTTTAAAAATGCTTCGGAAATCTTCCATTGTTTTCAAAATTCCGCTGACGTTTAAAAATGCTTCAGAACTTTTCCATTGTTCTCCGAATTCTGCTGAAGTTTAAAAATGCTTCGGAACTCTTCCATTGTTCTCAGAATTCTGCTGACGTTTAAAAATGCTTCGGAAATCTTCCATTGTTTTCAAAATTCCGCTGACGCTTAAAAATGCTTCAGAACTCTTCCATTGTTCTCGGAATTCCGCTGGCGTTTAATAATGCTTCGCAACTCTTTCATTGTTCTCGGAATTCCGCTGAAGTTTAAAAATGCTTCGGAACTCTTCCATTGTTCTCGGAATTCTGCTGACGTTTAAAAATGCTTCGGAACTCTTCCATTGTTCTCGGAATTCCGTTGAAGTTTAAAAATGCTTCGAAACTCTTCCATTGTTCTCGGAATTCTGCTGAAGTTTAAAAATGCTTCAGAACTCTTCCATTGTTCTCGGAATTCCGCTGACGTTTAATAATGCTTCGCAACTCTTTCATTGTTCTCGGAATTCCGCTGACGTTTAAAAATGCTTCGGAACTCTTCCATTGTTCTCGGAATTCCGTTGAAGTTTAAAAATTCTTCGAAACTCTTCCATTGTTCTCGGAATTCTGCTGAAGTTTAAAAATGCTTTGAAACTCTTTCATTGTTCTCAGAATTCTGCTGAAGTTTAAAAATGCTTCAGAACTCTTCCATTGCTCTCGGAATTCCGCTGACGTTTAATAATGCTTCGCAACTCTTCCATTGTTCTCGGAATTCCGTTGAAGTTTAAAAATGGTTCGAAACTCTTCCATTGTTCTCGGAATTCTGCTGAAGTTTAAAAATGCTTCGGTACTCTTCCATTGTTCTCGGAATTCCGCTGACATATAAAAATGCTTCGGAAATCTTGCATTGTTCTCGGCATTCCGCTGACATTTAAAAATGCTTTGAAACTCTTTCATTGTTCTCGGAATTCCGCTGAAGTTTAAAAATGCTTCGGAACTCTTCCATTGTTCTAGGAATTCTGCTGAAGTCTAAAAATTCATCTGAACTCTTCCATTATTCTCGGAATTCTTGTGAATTTTAAAAATGCTTCGTAACTCTTCCATTGTTCTCGGAATTCCGCTGAAGTTTAAAAATGCTTAAAATCTCTTCCATTGTTCTCGTAATTCTGCTCATGTTTAAAAATGCTTCGGAACTCTTCCATTGTTCTCGTAATTCCGCTGAAGTTTAAAAATGGTTCGGAACTCTTCCATTGTTCTCGGAATTCCGATGACGTTTTAAAATGCTTCGGTACTCTTCCATTGTTCTCGGAATTCCGCTGACGTTTAAAAATGCTTCGGAACTCTTCCATTGTTATCGGAATTCCGCTGAAGTTTAAAAATGCTTCGGAACTCTTCCATTGTTCTAGGAATGCTGCTGAAGTCTAAAAATTCATCTGAACTCTTTCATTATTCTCGGAATTCGTGTGAATTTTAAAAATGCTTCGGAACTCTTCTATTGTTCTCGGAATTCCGCTGAAGTTTAAAAATGCTTAAAATCTCTTACATTGTTCTCGGAATTCCGCTGAAGTTTAAAAATGCTTCGGAACTCTTCCATTTTTCTCGGAATTCTGCTGAAGTTTAAAAATGCTTCAGAACTCTTCCATTGCTCTCGGAATTCCGCTGACGTTTAATAATGCTTCGCAACTCTTCCATTGTTCTCGGAATTCCGCTGACATATAAAAATGCTTCGGAAATCTAGCATTGTTCTCGGCATTCCGCTGACATTTAAAAATGCTTCGGAACTCTTCAATTGTTCTCGGAATTCTGCTGAACTTTTAAAATGCTTTGGAACTCTTCCATTGCTCTCGGAATTCGGGTGAAGTTTAAAAATGCTTCGGAAATCTTCTATTGTTCTCGGAATTCCGCTGAAGTTTAAAAATGCTTAAAATCTCTTCCATTGTTCTCGTAATTCTGCTCATGTTTAAAAATGCTTCGGAACTCTTCCATTGTTCTCGTAATTCCGCTGAAGTTTAAAAATGGTTCGGAACTCTTCCATTGTTCTCGGAATTCTGATGACGTTTTAAAATGCTTCGGTACTCTTCCATTGTTCTCGGAATTCCGCTGACGTTTAAAAATGCTTCGGAACTCTTCCATTGTTCTCGTAATTCCGCTGAAGTTTAAAAATGGTTCGGAACTCTTCCATTGTTCTAGGAATGCTGCTGAAGTCTAAAAATTCATCTGAACTCTTTCATTATTCTCGGAATTCGTGTGAATTTTAAAAATGCTTCGGAACTCTTCTATTGTTCTCGGAATTCCGCTGAAGTTTAAAAATGCTTCGGAACTCTTCCATTTTTCTCGGAATTCTGCTGAAGTTTAAAAATGCTTCAGAACTCTTCCATTGTTCTCAGAATTCTGCTGACGTTTAAAAATGCTTCGGTACTCTTCCATTGTTCTGGGAATTCTGCTGAAGTTTAAAAATGCTTCGGTACTCTTCCATTGTTCTCGGAATTCCGCTGACATATAAAAATGCTTCGGAAATCTTGCATTGTTCTCGGCATTCCGCTGACATTTAAAAATGCTTCGGAACTCTTCAATTGTTCTCGGAATTCTGCTGAACTTTTAAAATGCTTTGGAACTCTTCCATTGCTCTCGGAATTCGGGTGAAGTTTAAAAATGCTTCAGAACTCTTCTATTGTTCTCGGAATTCCGCTGAAGTTTAAAAATGCTTAAAATCTTTTCCATTGTTCTCGTAATTCTGCTCATGTTTAAAAATGCTTCGGAACTCCTCCATTGTTATCGGAATTCTGCTGAAGTTTAAAAATGCTTCGGAACTCTTCCATTGTTCTAAGAATTCCGCTGAAGTCTAAAAATTCATCTGAACTCTTTCATTATTCTCGGAATTCGTGTGAATTTTAAAAATGCTTCGGAACTCTTCTATCGTTCTCGGAATTCCGCTGAAGTTTAAAAATGCTTAAAATCTCTTACATTGTTCTCGGAATTCTGCTGAAGTTTAAAAATGCTTCGGAACTCTTCCATTTTTCTTGGAATTCTTCTGAAGTTTAAAAATGCTTCAGAACTCTTCCACTGTTCTCAGAATTCCGCTGACGTTTAAAAATGCTTCGGTACTCTTCCATTGTTCTCGGAATTCCGCTGACGTTTAAAAATGCTTCGGTACTCTTCCATTGTTCTCGGAATTCCGCTGACATATAAAAATGCTTCGGAAATCTTGCATTGTTCTCGGCATTCCGCTGACATTTAAAAATGATTCGGAACTCTTCAATTGTTCTCGGAATTCTGCTGAACTTTTAAAATGCTTTGGAACTCTTCCATTGCTCTCGGAATTCGGGTGAAGTTTAAAAATGCTTCGGAACTCTTCTATTGTTCTCGGAATTCCGCTGAAGTTTAAAAATGCTTAAAATCTCTTCCATTGTTCTCGTAATTCTGCTCATGTTTAAAAATGCTTCGGAACTCTTCCATTGTTCTCGTAATTCCGCTGAAGTTTAAAAATGCTTCGGAACTCTTCCATTGTTCTCGGAATTCCGCTGACGTTTAAAAATGCTTCACAACTCTTCCATTGTTCTCGGAATTCCGCTGACTTTTAAAAATGCTTCGGAACTCTTCCATTGTTCTCCAAATTTCGCTGAAGTTTAAAAATGCTTCGGAACCCTTCCATTGTTCTCGGAATTCTGCTGAAGTTTAAAAATGCTTCAGAACTCTTCCATTGTTCTCAGAATTCCGCTGACGTTTAAAAATGCTTCGGAAATCTTCCATTGTTTTCAAAATTCCGCTGACGCTTAAAAATGCTTCAGAACTCTTCCATTGTTCTCGGAATTCCGCTGACGTTTAATAATGCTTCGCAACTCTTTCATTGTTCTCGGAATTCCGCTGACGTTTAAAAATGCTTCGGAACTCTTCCATTGTTTTCGGAATTCCGTTGAAGTTTAAAAATGCTTCGAAACTCTTCCATTGTTCACGGAATTCTGCTGAAGTTTAAAAATGCTTCGAAACTCTTTCATTGTTCTCGGAATTCTGCTGAAGTTTAAAAATGCTTCAGAACTCTTCCATTGCTCTCGGAATTCCACTGACGTTTAATAATGCTTCGCAACTCTTCCATTGTTCTCGGAATTCCGTTGAAGTTTAAAAATGCTTCGAAACTCTTCCATTGTTCTCGGAATTCTGCTGAAGTTTAAAAATGCTTCGGTACTCTTCCATTGTTCTCGGAATTCCGCTGACATATAAAAATGCTTCGGAAATCTTGCATTGTTCTCGGCATTCCGCTGACGTTTAAAAATGCTTCGGAACTCTTCAATTGTTTTCGGAATTCTGCTGAACTTATAAAATGCTTTGGAACTCTTCCATTGCTCTCGGAATTCGGGTGAAGTTTAAAAATGCTTTGGAACTCTTGTATTGTTCTCGGAATTCCGCTGAAGTTTAAAAATGCTTAAAATCTCTTCCATTGTTCTCGTAATTCTGCTCATGTTTAAAAATGCTTCGGAACTCTTCCATTGTTCTCGTAATTCCGCTGAAGTTTAAAAATGGTTCGGAACTCTTCCATTGTTCTCGGAATTCCGATGACGTTTTAAAATGCTTCGGTACTCTTCCATTGTTCTCGGAATTCCGCTGACGTTTAAAAATGCTTCGGAACTCCTCCATTGTTATCGGAATTCTGCTGAAGTTTAAAAATGCTTCGGAACTCTTCCATTGTTCTAAGAATTCTGCTGAAGTCTAAAAATTCATGTGAACTCTTCCATTATTCTCGGAATTCGTGTGAATTTTAAAAATGCTTCGGAACTCTTCTATTGTTCTCGGAATTCCGCTGAAATTTAAAAATGCTTAAAATCTCTTACATTGTTCTCGGAATTCTGCTGAAGTTTAAAAATGCTTCAGAACTCTTCCATTGTTCTCAGAATTCCGCTGACGTTTAAAAATGCTTCGGAAATCTTCCATTGTTTTCAAAATTCCGCTGACGTTTAAAAATGCTTCAGAACTTTTCCATTGTTCTCCGAATTCTGCTGACGTTTAAAAATGCTTCGGAACTACTCCATTGTTATCGGAATTCTGCTGAAGTTTAAAAATGCTTCGGAACTCTTCCATTGTTCTAGGAATTCTGCTGAAGTCTAAAATTCATGTGAACTCTTACATTATTCTCGGAATTCGTGTGAATTTTAAAAATGCTTCGGAACTCTTCTATTGTTCTCGGAATTCCGCTGAAATTTAAAAATGCTTAAAATCTCTTACATTGTTCTCGGAATTCCGCTGAAGTTTAAAAATGCTTCGGAACTCTTCCATTGTTCTCGGAATTCTGCTGAAGTTTAAAAATGCTTCAGAACTCTTCCATTGTTCTCAGAATTCCGCTGACGTTTAAAAATGCTTCGGAAATCTTCCATTGTTTTCAAAATTCCGCTGACGTTTAAAAATGCTTCAGAACTTTTCCATTGTTCTCCGAATTCTGCTGAAGTTTAAAAATGCTTCGGAACTCTTCCATTGTTCTCGGAATTCCGCTGACATTTAAAAATGCTTCACAACTCTTCCATTGTTCTCGGAATTCCTCTGACTTTTAAAAATGCTTCGGAACTCTTCCATTGTTCTCCAAATTCCGCTGAAGTTTAAAAATGCTTCGGAACCCTTCCATTGTTCTCGGAATTCTGCTGAAGTTTAAAAATGCTTCGGAACTCTTCCATTGTTCTCAGAATTCTGCTGACGTTTAAAAATGCTTCGGAAATCTTCCATTGTTTTCAAAATTCCGCTGACGCTTAAAAATGCTTCAGAACTCTTCCATTGTTCTCGGAATTCCGCTGGCGTTTAATAATGCTTCGCAACTCTTTCATTGTTCTCGGAATTCCGCTGAAGTTTAAAAATGCTTCGGAACTCTTCCATTGTTCTCGGAATTCTGCTGACGTTTAAAAATGCTTCGGAACTCTTCCATTGTTCTCGGAATTCCGTTGAAGTTTAAAAATGCTTCGAAACTCTTCCATTGTTCTCGGAATTCTGCTGAAGTTTAAAAATGCTTCAGAACTCTTCCATTGTTCTCGGAATTCCGCTGACGTTTAATAATGCTTCGCAACTCTTTCATTGTTCTCGGAATTCCGCTGACGTTTAAAAATGCTTCGGAACTCTTCCATTGTTCTCGGAATTCCGTTGAAGTTTAAAAATTCTTCGAAACTCTTCCATTGTTCTCGGAATTCTGCTGAAGTTTAAAAATGCTTTGAAACTCTTTCATTGTTCTCAGAATTCTGCTGAAGTTTAAAAATGCTTCAGAACTCTTCCATTGCTCTCGGAATTCCGCTGACGTTTAATAATGCTTCGCAACTCTTCCATTGTTCTCGGAATTCCGTTGAAGTTTAAAAATGGTTCGAAACTCTTCCATTGTTCTCGGAATTCTGCTGAAGTTTAAAAATGCTTCGGTACTCTTCCATTGTTCTCGGAATTCCGCTGACATATAAAAATGCTTCGGAAATCTTGCATTGTTCTCGGCATTCCGCTGACATTTAAAAATGCTTTGAAACTCTTTCATTGTTCTCGGAATTCCGCTGAAGTTTAAAAATGCTTCGGAACTCTTCCATTGTTCTAGGAATTCTGCTGAAGTCTAAAAATTCATCTGAACTCTTCCATTATTCTCGGAATTCTTGTGAATTTTAAAAATGCTTCGTAACTCTTCCATTGTTCTCGGAATTCCGCTGAAGTTTAAAAATGCTTAAAATCTCTTCCATTGTTCTCGTAATTCTGCTCATGTTTAAAAATGCTTCGGAACTCTTCCATTGTTCTCGTAATTCCGCTGAAGTTTAAAAATGGTTCGGAACTCTTCCATTGTTCTCGGAATTCCGATGACGTTTTAAAATGCTTCGGTACTCTTCCATTGTTCTCGGAATTCCGCTGACGTTTAAAAATGCTTCGGAACTCTTCCATTGTTATCGGAATTCCGCTGAAGTTTAAAAATGCTTCGGAACTCTTCCATTGTTCTAGGAATGCTGCTGAAGTCTAAAAATTCATCTGAACTCTTTCATTATTCTCGGAATTCGTGTGAATTTTAAAAATGCTTCGGAACTCTTCTATTGTTCTCGGAATTCCGCTGAAGTTTAAAAATGCTTAAAATCTCTTACATTGTTCTCGGAATTCCGCTGAAGTTTAAAAATGCTTCGGAACTCTTCCATTTTTCTCGGAATTCTGCTGAAGTTTAAAAATGCTTCAGAACTCTTCCATTGCTCTCGGAATTCCGCTGACGTTTAATAATGCTTCGCAACTCTTCCATTGTTCTCGGAATTCCGCTGACATATAAAAATGCTTCGGAAATCTAGCATTGTTCTCGGCATTCCGCTGACATTTAAAAATGCTTCGGAACTCTTCAATTGTTCTCGGAATTCTGCTGAACTTTTAAAATGCTTTGGAACTCTTCCATTGCTCTCGGAATTCGGGTGAAGTTTAAAAATGCTTCGGAAATCTTCTATTGTTCTCGGAATTCCGCTGAAGTTTAAAAATGCTTAAAATCTCTTCCATTGTTCTCGTAATTCTGCTCATGTTTAAAAATGCTTCGGAACTCTTCCATTGTTCTCGTAATTCCGCTGAAGTTTAAAAATGGTTCGGAACTCTTCCATTGTTCTCGGAATTCTGATGACGTTTTAAAATGCTTCGGTACTCTTCCATTGTTCTCGGAATTCCGCTGACGTTTAAAAATGCTTCGGAACTCTTCCATTGTTATCGGAATTCCGCTGAAGTTTAAAAATGCTTCGGAACTCTTCCATTGTTCTAGGAATGCTGCTGAAGTCTAAAAATTCATCTGAACTCTTTCATTATTCTCGGAATTCGTGTGAATTTTAAAAATGCTTCGGAACTCTTCTATTGTTCTCGGAATTCCGCTGAAGTTTAAAAATGCTTAAAATCTCTTACATTGTTCTCGGAATTCCGCTGAAGTTTAAAAATGCTTCGGAACTCTTCCATTTTTCTCGGAATTCTGCTGAAGTTTAAAAATGCTTCAGAACTCTTCCATTGTTCTCAGAATTCTGCTGACGTTTAAAAATGCTTCGGTACTCTTCCATTGTTCTGGGAATTCTGCTGAAGTTTAAAAATGCTTCGGTACTCTTCCATTGTTCTCGGAATTCCGCTGACATATAAAAATGCTTCGGAAATCTTGCATTGTTCTCGGCATTCTGCTGACATTTAAAAATGCTTCGGAACTCTTCAATTGTTCTCGGAATTCTGCTGAACTTTTAAAATGCTTTGGAACTCTTCCATTGCTCTCGGAATTCGGGTGAAGTTTAAAAATGCTTCAGAACTCTTCTATTGTTCTCGGAATTCCGCTGAAGTTTAAAAATGCTTAAAATCTTTTCCATTGTTCTCGTAATTCTGCTCATGTTTAAAAATGCTTCGGAACTCCTCCATTGTTATCGGAATTCTGCTGAAGTTTAAAAATGCTTCGGAACTCTTCCATTGTTCTAAGAATTCCGCTGAAGTCTAAAAATTCATCTGAACTCTTTCATTATTCTCGGAATTCGTGTGAATTTTAAAAATGCTTCGGAACTCTTCTATCGTTCTCGGAATTCCGCTGAAGTTTAAAAATGCTTAAAATCTCTTACATTGTTCTCGGAATTCTGCTGAAGTTTAAAAATGCTTCGGAACTCTTCCATTTTTCTTGGAATTCTTCTGAAGTTTAAAAATGCTTCAGAACTCTTCCACTGTTCTCAGAATTCCGCTGACGTTTAAAAATGCTTCGGTACTCTTCCATTGTTCTCGGAATTCCGCTGACGTTTAAAAATGCTTCGGTACTCTTCCATTGTTCTCGGAATTCCGCTGACATATAAAAATGCTTCGGAAATCTTGCATTGTTCTCGGCATTCCGCTGACATTTAAAAATGATTCGGAACTCTTCAATTGTTCTCGGAATTCTGCTGAACTTTTAAAATGCTTTGGAACTCTTCCATTGCTCTCGGAATTCGGGTGAAGTTTAAAAATGCTTCGGAACTCTTCTATTGTTCTCGGAATTCCGCTGAAGTTTAAAAATGCTTAAAATCTCTTCCATTGTTCTCGTAATTCTGCTCATGTTTAAAAATGCTTCGGAACTCTTCCATTGTTCTCGTAATTCCGCTGAAGTTTAAAAATGCTTCGGAACTCTTCCATTGTTCTCGGAATTCCGCTGACGTTTAAAAATGCTTCACAACTCTTCCATTGTTCTCGGAATTCCGCTGACTTTTAAAAATGCTTCGGAACTCTTCCATTGTTCTCCAAATTTCGCTGAAGTTTAAAAATGCTTCGGAACCCTTCCATTGTTCTCGGAATTCTGCTGAAGTTTAAAAATGCTTCAGAACTCTTCCATTGTTCTCAGAATTCCGCTGACGTTTAAAAATGCTTCGGAAATCTTCCATTGTTTTCAAAATTCCGCTGACGCTTAAAAATGCTTCAGAACTCTTCCATTGTTCTCGGAATTCCGCTGACGTTTAATAATGCTTCGCAACTCTTTCATTGTTCTCGGAATTCCGCTGACGTTTAAAAATGCTTCGGAACTCTTCCATTGTTTTCGGAATTCCGTTGAAGTTTAAAAATGCTTCGAAACTCTTCCATTGTTCTCGGAATTCTGCTGAAGTTTAAAAATGCTTCGAAACTCTTTCATTGTTCTCGGAATTCTGCTGAAGTTTAAAAATGCTTCAGAACTCTTCCATTGCTCTCGGAATTCCACTGACGTTTAATAATGCTTCGCAACTCTTCCATTGTTCTCGGAATTCCGTTGAAGTTTAAAAATGCTTCGAAACTCTTCCATTGTTCTCGGAATTCTGCTGAAGTTTAAAAATGCTTCGGTACTCTTCCATTGTTCTCGGAATTCCGCTGACATATAAAAATGCTTCGGAAATCTTGCATTGTTCTCGGCATTCCGCTGACGTTTAAAAATGCTTCGGAACTCTTCAATTGTTTTCGGAATTCTGCTGAACTTTTAAAATGCTTTGGAACTCTTCCATTGCTCTCGGAATTCGGGTGAAGTTTAAAAATGCTTTGGAACTCTTGTATTGTTCTCGGAATTCCGCTGAAGTTTAAAAATGCTTAAAATCTCTTCCATTGTTCTCGTAATTCTGCTCATGTTTAAAAATGCTTCGGAACTCTTCCATTGTTCTCGTAATTCCGCTGAAGTTTAAAAATGGTTCGGAACTCTTCCATTGTTCTCGGAATTCCGATGACGTTTTAAAATGCTTCGGTACTCTTCCATTGTTCTCGGAATTCCGCTGACGTTTAAAAATGCTTCGGAACTCCTCCATTGTTATCGGAATTCTGCTGAAGTTTAAAAATGCTTCGGAACTCTTCCATTGTTCTAAGAATTCTGCTGAAGTCTAAAAATTCATGTGAACTCTTCCATTATTCTCGGAATTCGTGTGAATTTTAAAAATGCTTCGGAACTCTTCTATTGTTCTCGGAATTCCGCTGAAATTTAAAAATGCTTAAAATCTCTTACATTGTTCTCGGAATTCTGCTGAAGTTTAAAAATGCTTCAGAACTCTTCCATTGTTCTCAGAATTCCGCTGACGTTTAAAAATGCTTCGGAAATCTTCCATTGTTTTCAAAATTCCGCTGACGTTTAAAAATGCTTCAGAACTTTTCCATTGTTCTCCGAATTCTGCTGACGTTTAAAAATGCTTCGGAACTCCTCCATTGTTATCGGAATTCTGCTGAAGTTTAAAAATGCTTCGGAACTCTTCCATTGTTCTAGGAATTCTGCTGAAGTCTAAAAATTCATGTGAACTCTTACATTATTCTCGGAATTCGTGTGAATTTTAAAAATGCTTCGGAACTCTTCTATTGTTCTCGGAATTCCGCTGAAATTTAAAAATGCTTAAAATCTCTTACATTGTTCTCGGAATTCCGCTGAAGTTTAAAAATGCTTCGGAACTCTTCCATTGTTCTCGGAATTCTGCTGAAGTTTAAAAATGCTTCAGAACTCTTCCATTGTTCTCAGAATTCCGCTGACGTTTAAAAATGCTTCGGAAATCTTCCATTGTTTTCAAAATTCCGCTGACGTTTAAAAATGCTTCAGAACTTTTCCATTGTTCTCCGA